>NC_142855.1:31466632-32930765 GCF_061612785.1 Hesperophylax consimilis | reverse complement strand
CTACCTAACCTAACCTAACTAACCTAACCTAACCTAACCTAACCTAACCTAACCTAACCTAACCCTAACCTAACCTAACCTAACCTAACCTAACCTAACCTAACCTAACCAACCTAACCTAACCTAACCTAACCTAACCCTAACCTAACCTAACCTAACCTAACCTAACCTAACCTAACCTACCTAACCTAACCTAACCTAACCTAACCTAACCTAACCTAACCTACCTAACCTAACCCTAACCTAACCTAACCTAACCTAACTAACCTAACCTAACCTAACCTAACCTAACCTAACCTAACCTAACCTAACCTAACCTAACCTAACCTAACCTAACCTAACCTAACCTAACCTAACCTAACCTAACCTAACCTAACCTAACCTAACCTAACCTAACCTAACCTAACCTAACCTAACCTAACCTAACCTAACCTAACCTAACCTAACCTAACCTAACCTAACCTAACCTAACCTAACCTAACCTAACCTAACCTAACCTAACCTAACCTAACCTAACCTATCCTAACCTAACCTAACCTAACCTAACCTAACCTAACCTAACCTAACCTAACCTAACCTAACCTAACCTAACCTAACCTAACCTAACCTAACCTAACCTAACCTAACCTAACCTAACCTAACCTAACCTAACCTAACCTAACCTAACCTAACCTAACCTAACCTAACCTAACCTAACCTAACCTAACCTAACCTAACCTAACCTAACCTAACCTAACCTAACCTAACCTAACCTAACCTAACCTAACCTAACCTAACCTAACCTAACCTAACCTAACCTAACCTAACCTAACCTAACCTAACCTAACCTAACCTAACCTAACCTAACCTAACCTAACCTAACCTAACCTAACCTAACCTAACCTAACCTAACCTAACCTAACCTAACCTAACCTAACCTAACCTAACCTAACCTAACCTAACCTAACCTAACCTAACCTAACCTAACCTAACCTAACCTAACCTAACCTAACCTAACCTAACCTAACCTAACCTAACCTAACCTAACCTAACCTAACCTAACCTAACCTAACCTAACCTAACCTAACCTAACCTAACCTAACCTAACCTAACCTAACCTAACCTAACCTAACCTAACCTAACCTAACCTAACCTAACCTAACCTAACCTAACCTAACCTAACCTAACCTAACCTAACCTAACCTAACCTAACCTAACCTAACCTAACCTAACCTAACCTAACCTAACCTAACCTAACCTAACCTAACCTAACCTAACCTAACCTAACCTAACCTAACCTAACCTAACCTAACCTAACCGAGTGTTCTTTTGCGAGCCAAGCGGTGAGTGTCTTAAAATTTAAAACTTAAATGTGATTTGAATTCTATTTGTAGTATTTACATTATCTGCGTTTCTAGGCCACGTTCTCTCAGTGTGCACGTAAAATTCGTCTTAAATTCTCTTTTTATTTTAGAAGTCAGTGTTAATTAATGAATTTAAATTTTTAAAAATCGTTTTCCCCTGTAACGTTGCCACGAGCTACTTAATCTTCGGTATCTCCCCGAAAACACACTGTTGGCAGGCAAGAAACTGAAGATAATTCAGTGTTCTTTTGCGAGCCAAGCGGTGAGTGTCTTTAAATTTAAAACTTAAATGTGATTTGAATTCTATTTGTAGTATTTACATTATCTGCGTTTCTAGGCCACGTTCTTTCAGTGTGCACGTAAAATTCGTCTTTAATTCTATTTTTATTTTAGAAGTCAGTGTTAATTAATGAATTTAAATTTTTTAAAATCGTTTTCCCCTGTAACGTTGCCACGAGCTACTTAATCTTCGGTATCTCCCCGAACACACGCTGTTGGCAGGCAAGAAACTGAAGATAATTCAGTGTTCTTTTGCGAGCCAAGCGGTGAGTGTCTTAAAATTTAAAACTTAAATGTGATTTGAATTCTATTTGTAGTTTTTACATTATCTGCGTTTCTAGGCCACGTTCTTTCAGTGTGCACGTAAAATTCGTCTTTAATTCTATTTTTATTTTAGAAGTCAGTGTTAATTAATGAATTTAAATTTTTTAAAATCGTTTTCCCCTGTAACGTTGCCACGAGCTACTTAATCTTCGGTATCTCCCCGAACACACGCTGTTGGCAGGCAAGAAACTGAAGATAATTCAGTGTTCTTTTGCGAGCCAAGCGGTGAGTGTCTTAAAATTTAAAACTTAAATGTGATTTGAATTCTATTTGTAGTTTTTACATTATCTGCGTTTCTAGGCCACGTTCTCTCAGTGTGCACGTAAAATTCGTCTTTAATTCAATTTTTATATTAGAAGTCAGTGTTAATTAATGAATTTAAATTTTTAAAAATCGTTTTCCCCTGTAACGTTGCCACGAGCTACTTAATCTTCGGTATCTCCCCGAAAACACGCTGTTGGCAGGCAAGAAACTGAAGATAATTCAGTGTTCTTTTGCGAGCCAAGCGGTGAGTGTCTTAAAATTTAAAACTTAAATGTGATTTGAATTCTATTTGTAGTATTTACATTATCTGCGTTTCTAGGCCACGTTCTCTCAGTGTGCACGTAAAATTTGTCTTTAATTCAATTTTTATTTTAGAAGTCAGTGTTAATTAATGAATTTTAATTTTTAAAAATCGTTTTCCCCTGTAACGTTGCCACGAGCTACTTAATCTTCGGTATCTCCCCGAAAACACGCTGTTGGCAGACAAGAAACTGAAGATAATTCAGTGTTCTTTTGCGAGCCAAGCGGTGAGTGTCTTAAAATTTAAAACTTAAATGTGATTTGAATTCTATTTGTAGTATTTACATTATCTGCGTTTCTAGGCCACGTTCTCTCAGTGTGCACGTAAAATTCTATTTTTATTTTATAAGTCAGTGTTAATTAATGAATTTAAATTTTTTTTTTAAATCGTTTTCTCGTGTAACGTTGCCACGAGCTTCTTAATCTTCGGTATCTCCCCGAAAACACGCTGTTGGCAGGCAAGAAACTGAAGATAATTCAGTGTTCTTTTGCGAGCCAAGCGGTGAGTGTCTTAAAATTTTAAACTTAAATGTGATTTGAATTCTATTTGTAGTATTTACATTATCTGCGTTTCTAGGCCACGTTCTCTCAGTGTGCACCTAAATTTCTATTTTTATTTTATAAGTCAGTGTTAATTAATGAATTTAAATTTTTTTTAAATCGTTTTCTCGTGTAACGTTGCCACGAGCTTCTTAATCTTCGGTATCTCCCCGAAAACACGCAAGAAACTGAAGATAATTCAGTGTTTTTTTCTTTGCGAGCCAAGCGGTGAGTGTCTTAAAATTTAAAACTTAAATGTGATTTGAATTCTATTTGTAGTATTTACATTATCTGCGTTTCTAGGCCACGTTCTCTCAGTGTGCACGTAAAATTCGTCTTAAATTCTCTTTTTATTTTAGAAGTCAGTGTTAATTAATGAATTTAAATTTTTAAAAATCGTTTTCCCCTGTAACGTTGCCACGAGCTACTTAATCTTCGGTATCTCCCCGAAAACACACTGTTGGCAGGCAAGAAACTGAAGATAATTCAGTGTTCTTTTGCGAGCCAAGCGGTGAGTGTCTTTAAATTTAAAACTTAAATGTGATTTGAATTTTTTTTGTAGTATTTACATTATCTGCGTTTCTAGGCCACGTTCTTTCAGTGTGCACGTAAAATTCGTCTTAAATTCTATTTTTATTTTAGAAGTCAGTGTTAATTAATGAATTTAAATTTTTTAAAATCGTTTTCCCCTGTAACGTTGCCACGAGCTACTTAATCTTCGGTATCTCCCCGAACACACGCTGTTGGCAGGCAAGAAACTGAAGATAATTCAGTGTTCTTTTGCGAGCCAAGCGGTGAGTGTCTTAAAATTTAAAACTTAAATGTGATTTGAATTCTATTTGTAGTTTTTACATTATCTGCGTTTCTAGGCCACGTTCTCTCAGTGTGCACGTAAAATTCGTCTTTAATTCAATTTTTATTTTAGAAGTCAGTGTTAATTAATGAATTTAAATTTTTAAAAATCGTTTTCCCCTGTAACGTTGCCACGAGCTACTTAATCTTCGGTATCTCCCCGAAAACACGCTGTTGGCAGACAAGAAACTGAAGATAATTCAGTGTTCTTTTGCGAGCCAAGCGGTGAGTGTCTTAAAATTTAAAACTTAAATGTGATTTGAATTCTATTTGTAGTAAATGTAAATACATTATCTGCGTTTCTAGGCCACGTTCTCTCAGTGTGCACGTAAAATTCTATTTTTATTTTATAAGTCAGTGTTAATTAATGAATTTAAATTTTTTTTTAAATCGTTTTCTCGTGTAACGTTGCCACGAGCTTCTTAATCTTCGGCATCTCCCCGAAAACACGCTGTTGGCAGGCAAGAAACTGAAGATAATTCAGTGTTCTTTTGCGAGCCAAGCGGTGAGTGTCTTAAAATTTAAAACTTAAATGTGATTTGAATTCTATTTGTAGTTTTTACATTATCTGCGTTTCTAGGCCACGTTCTCTCAGTGTGCACGTAAAATTCGTCTTTAATTCAATTTTTATATTAGAAGTCAGTGTTAATTAATGAATTTAAATTTTTAAAAATCGTTTTCCCCTGTAACGTTGCCACGAGCTACTTAATCTTCGGTATCTCCCCGAAAACACGCTGTTGGCAGGCAAGAAACTGAAGATAATTCAGTGTTCTTTTGCGAGCCAAGCGGTGAGTGTCTTAAAATTTAAAACTTAAATGTGATTTGAATTCTATTTGTAGTATTTACATTATCTGCGTTTCTAGGCCACGTTCTCTCAGTGTGCACGTAAAATTTGTCTTTAATTCAATTTTTATTTTAGAAGTCAGTGTTAATTAATGAATTTAAATTTTTAAAAATCGTTTTCCCCTGTAACGTTGCCACGAGCTACTTAATCTTCGGTATCTCCCCGAAAACACGCTGTTGGCAGACAAGAAACTGAAGATAATTCAGTGTTCTTTTGCGAGCCAAGCGGTGAGTGTCTTAAAATTTAAAACTTAAATGTGATTTGAATTCTATTTGTAGTATTTACATTATCTGCGTTTCTAGGCCACGTTCTCTCAGTGTGCACGTAAAATTCTATTTTTATTTTATAAGTCAGTGTTAATTAATGAATTTAAATTTTTTTTTAAATCGTTTTCTCGTGTAACGTTGCCACGAGCTTCTTAATCTTCGGTATCTCCCCGAAAACACGCTGTTGGCAGGCAAGAAACTGAAGATAATTCAGTGTTCTTTTGCGAGCCAAGCGGTGAGTGTCTTAAAATTTTAAACTTAAATGTGATTTGAATTCTATTTGTAGTATTTACATTATCTGCGTTTCTAGGCCACGTTCTCTCAGTGTGCACCTAAATTTCTATTTTTATTTTATAAGTCAGTGTTAATTAATGAATTTAAATTTTTTAAAAATCGTTTTCTCGTGTAACGTTGCCACGAGCTTCTTAATCTTCGGTATCTCCCCGAAAACACGCAAGAAACTGAAGATAATTCAGTGTTTTTTTCTTTGCGAGCCAAGCGGTGAGTGTCTTAAAATTTAAAACTTAAATGTGATTTGAATTCTATTTGTAGTATTTACATTATCTGCGTTTCGAGGCCACGTTCTCTCAGTGTGCACGTAAAATTCGTCTTAAATTCTCTTTTTATTTTAGAAGTCAGTGTTAATTAATGAATTTAAATTTTTAAAAATCGTTTTCCCCTGTAACGTTGCCACGAGCTACTTAATCTTCGGTATCTCCCCGAAAACACACTGTTGGCAGGCAAGAAACTGAAGATAATTCAGTGTTCTTTTGCGAGCCAAGCGGTGAGTGTCTTTAAATTTAAAACTTAAATGTGATTTGAATTCTATTTGTAGTATTTACATTATCTGCGTTTCTAGGCCACGTTCTTTCAGTGTGCACGTAAAATTCGTCTTAAATTCTATTTTTATTTTAGAAGTCAGTGTTAATTAATGAATTTAAATTTTTTAAAATCGTTTTCCCCTGTAACGTTGCCACGAGCTACTTAATCTTCGGTATCTCCCCGAACACACGCTGTTGGCAGGCAAGAAACTGAAGATAATTCAGTGTTCTTTTGCGAGCCAAGCGGTGAGTGTCTTAAAATTTAAAACTTAAATGTGATTTGAATTCTATTTGTAGTTTTTACATTATCTGCGTTTCTAGGCCACGTTCTCTCAGTGTGCACGTAAAATTCGTCTTTAATTCAATTTTTATTTTAGAAGTCAGTGTTAATTAATGAATTTAAATTTTTAAAAATCGTTTTCCCCTGTAACGTTGCCACGAGCTACTTAATCTTCGGTATCTCCCCGAAAACACGCTGTTGGCAGACAAGAAACTGAAGATAATTCAGTGTTCTTTTGCGAGCCAAGCGGTGAGTGTCTTAAAATTTAAAACTTAAATGTGATTTGAATTCTATTTGTAGTAAATGTAAATACATTATCTGCGTTTCTAGGCCACGTTCTCTCAGTGTGCACGTAAAATTCTATTTTTATTTTATAAGTCAGTGTTAATTAATGAATTTAAATTTTTTTTAAATCGTTTTCTCGTGTAACGTTGCCACGAGCTTCTTAATCTTCGGCATCTCCCCGAAAACACGCTGTTGGCAGGCAAGAAACTGAAGATAATTCAGTGTTCTTTTGCGAGCCAACCGGTGAGTGTCTTAAAATTTAAAACTTAAAAGTGATTTGAATTCTATTTGTAGTATTTACATTATCTGCGTTTCTAGGCCACGTTCTTTCAGTGTGCACGTAAAATTCGTCTTAAATTCTATTTTTATTTTATTAGTCGGCCGGCTTGCGAATACATTTTGGACAAGTTATTCAACAAGGAATGCGGAAAACATCTTAAATTAAAGAAGTCGTAGGCTCATTGCCTACACAAAAGGTAATGGAGCCCTGTACAAAAGCGGATATCATTGAAAAAACCCTAGAAGAAGGGTTCATTGATACAACTGGCTCTCATGGTATGGTCCAAGATCCCAAAGAACCAGAAGAAGATGAAAACATCGTAATGTCACTTCTTAACAGCACCATCAAAGAGTCAGAAAATGCCAAACGGGCTATAGCTTCCTGCGGGAATATCAAGAGCACAAATAAGGCAATTGTTGTAGCATCAATTGACAAAATGCTCTCCAACGCCACCCAGATGAGCTCGATAACTCAACCAAGCGTAGATTCGACTGGTGAAAGCAGTGAAGTCAAAACCCTAAAAGAAACAATCTTACTGCTTAAAATAGAACACTCCAGGGAACTATTTGAACAGGAGAAACGACACACGGAGCAAATTGTTATGATCATCACCCAAAAAGGAAACAATAAGAGTGAAGCGACACTCCACGAATCGGATGTGGAGAATAACAAGCCCTCCACTAGTTTTGCGGATGCAACAAAGGGGAAAATCGGAACTAGGCAATCCCCCACAGCGCATACAACAATGACAGAAAGCTCTCCGGTCACTATTGCCCCTATTGAGAAAACGTACTCGATAGTTGTCTCAGGGAAATCCCCCATAGCAAGCGAGACTCTGGAGAAGACACTCAAAGAAAAAATCAATGTCACATCCTTAGGGATTGGCATAAAAAAGATAAAAAAAATTGGCCAACAATAGAGTGTTCGTTCAATGCGACACAGAAGAACAGTGTCGGAAATTCTCTACTGAAGTGTCCAAAATGGAAAATCTACAGAGCCAAAAGGGGGTTAAGTTACAACCCAGACTCATAATAAAGGGAATTGATGCCGACCTATCAGAAAAAGACATTGTGACGGCTATTATAAAACAAAATAGCGGGATTACCTCTCTCCTAGGAGAACAACCCGAAGAAGCTATCAAATTTATACACAAAGTACCATTTAAAAAAGATGCGACCCGCAAATGTGCGGTGATAGCGGTAGCGCCACATATCTAGCAATATCTTGTCGATAAAAAGGTGCTGAACATTGGTTACTACAAAGCCGGGGTCAGCGAATACCTCTCGATATTAAGCTGCCAAAAGTGCTTGTGTTATGGCCACACAGTAGCCCACTGCAAGAGCAAGGAAGTATGCTGGCGCTGTGGTGGAGACCACAAAATACAAGCATGCAAAGCCCCGAATACCGGTGTAGTGTGCTGCCAAAGCTGCGTAGCATCCAACAAAAGACAAAAACTAACAAAACCTACCAACCACATGGCCCAATCAATGGAATGTCCCATCTACAAAAGGAACGTAGAGAAATATAGGACCTTGGTCGACTATGGACAGCCATAATGCAATAAAGTTTGCGCAGGCAAACCTACAGAGATGTGAAGCTGCCACCGTCAACTTCTTGCAAAACGCCATTAACAGAAAAATAGATATCGTGATCATACAGGAGCCGTATACAGGAAATACAGGAAAAATTAATAAATCATCCTTCAACGGACTCATCTTTCAAAAAACAAGTGTGGACTGCCCAGTAAAGGCTGCAATAATAGTATTAAATAAAAGTATCGCTGACACCTGTATTCTACTCCACAAATTCAGCAACAACTGTAATATATTTATTGAAGCGCAAATTCAGGGAACCCCACTAATCATAGGATCAATATACTGTCCCCCAAATGAAGATATCGACTTCAGCCTAGAAAAATCGAACAGGATAATAGACACTCACAACAAGAAAATAATCATTGGAGCGGATGTCAATGCAAAAAGTATATGGTGGGGCAGCAAAAAGACAGACAAAAGAGGCGACAAACTGAGCGACTTTATTGCCCAGAAACACCTACATATCGTCAACGAAGGAACAACACCGACATTTGAAACCGTTCGACAAAACATGCTACTGAGCAGCGTGATCGACGTAACCTTGTGTTCCGACAGCGTAATTGGACACATAAAGAACTGGAAAGTAGACAAAAGAATCGCTGCCATGTCGGACCATAATGGAATAACTTTCAACGCGCAATTCAATAAATCATCTACAGAAGAAATTCCAAAATCAACATTCCTATATAAGACCAATAAGGCAGATTGGATGGAATTCGACAAGTCTCTAAAATCCAATGTTGAAGGCAAGGGAATAACAGTTCAGGCAATTGAAGCGAACAATCAACCTGGTTCCCTCAACAGACAAGTCTCAGACCTCATGGATGCCATGTCGGATGCATGCAGAATGGCAATCCCTCCACTGAAAAAATCTAGACAAAAAATCTGCCCCTGGTGGAATGATAAATTGGAAAAGCTGAAAAAAGACGTTCTCGCCGCAAAGAGGAAGCTAATGAACTCAGGACCAGCAAGAAGAGATGCGGTCACACTACCAGCCTACCTCGAGCTAAAAGAACAATACAAGGAGGAAATTGCTACAGCGAAAATACAAAACTGGAAAGAATTTTGCAGCAATCAAGGAAAAGATACAGTCTGGTCCACGGTACTAAGAGTACTTAAGGCAACACAAAAGTCACCACCGGAAACGCTTCAAGTCAATTCAGTGTCCACAACGTCAGCCCAAGAGACGGCGTCCACACTTTTAGATCATTTCTTCCCTAATGACTCTCCAGTCAGGGAAACAGCGGAACAAATACGTATTCGGAATAATGAGGAAGAAGACCGCCTTAGCGAAATTGACCCCCCATTTACAAGATCCGAAATAAGGAAAATACTTGTATCCATAGATATAAAGAAGTCCCCAGGAAGAGATCACTTTACAGCCGATATATGCCAAAAGGCGTTCGAAAGTGTTCCAGAAATTTTTACGGCATTATACAACGCGTGCCTCCGAATTGGCTGCTTCCCAATCCTTTGGAAGGTCGCTAGAATCAAGGTAATTCCAAAGCCGGGAAAAGAAGACTACGGTAACATCTCTTCATACAGACCTATAGGTCTTCTCCCGGTATTTGGCAAGGTACTAGAGAAATTACTCATCAAGAGAGTAACCTGGCACTTCAGCACGAAGGGGAAACTTAATTCAAACCAATACGGGTTCACGCAACAAAAAAGCACAGAAGACGCAATGCTTGATGCCGTCAACCACATCAAGAAAGCGAATAAAGAAGGACTTCATGCATGCCTAATATCACTGGACATAAAGGGGGCATTCGACAACGCGTGGTGGCCCCACCTTAAAATGCAATTAGCCAAAAAAGACTGTCCACTAAACATATACAAAGTTTTTAAAGACTACCTGTCGGACAGAATGGTAGAAACAATTTACGCAGGCGCGTGGGCACAAAAACACTCGAACAAGGGCTGTATACAAGGATCTGCCTGTGGACCGATTCTATGGAACATAGTTCTGGACGAACTGCTAAATCTCAAATTTGACTCTAACGTACGCATACAGGCATTTGCTGACGACGTCTTAGTTATAATAATTCATAAAGATACGGCAGAACTACAGAAAATAATTCAAGATACTCTCTCCTTAATAACAGACTGGGGGGAAAAAGTAAAACTGCAATTCTCGGAGGAAAAAACAAAAGCACTATTCATCAGTAAGAGGAAAACACTCCCACCAAACATTGTGATGAATGGTAAAATTGTTCCACTTTCTCGGGATTGCAAAATTTTAGGGATAGTCATAGACGACAAGTTAAATTGGAGCAAGCATGTGGACATGGTATGCCAAAAAGCTGTCAATATAACCAAGAAACTTGCATTTATGGCAAAACCTACTTGGGGACTAAGTTCTGAGATATTAAGGACAATCTACATAGGAGTAGTCGAACCAATAATAACTTACGCCGCGACGGTATGGGCAACAGCTGCAAAACGAAAAAATATTCGCAAAAAACTAGATAGAGTCCAAAGGGCCATCGGCATTAGAATATGTAAAGCCTACCGCACTGTGTCCCTTACTTCTGTGCAGGCAATTGGGGGACTAACACCTTTGGACCTAAAACTCAAAGAACTCAGACTTATCGGTGAGACAAAAAGGAACAGAACTTTGCATCTACTACCTGACGATAAAAAGTACCAGGGAATCGTAAAGGTTACTCATCTACCTCACCCTAGTAAACAAATTGGAGAACATGTCATCTTTCCAGGGACATACGAGAGAAACTCCTTTGAAGAGAACGAAATAGATATATACACAGATGGAAGTAAAACTGGAGGAAAAGTGGGTGCGGCCTACACAGTGTTCAATGCTAGCGGAGAAATTACAGCAAAGAAACTGCCCCTGGCAGATTACTGCTCAGTATTTCAAGCAGAGCTTTTCGCAATAATGCAAGCACTAGAGTGGGTCAACAAACAGCAAAAGCATTGGGAAAAAGTTAACGTCTTAACAGACTCACAAAGCGCTGCACACGCACTAGAGTCAGGGACACCTACCAACCCTATGGTCTTCAATATACAATGCTCGGCTCAAGTCTTGAGAGAAAGAGGGTCTACCTGTAAATTTTTATGGATACGCGGGCACAATGGAATCCATGGAAATGAAAGAGCAGACGAGCTAGCAAAAGACGCTGCATTAAAAAGCAAAACACAAAAACTCTATTCAAAATTCCCACTGAGCTACGCAAAGTTCAAAATAAAGGAGGCAATTCTCGAAGAATGGGACCAAAGGTATAATAACTCTGATACAGGTAAAGGAACACGGCTATTTTTCAGGAGTATAACAGAAGCCAAAGAGTTTGGTAATAAGACAACTCCAACTTTTGAACTCACACAAATCCTTACCGGTCACGGAGCAAACCTATCCTACCTTTACAGATTCAAGCTGAAAGATAGTCCCGCATGCCCGTGTGACAAACTATCGGACCAAACAGTGAAACATCTGTTGCTAGACTGCCCAATGTTCACGATGGAAAGATGGCAAATAACCAAAGAATGCCAGAGAAGAGATATGAACTTTACTGACATTTCTGATGTCATAAAAATTATACCTCTCCGAAAAATCTTCATTAAGTTCGCAAAAAACATCATGACAAAAATTAAGGAACAAAATAAATAATAACCAAAAGACATAAAAATAAATTTAAATCACATTAAGCACGATCACTATAGCTATCCGATCAATCTAAAACATGGCTAATGCAAGAAATCACGAACCAAGAGCGCTAAAGAACACTTCCTATCCTACAAATGGTTCTGTTAAGAGGGTAAGCAATTATAATCTTAACAGAACATCCACAATTTTCTTTCAGATTCACAAAACTACTCCGGCTGAGGTTTTACATGGTTCCCTCATGCTGTCAAACAAATGTTGGAGTAATGGATAGCCCATGTCAGATAGTCCCACTAACCTCTCTAAAAAATAACATGAACCCTTACCTATCCCAACATACAATGACATACTTACCTATTACAACATACATGAAAAAATTAAACTCAATAGCTCATTAAAAAATCAAATAGTTTAAAGAAACCTTGATAAATAATAGACAAGGTAAAAAACAGAGAACACCCAAAGGAAAAAAAAAAAAAAAAAAAAAAAAAAAAAAAAAAACCTAACCTAACCTAACCTAACCTAACCTAACCTAACCTAACCTAACCTAACCTAACCTAACCTAACCTAACCTAACCTAACCTAACCTAACCTAACCTAACCTAACCTAACCTAACCTATAAACAGTTTGAATAAATGGTTGGATGACAATTACCTATCATTAAAAACTTATTACAAAACAACTAATAGACAGACAGTCTGTGGAAGATCATATAAAACTTATTACATGACATTTACACTAACAGACAGACAGTCTGGGGAGGATAATATAAAACACACTTAGCCCAATTGGAAGTCATCCAAAGAAAACTCATAACAAGGTGAGTAACTCTAGTTGCAGGTTAGTACAACACAGAAAATTTGTTATCTAATGAGGCGGTTAATTGACTATTTAAAGAAACAATTCACATTCATTAGTAAAAGGAGCGTAACTGATGGCAATTCTTTACCTGCAACTGACGTTTTTTATACGCATTTTAACAAACAAAAAACTAACATTTGATTCAACTTAATGACAATGAACAACAACTTGTTGCACTAACGATTTTGAAAAATATTTATAATTAATATTATATACGTAAATAATAATTTACGCGAAAATTAGCCAACCGACACACCATTTTGACAGAACACCGATATGAAGTTTGCGCATAATTCGCGTTTGTTTGTAGGCAGTACTGCCAACCTAACAATAGAAACCACGTAACACATAATCAGAAACGCAAAAATCTAAATGCAATAAATAATAATTGACAATAATATACTTATCTGGTATGCACAATAAAAAAATAATTTTACCAGGTATATCTAATGTATTAATTTTTATTTACCCACTTAGGTAATTATTCGGGATCGCTGGCAATGCTTAATACGATTTCTTTTTTATATAAAACGTTTTGATTTTAGATTAGGATAGGTTAGTATATGTACCGGTTTAAAACAACAAGCCCCAATGGACAATCTTATAGTGTATCGGCATATAACTCCGCTCTGGCCTTGAAACCCATTTATATACACATATTCGACACCTATATTGGCATATGGCCCGTTCACACATTTAGTTTATATTTTATTAATCAAGATGGCGTCAAGTGAAATTATCGCTGCGTGCGTCCCTATGATTTCGGACCTTTTACAGAACGAACTTTAGAACTTAAAAAAGCACAAAAACTTCGTATGTGGGCTACAAAATACATCATAAGGATTAAATTATAAGTCGTTAGAAGATACTAAAAGCTATCGCAATCATTTTCGAATTTCGGAAGAACAATTTGACGTACGTAAAGATTATTATTATTATTACGTCTAAGATTCAAGAAAAAATCAAAAAAAAGTTAAGCGCGCGACTGTCTCGGAAAAAATAAAGTTACAAATTAAGTAACCTGTCAACGGGGGATTCTTTTTCCTTATATGCACAGAGTTCCAAAAATACGATATCATTGTTTATAAAAGTAGTGTACGTGCAATATAGTTGATGCCCTAAAACTTGTTATTAAGATAATTTTTTTTTAATTTTTTTAAACATTCAGAGATGTTTATAACATATAGAGATTATTTAATAATAATAACTACTAAGTTACAACAAACATTTCAAATATAATATTATTAACTGCAGTGTCACGGGCATTCTTATTTTTGTAAACTTCTTGCTTTTGATCCCCAAGATAAGGATGGCTTTGATATAGATCCAGAAATGTAAACATCACATCATCATATGAGTATAATATTCAAAAACGTTATTTATTTAAGTATTTATTTAAATATAAACGCCCTATTGGGCTTTTAGATTATTACATTATAATTGCAGTATGTAAGTACAAGTAGGAAAATATTGTTCTATAAGTTACAGTGCATAAGTATAAACCAGTACAACAAGTATTAATATATTATTACAATAGTTACAGTATTATAACAGTACAACAAGTATGAAAATATTATTATATTAGTTACAGTATATAAGTAAAATAACAGTACAAATATGAAAAGATTGCTATATTAGTTACAGTATTTGGGCCTTACTGAGTTACTCATGTTTCCAAAACAGCTGTATTACGACAGAATTGCACAGAATCGTGGCTGGGATAGTGAACTAATTCGTGATTCAGTTCGCGTTTTGTTCGCTAGATGTATGCGTAGAATTAGATCTGGGCAAGATCTAGACGACATACATCACTTTTTGAAGTGAAACTTCTTTAGGCGCGTAATGGATTTTCGGGGACGGAGTAAAACCGAGTCAGGATCGACACGAAAATGCGGGTACCCCCACCACCGCTCACCGTTCACTGTCCCTCTCTCACCATATGCGCTTGTTGAGGTGGGGGAGCCGCTCAAGAACGTTCTCTCTCTTCAATTTGGATATTGTTAATGATAGGAACACTAGCACGACTAGACACGGGACAACAATCGATGCAGTTTTTGCACGATTCATTAAGGATTTAAGTGTTCATGTATATATCTCGCACTTTAGTTACCATAACCCAATTATCACGACATTAGGAAATGATATTCATGAAATTGACAATGAAAATGGCACATGATTGGTAAATTGTCATTGTAATTTCTTTGTAATTTTTAATTGTAATATTGTTATTTATGTAATATTGTATACTTGTGAATAAATTGAAAATTTTTGGAACTATACATTAATCGAACGTCATTCATCTATAAGAAAATATTAGAAAAAGCAAATCCATGCTTCGTCGTTGAATTATTTAACCTCTAATTTTCAAACTAACCTAAGAGAGAAAATAGAGATGATGAAATGAAAATAGAGAGAGAGGAATACTAGAAGTTTCACTTCTGTCTTGCGTAGGCTTGACACACCCACTTTTTTTTTCTGTAAGACGGCAAAAACATTACCAAATCTGTATTCGGCCATGAGCTGAGCTCAAGCAACTGGAGGAAGAACAACAGAGACCACACTTACAATGTTGACAGTTTTGAATAAAATTAATCAATATTTTTATTCCATATCAACACTATAAGTGTGGTCGTAGCGATAGCTACGCAGTTGTTCCTCCCCCTCCAGCTGCTTGAGCTCGGCTTCGTGCACTGCCGAATTTCATTTTCAACTGGTCTATCTTTGGTAGTTTTTTTTAACGTCTTGCCCGAAATAGATCACTTTTTTCATGCCCAGAAAAAGTGATCTATTTCGTCCAGATCTTGTTTTTTGCCTTATTTCCTGGGAATTTCTCATCATTCCCATAATTTCCGCCACAGTTCCATCAGGACTCCCATTCCTTTTGTACGCCCCACTGGTCGTGGGCGTCTGATAAATCTACGATAGATGTGATATCAAGATTGCCTGTGGTGGGACGTCCTTTCCCCGCTTGGCCAATTTTCTCAATGCGCCTTTTAATCGCACTGTTGTAGTAATTACTTACTTCTTAACTTACTCCAGTCGTCTTCACACTGCTCAACTGAAACAATCATATTTTTTTATTAACCACAGATTTTTGGCTACGGGAAATTCAATTCGATCTATAGGATTCAGCTATCGCATAGGATTTTCCACTGTAAACAATATAGCCAAAGAAGTTTGTGAAGCTATTTTTAACATCTGGAATATTCCTATTTGCATTGGTGCTCTAGATGGTAAACATTTCAATATTAAGTTTCCAATAAATGGCGGTTCAGACTACTGGAATTATAAAAGTCAAAATTCCACAGTATTGGTGGCCTTAGAAGATGCTAATTATAAATTTATAACGGTAGACGTTGGCTCATATAGAAAAAACAGTGATACCACCTGATCAACCACTGGTAACAGGACGGAACCGTTACCATGCGTTATAGTGGGTGAAACGCATCAGCGTTTCCGCTGAATTATTTTTTAATGAGACCGTACAACAAAAACGCCTTGCTGAACAATGAACCGAATAAAATTTTCAACTATCGACTGTCTCGAGCCAGAAGGATAGTGGAAAATGCATTTGGAATATTAACCCTAGATTCATAACCATTCGTCCCACAGACCGCACAAAACGTACCTAAATTTGTTTCTAGTGTCTCGGGTGAAAAAGATAGAATGATGACCTCTCAAGTACCTTCCTAGATCGCATGTTTATTAGTAACGCGGGTGTGCTTGCCTCGCAGTGAAGTCTTGTGGACAAGTTATAGACCTTTGAACGTCTGAGAGACGAATGTTTATGAATAGTGTAACTTTTGACGAGACTGCAAGTTATTTTGAAAACATTGTTTGCAAAACATGAAATGCCTACCATTGCCACACCCGGTCCAAGTGATACTCAAAAAAAGGTTTGTGGTTATTGTGATTATAAAAAACGGCATATGACAAGGTTCCAATGCAAGCAATGCAAAGAGTATATGTGCATGGACCATCGCGGCCTCATGTGTGTGGAATGTACCGATGAAATTTAATTTTAACTCGTTTATTATTTTTTTTGTTACCTAATTAAACATATTAAAGAGTGCCATACTTAATTTATTTATTTTATTTACAAGTACCCCAAAATTCGTCACTTAAATTTAGTCGTCTGTGAGACGAATGTTTATAAATAATGTTCCTTTTAGATAAGGTTATGAATCTAGGGTAAAGAGCATTTTTTTCCAAAGATATTGTTAATGATTCCACTTCAGACTATTCATAGTAGAATATAATTCATAGTAAATGTAAGACTGAATTTCTTCAGACTATAATTCATAGTAAAATGTAAGATTATTTTTTTTCCAAAAATGCAACATTACCCAGAACTTGTTAATGATTGTACTTAAGACCATAATATAATTTGTACGTTTGCAAAATTTTTGTCAGTTCAGCATCATCATACAGCCTGAGAAAACGACAAACCTTTCCCTTACTGTGCTAAAAAAAAACATGCGTTACGGTGCTGTGTAGTCAATACTCATCTCAAAATAAGCGATTTAATATGGGAAAATATGAATATTCATAGCTAATCGATTATGTTTATTATATTTTATGTCAAAAGTGATAATAATTGTTATTTAATTGCTGAAAACATGAAAAAACCATCGGCAGATGCTAAAGAAACGTGCGAGGGGTCCACATCTAACGACGGTTCGCGGCCAACCATAAATGAACCTGCGGCCAACTGGCTAGCGGAGCGGCTGGCGCCTGGCACAAACACAGCTGTGCGGTCGTAGGTATCGATGGTCTAAATCAAAAACTACAACTGCAGAAGTGTGGATGTCTCATGTTCCCGCATAGCGAATTAAAGCGGGACATCAATAGCGTGTCATTTCCTCGCACACTCTTCGCGTATTTAGTATCACACGGTTGATTGTATTTCTGTATTTGTTCCCGATTTTTAACAAAAAACTCTGATTTTTAATTGAATTTGAAAACTATGTAATATATTATTTTTTAATTCAGTGCATAAATGTAAAACGAAGGAATACCTTAAATCTGAACCCCGAATTTATTATATTTATAGAGTTATTAAAGTTATTAGAAGCAATGTGTAGTAAATACACACCACAGATGAGGAAAGGTTAAAATTTCGAACCCAATTGTGCCCATAATACTGAAAATAGCCCGGTGCTGTACATATATTTGGAAATTCTAAGAATTCAGCGGAATTCGACTAGTTTATAATTAAAATTATCTTTGGGAATGTATTCACCTAATAAAAAATTGTCCCAAATAATTGTTTTAGCGAGTTTTCTATTATTTTTAGTCATGTTCATTATACTTCAAGCCCGAAAACATCAGGGAAATCTGGTGATGATTCATTACAATTGGATCCTATAATTTCTTACAACAGAAATGCAACGACAACGGTAAGAAAATATCTTAATAAATAAAAACAACGATTACTGAATGTAAAGGAAAGATATCTGTAATACAAAAAGATACTATTTGTGTTGTTATGGAAAATTTATTTGATTTAGTCGGCCATATGAACACGGAAATGTCTGAAATGAGGGGAGAATTAAAAAGTTTACGACCACTGGCCAAACATATTTGTGAGATCAGAGAATTAATTATTTGAAGCAGAAAACAAATATCGATAATGAAAGTACTATTCCATAGATATCGCATTTTTTGACAGGTTTACCGCCCGATAATGGCCCTTTGTTATAAATTTCATTAATGATTGTCAGTGTTCTGTGGATATGTCCTGCAATTTGCTTCCTAAAACCTTACAACGCAATTGATTGTGTTAAATTTATACAACTTGAGACTATTTCAATAACCATTTTATACATATACATTTTTATAGCAAAGTTTCGTTTATTTAGTTAAGCATTTCTACTATTCTAGTGACGTTTCTTCAACACTTCGGAATTGTCCGCCCTATACGTTGGTGGGTTCTCGCCATGTTGTCTAAGTAACACCTAACCTCCTTAATTGGCGATTGTTTAATGTACGTATATATCGCTTAGCACTTGATTTATTAGTTTTTATAGCTAGACGAGTTCGTTCATTATTTATTGACGGCCGCTGTCACAAATTTAATCAAAGCGTTTAGTTAGTTGATTTAAAATTGACGAAAAGAATTTAACCGATTCCATTGGTAAATTTTATCTATTTTGTCATTCATTCACTCAGTATATTTACGGGGGGGATAAGACCGAGTTAGTGTACAACGTTACTCGCACATGCGTTCTGAGTGGTCAATCTTCTGTCGTTTCATTGGTAAAAGCGGCCGTTAACAATATATTGATAATTTATAAATTGCGTTTCACCACAGCGATTTTTAACCGCCAGGGATGTGGGTTTTTTCCTGCTGCAATTTATTTGTAGCTACTTTAAAACCAATCAATTCAAACTTTTTTTTATAGGATATCTACATTTCCAGTTAATAAAACTAATTATCAATATACAGGGTGTATCGGCAAGTACCCGACAAACTTTAACCAGCTATTCCTCAGCACATTTGGAGTAAAAATGTTATGGGCGCTTTGCTGTCCGGTAACATTTTTTTCCATTAAAAACAAAAAATCCACATTCTGTCACTGTCATTTGCATCGTTTCTCGCGTTCAACAGCTGTTATTAGCAAGTGTGTCAAAAAGTGTCCTCGCTCTTTCGTACACACTAAATAATAATAGTTAAAAATGAGACGAATGGTGCCGTGCCATTTCGTTGTGATTGTAAAAGCGCGCCAACGTAGGTACGTACGTACATTATTCAACGAAACTCGAACAAAATATTGCCAGATGGGTTTTCAAACTTTGACAAAGGATAAAACATTGGTGACATGTGGTGAAAATATTAATAGTAATTTTTTTATAAAAAAAAAATGTTACCGGACAGCAAAGTGCCCATAACATTTTTTACTCCAAATGTGCTAAGGAATAGCTGGTTAAAGTTTGTCGGGTACGTGCCGATACACCCTGTATATGTTAGGGGACAAGTTATTTAAAAGCAGAATCATTATTCCGACCGGCACAATGTCAATGATAGGTTAGGTTAGGATAGGTTCGGTTAGGTTAGTAGGTAGGTTAGGTTAGTTCTGCATCTCAGAATAACAAAATTCGTGTGCCTGCGGGCTAGCGTGGAGTTGTCGGTAACATTTTGTTTGTATAATATCAGAAATACAGACATGGCCCTTCATAAGATTATGTTCTGTCATCAGAATAGCAGTTTTCCTTCTATCGGCGAGGCTATTTATACCCAGCATACCGTACAGAAAGAATGATGGATGTAACCAGGGAATTATTAATCTAAAGTCTATTAAGATAAAAATCTCTCAAAAAATTGTTTTGCTTTGTTACAGTTGTACTTTACTCTAAGCAGAGACCAATTACGATGATCGGATTTCAACTCCTAATTAAATAATGTTTATTTTTTCAGTTTTACTTTATTTTCAGCCGATAACAATTACCGCCACGTGGCAGGACGGTATAACAGCAGTGCCATGAATCGTCCCAATATAGAGAGTGTTTTCATCAAGATGGAACCAGGGTCTCAGGAAGAGGATGAAGGTTTTTTTTACTTATTAGTATTATTCTTAGCTCTTGCGAGTTCAGTGAAGAAAATATGCATATACAGTACAAAAAATTTATTCAAAATTGAGAAGAAATCAAATTTTCTAAGAAACCAATCCCGGTTCCGAAGGCAATTATGAATTATCTGTATGTTCACATTTTTGCGTACTCTTAAAACGAACCATTCCTTGGAGTGCAATTCATAATTTTCTCCTAAAGTATCTTTAAAAGATCACATTCTTAATAATTGTTCTGCGAAGAAATCATTACCATGTTCTGAGTGCAAAGCATATTTTCTCTTTAGTTAATAACAGTCAGTGACAACAATATTACTAGCAAGCAAGCTAATAAATACTTCAAAATTGGCGGGATGGATCGAATATTTTACAATTGTTTTCGTATGCTTAATTTGGATTTTTGAATGCTGATTTTTTTTTAGTTTTTCTACTATATTTTTTCTTCCGACTTTATGTCCGGGTTAAATCTTCCACACAGGATAAACTAAACCTTCCACACACTTTCCACAAATGAACATCTAGTCAATCCACATAATGCAAGTGCATTATATAAGCATAATAAATACTAAACAATACAAGATCAACAACACGTCAACTCACCAGAGATCAAATGGGAAAATAATTCACCGACTCCAGGTATTTTCATATCAGAGGGTTCGGCTCGGTAGAACTCCGAAACTGGACCTATAAATCCTTCTGATCCCTCAATATAAATATTTTTAAAATCTTTCGTAATCCTACATGTATTTAATTTAACGGATTTTTGCATTTTTATATATATATGTAAATTCTTTGATTTTTTTATTATTTATTTATTTGATAGATTTTTGATAGATCTAATAGCCTAAATTTTGTATTTGCTTGAGTTTTTGTCGTTATATTTCTTAGAATGTCTCCTCATTTGAAATACAAATGCTGTTTGGTTCCTATGTGTACAAATTCGACATATAAAAATCCAAATAAAGTGTTTTTGTGCTTTCCGGAGAACATCGAAATCAGGAAAAATGGTGTCATGTTATGAAAAGAGACCCGGTTAAAACAAAACCATTTCTCTCAAAAGCAAGCTTCATTGTTGCGAAGATCATTTTAATGTAAGTTTCTGTTTTATAAATACAAAGAAAATGATTTAATTCATTATAAAACGCTATTAATATATAACAATTGATTTTAAAATATGACTTTTAATGTTGAGTTCTTTATATTATTTTAGCTTGAGGAAGACGTCGAAAATTACATGAGGTTTAAATTAATGGGTGGTAGAGTGTATTTAAAAAAGACTGTCATTCCACACAAATTTGACCGTCAAGAATTCCTACTCCAAGACTGACAGGATTAAAGAAAAGACGCCTTGAAGTCATTGCAAGTTTAGTAGCAGACTTTGCCTAGTTCTGTGGGTCAAAATATTACATGAAATGTAATAATGTTGTTGTATAAATAAATCTGTATCTGTTTATAAAAAAAACGTTCGGAAACGCTTTTTGTCATCACTACATATTGTAATGAAACGCTGTTTGATCAAAGATGGAGAATAGACTGTCATTTATTTCATATAAGTTTACATATTAAATACATAGATGGCAGCACTAGTCTTATATTGTTGTTATCATTTCAACACCCCCACTATAACTAACAATATAAATACAATTAAATTAAACAATTTGCACACCTAGTTTATCCAAAAATTCATAATGTTTTGTGGAACCCAAACTTTTGGTGAACAAATCAGCAGGCATTTCAGCTGTTGGCAAATACTTAACATTTACAATATTATTTGCTACACATTCTCTACAAAAATGATATTTAATATCAATATGTTTGGTGCGCTTATGAAAAACTGGATTTGCTGTTAACTTTTGCGCACTCTGATTGTCATTGAAAATATCAATAGTATACATTTTTTGAGTTATTTCATATTGTAAATTTCTCAAATAAATTGCTTCTTTGCAGGCTTCGGTGATGGCCATATATTCAGCCTCACTACTAGATAGTGCAACAGTATTCTGTTTTTTTGTTTCCCAAGATATAACACAACCAGATAAAGTAAAACAAATTCCAGTGTATGACCTCCTATCTATAATGTTTCCGCCCCAATCAGCATCTACAAACCCTTTTAATATTGAGCTTCCACTAGCGGAATACTTTAAACCATAATCTTCATTACATTTTAGGTATCTCAATAACCTTTTTACATAAGAACAATGTTCTTTGGAATAACAATTATTAAATTGGCTTAAAAAACCAACCGTATATGCAATGTCCGGTCTGGTTAGAACCGCTAAATACATAAGACATCCAATTATTTGTTGATATGGAAAATTACGAACACAATGTTCATTTTTTGACACATTTAACTTTGTTTCCATTGGAGTCTGTGCAGGTTTACTTTGGCTCATATTAAACTTATGCAACAGCTGATCAATATAATCTTTCTGACTTAATATTATTGTTTGCTTAGATTTGTTAACAGTTATGTTAACACCCAGACATTTCTTTATTTCTCCTAAATCTTTTATTTTGAAATGACTTGTTAAGACATCCTTTAAATGCTTAGTTTCATTAGTATCATTTGAAAAAACAAAAAAATCATCTACAAACAATGCGACAATAGTTTTAAACTGATCTTTCATTTTTGTATACATACATGGTTCTATTTTAGATCTAATATAACCTATGCTTAACAAACATTCATCTACTTTTTTATACCAAGCTCTTGAGGATTGTTTAAGCCCGTAAATGGCCTTTTTTAATTTAAGTACTTGAACATTTTGTGTTTTTTCAGAAAAACCTTTTGGTATTTGCATGTAAACAGTTTCCCCAAGCGTACCATTCAAGAAAGCCGTTGTTACATCAAGATGTGTTGTTTTCAAATTTAGTTGTACTGACAATGCAAAAAGTAATCTTAATGTAGTATGTCTCACTACATGAGAAAATGTTTCTGTAAAGTCCACACCTTCAACTTGTGAAAAACCTTTTGCCACTAAACGTGCACGAAAGCGGACTTTATTTTCACTATCATACTTTTTACGAAGCACCCACTTGCACTGTACAACTCTTCCATCTTTTGGAGCATCACTTAACTCCCACGCATCATTGTCTTTGAAACACTGCAACTCTTCTGTTATAGCCAACACTGTTCTTTTTCTGGTCCATTTAAAGCGTCATGCAGAGACAAACCAGCCGCATTATCATATGTTTCACTGTCAACGCACAGATTTGATAACCCATACCTCTCTGGAATCTTCCTCTCCCGGTTAGGTCGGCACTGCGGGCTTTCTTTCTCACTGTCTGCATCTTCATAATCACTGGGAACATATGTTTCATCATTATCTATAAAACTGTCCATGAAACTTGAGTGTTCTTGACTAGCACAGGTTCAATTTCACATTGTTCTGTATCATCAAGTTCCTTACTATCCCCCACTGAATCAACATTCTGACCACATTGTTCTGTATCATCAAGTTCCTTACTATCCCCCACTGAATCAATATTCTGACCTTGCACTTCCATTAAATTTTCAGATTTTGATTCCTTCTCAATGATGATCACATCTCTACTAGTCGTTACATTCCTTGTTTCTGGATTGAAGACCCTATATCCTTTTATATTATCTGGATATCCTATGAGAATACATTTGGTTGTTTTCTTATCCCACTTCTTTCGCTTTTCTTTAGCTACATGGACCATCACAGTGCTACCGAAAACTCTGATATGACTTATGTCCGGTTTGGAGCCAGTCCACAACTCATATGGAGTTTTATTTTCCAATGCCGCTGCCACAATCCGATTCTGCAGGTACACTGCCGTATTGGTGGCCTCACCCCAGAACTCTTTGCCTAAGTTTGCATCAAAAAGTAGACATCTTGCTTTTTCAACTATTGTGCGATTAAATCGTTCACACAATCCATTCTGTTGTGGGGTGTAAGGGTTGCTTTTCTGATGAATCACACCGGCACTATTCAGGAAATCATCAAATTCTTTATTGCAATACTCCAGTCCGTTGTCACTCCTTAATACTTTGATTGTTTTTTGTTTGATTTTCCACCTGAGCTTTAAAAATCTTGAAATACTTCAAAGCCTGATTTTTGTGTTTTAAGAAATAAACAAATGTCATCCTACTATGATCATCAACAAATAACAAGAAGTATCTCGAGCCGCCCATAGACACATTCTCCATAGGCCCACATATGTCTGTGTGCACAATATCTAGGAGATTACTGCTTCGTTGGCCACTGCTCTTAAAAGGTAACCGGCATTGTTTGCCTTCACAACATGTTGTGCATGAAGATTTGCTTATGTCAACTTTTTTAAGTAAGTGACATACCATGCACAGCTTTTTCCATCTGATTCAAATAATCTTTGTTTATGTGTCCTAACCTTCGATGCCAAGTCATTCCTGACACAACTGATGCTGCTAAACAGTCTTGTTTTAGCAAATTCACTTTATATACTCCATTGACCAACACTGCCGTAGCAACCAACTCGTTATTTTTATTATAAACTGAACAACCATTTCCAGTGAAAGATACACGGTTGCCTTTCATAATCAGTTGGCTAACAGATAATAAATTCGTTGTTAGACTTGGTACACAATATACGTTTTTCACCATGATGTCATACTCATGATTATCTGTTTTAGTCATGATTTTTACATCGCCAGAACACAATACTGACACCTTTTCACTGTTTGCGACAACAATTATTTTTTCTTGTTCATACTGCGCATTTATAATCCAACTTTCATTTGCTGTCAGATGTACACTCGCGCCCGAGTCGATATACCAATCGTCTTTGTTAAAATTTCCACTCAGGAACACTGCGCTAAACGCATTAGACTGCATTCGATCCTTATTTATCTGATTTGACAAGTTATTTTCTGTATTTGTACACTGGTTCTTGTAATGCCCGATTTGTTTACATCTGTAGCACTTTATATGCTTGTTGACGTTTGACTTTGACAAGCCAGTGCTGCCATTGCTGCCAACATAACTTTTGCTGGCCATAGACATATTCGTATTATTTTTTCCTTTGTACTTTGAAGTTGAACGAATTGCTAAAGCTCCGCTAACTTCACTCCAGTCATGACTTGCTGAATCCATATCTAACAATTTTGTTTTTATGGAGTCTGTCGTTATAGGAATTCCTGAATGTTCTAATGCCATAACCATCGGCGAGAAACGATCTGGCAAACCAGCGAGTAGCAATGATGCTGTCCATGTGTCATTAATTTCGAATCCCGTTCCTGAAAGCTTCTGTGCTGTATCGATAATCTGCGTCACATAAGACGTCATCGAACTGCAATTCTCTCGGCGAATCGAAATTAAATTTCTCAGCAAACTTATTCTCCGTGAAAATCCGTTGTCGTCGAATAATTTTTTTAATTTATCCCATAACTCTTTACTGGATGTAGCATCTTTTACGTGAACATATAAAGACGAGTCGATTGTCATAATCAATTTTGCTTTGGTTTTTGCATCATCTGCAGGTTTTATTTCAATCCCGACTTCTGGCTGCACACAATGCTTCATGCCTTCGAGGATTAAAAAATTCTGTGCCGCAAAACACCATATGTCGTAATTATCACGTCCCGTTAGCTTGGGTACGTTGACAAGATAGTTCGCCGACATTTTTAAACTGCGATATACTAAAGTTGTACACTTTTATTATAACAATCCGTCACGACACAGTTCAATCGCGTTTTGTAATCGTGTTTTTTATACTGGTCAAACAAAAAAAAACAACAAAATCGCGAAGATTTATAAGCGAACGGCCCATAACCTGTAATGAAACGCTGTTTGATCAAAGATGGAGAATAGACTGTCATTTATTTCATATAAGTTTACATATTAAATACATAGATGGCAGCACTAGTCTTTTATTGTTGTTATCATTTCAACACATATGTATAAATAATATTTGAAATGTAAGTATGTTTTAAAATTAATAAAATTAAATAAATATACACATATTGTTTTATTGTTAAAATGGACAACTTTACACTAGTAAGAAATTACTACATTTGTAAGGTCAATACTGTAATTTAAAAATACTAATTATAATGGTGACAGTTGCATAGCGTGTTGTGAGAAACAGGTTATGTGACAGACACTTCGATTGTATTTACGTGAAAAAATGTAAAAAAACTAATATTTTGGGTGCATGTAACTAAAATACTGAAAATTATATATTATGAGAGAGTATCCAATATATTTTCTTACCTTGATGCTTTCCAACCTTTAAATTCAGCACTAACAAAATTAGCGTTGTTGGCAAAAAAAGAACCCATCATCAAAACATCGATTCTAGGCAAGTTATCAGCCTGTCCTTTTACAAAACCACTGTCAGTCATAATAATAATGTAAAATATATGAATAAGTTCACAAAATATCACAATTATCTTTAAAAATAAGAAAAAACGGTAAAAATCACGAGCTTTACATAAACGTCAGTTCTCAAAGGAATGTTTGGAAGTTTGGTTTGGTTGAGTTGTTAGTTGATTCGTTTGTGGAAATACCCCATTTACGCAGAAAACATGTTACCTTTGGAAAACGACACAGTTTGGAGACGCAACAACACACTCTCACAAGGTTCTCTGTACTTCTCTGCAAAACTAGCCCCTCGCTTTGTTAAGGCAAAGGTGCTGAGGAAAATCTCAGATGTGGTATACACCCTATTGGACGCCTCTGGTAAACACATCGGCAACTACCACGTAAAAGATATTGTCAAACTAGGAAGTGTGGACACAATAGACACCACCTTCACTAGGTTACCACCGCCACAACAAACAAACTTACGGCTCTACCCTAATCCCACGAGATTTGGCCCTCGTGCAGACAACAGCATGTCTTAACACGTTAGTTTCATATAAAAACTCGGATTTCGACCTCTGCATGGTTACCCTCTCTTTTTTCCAAAACACAGAAGGATCTCAACTTCCTGACCCAAATTTGTTATACTATTGTACTTTATTTTGACTAAAATAGCATTAATTTGCCTTGTCAAATACACCGAGCCAGGTCACTCATATCAAGTCATCCTGTGTCTCTATGTGCCTTTTGTATAAAATTTGTAACATATAAAGTTCACAACATTCGTGTTTGTGGCAATTCTGGCAACACCAAGTGTGTTTTCTAGTTTTTTTGTTTGGTCATTTTAAGTAGGTAAAACCCAATCAGGTCTTAAATAAACCACTACAAACCCTTTTTTTGTAAGCAAAGAGTTAGTAAAACCAAGTAGGTCTCTTTTGCTATATTTGTGTCTTGTTTAAGACATCCTTGTAGGCATATGTCTTGTAGTATTGCCAACATAACGCATAAACCCAACCAAAGGTTATGCCATCGTCATTTTGTCTTTTTGATAATATCAATAGCCACAACTTGATCGTTTATGACATTGTGTATGTATCATATTTTTTTCCGTAATTGAAATTGTACTTTTTTTTAAATATTAAACTTTGGTATGTTGTTTTCATGATACATGAGAATGTTAAAATATCCACCATGAGACGAGGGATCGTTATAAAATCTAACACCATACATGAGAACGTTAAAATATCTACCATGATACGAGAAGCTCGTTATAATTAATTTTTTTACTGGCTAACATACGCTGTGGCCAAAGAGATAATTTGTTCCATTAAATGGTTATAAATATCTAATGTTGTACCGTCCTTTCAATACTAGGGTTCTTTCGTAAATCGTTCAATTTTACATGAGACGTGGAGACGTCATAATACTTACCATGATTCGTGCGAACGATGCAATATCTTGTTGTTTTCTTTAAATAAATTGACACTATGTACTTGTTCTACCGGACGTAGATCATTTTTACCCCGACTTGTCGCCCTTAATCGGGACCTTTTGTTAAAAATCATCACACTGAAGGAAATTTCCTTCACTGTAGTGAGATTTTTTTTGTTCTGCTCAACAAACATGAAGCTGTGCATTCAGCAGTTTTTAGGTTATTGATACCTGTGAACTTCTTGTCAGCGTACTCAAGAATCATCCACTATTCATTGACCATGAACTAGCCATCAGCTTCACTTTTGGTTAAGAGGTATCGTGTCGTGGGAGGTCAAACGGGACATTGACACAAAAACACCTAACTCGTTGTCTAGGAGACAAATAAGAAAACTCCCAGGTTTGTGAAAATTGAGCAAGGGTCCATCATGTTCTCATAAACTGTAGAAGATTTAAAAACGACCCCTAATGTTTCACCAAATACACGTGAAAGTTTAGATTATTATTACTGTGTATTCTCCCTCACCTTTTCATCAAATTCGTGTATATTTGTAAAGAGTTAGGAAATTTGCTGGTTGATATATTTCGTCCTCACATAGAGATCGAATTGGGAATTTGCTCAGTCACCATCAATTTTCGCTGCTCAACCCTCCATCCTTCACCTTTTCATCAAATTCATGTATATTTGTAAGGAGTTAGGAAATCTGCTGGTTTACCATATTTCGTTCACACATAGAGATCGAATTAGGAATCAGCCCAATCACCAACAAACCTGATCGCTTAACAACATGTATGTATTTTTGATCCCTCATTATCCTTGAGGTTAAGTTCATGAATCTGGAAAGTGTATAAATGTATAGCGTATCGTCTGTCTGTAAGACAATCTTTATCCATGAAATTTACTTCAAATAATCTCTCCTTTTCACCCCATTCTAAGGTAATCAATACACATATCTTGTAATTTTGAAAGTCGTAAGTTGCTGTCGCTCAAGCGCTAACACCGGCCATTGAAGGCCAACTTCTTTCAGACACTTGGTGTTACTACTGTACAACCACCTACCTATACCTTGTATTTGCTTTTGATACAACAGTATCAAATAGGTAACCTCGCGCCAGTCGTGATACTTTTTGTCTTCCCAAATCTCGGGATACCCATAATGTAGTCAGCATATCGATTATCTCTCTTCTCTCTAACCAACTACGTTTTTTTTGTCTTTCGTCTCTTCTTTTGAACACAAATTGTTTCTCTCCAAACGTTTTTGCATCATTGGTCTACCAGGCAGGTAAACTTCAAGAATTTTGGCTCTAATAATAACCTGTCCCTAGATTAAAAAGAATACCAGCAGCCCTCCTCATCACCTGCAAGCTGAGCTTCACTTCATTGCCACCTTCACTTCCATCATTCACATCTCTCCAATCTATGCGTACCAAAAACACCCGACCGCACCCAAATTAGGTGTGAGTCGTGCGTGCAGTTGCAAATCAAGTTGTCTCACCATTCAAACAATATTAAAAAACCAACCTCCGAGCATGTTAGCTCAGGGTTACTTATGTTCCTGCCAAACCACTTGCCGTTGTGCAAATCAACCACTTGCCGTTTTGCAAATCAACCACTTGCCGTTGTGCAAATCAACCACTTGCCGTTTTGCAAATCAACCACTTGCCGCTGTGCAAATCAACCACTTGCCGTTTTGCAAATCAACCACTTGCCGTTTTGCAAATCAACCACTTGCCGTTGTGCAAATCAACCACTTGCCGTTTTGCAAATCAACCACTTGCCGCTGTGCAAATCAACCACTTGCCGTTTTGCAAATCAACCACTTGCCGTTTTGAAAATCAACCACTTGCCGATGTGCAAACTCAACATAATAGCCATTGTGCGCTTAAACCATCAATCAACTTACTGGTATTACTCCATGTTATTACCAACTCCATTTCACCTTGACAACCACTGCCCCACCACATCAGCATAATGGAATTCATGTTGGTACGACAACAGAACCCGGATACTTCTCGACCTCCGCAACAACTTCTCTCAACCACAACCAAGAAGCACAGTTCAATTTCTAAGGCCCTAGTGAATACTTGAGTGCAATCTCAAATGGGTCAAGTTACAGTGAAAGTGTAACTTCATAACTTCAGTGAAATTACGTCCACTTGGTACTTTACGAAAACACTACGCTCTTTAAACTTAGCTTACAGACCAATGAAATTTTAGAGTCCTTTTTTTCAATCGCATAACCTTGAATGTTTTCTCACCATTGCATAACCATGTATTTTTTTTTCTTTTTTCAAATCAACACTGCGATTTACTCTCTACTTCTCTCACAACAAGGTGAAAAGGATTTTTCTGCGCCTTTTGCTTCATTACCACGTCGCCTTTTACTGGCGGAGGGAGAATGTGTTATGAAGCCCAGTCGCCCTATACATTAAAGCACAGTCACCCTATACATTAAAGTACGGTCACCCTAGATCCCCACCCCGCGGACAAAGCACGCAAAACAAATGGTCAAGCGCGCCGTCGCTCCCGCGTGTGCCGGCCGCCAGGCAAAATCCAACCTCGGCCTCGGACACTGTTCCCTGCGCCCCGCTGAATCATCGCTCACTCGAGCATGACGCAATCCTTACCGGAACCCGCGAAATCACGCGACCGAACTCCAGAATTTTCCCCCTTTTATTATGTACGATTCACATTACCAATTCACCCTGTTGAGGGGGAGAGAGAATTCGATAATATGTGTTCTTTAAAGCTAATATGTGCTCTCCGTGTAATTCTACTGTAATAAAACTTTGTCCTACAAGTTCTGTTTTGTGATAATTGAAGTGACCTTTCCCCATATACTGACCGTTGGGGACGTGGAAGTGAACAGAGAGTCCCCCACGCCCTGATGAACTTAGATTCTCACCTGTCTACCACGAGCTAGCCTAACCTGCCCTTGGTTCGATTCCAATTTGGGGCCTAAACACCATTTATATTACACTGACTTCGAAGATGGGGGCATTTTACATTACAGTAGGATAATGAATATTTATAAAAAGAATTAGGAGAAACCTTGTGTGTAACAAGCAAGGTACCCACGGAAGATACCACAAATCAAAACAACCCAAACTAACCTAACCCAACCTAACCGAACCGCTAACCCAACGAGCTACTTCCATTGCTCAGAAAAAAATGCACATTGTCAACAATCAATACTGATGCATTTACTATAATTTAAAAAAAAATGATACAAAAAACGAAAAGATTATTGGTGCATACAACGAGATATTATAAGATTTGTATCAATTCCTTTTATTGAATAATCAATCAATTTACAGAGTATAATCATTTATGATTACAAAGATTATTAAATTTATGTTATAATGCATATTGGCCCATAACTCGTTACTTCTCTCTTTTTTCCTTATTTGTGAATATAGGCATCAAATGACTAAACTTCCAAAAGAAACACACCTGATGAGAGTAACTTCATAAATAACTTATGTAAGGGATGTGATAATGAATGTATACAATTAACTAGGAATCTAGGTGGAAATTTATCGGGTCCTGCGGATTTGGGGGAATCAAGACTCTCCAGATTAGATATAACGTCATCTATAATGACTGCACAGTCAGATATATTAAGGTTCTCAACCAAATTAGAACAAGAGTACTTACTGTCTACACTTTTACTAACATATATTATACACCACCATAAAACTCAGCAAACAGATTAACAGTTTCCTGTAGATTTGTGATAGTTTACAATCGAATGACAAATGACATAGTACTAGGTATATAAGTTCAATTTTCTTTTTGGAATTAAACATATTTACAAAATAAATTTCAGTTCTCTATGAGAGAGCCTTCGACAACACACAAGTAACTGTTATAACATTTAGTAGAGAGTTTATTACATTCTGCCCTCAATTTATGAAAGGAAATATGATCGATAGCCAGGCGACTTTGTAATTAAGTCTATCAGTTCTTTTGAGAACCATTTCGGCAATTCAGTTTGCCTGTAAATTGTCAAGGGTACAATATTTTTGATTGCAAAATTAACAATGGAGTAAAATTTAACAAGTTGTACATTGATGTCAGCATCAGTGTCCAAGATTGACGGGTTAATCTGTTTAATTGAGTTCGTGTTTAAATAAGCCGCGACCAATTGGCTGGCACAATCGTAATTCAACACATCCACAGTTTCGTTCTGGTTGGACGTATAATCATTTTATCTTCAAAATTTAAATATATTTTAATGATCTAAGATGCACGAGCTGTATGAAAGTCGTAGTTGCGTCCGAGAAGAGTAAATAAAATCAAGCTTTTTAACATCAGCTAAACTAAAGATTTTAACGTTTTTCGTGTATATCATTTATCTTGCATTTCATGGAGAATTTTGAGGTGTGGTTAAAATTTTCAATTAAAATGTTTTCCGGAAACTTTTAACTGTGAATCAGCATGTGGTTCATTAGAAAACCCTTTCGAGAATATTAATCGTTGAATGTGAAACATGCAATATTTTTTCCTGACTCTTCTGTTAATTATAACGTGTCTTCTCAAATCTCCCTTTCGAGTTCATGGTTAGTTTCATTCGGAACATAAAAAAGGTTAACTCCACTGTTAGTCAGCATTTGTCTTATCAGATTGCCCTTCAGAGATCATAGTTGCATTCGAAAAATGAATAAGGTTTTTCTACACTGTGAGTCAGCACGTGTTTCTTCAGATAGCCCCTTGGAGAGCAAAAATTGTTGCACTCGGAACATGAAAAAGGTTTTTTTCCAATGTAAGTCAGAATGTGACAAGTCAGATTGCTTTTTATAGAAGATGCATAGCTACAGTCAGAACATAAAAAAGGTTTTCCCCACTATGAGTCTGCATGTGGCTCGTCAGAGTGGTTCTTTGAGAACATGAATACTATCACTATGAACATGAAAAAGGTTTGTTGGACTCGAAACATAAAAAAGTTTTTCAACACAGTGAGTTAACATGTGGCTCTTCAGAGTTGCCTTCAGAATATGAAAAAGGTTTTTCTGAACTGTGAGTCTGCATGTGGCTTTTCAAATTGCTTCTTTTAAGAAGATGCATAATTAAATTCAGAACATGAAAAAGGTTTTTCTCCACTGTGAGTCAGCATGTGAATCGTCAGATTGCTTTTTTGAGAAGATGTATAATTGCACTCAGAACATGAAAAAGGTTTTTTGCCCCTGTAAGTCCACATGTGTCTTTTCAGAACGTCTTTTTGAGAACATGAATAGTTGCACTCCAAACATGAAAAAGGTTTTTCTCCTCCGTGATTCAGCAAGTGTCTCTTCAGATGGCTTTTGGTAGAATATGAATTGCTGCACTTGGAACATGAAAAAGGTTTTTTTCCACTGTGAGTCAGCATGTGGTTTTTCAGAGTGATTTTTTGAGAAGATGCATAATTGCACTCAGAACATGAAAAAGGTTTTTCTACACTGTGAGTCAGCATGTGAATCGTCAGATTGCTTTTTCGAGAAGATGTATAATTGCACTCAGAACATGAAAAAGGTTTTATTCCACTGTGAGTGAGCATGTGGTTTTTCAGAGTGCTTTTTTGAGAAGATGCATAATTGCACTCAGAACATGAAAAAGGTTTTTCTCCACTGTGAGTCAGCATGTGGCTTTTCAGAGTGGTTTTTTGAGAAGATGCATAATTGCACTCAGAACATGAAAAAGGTTTTTCTCCACTGTGAGTCAGCATGTGAATCGTCATATTGCTTTTTTGAGAAGATGTATAATTGCACTCAGAACATGAAAAAGGTTTTTCTCCACTGTGAGTCAGCATGTGAATCGTCATATTGCTTTTTTGAGAAGATGTGTAATTGCACTCAGAACATGAAAAAGGTTTTTTTCCACTGTGAGTCAGCATGTGCCTTTTCAGATTGCTTTTTTGATAAGATACATAATTGCACTCATAACATGAAAAAGGTTTTTCACCACTGTGAGTCAGCATGTGTCTCGTCAGATAGCTTTTTCTAGAATATGATTTGATGCACTGGGAACATGAAAAAGGTTTTTTTCCACTGTGAGTCAGCATGTGGCTTTTCAGATTGGTTTTTTGAGAAGATGCATAATTGCACTCAGAACATGAAAAAGGTTTTGTTCCACTGTGAGTCAGCATGTGGTTTTTCAGAGTGCTTTTTTGAGAAGATGCATAATTGCACTCAGAACATGAAAAAGGTTTTTCTCCACTGTGAGTCAACATGTGGCTTTGCAGAGTGCTTTTTCGAGAAGATGCATAATTGCACTCAGAACATGAAAAAGGTTTTTCTCCACTGTGAGTCAGCTTGTGAATCGTCAGATTGCTTTTTTGAGTAGATGTATAATTGCACTCAGAACATGAAAAAGGTTTTTCTCCACTGTGAGTCAGCATGTGAATCGTCAGATTGCTTTTTCGAGAAAATGTATAATTGCACTTAGAACATGAAAAAGGTTTTTTTCCACTGTGAGTCAGCATGTGGCTTTTCAGATTGGTTTTTTGAGAAGATGAATAATTGCACTCAGAACATGAAAAAGGTTTTATTCCACTGTGAGTCAGCATGTGGTTTTTCAGAGTGCTTTTTTGAGAAGATGCATAATTGTACTCAGAACATGAAAAAGGTTTTTCTCCACTGTGAGTCAACATGTGGCTTTGCAAAGTGCTTTTTCGAGAAGATGCATAATTGCACTCAGAACATGAAAAAGGTTTTTCTCCACTGTGAGTCATTATGTGAATCGTCAGACTGCTTTTTCGAGAAGATGCATAATTGCACTCAGAACATGAAAAAGGTTTTTTTCCACTGTGAGTCAGCATGTGGTTTTTCAGAGTGGTTTTGTGAGAAGATGCATAATTGCACTCAGAACATGAAAAAGGTTTTTCTCCACTGTGAGTCAAAATGTGAATCGTCATATTGCTTTTTTGAGAAGATGCATAGTTGCACTCAGAACATGAAAAAGGTTTTTCTCCACTGTGAGTCAACATGTGGCTTTGCAGAGTGCTTTTTCGAGAAGATGCATAATTGCACTCAGAACATGAAAAAGGTTTTTCTCCACTGTGAGTCAGCTTGTGAATCGTCAGATTGCTTTTTTGAGAAGATGTATAATTGCACTCAGAACATGAAAAAGGTTTTTCTCCACTGTGAGTCAGCATGTGAATCGTCAGATTGCTTTTTCGAGAAGATGTATAATTGCACTTAGAACATGAAAAAGGTTTTTCTCCACTGTGAGTCATTATGTGAATCGTCAGACTGCTTTTTCGAGAAGATGCATAATTGCACTCAGAACATGAAAAAGGTTTTTTTCCACTGTGAGTCAGCATGTGGTTTTTCAGAGTGGTTTTTTGAGAAGATGCATAATTGCACTCAGAACATGAAAAAGGTTTTTCTCCACTGTGAGTCAGCATGTGAATCGTCATATTGCTTTTTTGAGAAGATGTGTAATTGCACTCAGAACATGAAAAAGGTTTTTTTCCACTGTGAGTCAGCATGTGGCTTTTCAGATTGCTTTTTTGATAAGATACATAATTGCACTCATAACATGAAAAAGGTTTTTCACCACTGTGAGTCAGCATGTGTCTCGTCAGATAGCTTTTTCTAGAATATGATTTGATGCACTGGGAACATGAAAAAGGTTTTTCTCCACTGTGAGTCAGAATATGAAACTTAAGATCAATTTTTCGAGAGTATGAATTGTCGCACTCCGAACATGAAAATTGTTTTTTTCCTGCATGTGTGCGTAAGTGTCTTTTGAAATTCGACTTATGAGAATGGGAGTAGATACAATGAGGCCAAATTATTTGTTTTTCCACAGGATGCGTCGAGACGATATCTGTTGAAAAAAATAAAATATCACGATTATAAATGCTTAGTACGACTTAATATCTACACTTAGCATAAGAAAGGACAGAAATTGAAAAAAAAATTAACAAATCACGATGTCAGAAATAGTTAAATTTCAGAAAAGAAATTGTTTTTACCGGATTGGTCAATTCTTTCAAAGCGTTCTAAGCATTCCTTTTTAACATCCGGCAGGTCTATGTCAATTTCCATACAAGGGAATACCCCATCATTATCTTCTCGGCGTCCGAGTTCCGCCTTGACGGTTATAGTCTCCACATTAATGCAAGCTAGAAAACAACATGTACGTACATTGACAATTATTGTTAAACACAACAATTTTTTTCAAAATTAAATATTTTTGATAAAATACATAATTTTTTAACCCTGCAGAAGTGAGAATTAGTTGAAGAGAGTTCAAGGTTCATTTGAGAAAATTAATAAGAATAACCCCGGATGTCCGCTTTTAGAAGGAAAAGGTATTTGTTCTTGAGCACCTTAAGTATGGAGTTGTTTTAAGTTAACAAAATGATGTTTTCTTCCATCGATGTGTATTTTTAACGTATGAGGATGATGTGGAAAACTTAAGGAATCGAGCACTTTTTGTGTGCATTGACGGCTTCTGTGATCGTAGGCTTTCGTATGGCTTTCGACTAGTAATTTGGAGGCCCCGGGATAAAATCCAAGCGTGATACGTGATAATATATTCCAGAGTGGGAGATACTATCGGTATCGCTTTGCTATAAACATTTTTTTCATTTAAAAATCGATTGAAATTATAAAATCTGAATAGGCAGTTACTTTCACCTTTCACCTCCCTCCCCTCCTTTTGACCTTAAGCCACACAACATACTATTACGCCAAGAGCTTAAGAGCAGTTGGGACTCGTGTGGAGTATTCTCCATTGGGGTAGGGAGGTTGGATTAATAATATATAATTTATTTAACATAAGCAATGCAACTCACTGGCTGTCTGAGTACTCTCCGCATATCGCAAACATTCCTTCTTTACATATGGGAGGTCAAAGTCCAGATCCGTGTACGGCATTTCACTTCCGCCTTCTTCCTGGAGCCCTGGTTCCGTCTTGATGGAAACAGTTTCTGGATTTACTAGATCCATGGCACCGCTGTCGTAGGCTGAGGTAATTGTTACAATATATATACCTGAAACAGAACATAGCTGTAAGGGAACCTTATTTTAAATGAGCCTTATATTTTGTTTGGTTAAATATATTGTCAAAACAATGATATCTTATGTGAAAAATTTATTTGGAAATACATATTGTGACTATCTCGACCTTGAAGTTGACATTTGAAATCTGGTGAAAGATTTGTCGGATAACTCAATATAACTAGAACCATAAGTAAAGTTAAGTCGGTAAAGCTTTTATTGAGTCACTAATCCGCTTTTAACAGACTAATTTAATTTTAAACTAATTTAAAAAATATTTTTATCAAAATAAGCAGACGTCTGATTGACAGTTTGAACGTTCCCCAAACAAAAGGCCAATATATTTCCTGACTTAGGTGTACCGATAACGGCCGCTATTAAAATGATTAGCGTGATTACTAAAAAACTTACTAATAAATATCACAAGCACGGGAAGATAAATTTAACTTCGTGGGTTCAACAGTGTAAGCGATATAAAGAAGAACAAAAACCAGGTGATGCGACTGGGCATAAATATACCACTCTCTAGATCGATATCTTCGGGCTTTTTGTATCCAACAGAATTATACAGTACTCAACCACAGATATACAAGCAGTACCTACCGTGCGGAGCAGAGCAGTAGACAAGGTAGAGGAAACTCAAGGCCATTTAAAAAAAGATGCGACCATAGACAACATAATTGCTCTCAGCCTACTCTATTCATTCACTAGCCCAAAAAAACTATTATAAAAATAAAAATGTCCTTGAAGCAGAAAAATGTCGAAATGTTTTCCAAGGGCAAGGTTCATCTGACTAAGAAAATAAACTTTTACAGTGCATTTCCTTAAGATGAAACTTGTTAATCTGAGAAGAAACCCAAAATGACAAGAAATTTGCAAAAACACTGAAGAAAATTTCCAAAACATGATTTTCCGACAGTACGACGAAAAATTCCGACATTTTTCAGCCTCATGAACTCATGGTTACATATGTTTAAAAATCTTTAATTTCACCAAAACAATAAGATAATACAGGATAACACTAATCAATAACATGAATAAGTTTATCGATATAATAAATAACATTTATACGTTGTGGAGGAAGACATATGTCAAGTATGAAGCATTGTTCAAAAAACCGAACGAATAACCGAAAAAACTGTTAATTCACTTTAAACTTGAACTTACGTAGGTAGGTTGAATATATGTTTGTAACTCGCTAAAACTATACTGGCTTATATTGTATTTTTATCACGAACAACTTTAACACGCAATATTTTCGACGGAAATGATAGTATTTCGGCAGCAAATGACAACCCGCGTGTATAAATAAACCACTCTCATTTTGTTTGAATGATTTGAAACTGTCAAACGGCAAAATTCCGTCATCTCTTTCTGTTACACGAGTCATTATGGTAGAGAGCGAGAGATCAAACCAATCATTCTGCTCTCACCAATGAGATCTGAGCTTTTAGCCATATTATTCGTTTTCTATAAGAATTTTGAGGTGGGCGTGGCGGTTTCAAATGAGTTTCAACGCCAAAGCTTAGTTAAATGCCCCTGCGACTGGGCAAATGGCGAAGAAAAAGGATGAGTCAACAAATTAGGTTACTTTTACACAGACAATAATAAAGTCATAGACAAGCATTATGCCACCAGCAGTAATGCTTGTATATTTTATTTAACAAAAAACCGATGTATGCAAAAAGTTACAGACGGGTAAATTAATTATATTGTCTCCAAAATACGCATTTATTGCGTTGTGTTGTGTGTTAAAGTGGTTATCTCCAGCCATAGACTGAAGAACATTAGACATTGCGTATGAAGATATAAACAGTTTGAATAAATGGTTGGATGACAATTACCTATCATTAACCCTAGACACCTAACGTTCGTGTGTACCCTAGTAAACCTAACCATTCGTCGAATCGACGAAAAAAAATTTCATCAGTATTTTATCTATTTAATACTTATTTAAAAAAAAAATTATTTTCAAAAAAAATGAAACAAAGGTTATATTGATAAACAAAACTATTTATTTAAATGTAATTGGAAAATATATTTGTTTTTAAATCTTTTTAGTAAGGCACTAGGTATTTATAAAACTAGAAGTGAGATCATACTTAGAAAATTAATAATAAAGAAATAAAAATAAAAACAGCCTCTTTTCTTTGTCAAAAATAATTAAAAAGATCACGATCCTTTGTGTGAAAAAATAAAAAAAACTAGTTTTTTGAAGCGCAAATAGTGCAAAAATCAATTTTATGTTCACCACAAATTGCAGTGCTGCACTTTGAGCAATAAGTCTTCGTCATACGCCTTTTTTTATACGGACATAATCCACAAACTTTTCTTTTTCGCAAATTGGCAGTCTCTGTCGATCCAGGGTCATTTCTGGAGGTAGACTGACCACTTTGATCTTGAATTTCAGTGCTGACACGTAATATATCTTGTATTTTACTTTTTATGTGTGTTGGCATTGTACGAATTTGCAGTCGTATTTGGAGCCAAGGTGTTACAAGTTGTGAATGAATTTGTGTCCTCTTCCGTCAATAAACGTTGAATATTTGCAACATACAGCGATTTTTGCGAAGCCATAGCGAAAAAACTGCAAAAAACACGACAATAACAATATACCAAAAAGTCACACAAACCCTAACCATTCGTTGAAACGACTATGCGCGTAATATATCAAAAAATACTGCACTTACCCGCCGAACACTGCCACTCCCCGTAAGAGTTGTACGAGCACTGAGTTGGCAAGGAACGACACGATCATCCGCGCATGCGTTAAAAAAGGACAGCATATTTTGTGTCGCGTAATCGTTGAATCGACGAAGGTTAGGTTTCTAGGGTTAAAAACTTATTACAAAACAACTAATAGACAGACAGTCTGTGGAGGATCATATAAAACTTATTACATGACATTTACACTAACAGACAGACAGTCTGGGCAGGATAATATAAAACACACTTAGCCCACAGACATAGGAATTAATAGACGAGAAGATAAAGGCGAGGGGTAAAATCAACTGTTGAAGAACGAAGGGAGTGAAGATGACTGTGATTCGTCAATAAATCAATCTGACAGTAAATAGGCATCTCGCATTATAATATCACCATTTACTTCTTAAAAGTAAAATCTGCTTTGAATGAATAGACATTTTTACATGGGAGCGCAAATTACTCGCCACGTTATGAACAAATTTGCGAAGACCAAATTCGGCAAAGTAAATTTCTTCTGTTTGCAGAGTCGTAGTTAGTTTCAGAGTATTTAGTTAAGACCCTTTTACGAATGTTCATAATTTACTTACCCCAGTAAACAGCGACAAGCACACTTGACAACGGCTATATTATTACTCTAAGCAACGGCCACATTCGAACAATGATCTAGGGTTGTCACAACCGCTTTTTTTCCTATTAATAATAAAATAGTGTAATTATCACTTTTAATTAAAATTAATTTACGCGAATTATTTCAAACATTATTTCATCACAATAATACGTAGCATTTACATTATTATTTGCTCCTTGTTTTTGTAGATACTCTCAGTATCGCCCCAACTACTTGAAATGGCTTTAGGCGTGTTCAGTGACCAGATTTACATAGCTAGGTACTTCTCACCACCACATAGCCAGGTGTGGGGTATTATTTGGGAGTATTTTGTCGATGAAGGTGCTTTTTATTTATTTTTTGGGTATAATATTTGCATAAACATTTTTTTAGGTACATTTAAGCATCATAATATGTCTGCAAGAAATTAGTAAAACAGTATTATATACACCGACATAATAACAGTATTCTAAGACTATGCATAATATTATTAAAAAATATACGAGTTATACATATAAATTATGTAAATATAAATATATACGGACAATGGAAGAAATCAAAAGAAAAAGACAAAAGGGTTAATAATTAAAGTATATTTGTGAGAACAGCATCCAATAAACAACTTACAGGGGTTTAAATAATGTACAAAAATAAAAGCACAGTTTAAGAGAAAACAACATGTACAATAGTTATATTATCGATGCTAGATAAATAATAACAGCTGAATAAAAATATATTTTAAAGATGAACCAACATAGAAAGAAGGTATTAATCTGTTGACTGTGATGACGCCCGTGTCCGTGAGAAAAATTACAAATCATAGATATGAAGGTCTCCGTAGTCGAGGGGTAACGCTCTCAACTAGCAAGCGGGAAGTTTCGGGTTCGAAACCCAGCGTGCAAATAAAATTTTTATTTGATTAATTTGAATTATTTCACGATTTACTAATTTAAAATAATTTAAAGGATGTTTGCGGCACGTTCTAAAGTGGAAGATAATATATTCCAACGCCGTCAAAGAAGCTGCGTTTATCAAATAAAAAATATTTCCTAAAGAAATATTTAGCGCAAGCGATTCTGGCCGTATTATTCATACAGTTCCTTTGTAAACACGGGTTAAAATTGATTTAAAAAAAATCTTCGATTTTAGTTTGGAGGACTCCGGAGTCCCTCCCACAGTTGATAGGTTAATAATTGAATATGATCGAAAACAACGTAATACCATAGACATATGAATATTAGTAGACCTGCCCTAAGTGATTAAAAGCGTATTATCCCCACTCCCCATACCGGTTCCATTGGAGCCGGCTGGGCTCGCGTATGGCCTCAAGTGAAATTTGAAAACGTGACGTCATCATTCTTGTGCGAACTATGGTCGAGGCATCATCGGTTCATTTTACGAAATAACACGGCAAAATGTTGACTTGTGATATGAAAACTTGTAAAAATAGATGTGAAAAAGAGAATAAACCCAATTGTCGTATTACATTCCATAAGTAAGTATTATTTTACTTTATTTTAAGCTTATTCACACCGTATTATATGGATCAGTTTTAGAAACACATACTACCACATCACAATGTAGCGATTCTCAAGTGTGCTCATCGTTGTTTACTGGGGTAAGTAAATTATGAAACATTTGTAAAAGTCTCTTAACTAAATACTCTGAAACTAACTACGACTCTGCAAACAGAAGAAATTTACTTTGCCGAATTTGGACTTCGCAAATTAGTTCATAACGTGGCGAGTAATTTGCGCTCCCATATAAAAATGTCTATTCATTCAAAAGCAGATTTTACTTTTAAGAACTAAATGGTGATATTATAATGCGAGATGCCTATTTACTGTCAGATTGATTTATTGACGAATCACAGTCAGCTTAACCCCCTTCGTTCTTCAACAGTTGATTTTACCCCTCGCCATTATCTTCTCGTCTATTAATTCCTATGTATGTGCGTAATACGACAATTAAAACAGAACATACATTGTCTAGTGAGGCGGGTAACTTACTAACATTAACTAAATATAATTCAATAAACGCCCGGGTTGCCGGCAATTAAATTAATTAATATATATTTTTTATATAGAATAGGTGCTGAAATTTCCAATTTTATGTCCGGGTTAAATCTTCCCCATAGGAAAAACTAAACCCTTTCACGCACTTTTCCACAAATTATCATCTAGTCAATCAACATTATGCAAGTGCATTATATAAGCAATATAAATACAAAACAATACAAGAACAACACGTCAACTCACCAGAGATCAAATGGGAAAATAATTCACCGACTCCAGATATTTTCATATCAGAGGGATCGGCTCGGTAGAACTCTATTATTTGTTATTATTTCTAATACACCTATGTGTAAATGGTAAATTAATCTTTTACACAGATGACATCTGCACAGTTTCGCAAATGAATATACCAAAGATAACATAACAAGTAAAGATTTCGATGCATAAAACCACAATTTTCAATATCATTTCAAATAATTATTTTTGGTAACCTATTGTTTATTACTAAACCTTGTGTAAAAATGTAAACAACACGTACCCGTGATATGTATAAAATAAAATTAATAAAATATTAAGTAAATGAATAAAGCAATTTCAGTTCCCAGAAAATAAAATCGCTTTCGTATAAACTTGTCTTTTCAACTTCCCTGAATTAGACATCAATTTTGAAAAATAATGTAGTCTAACATCGGTATATTTGTCAGCAATAGCTCTTATAAGGTCGTGAATGTGATTTTCGGTAGGAAATTGATCGAATTGATGACTGTACAATGAATGAAATAGGTTTGTAGCTAGAAATGCCTTTAAAATTTTACCTACCATCCAAGATTTTTTAAACTTTGGTGAAATAACGGTTCCTCCACTTTGTGCCAGAAGTTTTTTTAAGAGGACTTCTGTTTTCCAACAAACATCAATTACATCCTTTGAAGGATAAAGTAATCCACCTTTATCTTTAATTACTATCAATCTATGTTCAGGGTATATTTCATTGGAAAACAGAGCGTTAATGCACTGATTGCAGCGTAGTTTTTTTCCTAAGTGTCGAACGATAAACCCTGAAATGTATGTCACAACAATGAGGTTCAATTGAACCGTAACTAAGTCTTGGCTTAAATAATTATCTATTTCGTCAAAATAACATATGCTATCGTCATTGTCGCTACAATTTTCAAAATATGTACCAGATGTAATATTTATTCTTTCTACTGCCGATGAACAGTTTAAAACTGAAATTTGTTCAAACGGAATACAATTGCCTGTTGTTGTTTGTTTTAGTTCCATATGAACTAGCGATTTTTTATATATAGACATAAATTGCCGAGCTGTTGGGTTATTGTTAAATCCTCCAGCCGATCTAACGTTGCAAAAAAATAATTCTAAATGGTCTTGTGAGCATTTATACAAAGGTATGTATTTTAATAGTTGCCTCTCTTCTATTAAGGTATTGTACAACCGTTTTGTGCTTTCTATACAAATACAAAAACCGAGGAAACCTGTTTTTCGATTCGTATTTATAATATTTTTGTTGTTTGCTGCAATGCGTATATTTTGTAAGTAATATATGGCTTTATTCAAAAAAAATATATTTGTATTGTAATTTTCAGCATTTATCGGCTTTTTAAAACCAAATTGATGCAAATTACGCGAATTTAAAATATCAAATAAATCATTTATCAGTCTTAAAAAGAATACGGTTCCTTCTACACCATCAAATTCTTTTAGTTTTAAATCGTTTCTATAAAATTCTAGAGCATTAGCACAGCTATTGCTAAATAATTGTGAGGCCAAATTAACCTTCATTTTGTTGTTATGGAAATCAATATGAATTGGCCTTAATTTATTTGCGACGTGGAGTTTTTCACGCACCTGAATCTCATTCAATTTACAAAGGTAATTCCAATTTATTTCATTTCCTTTACTATCAATCAATATCTTTTTGGCTTCGAATGCATTACGTACTAGCTTCAGCATGTGACAAGCGTCAAGAAAAATAGCCACTTCCTTTTTCGTAACCGGATGAATGAAGGATGGTTTCAAGTTATTACTCTCTAATGAACAACCGAGTATCTTAGCCATAGAAATATTTGAGGGACAACCATCGAACGTCATGGACACAATATCAATACCCACTTTGTCAGCTTCCTCTAAACACTCAAGCACGAGGTCAGCTCTTTGCCGACCAGATACGCCATCCACAAGAAAGTAACCAACGGGTACTTTCTAATTGGCGTTTATAGCAACAATCATGAAAACGAGTGCCTCTTTTGCAACGGACTGACCATGATGGAGTTTGTCTCCGCCAAATCCAAAGTCTACGTACCCATGATGATTATTTCCATCCCACTCCACAAGTTGCCTTATGGCCATCTCGTCTATGACCAAATTGCAAACAAGTTTATATCCTGTAGTCGACGCTTTTAACTCCAAAGCACGAAAAGACTCTTTTGTAAAACCAGGTCGTCCATCAATCACTTGAAGCCATTTACACAATGTTCGTGGGGCAGGAAGGCAAAAATCAAAATATTCTCTAACGTACTGATAAGCTTTGGGAGAATAATAGTTAAGGGTAAAAGCAAATACTCTAAGTGATGCGGAATATTTTCTAGGTAACTTAAGCTTTTGGTTTTTTGTTTCTACTCTTTTAACGAGCTCAAAACATTTAGAATTAGCTAAAATATCGCCATGTGAGGTTTGATTTGATTTACATTTTTCCAGTTTGCAAGTAAGTTGCGAGATTTTACGTTTATAAACAACGTTAATTTTTTTCAATTTTCTAATTAGTAACTTACTTTCTAATAATAAGTTTTCCATTTTTTTGCAATTGACTTCAATTGCTTTATTTTTTTGAGTGGTTTTTGATATTATAAGTGGTTCTTCCATAAAGACGGGTTGGGGTTCCTGAATCTGCGGAATAGAGACATAATATTATATTTTTAGGTATAAAACATTAAATCGGTTACTAGGTGATCCGCGCACTACATTATAATACAATATGTTTTTGAAGTCATCAAAGGTCAATAATCAATTGGTACTCACAATGCTTTCTGGAATAGGAGTGGGTAACATACAACTGACGAGCACACATGACTGTGCAGCTGCAGCTACGGCCTCGATCTCCGTGAAGCACATAGTCATAGGTTCTGGTTCGCATTCCTTTTCGTAACGAGAAAAAGTTGACAATATTAGGTATATAGTCATTATTTTATTTCAAAAATGTACATATTTATTACAAATTTGTGACATGCACTAGTTGGACAGCCAAAGATCACTGTAATATGTAATGTTTTTTTTTTTAAATTAATAAAAAAAAAATATATATATATATATATATACATATTTTATCAAAGCGCAAAAGGCGAAGGCACATCCCTGATTCTTGTGGACACGGCTTTGTTGTTCGCGTCCATCGCGTGATAGTATATGTTTCTAAAACTGATCTATATTATACGATGTGATAAGCTTAAAACAAATTAAAATAATGCTTACCTATGGAATGTAATACGACAATTGGGTTTATTCTCTTTTTCACTTCTATTTTTACAAGTTTTCATAGCGCAACCGACCATTTTGCCGCGTTATTTCGTAAAACGAACTCGACCGTAGCTCGACGCTAGTTCGAACAAGAATGATGACGTCACATTCTTTTGATTCATGGGAAGCCATACGCGAGCCCAGCCGGCTCAATGGAACCGGTATGGGGAGTGGGGATAATACGCTTTTAATCACTTAGGGCAGGTCTACTAATATTCATATGTCTATGACTTAGCCCAATTGGAAGTTATCCAAAGAAATTTCATAACAAGGTGAGTAACTCTAGTTGCAGGTTAGTACAACACAGAAAATTTGTTATCTAATGAGGCGGTTAATTGACTATTTATAGAAACAATTCACATTCATTAGTAAAAGGAGCGTAACTGATGGCAATTCTTTACCTGGAACTGACGTTTTTTATACGCATTTAAACAAACACAAAAACTAACATTTGATTCAACTCAATGACAATGAACAACAACTTGTTGCATTTACGATTTTGAAAAATATTGATAATTAATATTATATACGAAAATAATAATTTACGCGAAAATTAGCCAACCGACGCACCATTTCGAAAGAACACCGATATGAAGTTTGCGCATAATTCGCGTTTGTTTGTAGGCAGTACTGCCAACCTAACAATAGAAACCACGTAACACATAATCAGAAACGCAAAAATCTAAATGCAATTAATAATAATTGACAATAATATACTTATCTGGTATGTACAATAAAACAATAATTTTACCAGGTATATCTTTTATATATTAAATAAATATATATTATATATTTATTTAAAATGCATTAATTTTTATTTACCCACTTAGGTAATTATTCGGGATCGCTGGCAATGCTTAATACGATTTATTTTTTATATAAAACGTTTTGATTTTAGATTAGGATAGGTTAGTATATGTACCGGTTTAAAACAACAAGCCCCAATGGACAATCTTATAGTGTATCGGCATATAACTCCGCTCTGGCCTTGAAACCCATTTATATACACATATTCGACACCTAGCATATGGCCCATTCACACTTTTAGTTTAGATTTTATTAATCAAGATGGCGTCAAGTGAAATGAAATTATCGCTGCGTGCGTCCCTATGATTTCGGACTTTTACAGAACGAACTTTAGAACTTAAAAAAGCACAAAAACTTCGAATGTGGGCTACAAAATAGATCATAAGGATTAAATTATAAGTCGTTAGAAGATACTAAAAGCTATCGCAATCATTTTCGAATTTCGGAAGAACAATTTGACGTACGTAAAGATTTTTATTATTATTACGTCTAAGATTCAAGAAAAAATCAAAAAAAAGTTAAGCGCGCGACTGTCCCGGAAAAAATAAAGTTACAAATTACGCTAAGTAACCTGTCAACGGGGGATTCTTTTTCCTTATATGCACAGAGTTCCAAAAATACGATATCATTGTTTATGAAAGAAGTGTACGTTGCAATATAGTTGATGCCCTAAAACTTGTTATTAAGATAATTTTATTTTTATTTTTTTAAACATTCAGAGATGTTTATAACATATAGAGATTATTTAATAATAATAACTACTAAGTTACAACAAACATTTCAAATATAATATTATTAACTGCAGTGTCACGGGCATTCTTATTTTTGTAAACTTCTTGCTTTTGATCCCCAAGATAAGGATGGCTTTGATATAGATCCAGAAATGTAAACATCACATCATCATATGAGTATAATATTGAAAAAAGTTATTTATTTAAGTATTTATTTATTTATTAACGCCCTATTGGGCTTTTAGATTATTACAATACATTATAATTACAGTATGTAAGTACAAGTAGGAAAATATTGTTCTATTAGTTACAGTGCATAAGTATAATACCAGTACAACAAGTATGAATATATTATTATATTAGTTACAGTATTATAACAGTACAACAAGTATGAATATATTATTATATTAGTTACAGTATAATACCAGTACAACAAGTATGAATATATTATTATATTAGTTACAGTATTATAACAGTACAACAAGTATGAATATATTATTATATTAGTTACAGTATAATACCAGTACAACAAGTATGAATATATTATTATATTAGTTACAGTATTATAACAGTACAACAAGTATGAAAATATTATTATATTAGCTACAGTATATAAATAAAATAACAGTACAAGTATGAAAAGATTGCTATATTACTTACAATATTTCGGCCTAACTCATGTTTCCAAAACAGCTGTATTACGACAGAATTGCACGGAATCGCGGCCGGGATAGTGAACTAATTCGTGGTTCAGTTCGCGTTTTGTTCGCTAGATGTATGCGTAGAATTAGATCTGGGCAAGATCTAGAGTCTAGAATCTAAACGACATACGTCACTTTTTTTCTGTAAGACGACAAAAAATTACCAAATCTTTATTCGGCCATGAGCTGAGCTCAAGCAACTGGAGGAGGAACAACAGAGACCACACTTACAATGTTGACAGTTTTGAATAAAATGAATCAATATTTTTATTCCATATCAACATCATAAGTGTGGTCGTAGCGATAGCTACGCAGTTGTTCCTCCCCCTCCAGCTGCTTGAGCTCGGCTTCGTGCACGGCCGAATTTAATTTCATTTTCAACTGGTCTATCTTTGGTAGTTTTTTTTAACGTCTTGCCCGAAATAGATCACCTTTTTCATGCCCAGAAAAAGTGATCTATTTCGTCCAGATCTTGTTTTTTGCCTTATTTCCTGGGAATTTCTCATCATTCCCATAATTTCCGCCACAGTTCCATCAGCACTTCCATTCCTTTTGTACGCCCCACTGGTCGTGGGCGTCTGATAAATCTACGATAGATGTGATATCAAGATTGCCTGTGGTGGGACGTCCTTTCCCCGCTTGGCCAATTTTCTCAATGCGCCTTTTAATCGCACTGTTGTAGTAATTACTTACATCTTAACTTATTCCAGTCGTCTTTACACTGCTCAACTTAAACAATCATATTTTTTTATTAACCACAGGTTTTTGGCTACGGGAAATTCATTTCGATCTATAGTATTCAGTTATCGCAGAGGATTTTCCACTGTAAACAATATAGTCAAAGAAGTTTGTGAAGCTATTTGTAAACATCTGGAATTTTCCTATTTGCATTCAATTGGTGCTCTAGATGGTAAACATATCAATATTAAGTGTCCAATAAATGGCGGTTCAGACTACTGGAATTATAAAAGTCAAAATTCCACAGTATTGGTGGCCTTAGAAGATGCTAATTATAAATTTATAACGGTAGACGTTGGCTCATATAGAAGAAACAGTGATACCCATTGGTAACAGGACGAAACCGTTACCATACGTTATAGTGGGTGATGGTGCGTTTCCGCTGAATTATTGTTTAATGAGACCGTACAACAAAAACGCCTTGCTGAACAATGAACCGAATAAAATTTTCAACTATCGGCTGTCTCGAGCCAAAAGGATAGTGGAAAATGCATTTGGAATATTAAGAGCATTTTTTTCCAAAGATATTGTTAATGATTCCACTGCAGACTATTCATAGTAGAATATAATTCATAGTAAATGTAAGACTGAATTTCTTCAGACTATAATTCATAGTAAAATGTAAGATTATTTTTTTTCCAAAAATGCAACATTACCCAGAAGTTGTTAATGATTGTACTTAAGACCATAATATAATCTGTACGTTTGCAAAATTTTAGTCAGTTCAGCCTCATCATACAGCCTGAGAAAACGTCATTAAAATTTCGAACCCAATTGTGCCCATACTACTGAAAATAGCCCGGTGCTGTACATATATTTTGTAAATTCTAAGAATTCAGCGGAATTCGACTAGTTTATAATTAAAATTATCCTTTGGGAATATATTCAGCTAATAGAAAAATTGTCCCAAATAATTGTTTTAGAGAGTTTTCTATTATTTTTAGTCATGTTCATTATACTTTTGAAGCAGAAAACAACAATCGATTTAAAATGAAAGTCCTATTCCATAGATATCGCATTTTTTGACAGGTTTACCGCCCGATAATGGCCCTTTGTTATAAATTTCATTAATGATTGTCAGTGTTCTGTGGATATGTCCTGTAATTTGCTTCCTAAAACCTTACAACGCAATTGATTGTGTTAAATTTATACAACTTGAGACTATTTCAATAACCATTTTATACATACATATACATTTTTATAAGCAAAGTTTCGTTTATTTAGTTAAGCATTTCTACTATTCTAGTGACTTTTCTTCAACACTTCGGAATTGTCCGCCCTATACGTTGGTGGGTTCTCGCCATGTTGTCTAAGTAACACCTAACCTCCTTAATTGGCGATTGTTTAATGTTTTTATAGCTAGACGAATTCGTTCATTATTTATTGACGGCCGCTGTCACAAATTTAATGAAAGCGTTTAGTTAGTTGATTTAAAATTCCATTGGTAAATTTTATCTATTTTGTCTTGCATACACTCATTATATTTACGGGGGGGATAAGACCGAGTTAGTTTAAAACGTTCTGAGTGGTCAATCTTGTGTCGTTTCATTGGTAAAAGCGGCCGTTAACAATATATTGATAATTTATAAATTGCGTTTCACCACAGCGATTTTTAACCGCCAGGGATGTGGGTTTTTTCCTGCTGCAATTTATTTGTAGCTACTTTAAAACCAATCAATTCAAACGTTTTTTTATAGGAAATCTACATTTCCAGTTAATAAAACTAATTATCAATATATATGTTAGGGGACAAGTTATTTAAAAGCAGAATCATTATTCCGACCGGCACAATGTCAATGAAAGGTTAGGTTAGGATAGGTTCGGTTAGGTTAGTAGGTAGGTTAGGTTAGGTTAGTAGGTAGGTTAGGTTAGGATAGGTTCGGTTAGGTTAGTAGGTAGGTTAGGTTAGTTCTGCATCTCAGAATAATAAAAGTCGTGTGCCTGCGGGCTAGCGTGGAGTTGTCGGTAACATTTTGTTTGTATAATATCAGAAATACAGACATGGCCCTTCATAAGATTATGTTCTGTCATCAGAATAGCAGTTTTAATTCTATCGGCGAGGCTATTTATACCCAGCATACCGGACAGAAAGAATGATGGATGTAACCAGAGAATTATTAATCTAAAGTCTATTAAGATAAAAATCTCTCAGAAAATTGTTTTGCTTTGTTACAGTTGTACTTTACTCTAAGCAGAGACCAATTACGATGATCGGATTTCAACTCCTAATTAAATAATGTTTATTTTTTCAGTTTTACTTTATTTTCAGCCGAGAACAATTACCGCCACATGGCAAGACGGTATAACAGCAGTGCCATGGATCGTCCCAACATAGAGAGTGTTTTCATCAAGATGGAACCAGGGTCTCAGGAAGAGGATGAAGGTTTTTTTTACTTATTAGTATTATTCTTAGCTCTTGCGAGTTCAGTGAAGAAAATATGCATATACAGTACAAAAAATTTATTCAAAATTGAGAAGAAATCAAATTTTCTAAGAAACCAATCCTGGTTCCGAAGGCAATTATGAATTATCTGTATGTTCACATTCTTGCGTATTCTCAAAACAAACCATTCCTTGGAGTGCAATTCATAATTTTCTCCTTAAGTATCATTTGCAAAGCATATTTTCTCTTTAGTTAATAACAGTCAGTGACAACAATATTACGAGCAAGCAAGCTAATAAATACTTGAACATTGGCGGGATGGATCGAATATTTTACAATTGTTTTCGTATGCTTAATTTGGATTTTTGAATGCTGATTTTTTTTTAGTTTTTCTACTATATTTTTTCTTCCGACTTTATGTCCGGGTTAAATCTTCCACACAGGAAAAACTAAACCTTCCACACACTTTCCACAAATGATCATCTAGTCAATCCACACAATGCAAGTGCATTATATAAGCATAATAAATACTAAACAATACAAGATCAACAACACGTCAACTCACCAGAGATCAAAAGGGAAAATAATTCACCGACTCCAGGTTTTTTCATATCAGAGGGTTCGGCTCGGTAGAACTCCGAAACTGGACCTATAAATCCTTCTGATCCCTCAATATAAATATTTTAAAAATCTTTCGTAATCCTACATGTATTTAATATAACGGATTTTTGCATTTTTATATATATATATATATATATATATATATATATATATATAAATTCTTTGATTTTTTTATTATTTATTTATTTGATAGATTTTTGATAGATCTAATAGCCTAAATTTTGAATAAGAGAGCTAGGTATAATGCCAGTAACCGAAATAACAAATGGTTATATTTTTATAGTCTGAGAATGCCAAATTTTTTTATCTCATTTCCTAAATCTGTGTATTTTCTTAGTTTTTCACTAACAGATTTTTGAATAATAATAATGATATAATTTAAATTTAATAATAACATTATTATTAAATTTAAAAAAAACCGTCTATTTTTAAAAAGTTCTGCTGCGACTATTATGTTCTTATTACTACGCGCGACAGTTGTTTCGTTTAATTAATCTGTACTTTATATAGAAGTTTCTAATTACTCTCTTAATTGCTCAATATTTATTATTTTTTTGATAAATTAATGTTTTTAAGACAAGATTTTATTTATGCATAGCACAAAGGATAACAATTATTTTTATAAGCAATAATTGTTCGCCTGAAACACTCATCCACATTGAAAAAATCTCCTGATAAAAAATACATGACGCCAACGGGACTCGAACCCGTGTCCATTCGATTTCCAGGCGAATGTTCGATGTCCAGTGTTTCAGGCGAACAATTATTGCTTATAAAAATAATTGTTATCCTTTGTGCTATGCATAAATAAAATCTTGTCTTAAAAACATTAATTTATCAAAAAAATAATAATTAATATTTGACAAGTTCAAGTATTTCACCTAAAAATGTAGACAATTTGTCTCAACGCCATCTAGTGAGAGAGTTAGCACTTACAATGCCTTTCTCATATAAAATAAAGTTGGTTGTTCTCAGGTGAAAAAAAATGTAACAAGCAGTAATTGTTGAATGAAACACTAGCATATATTGAATAATTTCGCGGGTAAGAGATTAGCCTCCATAGCTCAGTGGTCAGAGCTTTCGACCGGAAATCGAATGGACACGGGTTCGAGTCCCGTTGTCGTCATGTATTTTTTATCAGGAGATTTTTTCAATGTGGATGAGTGTTTCAGGCGAACAATTATTGCTTATAAAAATAATTGCTCAATATTTTGTAAGTAACAGAATCATATACATGTACATCTCCACATATAGATGATCCAGAACTTTCAACTGTTCATATATATATATATACTAACCTACTGCATAATGTTATTATATTTTCCTTATAATTAGTGTAACTCGCTCACCAAGTACAAGAACCAGTCTCTTCTTTGGTAATATTGCGATAATAAATAAGTTTTGTACCTATATGTAATTTATATAACACCACTGTACCCACTTATATCTATATTAAATATAAAACAAATTATTAACGTACTGTTGATGAACCCTTAACATATTCACTGTGTGTTCGTATATTTAAAGAGAAATTGATGTATTTATAAACATGTAAAATCACTCTTTATTATTTTTGTTTCGTATTTATTATTTACCTATTGTTGTTTTGTTGTTTCAGGTAGCATTAATGTGAAGAATATTCCCATCAAGGCAGAATCGGAACCCCGAGAAGAAGATGCTAGAGGGATTCCTTATATGGAAATAGACATAGACCTGCAGGATGTTAAAAAGGAATGCTTAGAGCATTCTGAAAGTATTTCTCACACTGCAGGTAAAATTGATTTGCATTTGTCTGAAATAATAATTTTGCTGTTGTTATTATAGATACCTACTTATTGAGCTTTATCCGCCATCTATTTCAGACTTAATATCGGAACCGAAAACGCATCCTGGAGGAAAACCTAATTCAAGTTCCCATTCTCACTACTTCGGCCACCAATCGTCAGTGTTAGCGCGGCACTTGCTCACCCGTACAGGAAAGAAACTATTCTCGTGTTCTGATTGCAATGCTTCATTTTCTAAGAAGGGGACATTAAAAGTTCACATGCTCATACATACTGGAAAAAAACCTTATGCGTGTTCCTTCTGCGACTATTCATGTTCTCAAAAAGGACATTTAAAACTTCACATGAATGCTCATACTGGAGAAAAACCTTTTTCGTGTTCCATCTGCAGCTATTCGTCTTCTCAAAGGGTATCTTTAAAACGTCACATGTTTACTCACACTGGAGAAAAACCTTTTACATGTTCCATCTGCAGCTATTCATTTTCTCAAAAGGGACATTTAAAACTTCACATGCTTTCTCATACTGGAGAAAAACCTTTTTCGTGTTCCATCTGCAGCTATTCGTGTTCAACAAACGGAAGTTTAAAAGTTCACGTGCTAATCCATACTAGAGAAAAACTTTTTTTATGTTCCTACTGCAGCTGTTCATTTTCTCATGAGGTATCTTTAAAGCGTCACATACTTACACATACCGGAGAAAAACCTTATTTATGTTCCGAATGTAACCATTCGTGTTCTCAAAAAGGACATTTAAAACGTCACATGCTTACACATACAGGAGAAAAACCTTTCTCGTGTTCCTACTGCAGTTATTTATGTTCAGAAAAAGGACATCTAAAAAGTCACATGCTTACCCATACTGGAGAAAAATCTTTTTCTTGTTCCCTTTGCAGTTATTCATGTTCTCAAAAGCAATCTTTAGAATTTCACTTGCTTACCCATACTGGCGAAAAACCGTACTCATGTTCTGTCTGCAACAATTCATATTCAATAAAAGGACGTTTGAAACGTCACATGCTTACGCATAGAGGTGAGACAACTTAATCGGGTTCCTACTGCAGTTATTCGTGTATTTCAGAGGGACGTTTTAAAAGTCACATGCTTGCCCATACCGAGAAAATCTCTTATGCATGTTCCAGTTGCAACTATTCAAGTACTTTCCATCTCAGTAGAGAAATCAATTCTCGAGTCGGGGAGTAGTGTCATTACATTTTTAATATAAATGTATAATATTATAATTTCACAATATTTGGATTGAATAACCTGGCAATATTTGAAAATATCCTACTACCGCCACAGAAAGCGGAAAGTGATGCTTGTGTAGTGTCGGGGGACTAGTACGACATTTGTGTGGCACCCAAACGCGATTCCAATTCAGTCACTGACCTGTCAATGGACAGTCACATAGTGGTATGAGACGTAAAATAAAATAAAACAAGGCGTTAAGATAACAACAATTTAAACATTTATGAATTTTTTGGAATATTTGAAACGAATATTTCAATAAATCATTTTTCCAAATCCAAAGACTACATCTGATTTTTAAACTGCTCGTATATTTAATTTGGCTTTTTAGTTTAAGCGCATTATTGCATAATGATAATTATCCCTAATAACTTTTATTTTATTTTATGTTTTTAATTTGTTTTATATATTTCTTACGAAACTGAGTATTTTCTTGTTAAATTGTAAGAAACCTCTCATTGTAACATTTTTTTTAATACATTAAATATTATCAGTAAGTTTTTTCTTTTACTTATGTTAAAAGTTTTACTTGATACAATATGCTGCAGCGTGAATTAAAAGTAGGTTTATTTCTGGCAACTAATATTTTATGTGATGCGTATTGTATTATTTGTACTATTTTCTGCTGAATGTAGTTTTGCATACCTAATTCATAATATGATAGATTCATAGATAGAAAGGTATTTATTATTTTAATGTTCTATGGAGGTTGAAAACTGAAACTAAACCTGACTTCGAAATAGATGTCTCTTTTTTAATGTAGTAATAACTTCATATAGTCATTGTAGCCTTTGGGAGGCGTGTATGAATACCGCCGCTCCATTTATTGGATAACTAACACCTCTGCAATGCTAAGTGTGGTGTTTTGTTGTTTGCCACTGTTATGGTTCCTTTGATGGGCACTTTAATATTCCAGTTAGGACTTTATAATATTAATAACTCTCTCGGTTCGTTACAGTATTTATTTACGATGAAGGCTACGACAAGCTTGTACAATAGAGGATATGATAACGTCAGATCTTTAATAGGGTGAATTCTCGTCTGCGGAGCGCGGACTCGAGCCGCGCTCGCAAAGCCTATGCCAAACCAATCGGAAGTGCTCGGCGATCCCGAGTAGTTCCGAGCGCTTCGCCAATCTACCAACACTACACTAAGATTGGCGATAAGTCACCTGCTAAGGCAGGTGTGCCCGGGTTAATCGGGTGAGGATAAGGGTAAGATCCTGCGGTGGATGTGTCTGATACCGGTTTGGAGAGACCCTTTAACCTCCAGCTCTCTCAACCCATCGTCACGGGAGGGAACGTCTCGGATAATGGTAATCAGCGGAATCGACGTAACTGCTACAAAGAACATGCAAAAAACTCTAAAAAGGAACCATGAACGAGAGAATCGCCGAAACACATCCTTAAGCACTTCAACGTTAGCTGAATTAAATGCTAGTATTTCTTCAGCCACATCATCAGAGACAGAAAAATCTGATTGCTCCATGATCAAATGCGTTATTAAAAAGAAAATAAAAAAATCGACGCTTAATTTCCCTACAATATCGAAGACATGTGATAGGTATGGAGTGTCTGACAGAGCAGCAGCAGCAATAGCATCATCTGTTTTGTTCGACATTGGGTCTGATGTTGAGGTCATTGATCGGCACGAGTTACGAAGAGAGAGAACTAAAACTAGAGAAAAAATAACGGAAAATGCAACAATTACAGAGCTCTTGGCCTTATACTTTGACGTGAAAAAAGACAAAACTTTGAGTATTGTTAAAAAGGGCGGTAAATGCTACAGGACTATGGTTGTGGAGGAACATATCTCACTAATTCAAGAGCCGGGATCCATTTACATGGGATACGTGGTACCTGATGTTGGGACAGCAAAAGGAATAGAAACCGCGATAACAGGGTTTCTGTTACATAAAGAAGTTTCCCAAGATAGAATTATGGCAATTGGTTGCGATGGTACGAATGTAAATACTGGAAAGTATGCTGGAATTATAAGACTGCTTGAGAAAAAGCTACAAAAACCACTTCAGTGGATAATTTGTTTGCTTCACATGAACGAACTGCCTTTGAGACATCTGTTTCTTCATCTCGATGGGTGTACTTCGGGACCTAAATCTTATATTGGTCCACTGGGAAAATCACTGGAAACCTGTGAAAAGCTGCTTGTTAAAAAATTTGAACGCATCGAAGGTCAAATGCTACCAAAAAGGCCAAAGATCTGAGTTCAGACCAACAGTACTTGCATAAAATTGTCTCGGCGGTAATTTCAGGTGAATTTCCAGAAGACCTAGGCAATAAATCTCCAGGGAAACTATCACATGCCCGTTGGATCACGCGTGCTAACCGAATACTACGTTTGTATGTATCTACTGAAGAACCATCTGAAAATTTGAAAACTCTGGCTACTTTTGTGGTCAAAGTTTACGCACCGTCTTGGTTCTCAATTAAAAATAAACCATCATGCAAAGATGGCACGCGTCATCTGTTCAATATCATTAAGGCCTCCAGATACCTGCTAGAAACTCTAAAAAAATATAAAGATCCTGTTATCCAAAGAAACGGCTACTTTGCGCATCCTGAAGGGATTCTACTTGCGATGATAACAGATGATAAAAAACATGTTAGAGAGCTGGCAGCCCGCCGCATACTAAAAGCACGCAGTACAACTTCCAACACCTATAATGTTTCAAGTGCCATTGATAGATTTCAATGCTTCTACATATATTGATTTAATAAATTGGCAGGAAAACTTAACCGAACCACCGATTTTGAAAAACTTATCGGACCAGGAAATTCAGAATATCGTGGAATCTGGTGGCGAAAGCGAACTATTGTTTATAAGGCTTCCCTGCCATACTCAAGCTGTTGAAAGAACTGTAAAGAATACGACAGAAGCTTCCATTTCTCAGTGCACAAGAAAGTCGCGACTAGGTTCCATAAATGCCAAGCTGGAATCGCGGAACATAATGCCTAAATTTAAAACTAAAAAGGATTTTAAACCTCAATAATAAATGTATAATTTTTCAAGTTTGTTTCAAATTTCAAGAGCTGTAAAGACTACGACAGAAGCTTCCATTTCTCAGTGTACAAGAAAGTCGCGACTAGGTGATGCCCGGCTGGAATCGCGGAACAAAATACCTAAATTTTAAACTAAAAAAGGATTTTAAACCTAAATAATAAATGTATAATTATGTTTAATTTTTTTTTTTTTAGAGCGATGCCTTAATAAACATCTTAATATATATTGTTTATCATTTAACACCTACTTACTACTAAATTAATCATAATGTATCGCCTTAAAAACTTTTAACTTTTTTACCCTAATTTTCAATTTTTGGGGTCACTGCGCAGGCAGAGGATCTTAATTAAATGAAATGAAAAATCCCACGTATTTTTATTTTAACATAAGGCACAAATCCCCCCCCCTCTTAGAACTCTGAATCATAATTTTTGTTGTTTGTTTTTGGGGTGTTATGCCGTGTTGCGCTAACTCCTTCTTTAGCCGACGTTTCGGACAGCGTTGCAGTGTCCATCATCAGAGAAGATCCGGTAGATCCGAAGATGTGTCTACCGGATCTGCCCTGATGATGGACACTGCAACGCTGTCCGAAACGTCGGCTAAAGAAGGAGTTAGCGCAACACGGCATAACACCCCAAAAACAAACAACAAAAATGCTTTTGGCCGTGAGAATCTAAAAACTTATCTGAATCATAATTTTTTTTTTCATACATCCGTGCTGCTTAATTACGCATGTGACGTTAAAATACAATCAGCCAATCACGGGCCGTTTTAAGTTTGTCAGTATTTGATCGTTTTTAAAATCAACAATTTTTAATGAAAACATAAAAAACAAACATTTTTAGTACGATGATTAAAATCAGAAAAATGATCTTTAAATATTCCATACATTTTCAACAGAATCCCTCGTTTGTGGAAATACCCCATTAACGCAGAAAACATGTTACCTTTGGAAAACGACACAGTTTGGAGACACAACAACACACTCTCACAAGGTGCTCTGTACTTCTCTGCAAACCCCTCGCTTTGTTAAGGCTGTAGGATCTTGGTAGTGTGACAATGAAAGGTAAGGATGTTGTTGTTGTCACAGCGTTTATTGAAATTCGGAATAACAAATCGGTTGAGTTGTGCAGTTGAGAAATGGCTCTGGATAGATGATGGTGATGAAGCAGGCGTAGACGACGATGTCGGCGATGGAGCCGTGGAGACCGGCTTTGTTGCTGCGTTCAGCACTGATGAAGACGTGGGGTCTTCCGGATACTCCAGTGTGAACGAGGTAGGCGAAGGTGTGACGGACTGGTCTGCAGATGAGTGGAAGATGCTGACCGGGAATACCACGGGGCCGAGGCGTAGACTCTCGGTATGCCAAGTCGGACTTGTTGACTGGAGTGATGTGGTATGAAGACCGATGATGACTGACTGATGTACTTAGGTGCTCCACCGCTTATATAGCTGCCGATTCCTTTGTTCTCGTCTGGCACGGGTTGGAGTAGCGTCTGGACTTCAAACCCGCAGAACCGCTGACTCGGTTTATTGTCTGGGCGTTTGCATCACCCTATATGCAAGTCAGCAGTCTACGTATGGCGGTACTGATATTATTATTGAAGTCTCGAAAGAATAATAATTGCTGTCTCGGCTGTTTTAACACATGCCGTCTGGTTATGATTTTGATGACTCTAGGAGCGGTGACATAATCGCTACAAGGCAAAGGTGTTGAGGGAAATCTCAAATGTGGTATACACCCTATCGGACGCCTCTGGTAAAAACACGGCAACTACCACGTGAAAGATATTGTCAAACTAGAAAGAATGGACACAATAGACACCACCTTCACTAGGTTACCACCACCACAACAAACAAACTTACGGCTCTACCCTAATCCCACGAGATTTGGCCCTCGTGCAGACAACAGCATGTCTTAACACGTTAGTTTCATATAAAAACTCACATTTCGACCTCTGCATGATAACCCTCTCTTTTTTCCAAAACACAGAAGGATCTCAACTTCCTGACCCAAATTTGTTATACTGTTGTACTTTATTTTGACTTAAATAGCATTAATTTGCCTTGTCAAATACACCGAGCCAGGTCACTCATATCAAGTCATCCTGTGTCTCTAGGTGCCTTTTGTATAAAATTTGTAACATATAAAGTTCACAACATTCGTGTTTGTGGCAATTCTGGCAACACCAAGTGTGTTTCCTAGCTTTTTTGTTTGGTCATTTTAAGTAGGTAAAACCCAATCAGGGTCTTAAATAAACCACTACAAACCCTTTTTTTGTAAGCAAAGAGTTGGTAAAATCAAATAGGTCTCTTTTGCTATACTTGTGTCTTGTGTAAGACATCCTTGTAGGCACGTGTCTTGTATTATTGCCAACATAACGCATAAACCCAACCAAAGGTTATGCCATCGTCATTTTGTCTTTTTGATAATACCAATAGCCACAACTTGATCGTTTATGACATTGTGTATGTATCATATTTTTTCCGGAATTGAAATTGTACTTTTTTAAAAATATTAAACGTTGGTATGTTGTTTTCATGATACATGAGAATGTTAAAATATCCACCATGAGACGAGGGATCGTTATAAAATCTAACACCATACATGAGAATGTTAAAATATCTACCATGATACGAGAAGCTCGTTATAATTACTTTTTTTACTGGCTAACATACGCTGTGGCCAAAGAGATAATTTGTTCCATTAAATGGTTATAAATATCTAATGTTGTACCGTCCTTTCAATACTAGGGTTCTTTCGTAAATCGTTCAATTTTACATGAGACGTGGAGACGTCATAATACTTACCATGATTCGTGCGAACGATGCAATATCTTGTTGTTTTCTTTAAATAAATTGACACTATGTACTTGTTCTACCGGACGTAGATCATTTTTATCCCGACTTGTCGCCCTTAATCGGGACCTTTTGTTAAAAATCATCACACTGCTCAACAAACATGAAGCTGTGCATTCAGCAATTTTTCGGTTATTGATACCTGTGGAATTCTTGTCAGCGTACTCAAGAATCATCCACTATTCATTGACCATGGACTAGCAATCAGCTTCACTTTTGGTTAAGAGGTATCGTGTCGTGGGAGGTCAAACGGGACATTGACACAAAAACACCTAACTTGTTATCTGGGAGACGAATAAGAAAACTCCCAGGTTTGTGAAATTTGAGCAAGGGTCCATCATGTTCTCATAAACTGTAGAAAATTAAAAAACGACCCCTAATCTTTCACCAAATACACGTGAAAGTTTAGATTGTTATTACTGTATATTCTCCCTCACCTTTTCATCAAATTCGTGTACATTTGTAAAGAGTCAGGAAATTTGCTGGTTGATATATTTCGTCCTCACATAGAGATCGAATTGGGAACTAGCCTAGTCACCATCAATTTTCGCTGCTCAACCCTCCATCCTTCACCTTTTCATCATATTCATGTATATTTGTAAGGAGCTAGGAAATCTGCTGGTTGACCATATTTCGTTCTCACATAGAGATCGAATTGGAAATCAGCCCAATCACCAACAGACCTTCTCGCTCAACTCCATGTATGTTTTTTCATCCCTCATTATCCTTGAGGTTAAGTTCATGAATCTGGAAAGTGAAGTGTATAGCGTATCGTCTGTCTGTAAGACAATCTTTATCCATGAAATTTACTTCAAATAATCTCTCCTTTTCACCCCATTCCAAGGTAATCAACACACATATCTTGTAATTTTGAAAGTCGTAAGTTGCTATCGCTCAAGCGCTAACACCGGCCATTGAAGGCCAACTTCTTTCAGAAACTTGGTGTTACTACTGTACAACCACCTACCTATACCTTGTATTTGCTTTTGATACAACAGTATCAAATAGGTAACCTCACACCAGTCGTGATACTTTTTGTCTTCCCAAATCTCGGGATACCCATAGTGTAGTCAGCATATCGATTATCTCTCTTCTCTCTAACCAACTACGTTTTTTTTTCTCTTTCATCTCTTCTCTTGAACACAAATTGTTTCTCTTAAAACATTTTTGCATCATTGGTCTACCAGGCAGGTAAACTTCAAGAATTTTGGCTCTAATAATAACCTGTCCCTGGATTAAAAAGAAGACCAGCAGCCCTCCTCATCACCTGCAAGCTGATCTTCACTTCATTGCCGCCTTCACTTCCGTCATTCACATCTCTACAATCTCTGCGTACCAAAAACACTCGACCGCACCCAAATTAGGTGTGAGTCGTGCGTGCAGTTGCAAATCAAGTTGTCTCACCATACAAACAATATTAAAAAACCAACCTCCGAGCATGTCAGCTCATGGTTAGTTATGTTCCTGCCAAACCACTTGCCGTTGTACAAACTCAACATAATAGCCATTGTGCGCTTAAACCATCAATCAACTTACTGGTATTACTCCATGTTATTACCAACTCCATTTCACCTTGACAACCACTGCCCCACCACATCAGCATAATGGAATTCATGCTGGTACGACAACAGAACCCGGATACTTCTCGACCTCCGCAACAACTTATCTCAACCACAACCAAGAAGCACAGTTCAATTTCTAAGGCCCTAGTGAATACTTGAGTGCAATCTCAAATGGGTCAAGTTACAGTGAAAGTGTTTTTTTTTTTTTTTTTTTTTTTTTTTTTTTTTTTTTTATTTTTTTTTTTTTTATTGAATAAATAGTTAATACATAATATCAAAAAACAAGTCCTGCTAAGCCGATTGAATTGGCTTGTCAACAGGTGCTTAAAGTTAGTTTCAAATAACTAACTTCATAACTTCAGTGAAATTACGTCCACTTGGTACTTTACGAAAACACTACGCTCTTTAAACTTAGCTTACAGACAAATGAAATTTTAGAGTCCTTTTTTTCAATCGCATAACCTTTAATGTTTTCTCACCATTGCATAACCATGTATTTTTTTTTCTTTTTTCAAATCAACACTGCAATTTACTCTCTACTTCTCTCACAACAAGGTGAAAAGGATTTTTCTGCGCCTTTTGCTTCATTACCACGTCGCCTTTTACTGGCGGAGAGGGAATGTGTGATGAAGCCCAGTCACCCTATACATTAAAGCACAGTCACCTTATACATTAAAGTACGGTCACCCTAGATCCCCACCCCGCGGACAAAGCACGCAAAACAAATGGTCAAGCGCGCCGTCGCTCCCGCGTGTGCCGGCCGCCAGTCAAAATCCAACCACGGCCTCGAACACTGTTCCCTGCGCCCCGCGAGAATCATCGCTCACTCGAGCATGACGCAATCCTTACCGGAACCCGCGAAATCACGCGACCGAACCGCAACATAAACGGACTCTATTGTGGCCACGAGCGTCCAGCATGACATGGCGAAGCAGTAAGCAACTCCAGAATTTTCCCCCTTTTATTGTGTTCAATTCATAAATTCACCTAGTTACCAATTCACCCTGTTGAGGGGGAGAGAGAATTCGATAATATGTGTTCTTTAAAGCTAATATGTGCTCCCCGTGTAATTCTACTGTAATAAACCTTTGTCCTACAAGTTCTGTTTTGTGATAATTGAAGTGACCTTTCCCCATATACTGACCGTTGGGGACGTGGAAGTGAACAGAGAGTCCCCCACGCCCTGATGAACTTAGATTTTTACCTGTCTACCACGAGCTAGCCTAACCTGCCCTTGGTTCGATTCCAATTTGGGGCCTAAACACCATTTATATTACACTGACTTCCAAGATGGGGGCATTTTACATTACAGTAGGATGATGAATATTTATAAAAAGAATTAGGAGAAACCTTGAGTGTAACAAGCAAGGTACCCACGGAAGAATTCCACAAATCAAAACCACCCAAACCAACCCAAACTAACCTAAACCAACCTAACCGAACCGCTAACCCAACGAGCTACTTCCATTGCTCAGAAAAAATGCACATTGTCAACAATCAATACTGATGCATTCACTATAATTTAAAAAAAATGATACAAAAAACGAAAAAATTATTGGTGCATACAACGAGATATTATAAGATTTGTATCAATTCCTTTTATTGAATAATCAATCAATTTACAGAGTATAATCATTTATGATAACAAAGATTGTTAAATTTATGTTATAATGCATATTGGCCTATAATTTGTTACTTCGCTCTTTTTTCCTTTTTTTGAAAATAGGCATCAAATGACTAACCTTCCAAAAGAAACACACCTGATGAGAGTAACTTCATAAATAACTTATGTAAGGGATGTGATAATGAATGTTTACAATTAACTAGGAATCTAGGTGGAAATTTATCGGGTCCTGCGGATTTGGGGGAATCAAGACTCTCCAGATTATATATAACGTCATCTATAGTGACTGCATAGTCAGATATATTAAGGTTCTCAACCAAATTAGAACAAGAGTACTTACTGTCTACACTTTTAATAACATATATTATACACCACCATAAAACTCAGCAAACAGATTAACAGTTTCCTGTAGATTTTGTGATAGTTTACAATCGAATGACAAATGACATAGTACTAGAAATATAAGTGCAATTTTCTTTTTGGAATTTAACATATTTACAAAATAAATTCGAGTCCTCTATGAGAGAGCCTTCGACAACACACATGTAACTGTTATAACAGTTTGTAGAGAGCTTATTATATTCTGCCCTCAATATATGAAAGGAAATATGATCGATAGCCAGGCGAATTTGTAATTAAGTCTATCAGTTCTTTTGAGAACCATTTCGGCAATTCAGTTTGCCTGTAAATTGTCAAGGATACAATATTTTTGATTGCAAAATTAACAATGGAGTAAAATTGAACAAGTTGTACATTAATATCAGTGTCCAAGATGACGGGTCAATCTGTTTAATTGAGTTCATGTTTGAATAAGCCGCGACCAATTGGCTGGCACAATTCAACACATCCATCGTTTCGTTCTGGTATTATCATTTTATCTTTAAAATTTAAATATATTTTTAATGATCTAAGATGCACGAGCTGTGTGAGAGTCGTAGTTGCGTCCGAGAAGAGTAAATAAAATCAAGCTTTTTAACATCAGCTAAACTAAAGATTTTAACGTTTTTCGTGTGTATCATTTATCTTGCATTTCATGGAGAATTTTGAGGTGTGGTTAAAATTTTCAATTAAAAATGTTTTACGGAAACTTTTAACTGTGAGTCAGCATGTGGTTCATTAGAAAACCCTTTCGAGAATATTTATCGTTGAATGTGAAACATGCAATTTTTTTTCCTGACTCTTCTGTTAATTATAACGTGTCTTCTCAAATCTCCCTTTCGAGTTCATGGTTAGTTTCATTCGGAACAAAAAAAAGGTTAACTCCACTGTGAGTCAGCATTTGTCTTATCAGATTGCCCTTCAGAGATCATAGTTGCATTTGAAAAATAAAAAAGGGTTTTTTTCCAATGTAAGTTAGAATGTGACTAGTCAGATTGCTTTTTATAAAAGATGCATAGCTACAGTCAGAACATAAAAAAGGTTTTCACCACTGCATGTGGCTCGTCAGAGTGCCCCTTTGAGAACATGAATAATATCACTAAGAACATGAAAAAGGTTTTTCTCCACTGTGAGACAGCATGTGAATCGTCAGATAGCTTTTTTTAGAATACAAATTGTTGCAATCAGAACACGAAAGAGGTTTGACTCCAATGTGAGTCATCATGTGTCTCGTCAGTTGGTATTTTTGCGAAGACGAATTGTTGGACTCGAAACATGGCTTTTTCGAGAAGATGTATAATTGCACTCTGAAAATGAAAAAGGTTTTCTCCCTTGTAAGTCCACACGTGTCTTTTCAGAACGTCTTTTTGAGAACATGAATAGTTGCACTCCAAACATGAAAAAGGTTTTCCTCCTCCGTGATTCAGCAAGTGTCTCTTCAGATGGCTTTTGGTAGAATATGAATTGATGCACTTGGAACATTAAAAAGGTTTTTCTCCACTGTGAGTTAGAATGTGCCTCGTCAGATTGCGTTTTGTATAATATGTATTGATGCACTTGGAACATGAAAAAGGTTTTTCTCCACTGTGAGTCAGCATGTGAATCGTCAGATTGCTTTTTTGAGAAGATGCATAATTGCACTCAGAACATGAAAAAGGTTTTTCTCAACTGTGAGTCCGCATGTGAATCGTCAGATTGCTTTTTTGAAAAGATGTATAATTGCACTCAGAACATGAAAAAGGTTTTTTTCCACTGTGAGTCAGCATGTGGCTTTTCAGAGTGGTTTTTTGAGAAGTTGCATAATTGCACTCAGAACATGAAAAAGGTTTTTCTCTACTGTGAGTCAGCATGTGGCTTTTCAGATTGCTTTTTTGAGAAGATGCATAATTGCACTCAGAACATGAAAAAGGTTTTTCTCCACTGTGAGTCCGCATGTGACTCGTCAGATTGCTTTTTTGAAAAGATGTATAATTGCACTCAGAACATGAAAAAGGTTTTTTTCCACTGTGAGTCAGCATGTGGCTTTTCAGAGTGGTTTTTTGAGAAGATGCATAATTGCACTCAGAACATGAAAAAGGTTTTTCTCTACTGTGAGTCAGCATGTGGCTTTTCAGATTGCTTTTTTGATAAGATACAAAATTGCACTCAGAACATGAAAAAGGTTTTTCACCACTGTGAGTCAGCATGTGTCTCGTCAGATAGCTTTTTCTAGAATATGATTTGATGCACTTAGAACATGAAAAAGGTTTTTCTCCACTGTGAGTCAGCATGTGGCTTTTCAGATTGCTTTTTTGATAAGATACAAAATTGCACTCAGAACATGAAAAAGGTTTTTCACCACTGTGAGTCAGCATGTGTCTCGTCAGATAGCTTTTTCTAGAATATGATTTGATGCACTTAGAACATGAAAAAGGTTTTTCTCCACTGTGAGTCAGAATATGAAACGTAAGATCAATTTTTCGAGAATATGAATTGTCGCACTCCGAACATGAAAAATGTTTTCTTCCTGCATGTGTGCGTAAGTGCCTTTTTAAATTCGACTTATGAGAATGGGAGTAGATAAAATGAGGCCAAATTATTTGTTTTTCCACAGGATGCGTCAAGACGATATCTGTTGAAAGAAATAAAATAACACGATTATAAATGCTTAGTACCACTTAATATCTATACTTAGCATAAGAAAGGACAGAATTTGAAATTTTTTTTAACAAATCACGATGTCAGAAATAGTTAAATTTCAGAAAAGAAATTGTTTTTACCGGATTGGTCAATTCTTTCAAAGCGTTCTAAGCATTCCTTTTTAACATCCTGCAGGTCTATGTCAACTTCCATACAAGGGAATCCCCCATCATTATCTTCTCGGCGTCCGAGTTCCGCCTTGACGGTTATAGTCTCCACATTAATGCAAGCTATAAAACAACATGTACGTACATTGACAATTAATGTTAAACAAAACAATTTTTTTCAAAATTAAATATTTTTGATAAAATACATATTTTTTTAACCCTGCAGAAGTGAGAATTAGTTGAAGAGAGTTCAAGGTTCATTTGAGAAAATTAATAAGAATGATGTCCGCTTTAGGAAGGAAAGGGTATTTGTTCTGGAGCACCTTCAGAGTTGTTTTAAATCAACGAAATTATGTTTTCTTCCATCGATGTGTATTTTTAACGTATGAGGATGATGTGGAAAACTTAAGGAATCGAGCTTTTATTGTGTGCATTGGCGGCTTCTGTGATCGTAAGGTATGGCTTTCGACTAGTAATACCGGGATAAAATCCAAGCGTGATACATGATATTATATTCCAGAGTGGGAGATACTATCGGTATCGCCCTGCTATAAACATTTTTTTTCATTTAAAAATCGATTGAAATTATAAGATCTGAATAGGCAGTTACTTCCACCTCCCTCCCCTCCTTTTGACCTTAAGCCACACAACATACTATTACGCCAAGAGCTTAAGAGCAGTTGGGACTCGTGTGGAGTATTCTCCATTGGGGTAGGGAGGTTGGAATAATAATATATAATTTATTTAACATAAGCAATGCAACTAACTGGCTGTCTGAGTACTCTCCGCATATCGCAAACATTCCTTCTTTACATCTGGGAGGTCAAAGTCCAGATCCGTGTACGGCATTTCACTTCCGCCTTCTTCCTGGAGCCCTAGTTCCGTCTTGATGGAAACAGTTTCTGGATTTACTAGATCCATGGCACCGCTGTCGTAGGCTTCAGTAATTATATATACCTGAAACAGAACATAGCTGTAAGGGAACCTTATTTTAAATGAGCCTTATATTTTGTTTGGTTAAATATATTGTCAAAACAATGATATCTTATGTGAAACATTTATTTTCGAAATACATATTGTGACTATCTCGACCTTGAAATTGACATTTGAAATCTGGTGAAAGATTTGTCGGATAACTCAATATAACTAGAACCATAAGTAAAGTTAAGCCGGTAAAGCTTTTATTGAGTCACTAATCCGCTTTTAACAGACTAATTTAATTTTAAACTAATTTAAAAAATATTTTTATTAAAATAAGCAGACGTCTAATTGACAGTTTGAACGTTCCCCAAACAAAAGGCCAATAGATTTCCTGACTTAGGTGTACCGATAACGGCCGCTATTAAAATGATTAGCGTGATAAGTAAAACTTACTAATAAATATCACAAGCACGGGAAGATAAATTTAACTTCGTGGGTTCAACAGTGTAAGCGATATAAAGAAGAACAAAAACCAGGTGATGCGACTGGGCGAATGGCGAAGAAAAAGGATGAGTCAACAAATTAGGTTACTTTTACACAGACAATAATAAAGTCATAGACAAGCATTATGCCACCAGCAGTAATGCTTGTATATTTTATTTAACAAAAAACCGATGTATGCAAAAAGTTACAGACGGGTAAATTAATTATATTGTCTCCAAAATACGCATTTATTGCGTTGTGTTGTGTGTTAAAGTGGTTATCTCCAGCCATAGACTGAAGAACATTAGACATTGCGTATGTAGATATAAACAGTTTGAATAAATGGTTGGATGACAATTACCTATCATTAAAAACTTATTACAAAACAACTAATAGACAGACAGTTAATGGAGGATCATATAAAACTTATTACATAACATTTACACTAACAGACAGACAGTCTGGGGAGGATAATATAAAACACACTTAGCCCAATTATTGGAAGTTATCCAAAGAAATCTCATAACAAGGTGAGTAACTCTAGTTGCAGGTTAGTACAACACAGAAAATTTGTTATCTAATGAGGCGGTAATTGACTATTTATAGAAACAATTCACATTCATTAGTAAAAGGAGCGTAACTGATGGCAATTCTTTACCTGCAACTGACGTTTTTTATACGCATTTAAACAAACACAAAAACTAACATTTGATTCAACTCAACGACAATGAACAACAACTTGTTGCATTTACGATTTTGAAAAATATTGATAATTAATATTATATACGTAAATAATAATTTACGCGAAAATTAGCCAACCGACACACCATTTTGACAGAACACCGATATGAAGTTTGCGCATAATTCGCGTTTGTTTGTAGGCAGTACTGCCAACCTAACAATAGAAACCACGTAACACATAATCAGAAACGCAAAAATCTAAATGCGATTAATAATAATTGACAATAATTCTCTAATTTGGTATGTACAATAAAACAATAATTTTACCAGGTATATCTTTTATATATTAAATAAATATATATTATATATTTATTTAAAATGTATTAATTTTTATTTACCTACTTAGGTAATTATTCGGGATCGCTGGCAATGCTTAATACGATTTCTTTTTTTATATAAAACGTTTTGATTTTAGATTAGGATAGGTTAGTATATGTACCGGTTTAAAACAACAAGCCCCAATGGACAATCTTATAGTGTATCGGCATATAACTCCGCTCTGGCCTTGAAACCCATTTATATACACATATTCGACACCTGGCATATGGCCCATTCACACTTTTAGTTTAGATTTTATTAATCAAGATGGCGTCAAGTGAAATGAAATTATCGCTGCGTGCGTCCCTATGATTTCGGACTTTTACAGAACGAACTTTAGAACTTAAAAAAGCACAAAAACTTCATATGTGGGCTACAAAATAGATCATAAGGATTAAATTATACGTCGTTAGAAGATACTAAAAGCTATCGCAATCATTTTCGAATTTCAGAAGAACAATTTGACGTCCGTAAAGATTATTATTATTATTACGTCTAAGATTCAAGAAAAAATCAAAAAAAAGTTAAGCGCGCGACTGTCCCGGAAAAAATAAAGTTACAAATTAAGTAACCTGTCAACGGGGGATTCTTTTTCCTTATATGCACAGAGTTCCAAAAATACGATATCATTGTTTATAAAAGTAGTGTACGTGCAATATAGTTGATGCCCTAAAACTTGTTATAAAGATATTTTTTTTTTAATTTTTTTAAACATTCAGAGATGTTTATAACATAGATTATTTAATAATAATAACTACTAAGTTACAACAAACATTTCAAATATAATATTATTAACTGCAGTGTCACGGGCATTCTTAATTTTGTAAACTTCTTGCTTTTGATCCCCAAGATAAGGATGGCTTTGATATAGATCCAGAAATGTAAACATCACATCATCATATGAGTATATTATTGAAAAAAGTTATTTATTTAAGTATTTATTTATTTATTAACGCCCTATTGGGCTTTTATATTATTACATTATAATTACAGTATGTAAGTACAAGTAGGAAAATATTGTTCTATTAGTTACAGTGCATAAGTATAATACCAGTACAACAAGTATGAATATATTATTATATTAGTTACAGTATTATAACAGTACAACAAGTATGAAAATATTATTATATTAGCTACAGTATATAAATAAAATAACAGTACAAGTATGAAAAGATTGCTATATTAGTAACAGTATTTCAGCCTTACTGAGTTACTAAGTTTCCAAAACAGCTGTATTACGACAGAATTGCACAGAATCGTGGCCGGGATAGTGAACTAATTCGTGGTTCAGTTCGCGTTTTGTTCGCTAGATGTATGCGTAGAATTAGATCTGGGCAAGACATACATAACTTTTTTTCTGTAAGACGGCAAAAACATTACCAAATCTGTATTCGGCCATGAGCTGAGCTCAAGCAACTGGAGGAAGAACAACAGAGACCACACTTACAATGTTGACAGTTTTGAATAAATTTAATCAATATTTTTATTCCATATCAACATCATAAGTGTGGTCGTAGCGATAGCTACGCAGTTGTTCCTCCCCCTCCAGCTGCTTGAGCTCGGCTTCGTGCACGGCCGAATTTAATTTCATTTTCAACTGGTCTATCTTTGGTAGTTTTTTTTTACATCTTGCCCGAAATAGATCACTTTTGTCATGCCCAGAAAAAGTGATCTATTTCATCCAGATCTTGTTTTTTGCCTTATTTCCTGGGAATTTCTCATCATTCCCATAATGCCACAGTTCCATCAGGACTCCCATTCCTTTTGTACGCCCCACTGGTCGTGGGCGTCTGATAAATCTACGATAGATGTGATATCAAGATTGCCTGTGGTGGGACGTCCTTTCCCCGCTTGGCCAATTTTCTCAATGCGCCTTTTCATCGCACTGTTGTAGCAATTACTTACTTCTTAACTTACTCGAGTCGTCTTTACACTGCTCAACTGAAACAATCAAATATTTTTATTAACCACAGATTTTTGGCTACGGGAAATTCATTTCGATCTATAGGATTCAGCTATCGCATAGGATTTTCCACTCTAAACAATATAGTCAAAGAAGTTTGTGAAGCTATTTGTAAACATCTGGAATTTTCCTATTTACATTCAATTGGTGCTCTAGATGGTAAACATATCAATATTAAGTGTCCAATAAATGGCGGTTCAGACTACTGGAATTATAAAAGTCAAAATTCCACAGTATTGTTGGCCTTAGAAGATGCTAATTATAAATGTATAACGGTAGACGTTGGCTCATATAGAAGAAACAGTGATACCACCTGATCAGCCACTGGTAACAGGACGGAACCGTTACCATACGTTATAGTGGGTGAAACGCATCAGCGTTTCCGCTGAATTATTTTTTAATGAGACAAAAACGCCTTGTTGAACAATAAACCGAATAAAATTTTTAACTATCGGCTGTCTCGAGCCAGAAGGATAGTGGAAAATGCATTTGGAATATTAACCCTAGATTCATAACCATTCGTCCCACAGACCGCACAAAACGTAAATTTGTTTCTAGTGTCTCGGGTGAAAGAGATAGAATGATGACCTCTCAAGTACCTTCCTAGATCGCATGTTTATTAGTAACGCGGGTGCGCTTGCCTCGCAGTGAAGTCTTGTGGACAAGTTATAGACCTTTGAACGTCTGAGAGACGAATGTTTATGAATAGTGTAACTTTTGACGAGACTGCAAGTTATTTTGAAAACATTCTTTGCAAAACATGAAATGCCTACCATTGCCACACCCGGTCCAAGTGGTACTCAAAAAAAGGTTTGTGGTTATTGTGATTATAAAAAACGGCATATGACAAGGTTCCAATGCAAGCAATTCAAAAAGTTTATGGGCATGGACCATCGCGGCCTCATGTGTGTGGAATGTACTGATGAAATATAATTTTAACTCGTTTATTATTTTTTTTGTTACCTAATTAAACATATTAAAGAGTGCCATACTTAATTTATTTATTTTGTTTACAAGTACCCCAAAATTCGTCACTTAAATTTAGTCGTCTGTGAGACGAATTTTTATGAATAATGTTCCTCATAATGGATAAGGTTATGAATCTAGGGTTAAGAGCATTTTTTTCCAAAGATATTGTTAATGATTCCACTTCAGACTATTCATAGTAGAATATAATTCATAGTAAATGTAAGACTGAATTTCTTCAGACTATAATTCATAGTAAAATGTAAGATTATTATTTTTTTCCAAAAATGCAACATTACCAAGAAGTTGTTAATGATTGTACTTAAGACCATAATATAATTTGTACGTTTGCAAAATTTTAGTCAGTTCAGCATTATCATACAGCCTGAGAAAACGACATTAAAATTTCGAACTCAATTGTGCCCATAATACTGAAAATAGCCCGGTGCTGTACATATATTTTGTAAATTCTAAGAATTCAGCGGAATTCGACTAGTTTATAATTAAAATTATCTTTGGGAATGTATTCACCTAGTAAAAAATTGTCCCAAATAATTGTTTTAGAGAGTTTTCTATTATTTTTAGTCGTGTTCATTATACCTACTTTGGAAGCAGAAAACAATCGATTTAAAATGAAAGTCCTATTCCATAGATATCGCATTTTTTGACAGGTTTACCGCCCGATAATGGCACTTTGTTATAAATTTCATTAATGATTGTCAGTGTTCTGTGGATATGTCCTGTAATTTACTTCCTAAAACCTTACAACGCAATTGATTGTGTTAAATTTATACAACTTGAGACTATTTCAATAACCATTTTATACATATACATTTTTATAGCAAAGTTTCGTTTATTTAGTTAAGCATTTCTACTATTCTTGTGACGTTTCTTCAACACTTCGGAATTGTCCGCCCTATACGTTGGTGGGTTCTCGCCATGTTGTCTAAGTAACACCTAACCTCCTTAATTGGCGATTGTTTAATGTACGTATATATTGCTTAGCACTTGATTTATTAGTTTTTATAGCTAGACGAGTTCGTTCATTATTTATTGACGGCCGCTGTCACAAATTTAATCAAAGCGTTTAGTTAGTTGATTTAAAATTGACGAAAAAAATTTAACCGATTCCATTGGTAAATTTTATCTATTTTGTCATTCATTCACTCAGTATATTTACGGGGGGGATAAGACCGAGTTAGTGTACAACGTTACTCGCACATGCGTTCTGAGTGGTCAATCTTCTGTCGTTTCATTGGTAAAAGCGGCCGTTAACAATATATTGATAATTTATAAATTGCGTTTCACCACAGCGATTTTTAACCGCCAGGGATGTGGTTTTTTTCCTACTGCAATTTATTTGTAGCTACTTTAAAACCAATCAATTCAAACGTTTTTTATAGGAAATCTACATTTCCAGTTAATAAAACTAATTATCAATATACAGGGTGTATCGGCAAGTACCCGACAAACTTTAACCAGCTTTTCCTCAGCACATTTGGAGTAAAAATGTTATGTGCGCTTTGCTGTCCGGTAACATTTTTTTCCATTAAAAACAAAAAATCCACACTCCGTCACTGTCATTTGCATCGTTTCTCGCGTTCAACAGCTGTTATTAGCAAGTGTGTCAAAAGTGTCCTCGCTCTTTCGTACACACTAAATAATAATAGTTAAAAATGAGACGAATGGTGCCGTGCCATTTCTTTGTGATTGTAAAAGCGCGCCAACGTAGGTACGTACGTACATTATTCAACGAAACTCGAACAAAATATTGCCAGATGGGTTTTCAAACTTTGACAAAGGATAAAACATTGGTGACATGTGGTGAAAATATTAATAGTAAATTTTTTATTAAAAAAAATGTTACCGGACAGCAAAGTGCCCATAACATTTTTTTCTCCAAATGTGCTAAGGAATAGCTGGTTAAAGTTTGTCGGGTACGTGCCGATACACCCTGTATATGTTAGGGGACAAGTTATTTAAAAGCAGAATCATTATTCCGACCGGCACAATGTCAATGATAGGTTAGGTTAGGATAGGTTCGGTTAGGTTAGTAGGTAGGTTAGGTTAGGTTAGTTCTGCATCTCAGAATAACAAAAGTCGTGTGCCTGCGGGCTAGCGTGGAGTTGTCGGTAACATTTTGTTTGTATAATATCAGAAATACAGATATGGCCCTTCATAAGATTATGTTCTGTCATCAGAATAGCAGTTTTCCTTCTATCGGCGAGGCTATTTATACCCAGCATACCGGACAGAAAGAATGATGGATGTAACCAGGGAATTATTAATCTAAAGTCTATTAAGATAAAAATCTCTCAAAAAATTGTTTTGCTTTGTTACAGTTGTACTTTACTCTAAGCAGAGACCAATTACGATGATCGGATTTCAACTCCTAATTAAATAATGTTTATTTTTTCAGTTTTACTTTATTTTCAGCCGAGAACAATTACCGCCACATGGCAGGACGGTATAACAGCAGTGCCATGAATCGTCCCAACATAGAGAGTGTTTTCATCAAGATGGAACCAGGGTCTCAGGAAGAGGATGAAGGTTTTTTTTACTTATTAGTATTATTCTTAGCTCTTGCGAGTTCAGTGAAGAAAATATGCATATACAGTACAAAAAATTTATTCAAAATTGAGAAGAAATCAAATTTTCTAAGAAACCAATCCCGGTTCCGAAGGCAATTATGAATTATCTGTATGTTCACATTTTTGCGTACTCTCAAAACAAACCATTCCTTGGAGTGCAATTCATAATTTTCTCCTAAAGTATCTTTAAAGGATCACATTCTTAATAATTGTTCTGCGAAGAAATCATTACCATGTTCTGAGTGCAAAGCATATTTTCTCTTTAGTTAATAACAGTCAGTGACAACAATATTACTAGCAAGCAAGCCAATAAATACTTCAAAATTGGCGGGATGGATCGAATATTTTACAATTGTTTTCGTATGCTTAATTTGGATTTTTGAATGCTGATTTTTTTTTAGTTTTTCTACTATATTTTTTCTTCCGACTTTATGTCCTGGTTAAATCTTCCACACAGGATAAACTAAACCTTCCACACACTTTCCACAAATGAACATCTAGTCAATCCACATAATGCAAGTGTATTATATAAGCATAATAAATACTAAACAATACAAGATCAACAACTCGTCTACTCACCAGAGATCAAATGGGAAAATAATTCACTGGACTCCAGGTATTTTCATATCAGAGGGTTCGGCTCGGTAGAACTCCGAAACTGGACCGATAAATCCTTCTGATCCCTCAATATAAATATTTTAAAAATCTTTCCTAATCCTACATGTATTTAATATAACGGATTTTTGCATTTTTATATACAGGGTGTATCGGCACTAACCCGACAAACTTTAACCAGCTATTCCTTAGCACATTTGGAGTAAAAAATGTTATGTGCACTTTGCTGTCCGGTAACGTTTTTTTTTAATAAAAAATTAATTAAACATATTTTCACCACATGTCACCACTGTTTTATCCTTTGTCAAAATTTGAAAGCAACATCGCAACTCTCGCGTGTTGCTGCGAACGAAGCCCGTATTACATAATCCAGTACCAGAAAAGAAATATTTTATTTAACAATAATGATTATTCACATTTTTCGTATGCGAATCACTGATTGTCTTCTTGTATTGTACACATCAGTTTTATTTTTGTATCTAAATTGTTTCACCTCTGGAATGCTTTGGTTTCACCTCTTACGCGTTTCACGTATTAAATAGTCTAATTTTGAAACTAAGAAACTAATTAGTAGATTTCCTGAATTTATAATCGAAGTCCAATAATTCTGAGCACTTTTAAAAACAATTTTCCTCACTTAGGTACTTATCAATAATAATAATTGGATTATTTGAACAGCGCCGTTGTTTTTTAAATCACCGTAAGTGCTCTGTCAAAATGTTACTTGCTAGGCTATCCTACAACGTATATTTTTTAATAAATTTAGTTATTTACAACTTCGCGGAATGTGATTTATGAATATTATTGCTTATGTTAAAAGCCTTCCAGAATTACCGGAATATAACGAGCAGCTTGACACACTTAAGTTTATTTCCACTAATTTGAAGGTACAAAGAATGTATAGTTTTAAAAACAATCCCGATGAATCAAAAAACGGTTCATATAAAACTGCTGCGCAACACACTGAGACAAAGGAAAGCACTCACACAAACGTCATGACTGCATTGGATTGACCACCTGCAAATGAATGCTGCCAGATTGCTAATTTATTTAAACAATAATTATTAAATTTTATTTAAAATATCGCAATTTTTTTAAAAAATCGACAATAAATTACAACTATAATTTAAAAAAAATATTCTTAACCCCACGCTTTTTCGTAATTGATTAATTAATTCAGAATTTAAACGTTGCTTGAAATGACTAGCCGTATTTGGTGACCAGATCTGAATATCCAGGTTCAGAATTTAAACGTTGCTTGAAATGACTAGCCGTATTTGGTGACCAGATCTGAATATCCAGGTTTAGAATTTAAACGTTGCTTGAAATGACTAGCCGTATTTGGTGACCAGATCTGAATATCCAGGTTCAGAATTTAAACGTTGCTTGAAATGACTAGCCGTATTTGGTGACCAGATCTGAATATCCAGGTTTAGAATTTAAACGTTGCTTGAAATGACTAGCCGTATTTGGTGACCAGATCTGAATATCCAGGTTTAGAATTTAAACGTTGCTTGAAATGACTAGCCGTATTTGGTGACCAGATCTGAATATCCAGGTTCAGAATTTAAACGTTGCTTGAAATGACTAGCCGTATTTGGTGACCAGATCTGAATATCCAGGTTTAGAATTTAAACGTTGCTTGAAATGACTAGCCGTATTTGGTGACCAGATCTGAATATCCAGGTTCAGAATTTAAACGTTGCTTGAAATGACTAGCCGTATTTGGTGACCAGATCTGAATATCCAGGTTTAGAATTTAAACGTTACTTGAAATGACTAGCCGTATTTGGTGACCAGATCTGAATATCCAGGTTCAGAATTTAAACGTTGCTTGAAATGACTAGCCGTATTTGGTGACCAGATCTGAATATCCAGGTTTAGAATTTAAACGTTGCTTGAAATGACTAGCCGTATTTGGTGACCAGATCTGAATATCCAGGTACTTCCTCACCTTCCACTCCTTCCCTTAGCCATAAAACTTACCCCAATTCAACATAAAAATTGTTTAAATTATCGGATGTAATGAAATGCATAATAATTAGACCCCAAAATACTTAATTATTCAGGGAAATAAACCCCTGAGTCATCAGTTGGAAATACCAACGACATTAAGTGAAATTAACAATGCAATAATCCTATTATTGCATTGTTTAAAATTTCACTTAATTATTAGCATTAGCAAATAATATTGGGATTAGCAAATAATAATTTACGACAATTTACTCGGAAATCAATAAAGCCAGAATAATAAAAAAAGAAAGTTATCACTTACGTCGTCTGTAAGTGGCTTTACCAAAGTTTGATAATGCCGTCAGAAGGTGAAACAGCTGTCACGCGTAATAATAATTACAACTAGCAGAACTTGTTTATAAACACACTGTTTTTATAAATTTTTTAATAAGACTGTTAAAATAAAAAAAATCTCTAAATTGAAATGGAGTTCTACAAACTAAACTTAAAATCAAATAAATTTATTGCGAAGGTTCAAAGTACTGTACTGTAATATTATATTAAATAATTTTTACGTGTTTAATTATTGTTTAAAGTCAGATTAAAGCGATTAAAAAACCCACCTGGCAATTCTTATTCGAGTTTCGTTGTTTTTACGTATTGGCGCGCTTACAAGCATCAGTCGTCTCATTTTTAACCATTAATATTTAGTGTGTAGGAAAGAGAGAAGACGCTTTTCGACACACTTGTCGAAAAACTTGTTGAATGCCGACGGGCATACTCTTCTACAGATTTTATTAAATATTGATATGTAGGTAATATTGATGTGTAAATGAATGACATTGTGAGAATTTTACCAATAAATAATAAATGAAAATGCGGACATGTAGTTTATGTTAATTTTTTTATTGGAGCATTTGTTCGAAGTGACTACCATTATTTTCGATGCAAGCGTGTAGTCTTGTTATATTTTGATTATTTAAGTTTGCAGGATTTGCTTTAATTTCTGCAGCGGCTTCCATCACTCGTTCGAGCAGTTGCTCTCTTGAGGCTATTGGCTTAGCATACACTTTTTCCTTGAGAGCCCCCCACAGGTAGTAATCCAGGGGGGTCAGGTCGGGTGATCTTGGTGGCCAAGCAATGGCCGGACTTCCACGGCCTATCCAACGACCAGGAAACTCGACATCCAAGTAGTTCCGCACGGCAATCGAATAGTGTGGTGGGGCTCCATCGTGCTGGAACCACATTCTCCGTAGTAATTCGAGGTTCACATCTTCCAGAATCTCGCCCAGTTGCACTTGTAAGAACTCCAAATACATCGGTCCATTTAGTCTGGGAGGCAACTCGATTGGACCGAGTATTTGATTTCCCAGGATTCCTGCCCACATGTTGATGGAAAATCTGTCCTGGCTCGACGACTCCCGAACAAGCTTGGGGTTTTGTTCAGCCCAATGGTGCAAGTTGTGCACATTTAGCACTCCTGTTTTAGTGAACTGTGCTTCGTCGGTAAACAATATGTTTTTCATGAAGTCTGCATCTCTTATGACATTATGCAGCATTCTTCTGCAGTACACGACTCTGGAAAAGTGGTCATTCTCCATGAGGCCTTGGCAGCGCCTATAGTGAAAAGGTTTGAGCCCGTGCTTCTTCAGAACTCTCCATACCGCCATGTGTTCCCTGTGTCCTATCATCAGAGCGACCCGACGCACGGACAGCGTGGGGTCTTCGGTAATTAAGTTCAGGATTCTCTCCTCAACTGCCACAGGAACGATGTTGTGTCCTCCGCCGGCGCCTTCAATCCGTCCGATGCCACAGTCACGCAATTGTTGATACATCTGAAACAAAACAACAAATAACAACTGCTTTTATTATTCAGCTCAGTAATAATGTCAAATAAACAATCGCGGGCTTTTTCACTCATTTTATTTTTAAAGAACACTTATTTTAGGCACATATCAGAAAACTTACGTTTTCTCTTCATTTATTTCATTTTTTTATAGTAAAATGTATAACAAAGTGTTTTAAATTATAATTTTCTTAACTAGGTACGGTTGATATCTTGGATTCACAGGGGTGAAATTGAATTCAAGTAATTTAAATAATCCCATGGTGAGAAAGGGAGTGAATTCAATTGCAGTGAATGATGCATTTATTAGAGATTAAAATTAATTAACTTTTTAAAACGCCGTTTAGTGACCACTGAACACAAATCACCTAAAGTACAATTTACATTTTTAAAGTTGGTGGCCCCTTGTTATGTTTTTAATGTTCCCAGTTTAAATTTCAAAAGCGCTTTTTGGCATTATCAATGAATGTAAATAGTTTCAATAAACAATTGATAGGGTACAAACCTGGACAAAGGTAGCATGGTGTGGGACGCGTCTTCCAGGAAACCTCATGCGATACTCCCTTACGGCTGCTCGTGAATTTCCATTGCAAAATCCATAAACAAAAACAATATCTGCTTGCTCGGCAGGTGGATAATTGAGGGGCATATTTCAACAGTAAAAACTTAGATAACAAAACAAAAACGAAACTAGAAACTTGATGACATGCGAACTCCCAAAACAGCACTGACCACTGATACGAGACGGGGTGGCGGGAACCACACGGGACTTGAGACAGAATATGTGTGAAAGAGATGACAGTAGCGCGGCGTTGCCAATTATTTTACCCCTATACTGTGGGCAGTAGCGGAGTGTGGAAATTTTATTTATTTTTTGTTTTTAAAAGAAAAAAAATGTTACCGGACAGCAAAGTTTACATAACATTTTTTACTCCAAATGTGCTAAGGAATAGCTGGTTAAAGTTTGTCGGGTTAGTGCCGATACACCCTGTATATATAAATTCTTTGATTTTTTTATTATTTATTTATTTGATAGATCTAATAGCCTAAATTTTGAATAAGAGAGCTAGGTATAATGCCAGTAACCGAAATAACAAATGGTAATATTTTTATCGTCTGAGAATGCCAATTTTTTTTTATCTCATTTCCTAAATCTGTGTATTTTCTTAATTTTTCACTAACAGATTTTTGAATAATAGTAATAATAATAATAATATAATTTAAATTTAATAATAACATTATTATTAAATTTACAAAAAACCGTCTATTATTAAAAAGTTCGGCTGCGACTATTATGTTCTCATTACTACGCGCGACAGTTGTTTCGTTTAATTAATCTGTACTTTATTTAGAAGTTTCTAATTACTCTCTTAATTGCTCAATATTTAGTAAGTAACAGAATCCTATACATGTACATCTCCACATATAGATGATCCAGAACTTTCAATTGTTCATATATATATATATATATACTAACCTACTGCATAATGTTATTATATTTTCCTTATAATTTAGTGTAACTCGCTCACCAAGTACAAGAACCAGTTTCTTCTTTGGTAATAAATAAGTTTTGTACCTATATGTAATTTATATAACACCACTGTACCCACTTATATATATATTTAATATAAAACAAATTATTAACGTACTGTTGATGAACCCTTAACATATTCACTGTGTGTTCGTATATTTAAAGAGAAATTGATGTATTTATAAATATGTAAAATCACTCTTCATTATTTTTGTTTCGTATTTATTATGTACCTATTGTTGTTTTGTTGTTTCAGGTAGCATTAATGTGAAGAATATTCCCATCAAGGCAGAATCGGAACCCCGAGAAGAAGATGCAAGGGGGATTCCTTATATGGAAATAGACATAGACCTGCAGGATGTTAAAATGGAATGCTTAGAGCATTCTGAAAGTATTTCTCACACTGCAGGTAAAATTGATTTGTGTTTGTCTGAAATAATAATTCTGCTGTTGTTATTATAGATACTTACTTATTGAGCTTTATCCGCCATCTATTTCAGACTTAATATTGGAACCGAAAACGCATCCTGGAGGAAAACCTAATTCAAGTTCCCATTCTCACTACTTCGGCCACCAATCGTCAGTGTTAGCGCGGCACTTGCTCACGCGTACACGAAAGAAGCCATTCTCGTGTTCTGATTGCAATGCTTCATTTTCTAAGAAGGGGACATTAAAAGTTCACATGCTCATACATACTGGAAAAAAAACCTTATGCGTGTTCCTTCTGCGACTATTCATGTTCTCAGAAAGGACATTTAAAACTTCACATGCATGCTCATACTGGAGAAAAACCTTTTTCGTGTTCCATCTGCAGCTATTCGTGTTCTCAAAGGGTATCTTTAAAACGTCACATGTTTACTCACACTGGAGAAAAACCTTTTACATGTTCCATCTGCAGCTATTCATTTTCTCAAAAAGGACATTTAAAACTTCACATGCTTTCTCATACTGGAGAAAAACCTTTTTCGTGTTCCATCTGCAGCTATTCGTGTTCAACAAACGGAAGTTTAAAAGTTCACGTGCTAATCCATACTAGAGAACAACTTTTTTTATGTTCCTACTGCAGCTGTTCATTTTCTCATGAGGTATCTTTAAAGCGTCACATACTTACACATACCGGAGAAAAACCTTATTTATGTTCCGAATGTAACCATTCGTGTTCTCAAAAAGGAAATTTAAAACGTCACATGCTTACACACACCGGAGAAAAACCTTTTTCGTGTTCCTACTGCAGTTATTTATGTTCAGAAAAAGGACATCTAAAAAGTCACATGCTTACCCATACTGGAGAAAAATCTTTTTCTTGTTCCCTTTGCAGTTATTCATGTTCTCAAAAGCAATCTTTAGAATTTCACTTGCTTACCCATACTGGCGAAAAACCGTACTCATGTTCTGTCTGCAACAATTCATTTTCAATAAAAGGACGTTTGAAACGTCACATGCTTACGCATAGAGGTGAGACACCTTAATCGGGTTCCTACTGCAGTTATTCGTGTATTGCAGAGGGACGTTTTAAAAGTCACATGCTTGCCCATACCGAGAAAATCTCTTTTGCATGTTCCAGTTGCAACTATTCAAGTACTTTCCATCTCAGTAGAGAAATCAATTCTCGAGTCGGGGAGTAGTGTCATTACATTTTTAATATAAATGTATAATATTTTATTATAATTTCACAATATTTGGATTGAATAACCTGGCAATATTTGAAAATATCCTACTACCGCCACAGTATGCGGAAAGTGATGCTTGTGTAGTGTTGGGGGACTAGTACGACGTTTGTGTGGAACCCAAACGCGATTCCAATTCAGTCACTGACCTGTCAATGGACAGTCACATAGTGGTATGAGACGTAAAATAAAATAAAACAAGGCGTTGAGATGGCAAAAATTTAAAAATTTATGAAATTTTTGGAATATTTGAAACGAATATTTCAATAAATCATTTTTCCAAATCCAAAGACTATATATGATTTTTAAACTGCTCGTATATTTAATTTGGCTTTTTAGTTTAAGCGCATTATTGCATAATGATAATTATCCTTTTTTTTTTTTAAACTTCCGATTTAGTTGTCCGGGTTAAGTCTTCCCCAAAGGAAAAACTTAACCCTTCCACTCACTTTTCCACAAATGATCAGCTAGTCAATCAACACTATGTAAGTGCATTATATAAGTAAAATAAATACAAAACAATACAAGAACAACAACACGTCAAATCACCAGATATCAAATGGGAAAAAAAATTCACCGTCTCCAGATATTTTCATATCAGAGGGTTCGGCTCGGTAGAACTTCTAACAGGGCCTATAAATCCTACTGATCCCTCAACATAAATATTTAAAAAATCTTTTGTTATCCTACATGTATTCAAAATGACCGACTTTTGCATCTTTATATATAAATTTTTTGATAGATCTAATACGCCTAAATTTTTAATTAGAGAGCTAGGTATAATGCCAGTAGCCGAAATAACGAATGGTAATATTTTTATAGTCTGAGAATGCCAAATTCTTTTTATTTCATTTCCTAAATCTGTGTATTTTCTTATTTTTTCACTAACAGATTTTTGAATATTACAGGAATTTGGAATAGCAACATCAATGATATAAGTTATTTTTTTAATTTTGTCATGTAAAACTATATCGGGTCTATTATGACTAATCGCTCGGTCTGTTAGTATAGTTTTATCATAATATATTTTATAAAATTCGTTTTCTAAAAATGAATTTGGTTCGTATTCATAATATGGTACTACATTACGGCAGTCAATCAAGTTATGTTTAATTACCAAATTTTGGTGAATTATTTTTAAAACTTGATTGTGCCTAAATGTATACTCGGACGGTGCTAATATAGAACATCCCGATATAATATGTTCTATAGTTTCCGGAAAAGCCAAACATTTTCTACACAAATCATCAATTTGATTTGTATCTTTGATTATATGCTTTCTATAATTTTTAGTATTAATGACTCTATCCTGAATTGCAAGCATAAATCCTTCTATTTCTGCGCTCAACTCTCCAATACTCAACCATTTGTTTGACTTAATTTTGTCAACATACGTTTGGTTGAGATAATTGAAGTGTTTTGCGTGTAAAATTTTATTTGACCAGGAATCTAATAATTCCTGATTGGGATTTATAAAAATGTTGGCATTCTCATCGTATAAATTTAAAGGTGTAATATTTCTATCTGCCTTGCAAATTATTTCGTGCATTTCTGAGCTATGAGCTTTCCTATGGAAAAAAGTTCTTAGCATTTCTACCTGATTATGTTTCAAAGAAGTGATTTTGACTATACCTCTACCTCCTAAATTTCTAGGTAAATTAACTCGTTCTATAGCTGAATTTGGATGATGGCAATTAAACTTTGTTAGCGTAGTTCTAATTAATCTTTCTAAGTTATCTAAATCTGTATTAGACCATTTAATTATGCCAAATGGGTACGTTAATAGAGGTATTGCCCAAGTATTTATTGCTTTTACTAAATTTTTAGCAGATAGATTGCATTTTAAAATTTTCCTTATCCTAGTTTGAAATTTAATCCTAATATCATTTTTAATACTACTATGGTCTAATCTATTTGATTGTGGGTATCCTAAATACTTATAAACCTCATCCCTTTTCATACTAGTAATTTGGAAATTTCTAAATATACTCTCGTCCCCATCTACAATTTTGCCTTTCTCTATGTGGATCGTTCTACATTTATCTAAACCAAATGTCATTTTGATATCATCTGAAAAGTTTTTAACTACCTCGATCATTTTCTCTAAATTTTGTTCAGAATTCGAAAATAATTTTATATCATCCATAAATAATAAATGCGAAATTGTACTACTCTCCCTTGTATTACCCTTAACTTTTATTCCAAACTTGCTTTTAATTAACATTTTAGATAGAGGATTCAATGCTAAGCAAAACCAAAGAGGACTCAATGAGTCTCCTTGAAAAATCCCTCTTTTAATTGAAATGCCCGGTATTACTATTTTCTTACCTTTTAAATTGATAAGTAAATTGGTATTCCAAAAGGACATAATATTTTCCAAAAAGCTAATAATAATGGGGTTAATTTTATATATTTTTAATACTTTGATCAGCCACGAGTGCGGGACACTATCGAAAGCCTTTTGGTAGTCTATATAGCAAGTATGTAAATTACGTTTTCGAGTTTGAATCTGTTTTAGAATTACAGAATCGATAACTAATTGTTCTTTACATCCCATATGTTTTCTGCGACAACCTTTTTGTTGTTCAGATAAAATATTTTTTTCATCTAAATGAGTATATATTAAATCTGTTAAACAAGAGGTTAAAATTTTGTATATTGTCGGTAAACATGTAATGGGTCTGTACTGAGAAGGATTATTAATATTTTCGCTTTTGGGTAACATATAAGTAATACCCTTAGTTAGAAAATTTGGAAAATTTTGAGGTTGACTGACAAATTTTGAAAGATTTTTTGCCAAAAGAGGATGTAAAGTAGTCAGACGTTTGTACCAAAAATTATGTATCCAATCGCAACCCGTGGCTTTCCAATTATGAGTATTTTTAATAATTTTGGTTAACAATTCAACCGATATATTAGAAAAACTCATTTGTTCAATACCTGAAAAATTGAGTTCTTCATTTTCTATCCATGGAGTTGACTCGTTATGTTTTATATCTTTACTCCAAATTTTAGTCCAAAAATCGCGCATATCTGATTCAGATGGTAACGGAATATTATTATTCGAAATAATATTTTGTTTACCGTCAAGTTTGGAATAAAATATTTTTTCATTTTTCTGAAATAATCTATTATTATTTTTTTTATTATACGTATAATTATATCTTTTTAATCTACTAGCTTTTACGCCTAATTTTTGTTTTAATAAATCCAATAAATCATTGATTATATTTTCATTATTATGACTATCAATGTTATAACCAAATTTTCTACCAATTTCATCTACATGTCTCAAAATTTTCCTACTTCTATTTCCATTTTTATATTCTATTACTCTAGCTATGTTACTTCTTAAAAATACTACATCATTTTCTAATCTGATCTGCCATTCTGGTTTACTATAACTATATGATCTATCGTCAGAGGATGATAATTTAATTCCTAACTTATTACAAACAGTAATCGCACTAGCGTATACTATTGTATGAAGATCTAAAAAACTAATTTCGTCAAATATGATTTTTGGTAAAATTATGTTATTTAATTCAAAAATTAATTTAGATAATTTCTTTGACGTATGCAATTTCGGTAATTTTGGTCTAACTGTTGGCTCTACATCTATATATCTGTTTATATTATTATGAAGTAAGTTAGCTAATTCTACTACATTTTCATCAACAAAGTTTAAATTTGCAATGTTGATTTCCCTAAGATTATAAATAACGGCTAAGTTATTTGAATCTACTGTAATATCATTGGACATTTCGACTAGAATATTATCCAAACTATCTACATTCAATGCATCTGATATGACATTGTTACTTGTGTTAATTTGTTCTAAATTATTTCCCCTTTGCAATCTATCTGCTACTTCTCTTTTAATCTGTTCTAATGTGACTACAGAAATAAAATTATTTTTGAAAATAGCTCGCTTTTGGTCTGCTAATCTTTGTTCGCTTACCTGGGCAATCGGATAATTTTGTGAGAAAAGTAAATGTAATTTTTTCCTATATAACAACATATCTGTTTCTACTTTGGTTACATAAAAATATGAACGAACAATGAACATATTGACATCGTTCGTCCATTTCATACGCTGTCTAGGAATACCTGCTTTTGTTTTTTGGGGTCTTAGACTATCCATGTTCATCTGTACAGATGACATAATAATCCCCTGTTCATCTACGTTGGTTGCAAATGACATTGTTGTCATTTTGCAAAACAACTTGGAGATGATTGTATCTTTACTACTACATTCCAGTAACCAAATCAATAAATAATTTTCAATGTGACCAAATTAAATATTCTAATCAAACTACCTTTCGACATAACAAATCTATAATTTCTAATTCAACTACCTTTCAACATTACGAATCTATGATATATTATATTCCAGAAAAACGTTATCAACATAAAAATATATTTTTATTTTTTTCAAATGAATGTCAAATATTGTTGTTTACCTTGGTTACTGGGGTCCTCAAATAATTTTTTTTTTAAATCCTATTTATTTACCTAAATATCCTATGGCTTACTGGCAGTTTATTTAATGCGTTATCTGATATACTCTTCTTTAAATATTTATATTTTTTGGGATCAAAGCTAATTCTTTTCTATCTGATATTACAAAAAATAATCAGAGAGCAAATGCAAAGTATATGCCTAAACTAGCGTTGCTAAGCATTATTATAACTTTTATTTTAATTTATGTTTTTTAATTTGTTTTTATATATTTCTTACGAAACTGAGTATTTTCTAGTTAATTTGTAAGAAACCTCTCATTGTAACATTTTTTTTAATACATTAAATATTATCAGTAAGTTTTTTTTTCTTTTGCTTATGTTAAAAGTTTTACTTGATACAACATGCTGCAGCGTGAATTAAAAGTAGGTTTATTTCTGGCAATTAATATTTTGTGTGATGCGTATTGTATTATTTGTACTATTTTCTGCTGAATGTAGTTTTGCATAATTCATAATATGATAGATTCATAGATAGAAATCACTCTAAATAATCAGATAAGCGTGCGTTAGTGAATTGACGATGGGTTAGGTTAGGTGTTCTCTGTCTTAGTTTTTAATTAACATCCTGATGAAGCTTGACTGAAGAGAAACAAGTAAATGTGAAAATTATTAAAAAAACCCGTGGTTATTTAAACAAAGTATTTTATTTAAATACAAAATGTTTATACACAGCCATAAGATTACATTTACAAATATTTATCAATTCCACTTGATTCTGCAAAAGTCATAAAAAATTCTCAGTAATATTTTCATACGTAAAAAAATGGTTTGCAAGAGCTAGGGTTTAAAATTTTCCTGGATTTGTTGAGATTTACCCATTAATTTAATATACTTATGCTTATGAAGCTTTATCTCTAATATATGTTTATTATAATCATAATATAATTTTTTATAATCTTTTCCAGACTTATCGAAACGCCTGAAGACGCGTCCGACACTCCTGTCTCTATTGTAACTACTCCCATAAAACATCGTTCGAACAACACTTGTTCATCCATTCTGGAGAAAAACCTTTTTCATGTTCTTACTGCAGCTATTCATGTTCTATAAAGGGAAATTTAAAACTTCACATGCATACCCACGCCGGAGAAAAACCTATTTCATGTTCTTACTGCAGCTATTCATGTTCTATAAAGGGAAATTTAAAACTTCACATGCATACCCACGCCGGAGAAAAACCTATTTCATGTTCTTACTGCAGCTATTCATGTTCTATAAAGGGAAATTTAAAACTTCACATGCATACCCACGCCGGAGAAAAACCTTTTTCATGTTCTTACTGCAGCTATTCATGATCTATAAAGGGAAATTTAAAACTTTACATGCATACCCAAGCTGGAGAAAAACCTTTTTCATGTTCTTACTGCAGCTATTCATGTTCTATAAAGGGAAATTTAAAACTCATATACTTACCCACGCTGGAGAAAAATCTTATTCGTGTTCCCACTGCATCTATTCATGTTCTAAAAAAGCACAGTTAAAAGGTCACATGATAACCCATTCCGGAGAAAAACCTTTTTCGATTCATGTTATAAAAAAGGTTAAAAAATGTTATAACAAAATTTTAAATCTGCAGTGTTGCTAGTGCAAGTTAAAAAAAGTTACATTTGATTTAGTAATCTAATTTAATTTTTTAACCATAAGCTTAAACGTAATATTTTTTAAATATGCAGTGTTTGTACTAAACTAATATTACTTTTAAGCCCTATGTTTAAACCTGATATTTTTTAACTTATCTGTATTGGATCAAAAATATATTTAGAGTTTTAAAAAAAAAAAAAATTGTGATTAAATGTGCATAAAAAAATTATGTTTTTTTCTTATTTTTTTTTGTTAGAAAAAAAAATGAACATTGGTCGGTCTTAATGGTATAATTTTAATTTACGTAAATAATATATGTACACTGAAACATTTAATTTAGTTTGATAATCCCTAAAGCATGCGTTTTTCGAGCAACGTTAACGATACCAGAACCACTCGCCATTGAGAAAAATCACTATTACGCCTTTCGCTAGCAATATTTAATTATCAGTGAAAAACTTAACACTCGTATTATTGCCAATACTACGAAATGGAATACTATACTATTTTTTTGTTTATTCCAGATCTCGTGGAGGGTGGTGCAATCCCACGAGCTCCATATTATACGTAGAATATATAAATATATTTTCTACGTATAATATATAATATAAATATTTTTAAAATATTGTAATATAATTATACATTATTGAAGTTATGAAGTAGGGGAATATTTTGATAAAGCTATTTAAATTGACTAACACATTAACAGTATTTTGTCGGCGGAGTTTTTATATTTTGTGCCTACATACTGTTGATAAAATTCAATAATATTTTTAATTTACATTTATTTTTGTGCAAGTGTTTTAAACAGTCATTTCTTGTACTATTTACTTGTTATAATTTCGTAAATATTGTTATATTTATATATATGTAAAAGCCTTAATAGGCGTAAAATAAATAAATAAATTGGTTGTATTGTGCTGTGTACTACACATTCTTATAAACTAATGAATTGTGAACATTCCAAAATTAATAAATAATTACGTAGAATATATTCGAGTAGATTAGCTTGTTTGTATACAAAATTAAAAATATGTAATTTTTTGTGACATGATTACTGAAGATTTATCTGTATAGTTGCCATTATAATTCTAGAAAGTTATCTCAATAACTGGATTGATCTTAGTACCTTTAATTGTAATGATTCCCTATCGTAGTTTAATTCCTTGAAGCACATTGCCATTCTTATTCTAGAAATGAATTTAAAATTTATTTTTTTACTTTTAATAACTGCGTTGATCTTGGTACCTTTAATTGTAATGATTCCCTATCATATTTTTATAACTTGATATGGCTATCAATTGAAAAAATATACTTCGGGCTTAAGAACCAGCGGTAAAAGGTTTCCGATTTGGTTTAGCAGTGTTTTGATCCACCAACTCGGATAAAAATAAAAGTTGAGAAAGAAATGGAAAAGTTACAGAATCAATGTGGCTATCTTGAGAGCTAGAACAAAACAATACATACACATCTGCCAAGCCTATGTAGAATCTACAGAAAATTCTCTCCAAACAGTATCAAAACTTTATCAACCCTCATTAATTCTAAAATTGTTTCTTATTTCTCACTAAAATTATCCATCTCCGTGACAAGTTTGCAACAAATGGTGAGGAAACATGCGAACTCTTATCTAGTTACTTCTCTTCTGTATTTATTCACCACCTAACTCAAGAAACTTTCACACATGGTATTTTTATCAAATATCAAAAAAAGCCAAGACGAAGTCAAAGGTGAAGTTGAATTCTGTCGGTATCAATAAGGGTTCGGGCCCAAATAGAATCCATCCACTATTTAAACAAATGACATCGGTTTGACGAATATATGGTTGAGCGGCCAAACCTTCTCACGTGGTTTCTTCAGCTCTTTTTTAGATGAAAACTACGAAGATAATGAATATTGACGTTTCTGTTTTAGACGAATCAAATCAATGCTTTACAAAGACTATATAATATTACTAGCTGATGTGTACCCGGTGTTGTAAACAAATAACAGAAAATGTTTACTTTGTTTATAAGCGCAATTGGGGCGTTTACCCGGGAATGGGATTGATCTCAACTTCGGAAAGAAATTCATAGGTATAATCAGAGGCGGATTAACTGTTGAGAGCGCCCTAGGCAAGCACCTCATCGGCGCCCCTCTAGCGACCACATATTATAAATTTTAACAAGTACCTAAAGTAGCCGAATTTGTAGTTAGGTGGGTTTTACGTGAAAATAAAAATTTCGTGGGAGGGGGGGGGGGGTGGCTAGAGAATTTCAAGAAAATAAAATTTGTCCCGAAAAAAAAAATTCATGGGGGGGGGGGGGGTGGCTAGAGAATTGTTTAAAATTGATGTTTTTACGTGAAAATTATGTTTTTAACTTGACTCTGAAGTAGCCCGACCAGTCGCCTTTTAGATTTTTTCAGCGCCGATTCTCGTTCTGAGTAGCCTAAATGGCGATATATCGCCCTCGTTGGCAACACTGCCAGCTATCTTTTTTTTGCATACCAAGTTTCATCACAATAGGTTCAGTAGTTTTTTTGCATGAAGAAGTAACATATACCTATACAAACACACACATATACACTTTCGCAGTTATAATATTAATAGGGATAATTAATAAAACATAAAAAATTTAAATGATCAATTATCTATGTAAAGGAATAAGTACTCACTAATAAGTACCTACCTAGAAATGCCTAGGATCCCTTTGTGTTTAAATTACGAATTTTATTTTATGCACTTTTCAAATGTCACTTATGTGTTGTCTTGGTTACACTTAAACAGCATTTATTTATGAACAGCATTGTGTACTCGCTATGTGGCTGACTGAGTGACTAATAAAAAAAATGTAATTTTTTTATATAAAAAAGGACGACAAATAAACTTTAAATGTCGTTTCTTTGTACTTCAGAGCAACGCATTGTTTTATTTGTCTTATAAAACGATATTTTTAGTGAAGAAAAATGGAAAAGTTACGATTCACATTTACAGTGTGACAAATCGTGTTGTTTAGAACTAGTAGGAATTTCACATTGAATAGACTCGGTAGAAGACGCACTGTGAATTGGGTTAGAAAATTCCGAATCATCACTTTTTAATTTAGAAAAAAATGTCTCAATATGTTTCGTATGCTTTATAATATTTTGATTTTGTTCTTCTTTTTCCTTAGCCTTCCTTTTATAAGCTGCACCACTAGGTTTCTTCTTCAATTCACTCATTATTTGGGTAATGAACTAAAACGCAATGTACTAATTAATTCACACAAATACCGCTGCGAGTACGTAATCAATAGAAGCGCGCGTAACCGGCGACATCCAAGCTGAAAGTGATGAGTGTGACTGTCACCCCGTCATCCGTTCGGAAGTCCGGTGCCGGCCGCTTAGCCCCTGCCCCCGCTGCGCCCTTTGCCCTGCAATCTAGCAACGCCCGCGAACGAATCCACGAGCGAGCGGTCTTCTATTAAAAAATCATGCGATGGAGGCATGGAGGAATAATCAAGAAGGCGAGTATGCTTTGGAAGCTCTGCATCTCTACAGAAGTAAATAATCTTTTATATTGTGTAAGCAGGTGCATACTTACTTACAAAATTAAGTTTATATATATATTTTTTTTAATTCTAGGGGCGCCCGCCGGCGCCCCTTTGTAACTGGCGCCCCTAGGCACGTGCCTACTTTGCCTTAGGGTTAATCCGCCACTGGGTATAATGCTTGCTTCCGGCAGACATAGTACCTGAAAACTAAGTTTAAATGAGTTGTGGACAAGTAAAAGTCAATTTCAAATGTTACAGCTGTCATGAAAATTACTTGAAATTTGAATGAACATTTTCCAATATTATTGTTGTCGGGACAAAGAATGGAGATGTATAAGGGGACTTGGTAGTGAGACAATAAAATATGATGTTGTGTGGTATCACAGCGTTTGTTGCGAGTCAGTATAATTGTGCAGTTGGGAGATGGCTCTGGACCGATGATGATGATACCAGGCGTAGACGGCAATGACTTCGGTAGAATGGTCGAGATGCGGGTCAGTAAATCGAAGTTTCGTAAGTCTGATTGTTGGTTCAGCTTATTTACTCGTGCGGAATGGTTATGATATGATGACCCTAGAAGCGGTGACTTAACCGCTACATGTATAAATGCAAAAGTAATAAATTAAAATAACTTCAAATTTTGAAGATTTTCAAATATTATTGTACATTTTCCGTTTATAACAGGGAAATGAAAAACTCGGTTACATATTAAATTTTTTTTATTTTTTTATTTCAGTACGACAATTAATTATGGATAAGCGGTTAAATCATTAATGAATAAGGTAGAACGATAGAATTATACATTGAATATATTGATTTAGTATAGGTACATTGGTCGATGCCTGCATTTTTATTTCAGACAAATAATTGTGGATAACCGGTTAAATCATTAATAGATAAGGAAGAACGCGTGCATTGATGTATTATACATTGCCAGATGCTTGCACGATATAAACGATATTATCACGATCTAATACGGCATCACAATACGAACAATCCAACCCTGGCAGAAACAAAGGGATACGCTCTGAAAAATAAAACAGATTTTATTTTGCGGTCAAGTTAAGTTAATGCTGTTACAAAATAAAAACAAATACAAATAAATCGACAGCTATTTTTGGTTACAATTACAAGTGCTATATTGTGTTCAAGATGTCAAGAAGATTGGCAACGCACAATTTCTTAACAAACAACTAGGCCTTTAGCTTTCGATTAAGAAATGAGACCCACAAACTGACGGCTAATATCGGATAAACAAGATTCAAATCTGCCAAGTGGCACAACGTCGTGGTTCAAGTTCAAGATATCAAACCACCATAGAAATCCACTCAGCCAGTACTTAACTGTCAGTTATTCCATAGACATCGGACCACGAAGAATACCGCATCCTTTTTTTCGGTTCCAATTTTTGATCGCAGTTATATCCCCTGTATCTGACTGAAGCCCGTGGTATGTCACAGAACCGTTAACTTGTAACCGATGTTACTTCGAACGCCAATGTAAGCTCTATCTATAGACCTCAGTGTCTTTTGCTAAACATAATCATATTGTTATTACTATACTAAGGGAGTTCTAATATTAACACTACGCATGTAAAAAAAAGGAGGAACGAGTATAAAAATAAAAAAAAGTAAAATAATAAAACTACAAAAATAACTTTCAAAATAAATAACAAAAATAAAATGGATGCGATACTATCATCAAGAAGAGGTCTCACCACGGATGCAATAAACCAGCCCGGAAAACAAAACATTTACATTGGAGAAGTAATGACGCCATACTACAAGCAACTAATGAGGAAATTAAAAAACCATGCAAAAATAATTAACTACAAATTTGTATGGTTTGGTAGAGGCCAACTACTAACCAGGAAGACCCCGAAACGCAAAATTTTCAATATTAAACATTGTGATGATATAAATAAACTGACATAAACACAACTCCACACCTAACTACACTTCACAACATATACTTACACAATTAATCACCAACATGACGGATTACATGGAATATACAGACTCGGACAACCAACACTACTGTGTAAGTACAAACGATTTTAATGTACAAACATCACAAAAGAAAAAAAAATCAAAATATTACACCAAAACATTAGGTCGATTAATCAAATTTTTGGTGAATTTACGATATACCTACAACAGCTTGATAATTAACAACCATACTAGTAAACCACTGCCGATTACATATGGAGTTCCACAAGGAAGCATACTAGGGCCCGTTCTTTTTACTATTTACATAAATGAACTTTGCAGCATGAAAATAGACGGTGAAATAGTTAGCTATGTTGACGACACAGTTTTACTCTTCAAATCTAAGGATTGGAATAATGTATATAACATAGCGAATTTGGGAATCTCGCAAGTGAAAACATGGCTAGACTCAAACATACTTACACTTAACATATCAAAGACAAAATTCACAACATACAGTATAAATAGCATGGGACAGCCAAAAAACAACACAAACACCATAAAAGTACACGAATGTTTAAACACCAACATCTGCGATTGCCCTCCTCTAGAAAAAACAGAACAAATAAAGTATCTAGGAATCGTAATTGACCATAACCTTAAATGAATACCTCACATCAAACAAATCACAAATAAACTTCTCAAAACAATACACATTTTCCTAAACATAAGAAACATATATAAAATAAAACAATTGAAAACAATATATTTTGCACTCTGCCAATCAATAATAGAATATGGAATTATTGCTTGGGGAGGAGCAACAAACTCGGCTATCAATTACATAGAAACCGCACAGAAAACGATCTTAAAGGTAATACTAAAAAAACATAGACTGACTGATACAGACCAAATATTCAACAGCTGTGACGTACTAGATATACGCCAATTATACGTTAAAACACTACTAAACTACATTTTTGAAAAAAAAAAAAATTTCAACATACACAAAATAACACTATCAGACCAGTTAGACAAAAGTACAAAGAAAACATAAAAACTCCGACAGAAAATTCTAGCTTTGGACAAAGACACTACCAATACCATGCTATAAAAGCTTTCAACAGTCTAAAAATTGAAATAAAAATTGAGGAAAATAAAAATAAATTCACACACAAAATTACAAAATGGATTAAAGAACAAAAAAGACAATATTACCAACAAAACCAATATAAACACACATCACTCACAAACACACAAGATTATATTTTTAATGTTTTATTTTCTCTTTAAATGTATTATGTAGATTATATATTCATATTATAAAATGAAGGCCTCAGCACGGGCAAGCCACCAAGTGAGGCCAACATTATTGGAAAACTTTGAAATGTAAAAACATATTGTACCAAATAAAAATTTAAAAAATAAATAAAAAACTAAAAGTAAAAAAGAAGTAACTAGGCATAATACTATTCTTATATTCTAATTCTTAAAATTAATTGTCCTTTCCTTAATTCTAATTTATTGTTCATTCAATGTCTTAAAAAAGTAATTTCGCGTTACGAAATAAACACACAAAAATTGTTTAGGCACTTCCCATTTCGATGATTCTGGATTCTTCACGTTCGCACTTATCACTGATAACACACGCGGTAACTTGGGCTGGTTCTGGAGGGCGGAATCAGTGTATTGTTGAGAGTAGGTCGGTCACTCGCAGTTCAGCCTGGGCCAAGGCTCCGAAGGGCGGAGTTGGCAGGCAGCGACCCCTGAGAGGGCAGCTTCCTGGGCGGAAGTCTGGCGACTACTTTGGCTTCCTGGGCAGAAGTTCGCGGGGTTACGGTAAGAGCCTCGGCGACCGCTCCAAGGGGGAGGGCAGGAGGTTCCTCGGCGGAGGCGAGATGGTAACTCTCTTGTTCTGAGTCTTAAGCTGCGCGATCCGGCGACCCTCGCACCCCTGTCGCGAGGTTGCTAAACCATGCTAAACTATCGTGGTTCCGCTTTACACCGTTCATAGCGCTGGCGTCGCCATTCTTACAGCTAGATGTCACTGGCTGGCTGATTCTGATCTCCCGATCCACTTAATGTTCAAAATCTTAATAGGTACCAGGTATCTTAATATTATGCAGACATACATTTAATTGATATCTGGTTACAATTAATTCTAAATCTAAGTTTACAATTATACTCTTATATCTATATTAATAATTCTTGTTAAAAATCTTAAAATTACATATTTACAATACGACCTTCAAATATTCCCAATATAGCCCAGCCTTGGCCGAAGGTTTTTTACTGCCCTTGGGTCGCCGGCTTAACATTTTCCCATTTCAGATTTATTACTTTATGAGGGTCTAGAGCTAAATCTACGGCCTAATGTATTCCTAGGTTGGCTTTCTAATTTTTATGGCGGTTGCCGGCCAGTCTATAAAACTAAAACTTAAGTCTAATTGCCGCCTCCCTCTGCGTGTAATATTATGGCGAACGCACGTGTTCACATTGGTCGTTTTGTGAATTCAAGTCACGTCGATACCTAGGGACATATCAATCTGTTAAGGCCCGTTTATAATAGGAATAAGCGGTAAGAATAAGCCGTAAAGTCCTAGGCCGTAGAATTTGGAAGATAGGAAACCTGTGTATCCGTTTATAATAGATGGCGATAATCTTTTATTTTTTTCCATAACCGAAAAGATGGTCCAACTTTATCTTTTACGGTTACGGATTACAGAAAGCTGGGATATATACCGAGATTTATGTATTTTCGATCGATACTCTATGGTATCTACTATTTGACAAGAGTGGTTTATTTATGTATTTGACAATCGAACATTAATCGAATATTAAAAGATATTATCCTTACAATAATGTGATAACTAGTCTATGTTCCGGACTTAAAGGCTCACGTCTGCTTCGTTTTACTAATTTGTGTTGTAGCAGTCCTAACAATTTATAGAAATTGGTCTGCGACATTCTTGTATATTTCTTAAATTGATCGTTGTCTACTGTCGCCATATCTTTAAACAAATTATAGAAATGTCCTGTTTTCTTCCTTTTATGATTAATGGGACGCACACTCCAACGTCGTTTTTTTCCTTATTTTTTTCGTCAACTGTGCGTCTCCTATTGCAGCGTATGCTAGCCCCAGAATTGACAAAAACATTCCACACGCAACAATATCTGATGAATCTATCGTTTCAATATTTATTTATGTAAAACAATAATACTTTTATAAGATGGAGCAAGAATATATTTTCGGTTGACAGTTGACATAGACAAGTGACAGCGGCATATTCACTTCTATGGACGTATTCTATTCTATTCCTATTCCAATTATAAACGACGGTCTAAAATATTACGGATTGGCACCGGCCTATTCTTACCGCTTATTCATATTATAAACGGGCCTTTAAGGGCTACATAAATATTGAATGGGGCTTTGCGCTCAGTAGTACCTACTTGAATTAAATAATAATAATTGTCTATGACCTTATTATTGTCTATTGGTGACGCGCGATATCTTCAGCACCAACCTAAAGCCAATTGTCAAACGCTACTACAGCAGGCGCCATGGATTTCCTAAATCCGGTAACGGTTTCTATCAAGACGGAACCAAGGCCCCAGGAAGTGGGCGGAGGTGAAATGCCGCAGACGGATATAGATGTCGACCTCCCAGATATAAAGAAGGAATGCTTGCAGTATACAGAGGGTTCTCGGACAGCAAGTAAGTAGCTTTGTATAGTATGTAAAAATGTTAAATTCAGATATTCGGAATTCATGTCCGTTTTGAAATGTTGTGCAGCCTGGGCATAATGGTTGCTTAAAACGCCCTGCGGCAGCGGCAAGTGTAATATCTTTATAGGAAACTGCCAAACTACAAAACTCTTATAGTTTTCACTAAAAGTTCTCGATTCCTCAAGTTTTCGTTTCTTACCATTTGATCTACGCCACTTTTAGCATTTAAAATAGTATAATATTTGAAGTGAGATTTTTTTCCTTTAGCTGTAAACAACAAAACTCCGTACTAGAGATGTTTAAGAGTGTTTTAATTTGAAACAGTTAATTTTTAAATTCAGTTAAAAACTTTAGTGGATTCTCTCTTATTCAAAGCCTGAATCAAAAAACATCTACCATGAATACTAAGTGCTCTACCTGTGGAATAAAAATCGATAACCCCTCAAACTGCACTTCATGCTGCATCTGCGAAGGCATCTTCCACCTTGCCTGCGCTGATATCTCTGAAACACCTCGCCGCACTGCAAGAAGCTCACAGTGGAAATGTAAAACCTGCATAAAAAACACAAAAGACCCAAAATTCCCAAACAAAACAACAAAAAACGAAGACCTGCCATCTATTGCCAAACAACCAAAACAGATAATCCTACCACAGAAACTGGAAACTGCTCGGCCCAATAACATAGAAAGTATCATACCCACAAACACAGATTGCGCTCTCCGCACCATCCTAACTACACAAATATTCACATCGGAAATTCAAACATTCAAAATGAAGTAATGAATCTTGTAAAGCAAAAATTCGATTTTTTTCTAAATAAATATGAAGCAATCATCCAACAGAACAACAAAATCATAAAATCCATTCAATTTGATGCTGACCATCAACAAGAAATGAAGAACTGTCTAGATACTGTCGAAAAATCAAATGTTAAAATCAACTCTGAGGCAATCGAATTATAAAATCAGTATGCTGTCTTACAAAACATAATCTCCAAACAAGATGAAAAAATTGATCGATTGGAGTATCAAAGCCTTCTCTGTTACATCGATATAAGAGGCGTTCCCGAGACAACCGCTGAAAACAACATGGAATTAATGAAGAAAATATCAAAAAATATTAACCACAATAACACATCTTCTCCTCTGAATACTAAAATCATAAAGATCTGCAGGCTGGGACAAAAAACATCCGAAAAAACCACGAGATCCATTATAGCGACATTCAATAACACCCAAGCACGAGACAACTTTTTAGACAAGATTAAATCATATATAAAACCGACTAATAGCAATCTTAACAAGCTTAATACAGTAGATCTTGGATTCTCGCAGGAAAGAAATCGAATCTACATCTTGGAACAGATAACTCCAAAAGGCAAATTTCTACTGGCCCAGACAAAAAAAAATGCTAGAGATCATCACTTCAAATACACATGGGTAAAATCTGGCCGTATCTTACTTAGGCAGACCGACAACTCAAACATAATATCAATACACAATGAAGGAGATATTGAACGAGTGAAACGCCAACTTATATGACTAACGATACACGGTATGCCTATATTTAATGTCATCATGCACACATTTCCAAGTACCGCCACTCTATACCTTTTTAACCACTAAAAACATATTTTAATTAACAATAGCATTACTATCATTACACGCAACTTGTAACTTACTAAATCCAAATTATCCGGGCTTATTTTTTCATAGTCTTGCCAACATCGTAATCCTCTTCAATCACACCACTCTCATTATCTATAAATATACAAAAACAGCATACTGTAGCAACAACTCTTACTTTCTCTCTAAATATTACTTAATGATTATATCTTTCTATAACAACAGTCTTTATGTAAACATTGCTTATTACCCTGCAATACCAAAATATTATTTATATACAATTGAATTTGACCTTAAGTACTAGAAAGTCACCACCTACACCAATAAAAATGTCATTAAACTCTGTTATGACAGAACTATGGATAGATACTATTTCTCACTACAATTATCAACTTTAAACACCTATGCCACCACTTACTAATAATTCCTATCATTTTAACAGGTTCATCCATAAATACAAAAACATCATAGCTATAACCTCAAGTGAAACTAACCCCTAACACATAAGTGCTCATAACCACAACAAGTCATATGTACACCACTTACCCTCAACACCAACGCTTACGTTCCTTACTTGCGTAACTCTGGTTATACATGTAATCCATTCCACCGTTATAATTATCTACATAGTTATAATCAAACAAATAAATCTCATACTTTCATTGCATTTAATAACCATTACGATTGTAGATCTTCTATTTATACTTACTTGTTATTCTCTCAAGAACTGTAAAATTCACACTCCATAATACAGGGTCATCCCTAGCATGGAGGGTCAAATATCACAAAAACCATATGTACCCTCTAAGTCTTGTATTAATAAAATAAAAAAATAAACGGATTCGCGCCCGCTATACGATATTACTTCTACAAACATAAATAGACACTTGACCACAATCTACACATTAGCCCTGATGGTGGACACTTTAACGCTCTACAAAACGTTTACTCAAGAAGTAGGAAACGCAACACGGCATAATAACCCAAAAAAATCAAACAAGATAGTTTTGGAAATGCTTTATTAGTGCTGAATTTCCCACTAGAAAGAGTCGAGACATATTATGTCTACATTTTTATTTTGACTTGTCAAATATTATTATTTTTTTAATGAAAAACTAATGTTTGTAAGACAATTCTTTTTATGCATGGCATAAAGGATAAAAAAATATTATTAGCAATAATTACTCGTCAGAAATATCCATACAAATTTAAAATATCTTAAGAGTAAAAATAAATAAATAAAAAACAAATAAAATATTTCACAATTGACCTACGCTGGAAATAACCAAATTAACTTGACAACAAACCAACTCAAATAATGTATGTACCTTTTAAATAATATCTTGTCTCGCACAAAACTGAGATGCTCTTTCCCATTATTTAATCACGTATGGTCTACTGACTTGGGAAAATTTCTCGATCCCACTGTAAAAGCACAAACGGCTACTATTAAACTAATTCTTCAAGTACCATCAAGATACAGACTCTCAGAAAATGTAATGCCAGATCATCTATTATTCACCTCTTCAAATACAAACTACATTTCCCCCAACAGTTTCAGTTATATTTTCACTACGCTGTGTCTTTATAATATTATGATGCTTAACTCAAGACAGCCACTAACTTATAATATAATACTGCCGCCTCGGGTGGAACCACAGTGTCCTCCTTGGGAGTCTCAAATAAGATGCTATCTTTCTACTTATATCGGCAGAATGAACTCTGGTCCACCTACTGAGGTGTTCACAAAACGTTACCACTTAAGTTTTAACCATTTATATACAGTTACTAATCAGTATCACACTCTACTACCTACTAAGTTTAATATAAGAAACTTTTTTATAACGTATACTTATCCTCTTTTCTATGTAAACTTTACGTACGAATATAAAAATAAATAATTAAAAATTATGAACATATTATGGTTTTCCAGGTAGTAATCATGTGGACACTGTTACCATCAAAACGGAATCTGGACCCCGAGAAATAGATGAAGGCGGGATTCCTTTTACGGAAATTGAGATAGATCTGCCGGATGTTAAAAAAGATTGCTTGGAAAGCGTTGAAAGAATTACCCCGAGAGCAGGTAAAACCGATTTGGTTTGTTGGAATTAAAAAATCCTGGTATTTTATTTTTTCACATTTTTGTAAATTAACTGTGCTAACAACTATACTTATTTAGCTTCTTTACCCTCATTTTTTTCAGATTTATTAACAGATCTGAAGATACATTCTGTGGAAAAGCGATTATCTTGTCACCATTGTAACTACTCCTGCTCTCATAAATTGAATTTCGAAAGACACTTGCGTATCCATACTGGAGAAAAACGTTTTTCGTGTACTAACTGCAACTATTCATGTTCTCGAAAGGGAGATTTGAAGAAACACTTGCTGACTCACAGTGCAGAAAAACCCTATTCATGTTCCTACTGCAATTTTTCATGTTCCCAAAAAGGATATTTGAAGAATCACATGCGGATTCACAGTGGAGAAAAACCCTTTTCATGTTCGGACTGTAACTATTCGTCTTCTCGAAGGAATGATTTGAAGACCCATATGTGGACTCACACTCGAGAAAAACTTTTTTCATGTTCCAACTGCAGCTATTCGTGTTCTCGAAATGTACAATTAACAAAACACATGCGCACTCATACTGAAGAAAAACCTTTTTCATGTTCTGACTGTAACTATTCATGTTCTCTTAAGGAATATTTGAAGAGACACATGGTTACTCACAGCGGAGAAAAACCTTTTTCATGTTCTGTCTGTAACTATTCGTGTTCTCGAAAAGGATATTTGAAGTATCACATGCTGACTCACAGTGGAGAAAAACCTTTTTCGTGTTCCGATTGCAACTATTCATGCTCTCAAAAGAAACATCTGGCGACACACATGCTGACTCACAGTGGAAAAAAACCCTTTTTATGTTCCGATTGCAACTATTCATGCTTTCAAAAGGCACATCTGGCGACACACATGTTGACTCACAGTGGAAAAAAACCCTTTTTATGTTCCGATTGCAACTATTCATGTGCTCAAAAGGTAAATTTGAAGAGCCACATGTTAACTCACAGTGGAAAAAAACTCTTTTCGTGTTCCGTCTGCAACTATACATGTTCTCGAAAGAGACATTTGAAATATCACACGCAGACTCACAGTGTAGAAAAACCTTTTTCGTCTTCGGACGGTAAATATTTACGTTCTTGAAATGGACACTTATCGAGGCTTAAGCCGATTCTCAGTCAGATCCTCAGTATTCATCTTAATAATAATTACTAATAATTCATTCACATAATAGACTTGCTCGAAGCTAAAGATTATAGAAAAAAAAATCTGACGTAACTCCAGTGAGTCTCCAGTAAAAACAAGTTTAGGCAACGGTTTAAGGGGCGGCAATTGCGGACGGGAACGAGAGAGCGTCTATGGTCGGCCTATCGCGGGTGGGTGGAAGCGACGGTTCACGGACGGCCAATCGTGGACGGGTAACCACTTAATGAGAAAGCGTTTCTTTACAACCGTTTACGTGCGGCCAATCACGGGCGGGCGGAAGCGTTTCTTTGACTGGCTTACGGCCAAAGTATCGCGTACGTTTTTTAAAACGTACTTCACACGTTTTTTAAAACGGTTATCCCAAAATACGCAAAAACTGATGCAACCGATTTTGAACTTAAGCACTTGCGAAAAAAACTGTTTCACGTTGTTTGACTCACCTCTAATATCTTCCACTTTGCAACGTACCATAAATACACCATATATTGTTTTCGTTAAATCAATTATTGTGAAACAGCTCAAATCGTTTGAATCCGCAACCTTCAGATTGCTAGTCGAGAGTCAACATTTATATATATTGTTTTTATTTTATTTATATTCTTTTACAAATGTTGACAAATTGACGGCCGGCATAGTCCAGTGGTAACGCATTGGACTGCCATTCCGAAGGTCGCGGGTTCGAACCCGGCGTGCGCAAATAAATATTATTTGATTAATTTGTGTTATTTCACAATTAATTAATTAAAATTAACTAAAATAATATATAGTATATTTGCGGCACGTTCCAGAGTGGAAGATACTACCAGTATCGCCCTGGTGTAAGACCACCATTCAGAATTGAAACGTTGCTCCAAATGGCTTTAGCCGTATTTAGTGACTAGATCTCAATAGCCAGGTACTTCCCCACCTTCCTCTTTCACTTCCCCACTTACCTTCAGCCTCACAACATCCCCCAATTGGGGATGCCATAGTCTCACTGGCTCCAGACGAGAGCAATTGGGACTCTTGTGAGGTATTCACTATAAAAAAAAAATTTAAAAAATGTTGAAAAGAATATTATATTTTAATATTGATGAAAATTTGCCTGATTTATCCCATTAATATTATAAATAATTTATTATAGTGTGTAATTATTTACAACAAGTTTAACGCGTTGCTGTGGCTGAGTCTGTCTGTGCAGATAGAAAAATCAATGTCACGTGTTGCTTTTACGTCCAACTCTAGGCGCTATTAAAAAACATGTTTTTTACAACAGATTACACTATTTTGTTGAAAAATGCAAGTGTTACAGGTAACATCGATATAATATAGGTATATACAAACATACGCGTATTTGAATGCAACGTTTTGTCAAAATTTCAAAGTAATCGTTGAACCAGCACCCGGTGGAAAAATGTAATTATCAATATTTGTTATTTTGCGGGTTGGGAATTAGCCGACGTAGCCTAATCATTTAGAGCAACTGACCGGCAATCAGAAGAGTGTGGGTTCAATTCCCGTCAGCGTCATTTTTTGTTGATTTTTAATTGGGAGATATTTCATATTTGTGTGGGTATTTCATGATAATGATTGGATATTCTTTGTACCACGCATAAAAAACCTTGTCTTACAAACATGAGTTTATCATTAAAAATAATATTATTTGACAAGTCAAAACAGTTCACCAACAAATGACGCCTTCTAGTGGGAAATTCAGCACCAAAAAAACCTTTCCTACAAAAATAAAGTTCGTTGTGTAAGGTGAAAAAATGTCATAAGCAATTATTGTTGCATTAAATACTCATATATCTGAATTATTTGACGAGTTAACAAGCAAGAAAACGGTATTATCTTGTGTTATGTAGGTTTTGTATCTGTTATTTTATTTTTTTATTTTTGTATTCAATGATTTATGTAAACTAAAGAATATATTTCACGTTTTTGTAGCAGCTCGCGGGCTCTTTAGGTGCAGCTTGTTGAAGCAACGCAAAAAACAAATTAAGTTCATCCAGAATACTAGTTTTTGTAGCAATTATTGAGATGGAGTAACCCTTAAAAACTTTAGTGTGAATGTTCTTATTGAGATGGAGTAACCCTTAAACTTTAGTTTGAAAGTTCTTATTGAGATGGAGTAACCCTTAAAAACTTTAATATGAAAGTTCTTATTGAGATGGAGTAACCCTTAAAAACTTTAGTATGAAAGTTCTTATTGAGATGGAGTAACCCTTAAAAACTTTAGTGTGAAAGTTCTTATTGAGATGGAGTAACCCTTAAACTTTAGTTTGAAAGTTCTTATTGAGATGGAGTAACCCTTAAAAACTTTAGTGTGAAAGTTCTTATTGAGATGGAGTAACCCTTAAAAAATTTAGTGTGAAAGTTCTTATTGAGATGGAGTAACCCTTAAACTTTAGTTTGAAAGTTCTTATTGAGATGGAGTAACCCTTAAAAACTTTAGTATGAAAGTTCTTATTGAGATGGAGTAACCCTTAAAAACTTTAGTATGAAAGTTCTTATTGAGATGGAGTAACCCTTAAAAACTTTAGTGTGAAAGTTCTTATTAAGATGGAGTAACCCTTAAAATTTAGTTTGAAAGTTCTTATTGAGATGGAGTAACCCTTAAAAACTTTAGCGTGAAAGTTCTTATTGAGATGGAGTAACCCTTAAAAACTTTAGTGTGAAAGTTCTTTTTGAGATGGAGTAACCCTTAAACTTTAGTTTGAAAGTTCTTATTGAGATGGAGTAACCCTTAAAAACTTTAGTATGAAAGTTCTTATTGCGATGGAGTAACCCTTAAAAACTTTAGTGTGAAAGTTCTTATTGAGATGGAGTAACCCTTAAAAACTCATCATATGTATAGAGTAAAGTTGTATTTAAAAGTAAAAATAAGTAGGAAAAATGCTAGCAATTGCGTTTAAAACATTAAAAACAGTAAAGTAGTCTGTATAAGTGTAAAAAATGAAAATATATGAAATAATTACACGCTCAATTGCTTAATTGCTATTATAATGCAACATGGATCTAAAAAGCCCTGGACAGAACAAGTGCGATTTTATATGAATGTAATTAAAGCCAAATCTAGGGTGAGTGAAAATTGCCTGGAAAGCATCGTATACGATAAAGTTGTTAATGTTTTGTATGCAAAGTGGTGCATTTCATTTTGAACTATTATAATTTAATTTTTGTGTTGATGCAGTTATAACGGCTTAAGATATTTTTGGGGTATTTGATAAGACAAAAACAGGATATGTCATTAAAAAATGTAAGTAGGTTTTGGCGTTTTTCATATATATGGAAAAGTACCTCAACCAAATTGTTCTCGAATAGCTCCGTCCAGCGCTTTTTAGGTTTATGTATGTTTAGGCGATAAATAGGTAATATGTTTAACAAAAAATATTTTAAAAAATTATAAGATCTTATATGTAGGATCTTATCTATTAAAAAAATTATAACATCTTATATGTAGGATCGTATCTATTAAAAATGTATAAGATCTTATATGTAGGATCTTATCTATTAAAAAAATTATAATATCTTATATGTAGGATCTTATCTTTTAAAAAATTTATAAGATCTTATATGTAGGATCTTATCTATTAAAAAATGTATAAGATCTTATATGTAGGATCTTATCTATTAAAAAAATTATAAGATCTTATATGTAGGATCTTATCTATTAAAAAATGTATAAGATATTATATGTAGGATCTTATCTATTAAAAAAATTATAAGATCTTATATGTAGGATCTTATCTATTAAAAAATTTATAAGATCTTATATGTAGGATCTTATCTATTAAAAAAAATTATAAGATCTTATATGTAGGATCTTATCTATTAAAAAAATTATAAGATCTTATATGTAGGATCTTATCTATTAAAAAAATTATAAGATCTTATATGTAGGATCTTATCTATTAAAAAAATTATAACATCTTATATGTAGGATCGTATCTATTAAAAAATGTATAAGATCTTATATGTAGGATCTTATCTATTAAAAAAATTATAATATCTTATATGTAGGATCTTATCTTTTAAAAAATTTATAAGATCTTATATGTAGGATCTTATCTATTAAAAAATGTATAAGATCTTATATGTAGGATCTTATCTATTAAAAAAATTATAAGATCTTATATGTAGGATCTTATCTATTAAAAAATTTATAAGATCTTATATGTAGGATCTTATCTATTAAAAAAATTATAAGATCTTATATGTAGGATCTTATCTATTAAAAAAATTATAAGATCTTATATGTAGGATCTTATCTATTAAAAAAATTATAACATCTTATATGTAGGATCGTATCTATTAAAAAATGTATAAGATCTTATATGTAGGATCTTATCTATTAAAAAAATTATAATATCTTATATGTAGGATCTTATCTTTTAAAAAATTTATAAGATCTTATATGTAGGATCTTATCTATTAAAAAATGTATAAGATCTTATATGTAGGATCTTATCTATTAAAAAAATTATAAGATCTTATATGTAGGATCTTATCTATTAAAAAATTTATAAGATCTTATATGTAGGATCTTATCTATTAAAAAAAATTATAAGATCTTATATGTAGGATCTTATCTATTAAAAAAATTATAAGATCTTATATGTAGGATCTTATCTATTAAAAAAATTATAAGATCTTATATAATTTTTACTCAATATATTACGTAGATTATAAAAACCTTAACGTGAAATTATTACTGGAGTTTATTTTTTACATATTTTTCCATTTTTAAAAAACGTTTTGAAGAAATCGCTTGTCAATGTGCCATATTTATAGAATCTATAATATGAGATAGACAACGGAACTCGATGTAAATCAATGTGAAACTGAAAATGGAACTCGATGTAAATGGAATCTATAATATGAGATAGACGGTGAAATCAATGTGGAACTGAAAACGGAACTCGATTTTAATAGAATCTATAATATGAGATAGACGGTGAAATCAATGTGGAACTGAAAATGGAACTCGATGTAAATAGAATCTATAATATGAGATAGACGGTGAAATCAATGTGGAACTGAAAACGGAACTCGATGTTAATAGAATCTATAATATGAGATAGACGGTGAAATCAATGTGGAACTGAAAATGGAACTCGATGTAAATAGAATCTATAATATGAGATAGACGGTGAAATCAATGTGGAACTGAAAACGGAACTCGATGTTAATAGAATCTATAATATGAGATAGACGGTGAAATCAATGTGGAACTGAAAACGGAACTCGATGTAAATATATTTTTACATGTCAAAAATTACTATACTTACCAAAAAGAGCTTTTTTTAATCGATTACCGGAAGAAACTAAACGCATTAATGACAATATCTAAACATTGAACACTGAAAATATTTTTTAAAGACAAACTTATCAAAATACAACTCTTTCCAGATGAATTTACTCTAATAACACATACCACCCATTTTCTTCATAAATTATATTACTTTCACTACTTGCACTTATTTCACATCCAAACATATATTGTAATTATTTTTTTTTTACTTTCTCACTTCCTTAAACTCGTAATACCTATCACATAATGAATTTTTTATTAACTGTTTTAATGTACTGAGCACTTCTTTTCCAAACACAAACTAAGGCTTCTATGGAAGAGTGTAACAGTTCAAATCTAAAATTCCAATGTAAATGGCAGACTGGCATTGTACTATTTTTCTAGTCCTGCTGAATTAAGAACTAAATAAATAAAATAATAATGATTGAACAAGTAAACACTTTTTCGTGTCAATCAAAATATATATTGAAATTGTGTCAATATTAATGCAATAACTTTTTCATGCGCTCCGAGGAACTAGGAACTAGACGCCATTTTGTAAAATGTTATTTAAAAAAAATTCAGAACACTTTTGAATATTCTGTGATGAAATAAATTGTCAAACAATCCATTTGATTAATACTACTTAACTATAATTAATTTAATATTTAATGAATGTAGTATTTAATGTAATACTTAACTAGATGTAAGTACCGTAAGTACGTCTGTCGAAAAATAAGAAACGGTCATAAAAAGTTTTTTTCAATTAAACAGAAAGAAAAATTGTTTAACGCATGAAATAATTTAAATATGTAATATCGTAAAAAAATACGTGAAATAAGTTAAGAAAAAATAATAGAGTGAAAAATAAGGTAATGTGGAAGAGGTAGGTCAGAAGTACCTGGCCAGTCAGAATTTGCCACCAAATATGGCTAAATTCGTCTAAAACCACCGTTATGTATTTTCACCACGTCGGTAAGTCCTAATAAATTTGATAATCTGCAGTAAGTACGACAACCGATGTCAAGAACTGTTTTTTTAATATTTCTTTATGGCCACACTATTTTGTTCGACTCATCTAAAAATTAATTTATCTATGATTTTTATCCGTGAGCTGTCAGTGCGATTGTCGGATTTTCTGAATTACTTAAACATTTCGCTAGGAAAGTGAGTTATTGTCCTTATTTAAGAAAGTTTTCTGTAATATAATTAATGTTTACTGTATTTTTCAATAACCACATGTTTGAGTGATGATTTTAATTATTGTTTCAACACATCAGTAACCACATTTTTTATATGCGTAGATGCCAACCTCACACATTACCAGTGCTTTTTTTGGTGGAATTCTCGTCAATGACGTTCTGGTGTCTATTTTGGTAAATACACAGAAAAGTGGGATTTCGGTTTCAAGAATTGGAAAATAAAAGGTTTCAATAGTTATTTCGTTAAATCGACTGTTCACTTGACGGCCATCGTTATTGATACGAATGTTTTAAGATTTTTTTCTTTCTTCTCTTATGCTGAAGAAAAGACGTCAATTTTTTCAATGAAATATTTATTAAAATGCATTATTTTTCATTTTCAGTTACTAAAATAGTTGTTTCTCATTGTTAGCTTTTTTATGTGAAACCGCAAAATATTCCCGATTCCTCCCATCCGTATGGAGCCAGTGTGAGGCTCAAAGTAATGAGGGGAGGAAGGAGATTATGGAGAGGAAGTAATTGGTTATTCAGATTTGGTTACCAGAACAATAAGTTACAATTACAAAATTACAATTACAACAAATAGTTACAATCTGTAACTTACCGCCAAATACACTGAAATAACACCAATTAATCAACTATATTTTTAATTTGAACCCGCGACCTCCGGTTTGCTAGTCGGGAGCATTACCCCTCGACCATGGAGGCCGTCAGAACTACTAACTGATACAAAGTGATTTTAAATAAAATGTTCCTAACCATGTTATAGTCTATTTTGTATGTTTTTTCAATATTTTAAAAGTGATGATATGAACTTAGGTGAGGTTCGTGAGCACATTGGAACAAAGGTAAAAGAAGTAAAATATATATCTTTATGGGACGTGTGGGATTGCACTAACCTCCCCACATTCTGGAATAAAATATTATTATTATTAATGTGAAGCACTACACAGTAATGCATAATCATGTTTTTTAAAGAAATAGAAAAGAGAAAATTTTTAGAAGATTTATTTAAATACTGCGAGTAGAACGCATCTTGGCCTTAGAAATAATTGAGATAAAAAAAAATGAAGTATCAGGCCTATGAAAACTGCTTTAAAGTTCAAAATCTCCTACTTACAAACCCATTTTCGGTTGTGGTTTTATTCTATATTGTGGGAAATAATGTTGTTTATTAAATGATTGTAAAATATTTATTTTTGTGCCTTAACTTCTCAAAATATAATGAAACACACTTTTTGGTGACGTTGATTTCTTACATAAGTGGCTGGTTTTAAGTGGGAATTTAAACCTTATTGCCATCTACATAAAAAGTGCTATTGTTAGCGGCCCAATTCAAAATGTTACACGACGTGGTGCATCGCCTAATAAATGTTACAAATAAGTCAGGCTTGTAATTCACAAAGCAGCACTGATGTTATAAATATAGTTTATTCGTTCTCAGGTTAAATATGCTGATTGTGCGGATGATTTTATATAGCTCACATTTTGCTCCGTTATAAATACTTACACATTTATTATAATGAATACAGAGATTACAGTCTTTAAAAGTTGACAGTTGGTAGGCGAGAGCATAAATAAACCACTCACGGTGAGAGAGACTGAACTACCCACGTTACTACATTATATATTTTGCTATCAGTATTCCCAAAGTTACCATTATTATCCTACACAGGTAAATAAGGCACAATGGACTTCTCTGCCCCGGCGTCAGCTAGCATCAAGGCAGAACTGGAGGACCCACAAGTAGGTGAAGAGGAAAATTCACACACGGAAAAGGATTACACAGGGCAACCTGAAATGTCCAACAAAACGACAGGTAAAAGCAAGCAAGTTGTTATTTATTGTTATCAAGTTTAATTTGTGAAACGCCTTTATAACGCAACTCCGTACAATCCATAACTCCATAAAAATGCTCCATATAAAATAAAACACATTGCGCACGATATTTAAAAAATTGCTTCTTGGATTGAAAAATTAATATGGAACTATTTCTGTAGATAGTGGCAAATTCATCAGGGCTGGAATCTTATAATGTTTCAAAAAATATTTATTTCATCAGAACAATGTTCAGAAATCATAATATTACTGATTTAATTTTTTGAACAATTTGTCATTTTGCTTTATTCAGATGTTCCATGTTTGTAGCCAGGTTCCTACCAATTTCTTCTTTCATTTCTGCTGTTTGTATTATAGGAAAATAGTCGGTTAACAAATGTTGTAAAAAAATGTAACGTTATGTAATAAGTATATATATTTTCTATGTAAATATATGCTTTAGAAATACATTTGTCACGCGCACGCATTTGTCACATTCTACGCTGCTCACAAAATGGTGATATGCGCCGTCCAGATTGGCGTGGGACATGTTGAAGAAAGTTGGCGGGGAGAAAGGTCTATTATCAAGTTGATTATGTTTCATTGACATTTATTGTTAGTTTTGTTGTTAATATGGGAGATGAACAACTGATAGATTTAGTAAGATCTTATGAAGTGCTTTGTATAGTAAAAACAAATACCCTATAATATTAATAATACCTCCAACTTCTCACATTTCCCATCCATTCTGATGGCAACTTTCTACACTAGCGCCTCCTAGCGGCCCGAGTTGTACGCCTTGGTTTCTACACTCGCGCCTCCTAGCGGCCCGAGTTGTACGCCTTGGTTTCTACACTCGCGCCTCCTAGCGGCCCGAGTTGTACGCCTTGGTTTCTACACTCGCGCCTCCTAGCGGCCCGAGTTGTACGCCTTGGTTTTATTTCATACACTTTAATGAATTTAATGTGATTGTAATAAATTCTTACATTAATATAAGATTTTTTTAAATTTCTTATTTGTGATTTCACTTTTTATATAATCAGAAATATTTTATTTGCTAGGATTTAACGATTTAATGATTTAACTATTATATTTCACCAACTAACGTTGTTTTTAATTATAATATCCGTAAACTGCAAACACAGAACCTACTTTTTGAGACATTTTATAATTTATTTTTATCAATATTGATCAAAATACAAATCAAAGTACTAAATGAATTTAATTTGCTGCCATTGAAAGGAATGTCAAAGTCAATATGCTACACTAGCGCCTCTAGCGGCCAACGTTGTTGATATTGTCACTATTTCACTGGAGTTGGACGTATTATTAATTTTAAATGGTATTTGGTAAACAATTCAAATTTGCGTTGCATGCGTCGGAAAAGTGTGCACGTTGGCCTGGAAACGTAGTAGGTATCGCATACGTTGAACGCGTGTGTCCAGTTTGTCCTTACCTTCATTATGTCATCCATAATACGACAGCTTTTCCATTTATTATTTTGCTTTCCAGAAAACCCTGTCTTACTGGCATATTTGCTCGCTCGCACCGCAGAAAAGTCACCTCCCTGTTCCACAGCGGATCTTTCTGGACGGGAGTCGGCTCGTGTCAAGTTGGAACCAGAGATTCAAGAAGAATACGAAAGTGAAATTGTATATACGGAAATTGACATCGATGGTGACGTACCGAATTTTAAAAATGATGACTTGAACGAGCATTCTGAAGGGATTCATCAAAATACAGGTAAAAACAATCTGTCATAGAATAAAGAAGAAAACTTGGACTGCCTTCTATATAAAATTGGACACTGATTTAGTATCTTTTGGATCTAGACCATTTAGAACGCCGTCTGTCTGTCTTTCATTTGCCTGAAATTGATATCGCCATTTGATTTTTGTAATATGGTGAAACACATTACGCGTTTTGTATGGAAATATAGGCCCAAATTGGGTTTTTATTTGGATCACGATACTCGTCCACAAGGCACTTCTTTTGGTATTCTTTATTCTACGGAATCTGACAGAGACGAAAGCAGCGCCGCTGGCTGTTAGCGTCAAGAGTGTTTGAATGGTAGAAGAATTTGGGAACGCCCGAGGAACACTTAACGCAATCTCTACACTGGAATGAGATGAGAATTAAAGTCGATTTAATGTAATTTGTAAACAGTAGTGAATGGTCGAAAAGCCAGGGACGCGAAAGAATAACGTAACGCATTGTTTCTACGCTAGAATGAGATACGTGGCCGAATTACAGACGATATAATGTGTTTTTTTTTCACAGTAACATTTTGGTAAACAGTAGCGAATGGTGGAAAAAGTCGGGGACCCCTGAGGAAGAATTAACACGTTTTCTGTGCACTGGACTCAAAAAGAGTCGAATTAAAGTAGAAATGTAAAACAGTTTTTAACAGTAACAATGCGGATTTCATGATACTACACGAAGTGAATTGTAGAAAAATCCTGGGGAGCCCCGAGGCAATTAAATCAAAAAAATCATTTTATCAAAAAAATATTTGTGATAAAATTAGATGTAAATGATGAACAAAGAAAGTGGCATAAGGAGAATGTAGTATGACTTGGAAGTGAACGGTCGTGAAGAAAAGAGGTTGAGGACACCCGAGGAAGACATGGCACGATCAAGTTATTCAAATACTATAAATAAACAAAGTCCCCGAGCAACGCCAGGTACACCGGGGATATAAAAAAGCAATTTGTTGTTGTAAATAAATAACTTCTACTGTGTTTTTTTAGATGCGCTTGCCGGAATTACTCAAAAAGTCATCTCACAAAATCCCGACGAACGAGAATTCGACTGTTTAAAACCACACTCGTGTACAGAGTGCGACTACGCCACTTCAAGAAGACCGGATTTAGTGCGACACATGCGAATCCACAGCACCGATCCAAAACCATTCCAATGTTCTAAGTGTGAGTTTACTTCTACAGACGACTCGGCAGTGATAGCACACTTGCGGTCTCACTCCGGGGATAAACCATTCTCGTGCGCCAAGTGTGCATTCTCTTCTTTGCGCCAGTCGGCTCTCACGGTGCACTTGCGCACCCATAGTGGAGAGAAACCTTTTTCATGCACCTATTGCAGTTACGTGTGCTCGCAGAAGTCCGACTTAATGGGACATATGCGAACCCACACCGGAGAAAAACCTTTCTCATGCACCAAGTGTAGCTACGTAGCCTCTCGCAAGTCCACACTTACTATACACATGAAGACGCATTCAACGCAAAAACCATTCCAATGTTCTGAGTGTAACTTCTCCACTACGCGCAAGGCGTACTTAATGGGACATATACGGGTCCATATTGGAGATAAACCATTCGGGTGTTCTAAGTGCAGTTATCTGGCTGCAAGGCAGTCGGCTTTGGATATACATATGCGTATTCACAGTGGAGAGAAGCCTTTTTCTTGTACATACTGTACATACACTTGCGCTGTTAAGTCCAACTTGCGAGCCCACATATTGATCCACACCAGTGTAAAGCCCTACTCTTGTCACCGCTGCGGGTTTGCCGCGTCACGCCGGTCCGACGTGGTCAGACACCCATGCCCTCTGGCCGGGGTTAATCCATTCACAGATATGAATTGAAGTTTTCATGCTCGAAGCAGTTCTCTAACCTTCACATTAAAAATACAATTTTGGCAAGAATACTCTATATATTATTATAATAAAATCCCTGTATGACCCTCGTGTCTTTTAACTCTAAGTATACATCAGGGTCTTTGAGCCAATGTGTGCCTCATAAATTCCTTTGTCGACGACCGACCTCTTATGTCCATAATATGGGCAATCGGCAATGGTTAATAAGAACCCAGTCTTATTTATCGTTATCAAGTTTAGTTCGTAGAACTCCATTATATTTTTAATTGATGAATTAATTAAACAAATCAACGGTTTATTTATCAACAAGTTCTGCTGTCTAAATATTATTATTCGTGACAGCTGTTTTGCCTTCTGAAGGCATTATCAAACTGTGGTGTGGTCACTCGCGGTCGATCTATTTATATTAATTCTATATAGGTACTTATGGTGAAAATATTTTGACAAATAGCATTTATTTTCAATGATTTTTCGTATCATAGTATTATAAACAGTTAACTTTACTTAAACAAGATCTGCTGTGTAATTATTATTACGCGTGACAGCTGTTTTGCCCTCCGAAGTTATTATCAAAATGTCTATAGCAGTCAGAACTTTATTTGAGATTTTCACGGTCAGAAATATTATAGAGATTTATTTTTGGGGTATTATGCCGTGTTGTACTACCTCCTTAATTAGCCAACGTTTTGGATATCATTGCAGTGTCCATCATCAGGGCAGATGTGTAATCATAATACCTGCTCTGATGATGAACACTGTAATGCTATCCGAAACGTTGGCTAAAGAAGAGGTAGCGCAACACGACATAATACGCCAAAAATAAATCCTTTGACGGTCAGAACTGGTTTAAAAATGTAAATATATATTTATTTATTTATGTACTATTTTTTTAATTTTAAATATATTATTATGTATTTTTAATTTTAAATGTATAATTTTTCTCTTTAAAAGTATTATGTAAGTAGTTTATATTTTCATATTATAAAATGAAGGCCTCAGCATGGGCAAGCCGGGCAAGTGAGGCCTACATTACTGGAAAACTTGAATTGTAAAAAATATTGTACCTAATAAAAAAACAATAAAAATAATAATTTATAATAATATTATTGAATGCATAAAAGAAAAACCTAAAATTAAATTGAATCCAACAAATAAATTTTTATAACAATGAATAAATGGCTTTTGTTTTTATTAATTGCTTTCCCAGTAAATTGTCAGATGTTAATAATTGTTATTTCACTGCAAAGTTTCCCTCCTTAAATTTTATATTATCCTATTGTTTAAATTAGGCAAAAGGTAATTAAAGTGGTGTTTCCAAAATAATAATTTTGAAGAACTATGGATTTTTTTCTGCATTTTTAAATTAACTACATAACCAACCATCACACTGTTCCTCCGCAAGGGTAGGCAGAGAGGATGGATCGCTAAACGACTCGGTCTTGGAACTCCTATTTGCCTACTTCACATTCATACATCGTATTATACATACTCTTATTTACCTTATTACCTCATTATTCTTAACCTCGACATATCCCGACTCAAGAACCTGATTCACTTGATCGTGCCATGTCTTCCTCGGGCTTTCCCGACTTCTTCCACCGTACGCATTTGCGTCAAATTATAACAGATATATTTAACGTTGGGCGCTAATTATAACGGTTATGACTACATAAGCCACGTTGCCGCCATTTATAACGGGAATATTAGGTACAAAGGCACTTTGTCGCCAATGAACCACGTTTGAGGTTAACAAGTGTAGAAATAAAAGAAAGCGGAAAACATTTCCAAGATAAAGGAAAACATTTCAGCGCCCTTGAGGTGATTTCTCACGAAAACGGCGCTATATAAATTAGCCAAATATTAATTATTAATAACATTTATTCCTACAACTTTAGATAACATGAGAACTCTTTAAAACAATGGTTAATATCTCAGGGGTGTGCATCATCCGAAGGATAGAATGCACGGTGGCAATTTAAAAGTTACATTGAGAGGTTGACAAAAAGGATGGTGACATTAAAAATTAACTGACCTGATAAATGGTAAAAAGGGCGCCAAGCAGTGCCATCAGCAAAGCTAATATTTTAAACAGTAGTGCGTTGGATGACCAAGGTAAAAAAGGCTAACTGCGTCGTCATCGTAGCTCGTAATAAATATGTCGACCCATTAGGTGGCTCGTGTGTTCTCTGCTTTACAACGCTCCGGTACCGCTGCCTGTTGAATACTGACGCGTGGAAGTGGCCGTGCTGACCGCCAACCCGTCTCTCGATCTCCCGATGTTGCCCTACGGCCAACAGCCGTAAAACAGTGATGTGAGCTGATTGTTGTCATTGCTCTCAAGCGGCCAGATAGAACTGCTAATAATGTTATTACTCTGTAGCGGGCTAGGTAGAACTGCTACAATATATTCTCCTTACACTCCTTTCTTCGCTCATTCGCTCTACATGCCCAACCAACTGAGCGTCCCTTTTGAGTGCAGCGTATTATGTAGTATATAAGTTTTAAATACGATGCCCTACCGAGTGAAATTAGAAATAAGCAAACCAAAAGATCTAAGTTGGTCCCAATGATCACTTTCAATTTAACTGTTTATCAAAGATCATTTCAAAATTAATAATTTTATGACCTGTTGCATGCAAGCATTTCGCTTCTCTTCCCACTCGATTGTATATATACACATTTACCATATTATTTTAATAATATCATTCCTTGTCAACAACATGTGAACTGCTTACTGCGGTGTAAAGCCAATGAATCCACTTAGATTTCGCCGTTTCTTCCACATTTTCAGATTCTCTAAATATGGCACAGTATATCAAATGATCGTTCAAACGTTGTATCGCTAGACTGGCTGTACAATTAATTGAATTATTTGTGTAATCAATTACAAAAACCGTGCCAAAAACACATTCGTCGTCTCGTTCTGTAACATAGCGTTACACTTATGAGTTTTGGATATTATTAATTAATTGAAAAAAAACACTTATTTTGTGCATAAAACCTAAAACATTTAAAAATAGTCATTTATTGGATAATAAAATATGATTCGCAATTCGACGATCGTGCCGCTGGCTCAGCCGTCATGCACCCAGCAAGTCACACGTATTTATGTACAACCTTTTTATAATTATTGCCGCATCCTGCGATCAGATAATAATTGTTACCAAGTTGATAAATTTATTTCGTTACATTAGTTATATTTAATAATTTTTATTAGTCAAAAAAAGTTATAAGATATAATAAATACTTCAACGTAGCTCGAAATAAAATAATAATAATTTGTGTATCGCCACTTTTGTGCAAAATCACCTCAAGGGTACGGCTGTACAATTTATTACAAATTCTTAGTATCAATGTATTACAAACAGAACATACTTACCAGACCTGGCTGGTCATATCAGATAAACACACTTTTATTAAAAAAAATTACGAATTTGCACTCAAAAGTCAGTTTGGTAAAAACACTAGACAGTGATTTTACGTTTGCTATTTTATCCTTTATTATTGCTATTAAAATATTGTTGGGAAGTAAGAGGAAGCAAGATGCACTCAAAGAGGGCAGTGCATAGAGCTTGCTCGAAGTCCGCAAGATGGCAGCTAGTAGCCAGTAGTCGCTAGGACCAGTTAGAATGCTCCCAGACAAAATTGGTGTTTTCACATCTCATTTAGTCAGCTTCTAGTTAGGTCGACTATCGAGTCACCATTGTAATACGCAATGTATTAATAACTCCCTTATTTAACACAAAGAACCTATTATTTATAATCTCTTTCCACGACGAGCTGGAGAACTGTTTATGGGAACACAATCTTAACAAATAATAATCGAAACATTTTACATTAAAGCAGAACTGAAACCATGGAAAAAAATAATTAAAAAAGCAAAATAATCATTTAATAAGCTCTAATTTATGCTAATAACCAGTCGATTCAGACGGTGCGATTTTAGTTGAACGACAAATATTGAACAAGATTTCATTCAAACGTTCCAGTTTAACTCGAACCGATATTGATAATCAAGATGGCCCCAACTGAAATTATTCGCTCGTGCGTCTCTATCATTTCTGACATTTTGCGGAACTAACTTGAAAACATGTCACAAAAACGTCGGGTTAGAAAATGGATTGTAAAAAGAATTCAATTAGGTGCAAGTAATACTATTTAGAGAGAGATATCATTACAATAGACACTGAAAGGTATCGAATTTACGAAATTGGGATAAACAATTTGGTAAAGTTGCCGAATTTAGCTACACGCATTTATATTTTAATAACATTATTATATTTCAACTTAATTACTACTTGGAACTACAATTAAACTCGGGGGAGATGGAAATACATGCACAAAATAGGTTAGGTATTAGTTTGGTTTATTGAAAGAATTTAAGCGTATTTACTAACCTTCAAAATTAACTAAGAACGCCATACATTGAGAAAAAAATGGAACTTTAATGCATCTTTACCATCTCCCCCTAAATAAAAAATTGTTTCTTGTTGTAGGTAATTAAATTGAAACCACGTGTTATTTTTTTATTATTTTTTGCATACTAAGCGTGCAACGGAATTCTACAACTTTTATTTTTAAATATGTCTTGTTTTTCATTCCAAAGCCGGGCATCGCTTTGGTAGATATCAATAAATCTGAAGAAACGAAAATGTCATGGTCCTAAATATATACGTCTTCTTTCGCTAGAGGACGCAAGGAACTAAAAATCACAAGTGAGAAGGAACACGTGTTCAGACGTGTCGATTCGGTATTTGACGGCCGACATAGTCCAGTGGTAAAGCATTGGACTGCCATTCCGAAGGTCGCGGGTTCGAACCCGGCGTGCGCAAATAAATTTTATTTGATTAATTTGTGTTATTTCACAATTAATTAATTAAAAATAATATATAGTATATTTGCGGCACGTTCCAGAGTGGAAGATACTACCAGTATCGCCCTGGTGTAAGACCACCATTCAGAATTGAAACGTTGCTCCACACGGCTTTAGCCGTGTTTAGTGACTAGATCTGAATAGCCAGGTACTTCCCCACCTTCCTCTTTCCCTTCCCCACTTACCTCCAGCCTCATAACATCCCCCAATTGGGGATGCCATAGTCTCACTGGCTCCAGACGGGAGCAGTTGGGACTCTTGTGAGGTATTCACTATAAAAAAAAATAAAAAAATAAGAGTCGAACGATGACTCATACTTGAATAGTAAAAGTAGAAGGTCTTTCAACTTTACTCGCTCAAATAAAATCTGAAATGGTGTTCACACTTGTCGATTAGCTTTCAAGTGTCATTCAACAGAGAGTTGATCAACTGAAACTGCCGTGTGTGAATGGATATTAGGTTACATTCTGGATAGGTACCCAATACTATGACTCACACATACAAAGTAGGTACCGACACGTACCAACATTATCAACTCGAACTCGGTGGAAACATTAATCGGTGATGTCTATGGACTGTAGCGTTTTTGACGTTTGGCAAAATCTTTCTATTCTCTCAATCATCCGGTGGATTCTTTACACCCGTTTAAAGGATAATTACAAGTTTTAAAGGTAAGAGTTAGTTATATTTAATAACATATCAAGACAAATACAACATTATTTGGGTTTGGTTCATCGACGTTTGAAGTTGAATGAAGAAATCAAAATTTTCTATGGACAACTTTGTTCAGAGGGTTTTCACTCTACTGTTTTTTTTGTCATATATAATGGTTTTTTGTGCAATTAAACTAGCTTCATTAGCGTGGTTTAAAGAATTTATGCGTATTTACTAACCTTCAAACTTAACTTTGAGAAAAAAAATGACACTTTAACACATCTATTACCATCTCCCACTTCATAAATATTTATTTCTTTCGTAAGTAAGTTGATACCAAGTGTTTTTTATATTATTTGCGTACTGAGCGTGCAGTGGAATTCGACAAGTTTATCGACATAGACCCAATTATTATTACAGCTGATCATATTACAAAAGTTACATCATATTTATTACATCTGAAAGAAAGCAATTTTGAAACCAGTTCGTCCAATGAATTATTGTTTTCAGCAATCTTAGAGTGTTCGTGAAATAACAGTATATTTTCACAAACCTTGAAAACTGGCTTTATTGTAAATAAAATTTTCTTCATGCTTAAGTTTTCTTAACTATCTGGACCCACCAGCGAGACTATGACATCTATCATTGGATTTTGTGAGGCTGAAAATCTCGTCACTAAACATGGCTAAAGCCAATTCAAGCAACGTTTCAATTCTGAATAGTGGTATTACACCAGGGCGATACTGAGTGTATTTTCCACTATGGAATGTGCCGAAAGTATACTATGTTTTATTTTTAATGAATAATTTGTGAAATAACACAATTAAATCAAATAAAATGTATTGTGCACGCCGGGAGTTGAACCCGCAACCTCTGGATTGCTAGTCGAGAGCCTTAGCCCTCGACCGAAATGTTAAATTATACATATTAATCTTTAATTTACACCCGGACTTCAAACTGTGAACTTTCAAAAAACTGACGGATAATTGTTTTTTTTTCAGTCACCAGAAGCGGCTAGAAAATGGATTTTAGGAAACTGATCACCATCAAAATAGAAGCAGATAATTCAGCAGTCGTCTACACGGATAGGAATACAGACGAGACACCAATACACAGGGAACGTTCTGAATCTCTTGCTGACGGTAGCTTGTTTATCTCATTAATCTCTTAAATAGTGCAATGCGTATCGGCCGACGACTTTGCACTGACGAGCTGGTCCGATGGTCCTCGTGTGCAGTTTGTAGCGATTCGCGTCTCACTACATTGTTTTTTTTTAATCTATTCACCTACATTACATATTACCCCAAATGACGCACTATTCCAGCTTAACAAGCTGTTTCTAAGTTTGTTATGCTGACCCCAGCAGGCAGATGGCTATCGCGTCAGCGCTCCCGATCGGTTGACGAATTAATGCGATTACCGCACAAGAGTCCCAACTGCTCCCGACCATCTGGAGACAGTGAGACTTTAGCATCCCGTATGTTGTGAGGCCAAAGGTAGTGTGGAGGGAAAGGAGATACGGAAGAAGAAGGTGGGGGAGTACCTGGCTATTTAGATCTGGTCACCTAAAACCGTTTCAAGCAAATCTGAATGGTGGTCTTACACCATGGCGATACTGAGAGTTTCTTCAACTCTGGAATGTTCCGCAAGTATATATTGTTTTTAATCAATGAGTTGTAAAATTTAACAAATTCATCGAATAAAATTTACTTGCGCACGCTGACACTTAAACCCGCGACCTTCGGATTGCTAGTCAAGAGTCTGTATTTAATTTCATTTAAAAACGCCCTGATGGTCTTTTACATGATTATATATTTTGCAAGATTTACTGCTCGATACAGAGACAAGAGTTCCTTGTTTTAAAAAAAAATCTTTAAATAATTAACCTAATGCATTGTCGATTTACTTTTCGTAACTACTCAATAGTCTCTTACCGTCATTTTTAGTAACATGAACAAAACAGCGTTAGAAAAAAATACATCAAGCTTTTTATTCAAATAAGAGTTAACCACAGATTGATGAATTAAAGAACAAAAAAGGATGTATTACAAAAAAAAATCTTAAGATTAAAACAATTACCTACGTAGTACACATATTATACACAACCGAACGAATAACAACATACATACTACTTAGCTTTTATAACTACCTTAATTACCTACATAGTACGCATATCATACACAACCGAACTTATAATAACATACGTATTGCTTAGTTTTATAACTACCTTAATTACTTACATAGTACGCACATCATGAACAACCGAACTAGTAATAACATACATATTGCTTAGCTTTTATAACTACCTTAATTATTTTAATTTCATTACCTTATTTTAAATCTTAATATTTAATTTAAGTTCGTTTAATTTGACATAATTTTAATTCACACCATTTTATTTACATACAATTTGTGAGGTTCACATTACCAAACAATATTTTATAAAAAAAATACTTCCAATGTATCAATAAAAAAAATAATTAAATGTACACCTCCATGAAACAAAAGGCTTCGACCGGAATTTGAGAAAAAATCATGAAATGAATTATTGTAAATATAATTAATTATTTTTGTATTTTAGGAGAAAAGTCGTAAGGTGCGCCATTTTTCAAGTTTGAAACCTATTTCTTTTAATAAAAAAATTGGAAAAAAATTACCTAAAACACAATTTATAAAAATAAATTTACTATGCTTCCATTAATAAAATACTCTAGTACTAATACATTTGCAACAAAACGTGGACAGAGGTTCTTGAACAGGGAAATGTTCATAATGCCACTGAAAATCTAACAAACTAACTAACTCGTATCCTGTCCAAGAATATACCGTTAAATTGCATAATATATGTATAACTGAGGGTTACCTGTTACGTTCCATAAACAAGCGTGACAAGAAAGACTGCACAGGCGTCTCTCTAAGGAGCAATATAATCAATCACTACGGGAATACTCTATAAGCAATAACGTAATACATGTAAGTGTTACCACTCTAACACGCAAAACATCTGAGATAACTACTATCAGAGGCTCATATAAGAAAATAAATCATCAAAGAAAAACATGGAACAAAATTAAAATCTAGTAAAACAAAAAGTGATCACTCTCACCTCCTCAACAAAAATACTGATAATAACAAAATCTCCTTAGTAAAATAAATGAATTCTTTGGAACAGTGGAATCCAAATATGCCACCAAATCTCTCAAAGATCTAGGCCCATAATAAGCGCCCCTCAGGTGATATCTCACAAAAGCGGCGCTATACAAATTGTCCAGTAAATTAATTAATTAATAACGTGATCTTGAAAGGCGTGTTAAAATGCAAACACTCTGAACAAACTCTGCCGCTGGCATAGATACAATCCTTCCAGACTGTAAAACATCTCTGTCATTCTCCATTCTGCGAAACAAAGCACCATTGTTTTACCGTATTTGTACATTTATTTTTCGGTTGCAGTTAAGCAGAGTTCTCAGTCTCCAGATCTCACCAAACCAGTTGTTACCATTAAAATTGAACCAGACGAAACTGAAGTCATTTTTACCGAAACGACTTTAGAAGAACAGAAACCACGTCCGAAAAAGGATTGTTTGAAATCAGCGAAAAAATCCACCGACAAAACAAGAGGTATTTGAAAAAAATTGAACTTTTAACTGTAATACTAATCGATATATTATTAATTATGTGTGTTTAACATCGATCAGTTCGCTCTTATTGTAATTTTTACTAAAACATGAATCGCGATTCATTGGACATACAAAAATCGTGATTTAAGTTAATTAACTCCTCGTTTACCGGCTGCCCCACTATTATGTAGGGGTTGATTTTCAAGTTCTATGAAGGTTCTTTTCAAGTTCTGTTATTGTATCATTATTGGCCGGTAGTTAAACAAAACTGAAATAATAAAAAAAACTTGAAAATAACCTTCGCAGAACTATAACTTCATCAACTTTGACATTTGATGGATTTTTCAAATTCTGTGAAACAACCCGTCCTTAGTCTCTTGATGTTGTTTTATGATCGATATTACCGATTTAAGTAACAACTAGTACGATGATCTGGATAGAAAGATGCTGAGCGAAATAGCGTACAGGATCATACATCTATTTTCATCTCACTCTAACACTACGCGAATCAACTTAGCGACTCTAATCCAATACTATTTGAAAACATCAACGGTCCTTTTTGAAAACATCAGAGGACGCAACTTCCGTTTACAATAATCCTTAACTGTGCAGTCATTAAAATATCAATACTTACAGATTACGAATGGTACAAAACATTGACATTCGTACCATGGAAAGTATTTAATGTACTATGGACAATCGATCAAATAAACAAGAACAATCATGACATAACATAAGACAGTTGTATTATTATCTGCGACGAAGTCCTTGGTTTTGTCCAATTTGGCAGATGGGATGTAATTTTTCTATTGGATAAAAACGCTTTTTCGTTAATATTTTAGTATTTGATTGTGATATTAGTATTAGAAATAATGATCCTCTCGATATCGATTATATTAAATTGCTGTTGAATATTACCGAATTATTTAATTTTGTAGAGAAGTGAAGACTGACGATGCGCATTTAAAGTTTAAGTTGATTCGAATGAATTTCATGATTGTGAATGAAAAACCAGATTGGCAATGAAAAATATGATTTTGAATGAATAACACGATAGGGAATAACATGATTTTGAATCAATAACATGAAAGCCAAGATTGCGATTGAATAAAATAAAAACCAAGATGGTGCATGAATAGCATGAAAAGGTAGATGGTGAATGAATAACGTGAAAAGTAAGATTGTGAGTGAATAACATGAGTGCGAATGAATAACATAATTATGAATGAATAACGTGAAAAGTAAGATTGTGAATGAATAACATGAAAAGCAATGTTGTGATTGAATAAAATGAAAAGCAAGATTATGAATGAATAACATGAAAAGCAAGATTGTGAGTGAATAACATTTTTTTTTATTGTACGACAGACAGGTAAGTCCAATTATGGTACAATTTTATTAAAACTAACAATACATGTACATATTTTTTTTTAAACATGGTATAGTGATATTAAACACATCTATATCCGCTGGTAGGGCATTTAGCAAGGTCATACCTCTTGTCATGCTATGTAACATTAACATGATAATGAATGAATAACAAGATTGTGAAAGAATAGTATAATTATGAATGAAAACGTGAAAATGAATAAATAACATGACTGTGAATGAAATTCATGTATTACAAAAGTGTGGAGACACACAAAAAATAATACAATAATAATAACAGATCAGTTGATATGCAGCCACTGAATACAGAACGTAAACAATATGAAACAATTTTTTCCACAGTATGTAAGCTGAATATTTATATATTTGTTTTAAGTTTCAGAAATAAAAACTGCTGGCCCTAAAACAGTCCCAAAGGGAAAACGATTCTCATGCTCACAATGTGTTTACAGTAGCTCACGAAAGAGCGACCTCAAAGTGCATTTACTTATTCACTCCGAGCTCAAACCATTCTCGTGTACACACTGTGCCTATGTGTGTTCACGAAGTTACAGTTTAAAGATGCACATGCTGACTCACTCTCAAGTGAAGACTTATTCTTGCTCTAAGTGCAACAATACTTATTCACGGAAAGACTATCTAAAAAGGCACTTACTCACTCACTCCGGACTCAAGCCATTTTCGTGTTCACTATGCAGTTACACTAGTTTACGAAAGGGCGATATTGGCGTGCATTTGTTCACACATTCGAGAATTAAGCCATTCTCGTGTTCCATGTGTGATTACACTTGTTCACGGAATTACAGCTTAAAGGTTCATTTACTCACACACACGAAGGAGAAACCATTCTCGTGTTCGAAATGTAACTATACATGTTCACGGAGGAGAGCTCTGAACATGCACGTTCTCACTCACTCTCCGTTAAAACCATTCTCGTGCTCGAAATGTGATTATGCTTGTTCAAAGAAGAGTAGCTTAAATAAACATTTGCTCACTCATTCTGGATTTTAAATCAGTTTCATGTTCAAAATGTCAAATAAAGATAGTATGTCGGAATGTCTTTTAAATCTTATATGGCCGTTTTTGTGAAAAATCTATTATTTATTTAATTTTAAAATGTATTCTAAGTTTATATTGTTTTCACGCTCTTGTTAATAATTTAATTTCAATTATTTTCTTTCATAATTTTAACACAACTGTATTGGTACAAAAACTACCTTCGTCAAATGATTACTTAATTTTGGTTTATAATTAAATAAAAAAACACTTGTGAGGATATAAATAATAACTTTATGCTATACTAGGTGCTATTTATATCACGACAAAACCTGATCCAAGCGAAACCGGTCGCTCTGAAAAATAATAAAAACTTGTCGTTAAGAACAAAGTGTTTTAACTATAAATATAATATCTAACCACAAAGTAATTGCTTCAAAAAAAAAACTTTTTCTTTTACTTTTATTTATTTATGATTATGAACATACTCATTGCGAGTCTTTTTTATTTAATTTATCATTTTTATACATTTGCCTATCTAGCTCTGTGCACGATTCTGAAACAATGAATCTATAGATTGAAATATTAGAAAGATTAATGAATAATTACTTGTGTATACAGGTTCACATTCCTCACGTCTGAAATACACTTAATATGGAATAAAATATGGTATGAATCATGTATTTTAATGTTTAAAAATCATAATATTACTGTTGTAAGTTATTCTGCAATTTCTCATTACTTTATTCAGACGTAGCTAATATTAGTAGGTAGTAGTAATTGGTATTAAATATGCTACCAATTTCGACTGTTTTGTATTATTAATGGTTTATTGTCAGTAAACAAATGTAATTAACACGTCTTTTTTATTTCGTCTTTGGAATAATTTGGTGAGTAAACCCTCAATTTCGCATGCTGCTATACCAACTGAGCTAATGGGACCCTATTTTCTTCGTTCAAAATTTAACTGTATTATACTTCGAATAAGAACTACCAAAATCTTTGTTTTTCTCACCGCACTGTATTATTTTCTGTTATATTTATGTTTCGATCACAAGATTCATTTCGAACTAAATGTAATCTAGATAGTGTCTCGGAAAAAAAATCCTATATGTTTAATTTTGTAAGTTCTTTATTAATTAAATTCTGGATACAGTCGCCATCTATGGATTGTTTGAATAGTTAATTATTAGAAATGGTGTGAATCTGTGCTAACATTTTAGAGTTCTAATTTGTCGATAAGCAGTTGCCTTTTTTTCCATTGTGGATATCAATCTGTCAAAGGATTAGTATTTTTAATCTATAAAGGGCCTGTTCCCAGTAAAAAAAGTGTTCTTTCCTTCAGAAATTTATTACAGTAAACAGTGTTTAGCTGTACAAGGGTCGGGCCGGTTATCAATAAATATTTATTGTCAACGTAGATATTATAAAAAGCATGTTTTGTGATTCGAAATAAAAAAGTTAAAATACGACAAAAGTGTTTCCAGTAAAGTCCAAAAACCAGAATATTTTACAATTTATTTAAATGTTATAATAACTTAATGAGAGGGTTAAATTTGGACATATTACAAGAACATATATTACAAAGAAATGTTGGATAGACAAACAAAAAAAAACAACGAATGATTTAAAATACAGGATAGATGAGACACAAGATTTTTTTAATTTTTATTTTAAGCTCAACCAAAAAAACAATTTCTCATCACGTACCCTTAAACATATAAGAGAGAGACTTACTAACCCTTGCAAGTAAGAAATATCTTGGGCTGTGCATTGACACAACACGTACCTTACTAATAATGTGTTTAAATTTTTAATTTTACAGAACTGATAAACAATCATAAAAGCATCGTTAGTGGTAAATTCATTGAAATTAACAGAATTATTAGTTTTGCCCTAAACATTTCAACAGCATGTGATTTGTAAATTGTGTAATTACATTGTAAGTATTTACATTACACTGTAGTTATTACATTTCATTGTACAAAGCAGAATATATGTTGCAAAGGAAAAAAGAACTCCACAGATGATTTTACAACATAAACATAACATGACACAAACATAACAAAAACAGTGCAGAGTTAGTGATTGTGGGTATTTGCAAAATAATAAAAATAGGAACCTGTGTACAATAATAGTAAGAGTTTTTTGTTATTCAAAATAACAGATTTTCCAAAATTATTAACGTTAAAAAAAAAACAAAATGACGAAATACACAAACTTATAAACAAATATATTATACAGATGATTATAGAATAGTGTCTTTAAAAAAGAGTCAGAGTTGGTATTATCGGTCACAAAATTGTATGGAACATATCGATAACCTACATAGAGCACATACGTGTCAAGAGCAATTTTAAAATTTTATTTATAGAATACCCCTGGTTAATTATAAAATGTAAGGCAACAAAATTCTGGATGAAATAAGTCAAACAAATTTCCCACAAAACATGGAATTATAAAACAAGTAATTTTGATAAATGCCTTACAAAACACGTAATTATTTTGACTTAAAACGAATTGCACAAAATAGGAAACTGAACAACTGAAAAAAATAGCACTAAAAAGATAAATATAACTATATATGGGAGAAGGTATAATATGACAGAAGATAGGTGTGTATTCGCGAAGACTTGATGGTTTATTAGTGGATTTTTCTTCAATATATTCATCTTCATCATTACAAAAAAATAACATATTTAAAAAATATATATATTATCACAAAAATTACCAAGTTCTAAGCAAATTGAAGTCAACCTTGGGAAAAGCCCTTTTCATGTATCAAATGCAACTTTTCCTGTTCTCTAAAGAGAAATTTAAAACGTCACGTGCTTATCCATACTGCAGAAAAACTGTAAACATGTTCGGAATGCATCTATTCATGTTCTCTAAAGGGAAATTTAAAATGTCACATGCTTATCCATACTGCAGAAAAACCTTTTTCATGTAACGACTGCAACTATTCATGTTCTCTCAAGGAAACATTAAAACGCCACATGCATAACCATGTAAGAGTAAAACCTTATTCTTGTTCCTACTGCAGGTTTTAATGCTCTCAAATGGGAACTTTAAAGTGTCATTGCTTACCTATTCTGGTGAAAAACCCTACTCACAAAAATTAAATCACCTATAATATAAAGATGTCACCTGTCACAGGTGACAACACGCTTTTTTTAATTTAGCGCCATCTGTAAGGCGTAAAAGCAACATACGCTATTGTTTCTCTATCTGCACAGACACACTGAGCCACAGCAACGCGTGGCCGGGTACAGCTAGTAAATAAATACATTCTTGAAAAGAACACCGACTTTAGGTTTTTATTTATTAATTTAAATGCCCTGATGGGCTTTTACATTATACATATTTTACATAATTTACTGCATAATACGGTGACAACAGAAGGTTTTTATTTTTAAAACATCAACACAAAAATAACAATTTTTTTAAGTTCACAACATAATCTACAAGAAAACAACAAATATACGCAATCGATCTTTAAATATGCTACATAAAAATGTCTTTCAGGTATATCTTGAACACAGGCAAACTTATATTAAATGTCGATATTTGAGGTGAATTTATTTCCAAGGGTGTGAAAGCGAGAAATAGGTGCATGTATGTGATAGTTGGTACTAAAGTTATTGTTGCAGAATAATATATTTTGCCTATTATATTATAGTCATTTGTAACGAATTTATGATGTTGTTTGCTGCAGTAATAAAAGAATAGGCATCGCAGTTGTCTATGTTATTTCAGAGAGGAAAAAAGGTTTTGCGGCCCTGCTTTGTGCTGGCGGTGGTAAATGTTTGTAAACAAGGCACACACACACACACACAAAACACACACTGAAAGAGTTCGGACTGAGTGATCGGTGATTTTAAATATTGTCGATTATTGTTATGACAGCAACTCACAGAGATTTTGGAATAACTTTTATTGTAATTTCGTGTGTATTTTACTGAGCGTATTATTTTTGTTAAAATGTGTTGAGGATGCTCACTTATTTAGTTTTAAACTGGAGCAAATTCAATATCGTGTTACTGTATTGCAGTATTATTGTTATTTTTTTAAAGTATAATGTATTTTTTTTCATAAGAAATTGTTTGCCTTTTTTTATGTATTTTCGTGTTTCTTTATTGGTTGTTAGTTAATTTTTTTTGTTAAAAAAGGTTCTTACCTGATTTCTAAGAAGCGATGTATTCCTTTGACAATAAATTGATAATGGTTAAAACAAATTGATTTTTAATTTTTATTATAAAGTGATTACCTATTAATTATTAGCCTGAAACACCTTTATTAGTCGAAAATCTTCCGAGAAAAAAATACATTGACCCCGCAGCCTTCAAAATAATACGTTATCCTTTGTGCTACGCATTGTCTCTTATCATTAAAAGTAATAATATTTGACATTTCAAATTATTTTACCAACAAACAAAGATATAATGTACCTCGACGCCATCTTGTATGAGATTTAGCATTATCAATGCCAAAACTATTAAAATAAAGTTGGTTGTTTTCTAGCGAAAAAACTTTAACAAGCAATAATTGTTAAATGAATAATACCAGTACATATTGAATAGTTTGGCGGGTTTTGAATAAGCCGACGTAGTGCAATTGGTAGAGCACCTGACCAGCATTCAGAAGGGTGCTTGTTCAATTCCTGTCGGCGGTATGTTCTCGAGAGATGTTTCCAATTTACATTCGGAGTTTCAATCTAATTATTATTGCAAAAATGATATGATTTATTTTAGTTTGAATATAACGCTCCCAATCAATTGATGACTTGAGAGAGAGAATGAGTCACAGAAAAGGTGTAAAGATACACGGGAAAAAGGTGGATATGATAAGGTTTGCTGACGATATTGCTTTGGTTGCTGAAAGCGATGAAGAACTGCAAGAGGCCTTAACAACCATGCAAAGCATTCTTCAAAACAACTACAACATGAAGATAAATAAAGACAAAACAAAGCTGCTGACTATAGGCCGAATGCAACATCAGATGAGAGTAGAGATGGCAGGAGTTCCACTAAAGAACACCAAGGAGTTTGTCTACCTCGGGAGCAAAATAACATGGGACGGTCGGTCTAAGAGCGAGGTTGACAGCCGTTTACATCAGGCTAGGCTTGCATTCAATAAAAGGTCGAAAATAATAGAATCCAATAATATAGACCTAAAACTGAGAATACTCCTCATCAACACCTATGTATGGAGTATCTTGATGTACGGCTGCGAAACATGGTGCCTATCCGAAAGAGATAAACGGAGACTAGAGGCTTTTGAGATGTGGTCCTATAGAAGACTCTTAGGAATTTCCTGGAGAGACCATGTTACAAATGAGGAGGTCCTCCAAAGAATCGAAGGAGGAAGGCACCTGCTCAGGACCTTGTCCGAAAGGCGTGCAAGATGGATCGGCCATGTTATACGACAAGAAGGCCTCTTGCATATCATAATAGAGGGTATGACCGAGGGGACCAACTCTAGGGGACGCCCACGCCGAGAGTACCTGGAGGACCTGCTGGTGGACTTGCGCTGCTCATCATATGCAGAACTCAAAAGAGCCGCACAAGACAGGGAAGAATGGAAGAGGAGATTAGATAAAATTGCTGCAAACCAATCCCAGGATTGAAACCAGATAGAGAGAATCGATGGAGTTGGAGACGGTAGTAAGGTAAGGTAGAGCAGTTTTCAGTTTTTCGTTATAATAAAACTCAAGTACCTAAGTACTTCTTATTACAATTTCATTTATTTAAACGCCATAAAATGGCTTGAACAATACAACGGATTATAAGCATACAGTGGTTCACAGGAGAATATTAGTAATAAATTACAGAACAAGTAATGTGTAGGTACACAAATACTACTGCAAGTGATACAGTTGTTAATAGAAGTGCCGTAAGACAATACATAATTAAAAGAAATATCTACTGGTGTAATAATAGTTGAATAATACTAGGTTTGTAAAAGACCTGACATAAATCGAGGTGTTTACGATAATAGATAGTAATTAATATAAAATAAGTTCTATTGAGGTACAGAATGTTAGTACATAGCTAATAGGTAGCTGGTCAGGAATCGCAACTTGGCTTTGATAATTCAGGGCTGTCAGCGATTTAATGATACTTTTGGATAACAAATACATAATCATTTTTAATAAAATAATACATATGATAGCCAACACTATAAGAAATCTGGAGTAAATAGTTTAGATGTAGTAAAATATGATATAGACCTATGCAGAAGAATATTATCTTGCCTAACATTGATTATTGTGATTGAGGTATGTTATTATAAGTATATTCCTTGCAGTTGAATGTATCTACTACTTCTGAGAAAACATTGCCAACTGCATGCAAACTAGGTATAAGGGAGAATCTATGACTCTTTTGTTATACTTACATATTCTTTGTAAGATGTTGCGTCCGCACAGGACGAGCCCTGAGGGGAACTAACGGCACCTGACACTAGTAAAAATTTCAAGGGCGCCGTGATAGGTTTTTGGTATTTTTGCCTTGTTTATTTCAGATTGCGACGAGAAATATATAAAAAAAGACTGTAAAGAGAGGAGAACAAAAATTAATAAAACTGTAAATTTAAATTATGGCTTGCAACAATTAAATGGTAAAAACAATTAAAGACTAAGGACGGGTTGTTTCGGAGAATTTGAACAATTCATAAAATTTCAACGTTCATTTACGGGTTCTGTGAAAGTCCCATTCAAATTCTGTGATTATATAATAATAGGCTAGTTGCTTGACAGAACTTAAATAAAAACAGAACTTAAAAATATCTTTCACAGAACTTGAAAATTAACTTCAAACTCTTCAAATTTCAAAGTTAATTTTCAAGTTCTGTGAAAGATATTTTTAAGTTCTGTTTTTATTTAAGTTCTGTCAAGCAACTAGCCTATTATTATATAATCACAGAATTTGAATGGGACTTTCACAGAACCCGTAAATGAACGTTTAAATTTGAAGAATTGTTCAAATTCTCCGAAACAACCCGTCCTAAGTATTTTTCAATGTTTTCCAGGAGGAAATGAATACATTTTTTGTCAGGAAACATGTGTGTGAAAATTTAAAAAGTTCTCTCAATATCTACTGATAAAACAGTAGCATTACATAATTAAGTTTTAAAATACTTTTTATCTCTAAATCAGGCACATTCACTTTATTTTCAAAAAGTCACAAAAGAACAAATTTTTATAACGAAAATAAAGAAATCTGGGCTTTTTTCTATGTTCACAGAGTTTAATTTGTTTAGAATAATCCATCCGATTAATCAAGATTATTTTACAATCCGATTCAAACTGAGTTACCACAATTTACCATAAATAAGGTCATTCACTCCTTATCTGTCCCTTTTTAGCAGAATCCGCCAGGACTATAGGCTTCTTGAATTGACATTGCGGCGTGCGTATCGGCTATAGTTATTATAACCTCCGTATTCTAGAACAGCCAGCTTCTGCGCGACCTCCTAGTATAATTGTTTAGCTATCCTACTATGGCCAGACGACGCTCTCGATCCAGGCCAGCACTCCATACAGCCTGGTGGTCAGCAACACTGTCTTGCTAGGCTCCTCGGTAGCGTGTATGGCCACCAGCAACTGAGTGCACGCCACTGCCTCCTCGTTGTTCACCTGCAGCGGCCCGCCCGATATACCCTGCAAAATACATCAGTTAGGTTATGTGAAGAAGGTATTGGAAGTCAAAATACATCAATTCTAACTCCACTAGACTGACTACTAGCGGGAACCAGCTCTCCAAGCTCGGTTCCCAATGATGCTAGAAGGAAGCAAGCAGCCAGAGATGTTCCTTCAAAGAGAAAGCCAACAGGCCGTACGCCATCATTGGTCGATCGAGAGTGTACTTGTCCGATACAATCAAGATAATTATACGTTGTTCTTTTAATATTTAGATAAAAATATGAATAATTTATTTATTTTCAATTTATTTCGAGTACTTTATATGGAATGTATCAGACCCAGCAGAAATTTCCAGATGGTTAAAGTTTTCAAACAGCATACCCACAGTGAGAAAATGTAAAAAAACTACCACTAATTACTACCACTTGGATTTCAAATTTTCCAATTTTCACATAATAAGACACTTTTACAGATTTTTTTCAAATTTTCCATTTAGAATTTTTTCCAGTAAATAAAAAACGCCCTACATTGATAGTTTTCAAACTATATCACATGAATAAATGTTTTTATAAAAATTTTAATTTCCCAAACTTCATGTAAGTAATATGAAAAGATATATGGTTTTATTAAAATTTACCGATCCAATTTCCGTGCTTGATGTTTCATTTAACAAAATAAAAAAAAATTCGCAAAATTGAAATTTCCAATTTTCACATATTGTCAAAAAGGTGTTCCTGACCTGTACCATCGTCTGAGAAATGTGGAGATCTGCAAAGAGTGCAAAGCTGATGTAAGCTTAATGAGTAAGATCAAGAAAGGGACGCTTAGATGGTTTGGGCATGTAGAGCGAACGAGCGAAGAAAGAAGTGTAAGGAGAATATAGATGCAAATGTGAATGGTAGCAGAAGTCGGGGACGCTCCTAGGAAGACATGGCACGACCAAGTAAATCGGATACTTGAGTCGGGCCACGCCAAGAGTCAGAATAATAGAATAGTATGTATGAGACGATGTATGAATGTGAATGAGGCAAGAAGTGTGTGCCAAGACCGAGTTGTTTGGCGGTCCGTCCTCTCTGCCTACCGAAACGGCGTGATGTTTAATTCCTGACCTATTTTCCTACCAATTTTTCCAGAAGAAATATTTTCAGACAAATAAAGTTATCTAAGTCAAAAACATGAGGTGATGTCTCACAAAAGCGGCGCTATACATTATAATTATACAAGAAATAGTGAAAAATTTACAAATATCGAAAATATTAAATGTTAAAAATAAATATTTAAAAGAAATATCTAACTTATGAAAAACTTCACGTACAACGATATTCCTGTCACGGTTTGCTGCCACTGGATCGCCACCATACTAGTTGTCCAAGGAACCGGCTATTGTTGGAATCAGTTCCTTTCGGCTTTTATTAAAATCTAAAATTTGAGCTGTGCTTATGAACCAAAAATGTATCTTAAAACATGTTTTATATCCAAATGGTAATCTTGAAATTTTAGAGCCCCCAAAACCGATTTGGTTAGGTTGCTGTCAAAATGCACAATTTCGGTAAGCAATCGACATAAACCTAATGCTGTAAGACACAAAAGTTCCACACTGAACTGCGCTGCAGACAGTAACCTTACTAGAACAAACTTCATTTTGTGCGCAGGGTTTGCTTACCAACCCGTGGGGTAACGGGCTTGGTAGAAATTAGTTTTCATTCGTCCAGTGAATTTCAAATGAACGAAGTTATATTACGTAGGCATTCACAAATGTTTTTATTCGGATGGAAAAATGAATAGGTAAATGTTTGCACACAATAATTGCAGTTGTACATACATATAAAGAGGCAAAACTACTATCAGGGAATATGACTAAATTGGGAGAAGCCCATCAAAAAGCCGCCTGCAGAGCCTAGCAGCAAAAAACCAACGCTGTGATTATACTATTAACGCCGTATTTGAAAACGTTTGGTTCGCTGAACCGCCACCAGAGGCACTGCTCTCGTCTTTGCCAGTAAAGAAGGGATTTGAATCGAACTACAAACACAACCTGACCGTTTCTTGTTGTTTTTTTATATTATTTTAAACAGTTGTAAAAATGAACTGTTGCTAACATAATGCAATGCCAGTCAAGTTTGTTTGAGTTGAGGAAATCATTGTCAGTACAAAGAACTGGTGACAATACTCACGGTGGGTGCTCCACCCTCCTCGGCTCTGGTGACCTTCTCGTAGGAGACGCTCCATTCTCACGCTCCACTGAAACCAAATACTAAGTCTTTATATCAAGCGATCAAGCTTCATTAATTAATTTCATTTTAAATTAAAACTTTATTTAATCTTAATTATGAACATATTTCAAAATTAATGGTTTATTCATCAGAAAAATTAACAAATAATTATTATTGGATATTTAATACAGCGCCGTTTTTGTGAAATCAGCTCAATGGTGACCAATGTGTAGGCACTTATTTGTCTATTCTTATATTATGTACTATCATACCATAAGTATTGTATGTAATAGCCGAAATGCATTAATTACATTTAATAAATATTGCTAATTTTATATATAACTAACTGACCTGTACACGGCGTTTACTTTCTATAAATAAAATATGCATTTATTATATTTATAAACCTTCCGGAAGAAATTCTCTGAATAATAGTATTTTCCCTAACAAAATCCGTTGCACAGTTTAAAAGAAGCGCACAAACAGACAAACGCCGATAGCGACTATGTTTTATACTATTTAATTCATTAAAGAGATGTTATATATTTTGTTTGTTGTATGTTTAGATTTAGTTATAAAAAATTACATTTATCTATTATTAACCGTTTAACAATTTATTTCTATGACATTAGGGCGAAGCTTAATGCCAAATCACTATTTTGAAATCTTTATAACGAATTGGTGTACATTATGGATACCAAAAATTATGCTTTAGATAAATTTAAGATTTTCCTATCGTTTCTCTGGAGTAGAATACAAATAAAAAATATATATTATTCAATAAAAAATATAAATGCAAACTACAAAAAAAAAAAAAATTTTCAATAGAAATGTACGAACGCATAAAGGAAACAACTTATAAAAAATACCGAATTATAGCCAAGATTATCTGTGACAGTTTCACTTGATTAACTCTTTTGTTTTCTTATAAAATTATTTAAAAAATAAATAATAACCTGTTTTTTGCTTACGTTTCTAGCTCCGTTTGTCAAGCGATTTTAATGCCTAGTTCCTACGATATAAGGTATACCAAGAATATAATTTTGGCTTGTAGCTTCCTCTCAAGGATTAAATACTATAAAAAATAAGTTATAGATGTATTATAAAGTGTCCTTAATGTCATAGAAAAGTTGTTAAAAGGTTTATACTAGATATAAAAATGAAACATCATAAATCTTTTAAAATAGAGATTATTTTGGGTTCCCGACAAAATTGTTTTTGGAAGTCAAAAATCTCCACAGTTTCTCGTGGGGTGGCCATGCATTGCGAAATTAAAAAAATTAACATTCTTAAACATGTATTTCGGGAGCATCTTATTTTTTAACTTAAATATAAATATTAGGGTATTGTAAATTATTCTCTGTCTCACACAACACACTATGAGCGGGAATGGTATTTTTACCCACGCGGCCGACTGGTGCTTATCGGCGGGACGGGTAAAAATACCCTTTACGCCGGCTCCACTTCAAAGGCGAGGAAGGTAAATTATTATTATTATTTCCCGTGACTATTTAATCTAATCGCTTGAAGACATTACAAACTACACACACATATAACAAAAAAAGATAAGCCGTTGTTTCTTTTATGTACACACAATAATTAGGCAATTTTATCGTATTAATTTTCAAAGATTGTTTGTTAGAAAATTTCTGCGATACGTTCAGTTCAAATTGAGACAGCCTGTAATTGATATCTGCTACAATACATTAATGTCTGGTCTAAATCTACCACTTCTTTCTACCCGGCGAACTATTAATGACATTCTTATACTTTTTAAATTACTGAACAATCTCATAGACTGCCCTCAAATGTTAAGTGTTTTAAATTTTCGTGTCCCTGTTAAATCATGTCGTCTTGCATCAAGGCAAAAATACTTGGTTGTGAATGTAACTGATATGTTTGTGAAATGTTAAATGTCTGTTTGTACTGCATCATACTGACATGTTCTTCTTTATGTGTAACATATGTATGGTGTTCTTATACGTATACATTCCACATATATACATATATGTGAAATGTATATGTATAGCATCTATACAGGGTGTATCGGCACGTACCCGACAAACTTTAACCAGCTATTCCTTAGCATATTTGGAGTAAAAAATCTTATGTGCACTTTGCTGTCCGGTAACGTTTTTTTTTAATAAAAAATTTATTATTCATATTTTCACCACATGTCACCACTGTTTTATCCTTGGTCAAAGTTTGAAAACCCATCTGGCAAATATTTTATTCGAATTCCGTTGAATAATGCACGTGTGTGCCTATATTGGCGCACTTCTACAATCACAACGAAATGGCACGGCACCATTCGTCTCATTTTTAACTATTATTATTTAGTGTGTGCGAAAGAGCGAAGACGATCTTCGACATACTTGCTTATAACAGCTGTTGAACACGAAACGCAATGCCAATGACAGTGATGTAGTGTGGAAATTTTAAATTTTTTTGTTTTTAATTGAAAAAAAAATGCTACCGGACAGCAAAGTGCCCATAACATTTTTTACTCCAAATGTGCTAAGGAATAGCTGGTTAAAGTTTGTCGGGTTAGTGCCGATACACCCTGTATAAACTGTTTGCTTCAAATGTCTTATAGTGTTGGCTAACGGATGTATTATTTTAATGAAAAATGTTATTTTTAATTGTCAAGTCTCTGACAGCCCTGAATTGTTGAAGCTACTTTGCCATACACTCCGGCCATAGTGGCCAAGTGGAGATAAAATTGATTGTAACAATAAACTCACTACTATTTGCGCTATTATAATATTTTGCTAGATTATATCTGTTGGCAAGTCACCTTTTCTGTATATTTTATCCTGTTTAAATGAAGTGTTTTCTATTATTGTAGCATTCTATGCCTTAAGAAAATTTCAGCTGTATCACATTGAATGTCGTTTTGTATACATATTGTTGTGTTCTTAAATGTAATACTAATATTCGGCTATGTACCACTGTGTACTTATAATCTCATGTATCACATTATTGTAAAAGCCTTTTATGGCGTTTAATAAATAAATAAACAAGTTAGTTGTACTGGGAATATGAGTACCTATTATATATTTATGACGTGCTATAAATTCATTGGACCTTTACTCTTATGAGATAATCCCGAGGATGTTATTACAATAATCATTTCCTGAATGACTTTTCCCGGCACTCGTTACTTGTGAAGATAGAGTGGCGCTAATATACACGTGCTTTAGTTATGATATACAGAGTTACAAAACAGACGTGTTTTTTTTATGGAATTTATTTAATTGATATTTTCTTTTACCCTTCAAAAATGTCTTCAGATAATAACGAAAGTGATGAGGAAATATTCGCCGATAATTTGTCTGCCCATTCTGGTGAAGATTTAGCTGAAGCGATATATTTTTGCGCTATTCGCGAAAAACACCCGCTATAGGCTAGAGTGTATTGTTTGAAGCGCCCGACTACAATGTGTTAACATTCCTAGTTCTTTCTGCATAATAATTATCTTAAAATACCTACTGCAATTCAATACTGCTCGCGTACCTCTATTTTTAATTATTTGCAATTTCTTTATCTGTGTTTTATTGCACAAGAAAACACTAGTCTTAAATGAGATGCCACCATAGTATTATAAACTAATTTACTTGTATTTACATCTAATTTATTCCTTATTCTTCTTAAAAAATTTACCTTTTTGCCATTTTCTTAGCTAATAATTCAAAGTTAGAGTTAAAAATGAGTGTATTATAATTCTGACAAAGAAACCATTGGTTTTGAAACACGTCGATCATTTGGATTAATTAGTGATGGATACAAAGTTATTAAATGACGATGCAGAAAAAACAACACTTTTTAATGATTAAAGGTAATGAAAAACAAAAATAAAATGAATACATACACGCATTAGAAAAGGAGAGCCATTTAAGGAATATGTGTGTAAGAGTGAAACAGCTATATTACTATGTACGCCCGTCGTTTCTGTATGTGGCGGTAATAATAAGTGATTTTTTAGCACTTACCAATGGATAGAAATTCCCTCCGATATGGTTTTTGCACGAATGATTACCTTTGAAAAGAACACGTGTTTTTGGCAGATATAGATATCTCTAAATACTGGTAAATTTATATTATTTGTCGATATTTGAGGTGAATTTGTTTCCAAGTGCATGTGTATGGTAGTTCGTCACAGAATAATATATTTTGTCCGGTTGCTCGATCATGAAGTTGATGTCAATTAAATAGTACCTCTATACTAACCCTTGTGTACACATTACTCTCCTGGGAAATGTAGGACAGTTGGTTGTCTGCAGACATGCTGGGAACACCACTGCGGAGAAAGTTACCCTGCAAACCATAGACATATGAATATTAGTAGACCTGCCCTAAGTGATTAAAAGCGTATTATTCCCCACTCCCCATACCGGTTCCATTGGAGCCGGCTGTGCTCGCGTATGGCCTCAAGTGAAATTTGAAAACGTGACGTCATCATTCTTGTGCGAACTATGGTCGAGGCATCATCGGTTCATTTTACGAAATAACACGGCAAAATGTTGACTTGTACTATGAAAACTTGTAAAAATAGATGTGAAAAAGAGAATAAACCCAATTGTCGTATTACATTCCATATATAAGCATTATTTTACTTTATTTTAAGCATATTCACATCGTATAATATAGATCAGTTTTAGAAACATATACTATCACATCGAGAAACGTCTGGACGCGAAACACAAAGCTGGTTGGTTGCTGGGAAGTAAATTATGAACATTTATAAAAGTGTCTTAACTAAATACTTAAACGAAATATTCGACTCTGAAAATAGAACCGAATTTTTTTGCCGAATTTGGACTTCGCAAATTTGTTCATAACGTGGCGAGTAATTTGCGCTCCCATGTAAAAATGTCTATTCATTAAAAAGCAGATTTTACTTTTAAGAAGTAAATGGTGATATTATAATGCGAGATGCCTATTTACTATCAGATTGATTTATTGACGAATCACAGTCAGCTTCACTCCCTTCGTTCTTCAACAGTTGATTTTACCCCTCGCCATTATCTTCTCGTCTATTAATTCCTATGTCTGTGCTGCAAACGGATTTACAAAAAGATGACATTGCGTTTCAATCCTTCATGTTACAATACTTGAAGATGCTGTCAGAAAGTCAGAGAAATAAAATACAAATAAATTGGTCGTTTCTGAATGTAACCGAAAACTAAAAACTGTTTTCAAAAGGAGATGATAAACGCTTTCAAATTTTATAAATAAACAATAAAACGTATTGAAATCACACACTGATTGATTAAAAATGGCTCACTTTGGGTCTTTTCATCTAAACACCGTACTAAAATTACTGATAATGAAAAAAAATATTACTAGACAAATGTATTATAAATATTACAGCTATTTGATGTTCTATATAAAATTTAAATTGTAAATTGTAAATTCACAGGGGTGCACATTTTAATTATTCTGTGGTTAACTTCTAAATTTGAATACAAAGCTTGGTATTTTCTCTTTCTAACAGCGTTTACATTATTTCTATGGCTCGGTAAAGTTTTTGTCAATTCTTTACCGTTACCGGGACAACGGACATAGTTTCCTTGTGGTTTGCCCAAACGTCACGCCTTTCAAGGACCAAGTAAAACAAACATTTAGATACAAGAAGACAAACTTTTATAGGTTGTGAATAACCTGGAAATGTTTAAATATGAATCCAGTATCTGGTATCTTAATGCGTCGTGCGCAAGCAAAATTTGTTTATTAATTTATTAATTAACGCTTTAAGGGGGAAGTATCATAAATAGCGCTAAACATCACTTTGTATTTACCTTGTAAAAGGAATACCACTAATAATTTATCTAAAAATTCTATAGGGGTAGTTAGAAAAATGTCTTATGTTACCAGTGAATGAACTTTTTTTATCGTAAACTTTTTTATTCTATATGAAATACACATTGCAACTTTACGTAAAACTTCAAAAATGCCTTCGCTGGAAGCAGAATAGCTCCTATCAGAGAGGTTTTTTTTTTAAATCCATCGGTCATCTCAAAGTAAATATGATACAGGTCATTTTAAATAAATAAAAAACACTTTAACATATATGGATTTTTGTTGTGATTCAATTAAACTTCCCGAATATTTCAATTATTTTCCGTCATACAAAATCCTATGGATGAAATCATTGTCCATGGCTTGACCGAACACCGCTAGTCACTGTCAGTCTCGAGGTGAATTCGGAAGTGAGAGCACGCTTATTTTGTTTATTCTCCAGTCCTCGGCCAACTTTCAAATTTCTAATAGGAATCCAGAGGAGATTGGTGCTATAGCCAAGGGGTAAGTGGAAATTAAATATTATTTATTTTGTAATATATAATTTGAAACTTGTTTTACGGTCTCAACTTTTTTTTACCTTTTTCAGGTACCAATACGTAAATAATAAAGGGGCACATAAATGGGAAATAATAAAGGGACGCGCGCGTACAGCGCCGAAAGATACCGCTCCACTGGAGGAAAAGAAGAATAAGGTTTGTCAAAATACATCATTCCGATGGACACGTTTTCTACAAATTTTTACCGACTTCTATCGAGGTCGGTAAAACGGAGTAGGTGGTGGCTTGAACTCGGATCTAATTTCAAAATGCATTATTTCGGCATCAATCATAAATTTCTCCAGTTCTCTACCGATTTAGTTCAAAATCGGGATTAGGGAGTTTGGATGTGCACTAAACTCGGATCTAATGTCAAAATGCATAATTTCAGCATCCATCTTGGATTTCTTCAGTTCTCTACCGATTTAGTTCAAAATCGGGATTAGGGAGTTTAGATGTGCACTGAACTCGGATCTAATGTCAAAATGCATAATTTCAGCATCCATCTTGGATTTCTTCAGTTCTCTACCGATTTAGTTCAAAATCGGGATTAGGGAGTTTAGATGTGCATCGAACTCGGATCTAATGTCAAAATGCATAATTTCAGCATCCATCTTGGATTTCTTCAGTTCTCTGCTGATTTAGTTCAAAATCGGGATTAGGGAGTTTGGATGTGCATTGAACTCGGATCTAACGTCAAAAAACATAATGTTGGCATCCATTTTGAATTTCTCGAGTTTTCTACTGATTTGGTTCAAAATCGGGATTAAGGAGTTTGGATCTGCATTGAACTCGGATCTAACGTCATAACTTCAGCATCCAGCTTGAATTTCTTGATTTTTCTGCCGATTTGGTGCAAAATCTGGATTACGGAGTTTGGAGATGGACTTTGCGAGACTCCATTGCGTATATATGAGAGAGAGAGAAAATAAATATAAAATAATATATTACCGGTAACATGCATAGTAAGAATTATAGTGTATTTTATACAATGTACAAAAAACTTTTTTAATAGCCTTAACCACAAAGAAAGCCAAAGTTTTGGCACTTTTCGAGGATATTATGCTAAAAACATGAAAAAAGTATTCTGAACCAAGACATTTAGATAATTTTATATCAATTTTTATCAACTTCTTTATATCTATCTTAGACTGTGTTTTTTTCTTAGTTTATGTACTTCATTCTACTTTTTTGTATATCTAAGTTAATATTGTAAAATATATTCTTTCCCGAGTACGACAAAAAACATAAACAAATAAATTTTCAAAAAAAAAAACAAATAAATTTTCAAATTACATTCATGATTTACAAATAAACTTTTTTCTATTTCTATCGCACTAAATATATAATCAAAAAATATTTGTCGTAACTTAATTTTACGTTTTCCCTTTTTTCACACCCATTGCTTTCTGGTAATATTATATTAAAAAAAACAGTTATTGTCATTACACAAATCATACAATCAAATTTATAAACCAAAAATCTTTTCCAAGTCAAAACACGATTAGATTCTATGTGACTTTGAGTAAAAACTTAGACTTCAAAAAAGGTCCAGGGCGTAAAAGATGTGACTGTATATCCATTATTTTGCTAATATGATTTTTATTCTGTCAAGTTGTATCCATTATTTAGTAAATAAATATAAATTTTATAAAGCACGTGTATTTTTATTTCGTATTTTATCAAAACTGTGTCAATCATCCCCCTATCTACTCAAAAGACGCAGGTGTTCTAGCGGCCGACCGATTCATTTACAAGTAGCAATAATACCTAACTGTACTGAAGTCGAGATTTGATACCGTCCCCTTAACATATACATATTATGAATTGGAAAAATCATAAAATTAATACTTATTATTCATATCTAAAAAGACTAAGTAACAATCTATTGTATTTGTTGAGTGATTAATTGAAGATGTCCACTGACTCGGTTTAATTAGTTCTCTTCATAAGTATTCTGGGCAATTAGGAATACATATGTTATGGTAGTTAGTCCCAAAATTACTGCACTGAAATATTTCTATGTAATATTATTACGTAGTGGAATCCGGAAGCTTATTCAAGCAAGCAATTCTGAACTATCAGAATTTGAAATAGAAATACCAACCAATTCAGTGAAAATCCTTTTGTCAGACAATTTAATCAGATTTATTTAATCTAAAAGAGTGTTGTGTAGCACAAACAACATTCCTCGAAAACTCATTTTAAAACTTGGAAAAGGTAAGAATTTATTTTGTATTATTTCAATAGCTTGTACACGAATATTATAATGTGCGTTCCAGGTGGAATTGTACTCAAGTTGACTTCTAACAGAGGCAAAACAGTTTAATACACTAAATATTGTTGAATTTCAGTGTAGGTTTATTGTTCTTTTACAATTACTTTGACTAAGAACTACGGAAATATACTTAAAATAAATTAGAAAGAGATAGGGAACACACTGAAAGAGACTGAAAAACAAATTGGAAAGAAACTGGGAACATACTGATATAGACTGAAAATAGATTGGAAAGAGACTGGGAATGAAATAATGAATCATCAGACTCGTACTAGAAATACACTGACTGGGTGTGGCTTATGAGAGATGTCAGGTGATTAAATAATGTGAGGTTAGGTTACATAGTTAAACTGGGTGTGTAGTACTCACTTGGTGCAGTAGTAATCTGAGAATACCCACTGATCGCTGATGAGAGATGCCAGGTGATGCCAGGCAAATCCCTTCTCGTTCATATCATCATCGTAGCTGAGCGCAGCCTGGAATTAAAACAAACAATACATTATATATACAAACTCCATATTCCAATTCAACCAAAAACCTCGTTAAAAACCAGATCCTTAACAAATAACACACAAAACATACTGATAACACACACCACACACGGACAAAGACACTTTCAATACTACGCTACTAAACTGTTTAATTGTATGCCCATTACTCTGAAGCAACTACTAACTGCAAATACATCCGCAAACATTCACAAAAAACATATCACAGCCTGGATCAAAAACCAAGATATTTTATTTTTTCAAAACATAATAACTCCAAACCAAACATAACTAAACCATAAAAAGTATATAATAAATAAACACGTTTTTCGAGATTTTACCAACTATACTCACACTTACAATACAAATATATGCACTTACATATATGTTAATATATATTAACATTTTTTTTTTACATATTTATTATGAATATTCTTTTTACAAAAACCATAAAAATTAAAACTAAAACTTATAAATAATAAAAATTTTCTTCTTCAACACATAAATACTTGTCACACCTATACATAACCACGTAAACACCTCAGCACAGGTTCTCCTAGTGAGGTGTTCACGAAACATACAATATTACTCACATATAGTATCACCTTCTCAAACCTACCTTACACACAACATATTATTATAGTTATAAGTTTGAAATATACCAAATAGAAATATAAATAATTATGTGAAACTGTAAATTATATATAGAAATAAAAAAAATAAAAAAAATTATTTTAGCTTTACCTTTCTTTCTTTCAGCTTTATGTTCAGTAATAAATCATTGCTTTAGCAACATTATCCCATTAAAGTGATGGCAGTTTGAAAAATTTGAACAATAACTGTAAGAAGAACAACTGCTCCCGAGCCTCTGGAGCTATGGCATTCCCATCCGGGGTATGCTGAAATGAGCAAGTGAGCAAAGTTGGAAGTACCTAGTTATTCAGATATAGTCACAACACACGGATATTTCCATTTAGTCCAACGTTTCATTTGTGGTTGTAGATATTTCAGGGCCTATTACCTCTGGGGATGCTGTGTGGAGGGGGGTTGGCTGTAGTTGTGATGGAAGGTAATCACCGAGTGCGGGAAGTCTCTGGTGACCACTTTCTCATCCGTCGGGTTCCAGGCGGGTACCCGGGGACAGACGTCTCCCTAGTCCAGCCTGTCTCATTGCACGGAAATGCCATCCCTGCCAAGCTGATGCAGTCATGTCACCTCTGGGGATGCTGTGTGGAGGAGGTTTGGCTGTGGTTGTGATGGAAGGTACTCACTAAGTGCGGGAAGTCTCCGATGACCACTTTCTCCCAGGCGAGTACTCGAGGACAGATGCCTCTCCTGGTCCCATCTGTCTCATTGCACGGGAATGCCATCCCTGCCAAGCTGATGCAGTCATGTCACCTTTGGGAATGCTGTGTGGAGGGGGGTTGGCTGTAGTTGTGATGGAAGGTAATCACCGAGTGCGGGAAGTCTCTGGTGACCACTTTCTCATCCGTCGGGTTCCAGGCGGGTACCCGGGGACAGACGTCTCCCTAGTCCAGCCTGTCTCATTGCACGGGAATGCCATCCCTGCCAAGCTGATGCAGTCATGTCACCTTTGGGAATGCTGTGTGGAGGGGGGTTGGCTGTAGTTGTGATGGAAGGTAATCACCGAGTGCGGGAAGTCTCTGGTGACCACTTTCTCATCCGTCGGGTTCCAGGCGGGTACCCGGGGACAGACGTCTCCCTAGTCCAGCCTGTCTCATTGCACGGGAATGCCATCCCTGCCAAGCTGATGCAGTCATGTCACCTTTGGGAATGCTGTGTGGAGGGGGGTTGGCTGTAGTTGTGATGGAAGGTAATCACCGAGTGCGGGAAGTCTCTGGTGACCACTTTCTCATCCGTCGGGTTCCAGGCGGGTACCCGGGGACAGACGTCTCCCTAGTCCAGCCTGTCTCATTGCACGGGAATGCCATCCCTGCCAAGCTGATGCAGTCATGTCACCTTTGGGAATGCTGTGTGGAGGGGGGTTGGCTGTAGTTGTGATGGAAGGTAATCACCGAGTGCGGGAAGTCTCTGGTGACCACTTTCTCATCCGTCGGGTTCCAGGCGGGTACCCGGGGACAGACGTCTCCCTAGTCCAGCCTGTCTCATTGCACGGGAATGCCATCCCTGCCAAGCTGATGCAGTCATGTCACCTTTGGGAATGCTGTGTGGAGGGGGGTTGGCTGTAGTTGTGATGGAAGGTAATCACCGAGTGCGGGAAGTCTCTGGTGACCACTTTCTCATCCGTCGGGTTCCAGGCGGGTACCCGGGGACAGACGTCTCCCTAGTCCAGCCTGTCTCATTGCACGGGAATGCCATCCCTGCCAAGCTGATGCAGTCATGTCACCTTTGGGAATGCTGTGTGGAGGGGGGTTGGCTGTAGTTGTGATGGAAGGTAATCACCGAGTGCGGGAAGTCTCTGGTGACCACTTTCTCATCCGTCGGGTTCCAGGCGGGTACCCGGGGACAGACGTCTCCCTAGTCCAGCCTGTCTCATTGCACGGGAATGCCATCCCTGCCAAGCTGATGCAGTCATGTCACCTTTGGGAATGCTGTGTGGAGGGGGGTTGGCTGTAGTTGTGATGGAAGGTAATCACCGAGTGCGGGAAGTCTCTGGTGACCACTTTCTCATCCGTCGGGTTCCAGGCGGGTACCCGGGGACAGACGTCTCCCTAGTCCAGCCTGTCTCATTGCACGGGAATGCCATCCCTGCCAAGCTGATGCAGTCATGTCACCTTTGGGAATGCTGTGTGGAGGGGGGTTGGCTGTAGTTGTGATGGAAGGTAATCACCGAGTGCGGGAAGTCTCTGGTGACCACTTTCTCATCCGTCGGGTTCCAGGCGGGTACCCGGGGACAGACGTCTCCCTAGTCCAGCCTGTCTCATTGCACGGGAATGCCATCCCTGCCAAGCTGATGCAGTCATGTCACCTTTGGGAATGCTGTGTGGAGGGGGGTTGGCTGTAGTTGTGATGGAAGGTAATCACCGAGTGCGGGAAGTCTCTGGTGACCACTTTCTCATCCGTCGGGTTCCAGGCGGGTACCCGGGGACAGACGTCTCCCTAGTCCAGCCTGTCTCATTGCACGGGAATGCCATCCCTGCCAAGCTGATGCAGTCATGTCACCTTTGGGAATGCTGTGTGGAGGGGGGTTGGCTGTAGTTGTGATGGAAGGTAATCACCGAGTGCGGGAAGTCTCTGGTGACCACTTTCTCATCCGTCGGGTTCCAGGCGGGTACCCGGGGACAGACGTCTCCCTAGTCCAGCCTGTCTCATTGCACGGGAATGCCATCCCTGCCAAGCTGATGCAGTCATGTCACCTTTGGGAATGCTGTGTGGAGGGGGGTTGGCTGTAGTTGTGATGGAAGGTAATCACCGAGTGCGGGAAGTCTCTGGTGACCACTTTCTCATCCGTCGGGTTCCAGGCGGGTACCCGGGGACAGACGTCTCCCTAGTCCAGCCTGTCTCATTGCACGGGAATGCCATCCCTGCCAAGCTGATGCAGTCATGTCACCTTTGGGAATGCTGTGTGGAGGGGGGTTGGCTGTAGTTGTGATGGAAGGTAATCACCGAGTGCGGGAAGTCTCTGGTGACCACTTTCTCATCCGTCGGGTTCCAGGCGGGTACCCGGGGACAGACGTCTCCCTAGTCCAGCCTGTCTCATTGCACGGGAATGCCATCCCTGCCAAGCTGATGCAGTCATGTCACCTTTGGGAATGCTGTGTGGAGGGGGGTTGGCTGTAGTTGTGATGGAAGGTAATCACCGAGTGCGGGAAGTCTCTGGTGACCACTTTCTCATCCGTCGGGTTCCAGGCGGGTACCCGGGGACAGACGTCTCCCTAGTCCAGCCTGTCTCATTGCACGGGAATGCCATCCCTGCCAAGCTGATGCAGTCATGTCACCTTTGGGAATGCTGTGTGGAGGGGGGTTGGCTGTAGTTGTGATGGAAGGTAATCACCGAGTGCGGGAAGTCTCTGGTGACCACTTTCTCATCCGTCGGGTTCCAGGCGGGTACCCGGGGACAGACGTCTCCCTAGTCCAGCCTGTCTCATTGCACGGGAATGCCATCCCTGCCAAGCTGATGCAGTCATGTCACCTTTGGGAATGCTGTGTGGAGGGGGGTTGGCTGTAGTTGTGATGGAAGGTAATCACCGAGTGCGGGAAGTCTCTGGTGACCACTTTCTCATCCGTCGGGTTCCAGGCGGGTACCCGGGGACAGACGTCTCCCTAGTCCAGCCTGTCTCATTGCACGGGAATGCCATCCCTGCCAAGCTGATGCAGTCATGTCACCTTTGGGAATGCTGTGTGGAGGGGGGTTGGCTGTAGTTGTGATGGAAGGTAATCACCGAGTGCGGGAAGTCTCTGGTGACCACTTTCTCATCCGTCGGGTTCCAGGCGGGTACCCGGGGACAGACGTCTCCCTAGTCCAGCCTGTCTCATTGCACGGGAATGCCATCCCTGCCAAGCTGATGCAGTCATGTCACCTTTGGGAATGCTGTGTGGAGGGGGGTTGGCTGTAGTTGTGATGGAAGGTAATCACCGAGTGCGGGAAGTCTCTGGTGACCACTTTCTCATCCGTCGGGTTCCAGGCGGGTACCCGGGGACAGACGTCTCCCTAGTCCAGCCTGTCTCATTGCACGGGAATGCCATCCCTGCCAAGCTGATGCAGTCATGTCACCTTTGGGAATGCTGTGTGGAGGGGGGTTGGCTGTAGTTGTGATGGAAGGTAATCACCGAGTGCGGGAAGTCTCTGGTGACCACTTTCTCATCCGTCGGGTTCCAGGCGGGTACCCGGGGACAGACGTCTCCCTAGTCCAGCCTGTCTCATTGCACGGGAATGCCATCCCTGCCAAGCTGATGCAGTCATGTCACCTTTGGGAATGCTGTGTGGAGGGGGGTTGGCTGTAGTTGTGATGGAAGGTAATCACCGAGTGCGGGAAGTCTCTGGTGACCACTTTCTCATCCGTCGGGTTCCAGGCGGGTACCCGGGGACAGACGTCTCCCTAGTCCAGCCTGTCTCATTGCACGGGAATGCCATCCCTGCCAAGCTGATGCAGTCATGTCACCTTTGGGAATGCTGTGTGGAGGGGGGTTGGCTGTAGTTGTGATGGAAGGTAATCACCGAGTGCGGGAAGTCTCTGGTGACCACTTTCTCATCCGTCGGGTTCCAGGCGGGTACCCGGGGACAGACGTCTCCCTAGTCCAGCCTGTCTCATTGCACGGGAATGCCATCCCTGCCAAGCTGATGCAGTCATGTCACCTTTGGGAATGCTGTGTGGAGGGGGGTTGGCTGTAGTTGTGATGGAAGGTAATCACCGAGTGCGGGAAGTCTCTGGTGACCACTTTCTCATCCGTCGGGTTCCAGGCGGGTACCCGGGGACAGACGTCTCCCTAGTCCAGCCTGTCTCATTGCACGGGAATGCCATCCCTGCCAAGCTGATGCAGTCATGTCACCTTTGGGAATGCTGTGTGGAGGGGGGTTGGCTGTAGTTGTGATGGAAGGTAATCACCGAGTGCGGGAAGTCTCTGGTGACCACTTTCTCATCCGTCGGGTTCCAGGCGGGTACCCGGGGACAGACGTCTCCCTAGTCCAGCCTGTCTCATTGCACGGGAATGCCATCCCTGCCAAGCTGATGCAGTCATGTCACCTTTGGGAATGCTGTGTGGAGGGGGGTTGGCTGTAGTTGTGATGGAAGGTAATCACCGAGTGCGGGAAGTCTCTGGTGACCACTTTCTCATCCGTCGGGTTCCAGGCGGGTACCCGGGGACAGACGTCTCCCTAGTCCAGCCTGTCTCATTGCACGGGAATGCCATCCCTGCCAAGCTGATGCAGTCATGTCACCTTTGGGAATGCTGTGTGGAGGGGGGTTGGCTGTAGTTGTGATGGAAGGTAATCACCGAGTGCGGGAAGTCTCTGGTGACCACTTTCTCATCCGTCGGGTTCCAGGCGGGTACCCGGGGACAGACGTCTCCCTAGTCCAGCCTGTCTCATTGCACGGGAATGCCATCCCTGCCAAGCTGATGCAGTCATGTCACCTTTGGGAATGCTGTGTGGAGGGGGGTTGGCTGTAGTTGTGATGGAAGGTAATCACCGAGTGCGGGAAGTCTCTGGTGACCACTTTCTCATCCGTCGGGTTCCAGGCGGGTACCCGGGGACAGACGTCTCCCTAGTCCAGCCTGTCTCATTGCACGGGAATGCCATCCCTGCCAAGCTGATGCAGTCATGTCACCTTTGGGAATGCTGTGTGGAGGGGGGTTGGCTGTAGTTGTGATGGAAGGTAATCACCGAGTGCGGGAAGTCTCTGGTGACCACTTTCTCATCCGTCGGGTTCCAGGCGGGTACCCGGGGACAGACGTCTCCCTAGTCCAGCCTGTCTCATTGCACGGGAATGCCATCCCTGCCAAGCTGATGCAGTCATGTCACCTTTGGGAATGCTGTGTGGAGGGGGGTTGGCTGTAGTTGTGATGGAAGGTAATCACCGAGTGCGGGAAGTCTCTGGTGACCACTTTCTCATCCGTCGGGTTCCAGGCGGGTACCCGGGGACAGACGTCTCCCTAGTCCAGCCTGTCTCATTGCACGGGAATGCCATCCCTGCCAAGCTGATGCAGTCATGTCACCTTTGGGAATGCTGTGTGGAGGGGGGTTGGCTGTAGTTGTGATGGAAGGTAATCACCGAGTGCGGGAAGTCTCTGGTGACCACTTTCTCATCCGTCGGGTTCCAGGCGGGTACCCGGGGACAGACGTCTCCCTAGTCCAGCCTGTCTCATTGCACGGGAATGCCATCCCTGCCAAGCTGATGCAGTCATGTCACCTTTGGGAATGCTGTGTGGAGGGGGGTTGGCTGTAGTTGTGATGGAAGGTAATCACCGAGTGCGGGAAGTCTCTGGTGACCACTTTCTCATCCGTCGGGTTCCAGGCGGGTACCCGGGGACAGACGTCTCCCTAGTCCAGCCTGTCTCATTGCACGGGAATGCCATCCCTGCCAAGCTGATGCAGTCATGTCACCTTTGGGAATGCTGTGTGGAGGGGGGTTGGCTGTAGTTGTGATGGAAGGTAATCACCGAGTGCGGGAAGTCTCTGGTGACCACTTTCTCATCCGTCGGGTTCCAGGCGGGTACCCGGGGACAGACGTCTCCCTAGTCCAGCCTGTCTCATTGCACGGGAATGCCATCCCTGCCAAGCTGATGCAGTCATGTCACCTTTGGGAATGCTGTGTGGAGGGGGGTTGGCTGTAGTTGTGATGGAAGGTAATCACCGAGTGCGGGAAGTCTCTGGTGACCACTTTCTCATCCGTCGGGTTCCAGGCGGGTACCCGGGGACAGACGTCTCCCTAGTCCAGCCTGTCTCATTGCACGGGAATGCCATCCCTGCCAAGCTGATGCAGTCATGTCACCTTTGGGAATGCTGTGTGGAGGGGGGTTGGCTGTAGTTGTGATGGAAGGTAATCACCGAGTGCGGGAAGTCTCTGGTGACCACTTTCTCATCCGTCGGGTTCCAGGCGGGTACCCGGGGACAGACGTCTCCCTAGTCCAGCCTGTCTCATTGCACGGGAATGCCATCCCTGCCAAGCTGATGCAGTCATGTCACCTTTGGGAATGCTGTGTGGAGGGGGGTTGGCTGTAGTTGTGATGGAAGGTAATCACCGAGTGCGGGAAGTCTCTGGTGACCACTTTCTCATCCGTCGGGTTCCAGGCGGGTACCCGGGGACAGACGTCTCCCTAGTCCAGCCTGTCTCATTGCACGGGAATGCCATCCCTGCCAAGCTGATGCAGTCATGTCACCTTTGGGAATGCTGTGTGGAGGGGGGTTGGCTGTAGTTGTGATGGAAGGTAATCACCGAGTGCGGGAAGTCTCTGGTGACCACTTTCTCATCCGTCGGGTTCCAGGCGGGTACCCGGGGACAGACGTCTCCCTAGTCCAGCCTGTCTCATTGCACGGGAATGCCATCCCTGCCAAGCTGATGCAGTCATGTCACCTTTGGGAATGCTGTGTGGAGGGGGGTTGGCTGTAGTTGTGATGGAAGGTAATCACCGAGTGCGGGAAGTCTCTGGTGACCACTTTCTCATCCGTCGGGTTCCAGGCGGGTACCCGGGGACAGACGTCTCCCTAGTCCAGCCTGTCTCATTGCACGGGAATGCCATCCCTGCCAAGCTGATGCAGTCATGTCACCTTTGGGAATGCTGTGTGGAGGGGGGTTGGCTGTAGTTGTGATGGAAGGTAATCACCGAGTGCGGGAAGTCTCTGGTGACCACTTTCTCATCCGTCGGGTTCCAGGCGGGTACCCGGGGACAGACGTCTCCCTAGTCCAGCCTGTCTCATTGCACGGAAATGCCATCCCTGCCAAGCTGATGCAGTCATGTCACCTCTGGGGATGCTGTGTGGAGGAGGTTTGGCTGTGGTTGTGATGGAAGGTACTCACTAAGTGCGGGAAGTCTCCGATGACCACTTTCTCCCAGGCGAGTACTCGAGGACAGATGCCTCTCCTGGTCCCATCTGTCTCATTGCAAGGGAAGGCCACCTCTGCCAAACTGATGCAGTCTGAAAAGTAATTCATATTGTTGTGAATCTGTTCGTTGAGCTATTGCTATCTGCCAAGTTTACCTATTCCGCAATATACCAACGGTCCGTCAGACGACGTGAACCTCACTAAACGCGTCCGGTGATATCACTGATAGAAGCCGCAGTTGTATAATTGTATAATTGTATGAAGAAGTTCTAACATCACTTTGAACCTTTTGCAATTGCCATTTTGTTTGTATCTGACAGTTGGATAGGGTTCTAACTTCGTTTTACCATCTTCTGAGGTGTCTAAGTTTGAAAAGACTAAGTTTTGCATAATCTGTTTAACATTTCAATCTGGTGTCAAGTATTTTAGTTGAAACTATTTAACTAGCCCATGTTCTAAAATGGTAAGTTTACGTCCTATTTAGATATTTTCCTTTAAATACTTTACACAAGATTGAACATCAACATCAGAAATTGGTAAATAGATAATAAGAAAACGTCTTTGCAAACTTTGAACCCTCATATCTCAGAACAACGTAAAGTTAAGTTGAAACCCTGTACAACTGTGGTGACCAAATAGTGCCTGAAGGATTCTGAATTTTAGACACGAAACAAATCTGTGCTGAATCAAGTGACTAACGACGCCATCGACTTGCCGAATTATCTCAGCATCATTTAGACCTCAAACAATCTCCCCACCAAACAAAGAAGAAGAAAAGTAGCCCAGTCACATGATTATCATTAGGTGTTCATTAAAAGTCAACTTGAGTGCAATTCTCTCGTCTGGAACCCACATTACAAGCTATTTAAATAGTACAAAAGTTTTAAAATGAGTATTCCAGCATTTTTTGTTGAACTACAATACTATTTTAAAACTGGTGACCGGGTATGTCATCAAAATGACAATTCAACACACCTCCAAAAACTGATATAAAGTCATGAAAAATGATAAAACAAAAACCAGGTTAAATACGTAATTATTAAACCTAGTTTTTGTTTCATCACTTTTAATGACTCTATATCACTTTTTAAAGGTGTGTTGAATTCTTATTTTGATTAAATATCATGGAACCTTTAAAATTATGTGAATCTTCTTAAATTTATTGGACAGAAGGATTATCATTGCCTTCATATTTCTAAGTAAAATTCTAAATTATGAATTTGACAGTCCAGAATTGCTTGCATTGAAATGCTTACGGATTCCACTACGTAATTCTATAAGACTGAAATTCTGGGACTAACTATCATATTACGTATTCCTCATTGCCAAGAATACTGATGGAGAGAAATAGTTATGCCGGGTCAGCGGACATCAACAATTAATCACTAAATAAATAATACAAAATCAGTTCAGTTGTGCATAATGTTGTACAATTTTTACTACGTAAAAGTACCCGAAAATTGCGTTAATAATCAAATTAATAAATAACTGAAGATGCCATAGATACAGTTGATACGTGGCTAGTTGGTCTCTCCACATAGCTACGATGATGATGATAACAATAAACAAAACGTTTTAGAAGTAATCTTACAGTCGCTGGCATGAGATCCTGTCCGGGGAACTGTCAGCAGAGATTTGTTCAGAGGTGGACAGGCGGTTTTAGGACCTTAACAACTGTACCCTGGTTGAAACAAACCTGTAAACAATGATAAGTTAAGATTAATAACGCACCTTCTCCGCAGGGGTAGGCAGAGAGGATAGGCCTTCACACAACTCTGTCTCGGCGCACACTCCTCGGTCCACAAATACACTTCCTATGTAAGCAATACAATCCAAAACACTTGAGAGATTCATCCAAGTCGTAAATAAACCACTCACTCCAAGTGTTTGCTGCATAAATTGGGATATAAATGAGATAGTTCAACTTAATTTCAAATAATTGACATCGCGAAATAGTGACAGTGAAATTGACATATTATAATTAGTTATATAAATAAAGATCTTGTGATTGGACAACACCAACTATCTATAGATTGATAACTCCGCCCTCTTTCCATACGTTTGGTTTAGTGGTGAGTCCAAAAACGACAAACACGTTTGCACAACATGTTTGGAGTTAAAAAATGCCCAAACTGTTATTTATAATCCGCACAAACAGTTTGTCCGTTTTGTCGACTCTTCTAACTTATATCAAGAAAGCACGAGTATGAATGAAAAAGAACTATTCCAAACGAATAACATTATCTTACTCTCTCGCCCTAACGTCGTAATAATATGTAAGAGTGAGATAGGTCTGTTGCAGGCGAAAAACAGTACCTGTTATTCCGGGAAAAAACACTATCTTAACGTTTCACACTTAAGGCCCATTACGGGTAAAGAGCGAGAAGGCAATTCATAACAGGTAATGGCTGTTTTCTGTAAGGCACCCTGTTTAGCTGTTTTTTCCGGGGAAAAACACTATCTTAACGTTTCACACTTAAGGTCCATTACGGGTAAAGAGCGAGAAGGCAATCCTTAACAGGTAAGGGCTGTTTTCTGTAAGGCACCCTGTTTAGCTGTTTTTTCCAGGAAAAAACACTATCTTAACGTTTCACACTTAACACCCATTACGGGCAAAGAGTGAGAAGGCAATCCTGTTATTTTTAAAACGGGCTGAAATTGAAATCACATAAATAAGGGGCTGTTTTCCATTCAGTTGTTTATTATTACAAAACGAGAACGAGAGTAACGAGAAAAACGAACAGACCTCACCAAACGGCTCGTATACTGAGTGTTGATAGTGTAAAGTTGTTTATTTTCTGAACGACGAATTCTTGGTTTTGTGAATATAACTTAATTTTAATGATACCTAGCTATCTCGCCCCTATAGTAACAGGGTTTTATTACTTTTATTGTTATGGACTGTAACTTACAGTTACGCTACTAACCCATTACTAATTCACACAAATTACCTCAAAAACGGCTCGTTTTTTTTCAACAGTTTGGGCAAACAGTTGACGTTTAACAAATAACAGTTCGTTTTCGTTTTTTAAAAAGAACAAAAACGCCCACCACTAGTTTGGTTTGGTCAAGTTTTAACCATAGATCTGGCAAATTTGTATACAGCACGCATCGCCGACGTCACAGCACACCATCGACAAAGGATAGAGGAAATTAAAAACAAAGGCGCAACCATAGACAATATAATTCTGCTTCAGAACCTACCGAAAACCCAATTCATTAGCCTAAAACAAAAGTAAAATGTCACTCAAGACCACAAGGTCCCATCTGACAAAGCCCCGTCCTAAGAAAGAAATGAGCTTTAAAGTATCTTTCTTTAGAGCTCATTTTCTCAGGACAGCGTTTTATCAAAAAGAAGCTGTAAAACAAACTCATAATTACATGTACAATAATTTTATTTTTTAAATATAAACATGAAATTCAATAGTATAAGCACAAAACACATTAGGAAGGTGAATTTAGAAGAAATTACTGTATAAATATAACTAGCTGTTGGAAATAATAGTTATTTTCTTTCAACATCCAACGCTATTGAAAAAAATATTGTCAATAAGGCAGTCAACGATTCAACCTACTGTTTTAGCTGTATTAGCGTCTAATTACATTATTATTATTTTTGTTTCCCTCCTACTTATCTTATTACTTAAATATTTATACTTTTCAAATATAAATAATAAGTATATACTTTTGTGATACTTTTTAGTTTTACAAACTTTATATGCCTTTTAGATATTTTTAATTTAGGAATAGTCCACAACATAAAGACTGTAACAGGGTAAACAGTAAAGTAAATTTAACAATAGGTTATTGTTTTAACAATACATATTGGCACCTGATAAATAAATAGGGTGTAATATAATAACAAATAAAAACACCAAATACAAGAGTATATACGCACAAAATAAATTTAAAGAAGGTGTTGAGAGAATATTTATTATGATGTCAAGTATGTAATAAAAAAGTAGAACTATATATAAACTAGACATATAAAATAAACGAATTTGACTATTTTTTTATTAACACTAGTCGGTGACTGAAAATGGGCTGCAGACTAATACGGCCAAACTGAATAATGTAAACTCCGCATCAGAGAATATTTGGCTTAGCATTACAAACGATAACAATATTTGACTTATATATTTATTTTTTCGTTATTATTCTACTACTAATATAGAGATGTCAATAGAAAATGAATTGGCAAGGATACACCACAACCATACAATGGACCTGATTTGATGAGGAGCATGGCAGTACTACGATATTTAAAAGACGCCTATAGGAAAAAATTGTGGTCCTAATTGGTTTTAACTTAAATTAATTAGTTATGACAACCATTTCTTCCTATATTTAGCATATTTTAAATATCGCAGTACTGCTATTTTCTTCATGGAGTCAGGTCCATTGTATGGTCGTGTATCCTTGCCAATTAATTTTCTATTGACATCGGTACACCATGCATTGATTATAAATGGTACAGTAATTTTGATAATGAATTGAATCAATTTTTTTTATGTTCGTTACAATTAAGCAATCAAAACATATATATTTGGCAATGGTTTCTTTAATAACGGGCACAAGATATAAATTTTCGCAATTTTAATTTAGTACATACTCGACGACATAATGAATTTCAAGAGCGTTGATAGCAAATTTCTTAGTGGGATAATTTAAGCAAAAGCTCTCTGTGAGACGGTACTCGCTTGCTAGGATTGATGAATTTATGGGATCATATGGGTCACCTATGCAAGATATTTTACATCTATATTTTGCCATCCCCTGTGCAGCAAGAGCAACGCTGCTGGTTGCAGAGAAGACATGACTGGGTCCTGCACTTATTTCTGGAAAAAAATATCATAGTTCTTGAAGAAATTGATGTAAAGATTGACATATTAGAGGAACAAAACCAACAATACTATTCCCTTTTAAGTAATATAAAACAGATATGTACCTCCATGTTCTACTGCCATCCCCTGTGCAGCAAGAACAACACTGCTGGTTGCAGATAAGACATGACTGGGTCCTGCACTTATTTCTCGAAAAAAATATATCATAGTTTTTTTTTTTTTTTTTATTTTTTTTTTTATTAAAACACAAATAACATTGTTTGAAATCCTAGAAATAAGAAAACACGTGAATATGAAAGCAGATATTATTAATAAACAAAAAATTTTTATAAACCCCATTTTAAATATTTTCCCAATTACCCGGTCTTTCCCGTCTAATGACATTTTAATTCCTACTTTGAATAACCCTCCCCCACTCTTACCCCCCCCCCCCGCTCCTTCTACCTCTTCTTTCTAGACCTAATTTTAATTATAACTTTAGTATACTTGTGCTCCTGATGAAGTGAACTTGGTTCATGAAACATGTTGAGATTTTGTATCGAAATAAAGTGATGTAAACAATGTTATTTGTGTTTTAATAAAAAATAAATAATGCCATCACAAAGTGAAAAGCAGTTAGAAGAAGTTTTCTTCGAAAAAAAAAATAAATATCATAGTTCTTGAGAAATTGAAGTAAAGATTGACATATGAGACGAACAAAACTATTCCCTTTTAAGTAATATAAAACAGATAATATAACAAAAATAAAATATTTATCTGTATCTAATATCTCCCAAAATTGCCTGAGGGATTAGTTATGGATGAAACGCTTAAAACGAGATTAAAAATAGATTCGAACCTGTATTTTGGTCCACCATGTGTCGGAAGTTCTCTTGGTAAATCTACATAATTTTGAATGCCGGAAAGATTGAGGGTAGGCAATGCGTCCTTCTTTAATGCTCCAGTGCGATTGCGCTGGCTGCTGATATTAAAATGACAACCACAAACTGATGCATATGATGCTAAGATTGGAAAATATATGTATTCAAATTTTCACAATCTCCAACACCATTCTTGAAATGGGCTCTTAGAGGTTATGGTTGGAAACTTGTGTCGAATAGTCTCTGTCCGTACATCCTTTCACACAACACGTTTTAAGGACTTTATCGGTAGGCATTTTCACATATAAATAAACTGTTTCACACAACCAGATATTTAAAAATGTTTGACATTGTTATGATGAAGGTGCATGTAAACGATCAAATTTGTTTGTCAAATTTACGTGTTTGTCAAATTATTTGAACGTCTGCGGCCTTGTTTGATGTGCTTGTCAAACAAACTACGTGTTTGACGTGTTTGTCAGAAATTCTGATTGACGGAAAGTTTGAACGATATTTGACAACATGTTTGAACGTTTGCGGGGGTGTTTATCAAACAAACGTCAGTTTCGTGTTGCCATCACTATGGAGAGTGCTGCGTCATCGAATGTTATAAGTGAAAGAGACTTTTTATTACATTTTATATCCATATATCGCGATCTGCCGCAACTGTGGAAAGTAAAATGCAGGGACTATATGGACAAGAATAAAAGAAACATAGGAATAAAAACAATAACGGATTTATTAAAAGTATTTCGCGCCAATATTACGGAAGAAGACGTGAAAAAAATATATATTGGTATATTTAGCTCTTAAGAGCGTTGTTTTCGCTGACGAAATTTCGACTCCCGCAAAAATAATTATTGTCCTGTGTCCCTCTCTAACGGAGCGTGCAGCGGGGAACGGAGAGGGAGTACCTGGCTTTTAGTACGGCTGACGTTGCAAGCGATCAAAAAAAGTTAGATAATATGAGATTAAATAAAAAAGAAATTAAGTTCAATGCTTGAATATTTGCACGAAGTCGGTGAAATGTCCCTTTCGTTTAGTTCATTCCATTAGCAGCACAGACATACGAGGGCTTCCGACCTATTCTTTAATAGTATTGGTATATGCGCATGTACACGTTAGGCACTGACAATATCACCCATAAAAGGCCAGTAAAAGAGAAATGCTTTTTTTTCTTTTGTGCGTGAATATATTTGCATCTAAACGGGGAATCACCCTTTTGTTTAGTTCATTTAAATTAGCAGATACGTGTATTATTGTAGGAGATACGGAAATTGTACACGTGCATCGTACATGTGGCCACAGACGAAATTATAATAATAGTAATAATAGGTGTATAAGTTTATAAATTAGATAAGTACATAGAATTAACAGCAGTAAATAATATATGAACAGTAAGTAATATAATTGTAGAGAATAGAAATATACACTTACTTAAAATTTGTGTAAGTGCACCGGTAAAGGCCTTACCTTTGACATAATCTTTTATTTTTTAATTTTTACATTACCTTTGAAATTTTTGTGAATCACATTTTTTTATTTTATCTGGAAGAAAGTTATAAAGTCGTGTCGCTGTGTATATAATTCCGAACACGCACTGACTTTATCACTGGGATTTTGGTCGAGATTATTTTGAAGTGTTGTGTAAGAAGAATATTATGTGAACAACAAAATTAAGTAATACAACTATAAATAAAAATAACCATAAAATAGCAGCACAATAACAGCAAGAATAATAGCAACAAGCATATTTTATTAAAAAATGTTCAATGAATCGGTATAATTATTTCCGTCCATTCTAGGCAGTGAGGAATACATTTATGGTAGTTAGTCCCAGATTTTTTATACTGAAAAAATCCTATTTTATAATCTACACCAGGGGTCTCCAAACTACGGCCCGCGGGCCGTATCCGGCCCGCCAGTGTCTTCCATCCGGCCCGCGACATTTAATGACCAGTGTCATCAAGGACTCGTGACAGCTAATGGCTAAGACCTTGCTCAGAAGGGGCGAAAACTCCGCGAATTTTTTCGTGCGAATAAATAAATATGCTCGTCGGCTAGGTACTTGGCACCAATACATTGCGTCCACAAGTATCGCGCGAATATATCAAGAGGATTTTTTTGAAAAATCTTTATTTGATTCGCAATGATATCAAGGTCTGAGAAACGAGTATCAAAAAATATCTTCAAAGCTACGTTATCTAAAGCTATATTTTCATCCTTGAAAGTTCTATTGTCTAACCCCCCCCCCTCCCTGGGACAGAAAATATGGGTGTCTAGAAATTAAAACGGTTTTGGCCCTCCGAACTCACTGGAGTAGTCAATGTGGCCCTCCGGCTGAAAAGTTTGGAGACCCCTGATCTACACAATACATGTGTACAAGGTGAAAAATAAAAAAAAGTCGGACAGGTAGTAGTTGTATAGTAAGAACAGACTCCAATATAAATAAGCAAATAAATAATTACATAAATAAAATTTAATTAAAAATTTAATTTCATAAAATTTGTCAGTCAACCACAAAATTTTCCAAATTTTCTAACTAAAGGCATTACTTATATGTTATATAATGTCGGGTGATACGTCTGACATTTTCTGCGACGATATTTCGGATTCAATCACATCGGTACTAAAAGAAAAAAAATCAGGCATCAAACCGTGAAAACAAAAGACCGCATATTATACTGTCAAGGTATGATCAATATGTGTAGTGATTATACTTACAAATTCGACAAAATAGTACAAACAATTATAGGCAAAAATGGAGGACGGTTTTTATTCTTAAATCACTTTTAATTAAAGATCGTCGGTGTAATATTGAATTGTACCAATGTGTAAAAACACTGTCATCAAAACTAAAAGCTGAACGGCAATAAAATGAAACTCTCACTACTAACCAAAAGATGGTATCTTGATGTTATTGTGTACATTCTCGAGAGTTTGTTCTTGTGAAAATAAAATTATTTGCTTACCGTTTGCTCAAAATCCCACAATTCACATCGATGTTTTAGCATCGAAAAAATCCTTGTTGGCAAATTTAGCCTGACAATCTTTAACATCATTTACGGAACTGAAAACAACAAAAAAACATTACATTTTTACCGTAAAAAATAAATACTTTTAATAAATATTGATTTAAATATTGCATTTAATTTTCACCTGTTCCGAGTTCTTTCTGTCTTTTTGACATTGCACTTCCTCTTTTTCCGGTGCATACTGGGTGGCTTACCACGTATCCACTTTCGACCTAAAACACAAATAACATTTTATAAAAATCAATAACTTAAGTACCCTAATTCATAACCTAATTATCATTGTTAAAAATGCTCAAATAATGATTACTTACCCATGTAGAATGAAATAAATTATTTGGGGATGCTTCGGTTAAAAACTGTGGAGTTTAAAAATAACATTATTCGTAAACAAAGTAACAAATTCGTCAATTATATGTCCGCGCGGGCTGACTGCGAATGTCACATATACATACACTAGCAATAATAATAAAAAATGAAGGACGATTGACGTAGGTATGTATGCATGTATTTGTTAGGCAGGCGATCTCTCCGGGGCCCCTGCCCCCCGGCCCGTGCTTCACCTACTCCAGCCAGTCCGACTCAAGAAAGTGCGAATGAGACAATAACAAAAAAGCTAGTTAAATATACGTTGAATTTGTGGCCACCAAATTCGGCTTTTGAAGCAAATAAAACTTTTTTCAGTGAAGATTCAAATTTTATTGTATAGTTCATTATATGCCTGAGACGGGATATGTGAGTTTTTTTCAAAAAATATCTTCCGTTTGGTCACACATAAATTGCCAAAGATGCCTCGTAAAATCATGTAAAATCGTCATCTTCTGGGGCCTATATTCTATAATTTAAGGCAAATATCGAAAATCTGATCCATATGCGTACTTTATATTTACCATGTCTTTTAACTAAAAAAAAAAAAACAGTTTACTCTAGTATTTTAGCCGTAAATCCAAATTAAAATTTTGTATGAAACAGGCACCGCAGCCGTTCCTCTTAATTTTAGCCATTCTCTAGACCAACACCTTCTTTTTTTTCTTTTTAAGACACAGAGCTAATGTCAACGCAAGAAATGCTTTGTCCGCATCCGTCATTTTTAATAACACAAAATATTTCGCTATTCACCCCACTTCAGACCGGATACAATAAACGTCAAAAGACAATTCCCGGCGAAAGCTGTAAATAAATGAACTAATATTTGACAAACTTCATTTGAACGTTTGCGGCCTTGCCAGGCCTTGCTCATCAAACACGTGACGAGCAAACGTTAAATTTGACAAACAAATTTGATCGTTTACAGGCACCTTGATGACAAACAATGGCGTCCGTCAAACTTTGTTTACAGTTTTTTCGAGGAAGTGAAATGGCGGGAAGCATGAGTCGGCCACCTAGCGGCGAGAACACGCATTACATGGTTTGCGAACTCTTTCTTGCACACGAGTCTTATGCCGGCGCCAGACATGTGTTCAAAGAAGTGTTCACATAAGTGTTCACATGTGTGGCACGGGCATTTGATACTGTGTTCACTTATTTGCGCACTTAAGTGCGCTTTGCCGTTCCGTGTCGGTTTCTTTGGCGCACATCAAAGGAATCAAAGTCAAAATGTTTGCATGCCTGCCACACTGCGGGAAGCCCAGTAGCGCTTATTTATTTATTATTCAATTTATCTGGCTCTATGGTACCAAACTAGCTGAAAATTTAGAATCGTTAAGAATAATGGTTAAAATTTAAAAAGTCACAAAATATGCATAAAGTTTCATTTTAGGAAAATTCATCATTTCTATGGGCACTGATTTCAGACTTGAGTTCGAACTTTAAAAGTCAATTTTTCTCTCTATATGGTACCGAACAGGCTGAAAATTCGGAATCGTTATAAGAATCATTGTCCAAATCGAAATCAGTCTCAAAATCTGCATAAGGTAGCATTTCTGGAAAATTTATCATTACTATGGGCACTTTAACAGACTTGGTTTCGAACATTAAAAGCCATTTTTTCTGGCTCTATGGAATCGAACAGGCTGAAATTTCGGAATCGTGATGAGAATCGCTAATCGTTTTGGCTGTTTTTGTTTATTTATTTGCACGTGTAATATATAATTACTAGGACATAAATAATATAAGCAAACTGCGTCGACCAAATCGTCGTCCATGTTATGTGAGGTCTATTTGAAAACTGTGAGCTCAAAGAAGTGATCAAATCTTTGAACACATATCTGGCAGAGACACACATAAGTGACCAAATGTGTGAGCAAAGTCTTCAAATAAGTGTTCACTTATTTGAACACATGTCTGGCGCCGGCATTATGCCGGCGCCAGACATGTCTTCAAATAAGTGAACACTTATTTGAAGACTTTGCTCACACATTTGGTCACTTATGTGTGTCTCTGCCAGATATGTGTTCAAAGATTTGATCACTTCTTTGAGGTCACAGTTTTCAAATAGACCTCACATAACATGGACGACGATTTGGTCGACACAGTTTGCTTATATTATTTATGTGCTAGTAATTATTTATTACACGTGCGTACATTACATTACATTACTACACTAAATTACTCCAGGCGTCATTAATGTTATTTATGTTTTTATTCCCTTTTCGTTTTGGGTCCCATATGTCAGGCTCTCCTTGTAATAATTCAATGAATTCAAACACGCCCTCATTGTTCCACTCCATCGCTAGTTCGCTTGGTTATGGCCTATTGTGTACGCACGCGGCACGACAACTCTCCACGGCGACGCACGCGCTTCTGGGCTTCGCGCAGTGTGGCAGGCATGCAAACATTTTGACTTTGTTCCCTTTGATGTGCGCCAAAGAAACCGACACGGAACGGCAAAGCGCACTTAAGTGCGCAAATAAGTGAACACAGTATCAAATGCCCGTGCCACACATGTGAACACTTATGTGAACACTTCTTTGAACACATGTCTGGCGCCGGCATTATGGTAAAGTAAGCGAGAAAAAAAAGAATCGCTGACGTCACAAACATAGATTTTTACTATGTCTACAGTTTGTGTTGGCGTTTTTAAGCGGAGTTTTACCCCCCTGCAAGACACCAAGGCGCGATATACGGGATGGGAACCTTGGATAGTGACATTTCCATAGACAACGGACTATCGATGTAAATAATTACAAAAGACAGTTCCTACTTTTGATAAAAATGAATTATCAACGGACGTAAACGGAATTTTTCGTATACATTTATCATTTTTTTATAAAACCACAATCGACTGTATTCAGAATTGTTTTGAAAATTTTAACTATAATTTTTAGTAACAGAAGTAATAATTTATTACTCCCACGAACAGATACATTTAAATTGTTCGACTCTTGGAGTAACACGCCTCACACATTTATTATTATTATTTTTTTTTTGATCGGAAGACTCTTTCCGAACTAAATGCAATATAGATAGTGTCTTGTATAGTTACATCCATTTGTATATTAATGCGCGACATCTATTGACTTTTTTGCATGTCGAAGACAAATGTTTTTATTGTGAAAACAACATAACTGACAATTGCATACTTTGGGCAATTTTAATGGCTCGGCTAGATCCTGTTATAATTTTTATAAAAATATCATAAGCATAATACGTTAGTAAAAACAATATATTTATTAATTTAATAAAATAAAATACAAGTTTACTTAAATACTTGTTCGTAATATCTTCAGGATAAACCAAGAATAATCTAGTTTCAAGTGGCTGAAGATTTAAAATGGCAACACTTAAATTTCATCATGAGCTCGAAAATTATTTACTTCTTCTGTGGATAATTTTTTTTTCTGGCTGGCTGTCATTTTTTATTGTTTATGCTATTCAGCTTTACTTCTTTCATCAATTTGTACACAATAAATCCTGTAACCTCCATATAAAGTTAAAGTAAAACAGAATTATCACATCTTTAAGAAAAAGCATGGATTCCACCGCCATCAAGTTAGAACCAGGCACAAGTGCGGAAGAGAGTATTCCGGTGATGCTTACTGAAATTGATATAGACTATCCTTTTATAAAAACAGAATGTCCTGAATCTGTTTCCGACAACAATTCAGGTAATTCTTTGTCTTTGTGGTACATAACTAATAGTGAAACGGGACGAAACCGCGCGACCCCGAATACTTTCTCGCTCACACCTATTACGGCATCCCTATCTGCGAACTATCTACAGACACCGTGGAACTCTTACTGGATATACAAATCATAAACCAACTAATTGGTGGCCGGCACTCCGCTACCTACCGAATAATTTACCACGGACGGTCTCTATAAACTGATGTACGGCCTTGAACGAGCAGATATCCTGAGCCAGTCGTAGGTTCATTACCTGATCCTGATAACGATATGTATCGTCCCTTAAAGCGAGGTTGAAGAGTACCTAGTCGTACATAGTCGGAGATTTCCGCGACCTGTATACCTGTTTATACCTATTATTTACTGTCCGAGAAAAACAGCGAATTTGTTCAGGAGGTTGATAAACCACTACAACCTAATAATGCATGAAAGACTTGAAAGATTTTATTAATATTTGTAATTCAATTAGATTTAATTTGTAATTTTAAATTGGTTCAGTAAGTATATATATTTTGTAACTTTATTGCTATATAATATTGTGATTTTTATATTAGGATATATGTCACCACCGTGCATATAATATCTTTATTTTTAGTGTATGGCCTTCGCTCTGGGATCTTTTTTTGTAAAAAAAAGATGCCAGAGCACCTTCCTGTGCTTTTGAGAAATGCAAAATCATTCTGGAGCAAAAAATAAATACGATGGAGTCTCTTTCATTCGTTCATTCGTTAAAATACACAAATCACTTATAATTTATATAAATTAAATTATTCAAGGCTTTTGGCTACCCGGAATTAGTGTGTATCGAAAAAAAAGCAAAGCAAGATAGGGAACGTAGAAACACGTGTGTGTAGGAATGACAACCATAGTGATACGTAGTAGTACGTTGTATTCTACTACGCTGCTCGCTGTTGGCTTGCGGGGGTGGGCTGTTGATAATACAGCTATTTCATCCGTACGCACACATTCTTTGAATTGCTATCCTCGTCTCGTGCGTTTCGTTTCTAGCTTGATACTAACATCGATAGGTATGCACTGTTGTATTAATATTTCATCTGCACACACGTATTCTCTGAAATGTCATCCTTTCCTTTTTAGTTTATGTAAAGTAGATCGTTCCACATAAGAACCGTTTTTCCAATGACCCGTTCTAAACAAGTAGACATTGACTATGAACGGTTCACAGAGACGTGCACAATGCGAGCGTTACCATATTAATAAAATCACGTGAAAAACCGAAATTGTATTTTATAACTTAGTATTTTCTCTCAACAGGTGAAATGGGTTCAACGGAGCCTTCGAGTCTAGAGGGAGTCACCATCAAAACAAATGAAATTTCATATCCTGAAATTGATATCGAGGTTCCTGGTATTAAAAAGGAATGCTTTGAGCTCCCTCAAAGAATTCACCAAAGAGCGGGTAAGCCAAATTTCTTTAATGTATTTAATTATCACATACCAGTTTTCTTCAAATAAAGGTACAGGTGTAAATAAAAGGTAGCAAATGAATGGACTGGATTGTGTTGTTGAATATATTGATATGAATTGATGAATGCCATTCGTATCGGCATGTACGTAATGTTGTTTTTTTTTTAGATAGATTTAATGTGGGGTCTGTTACCATCAAGCAAGAACCAGGAACACAAGAAAAGTGTGGAGGGAGAATTCCTTTTTCGGAAATTGACAAAGTCCTCCCAGATGCCAAGAAGGAATGTTTAGAAGGCTACGAAGGAATTATCCAAACAGCGGGTAAAATATATTAATTGTTTGCTAAATATCGAGCTTCTTACACTTTAAGCGTTTATATGAATTTACTGTCTTTATGCTTACTTAGCTTTGTACGTAATCTTTTTCAGGATTGAAGGCCAATCCTGGGGAAAAGCGACACCGTTGTCACTACTGTACCTACTCCTGCTCTCATAAATCAACGTTAGAACTACACTTGCGCACCCATACCGGAGAAAAACCTTTTTCATGTTCCGTCTGTACTTATTCATGTACTCGAAAGGGAACTATCAAACTCCACATGCTTACTCATACTGGAGAAAAACCATTTTCATGTTCTTACTGCAGCTATTCATGTTCTAAAAATGGAAATTTAAAACGTCACATTCTTACTCACACCGGAGAAAAACCTTATTCATGTTCCTACTGCAGCTACGCGTGTTCTGAAAAAGCACACTTAAAAGGTCACTTGCTTACCCATACTGGAGAAAAACCTTATGCATGTTCCCATTGCAGCTGTTCGTACTCTCAAAAGAGAAGTTTAAAACTTCACGTGCTTACTCATACTGGCGAAAAACTTTTTTCGTGTTCCGTTTGCAGTTATTCTTGTTCTCGAAAGGAAAATTTAAAACGTCACATGCTTACCCATATTGAAGAAAAACTTTTTAGTTCTTTTTAATTGAACAAAAAATATGCATTCCATCTTATCGACTTTTATTCTGGTAAAACCCTTAAAGCCACGAAAGAAAACGAATATTTAATAATTTGTAAATTGGGTTACATCTTGAACAAGATATAGAAAGATAAAAAGGTAACGGTCCCAGCTGGGAATCGAACTCAGGATATTTTTCTTACCGGGACACCGCCTTTTACTTCTCTAAACACTACTAAGTTCACTCGGCAACGAAAATTACTTACCGCGTTGTACTTTGAAGACTATTCTATAGCAGTCCGCTCCTGGCGCCGAATCGCCAAGGCGCTGATAATACCTAATGCATTACAGTCCTAACACATCGCCCTCGATATTATTTTTCAAAAAAACGGCGCTACACAGAAATACAAACCATCCAAATATTATTGATAACACTAATAACCCATATACGCGTTTATTGGTTTTTGACAAGAACGTCAAAATGTTATTCGCTCGAGGTGACGTTTGGCTCAGAGCCGGTCCTGGATGTTTCACATTAAAATAAAAATGGTTATATTTGTCCAAGACACTATCTAGATTGCATTTAGTTCGGGTAAAATCTTGTGTTCATATATAAATATGATATAAAGATAATGTTGATAATTCTTAGTCGAAGTATGATACAGCTAAATATGACCGAAGGAAATAGAGCCGAATTAGCTCAGTGGTAGAGCAGAGCCCCGGCAAGGTTCAATCAAGTCATAGGTTCAATTCCTCGTTGTGACCTATCTTTTTACCGATTTTTCTTTGTCCAATTTTCTTTTGCGAATCGCTAATATTGTCTTCAAAAATTAAATATTACATTTTTTGGTTTTACTCATCAAGTTATTTAAAAACACTAATAAAACAAATTAATCTTATTGTTTTATTTACAATTAAAATTTATATCCTATTATTTCATACCAAATGTGCGGAGAGCTAATTTTCATCATTATGTTAGCTAGGTACTTGTATTTCAGGAAATTGTTTCAGGGTAAAATCAATATAATAAATTACCTAGAAGAGCAGTAGTCTTATTTGAAAAAATAGCTCTCCTTAAAGCATACTGATTTTTCTTTGAAAGAAAGAGTTCCCGGGAACGAATAAACTGACGATGTTTGAAAATCTTCTTCTATCTCCACAGTAAGCGGAAAAAGGTGAAAAAAGGCTGTTTCGAAATGTTTGATAAAAACTATATATATATGTGTATTATTAAAAATTATGTATTATTATATATTTTTTTAGAGGTGGCTACCAATAGAAATAAATTTCATTGGCCGCAATTGAATGGAGTTTAGACGACAATATAATACGCTAGCGCCTCTAGCGACCAGAGTTGTTGATATTACCAATATTTTACTGTAGCTGCCCTTTAGCATTATTAAGGTATTTGCTGATAGCTAAGCTCCGCCCTCAACTCCCTGTGGTCATGGTAAAGCTGTAAGTAGGTAATGGGCTCTATTGGGGGCTTATGTTAAATGAAGTTTATTACTAAATATGTATACAATATTTGTTCAGGCTCACAACTTCATTCATAATCATTTAAAAATAATTATATATACTTACTATTTGCATGTTAAAAAACTTTTTTAAAATATAAATACCACACAAGAGTCCCAAATGCTCTCGACCGTTGTAAGCAGTGAGACTACGGCATCCCCAATTGGGTAATGTTATGAGGATGAGGGTGGCTGGGATGGGAAGAGGAAGGTGGGAGAGTACCTGGCTATTCAGATCTGGTCACCAAAACGGCTAGAGCCATTTCAAGTAACGTTTCAATACTGAATGGTGTTCTTTCACCAGGGCGATACTGAGAGTATCTTCCGCTCTGGAACGTGCCGCAAGTATACTATATATTATTTGTAAATTAACTAATTTTAAAATATCACAAATTAATTAAATGAAATTTATTTGTGCATGCCAGGATTTGAACTCGCGACTTTCGAATTGCTAGTCGAGAGCCTCACCTTCCAGACGGTTGAGAGAAGCTGGGACTTTTGTGCGATATTTACTTTAAAAATATGGGAAAAAGCCCGGGCAACTCCTAGTAAACTATAAAATTTATTTATTTATTTATTTATTTAAACGCCCATTGGGCTTTTACATACATTGTTATTAGTGTTATTACATTAACTATGTGACATTGAAAAGTTTACGTACATATATAAATAAAATAGTTATTATATCTGTAGTACATAAATGTTTTACAAATAATACAGAATACCATTATGGAGAACAGTTTTTTTTTTCTTTTTTTACTTACTTAGAAAAATAAATGGATTGAAATTAATCAGCATTTATAGGGACTTAAAATCATATTCGAATTGTTATTTAAATTACAATATTAATTTGTAAAGTTAAAACATATATATTAAAGTTAAAAAGTCATAAAAGAAGTCATAAAAGAAAAGAGTGAAAAAAACAGAAGCTAAAAAATGGGTTTTTTACTATGGAGTGGAGAAGTCATACATATCAGCAAAGTGTTTATGTAGATTTCGTTTGAGCACTGCTACGGAATCTCTAAATATATCAACAACATTACCAAATTTATTACCAAAATTTTGTATTCGATTTAACGATATGTGCGCATGATAATTAGATTTGAAATTGTTACAGAAAAAGGTGGAATTTTGTCTCGTATTTTTGGAAGGTACAAATAATTTTATTGTGGCAAGAATTTCAGGGCTGTCGATTCTATAATTAATAATTTTATTTAGTAGAACAAGGTCGGAGATAATTCGCCTATCTGATAGCGTAATCAAATTTAGTTGATGCATGAGTTGGATATAATTTATATTTTGGATTGGAATATTTAGTTTAAAGTTAATAAATCTTAAAAATTTGTGTTGTACCCTTTCAATATTGTTGGAATGTACTTTATAAAACGGGGACCAAATAGGCGAATTATACTCTACTTGACTTCTTACTAAAGATGTGTACAGTGTGTTCAAACATTCTAGTGACTTGAAGTCACATGCGGTTCTACATATAAACCCAAGCATTTTTAGGGCTTTATTTGTGATTTCATTTATATGCGGATTGAATGTTAACTGTTCATCAAATATAACACCCAAGTCCCTGATTTGAGTGACAGCTGTCAATTTTACATTATTGAGCGAATATTCATAAATTGTATGATTTCGTATTTTACAAAAACGAATGACCTGACATTTTTTAATATTAAGAAACAGAGAGTTGATGATGCACCAACGATATAGTTTATTTAAATTAAGTTGCAAAGTATAACAATCGTCTAAACTGCGTATTGTTTTATATATTTTCAAATCATCTGCGAAAAGAAGAACTTCTACATCTTTAAATATGCTAACAATATCATTAATAAATAACAAAAAAAGAATTGGTCCCAGGTGAGACCCCTGAGGGACCCCACTTGTGGCTTCGAAAATGTAAGATTCCACAGATTTTATTTTGACACATAGCTCTCTTTTACTAAGATAACTTTCAATCCAACTTAACAGATTACCCTTGATACCCAACATACTTAATTTTTGTACAAGGATATGTCGCCTAACTTTGTCAAATGCTTTGGAAAAATCAGTATATATTGAATCCACTTGATGCTTCAAGGCAAGAGAATCAGTTATGTAATTTTCGTATATGATCAAGTTACTTAGGGTGGATTTACCTGTGATAAAGCCATGCTGGTTGGGTACAATAATATTATTAATTTGTTTACATATTACATCTAGGACTAACGATTCAAATAGTTTGGGAATAGCGGACAATATACATATTGGTCTGTAGTCTTAAAATAATATTATAAGAGTTATAAAAATAATAATAATGGCAAGGTATTATAAAACCAATCTTTAAGTCGTAGTTGTAAGTCACTAGTAATAAGTTATATATGTAAAAGATAGGATTAGATTAAATGTATAAATGAATTTGTCAAGCGCCTTTGAGGTTGATTTTCTCACGACGAAAACAGCGCTATAGAAATAATCCAATCATCTGACAGTATTATTACGCCAGCGTCTGAAAGGTTTAGACCCTCTGATTGGTCGAATTCAAATTGTATGTTTCTGGTAAATTCCGCATAGGAAAATATCACGCATTTTAGGGTTCCTTGAAAATTTCAATCCCTGCTTTACCGGCCTCTGGAGTAGTTTCCCCTTTGGCCGACGGAGGGCACTTCTAGCGGCATAATAGCGAATAATTTCATTTTAAATAATCCATAACAAATACGTACAATTTCATCTATTCAAACTACCAAACTACCGTTGTAATACGCATTTAAAAATAAAACAAACATTTGATTCAACTTAATGACAATAAACAACAACTCTTTGCATTTAGGATTTTTAAAAATATTGAAATTTAATATTATTTACGTAAATAATAATTTCGCAGCATTCTAACAGCCCAATAAATAGAAATATAGGTTAGGTGAACTGTTGTTAGTATCACTTAAACTGGGCCAAGCCCATCCATGTGCCGCCCGCAGGGCCTAGCAGCGAAAAACCCAGTTATTATTATCACACTTTATTACATAAAAATGAAACACAATTTCAATAATACTTACAAAATAGGTGCTTATAAAGAAATGCAAATTTTATTAATAAGTTTACCTAAGTATTAACATTTAAAATAAGTGAAAGAAAATTAATTTATTTTAAACACTTCAGTTTATGACATTACACAAATTCAAAATAAAAATATCATTAATAAGGAATTTCGTAATTATAAAACTTTAAATCTGATGCTAATTTTAACGAAATCGGCTCTGGGCATCTTCGGTTAGTTACAGATAAGCTTAAAAGTAGATGAACGTTGTACGAACGCTATGCACAAATATATTTAAATGTAAATACTACAAACAGAATTTTGGAAATATATTAAAAGATACTCGCTTGTGAAATGAAATACCATCGTTCGATTTAGATTTTTCATTGATTTTATTGGAATACGAAATCACTGAACCGAAAACCAGTTTTCATTTAAAAGAATAAAATACAGAAGACAAAACGACAAACCTCTCGTGAAGATGAACTGCGAGCGAATGACGTTTGTATAAGTTTTTCTACAACAAATTTCAGACTACCCAAAGCATGGTCAAAAAGCTGCTGACCGTACTTTCCAAATAGACTGTAATTCCATCAGACAATCTGAACTGCGATTGCAAACGGACTACAGCAAATTCGATAAAGTTTCTCATAAATTGTTATCACACAAACTAGAAGTATATGGGAGCAAAGGAAATCTACTAAAATAGCATCAGATCTATTTAACACCTAGAAAATTAACTAGACGTAAAAATATCTAACAAATCAAAGCAAAATTTGAAGCTCATAGCTGAATGACATAGTTACTTAATTTGAAGGAGTCCAATTCGTATTACTATAAAGAAAGGGTACAAACAAATAATTAATAATATGTTAAACAAAATTCTTATTTACTAATTTAACTACCCAGTTAACAGAGAAATATTGTCGGGTCTAACTGGGGAGCTAGCCTATTTACTTATACTTATGAATAATAATAAATCTGTGTGTATGTAGGAATATCTGGTTACAAAAATTTCCAGTAAGAATTATCTAAAATATTACAAATATTGGACATTAAAAGAATAAGTAAATATACACACAAAATAGCAATAGGATAGTTAAAGAATATATCTGAAAATATCGACCAGCTAAATACCAATGGTTTCGGATAAAAATGTACCATTAGTTTGTTTATAAATTTTGAATAGCTTTTCTCACTTTTTATTGCATCCGGTAAATCGTTGAATGGTCCTACGTAATTTGTAAAGGTGTTGTGCAGCTGTCGTGTTAAATCTGGGTACATATATATATTCAACGAAGGTGATGTGTGCTTTTTATGGTGTTTTACATTGTATTCTAGTTTGAAAATTTAGTGGAAATTACATTGGAAAAGTTTGAGTAGTCATCGGTTTGAGTGAAAGTTTAAAAAAATATATAACGTTTATTGTTTGTTTTAATAGGAGTATAAGGTCTGCGGAGAACCAAATTGGATATGTTCAATAGTTTGGTGTAAACGAGTGGACACGAGATTTTATATTTTCGGCAAAAGTTTGGTAAAGTTTTTCTAGGGTTTTTTAGATATCGCTATCATTATTAAAGGGAGATATGTAAATACGAATGTTAGAGGGAGTGCGCAAAATTCACATAAATTTAAAAGATTACAGCATAAATTTTTACGGCACATAAATTATAAATTACAAATTCCAATAATTTATAATACAAATTACAGTGAATTAATGTAATTTACTTAAACTACCCGAATTGTCACAGTGAAGAAATATATGCCATGTTTTATTAAAATGATTAACGGACTATGTAATTAATGAATATGATAACTCTCGCGAACCGAATAAATATAAAACTAAACTCCATGCTCCATTCAATGTAGTTGCTTCTCGCACTAATTTTAGGTATAATTCTTGTTCTCAGAGATTGCATCATGCGGAGAATGAAACTTATTGAGACGACATATTTAACTTTAAGAACATTGCTTGTTTCAAAAAGCAATTATAAAGCATCAATTTATTATTACAATTAATCCTTAACGGTATCAGTTTGTTATTACAATTATAAGATGATTATATCTATTACATACTTGTGTTTTTATAAACAATGGTACCTATGTCATGAAACTAAAATCCCAACGGGCGTTTACAAAACAAATAAAAATAATTTGTCACCAAAATATTTTCGAAAAACAAAATAATATTCAACACGGACATTTATAAACAGAACACAAGTACGTGCAATTAAATAAAACTACTAAAAAAGACAAAACCAATAAGCAAAACAGTTTACAAAGGGATGAAATTCTGCCTGAAACTAAAAAATCTGCACCAATAGGTAGATTTAAGACCTGGAAAATTGGAGGAGCTAAGTTAAGCAAGAGAAAATTTGATGGCATGTAAGTTATAATAAATTAATCATTTTAAACTTTAAAATTTTTAAGATTATTCTTTAGTGTGAGTGCGATTGTGTGTAATTATGTTTGATTTCTGTGAACATCGATAGCTACAGTATTATCATGAGAATGGTTTTCTATGGCATGAGTAAGTTTATGTCTAGTTAAGGATAACTTATGCGAACATGAATAGTCACAGGAAGAGCAAAAGAATAGTTTTTCTTTAGTATGAGTGCGAATGTGTCTAGTTAAGTTTCCTTTCTCTGAACATGAATAATTACAATAAGAACATTTAAATGGTTTTTCTTTAGTGTGAGTTCGAATGTGGGAATTTAAGACTGACTTCTGTGAACATGAATAGTTACAGTAAGTGCATGCGAATGGTTTTTCTTTTGTATGCGTGCGAATGTGTCTAGTTAAGTTTGCTTTCTCTGAACATGAATAGTCACAGTAAGGGCATAAGAAAGGTTTTTCTTTAGTATGACTGCGAATGTGTGTAATTAAGTTTGACTGCTGTAAACATGAATAGTTGCAGTATGTGCAAGAGAATGGCTTTTCTTTAGTATGAGTGCGAATGTGTCTAGTTAAGTTTGCTTTTTCTGAACAAGAATAGTTACAATAAGAGCACGAAAATGGTTTTTCTTTAGTATGAGTTCGAATGTGTGTAATTAAAGTTGATTTAAGTGAAAATGCGTAGCTACAGTAAGAGCATGAAAATGGTTTTTCATTATTATGAGTACGCTCGTGTATAGCCAAGCGTGATTTCCATGGACAGGAATAGTTACAGTAAGAGCATGAGAATGGTTTTTCTTTAGTATGAGTGCGAATGTGTCTAGTTAAGTTTGCCTTTTCTGCACACACATAGTCACAGTAAGAGCATGAAAATGGTTTTTCTTTAGTATGAATGCGAATGTGTGCAATTAAGGTTGATTTATGTGAAGATGAATAGTCACAATAGTTGCATGAGAACACTTTTTCTTCGTCGTGAGTGCGCAAATGAACCATTAAGTTAGGTTTCGAAGCAAGTTTCTTGTTACATTTAAAACAAGGGAAAGACATTTTAGATTCTTTTTGGTCGCAATTTTGTTGATCCGAAATGATGTTTTTTTCTCTCAATTCTGCATCTAGAAAATAAAACAATAGTAAACTAATAAAAATACACAAAAATTATACATGTATATTGTATAATATTATAATGTTTATAGATTACTCTATTCCAATTACACAATTAATACCACCCAAAATAAAATATAAAGCTGTTATGTGTATACACTGCCTTTTATAGTAAACAGATCTGAATACATATGTTGGTATAACATAGAAGGGTTACATACAGAAGGGTTCTGAAAGTCTCTTTGGAATAATACAATTTTAATAGTAAATACCGCGTGTGAAGGTATTTAAATTATTAAAATGTTGATTTACCCGCCGTTTGGTGAATTCTTTCAGAGTTTTCCGAGCTTTTCCTTTTAATGTCCGGGAACTCGATATTAATTTGTGTACGCGATATTTCTCTTTCCTCTTTATCTCTAGTTCCTGGTTCTACTTTGATGGTGACTCCCTCCAGTCTAGAATGCTCCGTTGTACTTGTTCCATCTGATTTTATAAATTTAATTATTAAATGGGATGTTTGCAATACCTTTAGGTTAGCGCTTATTTATTTATTATTATTGAATACTTATCAACTAATGACATTGTATACTCCCGTTTCTAACCTTAACACTGAGCGTATGTGGAGATCGGCCAAACGAGATAAATTAAAAGAAGAAGAGCGCTGTTGCATTAGGTTAAGGGTGGCCAACAGTTGAATTAAAACAAAATTTTAACTTACATCAACAGTTTAATTTGTAGAACTCGATTTTTATTTGAATTTTTCTTTAACATACTCAATATGTTAATTAAGTTGTTTGTATTGACAGACGATTGTCTTAATATTTTTTCATCCTTGTCCTTTCTTAATATCCATAAAGTCCCATTTGCTAAAAACTGAATTTCACCCTAGCTGTCTTTATTATCTACTTGTTTATTCTTAGGAATACTGATTAATAAGTAGTTATGGGTCAAACAGATGATAAAAATTCTGCTTGGAGCTATTTTAACGAAATTATACAACATACAATACTATCGAATACCACATTAATAGAAAAAAAGATATCCCATGAAAATAAGCACATCAAACCTTGGATTACACAAAACATCATCAACTGTATAAGGAAAAGAGATGAAATACATTTAAAGGTTAAAAAAGACCCTTACGATGTATTTAAATTAAGATTCTATAAAAGATACAGAAATATAAGTTAAAATGTTATTCGCTACGCCAAAGAAAACTACTATAAAAGGAAATTAGAAGAATGTAACAATGACTCCAGAAAAATATGGAAGATTATAAAAGAAATCACTAACTCTGAACCCTCCTACAACAAGAAAATGATTGGAGAATTAAACATTGACATGATTCCAACTTCCTTTGCAGAGCATCCTGACAAAATTCTGGAATATATTAATACTTTTTTCACTAACATAGGCTCGAAATTGGCAAATAAATTCACAAAACCAATTACTAATGAAAGGAAAATAATGAAGTCTCAATCCAAGATAGCACACTAAATCTAAACCAAATAACTAGCAACGAACTAAGAAAAGTGATGGCTTCACTAGATAACACTTCTTCAGGAAATAATCTTATCTCAATCAAAACTATACAACATCTCCAAGAGGAGTTGATCCTCCCCCTGACATACCTTATAAATCTCTCTATATCAAAGGGGATATTTCCTTCTTGTCTAAAAAATGCTAGTTTTCCAATTTATAAAAATTGAAGCAAAAATGACATAAATAATTACCGCCCTATAAGCATCCTAACCACTTTCTCAAAAATCCTGGAAAAATTTTGAGCCAAATCGTCCACTTTAATTAATAAAAAAAAATCCCCGACACAATATGGATTTTAGGAAATTTTGAGTACCGTGGACGCCATTGAACATTTTACTAGAATAGCCATGAAAATTTAGACGATGGAAAAAAATGTCTGGCTGTTTTTATAGACCTAAAACAAAGCCTTTGATACAATAGATCATAAAATTATTCTCACAAAACTTAAAAAAAATGGCATATCTGGCACTCCACTAAATTTACTGAAGACGTACTTGACAGGACGAACACAACAATTACAAATAGGCCAGCAAAAAAGCAATCCTCTTCCAATAAACTACGGCGTCTCTCAAGGAAGTGTCTTGGGACCAATCTTATTTCTCATCTACATAAATGAAATTACCAAACTTCCCATCAATGGAAACATAATTAGTTTTGCCGATGATACTGTTATGTTATTCCACGAAAAGGACTGGATGGACACTTATAAAGAGGATGAATATGGACTAACTGCCCTTCAAAATTTGCTTCGGATGAACTCTCTTACGCTCAATATAATTAAAACTAATTATCTAGCCTTTTCAATAAACTCAAGAGGTCAACCGGGTAAAGAATACACTCTAAAATTGCACGAGTGTCAAAACAATAAGTCACATTGCTCTTGCCCTATTATAACAAAGGCAAAAAGTATTAAGTATCTAGGAGTGGAAATAGACGAAAACCTTAGATGGGACATACACATAAATGGAATCACTAAAAAGCTTACGAGACTTTTACATTTCTTCAAAAACCTAAGAAACATACTACCTAGGAAAGATATCAAAAAAGTATTTTATGATTTATGTCATTCCCGTCTTGAGTACGGAATTCTAGTATGGGGATCTGCTACAGCAAATAATATTAACCACTCAGATATTGCCCAGAAGAGCATTATAAAAACCATACTAAAATTACCCATCAGAACCCCCTCAAAAGATATTTTTAAGTGTTCTGACATTCTAAATTTAAAACAAATATATGGCAAGAATATTTTAATACATCATTTTAAAAACAGAAAATCTCCTAATGAAACTCGGATACATGATACAAGAGCCTCAAAAGGGGATATACGAGATGTTCCAAAATTCGAGACAAGTTTTTGCCAAAGAAACCACATATATCTAACTTTACAACATCTTTCCTCCAAGTTTGAAAAAGATAGAAAAGATAAATAAGCTTAAGGAAAAAATCAAAACATGGGTGAAAGAAATTAATGCAGACATACTAGAAAATGTATTAAAAACATCATACAAACTAAATAACAGAAAATCAAAGAAATTATTATTATTATTTTTTTTTTCATGTTCTCCATGAAACGGTTATACACCAATATATCATGGAGAAGATTACAAATTAAAAGGTTTACACAGGCAGTTTTACTATTTTGTCACATGCGTTATCAGATAGTTACTGAATTGTCTGTAGGTGACATTGAAATGACGTCGATGGCTAATGCAGAATCGTTAAGCAGTTGAGTCGCTCTGTTTATTGGCGCGTTCTGATAGGCAGAAGTCCTCGCTTTCGGAGCATATAAGAGTGCATGGGATCTCCCTCGAGTATAATTGTTAGGGACATAAAAGTTAACCTCTTTCGACATAGGCGGATTATGTATTGTACCAGAGATTAACTTAAAAAAGTGTTTGCCTAAAAATATTTTTCTGCGGGCTTCTAATGTATTGAAATCGCTGTATATTGCATTTGTTGTATATTGTTCGCTGTCATAGGAATGTGTTTAAATTTGCTTTCCGTTTTTTTTTTTCTTTTGTATGTTCTCTTTTATAAACGATATCTCTCCACTAGCTTCAAGAAAAATATCAAACTGCCTTGGATGAGAACACTTAAATGTTTTTGATATATATAAATGTGTGTTGTGCCATGTAGGGATGGTCAGGAACTTTTAGATTCATTAGCTTAGATTAAAAGAAGAAAAGTAGAGTTTTGACTTGAGAACCGAAAGAGGGAACCTTCAGGACCTTAAAACGGTTCGGAAAGTGGTGGGCGCGCTCGACTGTACATTTTTATTTAAGAGTACGGAATATTCGAATTCATTTATAAAAGTAAAGTAAAAATAAAGTTTTACCCGCTGTTTGGTGAATTCTTTCAGCGTGCTCCAAGCATTCCCGTGCAATGTCTGGCAGTTCGGAGCCAATTTCGGAGAACGAATATTCAATTTTTTCTCCTCCTTTTATCCCTGGTTCTACTTTGATGGTGATTCCGTCTAGATAAGATTGATCGGTTATTCTTCTTTCACCTGAGAATGGAAAAACTTTGTTAAAAATTGGAAACTAAAACTAAACGGGATGCTTATTATATTATTTGACTCTTGGATACTTGACGGTCGATAAGTATAAACATATCAATATACATATTATTTTGCGATACTATGTATGCCCTCTCAACCGTTCATAGGTAATGTCTACTCTATTAGAACGGGTAGTTTCACCGAATCGTTTTTGCGAAAAACGGCTAGTATTTGGAACGACCTACCGACATCTCCCTTTCCTAATTCACTTAATGCAGGACTCTTCAAGGTACGAATTACAGCAGGACCCCGACGACCACCGAAACGTTCTTCCCAGACCCAACGTTCCCCAACTAAGGAGTGATATGGTTCCGTTGTCTGCACACCATACAGGCAGGCGATTGAATAGTGATAATAAAACTCAGAAGAATAACGTATTATGTTGGATCGATATACAGGTATGGGCATGTCGTGACAACCAAGCAAAAACCTACAGTTTAATTAATATTTTTATGTAAATATACAGACAATAGGAACACGCTTAAAACGCACATTTTATTTTAAATATACTTTCAAGTAGTTAGATGAAAATGAGAAGAAAGGATTCCAGGAATGATTTGAGATTTTCAAGGCCAAAAGTATTATGGTGATTTGCCGTGTTGCGCTACCTCCTTCTGTAGCCAACGTTTCGGACAGCATTACAGTTTCCATCATCAGAACAAATGTGAAGAATGTAAAGAAGGATGTAGCGCAACACGGCATGATACCCCAAAAACAAATCAATATAAGATAGCATTCCAGTTTCTGGAAATGGAAAATAACGCATTTTGATAATTGTTTCGTTAAAAAACCTATTGTCACTTGGCGACAAATGCTATTGATGTCAAAATTTTAAAGTTAGTTTTTTATTCTCTTATTTAATCCAAAATTTCAGCCACTGACCCTAAAAAGGTTCTTAGGTTGTCAGTTTAAGCTTAACTAAAACAAAAACAATTTATAATTAGTATGGCGTGAATAAAATTACGTCAAATTATCAGTTTTTTACCAAATAGCTACTAAAATGCAATATTTTCCATTTCTGGAAGCTAAAATACAAACTTCACATTATAATATGACTGATACACAGAGGTTAATATATATTAAAAGTGTGTATAATCCGTGTCCCTTTCTTCAGTATGCATTAACCATATTTTCGATAGTATGTTGTTATATAGAAAAACGAAATACCTGAATTGTTTTCAGAAATGGATTCTGGATATTCTTTTTTAATAAAGGGGTAGTCTATACCGATTTCCGTAAGTATCACAGGAATACTCTCTTCCGCACTTGTGCCTGGTTCTAACTTAATGGCGGTGGAATCCATAATTTTTCGTAAGGATCTGGTAGTGCTGTTTTACTTTGTAACGTTGATAGAAGTGTTCTAGAGAGAAGGGTCGCTTGTTTTCTTTCAAAGAGTACCAACAAATTGACTACACGAGCAAAAGCCAACGGAGAAGTGACAGCAAGCACGCGGATATCTTTATCCATAGAAATTACAGAATTAAGAAAAAATCGAATTTTGATGAAATCCCAGTGCTGCCATTCGCTAGCGGAAACGCCTACATATTATTTTTGTTAACTGATTTTATTAAGTATTATTCTTGTGGTCATTGTTAAAACTATTGAGAGAATGAAATACATAAGAAGCTTAAATTATTTAATATTATGTTATGTTCAGAGATGTACAAAATGGGTACCCAAATTTATTTATTGTTATTAAGTTTAATTTGTAGAACTCCATTTTATTTTTTATTTTTTATATATTCAATAATATTGTTATTGGGTTTATAAAAACAGTTTATTTTTAAACAAGTTCTGCTGTGTAATTATTATAACGCGTGACAGCTGTTTCGCCCTCTGAAGGCATTATCAAACTGTGGGTAGCCCACTTACAGACGATACATTTATATTATTTCTAGGTAGGTATTTTAATTTCAATTACTGATTTCTTAATTGATTTTTGAGTAAGATATTAGAAATTATTAATGGTTATTACCCCAGCAAAGTTTCCCCAATTCCATTTGAAATGAAAAATGAAAATGGGTCAAAACTTTTCCATCTGAAAATGCAAATTACCTATTTTCAAAATGCATCGAAAATGCAAAATGGTTCTCATTCAAACAATTAATGATGGACATCAATGTAGAACAAACATATTATGATGGTAAATCATTTACATGATGGTAAATCCAAAAACACCACGACAACAGATTATGAAACCACAAAAAATTTGCTCGGGTCTAACGTAAGGTTGCCAACGTAAAAACATAGAAACTGCTATCTAACATTTAATATTATAGCGTCATGGCCCCATGTTCAGTATTTGAATCAGTATTTTTTGTAATGGTATCACTCAATTGCCAGGGCTCCTACCAGAGAGCAACTTGACAAATGTAAATTATTTCTCATAGCGAGGTCGAGGACCGAGTGATATTTGGGGCCTATGAAAAAAAGATGAGTGGAGATAGTAGGAAGAATGTTGCAAAAAAGCATTTAAAATGGAAAATGCATTGAGAAAAGCATTTAAAATGCAAAATGGTTTTTAGAAAAGCATTTAAAATGCAAAATGGAAAATACCTATTTTTCATTTTGCATTTCCATTTGAAATGGATTTATTTGAAATAAAGCACATCTCTGGTTATGTTACATAGTTTGATATATTATGAAGAACTAGTTAGTAATGAAAGTAGTTAGCAAAAAGTGACTTGACGGACCTCACTCCTGTAAAATAATGCCGGACTATTAGTTAATTTTAGGTTAGGCTTGAATGAAATGTCGAGCTTAGCGTGACTTGGAATATAAACCATATTCAAGTCATAAGCCTAGATTTCAACAATATTACACGAATTATCTGTGGTTTTAAAAGAGGAATGTGTTTCTCTTTTCTTTTTCAAACCAAATTACTATCTACCTACGAAAGTTGTATATTTACTTTCTGTAATGTCATCTGGAGATGCGATCTTTTAAAATTTCAACGACTGCAGTTGATTTTCGATACAGTTCCCTACTTCAATCAGTACGCTATTTGCGAATTGTTTATAGTTTTCTTTTTGCTTGAGTCGGTGCATCATATATGAAATTAAGACAAACTATGCCCTGAAAACAAACCGTCTACAAGACTATGTTAAATTCACTAACCATAAATTACTCTCACATTCCTCATCGCTCGATGAATGTAACAGTCCATAATGATAAGATCCGGTAATTTACGTAAATTTTGGTGAGATGTAAATATGCAAATTGTAATGTAAAGTACCATTTATATTTTTTGGAATATGTGATCGATTAGACTGGGATGATCAGCGATCACAAGTTAGTTTATTATAATAATGCTCACAATAATATCGTGGCAAGGGCAAGTCCTACACTCCAGGTAAGTGTACTCGAAGTGATTCTGCTCGTCGCTCAAAGCCTTGTGTCTCCGGTGATCACCGTCGGTTCGTACTGTGAAATCATTCAATGTTTGGCTGTCGCCGCCTTTGTAAACAGATATTATCGTGCATTACGTTCGTCCATTCCGCAATATCTATTATAAATATTATCATTAATATCTTCACTGTCCATTTTAATTTGATACTTATAATAATAATAACATTGGCAATACGCAATACGAACAAAAATGCTTGAACGCTGGACATTTCGCTGTCATTTTTCACTCTGTTTGTAACTAATCTTTTTACTGGGCCAGAGGTTATTCGATCTGTTTGGATCCTCTAGCTTGATAGGAGATTTGCACTGGGAAGAGTGTTAGGGCGGCTTGCACCATAAGTTAAATTTGGTTTAAATATCATTTTAAACACATTCTTTAAACACATTATTTTGATTATTTTTATGCATTTTTATTTTTTATTTGTCTTGCACCATAAAATTTAAATGTTAAATGCGTTTAAAGAACTGTCAAAGTTAAATACCAAAAAGGGGCTGTTTAACCGAGTTAAACGTGTTTAGCCCACTACTCATAAAGCAGTACTGTGAATTTTTTTCGGTTATCCCTTCGATTTCTGATTGTGGTTAAAATCTATCTCATTTTAATTTGTATTCACAATGAAAATTTGGGATTTGCATTCTGACGATGATGAAGAAATTAAAGAGTTTATAAGTAGACCGTTTATTGTCAGAGAAGTAAACACAAGAACAAGTTTATTTGAAAGATGTGTCAAGAAGTTTCAAAAAAGATTTCTTCTCTGTTAAGAAACTACATCAGTATTAGAAATTGAACCAGTTAAAATTCAACACGAATAAAAACAATGCCGTGACTCAGGTATTATGCACATTAAGATTTTATGCAACAGGGAGTCAAATAATTACTTGTGGCGATATGATTGGAGTTGACCTGTCCACAGCTTGTCGTATAGTGCACCGTGTTTTGTATAAAAAAATATATCAAAATGAAGAAGAGAATTGCATCAGAATTTTACAGAATAGCAAAATTTCCTGGAGTATGTGGTGCCATTGATGGCACACGTGTGCGCTCATTATCTCCAGGCGGAGGTATTGCAGAGATTTTTAGGAAAAGAAAAGGGTACTTCTCTATTAATACGCAGTGTTTAACTGCAGCAGATCTACAATTCGTTGATGTTGTGGCGCGGAAAATTTATAAAATACAGTGATTTGAATAGTTTGAGAGAAGTAAAAATTGTTTCTTATATGCAATATAATGCCTCGTTCTGTCTTGTCTGTCCTGCAATAGTTATAATTATTATATTTGGGTGTATTTAACATACAAGTATTTTCAATTTATTTATTTATTCATTTATAATCTCTTACATACAGTTTACATAATAAGTACCTATTCTACAAAAAAAAAAACAATATCAGTATTGGTTAGTAGTAGTGTTTTAAGCATTTTGTTCTAGGAGAACTCTTACTGATGTTTTAGGTATCTAGTGTTATTATGCCTTCATAAGTAAGAAGTATGAGTAGTTGTTTCACATCAAATTAAAAAACAAGCTGTACCCCGCCACGCATTGCTGTGGCTCAATCATTCTGTGCAGATAAGCAATAGCGCATGTTGCTTTAATGTTCAACACATAGCGCTGTCTTAAAAAAAAACATGTTTGTCTAACAGATTGCAATGTTTTTCAAAAATAAATGTTTTACCTGCCATAGGCGACATCTATACAAGATAGGTATACAAATACACGCGTATTCAAATGAAACGTCGCGTCGTGTCAAAATTTCAAAGCAATCGTTTAAGAACTTTCGGAGATTTAATATTTAGAACAAACATAATTTTTTTAATTTATTCATTTATTTATTAAACGCCATAAAAGGCTTTTACAGTAATGTGAAACATTAGATTATAAGTACACAGTTCAGGGCTGTCAGAGACTTGACAATTAAAAATAACATTTTTCATTAAAATAATACATCCGTTAGCCAACACTATAAGACATCTGAAGCAAGCAGTTTATATTGATGCTATACATATACATATGTTACACATAAAGAAAAACATGTCAGTATGATGCAGTACAAACAGACATTTAATATTTCACAAACATATCAGTTACATTCACAACCAAGTATTTGGCGTTTTAAATATTCTTTTCGAGAACAAGAATAACTGCAAACGGAACATGAAATCGGTTTTTCTTCTGTATGGGTAAGCATATGAAGTTTTAAGCTTACCTTACGAGAACAAGAATAGCTGCAGTGGGAACATATACATATATATTTAGATTGATGTGCTTCAAAGAATTAAACAGATATTGTTCAGCAATAAGTATTAGCCTGAAACAGCCATGCAAAGCTACGTCGGTAGCTTAATGGTAAGAGCAGCTTACCGGCAATCAGAAGGCTGCGGGTTCAATTACCGTCGGCGGCATATATTTTACTCGGAAGATTTTTTCAATTAGATACTATGGGTGTTTCAGTCTAATAATTTTTGCTTGGTTATCCTTTGTGCTATGCATAAAACCTCATCTTGTAAACATAAGTTCATCATTAAATGATAAATATTCAGGAAACCAAAATATTTTTTAAAGATCTTCAATTAAAATCAAACAAGACTGATCTGATCTGCTCTACTATATTCTATGCATTATCATTAAGTTATATAGACGAAACATAATCGATTAATATTAATTATACCATGAATTCATTAAATAATATAGACGAAACATAATCAATTTATAATAATTCTACCATGAAGCAGTTATTATGTTAATCAGTATTACGTTAAAATAATTAAAATAGTAATTAATAATAATTAATAATAATTTGTAATAATTCTACCATGAAGCAGTTATTATGTTAATCAGTATTATGTTAAAATAATTAAAATAGTATTATGTTATAGTAAAATATAATTATAAAAGTTGGTTTTCGACATATTAATTATGAAATAATAGGACATAACTTTAATTTGTTGAAAAAACAATGAGATTTAATGCAACATAATTTTTGTTAGGTTGATCAAATCCCGTGTACAAATGATTGTAACATACTTTTTCTTTCAACATGTAATGTAAGCATTATACAAAAAGTAATATAAACCACTTTCGAGCATTATTTATTTAATATACGTTTCATTTTCTTTTTCTTTTAAAAGAAGTTTTTTTTCCTGTATGGGTTAGCATATGACGTTTTAAATATTCTTTTCGAGAACAAGAATAACTGCAAACGGAACATGAAATCGGTTTTTCTTCTGTATGGGTAAGCATATGAAGTTTTAAGCTTACCTTACGAGAACAAGAATAGCTGCAGTGGGAACATGAAAAAGGTTTTTCTTCAGTATGGGTAACCATGTGACGTTTTAAATATTCCATTCGAGAACAAGAATAACGGCACACGGAACATGAAAAGGGTTTTTCTTCGGAATGGGTAAGCATGTGAAGTTTTAAGCTTATCTTACGAGAGCATGTATAGCTGCAAAGGGAACATGAATAAGGTTTTTCGCCAGTATGGATAAGCATGTGACCATTTAAATGTGCTTTTTCCGAACATGAATAGCTGCAGTAGGAACATGAATAAGGTTTTTCCCCAGTGTGGATAAGCGTGTGACGTTTTAAATTTCCCATATTAGAAAATGAGCAGCTGCAGTAAGAACATAAAAAAGGTTTTTCTCCAGTATGAGTAAGCATGTGACTTCTTAAATACGCCTTTCGGGAACAAGAATAATTGCAAACAGAACATGAAAAGGGTTTTTCTCCAGTATGGGTAAGCATATGAACTTTTAAATTTCTCTCATGAGAGAATGAATAGAAGCAGTGGGAACATGAATATGGTTTTTCTCCAGTATGTGTAAGTATGTGACCTTTTAAATGTGCTTTTTCAGAAAATGAATGGTTGCAATAGGAACATGAATATGGTTTTTCTCCAGTGTGGGTAAGCATGTGACGATTTAAATTTCCCCTATGAGAACATGAATAGCTACAGTAAGAACATGAAAAAGGTTTTTCACCAGTATGGGTAAGCATGTGATGTTTGATAGTTCCCTTTCGAGAACATGAATACGTACAGATGGAACATGAAAAGGGTTTTTCTCCAGTGTGAGTGAGCACGTGTTGTTCGAACGTTGACTTATGAGTGCTGGAGTAGTAACAATAGTTACAAGAGTGTCGCTTTTTCCCAGGACGCTTCTTCAAGTTTGTCATTAACCCTGAAAAAATATTAGGGATAAAGCTTATTAAATATAGGCATAGTAAAGGGAAATCACTAAAAAACTACGTACATTTTGAAAACTTAGCAAAACTTTACAAATTAAATTCTACTGGAATTTCTAGCAAACTAACTAATAATGGTTGATAACACTAGCAACATAAGGGATATGATAAAAATATCGAATGATTATTTATATTTTTACCCATCGACTTCAAAAATCTTATTTTTACTCTAGCTCATCATCATATAGGTCGTTAAGGAGAAGGGACCATGCGCAGAAAAGTCCCACAATCACTTCGCTGCAAACCATAGCGAACACAACTTTTCTGTGCAGGTTTTAAAGCCCATAACTGTTTACTCCGTATCCCATAATTCTAGAAATGATTCCTTCAATACGGTATCTATACACTGTTGCTTCCATAACGCGATAATATCTATACAAACAACTGAGTCCTAAGATTTATATTTTTAATGCTATTTCTTACTTTAAGATAACGATAAAAACACAATATATTTCTCTCATATTTGCGTTAAGTAAGGTCAAATTCTTAAAATAAAATGTTATTTTATGAACACAGTATCTTACTTCTATGTTATGAATTATAGTATTAAAATAATGTCACCTTATTCATGTTATTGTGTGTGTTTGGTTCGGATGCATTGACTGATAAGCTTAACTGCCTACCTTCTTTCCGAACCCCTTAGCTTTTGTCTATTTTAACTTGGCAAAACAATAAATCTTCCAAATTTACAACAAGAAGTACTTACTGTATGCTTTAATGACTGTACTGCAAAGCTAATATCGACCCATTACTGAAGCGTTATCTACAAATCCCAAATAAAAACGAAAGCTTACCATTTCAAAATTAGTCACAATATCTATTGTAATTATTCCCCCTTTTTTATAACATTTCCTCTAATTTAAAGGGGTTAGTTATTTAAAATAAAAATGTACTTCCCACCGCACTTGACAACGTGCGTGCACAGTTAAACAATTATTTTATGATTTGTTGAAATACCAGATGTTAACTATCCCGCAGCCAAGTGGAGGAGTAGGTAGTACCCAACATTACTATCCTCCTTATATTAGCTTAAATACTTGACACTTGATTTTAGTATTTTACGTATTCATTCGCAAATACATAAATTACCATTAATAATTGACTGAATAATTGGGATTTCTATAGTTTAAGGGCCCATAAGAAAAATCATGGGGTCGTCGGAAGACCCACATGGTTACAGACGTTTTGTTTGGCATGTTGGCCTGTCAAGAGTTAACAGAATCTCTTAACAGTGGAGATCCTAGGTACATACGTACCTAAAGACGAATGTAAATTAGACCTCTTTTTCTGATTGTATTTCGAATGCATTTTGGCTAAAGGTGATATTTTTATGAACACCTAAAGACGAATGTAAATTAAACCTCTTTTTCTTATAGTATTCCGAGTGTATTTTGGCTAATGGTGATATGTTTATGAATACTTAAAGATGAATAAATTAGAACTTATTTTCTGATAGTATTCCGAGTGCATTTTGCCTAAAGGTGATATGTTAATGAATACCTAAAGACGAATGTAAATTAAACTTCTTTTTCTGATAGTATTAAGTGTGCATTTTGCCTAAAGGTGATAACTACGTTAGTAAGATTAAGGTGTTATTGTGCGATCCACCGGTGTTATCATACCATGATAGTACAAATATACAGAATAATACATTTCTGCTAACAAACTTTTTCTAACATGGATCTTAGTCTGTTAGATATATTTTCCATGTAGATGAAAAACGTTGAACAGCATAATATGTGCAAAGTACCACTTAAGTGGTGGTTACAATGGAAAAAGTTATCAGATTCTTGCGGCGATTGCGTTATTCGTTTCTGAATATTTTTATGGAATGACAGTGAGTGTAAAATTATGAAATTTCGGATATAATCTCTCAATAGTATAAAATAAATGCGCTATCCACGTCTGTCTGTTTGAGCGCTTAGTTCTTCTAAACTACGCAACGGATTTTGATACGGTCTTCACTATCAATTAGAAAAAATTTTCCGGAAGGTTTACAGATATAATAAATGCATATTTTATTTATAAAATGTATAGAAAAATCGATGTTTTATAATCAAGTCGTAAAAATAAGTTTTCGGGCACTACATTTTTAACGCTTGCTAAACCTTATATGAGATACATCAAAATAATGTACTACTGAATTTTATTTATTAAAAGAGCCTAAAGAAAAGTCCGGGATGGTATATGTCTATCTATGGTATAAGGATAACCCCCAGCAACGGGTACAGGTCAGCCAGTTAAATATAAAAAGATGAATAAATCAAAACAGTTTTGTTGTAGAATAAGGTTAATATTTAGAGCAAAAATTTAACGAACCCAAAATAATCTCTATTTTAAAGGATATTTTTAATGAATTACCGACAGATGTTAAAGAAGCTAAAAGCCTTGTTGCTTTTCGTGGGTTAGGCCTAAATAAGATAATGAATAAGTTTTAGATGTATTGTAAAGTGTCCTTAATTTTATAGAAATAAGTTAAAAGGTTTATACTAGATATAAAAAAGTAATTTTATAACTAAATTAAAATAAACAAAAAAATAAAATCCATCCAAGAATGCAGTTCCAGCCCTGTCCGCCAACTTTCCGGGTGGTTTTAACATTCTGGTAGACTATCCATTTATATAATCCTAAACCTTAATTTGAAGAGAACAGGATATATGAGTATACATTAAAATATATCAAGGAAATTGGGCTTACCCGCTGTTTGGTAATTTTGAATAATACATTCCTTTTTAAAAGCAGGGACCTCGATAACAATTTCACTTGCGTTGATGGCGACTCCCTCTAGTTTCGAAGGCTCCGTTGGAACCATTTCACCTGCTAAGAGAAAATACATACTAATAAAATGGAAGCAAAAAACTGGATGACACAATACAAAAATTTCATTGAAATTTTAAGTTAGATTTTTAGCACGATTTTATCAATATGCATTGTGTATGCCCCTCTAAGCCGTTCATGGTTAATATCTACTTCATTGAAACGTTCAACCGACTCGTTGTTGTGAAAAAAAGTTCGTATGTGGAACTCTCTACCTTTAATACAGGACTCTTCACGGTTTGAATAACAGACCCTACCGAGGGCTTCTTCCCTGACCCCCTCACAACGTTGCCCAACCGAGGGGTGGTATAGTTCCAACTTCTACATACTGCACAGGAATGGGGGCTTTCGTGAGGTGTCTCTTGACCTAGCAGAATAGTGTATATACGACCTCAAGGCAAAATTACCTCAAGGGTGTTCTATCTATCTTATTACTAATCACAGTCAAACTATTATCAACTTACAGGTAACAGATTGCATTCACCGGTTCGTCGATCACTAATACAAAACTATATGTACAATGCATTTGAGAAATGAACGTGGATGATGCGTTAGAATGTATATATTGTTATTTCTTTATATTTTGTACAGGCAGATAGTATACAGGACCAAACTTTCCTGGCGGGTCATTTGAGATTAAAACTGTTTATCGTTTATGATAAAAATTAAGATACAGTTATCATGCAGGGGACCTAACTGGAACACGAGTAATTGGAAAAGCCATTATTAATTCCGGTATTTATATAAATATGTATATATATATAAAACGGGCGGTCCGTTTGATAGATTCCCCAATCTTAACAAGAGGACTGCAATATTTAGAGCACAGGCGTCAGGTAGGTATGCTGTCCTTGTTCTATCGGTATTACAATGGAAGATGCTCTGAGGAACTAGCGTCATTGATCCCTTCGGCACCGGTGCATAGTCGGGATACACGCCAAACGCGCGCCCAACATTTGTACACGGTTGACATTTGTCACATGAGAACGGGTCGCTTCTACGATTCGTTCTTAAGTTCAACAGCTCGGCTGTGGAACGAACTGCCGGCCTCTGTGTTTCCTCCCTCCTACAACATGGGACTCTTCAAGACCCATGTTCACTCCTTCCTCTCCACAAAAATACCCTCCACACAGCATCCCCAAAGATGACATAGGCCATGAGGGAAATTATTTTCTTCAGGGCCTCTTGTGTGAAGTTAATATAAAAAAAAATATATATGTGTTCTTTGATGTGCATGTTCAGGAGAGGAAAAGCAAAGTTTATGTTAGGCGGTACATGGATTCGATTAGAATTTATCTTCCTAAATTTGATTCGTCACTCGGTTTGAGACAAATTGTGTAGCAAAGGTTCGAATATTATCAATCCATAAAGATGTATACAAATAATAATAATAGATAATCCATAAAGATGTATACAAGAATGCTACTCAGGCAGGTATGTTTAATTTAATGGTATGATCTTAGTTCCCGGGGAAGTTTATACGAAAACTTCGGCCCAGATACTCGAAAGCGAGATCTTCAAACATAGTATTTAGCTTGCGCTTAGGTTCCATCAGTCTGCCTACAGCTGATGATGTTGCTGATCTAAGAGTTGACTGCCTCAGACCAGTGTTTTCCGTGACGCATAGTTCAGAGATGTAGGGTGGGGCCATTTGATTGATGGATTTAAACACCATCCAGAACAATTTGTATTATCTTTCATGATTTATTTATATACAATATGTATGATTCTTTCAGGGCACTTAAGCCAGTGAAGGTTACGAAGGTGTTCCGAAATGCGCAAATATTTGGTTACCCCGGTTATGAGCCGTGCCGCTGAATTAAATACAAAAAATCTGGCAAAAAAGCCGTTGCAGTAATTGTGATGTGATACTATGTAAGAGTTGATGTAGGTATGAACATGCCGATACAGCCAAGCAAAAAACATTTTTTTTTAATTTTTAGAATATTATTTGCGTCTCTATAACAGTAATGTAACAAAAAAGAAAAACAAAATACCTGAACTGTTTTCAGAAATGAATTGCGGACATTCATTTTTGACAAAGGGATTGTCTATATCGATCTCCGTAAGTATCACAGGAACACTTGTGCCTGGTTCTAACTTGATGGAGGTGGAATCCATAGTTTTACGTAAGGATCTGGAAGTTCTGTTTTACTTTAACTTTGTGCTGAGGTTGAAGGATTTCTTGAGATAAGGAAGAATTGTTTTCGTTCAAGTCGTTCAAATCCACGCAACGCGTACAGCCAAAATAACATAACCAACAGAAAAGTGACAGCAAGCATGCGGACATGTATCCATAGAAATTACAGAATTAAGACATAAAATTGATTTGTGATGAAATTCCAATATTATAATTTTAAATCAACGAACAAATTAATGTTGTGTATAGTTATGGGCAGGAACGAAACATTTTCTTGATGGAAATAATTTAATTGAAACATCAAAAGATTTGATTGATTAATTGATTTAATCGTTCGGAGTTCAACGGGAGCAATAGCTCCGGACAGAGGCAGTGTTTTTGTCGCCGTAAGGGGGTGGTTGATGTGGCAACATTTAGGTAGGTAAGAACTTCATTTTTAATTAATGGACAATAATACCATGTTTTAATACTGGCAATGATTCACAACAAACATATTATGAATAATGTTAAAATGTCATAAATACAAAATACTGGCTTCGTAAATGGTAACCTAAAAAAATAATTATTGTTCTTCTACAATACTTTCAGCTTCTTCGGTAGATAATATCCAAATCAAATAGCTTATATCTAAATCCTAACAAAACCAACATTTGACAATTAGGTACCAAATAATAATTGAGTAATCCCAAATGCTTATCAAAACATATTACTTAGTACGAAACACAATGTACCTTCGGGAATATCTCGTCAAGCAATCCCTTACCTGTCAATTTCCTGTCTTTAGGATCAAAAACGTGAAGTTTACAAAAATAAGAATGCCCGTGACACGGCAATTAAAAACATTATTTTTTAAATGTTCCTGTAACTTTGTAATTATTATTATTAAATAGCAGGTCTCTGAATGTTTAAAAACCAAAATATTTTTTTTACTTTGAAAACCTTAAATTTTAGGATATCAACCATAGACATATGAATATTAGTAGACCTGCCCTAAGTGATTAAAAGCGTATTATCCCCACTCCCCATACCGGTTCCATTGAGCCGGCTGGGCTCGCATATGGCCTCAAGTGAAATTTGAAAACGTGACGTCATCATTCTTGTGCGAACTATGGTCGAGGCATCATCGGTTCATTTTACGAAATAACACGGCAAAATGTTGAGTTGTGCTATGAAAACTTGTAAAAATAGATGTGAAAAAGAGAATAAACCCAATTTTCGTATTACATTCCATATATAAGCATTATTTTACTTTATTTTAAGCATATTCACATCGTATAATATGGATCAGTTGTAGAAACATATACTATCACATCACAATGTAGCGATTCTCAAGTGTGCTCATCGTTGTTTACTGGGGTAAGTAAATTATGAGACATTTGTAAAAGTGTCTTAACTAAATACTCTGAAACTAACTACGACTCTGAAAATAGAAGCTGCCTTACTTTGCCGAATTTGGACTTCGCAAATTAGTTCATAACGTGGCGAGTAATTTGCGCTCCCATGTAAAAATGTCTATTCATTCAAACGCAGATTTTACTTTTAAGAAGTAAATGGTGATATTATAATGCGAGATGCCTATTTACTGTCAGATTTATTTATTGACGAATCACAGTCAGCCTTACTCCCTTCGTTCTTCAACAGTTGATTTTACCCCTCGCCCTTATCTTCTCGTCCATTAATTCCTATGTCTGTGATATCAACTATTGAAACAAACTCTTCTATAATAGAGAATGATATCATCTTTTTGAAACTTTCCACATAATAGTTGAAATGCTATTGGCTTGCCTACCAATGGACAATATCAGTGGGAACAGAACACGTTAATCAGTTTAATTTTTGACAGATGAATCATCTAAATGCGGTAAAGATGGAAGGTGTATTTTGGTGGTTCAATGAAAAAAACAATTTACATACATGAGATTTTTGTTTAAACGTTGGCAGCCAAAAGCGTGTACGTTCTTGACCTAAGACTTAAAATCCACTTTCGCATATGATTCTGAAGATAAATAATTTATTTGTTTATGATACATACTATCATCGTTTATTAAAAATTAAACATAAAAATATTGCCAGAAACCCCGATTTTAGTGAAGGTCAATCTTTAAAATTGCGTTTACTCAAAAACAAATTTTTGGCAGTTACCAACTGTTAACAGTAACCCAACGATACATAAAATTAAAATTAAATTCTTACGTTTACGAATCGTTATTTAAAAGTGTAAATAATATTTATAAATGTCAGAAAGGCTTTTGATGAATAATCCCAAGAGATTCTGCTTAGAAAATTGAACAATATAAAGGCAATGCGATTAAATGGATTTACAACTCTTCGAAAAAAATCGTCCGCACGTCGTAAACTTCAATTAGGCTAATAGTGATAAAGACCCAGATATAAGACTTCGGAATCCCCCAAGGTACAGTGCTTGGACCGATTATATATCATATACTAACGTCATTTTCTTTCTTCAAATTACTTCATAAGTTGACAATACACTACTAACAATAAATTAAAAACAACTGAAGACATAAACACTCTTTCCTCGTCATTAATCCCTCCACTCAACTATACTAATACTATTGATTTAAATAATTGCCAAATCACACTCATAGATGTCTTTAACTTCTTAAAAAATCTCCACAACAAAACAAGCACTGGTCCTGATGATATTCCAGAAATATTACTGAAGGAATGCAAATTTACTATATCTAAGCCAATTTGTTTGTTATATAACTTGTCTATATATTAGTTTAATTCCGACTTTATCCCTATTATTGTATATTTATTTATTATTTTTGTTTTACGATTTGTGTAACGATATGTGTACAACATTGTAAAATTGTTTTAATATGTTATTTTAAATGTTTTTATATGTTCTTATGATTTCTTATTATATTTTCTTATTTATGTTACCACCATAATACGGGCAATTGCTTAGTTTGGGGTATTAATAAAAAATGAATAAATAAACCACTGTTTCTATTGATTGTATATGTTGTATAAACTATGTATATGTGAAAGCCTTTTTAATAGGCATAAATAAATAATACACACAATATATAATTGTTACATTTTATTTAGCTTTAAAATTTTATATTTTAAATCTAGCATATTTCTATTCTAAAACTACTACAATAATATTCTATTTGATTTTCTCACATTTGAATTTCACAAAATTGAGACATAACCCATGAAAACTGTAAAAATTAAACCTTCCTTAACATTTAAAGGAGGTTCATTGAACAATTAAAGAACTTTATAATAAATATTGTTTCGTATTTTCGATGATTTTTTTTATAGGAAGCCTAAAATCTTTACAGCTTCTCGTAGGATAGCCATGGACTGTACTAATAATAATAAAACTTAATAACACATAATCTGGAAACATTTTATTGTACAATTTAAATATAAATACTTAAGTATTAGAGACTAAACGTTGCAACACACGTACCATATTGTTAAATTATCGAAAAAAGCAAACACTTTGTTACTTGACATTATATAAAATGAAAAAGTTTTTTTTTTGTTTTAAACCACTTCATTTTATTATATACGTCGACCGCATTGTTTAAAACAAAAAAAAATCATTTTAGAATATTGTGTTGGAGTTGCATCGTCTTTATACTAGTATATCTGCTACAGCATTATATAGACCTTATACCTCTGTTCTGAATTATTGCCGTTATGTTAACTTGTGTTTTATTGCTCGGAAAAATTACACTTGTCCAGTAATTCAGGTGGGATTCTAAAGTCTTGTTGTAGGCTGATTTCCTTTTTGTAAGGTCTAATTCAATCTTTATCCTACTTAAAAAGTTATTGTATTACTTAATATTTCAAAGCTATGTTAAGTTTTAATTTGTTATCGATTATGATTCCCAAGTATTTAATTTCTTCTGCTATTTCAATATTTTTGATTGACGGTTTGCATCGGAGACATTACTTACAAAACACCTCACGTCTGTCACTTCACAGAGGTTCAAAACCTCAAAAATAAATATAACGGGACCCTTTAAACTTACATAAAGTAGATTTTGTTCTACGGGTAAACGTCAACCAAAACATTGTTTGGTCAATATGTAAGGAAAGCTGCGAATGAATATAATTTTTGTAGAGCGATCGTATGGCGAGCACACTGTTTGAAACGTATTTTGACGGTACCCTACATAAAAATACGTCTTTTCAGATTTTATTTTGTGTGCTTGAATGGTTGTAGTCGGAACATGAAAAAAAATTCTACTGCGTGAGTGAGTCTGCATGTGTCTTCAAATTTTCATTTCGTGAACTAAGTTTGCAGTCGGGACAAGAAATTTTTTCGTCTCCACGGTGAGTCAGAATGTGGCTCTTCAAATCTCCCTTTCGTGAACTTGAATAGTTACATTTGGAACATGAAAAAGGTTTTTCACCACCGTGAGTCAGCATGTGTGTCTTCAAATTTCCTTTTCGGGAACTTGTATATTTACAGTTGGGACATGAAAAAGTTTTTTCTCCGCGGTGAATCAGCATGTGACATTTCAAACCTCCTTTTTGAGAGAACGAATAGCTGCAGTCAGGACATGAAAAAGGTTTTTCACCACTATGGGTAAACATGTGATTTTTTAGATATCTCTTTGTAGAACATGCATAATTGCAATCAGAACATGAAAAGCGTTTCTCTCCAGTGTGAGTAAACATATGAGTCTTAAGATTCCCTTTGGTAGAGCATGAATACTTGCAGACGAGACATGAGAAAGGTTTTTTTCCACTGTGAGTCAGCATGTGAGTCCTCAAATTTCCATTTCGTGAACATGTATAGCTGCAGTCGGGACAAGAGAAAGGTTTTTCTCCACTGTGCGTCAGTATGTGTTTCTTCAAATTTCCTTTCAGTGAACATGAATAATTACAGTTGGAACATGAAAATGGTTTTTCTCTACTGTGAGTTAGCATGTGACGGTCCAAACCTCCCCTTTGCGAACACGAATAGCTACAGTAAGAACATGAAAACGGTTTTTCTCCTCTGTGGGTAAGCATGTGTATCTTCAAATGTTCCTTTTGAGAAAACGAATAGTTACAGTCGGAACATGAAAAAGGTTTTTCCCCACTATGAGTGCGAAAATGTCTTTCTAATTTCGACCTTATAGAACAAGAGAATTTACAATGGGAACAAGAGAATTTATTTACCCCGGGATACGTCTTCAGGTTTCTCAACAAGTCTGAAAAATATTACGGATAAATTATTAGTACAGATGTTTAAAAAAAATGCTAAAATTAATACATCAATTAGCAAGATTTATGAATTTAAGAAACAGGAAAAGATCGGTTTTACCTGCTATCTGGGTAATCTTTCCAGAGTTTTCTAAGCAATCCGCTTTAACATCAGAGTGATCTACGTTAATTACCGTAGAAGGATTTACCCTTCCATATTCTTCTTGCGGTTTTGGTTCTGACTTGATTGAAGCAGTCTCCACACAAACTCTACCTGGAATAACACAACAAAAATACGTTAGTACGCCAAGACACACCGAGAAATGCACACAGAAAAATGTTCGTCACTTTCACAGAGTAAGAATTTAATTTTTTTCACTAGAACGATTCAAGTTCTTTCAATGTTTCCACTTTCCTTTCAGGCTTTTCTCTCTCTGGTTTCAATTCTGGGATTGGTTTGCAGCAATTTCATCTAATCTCCTCTTCCATTCTTCCCTGTCTTGTGCGGCTCTTTTGACTTCTGCATATGATGAGCAGCGCACGTCCACCAGCAGGTCCTCCAGGTACTCTCGGCGTGGGCGTCCCCTAGAGTTGGTCCCCTCGGTCATACCCTTTATTATGACATGCAAGAGGCCTTCTTGTCGTATATCATGGCCGATCCATCTTGCACGCCTTTCGGACAAGGTCCTGAGCAGGTGCCTTCCGCCTTCGATTCTTTGGAGGACCTCCTCATTTGAAACATGGTCTCTCCAGGAAATTCCTAACAGTCTTCTATAGGACCACATCTCAAAAGCCTCTAGTCTCCGTTTATCTCTTTCGGATAGGCACCATGTTTCGCAGCCGTACATCAAGATACTCCATACATAGGTCTTGATGAGGAGTATTCTCAGTTTTAGGTCTATATTATTGGATTCTAATATTTTCGACCTTTTATTGAATGCAAGCCTAGCCTGATGTATACGGCTGTCAACCTCGCTCTTAGACCGACCGTCCCATGTTATTTTGCTCCCGAGGTAGACAAACTCCTTGGTGTTCTTTAGTGGAACTCCTGACATCTCTACTCTCATCTGATGTTGCATTCGGCCTACAGTCAGCAGCTTTGTTTTGTCTTTATTTATCTTCATGTTGTAGTTGTTTTGAAGAATGCTTTGCATGGTTGTTAAGGCCTCTTGCAGTTCTTCTTCGCTTTCAGCAACCAAAGCAATATCGTCAGCAAACCTTATCATATCCACCTTTTGCCCGTGTATCTTTACACCTTTTCTGTGTTTAGGCTTATTTGTTCGGTTTAGCGAAGCAACATCTAGTACCGGTAGATATTATTTTATCGCTTTTTGAAAAGATCATAATTTTTTAATGGTCTCATGGAAAGCATTGTATCTCCCTTACTATAATGGTGAAAAATATGATCTAAACAGTTTCAGAAAGAAAAAATAATACTCTGAATATTAAAATATAGAAATTAACCGCATAATTTTTAAAATGTAACCAAAGGTTCCGATCACAATTTCAGATAAATTTATGAAAATTTGTAATTTTTTCATCAAATATTTTTGTCTAAAACGATAAAAAATGGAGGTGACAATAATGTTTATAATACATTTGACTATAAAAATATGTGTTTTTTTCGTTATCAGTTCTAAGTTAATTTTTTGTCGGAAAATGTAAAGTGAGCCAATTTTAAAACTTTTTGTGTTCGCATTCAAATTTTAATATTTAAAAAATAATACGTTAACTTCAATGATAAAATTTGAAAGCATATTTCATCAACTTTCAAAAATGGTTTTCAGTTTCTGATACTTTCAGTGATGATAAATTTATTAGTATTTTATTACAAAGCAGAAATACACGCAAATTCCCTGTCATTCGAAAGTTTTTTTAAGAAACGTAACAGATAATATGCCTGAGGGTTAATCTTCAAAAATAACATAGCAACCGTAAAAAATTGAAACCGATAAGCAAATTTTATGCATGAAAAAGGATTGCAATATCAACTATTGGGAGGGAGCGGGTTTTAAAATATTATTGAGCACCTCCAGGTATTAATATTTGTTTCTTAATCGCTGCATTAAAATAAATTCCTCCAAAAATAAAATTTTAAGGTCGGAAGATAAATAAAATGTCTAACATTAAAAAAACTCAAAATTGAATTTAATTTTTCAGTACATCGCACCCGCTAAAAAAACGGTATTATTACAAAATACTTCAAATCACTTTCATAAAGATATAAATACTTGAATAAAACTTATTAACGATCTTAGACTTATAGTTTATTAAGAACCAAACTTATCTTCCGAATTTTTCTCCGACTATTTAAACAGCTGCGTAGAGATCTGCCTTTCATACAACTATCAAACACACAATTTATATATGAGATTTTAGTTTACGATCGATTACATGGATTTTACAACCATACTGTGATAACCTATTCCAACGGATTATAACAGTTCAAATTCCACAATATTTATAGACCTTCAACAATTGTATAATGTCTCAAAATCAATTGTATTATACTCACGAAAAACCGTAAAAAAAGTACCCACCATCCAATACCAAAAGAATTTAGAGTCCCGTCTCTTGTCTTCGGGGAATGTCTCAAATACTTTATCAAAAACAGTGCAGTTAAATTATATGAATATAGAAAACAGGGACCTGAATTTTTTTCCCAGTTTTTATCTTCGATATTTACTCCTCGGTCCAATACAAACCAATATCAAGCCAAAAAAAACAATCAGTAAAAATAATTTCTTTTCAAGTGATTTCTCTTCAAAAATATAGATTGCCGACGTAAAATCGCAACTAGTTCTAGTTACTCTTTTCTACTTCTCTACTATATAATAATAATACTAGACAATTTGTATAGCGCCGCTTTTGTGAGATATCACCTCAAGGGCGCTGCAATATGATAATTTATTTTTGCATCCGAAACTCAAAGCTTTATGAGAACATTTTGTAATCCGATCGATGGCCCTAATTTTTATTGTTATCGCTCTGTTAAATGTTACTAATACATAATATCAACAATAACTTGCGGCTGTAGGTTAGAGAATGCCGACAGAGATAAGACATATTTTCGATTCTATTTTGCGTTTGTATAGCGGTTATTTAACAAAGAGACAACAAGATACCTGTTTTTATTTGGGAAAAGGATTCAGGATTTTCTTTTTTGATAAAAGGATACTCTATATCGATTTCTGTAAGTATCACAGGAACACTCTCTTCCGCACTTGTGCCTGGTTCTATCTTGATGGCGATGGAATCCATGATTTTGCGTACTTTACGATCTGGTAGTTTTGTTTAACTTTAACTTTGCAATGAGGTTGAAGGATTTATTGAGAGAAGTAATTTATTGTTTTCATCCAAGACTAACAAGTTGACGGGAGGAGTAAAACTAAATAACATAACCAACAAAAAATGACAGCTGTCGCTGGGAATAATTTTTTCCATGGATATTACGGAAAAGAAAATGTTTCTTTAGTTTATTTTGAAATCTAAGTGTTGCCATTTTAAATCTAAATTATATAATTTTTTTATTCGTACAGAAAATATTACGAAAATATCTTTGTAGGTAACGAAACTAAGTAATTAATTTATATTTTAAAGAAAACTACGTTTTATTTTTATCTAACTTTTATCAATATTCTAAAAGGCATTTATTTTACGATTTAATTAATTTCGTATTTATTGAAGGTTCTCGCCAAGCCATTCAAACTACCGTTTCGAAATTAATAATAAGCTAATCAATCAGCATTAAAAAATATCATATTTTTATAAGGAGATTTAAAAAAAATACTAATATTTCATCTTCTGCTAATAAGCTTTTTAGATTTTGAAAAAAATATCAATGAAATGAAAAGCACATTTACTTTATTCTAAACGATGCTATTAATATGTTTATACCTATTTTTTATATCACAGATGATAATTACTCAAAATGGTTTAGTAAAAATCTTATCAAAAAAAGCGTACAATTCATCGCGTGATCCTAAATATTATGCAAAATTTTATGAACTAAGAACTGCTGCTTAATATATAGTTATTATCAAAAGGTGCGGGTTCAATTTTCCTCGGCGGCATTGATTTTTACCTGAGAGATTTTTTCAATTTATATGGATATTTCTAGCGAGTATTTAATGCTTATAATAATTTGTTATACTTTGTGCTGTGCATAAAAACCTTGTCTTATAAACATTTGTTAATCATTTAAAAATAATAAAAGGTACGGTATGTATTAACAGAGTGTCATATGTGTGCCGAAGGTCTGAATATTGTTTTAATTGCATTTTTAATAGACCAGAAGAACTAGCAAAAGTTTTAATTCTTATACAGGGTGTATCGGCACGTACCCGACAAACTTTAACCAGCTATTCCTTAGCACATTTGGAGTAAAAATGTTATGGGCACCTTGCTGTCCAGTAACATTTTCTTTCAATTAAAAACAAAAAAATAATAAAAAATCCACACACCGTCACTGTCATAGGAATTGTTCCTCGTGTTCAACAGCTGTTATTAGCAAGTGTGTCAAAAAGTGTCCTCGCTCTTTCGTACACACTAAATAATAATAGTTAAAAATGAGACAAATGGTGCTGTGCCATTTCGTTGTGATTGTAAAAGCGCGCCAATGTAGGTACGTACAATATTCAACGAAACTCGAACAAAATATTGCCAGACGGGTTTTCAAACTTTGATAAAGGATAAAACATTGGTGACATGTGGTGAAAATATGAATAGTAAATTTTTTATTTAAAAAAATGTTACCGTACCGCAAGGTGCCAATAACATTTTTTACTCCAAATGTGCTAAGGAATAGCTAGTTAAAGTTTGTCGGGTACGTGCCGATACACCCTGTATTCTTACTATACCAATAAAACTTTTTTATTTTTCAGAAAACTTTGTTTGTGGGTCCAAAAGCGATATACATTAATGTTTTAATTAAAATCTACTACATTTTACTTAGACAATTTTATTTCCCCAGCGGCTGAAGATATTGATTTTTAAATGCCCCTTTGTTGAACATGGATAGTGGCAGTCGAGACATAAAATAGGTTTTTCTACATTATAAAATTTGACTTTATTGAGATTTCTTCCGATAGCATAAATAATTATTGTCGGGACACGAATTAGTTTTTTTCCACTGTGGGTAAACATGTTGCTTTTAAGATTTCTTTTTTTTTTAATGAAAATTTAATATAAATCAATAGAATAATAAAATTATTAATTCTTGAAGGACGAAACAGCAGTAATAAAAATAAAAACAAAAATTCTTGCAGAACTTAAAATAATAATATTATTTAATTTCCACAGACAAACAATTGAAGAAAATAATCATAAAAGTCATCAGTTCCTACATAACCCGAATTTTTTTTGCTTGCGGTTGATTTAAAATGGCAGCACTGGAATTTCATCAGAAAGTCGATTTTTTCTTAATTCTGTAATTTCTATGGAAAAATCTCCAAATGCTTGCTGTCACTTTTTTGTTGGTTATGTTATATTGGCTTTACTCATTTCTTGTATTTGTATACCACGCACTAAAGCGAACTATCCTTCTCCCAAGAAATCTTTTAACATCATTATAAAATTAAAGTGAAACAAAATTACCAGATCTATCACGTAAAAGCATGGATTCCACCGCCATCAAGTTAGAACCAGGCACAAGTGCGGTAGAAAGTATTCCTGTGATACTTACGGAAATCGATATAGACTATTCTTTTATTAAAAAAGAGTGCCTGGAATCCATTTCCCATAAAAAATCAGGTATTTCATTGTCTTTTTAGTACATATCTGTTATAAAAACGCAAAATACAATGGAAAATAAAACTACTAGTTTTTACTTGGTTGTATCGACATGCTCATACCTACATGTCTTTCCTACAGATGTTTTCTGCTGGGTAATGTTACTTTTATTTTTTACTTTTTTTGAGATGTCTGGCCCCTCACGGGAGCCTCCTTCCTTCGCGGTGTGCAGACCATGGAACTATATCACCCGTCGGTTGGGAAACGTTGTGAGGGTGTCTGGGAAGAAGGCGTCGGTATGGACTTCTGTTGTTCAGACCTTGAAGAAGCCTGAATTAAAAATACATATTTTGAAGTTAGAGAGTTCCACATACAAATCGTTTTTCCCAAAAACTTTTCGATAAAGAAGTGGACATTAACTATAAACGGCTTATTGAGACATGCATAATGAGACCGTGAGCACATTAATACAATCACGCTAAAAACCTTACTTAAATTTTCAATGATATTGTGAGATGTGTTTATCACGTTTGTTGGTTTAATTTTGTTAATTTAATTAATTTAGTATTATCTCTTAACAGGTGAAATTGGTTCAACGGAGCCTTCAAATCTAGAGGGAATCACCAGCAAAGCAAGTGAAATTGTTTTAGAGGTCCCAGCTCTTAAAAAGGAATGTTTTAAATCTTCTGAAAGAATTCACCGAACGGCGGGTAAGCCCAGTTTTCTTGATGAATTTTACTATAAAGTCGCATATCCATCAGTCTTCAAATAAAGGTTCAGGCTAATTTAAAAGGATAATCAACCATACAGTTAGAACCATCCGGAAAGTTGGAGAACAGGGCTGGAACTGTATTCTTGTATGGCCAGTTGCAATAAGGAACTTTAGTTGCGGGCAATAGTTGTGTCGATTTCCGATAAATAAAAGCCATCAGTGCTTAATTAATACAAATTGTTAAACAAACGTTGAATGACACTTTTTTGTTATTATTATTTTTTTAATCTTTCCTTATTCAGGGACATGGATATTACAGTCATGAGGTATGTTTGGATTACCAAGCTTGGAACATGCCCGTCTTGTGGTTTTATTACTGTGATTTTATTACTGTTTTACTATATTTACAGTACATTAGAATAATATATCAAGTATAAAATATAGAAGAAATTAAAATAAGTATAAAAATTATATAATTTTAAAGAAAATAAGGAGTATATAGTTTAAGAGAATATATGTAGTTTACAATTAAAATATATATCAATAAAATTTACGAAATCTATGTACTTATATGAAAAAATTAACTAGTTGATATTTTAAGTGTGAATTTTATATCAAAAGATTAAAATATAAAGGAATTTAAAAAGAGTAAAAAAAGTATTGCATATAAGACATAGTAAGGGGTAAAGAATTAAAAAAATATATATATTTATAAACAGGAAGTTAGTAAAATTATATCTACATATATATAAAATTATATCTATATATATATATATATATATATAGCAACGAAGTGAGTATGTATTACTAGGTTAACAAATGTAAAAATATGTATAACTGTTTATAAGTATGTGCGAGTGCATAGGATCATATTAAAAATCAAATGTTTGTACCAAATGTCGATATTATTCAACAAATTACACAATTTCATTGATTAATGTTTTTATGATATCAAAATTTCATGATTTTACACTCACTTGTGATCTGCCGTCAAAATGACGGTCGCTGTCTTTCTATGTATGGAGCATAAAATTATTCCCAGCCGAATAACGCAATCACTGAAATAATCGGAAAAATTCCATTTCTATTTCTTTCATTCTAATTATTATATACGAGTAATAATTGTATTATTATATTACAGAATTAGCCACGCGTTTCCGTGGCTCATTCTGTCTGTGCAGATAGAGTAACAATAGCGCGTGTTGATTTTACGTCCACCAGATGGCCCTGTTTAAAAAAACATGTATGTGCAATAGATTACGCTGTTTTAAAATCTGTCATGGTTTATCTGTCAGAAGTGAAATCTATATGTCATATATAAAAAACACAAGCGTATTCAAATATGACGTCATTTTAAAGTTTCAAAGCAATGTTGAAGAACTTTCGGAGATTTAAGATTTTGAACAAACGAACAAATTTTTATTTAAATAGATAGATTATATCGTACATCGTTTGAATCAGGGGCATAGAAAGCATGTAATAGAAGGAGATTTGTATTAAGGAAATTTCATCATTTTATAGCAATTGTTTTATTTTTAGACAATAATACCATTTTTAATTGCCAATGTTAAAATAAGCCGTCGTTTGATTTTTATTAACATTACATTATTTTTATTTTCATTTTCGAAATATACTGTCATATATATAAAATGTTGCGATACATATATAGCCCATGGAATAGATATAAACCGAGTACTCTAAGCTCTGCACGGAAAATTTCCAAATTTTACTATTTTTTTTATATCGATTCCTTCCCCTCACCGACTTGTGAATCGACGCGAAGGCCTAAAGTAAATTAATATTTGTTGTAAGTAGATAGGTACATAATGATCACCAAAAATATTTTTGTCGTGTCTTTTGTGTTACCAGTTTTATCAATAGTGTAGTTATTAAATTAATTTACTCGAAATATCAGCAATATTATCATGACCAAAAAAGTTATGACAGAGCTATTGTTCAAAATTTACTTTGATTTTTGGTGATTTCCATTTAATTTACTGTACTTTAATTCTTTATTCGTGATTTTTTCAGACTTAAAGAAAAACCGGAAGACGCATCCTGGAGAAAAACGACACTCTTGTCCCTATTGTAACTACTCCAGCTCTCATAAGACAACGTTTGAGCGCCATTTGCGCACCCATACGGGAGAAAAACCTTATTCATGTTCGTACTGCAACTACTCATGTTCTAAAAACGAAAATTTAAAACGCCATATGCTTACCCACACCGGAGAAAAATCTTATTCATGTTCCATCTGCAGTTATTCATGTTCTCTAAAGGAATATTTAAAATTTCACATGTTTACTCATACTGGGGTGAAACCTTTTTCATGCTGTTACTGCAGCTATTCATGTTGTAAAATGTCAAATTTGAAACGTCACATACTTACCCATACTGGAGAAAAACCTTTTTCATGTCCCTACTGCAACTATTCGTGTTCTGAAAAAGCACATTTAAAAAGTCACATTCTTACCCACACTGGAGAAAAATCCTATTTATGTTCCTACTGCAGCTATTCTTGCTCTCGTAAGAGATATTTAAAAGTTCACATGCTTACCCATACTGGAGAAAAACCTTTTACGTGTCCCGACTGCAACTATTCATGTTCTCAAAAGAAACATCTAAAATCTCACATGCTAACCCATGCTGGAGAAAAACCCTTTGCATGTTCCTACTGTAGCTATTCGTGTTCCCTAAAAGGAAATTTAAAACATCACATGGTGACCCATACTGGGGAAAAACCTTTTTCATGTTCCTTTTGTAGCTATGCATGTTCTCGAAAAGGAACTTTAAAACGTCACTTGCTTACCCACTCTGAAGAAAATAATTATTCGTGTTCTGACTGCAATTATTCATGTTTTCGAAAGGGTAGTTTAAAAAATCACATGTTGACTCACAGTTCAAAACAACCATTCATTTGATACTATCAATGCCAAACCTATTTAATTTTAATCATCAACATCGCTTCTCCCGTTTTTTCGACGCCGGCCCACATTCCGGTTGGATCGTGCAGGAGGTAACCAGCTTGTTCAGAGAAGTATAAGTTTATTTTATAAGAGAGATGTCGCTCCTTGAACACGCAAAGTAACATTATATTTTTTGTTTTTTTTAGTATTTTAATTTTGTTGTTAATAAGGTGAGTCAATTTCGACAAATATGGTATTATGTTTTTCTAATAGAAGAAACCTTAACAAGCTAGAAATCATTATTTTTTTAATGATAAACTAATGTTTATAAGACGAGGTTTTTATGTATAGCATAAAGGATAACAAATAACTATAAGCAAAAATTAGTCGCCTGAAATATCAAAACAAATTGAAAATATCTCCCGAGTAAAAATAAATGCCGCCAACGGGAATTGAACCCGTGCCTTGTGATGTCCGGTCAGGTGCTCTGAAACCACTGAGTTATGTCGGCTTGTTGGCGGCATTCATTTTTACTCGGCAGATATGTTCAATTTGTATTGATATTTCAGGCGACTAATTATTGCTTATAAGCTAGAAGTAATTTATGACCGCGGAGGTTCATTCTTAGGAAAGGTAAATTTACAAACCGAAATCAAATGAGAGAAAATGTTTCACTATCCGAATGCCTAAATACTTTTTGGATACCTATTATTACGAGACTATGTTAATAGAGTAAAAATTAAAAAAAAAAAAAAACAGAGTTACAGAACTGCATAATGTATAGAGGACTTAAAATGTATAATTCGATGCCTGAAAAAGAAAGATAAATAAGTATGTTTAAAAAATAATGTTAAGTTTGCTGTAAAATATTAAAAATACTAATTATGATCATGTTATGCTGAAAAATGACCTTTATATGCTTTGTAACTGATGTAGTCAAAATTATAAATTTTAAACGTTAATAAATAATGTTTTATTACAACTTTCACTCGAAATAAATCCCGAAAGTATTATTTATATTCCATTAATAATTTTAATTTGAAAGTTTGAAGTTTTTACCATAAGATAGCCCGCAGGTTCTGCAAATCTAGCAATACCATTAAAAAATACTGTTCAACGCATTCTGTACTGGCCTGTATACGTGTGAGACATCGTGTCTCTACCGAACTTGCTCGATGGAACGACTCCGAATTCAATATAATGACGCCTGTAGATGCATATCAGGCCTTCATTGGCTTAAGTGCCCTGAGAGAATCCAATTCAAACTCTGCTGGATGGTTTTCAAAGCCGTACATGACATGACGCCACCCTACTTGTCGGAACTGTGCATTCCAAGCGATGTTAATATTTGGCTAGTAACCCTACGATCAGCATCTTCAACAGCCAAAGGTAGACTCTCAGTATCTAAGCGCAATCCCAATACCAATTTTGGAGACCGGGGTTTTGCAGTAGCAGAACCAACAGCTTGGAACAAACTACCTTCACATTTTCGAAAAATCGACAGCTCATCTGAGTTCAGAGCAAAACTAAAGAATCACCCTTTCGAATTGTCGTGTCCAGGGGATTTTTCTCTTTGACTACTTACAGAAATGTAATAATCCTTTATTATTATTACATTATAACTATTTTTGTAATATTTTATACCTTACCACTGACACCACGGGCAGAAATCTTAACAATCTAAATTTGTAAACGTAAATATGTACCTATGTTAGTCGTAAATCTATAGTGCCGTAGTTGTAAGTCACATAGCGTCATTGTGTAAATAACAACTCGGTCATAAAAATAAGTTACTAGTTAAAGGTGTTAGTTGTAAATCATTAGACATTGATTTTAGTTATAAACCACTAGTTATAAGTCACTAGCTATTAAACTAGTAATAAGCCACAAGTTATAACATATATGTCTAAATCATAGGAATACATTAAATGTATAAACTAATTTTAAGCGCCATTTTGGTGATTTTGTCGCGAAAACGGTGCTATATAAATAATCCAATCATTATTATTATTATTAATATAGATTATTTTCAGTCAACGTCACTTCAATTCAGCTGGTCACCATCAATTTTAAAGAAAAAAAAAATTACTATGGAAATAGAATTTTTGTCTTTTTTATTTATATATTTTATATGTTTAATTTGTATAATTTTTTTTTGTTTTCAACAGAAAATGTATATTTAGTAATAATCTGATCTGATTACTGAATAATATGGCTTTCATAAATACTAGTAAAAGAATACTATTGACAAATTCAAATAAATTAATTTTGCTTTGAAGAAAACCCAATTCTTCTATATTTAATATCCTATTTCCTGTTCTAATTGGCAACAACCTGTATGCTTGAAACTGAATACAGAAACATTGCTACGTATGATTAACTAAATTGATCCAAGCATTTTGATAAAAATATCTTACCGAGCTGCAGAGGATGACAAATATTCAAGAGTAATCTTAAGAAGGATGACGTAGCTGTCATACAACTCGCTTCCTGATAAATAGACCAGGAGAATATCACTCAGGATCTTCTTGGATCGTACATATCATCTTTTGAAGATCAACCAAGGTTACGCTGAAAAAACCCGCATAAAATAATCTCAAGATTTCTTAAAATGACCTCAATTATGAAAGCTAACTCAAGAATATATATAAACAACAAAATAATATACAAAATTTATCACTTAACAGGTGTTCCATAACCCGAAAACTGTTGTATTTAAAAATTACCGTGACATTTAGTGAACATAAATATTGCAAAACTCTATTTAAAGTAACAATAACTATTTGAAAATACATAAAGAATAACTGTTTTCAAACATAAATTTCAACTAAAGTTTATCAGTTATTTTATGAAACATAAATTGTTTTCCTTGCAGCCCAAAAACAAATCAGCAACGTTGAACGAGAAAATGGTGAAAAGACATTAATTAAAATTTAATATAAAATTATCACGTTTAAACTTAAACTGTTAGGGCGAAGCTTAATGCCAAATCACTATTTTGATTAATCTTTATAACAAATTGGTGTACATTATGAATACCAAAAAATATGCTTTAGATAAATTGAAGGTTTTCCAATCACTTCGCTTCAGTAGAATACAAATAAAAAATAAATTACTCAATTAAAAATATAAATGTAAGCTACTAAACAAAATATTTTTTCAATAGAAATGTATGAAAGCATAAAGGAAACAACTTTAAAAAAAATATTATTATATCTAAGATTATCTGTGACAGCTTCACTTGATTAACTTTTTTTCTTTCTAAAAAATTATTTAAAAAAAAAATAAAAACTAAAATATGATTTAAGATTTTCACGGCCAAAAGTATTTTTGTTATTTGTTTTGGGGGTGTTATGCCGTGTTTCGCTAACTCCTTCTTTAGCCAACGTTTCGGACAGCATTGCAGTGTCCATCATCATGGTGTCATGGTGGTGTCGATTTGAATGCCTATTACCTACAATATAAGGTATACCAAGAATCTACACATTTTTGGCTTGTAGTTTCCTCTTAAATGTTATTGAACTTGTCAACGCTGGAAGGATGATAAGGATCACTACTGCCTTCAGATTTCAAGGTTTTTGCCATAGACATATGAATATTAGTAGACCTGCCCTAAGTGATTAAAAGCGTATTATTCCCCATTCCTCATACCGGTTCCATTGGAGCCGGCTGGGCTCGCGTATGGCTTCCCGTGAATCTTGAGAATGTGACGCCATCATTCTTGTTCGAACTAGCGTCGAGCTATGGTCGAGGCATTTTACGAAATAACACGGCAAAATGGTTGCTTGTGATATGAAAACTTGTAAAGATAGATGTGAAAAAGAGAATAAACCCAATTGTCGTATTACATTCCATAAGTAAGCATTATTTTACTTTATTTTAAGCTTAATCACACCGTATTATATGGATCAGTTATAGAAACATATACTATCACATCACAATGTAGCGATTCTCAAGTGTGCTCATCGTTGTTTACTGGGGTAAGTGAATTATGAAACATTTGTAAAAGTGTCTTAACTAAATACTCTGAAACTAACTACGACTCTGAAAATAGAAGAAATTTACTTTGCCGAATTTGGACTTCGCAAATTAGTTCATAACGTGGCGAGTAATTTGCGCTCCCATGTAAAAATGTCTATTCATTCAAAAGCAGATTTTACTTTTAAGAACTAAATGGTGATATTATAATGCGAGATGCCTATATCCTGTCAGATTGATTTATTGACGAATCACAGTCAGCTTTACCCCCTTCGTTCTTCAACAGTTGATTTTACCCCTCACCTTTAATTTCTAGTCTATATATTCTTATGTCTGTGGTTTTTGCAAATATTGTAAATAAATTATTTTTATCCATCACTTATTATTATCTATGAAGGCTGGAACTTCGCCAGGACCAATCACAGAAGATGGACGTTTCGGACCAGCATTCTTCTTCCTTCAGACAGAGACTTAATTCCCATTTCGCTAAAAGACGGTCTCGCGCTATTTTAGAGCGAGACAGATACACCGTATTCATTTCGCTATAAATCGCTGGCTCTGCGCACTGCGCAGTTGGCCGCAACAGCAAACAACTAGCCGAGACATGTCTGCAGCATGGTTCAGAAGAAATGAATATTACCAATTGATTAATTTACTGTTTTCAAGTTTAATTTGTAGAACTCCATTATATATTTTTAATTTCTTTTATGTACACAATAATATTATAATTCAATTTATAAAAACAGTTTATTTATAAACAAGTTCTGCTCTGTAATTATTATCACGTGTGACAGCTGTTTCGCCCTCTGAAGGCATTATCAAACTGTGGCATTCCCACTTATTGTATAAAAGTGATCAAATTATTTATATCTATAGCTTACATAACTAAGACATGTTTTGTTGACTTTCGCCCCAAACGGCGGACATCACTTTCAACGATTAATGGATTTCACAGCGTTTTACGGCATCTTTTAATTCGGTAAATATCTCTCACATGTTGAGAAGATGACGGTTGACCGATACTCGGCATTTAACGCTAGCTGTGTTCTGTTGCACAAAAATCATGCGCGGACACAACTGGTGTGTGCTCTAGCTCTGTGATTGGTGGAGCCGAATGTAGCTATTGATGTAACGTAATAGGTTTTACAAACGTAACGGAACTGGTGAAAATCCATCCCTCCCACTGCAATTTCATATGATGTTTTGAGAGGTCAAAACCTCTCTCTCAACCAGTCTCTCACGACCTGGCCTGCCACGCAAACGCATCCATCACCAAGACCCTGAAATACCACTTTGGATGACCTATGGCAGAGGTGTTGGTTTTCCAGTAAATTGTTTGTGGGGCGGCGGTATCCATACCTGCTTGCCAAAGCGGTGACTTTCCTGTGACATTATCGTTTGACCGCAAGAATTAATTTCTTTCCTCATTTTTGCGATTTAAAAGAGCTATCTCACTTTGTCAGATTCTTTTTCGGCGGGAGTGTGTTTAATTCCAGAAGTTGTCAACAGATATCACTTTGATTTTACCATAGCAACTGTTTACCATAACAATTTTGTTTTACATGTCAATTTAGTATATCCTTGTTTTACCATGATAATCGCTGTTCTTTTGTTTTCTGTTAGCATTTTCTCGGTGCAAATTTTCTAACTCCGCAATAAACAGCTTGTGACCGAAGCGTCCTTATATTATAAAAGAAATTGGACTGGAAACTGAATGATAGTAAATAATTGAAATTAAACACCAATATTTAACAATATTACATACGGAAAATCTATCGAATCTGTGCGAAAAAATACAAATCTCTAGATTGACAATACTATATAATGTAACGATACAGGCATCTAAAAAACTAATGTCATTAGCAATAATTTGATAAATGGTAATAAATAATAATGTTTAAACTAAAAACATTGTAATGTGTGAATGGGAGAGCGTTTGTACAAGCGAGATGGAATGCGTCCCAGTCGATAAAAACAGTGTGAATGCGTGTATCGTCTTCTTTCCCACGTTGTCACCTCCCCAATTATGTAATACCGGATTAACAACGACCCACATCGTCTCATTTGGATATCAAACAATGCTTCCGCAAACATTACACTATGTGAATATTCTTTTTTCTTTCTCTGTACAATATAATAAATATTACAGCTTATTTTATATTTCGGTTACCTCAATTGATTATTTTTCTTCTCTACCTATTACCAACTAAGCCTTGACTAACGCATGCTGTGAACATTTTAACAAAATTTGACTGTTGCGATGAGTCGTTCACGAACGAGCCACACAATCTAGCTTGCTCTTTTTGATAAGGCGTATTTGTATGACTCCCGGTAAACCGAAAGCGGTCACCTTTTTTATCAGGCGATATTTTAGAAAAAACAGCCCATTGAAATTAACCAAGCATTAATTGTTATTACATACTCAGAGACTTGAATGGCTTCTAACAGTCCGACATCTGGACTTGGACCTACATTAGGGTGGAGTGACATTGCAAAAATCAAATCTCGGTATTGTAATAGCTGCCAAAAGATGCTTCATGTCATTCATATTCTCGTAAAAATACTTAAAAAAATCTAAACATATGTCTTCATTCAACAACCTAGCGATTTCGTAACGTAAAAAACGTAAATTTAGCCTTTTTTTCCCAAAATCTGAGTACTGTCTCAAAAATATAAAATAATATCCATTACTTTCAATTGAATTTACCTTATTGAACATTACATGTTTTATAAAAAAAAAACACTGCATAAATTGCTGTTAAACCAGTGAGAGAGAGTTTGTGAGCGCTGTGGAGGTGGGGGGGATAATTTCGCTCCTATTGTTTCGTCGCAGATACTAGATGCGACTTGCATCTAGTTTCGTTTCGGCTACCGCTGACCGTAGACGTGTTAGAATCCTTGTCCGATTAAATTTTAACACATATAATTGTTGTGAAAATGAATGCAAATTACACGAGAAGCAAAATTTTATGTCCAATATTCGGGGCACCAACTGAAATGAACTCTCAATTGTTACCTACTGTCTCAGAAGTGATTAAACATTATTTATTTGTTCTTACGATATGAGCGTAATCTTAACTCTACAAAAAAACCGTCAGTATTCGAAATAAAATGTGTTATATCTGCAATTGTTGAAGGAATTTGGAAGCGCGCTTCTATTCCCATTGTTTCACACAATCGAGTGATGAAACTGATCCAAGATCATTGTATTATTATGTTAAGTTTAATTCTTATAAAATCAAAATGAATAAACTTTTCGATATTGCTTCATGCAAATGTAACAATCTGAATATGTGTTCCTGGGAAAAGACGCGCAAGGTTCCCACCAAAGAACAAGCATTCCTTGAAGACCAAAGATCCTCGAGAAAAATGATGCTGGGAGCAATAGACACCGACACAATAAAAAAATTACATCGGAAAATGAGGATGCAAGCTCGTTTATCTGAACTTGCTTCGAAGGTCAGCTCATCTAAAGCATCAGCGACAAAACCACGTCAACCCTTTTTTGATGAAAACCAACAATTTTCTTCACATTCTTCTCAACCTCCAGAAAATTCCCGTATGATGTTAAAACTCCCCACTTTGGCCAGAATCTGCGATCAGTGTAGTTTGTCAGACAGGTCGGCATCAGCTGTTGCAAGTGCTACATTACAAGATTTTGGCATAGTAACCGAAGACGACTCTAAAATGGTGATTGATAGGAGCAAACTCAGACGAGCTAGACAAACGTGTCGCACTTCTTTAATAAAAACATGGCAGATGTCGTCGGAGTCAACAAAAATTCGAGGTCTATATTTCGATGGAAGGAAGGATAAAACACTGTCTCAGGAAAAAATAGGGGATAGATAATTATCATCGGAGAACGATTTCAGAAGAACATTATTCCATTTTATCTGAGCCGGGGTCTCAATATGTTGGACATGTTACACCATCATCAGGAACTGGCAAAAACATCGCAAAGAGCATGTTACACCATTTAAAAGTGAACGGTTTTAATTTGAATGATTTATCAGCGATTGGATGTGATGGGACTGCTGTCAATACAAGCAAAAGAAATGGAACTATTAGATTCATGGAATTGGAATGAGGTCATCCGTTACAATGGTTTATCTGTCAGCTGCATGCAAACGAACTTCCCCTTCGCCACTTGTTTCAACACTTAGATGGTGCTACAACAGGACCTAAAGGGTTTTCAGGACCTATTGGAAAACTTCTTTCAAGCAGCTCTGAAAACACCGTTTAAATTATTCACCAATACACTTTGAGATGCACAAACTCAACGCAGAGGAATTGAAAAATTTGAGCACGGACCAAAAATACTTGTACGAAATATGTTTTGCAGTTACAACAGGTCACCAAATTTAGGAAACCGTCATCCAGGGGGTCAAGCACAGAAAATTCGATAACTTTACAATATCGGATCGACAGACGTAACTTCCGACGAGTTTATATCAATACCCCCTAGCATGTAAAAGCTATCGGTAACTATATCAATATTGATAACGCAATAAATAAGAAATCGATATACGCTGGCAATACTGAAGCAGTTGTCTATGGATCGCTTCTCAAACGTCAAACGTCAAACTTCAACGGTTACCAACGGCTTTACGTATTATCTACAAAAATCAACTTATTATGATGTCGAAGTCAAATGAATCAATGTAAGTTATTTATTTATCTTGTTTATATGGGATTATCAATAAAGATGTGCTTGTAGACATTCAGAATGCTTCGTCATTCGTCAATTCGTCAGCCGAGCAGTGGAAAACAGTGAGTATTTCAACTTACCTAAACAAACTGGCTTTTTTTTTACGAAAATGCCGGACTTCTAATCTAATCTATCATGAAGACACTTAATATAAGTCCGTAAAACACTTTTAAGCTGATATTATTTTTGTTCTTTTCAGACATGGCGTGATTTAAAGTGTAAGTCGCGGGCAAAAAACGCCGATGCCAAGCGAGCTGCTCTCAGAACTGGAAACACTGTTACCATACCGGTATTAAGTGACATCACTCAAAAAGTGATTAGTATCATTGGCAGAGCCAGTTCTGAGGGCAGTGGAGTTCCCGAAAGCTGCATAGGAGAGGGACCAGAACAACTTGTGCTGGATATTGAGGTCACTAATGTCTTAGAATGTTAATATAATATATATTTGCTGTCAAAATGGAAGTTATCGTTCATCATCAATGCCAATTATTTGTGTTTTATAGTACTCCGATCAGCAGCTCTTCACGCCTCAGCCCAGTGTAGGGATGGAAACTGGGCTGAGAAGTCAACCCAACCCAGCCAAGAAGAGGAAGCTAGCTGCTACGCCAGATGTCGGCTGTCGTATGGCAAAAGCTCAAGAAGCCAGCAACAACATCTTTAAAGAGCTTGTGGCAGTCGCCAACAGATTTACAGATGTTTTTGAGGTATTTCCTACATATTTCTTTTTGAATCACTCCCAAGTAATTTCAAATTAAGTAAAATTTATGAATTGTTATTTATAATTTCAGAGTTCAGTGGCAACCTTTCAAAGTTCAGCGGCGGCCTTCTTATTCTCATTAACTTACTAATTAACCATCACGCCGTTTCCCGCAGGGGTAGGCAGTACCAGTATAAAGGATGTACCGCCAATCAACTCGGTCTTGGCACACACTTCTTGCCTCTTTCACATTCATACATCGTCTCATAAATTAATGTCATCATATACAATGTAAAACGAAAATACGTCGATGTAAAAAAATGGTCTCATCGGTAAATTAATGAATTATTATCTATCGTTTCAGAGGTACACTGCAGCACAAGAAGAAAGGGTTGACATACTCCGACAACAGATATTGAGGTATTACAGTACATATTTCATATTATTATGATGTCACTTGAATGATTGAGTATGTCTCAAGAGAGGCACGAGAAACACGATAATTAAAAGTTCATGAAGCGAGGCTAGCAGCCTACAATGGAAAGCTGGTACCTACTCTAATATATATATATATATATATATATATATAGCAGTGAGGCATGGAACTGGCAGAGGAACGATGAAAGTATAATGAATGAAATCTCTAATAATACACTTTTCTTTCTATTTCTAGACCAACAGATCCAGTACCATCGACTTCCCATAACTATTCATTGCAGTTGGAATCTGAAGACGAGGAAAATTCAATTTAATTTTTATGTGTGCCATTTGTTCCAATATCTCTGTTTTACTTGTTCATTAGAATAAGTTTTATTTTATTTATTAAGTTAAGAAATATACATATTTCGCTTTATTAACTTAAGTACACATTTTATATAAGTACATTTCAATTTTGTTCACTAATTTTAAAATCAAACGGTTTTCTTAAATATATTAATTCTATTACTGTTTTCAAGCTATCGGGAAGGAGATTGTATACGTGTACACCCTCATAGCCTGTATTTCTTTTGCCACTTTCAGTCTTTGGTGAATTTGAGTATATGTAATTTGTTATGTACTTGTATAGTGTTCAATGACTTGTAATGTTTACATAAATGTTGTATTTGTGTGTATGAAGCCATTTTGGTTTTTGTAGATTTATAGACATATGTTTTATTCATACAGTTTTAGTAAAATACTTTTTTTATGTGCTCCCGTCTGGAGCCAGTGAGACCATGGTATCCCCAATCGGGGTATGTTGCGAGGCTGAAGGTAGTGGGGAAAGGAAGGAGATAGGGAAGAGGAAAATGGGGAATTAAAAAAATACACAGTTTAGCAAAAATAGTAATTATGTAATCACATAAATATGAAATATTATCTTATCATAGTAACAAGATGTTAGAATCTGTCTTAAATGTAGCAGCTAGATTTGAAATTAGACAAAAATATCATTATGTAAGGTAATTAACAATTAGTCTCACAAAATTTGAAATGTGTTTTTGGCGGGTTCAGTGGTCAGTGAGAATCTTCTTCAGCAATGCGGGCACAGGCAGTTCTTCATCCAAACATTAAAAATAGAAATGACACACAAATTGTATTTGTTTATTGTTGCTTTACTTTCTTTCAAGTTTTTTTTATATTTAATAGTAAATGATTGAAATGTTTAAACTTTGTTTTATTAGATGGGTAAGATGAGTTTATTAATTAGAGAAGTACTTCCGAACGACTTGATCTCTCACTCCGCGGGCTGCTACTACTCTGCTGACATCTTCAGCCTGGTTTAATAGCTCAATCTCTTCTATCACGATATTATCAATAAATTCATCTGTTAATCTGAAATAAAACGATTATTATTTTGAATTGTTGCTTTACTTTCTTTAAATGCATTTCATTTAGTTAAATAAGGAAACTGACTTATAGTGCTTCATCATGTTGTATAAAATAGCACATGTAGTGATTATTTGACCAGCAACTTCTGGCTCGTAATGGAGAACTCTATCTTTCCTAAGGCAACGGAATATAGCCTTCCATGCTCCAAATAGACGTTCTATGCAACATCTCGCCTTACAGTGCGCCTTTGTATATTTGTACTCTGCACTTCCCTCAGCTGCATCAAATATTGGGGTCATGAGATAAGGTTCCAATGTGTACCCGGAGTCACCTGATTGAAACATAAACACCCATTACAATAGGTATATATAACTACTAAGTTATGGATTGTTGAAATATAATATAGTATAATACCTAGCAAGAAATACGTCCCAATTCTATGATTATATAGTCTGGTCATTTCAGTTTTTACTGTACTACTATTCCAAACAAATTGATCGTGGACAGTACCCGGGAAGCGTGTGTTAATACTTAATATTGTCAACTCAGCATCACATACCTGTATAACAAACATGTAAAACCTTCAATAAAATGTGAAAACACCGTACACCAACTGTTTTATTTGTAAAAACAAACATTTTACCACTTGAACATTGAGCGAATAGAATCCTTTATGATTTTTATACTGCTCTTCATGTCTGGAAGGGGTCACAATGGCAATGTGGGTGCAATCAATGCAGCCCAGAACATGAGGAAAGTTTAATTTGTCCCTGAAAGCACTCTCAACTTGCTTCCTGGCTTCGTTTGTTGCTGGAAAATGTATCCACCTTCTATAAAGGTGCTCCAACACTGCCTTCATAAACACTTTGATGCATTTACTGACGGTTGTCTGACCTATAGCCAGCATATGGTCTTGCCCCACCCCACGTTGGTAACTTCCTGTGGCGAAGAAACTTATTGGTGCTAATACCTGTCAACATTATAATCCTTTTATTAATGATCGACATTGTGTTTTTACAAAGATATCATAATAATATTAAATGCACTTACTTTAATGTACATTGGAAGTCCGCTTGTACTTTTTGACACTAAAAAGGGAGTTAGTTGATCTATAAGATCTTTAACCATTATACGAGATATCCGGAACAAGTGTCTGAATTCAGTCTCTCCAAGTTCAAACGGATTCAATTGATCGCGTAAACGGCGTCTTTCAATCTTACGAGCTTCTTTGGAATCGTTAGCCTGCCTCCGTTCATTGATATACCAGTAATTTTGTAAAAAAAACGGCATTATTAAAAAGTTGTTTTTATATCGAAAGTTTAACTGACAGCCAAGAGTCCGCGATAGATTTGGCGGGTTTTTGTCAATCGTCGGTTGGAATATTTGACAAACGTGCTCGCAAATAACGCCAACTGACCATAGACAATGAATTTTGTCAATTGTCGGTCGGAATATATCCAATCTACCATTGACCATGCTCGCAACTATCGGTAACTGATCTTATATGACGAATTTTATCGAATTTTGTCAATATCGGGCTTTATCGATCGTTCATGCTAGGGCCCCAGGTAGTATTTGTCACTCACGCTGGTTGACGACAGCAAACTCAATACTTCGATTATATATAGGAACAACTAACCCTTCAGTGAACCTAAAAATTCTTGCTGAATATGTTGTTAAAGCATATGCTCCGACATGGTTTGAGATAAAGAGGCACCCGTCGTGTAAAGATGGGGCATTACATGACTATAATAAAACTCACCCGATATTTGAGCACCGATCTACGAGATATAATTAATCCAGTAATTCAAAGAAACGCCTATTTTTGCCACCCGGAAAATCTGCTACTATCCATGATAATGGATGACAACCTTATTGTAAGAGAATTGGGTTTGAGACAAATATTAAAGGCGCGAGATAGATGTCCTAGTCCATCTGTTGTTAGAGACTTTATTATTCCAACAATAAACTTTTCAGCAAGTAAATATTACGATATTATCAACTGGCAGGAATGCGAAGTTACACCGCCACCGATACTATCCGAAATCAGTAATGACGACCTAGTCAAAATGATAAATAATTTCGGTGAAGAAAAGGACAGTATTGAATTTCCCAGATTTCCCTGCCACACTCAAGCAGTCGAGAGGTGCATCAAATTAGTTACCCAGGCATCGTTGTCTACAGTTGGGCCTGAAGCAAGAGATAGATTCATTCGGGCGACAATGAAATCTAGGCATATAATGCCCGAATTTCACACCAAATCTCATTTCAAAACACGATAAATATTATAAAACTTCGATAATGTTTAAAAAAATTCTCTTTGTTAAAGTATTTTATTTAATAAAAAAAACATGTTTATCAAAAACACGAAAAAAACAATAAAACATCAATAATCCTCTTCAAAAAACCAAAAATAGACCCCGCCTTGAAACTATGGTAATTTTATTCTTATTTTCAGATGTGTTATGCACCTTATTAGCTATAAAACCCCTAATAAAATTGTATTTTTGCTATGAATATCGCTTGTTTATAATGCTTGGCAGAGTTTTCAGCGACTTTTTTCATACAATTTTTTTCTAAATATAAATGTGCTGGTTGTTGAATAAAGGAATGTTTCGATCGAGTTAATTTTTTTAGACGAAAGAGGTGTTATATAAAGGCAACTTTTTTTTGCTATTACAGTACTGGCATCTTTAAAAAAAAAAGTCCCATACAACGTCACTCCACCCTAACCTACATCTAGTAACTACCTAGTATATTATTTATCTCGTGTGACGATGTGGCATAACGGTACCAATAGTATACGTGCATTCTTATGTTGGGAGCTAGAGCCGTACCGTATCGAGAGAGCCGTAGCGGAGGAGCCGTACCTGGAGAGACACACCTGGAGAGCTGAATCGTATTGTGCGAGTACAGTATTCTAACTGCTCATTCACGCTGACTTCACGGCTCCCGTTCGATTAAGCTGTCGTATTTTTCAATCAAATTGACCCTATAAACCGTTCAAAAATATTGAGCTGTTATTGTGGCTCCCGCTCTTAATAAAATGAGTCATGAACCGTTGCTACTAAACTAACGTATGCTGTGAATAGTTTAACTAAACCTTGACTCACGCATGTTGTGAACATTTTAACTAAGCCTTGACTAACGCATGCTGTGAACAGTTTAACTAAACCTTGACTAACGCATGCTGTGAATAGTTTAACTAAACCTTGATTGACGCATGCTGTGAGCAGTTTAACTAAACTTTGACTAACGCATGATGTGAACAGTTTAACTAAACCTTGCCTAACGCATGCTGTGAACAGTTTAACTAAACCTTGCCTAACGCATGCTGTGAACAGTTTAACTAAACCTTGACTGACGCATGCTGTGAGCAGTTAAACTAAACCTTGACTAACGCATGATGTGAACAGTTTAACTAAACCTTGCCTAACGCATGCTGTAAACAGTTTAACTAAACCTTGACTGACGCATGCTGTGAGCAGTTTAACTTAACCTTGCCTAACGCATGCTGTGAACATTTTAACCAAGCTTTGACGCATGTTGTGAACAGTTTAAATAAACCTTGACTAACGCATGTAATGAACAGTTTAACTAAACCCTTGCCTAACGCATGTGTGAACATTTTAACTAAACCTTGAATCTCAACCTTCACTAACGCATGCTGTGAAAATGGCTTGTTTATAATATTTATTAATATTTTTATGAATATTATGTTTGTTTTATTTAAACAGAATTGTGATAATAAACTTCTTGATGAAATTTTGCTTGAGGAAAATTGATATCCGCATCTGTTTTCTAAAAACTTTGTGTAAAGCTCGGGCAATTCCGGGAAATACTGTTTGTTTACATTAGCTCCAAATAGAACGCCGTAAGTTAAACAATGACCCTTGTCTTCTTTGGGGATGCTGTGTAGTTGACGGAAGTTATTTTTATTGAAATAAAGGAGAAGAAGTTCTGGGAAGGAAACATTGAGGGATGGGTAGGAACCTGAGGTCTGTGTGTCCACTGTGGTGCAAGGCGAGCAAGTTTCTTATTGACAGTGTCATGTATTTTCCACATCAGCATCCACCAACACAACCAAACTAAGCTGTACTATCTGTTATCTGTCCTATTCCTGCCACTTGAGAAACATTCAAACTATCTGTATGGAACGTGTTTCAAACACGTCGATAGATTAACATTTTAAATGGAAAACACATATTTGTTAATTGGAAAAAATATCAGGAAATGCATTTATGTGACTTCAAAATATTCAAAGACTAGAAAACCAAAAAAGAGTGTAATATGCAATTTTTCAATCCATATTCTATTCCATTGTTGAATAAAGTCAGACCAATAAATTGGGATTTAATTTTAAGAAATGCTTCATTGGGTTACACTAAAGTAAACTATAACTACATAATGTCTGCGATCAATAAAATATTCATCTTAGACTTGCAGAAAAAGTCAATAGATGTCGCATATTAAAATAAAATATTTATCTAAAGACACTGTCTCTAGATTGCATTTCGTTCGGGTTGAATATTGCGATCATACACAAAGATATGCGGTGAGAAAAATGAAGAAAATGTTGGTAGTTCTTATTCGAAGTATAATACAGTTAAATACGAGTATGACCGAAGGAGATAGGGTATCATTAGCTCAGTCTGTGGAGCGGTTTCCCGGCAACGCAAGGGTCCTGGGTTCGAGTCTTAGACGTGACCGTATCTTTTCTGTTTCAAATTTTAGTTCAGTAATCGCTATTATTGTCTTCACAATTAGACAATGTCTTATTCATCTTATAGGATGCAAAGGTCGACGCTTACCTCGCCGCTTCGCATACTTCAGGGTGTCGTGTCGATTAAAAATAAGAAGATTGTATTTCACAGAATCTATCGTTTATTACACTTATTTGCAATATTACAAACACGACGTTAATATCAGAAGGAATGTAGACGAGCTACGTACGCGAGCCGCCGCACCGAACCAGTTCCCAAGAGCGAAAGAAGATGGCGATTGATGTCGATTATTCCACTTAGCAGGTAAATAGGACGCTGGGGATACCATATGGAAAAATCATATTATGGCTATTAAATGCGCGCGTAGTGGCTGCCTACAATCTCTTAAGCACATTAATATTTGGAAAGATTTGGGAATCACGTTTGAAACGCGCCTAAACATTTCATGTCCACATAGAAACTATATGCAGTAAAGCTATGATTTGTGTTGTACTATAGTTCATTAAGCAGCATTTTGGAAAGCGGCTCAATTACATGGTGACAGCGGATTTTACTTACTCTCTAATGGTAAATAAAGTTCAAAAGAAGTTTCAGGGATATTTATATCTTAGAGACTTTGGATATTATCCCTGGATTGCGATTCTCCAGTAGCGAACAAAAGTTGCTCGTTACTCGCAAAAAATTACTGGTCGTCACGACCAACTTTGTCGACTGTTTCATTTATGCGTATTCTGGAGTGTCGAATGATCAAAGAGATGATTATATTGGTAACCCTGTGAATATTGTCTATGTTTCTGATTTTTTGGCGTTTCTATGGTGTGAATTTGAAATGTCAAAACAAAACAAACGTCGCATCGTTGTTTGTGTTTACACTATTTACTGAGTGGTTCATTTATGCTATTTACTTTCTTTGTCGCAATGTCTACCGGCTATATAACTAACGCCCAAAAACAGCTCCTAATTGAGCTAGTTAGTAGTGATCCCGAACTTCTTTCGGGAAAGTTTTCGGCGACATTTACTTTTAATGAATCGCGACGGAGGTGGGTGCAAATCGCGGAGAAACTGAATGCCCTCGCAGGGGCGAATAAAGACTTCAAACACTGGAGAAAGGTTAGTATTTGTTAATTTGTGTACAAAATATAAACTGTTCTTGTTGCCCTAACACTACGTTCAGATGAAGGTCCGTCTTTGACGAATCGCGATTCGATAAAACGAATATGATGTTCACACGGAATTTCCTTAAACCTAATTTGTTTGTTAAAAATCACTATATTGAAAAGAATGTGTATTGGGTTACCTAACCTCAATGCCGATTGTTTCAAAATCGAAGAATATTGAACATTTTAAGATGTTAGAAAGTGTATTTCTACATTACTGTTAGGATATTTACTGTCAATAATGAATATTATTCAAAATTGTTTTCAGACATGGCAAGATTTAAGATCGAAGGCCAAATTAAAGAGTGTCGCCTTGAGACGTCATGCGGCCGGGACTGGAGGTGGACCACCGGCGCCATCAATAAATTTAAACCACTCAGAAGAGATGATTTTACAAGTCATCAGTCCCGTGTTGATAACGGGCCACACAGGAGTCCCAGAGTCTGAGGTAGACTTTGACTTTTCGTCTCTCCCAGGTGCTACAGCCAGCAACACGTTGAGTTCCTCAACTCAACCTGTTGCAGGCTGCAGCAGCTGGCAGTCTCCCAGGAGAGTTGAGGTACCACTACTCGTGGAGGCCCCGTCACTGACACCACCACTTTTGGAGGCAACTCCTTTTTTGAATGAACCCTCCATTAACCGACCGCCACTCGTGCAGACTCGGCGAAGTACAGCATCCCGTAGAGTAGATGAAACGTTGAAGACATCAAATGCGTTCATTGAACAGGGGGATCGAAACATCATTAATCAGTCGGTATTTTTTAATGAGCTGCTGGCTGTATTGACGAGGCTTACAGAGTCAATAGAAAATCATAATACTAGATCTATAGAAATTTTAAATACAATTGTTAAACTTTTGGAAGAAGGGAAGTCAAAGAAGTGATTTGAATACTACTACTAGGCCCGTCATTAAAGCAAGCAGCACATTATTTATATGTTTTTTTTTTGTTTTTGTTTTTACTTTACTAAATAAAACTAAATGTGGTGGTTAACGTGCCTTAGTATTTAGCTTGTATTGAAAATATGTAACATTTTTTTATAAGTAAACATCATTTTATGTTATTATATAATAAGAATTGTGATATTCTTCAACCTATTGTTTAACAAAATGTTTTTGTGCACACCATCGTTTACTGGGTCATAAAACAAAGTTGTCATAGTATTCAATGTAAAAAATAATGTTATCATTTTATTGTTATCATGGATAAATTTTATGTTTTAATTTAAAATTAACACCAAAGATGTTATTTACTAGAAACTATCAGACTTGTTTGTTAGTGTACATATTCTTTAGCTTTTATTACAAAATATATTAAAATTGTACAACTGATAACTGTGTCATTCTCTGACATTGAGTTATTTGATAAAAATTGTGATATTATTCAGCGTAATTAATGTTTTATTTTTATCTTTGATAAATATAACGTTTTACTGTAAAATTAACACCAAAGATGTTATTTACTAGAAACTATCAGACTTGTTTGTTAGTGTACTTATTCTTTAGCTTTTATTACAAAATATATTAAAATTGTACAACTGATAACTGTGTCATTCTCTGACATTGAGTTATTTGATAAAAATTGTGATATTATTCAGCGTAATTAATGTTTTATTTTTATCTTTGATAAATATAACGTTTTACTGTAAAATTAACACCAAAGATGTTATTTACTAGAAACTATCAGACTTGTTTGTTGGTGTACTTATTCTTTAGCTTTTATTACAAAATATATTAAAATTGTACAACTGATAACTGTGTCATTCTCTGACATTGAGTTATTTGATAAAAATTGTGATATTATTCAGCGTAATTAATGTTTTATTTTTATCTTTGATAAATATAACGTTTTACTGTAAAATTAACACCAAAGATGTTATTTACTAGAAACTATCAGACTTGTTTGTTAGTGTACTTATTCTTTAGCTTTTATTACAAAATATATTAAAATTGTACAACTGATAACTGTGTCATTCTCTGACATTGAGTTATTTGATAAAAATTGTGATATTATTCAGCGTAATTAATGTTTTATTTTTATCTTTGATAAATATAACGTTTTACTGTAAAATTAACACCAAAGATGTTATTTACTAGAAACTATCAGACTTGTTTGTTAGTGTACTTATTCTTTAGCTTTTATTACAAAATATATTAAAATTGTACAACTGATAACTGTGTCATTCTCTGACATTGAGTTATTTGATAAAAATTGTGATATTATTCAGCGTAATTAATGTTTTATTTTTATCTTTGATAAATATAACGTTTTACTTCAAAAATAACACCAAAGATGTTATTTACTAGAAACTATCAGACTTGTTTGTTAGTGTACTTATTCTTTAGCTTTTATTACAAAATATATTAAAACTGTACAACTGATAACTGTGTCATTCTCTGACATTGAGTTATTTGATAAAAATTGTGATATTATTCAGCGTAATTAATGTTTTATTTTTATCTTTGATAAATATAACGTTTTACTTCAAAAATAACACCAAAGATGTTATTTACTAGAAACTATCAGACTTGTTTGTTAGTGTACTTATTCTTTAGCTTTTATTACAAAATATATTAAAACTGTACAACTGATAACTGTGTCATTCTCTGACATTGAGTTATTTGATAAAAATTGTGATATTATTCAGCGTAATTAATGTTTTATTTTTATCTTTGATAAATATAACGTTTTACTTCAAAATTAACACCAAAGATGTTATTTACTAGAAACTATCAGACTTGTTTGTTAGTGTACTTATTCTTTAGCTTTTATTACAAAATATATTAAAACTGTACAACTGATAACTGTGTCACTCTCTGACATTGAGTTATTTCATAAAAAGTGATATTATTCATCGTAATGAATGGTTTACTTTTTTCCTTGGATAAATATAATGTTTTATTTTAAAATTAACACCAAAGATGTTATTTACTAGAAAATATCAGACTTGTTTGTCAGTGCATTATTCTTCTTGTATTACAAAATATATTGAAAACTGTGTTGATATCTTTATTATTTAAAAAAAAAATCTGGTATTCTTAATGTTAAATACATTATTTTTTTATGATCAGACCTTTGTTTTCTTTTAAACATAATGTGTCATACTTTACAACTTTAAATCCCTACATTACTACAAAATATAATATAAAAGTTCTTGAAATTTACCCTACAAATACAACACTAAGGAAGGAATTGTATAGGAACTGCTGTAATAAGTTAGTTGATTTGCCACCAAAATAAAGTGGTGCTTACAAAGTTAATAATTATAATCAAATGTACAATACGTACATATCATATTTAAAGTTTTGTAACGCAGCCTCATGCAGCCTGCCACTCACCATTTGTATGTGGCTAATCCGCCATCATTAATAAAAATAAAACAATTTAGAGTGTAATAGAGACATGAAATAATATAGAATGAACAAGAAATGAATAAGAAAATGATAAAAAAAGGCTAGTACATATAAACATTTAACCAAAATAATTTAAAACAATTCTATTTTGAAGAGCTCTACCAGCCACTAAATCTGGGTTAATTCTAACAGCCCGATGCTCAGGCTCAGCAGCCGGTCCACCAGCAATCAGTCCCAAATCCATATTATGATAAATCAGATATTCTGGAAGATCAAAATTATCATCTACACACATATTGTGAAGCACTATGCATGCATTAATAATTTTGGACGCCTTTTCAGGAGAATAATGCAGAACTCTGTGTTTACAAAGGCAACGGAATCTCATTTTTAAGACACCGTTACATCTCTCAACAGTTGACCTGATTGATCTTAATCTTATATTAAACCTGTCTTCAGGAGATCCAGGTTCAGCCCTGTCGATTTGGGTCACTAGCCAAGGTCGCAAAGGGTACCCAGAATCCCCCAGAAGATGATATCCGGACTGACCACTCCTATATATCTGCTGCAGCACAGGTTCTACAGAACACGACTTCCAGATAAAAGCGTCGTGAGTGCTCCCAGGGTAACGTGCATCGACATGCATGATTCGGAGATCCGAGTCACAAATTATCTGAACATTAATTGAATGATATGCCTTTCTATTTACATAAATGTATTCTGGAGTAACTGGATCTCGTGTTTTTGGTGGATATATGGCCACGTGTGTGCAGTCGATGCAGCCGATTATCCCTGGGAATCTGTATTTGTTGTAAAACCTAAAATAAACAAATATTATTGATAGAGCTAACCTTAAAATAAGTAAATAACTTGATCATAATGTTTCTCTAATAAAAACTTACTTCGCCCTTATCTGGTTTAGAGCCTGGATGTTAGGGGGAAATTTTACCCAACGGTTAAAAACTTCACGGTTATTAAGTGCGTTTACCACTTCATCTAATGCCCGGGAAATTGATGCTTGGGAAATTGCAATGTGCAAATTACACCCCACGGGCAACTGGTAACCACCCGTGGCAAAGAAATTTAATGCTGCTAACACCTGCAAAACGACATTGGAAAAGATTAATTAGCAAGTTCATTTTCATGTAAAAACTATCGACATTTGTATAAATCATTTTGAACTCACTTTACTTTCGACATCTAGAGCTGAAGAACGGGTTGGGGGTGATATGAAAGGCGACACAATGACTACCAGCCGACGTACTAGGTCTTTGGTAAGCCTAAAATTCCTGATGAAGGCTTCGTCTGTTAAATTATCGAAAGGATCGACCCTCCGGCGAAACATTCTTGTTGGTCTCACAGCAGCTGCTTCAGCTTGCTCTACATTATTTATTGCAGCCAATATCGGCGGTAAATCAGCCATTATAAGGAACCAAAACAACTTTGTAAAATTTTTGACGTTTGTCCTTCCAAGAGCGGGCGGGAAACCGTTCGTTACTATGTACGATTTTGACAGTTTTCACGATGTCGACCATAAATCTATGGTTTCGACTGGTTCAACCCACTCGTTGTTAGTTCCGAATGACTTTTGACGTTTGTCGACTAAGTATATACCTACGAAGAAACTCAAGAATACCAATGTCGACCAATGTACGTACTTTCGACGGCGATTACGAGTGACGGCGACTGGAGAATCGCTACCCAGGTTATATAACCTTTCTGTCCGGTACGCTGGATATTAATAGCCTCTCCGATAGAAGGATAACACCACATAATATTCTGAATGGTCATATCTGTATTCCTGATATTATTTATTCATTTACGCCCGTCGGGCTTTACATAAAACAAGTGTAAATTTATTACATTACACGTTAAAATAAACAAAATAATAATATTAAGTAAGAATATTAAAAAAATAGTCTTCCTTGTCACAAATACCAAAAAGAGACAACAGAGAAAATAGGTATTACCTGCCTGGAGGAAAGAAGATGAATTAAAATAAAGGAAACAGAAAAATTATAAGTTAAATATTGGCATAAAAAAGTAAGTTACAGTGTATATAATTAATTATTAACTAACAAAATAATTATAAAAAAATGTATGGGATCAAAGTAAAGCATGAAGAGATTATTAAACAAAACATAAGATAAGAACGAAATAAATTGTACAAAACTGAGAGTTTTATGTTTCCGACAATTTTGCGCAAGTTCGCAGGCACAATGCTTTGTTGTTCCGAGGTTCAGAATTAACCTTCCATTGGTAATGCCGCTCGGAACAAGTGATTCTGCTTTTAAATAACTTGTCCCCTCACATAGATTAAGAAATAAACTAAACGGAAACACTACAGAGCTGATTTATAAAACTATAGTTGCTCCACATTTAGATTATTGCTCTACCATGTTGTATTTGGCCAATGAAGGAAACTTGAACAAGCTAGATGTTATACAGAATAGAGCTATGAGATGTACATATATTAGGAAAAGGAAAATACGCAAGCTTACATCAAATGAGAGAACAGCTAAATTGGATTTCTATAAAAAAGAGACTATTATTTAATGTGTTAATTTTTGTATATAAAATCATGAACAACAAAATGCCAAAATATTTTAAGGATGAAATTGTTTTTAATAGAAATGTTCATAATTACGAAACCAGAAATGTAAATAGAATTAGATTGCCACATATGAAAAAAACAAAATCACAGAACTGCCTAATGTACAAAGGACTAAAAATGTATGATGAAATGCCTGAAAGTCTGAAGAATGAAGGAAGAATGAATGTATTTAAAAAGAAATGTTATATTTATTGTAAAAATATGTAAAATAACAAAATGAAATATGATCTTGTTTATATTAGTTTATATTCAAATGTATAAACTAACTCAATAAATAATTTAAAAAAAAAAAAAGATATTTATAAACTGTCACTAAAACTGTATTTAAAAATCAAAGATCGTGTTATTATGAACTAAATAAAATGTATATTTATTACTTAAGACAACTGCTAATGCAACTGCTGTACAAATAAACGACACTTTGTCAAAATGAGAAGAACATAAACATTATTTTGATTCCACTTAAAATAGTTAGTTAGATAGACAGATTGATAATTAAGGTAGTATTGAAAAACAAATCTACATTTTTTTAACGAAATACTACTAAGCTAAACTATATTCCAGTAGTCGACGTGAAATCGGCGTTGCTGGGGGTTTTGAGGAGATAGACATATTATACCGTCTCAGACTTTTCGGTGGGCCTTTTGAAGATACACAATTTATTTATTTATTTCATTCAAAAAACAGTTTTTACATAAAAAGCATACTCTGCACATCTCACTAGGGCATTCCTGTATCAAGATGTGCAGCTTTACAATAATATCATTTAAAAAATACACATATGTAAATTTAAAATAATAACAACATTAAATTAAATTTAAACCAAAAAGAAAAGTTTATGACACGGACGTTTCGAGACCGGTAGACAAAAATAAACAAAATTTTAGTAACAAATGTATGAAAAAATAAAAATAAAATGTCAACAAAAGAAGCATTAGTAAGTAAGTTGGCAACAATAATATTCTTCTGTTAACTAAAGTACAAGGTACCTGTGCTGGCTTATCAGACACAAGCATAGGATAACCATACTAACAATTACAACATGGATAGTATGAATAATAGATTATAAGAAAAAATAAAAATAACTAAATAAAAATAGGTAAATAATAACCGATAGGTAAGTAGATAATATTATAATAAAAAGTAAGTTAGTAAATAATTTAGCTAGACAATAATTAAAGTAAATATTAATACGATAATTAAGTAGATAATAATAAAAATAAGTAACATAATAATAAATAACCAAAAGTTATTTTCGAAGTAAATAAGTTCATGCGCAGTAAGTAAATAAGGATTGTATCGAAACAGAGCTTCCACAAGGAATTATGATATAAGCGACAACATGGGTGATCCAAAATCATCACTCTCAGCTAGTACGGAGATTTTGACCATTTTCTTGAATGAATTTAACGTACCTATAGTTTTTATATTTTCTCCAAGCATATTTTATAGCAACAGAGCTTTATATGAAAAACTTCCGTAGTACATAATGTTGATATATCTCATAAGGTATAGCCAGCGTTAGCAATGTGCGCCCAATAAAAATATTTTACCAGTTGATTACAAAACAACGACTTTTCTGTACTTTCTATAAATATAATATGCTAGCATTATATATATAAACCTTCCGTAAGAAATTCTCTAAAATATAGGCGAAACCGTATTAAAATTAGTTGCGTAGTTTAGAAGAAGTAAGCGAACAAACAGACAGATGCGGATAGCAAATTTATTTTATATTATTTTTATTCAAAACAACAACTTTTTACGGAAAATAACTTAAATTACTTACAATCTAATATATCAGATAGATCTCAGAATCGTATTAAAATCACTACACTCAGTACCAAGCACTTTCTAAATACCTCTATCTATCTATGAATATCTTATTTTAACAAACTTCCTTTAAATATAAAATTTATCTAAAATATTCATGAATTTCAGCATAATTAAAAAAAATTACCTAAAACTACTATAAGAGTCCATATCTGCTATTTTTTTTAAATATTTTGTTTTTTTGTTGTTATTTATTTACAATATTTTATTATTACTGAGCTAGAATTCATTCACCAAACACAAGAGCCTTGTCTCTTTACGGTGAGGAAGGAATATTTTTATTATACTTTATAATACTGTATAAAATGAAAAAAAATTGTATACCTAATGTAAAAACTACAAATTTCAAATTAAATATATATTTATATGTTATCACATCTTTAGGTAGCGCGGTTAGCAACAAATTTACAAAACAAACGTTTTTTTACATGCTACTACTAGAGCTCCGCACAAAGCGTAAATAAACTTGTATTATTATTTATGGTGACATGTATTAAATTACACTATTGTTTCTCCTTCCAAAATTTCCAGTTATTCAAGTATAAAGAATCGTTTTTCACCCAAAATGGTTTCACTAAAAGTCGGTGAAATGTTGTATTTGAACTGTTTTGGTTCAGCATTTTTTATGCGATTCGGGTCTAAGAAAATATGCGACAGAAAAGTTGCAAGAGCGAGAAACACTAGTCCAACACATGTCACTATAAATAAAAATTAAGGTAAACCGCGCCACCCGAAGATGTCATTTCAGGAAAATATTTTATTTCTACTTTTATCATATAATAATAGGTCATTAATTAAACATATTCATTAACGCATTTGAGATTCTAAAATAATTTACAAAAATGTTTCCGGCCTAATACACATATATTCTCATAAAAGTAAAATGTATTCATGAATACATTTGCAATCACAGTAACTATATTTTACTGTTTAAAATAACACTTTAACAGTCAGTTCAGAAGCGTAAAGTAATTATTATTATAATATTTAAAAATATGTGCTTTTCGCATTCATTTTGAAACTATTTATTTAGTTAATTAAATAATTTGATATTTAGTTTTAAATAATTGAATCTTTAAGGATTCGATTCGCAATAAATTAGAGAATCAAAAGTTTTCACCATTTTAACCAATGACATTAGTTTTGAATACTGGAGTCTCTCTGATATTCCGTCAGAACTTTAAGGCCAAGAGTCTGCTAGATTTGAGAAAGTCTTTTCTATGAGTGAGTACGAGAGTGAATTTTTAGATATTTCTTTGTTGAAAATGAATACTTACAATCGGAACATGAAAAGGGTTTTTTTCTATTGTGGGTAAACATATGAATTTTTAGATTTTCCTTCCTTGAACATGAATAGTTGCATTCGGGACATGAAAAAGGTTTTTCTCCAGTATGAGTAAACAAGTGCTTTTTTAGATTTCCTTTTGTATAACATGAATAATTACACTCGGGACATGATAGGGGTTTTTTTCCACTGTGGGTAAACATGTGAATTTTTAGATGTCCCTTTGTAGAACATGAATAATTACAGTCAGGACATGCAAATGGTTTTATTCCACTATGTGTTAGCATGTGAATTTTTAGATGTCCCTTAGTAGAACACGAATAATTACACTCGGAACAAGAAAATGGTTTTTCTCCAGTGTGGGTAAACATATGAATTTTCAAACTTCCGTTTGTACAACATGAGTAATTACACTCGGGACATGAAAATGGTTTTTTTAAACTGTGGGTAAACATGTGCATTTTTAGATTTCCTTTTGTAGAACATGAATAATTACACTCGGGACAAGAAAAAGGTTTTTTTCCACTGTGGGTAAACATGTGAATTTTTAGATTTCCCTTTGTAGAACATGAATAGTTGCAGTTGGGACATGAAATAGGCTTTTCTCCGGTATGGGTGCGCAAGTGCACTTCAAAATATGACTTACGAGAGCAGGAAAAGTTACAATAAGGACAACAGTTTTTTTTCTCCATAGGATGGTTTTTCAGGGATGTGTCTGATAATCTAGTCTGTGTAATCCTTTCAGAGCGCTCTAAGCATCCTTTTTTACCATCTTGAAGGTTTGTGTCACTCTCCGTATAAGGCTTTTCCCCTCCAACTTCTTCTCGGGCTCCTGTTTCTGCCTTGATGGTAACAGTCTCCACATTAACGCTACCTGGAATAAAATATGTACATTAATGTGCCGAGAAGAAGAGCGTAATACAATGGAAATTATAATATTTCCTTTCCTAGAAAGAACTGTAACAAAACAAATTTGTTCAAAATGCAATTTCATAACTCTGCATTACTCCCTTAAGAATGTTTCTATATTTAGGTTCAAAAGATCACTAAAATGGAATTTAGAGAAAATTTCTGCAGAAAGAATGAAAAGAAATATTTAAAATTAATAAATTTTTAACTTAACATCTCCTCAGGGGACGTTAGTAACATGTCGCTAATAAATATTTAAAATATTCCAAAAATATAAAATGGACGAAAAATAAACAACGTACATTTTTATTAAAAATTTTCAACTCTAAATTCCATTTTTGTGATCTTTTGAACCTAAATATAGCAACATTCTTAAGGTAGTAATGCAGAGTTATGAAAATGCTTTAATTTAGCCTGTACAATGTATATTTCTCCCTCGCTTATAAACGCATTTATAATTTTACGCAACTGATAAATAACCATTTATACTACATTAATAGTAGTTCACTAACTAACCATCACGCCGTTCCTCCGCAGGGGTAGGCAGAGAGGACGGACCGCAAAACAACTCGGTCACACCACGAACTTCTCGCCTCATGTTATATTTGGCCAAGGAAAGAAATTTGAACAAACTAGATGCTATACAGAATAGAGCTATGAGGTGTATACTGGGAAAAGGCAAATTCCAATAAAAAAGAGTCTGTTATTTAATGTGTTAATTTTTCTGCATAAAGTCATGAACAATCAAATGCCAAAATATTTTAAGGGTGAAATTGTTTTTAATAGAGACGTTCATAATTACGAAACCAGAAATGTAAATAGAATTAGATTGCCACATATGAAGAAATCAAAATCGCAGAACTGCCTAATGTACAAAGGACTAAAGATGGATGATGAAATGCCTGAAAGTCTGAAGAATGAATGTATTTAAAAAGAAATGTTATGTTTATTGTAAAAATATTTAAAGTTGCAAAATTAAATATTATCTTGTTTTTATTAGTTTATATTCAAATTTTATATAAACTAACTCAGTAAATAATAAAAAAATCACATTCGTACAAACTCTTCTATTATTCTGGCCCGACTCAAGTATCTGATTCACTTGATCGTTTCGTGTCTTTCTCTGGCGTCCCCGAATTCTGGTACCATTCGCCATCGCATTATATATTCTCCTTACATTCCTTTCTTCGCTCATTTGCTCTATATGCCCAAACCATCTAAGCGTTCTTTTTTTAATCTTACTCATTACGCTTACATCAGCCTTGCACTCATTGCGGATCTCCACATTTCTTAAACGATCATAAATGGTTTTACCACACATACGCCTCAGGGATCCGTAGTTTGTTGGTTATCTAAATTTTACAACACTTTATTAGTAAGGCTTTCTTTGAAAAGTACGGGATATGCGAGGTCATTTGTAAAACCTAAATAAAAACAATAGTTTTACCCGTTTCGTAAATTCTTCCAGAGTGTTCCAAATCTTCCCTTTTAATTTCTCGTAGTTCGAAGCCAATTTCTGGAAACGAAATTTCAATTTCTTCTCCACCTTTAGTCCCTGGTTCGACTTTGATTGTGACTCCGTCTAGATAAGAATGCTTCATTGAACTAATTTCACCTGATAACAAAAAACTTCCATACAAATTTGAAACTTACACTAAACAGGACGCTTGTAATGTTCTTTGACTCTTGGATACTTGATAATTGATAAGTAGCAAAATATCATCAATATAAATAATGTTTTTGAGTGACTGTGCGTACATGCCCTCTCAATTGTTCATAATTAAAGTCAACCTAATTAGAACGGATATTTTCACCGACTCGTTTTTGTAAAAAAAAACACTCCTATGTGGGAAGCTCTACCGGCATCTACCTTTCCTATATCATTTAATATAGGCCTTTTCAAGGTCCGGATAACAGACGTTTGTACCCACATCCTTTTCCCAGACCTCCCTCACAACATTGCATAACAGAGGGGTGGTATAGTTGCCCGTCAGCACACCGCACAGGAAGGAGGGCTCTAGCGAAGAGTCAGGTATCTTATAAAATATAAAATAAATGTAGGTTACATAACCCAACTAGCGTATGTTTAATTGACATGTAGGAATGAGCATGCCGACAAAGCCAAGCAAAAACATACAGTTTCATATTCGAACCACACATGGGAGCCCGTGAGGAATATAATTTCTCTAAGGTATGAATTTAGATAAAATCAGTGAGTCTGGGAGTGACGGACGAATGGTCTATCCCTCAAGCTACAGCGGAAGCCGAAAAAAAAACGTAATAAAGGAATAGGAAATACCTGCATTTCTTTCGGAAATGGATCCCGTACATAGTTTTTTCTTAAAAGGGTAGTCTATATCGATTTCCGTAAGTATCACAGGAACACTCTCTTCCGCACTTGTGCCTGGTTCTAACTTGATGGCGACGGAATCCATGTTTTTACGTAAGGATAGATATAAGGGTAGATTTTATTAGTTCAAGGTGTACAAATCGACGAAACTAGAAAAGCCAAAATAACATAACCAACAAGAAAAATGACAGCCAGCACGCGGAGACTTGTCCATAGAAATTTTAAAAATAAGATAAGCAATCGAATTATGAAGAAATCCCAGTGTTGTCATCAACCACCAGCGATCAAATTCACGTTATGTAAGAACTGTCAGTAGCTGACGACTCCGTTCTTTCAACACTTTGCAATATTTTATGTGTATTTTAAATGCGATATATACATCTTATTCTTAAATTTTCCGTAAAAACAAATACTGTTTTAAAAACAAGATAATTTAATCTTGAGGGTGATCGCATTTTAAATAAACATTACCATATCATAATATAGATAATAAAATTTTTATATTAAACATGAAAAATGTTGTCAACAACGTTACGCTAACCAAATTTTTAACTTATTTTTTTACTGTAATCATGAAAAAAATTGAGAGAACGCGATATTTCAAAAACACATACGTTTTGTTCGGAAAGTTTGTAAGAAAACTCTGCAATCACTTTTATACTTTACCATTATTTTTAATATTACTATCAAAATGAAATTTTTGTGATATCTTATCTTTTTGTGATATTGCTTCTTTAACCGTATATTATCAAAACATACGTGGATTGCGTACAAAAACGCATAAATTTCTTATGGCTGTTCTAAATAATGACTTCGGTGTTATCTGTATTTCAGAAACATAGCTTATAGAAAATATTCGGGATCGGGAGATATTTGATGACAGATATAATGTTCTTAGACGTGATAGAAACTATAATCTCACAGATCAAACGTTGGGAGGGGTTTTCTTATTGCCGTCCAGTCCAAACATAATGACGTGTTACTCATTAACCAAGCTGGTCCAAATTAGAGGCTGAAGATATATGAGTAACTATTACTTCAACTACACATTGAAAAAAATAATATTTGATGTTCTTACCATCCACGTGGCACAAATCCTATTAAAAACCTTAAATATCACTTTGAGTCCGCTAGTCAGCTCCGATTAAACTATCTTGATGATGACTTTCTTCTCATAGGTGATTAAAATATTTTTAGACTCAACTGGGATCTAAATTCAGAAAAACAGATGATTCCACAAACACCTACTGACGAATCTAGCTCTACTGTAATTGACTTTGTATCTTTCTGTAACTTTCATCAATATAATAACATCTTAAACGTAAATCAACATGTTCTTGATCTAGCTATAAGCATCATGAACTGCGCGTTACAACCTTGCTTTTTTCCTCTTTTAACTGAAGACTTGCTCCACAAATCCATCAAAATTGAAATAAGATTTATAAAAGAACCTTACTTAAAACATCAATCACAGTAAGTTTTGTTAATACTTTTTATTTTGCTAACTATATAAAGATTAACGAGTTTTTAGAGCAATTTGACTGGTGAAATATTTTTAATAGAGTGGGTATGGAAGAAGCTGCTAATAAATTCTACAAAATTATTTATGAATCAATTCATCTAAGAGGATTTTATTGTTTTGTGCAAAGAATAATTTGTAATCAAATGTACGAATCAATGAAAAAACGGCATTAATTGATTGAATGAGCGGGATTTCACAGTGACCCCACATGGTACCCAATAATTACACAGTGACCCCGCATGGTAGCCAATGATTACACAGTGTCCCCGCATGGTACCCAATGATTACACAGTGACCCCGCATCCTACCCAATGTTTTGTTTTTCATCTTTGCATGCCAATGGGTAAGTTCGTTAAAATAGCAACACTCAGATTTCTGTGATGAGTTTGATAATATTTTCTTCCCTGTGGTATTTACGGATATTTTTTATCCACATGCTTCCTGTTACAATTTTTTTGGTAATGTTTCTGGCGTTTCTGGTGTTTCTGGCGTTACTACAACAGAAATCAGGTCAGAAATCTAAACTAAAAACTTACCTTTTTAAGTTGTCGTACCCTTAAATTAAATATACCAATCCTAAGAGAAAGTCCAGTTATATTCAATTTTTCAATTAAGTCCTAAACCCTGTATCTAAATTTCGCCAATAAACAATTAGATAATATTAATTAAGTGTTAATCTCAAGTGACCTACCAGGTAAGTATTGTACTGTATATTTTCTCCATAAATAGTTAAGTAATAACACTGTAGAAATGTATTATAAGTTTGTACAGCGCCCTTGAGGTGTTTTTGCACAAAAACGGCGCTATAAAAGTCATCCAGGCATTATTATTATTATTATTATTACTCCTTTTGTTATTTTGACGAAAACAATCAATCAATTTTCTGAAGAAATCCTTCAACCTCATTATTAACAAGAAGTTTTAGCAGAACTGTCAATAAATAAAGTAAAATTGTTAATAAGAGAACCTACGCTTTAATAATAGTACCTTATTGTTAATAAGAGTACCTACTTGTTAATAAGAGTACCTACTTGTAAATAAGAGTACCTACTTGTTAATAAGAGTACCTACTTGTAAATAAGAGTACCTACTTGTAAATAAGAGTACCTACTTGTTAATAAGAGTACCTACTTGTTAATAAGAGTACCTACTTGTAAATAAGAGTACCTACTTGTTAATAAGAGTACCTACTTGTAAATAAGAGTACCTACTTGTTAATAAGAGTACCTACTTGTAAATAAGAGTACCTACTTGTTAATAAGAGTACCTACTTGTAAATAAGAGTACCTACTTGTTAATAAGAGTACCTACTTGTAAATAAGAGTACCTACTTGTTAATAAGAGTACCTACTTGTAAATAAGAGTACCTACTTGTTAATAAGAGTACCTACTTGTAAATAAGAGTACCTACTTGTTAATAAGAGTACCTACTTGTAAATAAGAGTACCTACTTGTTAATAAGAGTACCTACTTGTAAATAAGAGTACCTACTTGTTAATAAGAGTACCTACTTGTAAATAAGAGTACCTACTTGTTAATAAGAGTACCTACTTGTAAATAAGAGTACCTACTTGTTAATAAGAGTACCTACTTGTAAATAAGAGTACCTACTTGTTAATAAGAGTACCTACTTGTAAATAAGAGTACCTACTTGTTAATAAGAGTACCTACTTGTAAATAAGAGTACCTACTTGTTAATAAGAGTACCTACTTGTAAATAAGAGTACCTACTTGTTAATAAGAGTACCTACTTGTAAATAAGAGTACCTACTTGTTAATAAGAGTACCTACTTGTAAATAAGAGTACCTACTTGTTAATAAGAGTACCTACTTGTAAATAAGAGTACCTACTTGTTAATAAGAGTACCTACTTGTAAATAAGAGTACCTACTTGTTAATAAGAGTACCTACTTGTAAATAAGAGTACCTACTTGTTAATAAGAGTACCTACTTGTAAATAAGAGTACCTACTTGTTAATAAGAGTACCTACTTGTAAATAAGAGTACCTACTTGTTAATAAGAGTACCTACTTGTAAATAAGAGTACCTACTTGTTAATAAGAGTACCTACTTGTAAATAAGAGTACCTACTTGTTAATAAGAGTACCTACTTGTAAATAAGAGTACCTACTTGTTAATAAGAGTACCTACTTGTAAATAAGAGTACCTACTTGTTAATAAGAGTACCTACTTGTAAATAAGAGTACCTACTTGTTAATAAGAGTACCTACTTGTAAATAAGAGTACCTACTTGTTAATAAGAGTACCTACTTGTAAATAAGAGTACCTTCTTGTTAATAAGAGTACCTACTTGTAAATAAGAGTACCTACTTGTTAATAAGAGTACCTACTTGTAAATAAGAGTACCTACTTGTTAATAAGAGTACCTACTTGTAAATAAGAGTACCTACTTGTTAATAAGAGTACCTACTTGTAAATAAGAGTACCTACTTGTTAATAAGAGTACCTACTTGTAAATAAGAGTACCTACTTGTTAATAAGAGTACCTACTTGTAAATAAGAGTACCTACTTGTTAATAAGAGTACCTACTTGTAAATAAGAGTACCTACTTGTTAATAAGAGTACCTACTTGTAAATAAGAGTACCTACTTGTTAATAAGAGTACCTACTTGTAAATAAGAGTACCTACTTGTTAATAAGAGTACCTACTTGTAAATAAGAGTACCTACTTGTAAATAAGAGTACCTACTTGTTAATAAGAGTACCTACTTGTAAATAAGAGTACCTACTTGTTAATAAGAGTACCTACTTGTAAATAAGAGTACCTACTTGTAAATAAGAGTACCTACTTGTAAATAAGAGTACCTACTTGTTAATAAGAGTACCTACTTGTAAATAAGAGTACCTACTTGTTAATAAGAGTACCTACTTGTAAATAAGAGTACCTACTTGTTAATAAGAGTACCTACTTGTAAATAAGAGTACCTACTTGTTAATAAGAGTACCTACTTGTAAATAAGAGTACCTACTTGTTAATAAGAGTACCTACTTGTAAATAAGAGTACCTACTTGTTAATAAGAGTACCTACTTGTAAATAAGAGTACCTACTTGTAAATAAGAGTACCTACTTGTTAATAAGAGTACCTACTTGTAAATAAGAGTACCTACTTGTTAATAAGAGTACCTACTTGTAAATAAGAGTACCTACTTGTTAGTAAGATTACCTTTTTGTTAAGATAACCTACTTGTTGATAAGAGTACCTGTTTTTTTTAAAGAATAACTACCTACAATATCATTTAAGAAAATGTTATAATGTTTTTTAATAAAAGATTTTTAGTTTGTTGATTAAAAAATATTGGTATTTTATTCCACAAACATTATAAAACCCCTTTGTTGTTGTACATCGGTTGTGTTTGGGAATAGTCTGATTAGTGCATTACGATTCTTTTCAGAGAAGCAGTTTTTGTATTATTTTTAAATAACCTCCATAAACCCCAGTGTATTGTTAATTGTTAGTCAAACATTTTGAATAAAAAGACATCGAAAAATAAATAATTTTTTTAACTTAAATTTTTTCATCTTTTAAGGAAAATGATAATTCACATTCGAGTAAAGCAGAGCGTTTTTTTTAAATGAACACTTATCAGGGTTACACCATGAGACGGTAAAATAATAATTATTTTATTTTTTAATGATAAACTAATGTTTATAAGACAAGGTTTTATGCATAGCATAAAGGATAACAAATAATTATAAGCAATAAATAGTCGCCTGAAATATCAATACAAATTAAAAATATTTCCTGAGTAAAAATAAATTCCCGTTGGCGGCATTTATTTTTACTCGGGAGATATTTTCAATTTGTATTGATATTTCAGGCGACTTATTATTGCTCATAATTATTTAATAATAACTGTCCTTTGCTAACTTAAGTGACCATTGCATTATAATAAAACACAAAAACTTTTCAATATTTTGTATATTTTTTCTGTTTACCTTATAAACATGTAATATCCATAAAAATAAGGATCAGGTAAAATATAAAACAACACAATTACAGAGAACAGGCCTATCAAGGTATCATATGACTAAAGAGTACTACACAGAAACAGAGAACAGGCCTATCGAGGTATCATATGACTAAAGAGTACTACACCGAAACAGAGAACAGGCCTATCGAGGTATCATATGAATAAATAGAACTACAGAATAACAGAGAACAGGCCTATCAAGGTATCATATAACTAAAGAGTACAACACAATAACAGAGAACAGGCCTATCAAGGTATCATATAACTAAAGAGTACAACACAATAACAGAGAACAGGTCTATCAATGTAGGCAATGTATCATATGACCAAAAACTACAAATAGTCTGTAGGTATTTGGTGTTCACAACCATCTTAATCCATACTTGAGGAATTGCCAGCACAGTAAATGCTAAGCATTCTTTTTTTAACATCCGCCAGGTCTATGTCTATTTCCGTATAATAAATCCCCCCTCCGTTTTCTTCGCGGGGTCCCATTTCTGCCTTGATAGGAACAGTCGCCCATTTAATGTTATCTGTAGAAACAAAACAAATATATATTGACAATAAGTCGAAATATGCCGGGCATTAAATACAAAATTAAGGTCGCCAGAGGTTTTTTACTATTGTTTGTATCATTATTGGATTATGTGATATGGTTTACCAAAGTCTCTGCTGACAAGCTACTTGCAATACCATAGCCTCAGCGGAGAAAAAACATAAACATTGTAATTTCTAGATAATTTTCTACAGCAGGAAACTAATAAATGCCTTACTAGTTGGCTGAACACTCTCGGAATACTGCAAACATTCCATTTTCACATCCGGGAGGTAGATATCTTTATCTGTATACGGCATCCCACCCGCGCCTTCTTCCTGGGACCCTTGTTCCGTCTTGATGGAAACGCTCCCTGGGTTGGTGAAATCCATGCCACTGTTTTGAGAGCGTCCTGTTATGTAATGGTTGTACATGGGTCTCAGCTCAAAATAAATGGGAGCTGCAACAAAACATTGTTTAATTAGTGCAATTTGAGTGGGAATAAAGGAGTAACACATCTCAGATGGAAAAACAAAAATAGCCCATTGCTTAAAACGCAATTGGATTGCTACAGAAATTATCAATTTATTATCAGTTTTACCAATGAAATGAAAGGATAGCGGCCGATCAGTTAAGAACTCCACAGCTACAAACGCAATGTTTGCTTCACAATTTGATAAATCAAATCGTTTTGTTAACTGTTTCTTTAGGTTCAAGATTAAATAAACTTTCTATTGAATATGATTTAATTTCTGACAGCGGCCGTTAATCAACAAAGTACGAACTCATTTACTGTGTCACTTCAACTGGGTACCTCATAATAATTATTGTGTTTTATCGCGAATTCTTCAAAAAACTAATCAATCAGTCAACTCAACAATAAATTATGTCTTAGACAATAAAACATGAACCTACTTACGTCCAAGGAGAAGCGTCGCGTTCAATTCCAAAGTGTTGAAGAAACTTTACTAGAAAAATAGAAGTGCAAGAATTAGAATGGTCACTGAATTGACGAAAAACTGTAAGAATAGAGCACAGATATTGTGCATTCAGTACAATATTACTTTAAAAAGGTGGGGAACGAACGTGCAAGGACGCGAGACGCAATGGGAAATGGGAGCGTCACAGGGTTGCTATGACATTTCCAATAAGAACAGAATTTAATCAATCAAATCGTGTTAACTTTCTCGTTCAGGTTCAAGATTAAATACACTTATTAATCGAGAGGTTAAAATTCGTGACAGCGATCGTTAATCAACAAAGAACCAACAAATTTACTCTGTCTCGTTGAATCTGTCACTTAAACTGGTCAGTGTTGGGTAGCTCATAATGATTATTGTGTTTTATCGCGAATGCCGTAAAAACTGATCAATCAATCAACCTCACAATTAATAACCGCCAATTAAGGAGCTTAGGTCTAACTAAGTCAATATAGCAAAAACCTACTTACGTACAAGGCGACGCGCGCCGCTCAATTCCAAAGTGTGGAAGAAACGTCACTAGAAAAGCAGAACCATTTGAATTATTAAAGCTTTGCTATACAAATGTGATGGGTATTGAAATAATCTCAAACCGTATATAGTAATAGTCATCACATACAGTCGTGTAGTTTTATGTTTGTACGATATTATTTTAGAAAGACGAAGTAACAATCTCTTTAACGAAAGAAAGCAATGCAGACGCCCATAAATCAATTATCTATTGATTGATAACTCCACCCTTTTTCCATAGAAAAGGTTTGGTAAAGATTTTAAGGGTCATTCCGCCGTTTCGTTCAAATTTGCCTGTTTCCGCGGATTTTTTTTTTTTTGCCTTTTTACTATATATTTTTATAGAAATGGGTTCCCGTACCTATCAGATGTATAAAAGTGAAAAGGGCACCTTTGTGCGACACTTGGATTCGAAGAAAATTGATGGAAGGTAATGAAGGTGTGGATGGTAATGAAAAACTGTTGGATGGTAATTTAAAAATTTGGATGGTAATGAAGTTTGGTAATGAAATATTAATAGATGGTAGTGAACATGTTTAAGGTTCTTAAAATGTCTGTGAATAATGAAATTTGAATAAAAATTGAATAATAAAATAGATTTCAAATCATGCTAAGTATCATTTGACGTGGTGAGCGGATTAGGAAAAAGAAGAAAAACCTATTATAGTGAAAAACTAAATGCTTTATTCAGACTTTTGAACATTGGAGACAAGAAATACATTTTTTCATACGTAATCAGTTCTGCTTACTTATGCTTTTGCAATATCTGTATGAATTGTTAAAAAATAATGGAAAAAAATATCAAAATACAAATTAAGAAAAGGCAGCTGGAACATCAAACCCAACACAACTAAAATTTTCCTATTATACTACTTACCCAGAAATTATAAGGAATAGTCAAATTCTTTATAATTACGTTTTATAAGTAGGTTTGTACACAAGAAATACAAAATTTTCATATTCCTAAGCAAACATTGTAATATTTGAAAAATAGAAATAATAAAAATAATAATTAAAAATAAGAAAAAATCAGAAGTCAATTGAAATGCAGTTTAAAATAAAATCAGAGATACTTAAAACAAACACAACATATGTAACTAATAAGTACAAGATAAAGGTCTTACATCTAAATAGGAACATAATATTTAAGGAACTTGAGATCATTCTTGTGAAAGTTTTTGCTGGAAAACTATTTCAAATCAAAGTTCGGCAAATTTTTGAAAGTGAATTGTCCTCTTTCATTCTCATCTGGATCTTGCAAGCGCTGAAGAATTTGTGATTCCAAAATGAAATCGTCGTCACTAATTGTTAACCAGACAAATTTTTTGGAATTCCCTTGAGCTTTTTTCAAAAAAATTACTTTGTACTCTAGTGTGTACTCATGTTTTCCAATAATTTTCCCAATGAAATGATGTGTCGTGTTAGTTATTTTATATTGAACCATTATCCAGTCATCTAAGTAGTATTTGAATGGCGCCTCCTTATCCTCTTTGTTGGTTTCCTCGTCAATGTCCATGTGTGGGAGTTCCACAGTTTTGGGGGACTGCTGTTTTGATTCATCGAAATCAGGATATTCTACTCTTAGGGATCGGATGAACTTCTCGAACTCACATTGATCGAAAGGATTGAATTCTTGCGTACTATTTTTATAAAGGGAATAATGCTGATAGTCGAACGGGACGTTTGAGAGTATTTTCACTTTACATTTCTTTTCTATAGTTTTAGCAGGCTCTGGCGGCTCTGGCGTTGAAGCAATAGTATCGTCCAAAAACATGGAGCCGTCGAATTCGCTCAATAGCATATTGTCATCAATATTATTGAAAATAGTAGGCGAGTCAATTTGTAGGCTTAAGTTTTCAATATTCATGTCAACTGTGACATCTATACAGGCTTCGTCATTTTCTACATTCAGTACTCCCAGATGTTTGCTGTGCTTACATAACAGATTGCTGTGTTGGCAACTGAAACAGCTGAGGCTTCTTAAAACAACACTGTATGGCAACGAAGAAGACTAAATCACCTGATGTACTTTGATTGTTCCTTTAAATCCGGGAAGTTTTTCTGGAAATTTATTCCGATATATTTCGTCTTCTGCAATGACAGTCAATTCGACGTTTTGAACATTTTGACGGACAACTTCAGCAAACTCTTCAAAGGAACCGATGTCTCCGCCAAATTTCACGTAGTTGTCTGCAGATCTCTTCACAACCGCTCCGATGCCATCTGGGGCCCCCTTACCATGTCCCGCCTCTTGGTAGTTCCATGTGACCCTCTCGATATTAGGAACTTGATCTATTAACTTCATTATCATATAGAAAATGTAGCGGTTCCTATATTGACTAGATGGCGAATCAGATAAGAAGTGAATCGTTTGCTCCTCTTTTTTCTTCCAATAATTTACAGAGTTCTTTCGCCATCTTCGTCTTTGCTCTCTCTGGGCTCTTTCACTCATATCTTCAATGCTGCAAATCTTTTTTTGCGCTTTTCGCATTAAGTATCTTTTTTTTTCTTTCGCTTTCTGAAGACTGTACAGTTCCGGATTGTTTTTAATCTCAGCATATTTTTGTTGCTTACGCAGCCTGTCCTTGGATAACTTTTCTTCTTTTTTCAGTTTTTTATTTAACTTTGCTATTGTGGATTATGGTGTTTAGCCTGTAACAAATAATAAAGAAAAAATTATCATAAGTATCGGATCAAGTGAGAAGTTGAATAACTAATATGGATAATTTCAATTTCGTTACTTTTACAGGAGAGCCCAAAAATTGTTACACTACTTTTATATCTTTTTTTAATATTTTTTCCCTAAATGATTTAAAATCTAACAGTAATGATATGGTTTTTTAATCAAAAAATTTGCGTTGGACTCTTAATAATGCCCTTTATATAGATTTTTGTTCAAATCTGGATTTGTTTAGAAACTTGAAATTTTGTAAAAATTCATCTGTTTTAATAGACAACTGAAGTAATGAAGATAAGTAATGAAAATAATTGTGACTGTAGGGGAATAGTTAAACCATTTGTTTAATATATTATTCGTTTACATTTGAATAATTATAATTATATCATTGAATAAAAAAATCGATTTTCAAATAAAAATTCGCAGGGTAAATTTTAACAGATTGTTTTTCCATATCAGTAAATAGATAAAACGAAAATATGTATTTCACCAAAACTGAAATTGTCCGACGCTAGAACGCAAGAAACTGCTTTTATTGATAATATTAACTTTTATGAACCCCCAAACATGGTCCCAGATGCACGTAAAAATAACCCTTACAAATTTATCATTACCCTCCACACCTCTAAATTACCATCCGGCAAAAAATTTTACGATACGGAAGGTAATGAGACGGAGGGTAATGAGGTTTTGACAATCTTTCCTTAATAACTCGCTTAATAATGACATTACAAATCTTTATGTTTCAATAAAAAATAGTCCGACTAATTATAGTTTATAGGTTCATGATTCGAATTTTTAAAACATGTACTTACTTTAAAAAATGCTGGAAGGTAATGATGCCTGGTCGGTGACAAAGTCGTTTTCGAGCACGGAGATCGCAGATATTTCTTTATTCAGCGACGCACGTCCTCCCCCGTCCAGATATAGCAGTACACTGATTAGTAACGGAGGCGCGGGGTGGGGTACAGCTGACGAACAGTGACAAACACGGTCACAATTTTAATTACCGCTTTGGCGGAAGACGACAGCGATTTTTTCTGGACAAAAACAAAATCTCAATTCTTTCTATGATACAGTAACTTTAAAAATAAATTAAACACCAATAAATATGCAAAATTAGTTGTACATTCAGGTCGATTAATGAATGTAGTGATTTTACTAGTTAAAATGTTCTTATTTATTGATCAATTTACCGGTCCCTCATTTACACGGGGAAGGTAATGAGATTTTAGCATGTTTTTTGTATACCATAAAGTTATTAAGTAACAAATGCCTAATCCGGTAAATACTACTTTTTCCTTTTTTAAATAACTACATTTTCCAATAAAACTTTCTTGAAAAACATTATTTTTCATATGACTTTTTTGCAAGAACATGCGATTTGAACGAAACGGCGGAATGACCCTTAACCTTACATCTGTCAAATTTTAAGACAACCGTGCATCGGTGACGTCACACCACACCATCGACAAAGGAAACAGGCAATTTAAAAAAAAGGGCGCGACCATAGACAAAATAATTCTGCTTAGGAACCTACCGAAAACCCAATTCATTAGCCTAAAACATAAGTAAAATGTCACCCAAGACCACAAGGTCCCATCTGACAAAGAAAATGAACTTTAAAGTATCTTTCTTTGTAGCTTATTTTCTCAGGACAGCGATTACTCAGTAGGAAGCTGAAAAACAAAGTCATTATTACATGTGCAGTAAATTTATTTTTTAAATATAAACATGAAATACAATAATAAAAGCACAAAACACTTATAGAAGGTGAACCAAGAAGTGCTGTATCAATATAAAACTAGCCGTTGGAAATAATAGTTATATTCTTTCAACATCCAACGTTATTAACCTTTCCCTTACTGTGCTAAAAAAATACACGCGTTCCGGTGCTGTGTAGTCAATACACATCTTAAAATAAGCGATTTTAAATCGGAAAAATATGAATATACATAGCCAATCGCTTATGTTTATTATATTTTATGTCAAAAGTGATAATAATTGTAATTTAATAGCTGAAAACATGAAAAAACCATCGGCAGATGCTAAAAAAACGTGCGAGAAGTGCTTATCTAACGACGGTCCGTGACCGAATGGCGGCTGATTCCGCTGATGGGCGCTGGACTATACGCACACAGCTTTGCGTGTTTACGCTGCCAGTCTTGCAGGGGTTTCAAACTTAATTTTTTTTTAAATGAAATAAACAAATGTGTAAAAAGAATTATTATATTGAGAAACTAAACATTAAAAATTCCACATGCATTATATTTAAATATAACAGCAAAATTATGTAAGAACAAAACAATACAGCGAAATTAAAAATAATAAAAATTTTAAACCAAATAAATAAAATTGTTAATCTAAATTGCATCGCAATTGTGGCAGGAAATATTTTTTTTTTCTTTTCTGTGGATTTTGCATACAGATTTTTGACAAATATGTCAAACTATGGTGCTTCTTTTTTTGTGTTGTATGGGCAAAATCTGCAAGTTTTCGACGGTGCTCGGGACACTAGTACATTTCTTGAATCACTCGTAATATCATTCGTAACAGCAGTTGCGGGTGGTGTTTCTTGATAATATGACAAAACTGTCTCGAAAGCATCTTGTTGTTGTTTGTGAAATTTGACCGTGCTGTTTTTTCTTTTCATTACATTGGGCTTAGCCAACTCTAAACCTAGCTGTCTTATGAATAATTTCCTTTTACTTCTATTATTTTTTTCCCACTCCGGATACTTTTGAATCCATAATAAATATGTGTTCAGTGCAGCAAAGCCTAACATTTCCATGAACAAGCGAAACGGCCATCTTCTTGTCGACCTTACACACGAATACTCGGAGGTCATTTTGTCCCCTGTGTCAACAGCACCTTTGGTTTTATTGTAATGTAAAATAATATCTGGTTTTTTTGTATCGGTTTGGCTTTTTTCATTTCCAAGGAATTGAGTTGATAGCAGCAAAACTGCTTTATTTTGCTGAGGCACATATGACACAAGTGTTTTATTTGATGTAAAACCAAACTGGCTACTATACAATGGCCTTTCTTTTGATGGCAAAAACTCTTTAGGGATTTCCCTCTTATTTTTGCGAAGAGTGCCAGTTATGGTCAGATTTTTAGACAAAAGATTGTCCGCCAGTGGTACTGACGTAAAAAAATTATCTGTGGTTATGCCTCTATTGGTGCCATATTGAGGTTCCACCAATTCCATAACGACACGATTGCCTTGATTTATTTCTCTTTTATTATTTATCATACCGCTGTATATTTGCATGTTACATATATATGCGGTTTTAGCATCTGCAGCGATCCATATTTTGATGCCATACCTGGCTGGCTTTGACTTCATATATACCCGAAATGGACATTTACATCTAAACGCCGCCAAACGCTCATCCACGGTTATATCAAGCGATGGAGAGTAATTTGATTTACACGCATCTACCAATTTACTGAAAATCGACTTAATTGGCTCTAGCTTGTCTGAAGAAGCTTCAAATCTCTCTCGTCTTGTATCTCTATTATCAAAACGGATCTGACTATAAATATTTATGAACCTGTCTCGAGACATAGCTGCCGTGAAAAACGGCTGACAAAATGGACTTTCACTTGTCCACAACTCATTCAAACTTAGTTTTCGGGTGCGATTTCTGCCGGAAGCAAGCATTATACCGATGAAAGCATATAATTCATCTTCGGATAATTGCTCGATCATATTCCCGGGTAAACGCCTCAATTGACGATTCGTTTCTTGGCATATTTCTGTCACCATATCTGCGCTTATAAATAAAGCAAACATTTCTCTTATTGTGTTAGATAATAAACTACCATTTTTCAGGCCGGAAGTTTCATTGACATTGCATTGCCGACGTCTCGATGATGATGGTGGTAATACACTCCATTCGAATCCGTGTTTTGAAACTAGTATTTCTCCCTCGTCTTCATTTTCACTAGTCGATTCCGAGTCCAATTCTTCTAAATGTTCAACCAAATCTTCAGTATCTGATATGTCAATATTCATTTCAAACTCAATATCACTATCATAATCAAGTTCTTGCGCTATCTCTTCTTCTGTTAAATTTCTGTCAGTCATTATTCGTCCTGAAAATGGAAGGGTTTTTGTAAATAATGTAAAACGCAGTATTGCTTAACTGAATATTATAACGAATAAGAAAAAAAATCTAAAATTTGAAATAAATATTCAAAAATAAATCTTAGATCAATGATTAAATGACAAAAGCGCACGGATAAATAGTTACGTAATACACACTTTTCAATACTATAATATAAGGTAATAGTATAACACAGTATTCGGAAATAAATGAAAAAGTACTTACAAAAAAATATTAATTTAACTATCGAACGGAAATAATGATTCACTTTAGTACCCCTGCACAAGTTGGTCACGAGACGAAGCTACACAATGCGGCCGTAGGTATCGATGGTCTAAATAGAAAAATAGAACTGGGGACAAGTGGATTTCTCATGTGCACGCATAGCGAAGTAAAGCGGGACATCAATAGCGTGTCATTTCCTCGCACACTCTTCGCGTAGCAATGGCACACGGTTGATTGTATTGGTATATTTGCTCCCGATTTCTTACAAAAAACTCTGATTTTTAATTGAATTTGAAAACTATGTTAAATATTATTTTTTAATTCAGTGCATAAATGTGTAACGGAGGAATACCTAAAATCTGAACCCAGAATTTATTATATTTATAGAGTTATTAAAGATATTAGAAGCAATGTGTAGTAAATACACACCACAGATGAGGAAAGGTTAATAAAAAATAGTGTCAATAAAGCAGTCAACGATTAAACCTACTATTTTAGCTGTATTGGCGTATAGAATCATTACTATACCGCTTGTGATACTGAAATGAGACCCGCAAATAGATGCATATTAAGCTAAGATTGGAAAATCAATGAATTCAAATGTTTCTAATCTCAAACACCATTCCCGAAATGAAATCTCAGAGGTTATAGAGTTTGTGTCAGTACATCCTTTTACAAAACACGTGACAATAACTTTACCGGTAGGCATTTTTAATTTCACACAACCAGATATTTAAAAATATGTAATGTTTGCACAATGTTATGATAACATAAACTGATTATGGCGTCTGTGAAACATTGTTTACATTTTTTTCAGGAAATCAAATGGTGGGAAGCATGAGTCCGCCACAGTTTAACCCCCCCCCCCCCCCCCTGGAGAAGCTGAACATAGATATCCATAGACAACAGATAATTTTGACTGATAATTTTATCAACCCCCAATCCAAATAACTTCGCTCTGACACACTGTGACGTCTATGATGTCATTTCACAATAGAAAAAAACCTTTTATGACTGACAACGGTGAAAGCTCGAAGTCTCGTTGACTTGAAACAGTTTTACCTCTAGTTCTTCATTTGTGATTCGTGTAACCTTCAGCTGGCTTCGAGAGCAACTGAAATACTGGCTCTATTATCATATAGAGTTTTATTCCTTGATGTTCTACGTTTATCGCTGGTCCGTAGGTATGTGAATGTATGAAATTGCATCGACGTTGAACTAGGTTTTCAGTACCAACATGGAAAATACGTTCTTCAAATTTTTCCAGTACATGTCGTCATTATTGTCTATGCATAACCTCACTATAATTGCTGACATGTCTTTTCACCACAGGTAAAAATCCTGTCGTCTTGTTACCAAATCAAAACCCCAGCTACATAATAATATATCTTACATTGTTCAACCCAAATTGTTAAATCAATCATCACATGCTTGTTATAGTTATTGGTAAGTTCTAATTCTAATATTTTCGCAGTAATTATGTAACTCCAAATACTATACACCTAAATATAAGCATTTAATGTGTAGGTACCTCATCTCTCGACAGTTACTTACGATAGATAATGTAATATATAGAATTGTTATATATTTTATTCAAAAGCTTTTACATATTCTTTTCATTCAAGTATCATTTGATGAGGCCAAATGGCGTTAACAGTTTATTCAAAGATATAAATATAATATGATAAACACCTATCTTTTAAACAGCATATTCAAGATATTAAAAATAAAATCACTCCCTTAATTAGCGTATTCCGTCGGATATCATATTTGTTACCAAATAAAATTAAAAAGGGTCTATATTATAGCCTCGTACACTCACTACTTGATTGAAATCTGGGGAAATTCATGTGAAACATGTATAAATGAACTACAGGTAATACAAAACAAAATAAAGCTATTTCATTTCAAACCTAGAACATCAACAAAAAAATTAAATATTGAAACAAAACTATTAAAATTAAGAAAATTATATGAATTTACATGTCTCAAAATAAATAATAAACTCATACATAAGAATACAGAACTCATTACAACGTTCTAAGTAAACACAAACTTTACACGGCAACACGATAAAATACATTTAAACTCATACATACAAATACAGAACTCATTAAAACGTCCCAAGTACACACACACTTTACACGGCAACACGATAAAATACATTTAAACACCATACATACTCATTATGGCAAGCAATCCATTGGTTACGAGGGGAGCAACAAATATAATTGCCTCCCAGACGAAAGTAAAAATTAAACAAGTATAGGTACGGTAAGTTTTTAGATTTTCACGGCCAAAAGCATTATTGTTGTTTGTTTTTGGGGTGTTATGCCGTGTTGCACACATCTTCGGATCTACCGGATCTGCCCTGATGATGGACACTGCAACGCTGTCCGAAACGTCGGCTAAAGAAGGAGTTAGCGCAACACGGCATAACACCCCAAAAACAAACAACAATAAGTATAGGTACATTTAAAAAAAAAAAGTTCAGTTTTATGCTCAATCAACAAAACAATGAAAGTGAATAATATCGGTGTGTAATATGTGTAATATATAGGTATGTTATTTCTAGTTAAATAAGTGAAACATGTAATTTTCTTTTGTCTAGAATTAAAATGTAAAAAAAAAGAAATTGTTAGGTTTTCCAGAAAATTCCGCTTATCCACGTCGAATTGCATTTCTCTGTCGAGAATTCTTTAATTGTCAAAAGTAGGAGCTGTCAGCAGCAATTCATTATAATATTTATTTTCTTAAATTTTTCGTCGTCTATGGAAGTATTAGAAACGTCAGCACGTCGTCATAAATCAATTAACCTTCACACAATACAACTCTTGAGCCACTATTCTAAAGTTATATATTTTATTAACTGGACAGTATTTGTGTTCCATTTATACAGTCTGGTGTCACTTCAGTGACAATCACATTTCCATCCCGATATTAATTCTAATTATTACACTTACACTTTTCTAGTGATCTTTCTTCAACACATTGGAATTAACCGCCGCGCCTCGCTTTGTACGTGAGTAGTTTCATCTTGAATTGACTAAAACATAAGTTCATTTTGTGCATGTTTATTCTAAGAATGTAACACATTTTGAACATTTGTGATGTGATATATTATACTACCCAATACCAACCAGGTTAACACGCGACAGATGAGAGTATTATTCCGATTAGTCAATTCCTTTACTGCATCAAATAATTATATCTTGCGTTTACTCATTGATAGGAATAGACATTTCCAAGCTTGTTTTACTTTACACCCTTAAACATTAAAATAATGAACCAATGTTGCTTATTTAATTATTTGCCAGATCAGGTCACGAAACAGGGCTCAGGCCATTTAAAGGAATTTATCTGTTCTAAACAGTGATCGGTTACCATGGTAATACTGAGAGTATCTACCACTAAGAAGAAGATTATTACAAATTATCCATCAAGCTAGCAAAATTTACAACAAACTAAAAACTGTTCATCTGCACAAAAAAATAATTATTTATCACGTAATTACACTGACTCCTATTTCTTTGCGTTTATTCAACCATTTAATCAGTTTAAGTTTATTTTCTACCGGTTATGTTTGTGAAGCCAACATTGCATTTAGTTATCTTAAACCCTTAACCGTTTGAGTGCCAAAAAAATTCATGCAGTTGCTTGTAAATTGCCACCAAAAAAACATTATTTTTTATGAAACTATATATTTTTTTAAAACCCCATAAATTCTTTGAATTTTCAAGGATTTCGATGATTTTTTCGGTGTTTTATTAAAGAATATTGGTTTAGAATCACGCGGAAGAGGATCCTGAAGTCCAGGCGTTTCGAAAAAATGAGAATTTTACGTACCGACGTACGCGCGAATCAGAACACGACTGACGCAATCGATGGAAATCGACGATCGGCAATCTTCGTTAAAACACGACTCGACGATTGGCACTCAAACGGTTAAATGAGCGGTCTCTCTTTTGTAGTGTAACGCGGCTTTGGGATATTTTCTACTTCAATCGTCATTGTTGATTCAACGACTGTTTTTATTACTAGTTTTAATTTCAATTGCGATGACAAATAAAACCTTCAAATATAATTCTTTTGATTTTTCCGATCAATTGAATGACCCGCATAAGCGCAATAAGCCATCCGTGAACGGGACTCTTTCATAATGTTTACAAGTAAAGTGGGAATGGAGGAGAAAGCGGGTTTTCCCTCCAACTTTATATTTGATATCTTTAATGCACGAGGTGATGCTTGCTTTGAGACTACTATGGTTTAGTTTGGTGGTTCTGATCACTTGTGAGGCCTTAAATATTCCGTTCTAACTGAAGGTGATTACTTAAAACTCTTTTGTTATCACTCGTAAATAGGATTGATGAATTAATTTTCTGTTGCAGAACTAATTTATTTTGAGCTGGGACCAACTACGATCATTATATTAAACCGGAACACTATCACAGAAGGCCATGGATCTTCCCAACCCACAGAGTGTTTCCATCAAGAAGGAACCAGGGTCCCAGGAAGACGGTGGAGATGAAATGCCGTATACAGATGTAGATATCTACCTCCCGGATGTGAAGAAGGAATGTTTGCCGTATACGGCGAGTTCTCCGACAGACAGTAAGTTGCATTACAAAAGTAAGAAAATATTTAATTTAGATTTCAGATGTTCGGAATTCTTGTCCGCTTTAGCAAATAGGACATCGTGTAATAATGCTTGTTCACAAAGTCCTATCTTGCCATTCATTGATTAGTTTGGTATTTAGTTAACAGTCAAACCAAGCTTCTTCAAATTTTCCCCATGCTTTTGGCTGCTACCTTTTTGGTAAGGTCCTTCATTTTTCGTCTCTTTTTAAAGTTGTAATATTCTAAATATGAATTTACGACAACTTTAACATTAATGTGCTTTGAAGGTATAGTTTAAATTTACCATCCATGGACATTTTTTAATGCTTTCTGCATTATAAAAATGAAGTTTGTAGAAATATGTTTCGTTATAATTCTTCAATTAATGTACATTTTTTTTCTAGCCACCATTAATGTGGATACAAAACCAAAACCTCGAGAGGAAATTATGGGGGGAGTTCCTTTTATGGATATTGACATAGATCTTCCGGATGTTAAAAAGGAATGCTTAGAGCGCTCTGAAAAAATTACCCAGACCGCATTTAAGAATAGTAAGTAAAACTCATATTAGTATTATTTCATTGATTCTGTGTTGGTCTTTCACCACAGAATCAATTAATAAAATATAATTAATTTGCGCACTAAGTTCACTAGTTAAATAATGAATTAATGGTTCGTAAAAACGCAATAATGTAGGATTGGTAAGTGGTTAGTGTTAGGGCGATGGCGAGTTTTATTTAATTAATTTGTTGTTATTTTGCATTGAATGCATATGAAATAATTTTACTTGTGGCACGTTCTGGATTAGTAGATTTTTTGTTTATTTATTCTTCGTTATAAAACCCCAAACTGCCAGAGCAATTTGTGAGCAGGATCTAGTTAATATTTCTTGATCTTCTGATGTTTTCGTTGTTAGTGATTTTGTTGGATCTGCTAAAACTAAAACACTCTACATATACTAACCAGCTTTATGTTAATCCTTTTCAGGTGGATTCCTGAAGACGCGTCCTGGGGAAAAACAATATTCTTCTCCTCATTGTAACTATTTCTGCTCTCATAAGTCGTCGTTTGGACTGCATTTGTGCACCTACGCTGGAAAAAAGTCTTTTACATGTACTGACTGCAACTATTCATGTTCTAAAAAGGAACTTCTAAAACGACACATGTTTACCCATAGTGGAAAAAAAGCTTTTCCATGTACCGACTGTAACTATTCAACTTCTTTAAAGGGAAATCTAAAAATACACATGTTTATCCACAGTGGAGAAAAACCTTTGTCGTGTTCTAGCTGTAACTATTCATGTTTTCGGAAGAGAGATCTAATTAGACACGCGATTACCCACAGTGGAGAAAACCCGTTTTCATGTTCCGACTGCGACTTTTCATGTTCTACAAAGGCTTATCTAAAAATTCATATGCGTAGGCACAGTGGGACAAAACCTTTTTCGTGTCCCGAGTGTAACAATTCATTCTATACAAGTGGAAATCTTAAACTTCACATGCTTTCCCACAGTGGTGAAAAACCTTTTTCGTGTACCGTCTGCAACCATTCATTTTCTACAAAGAGAAGTCTTAAATGTCACATGTTTTCCCACGGTGGAGAAAATCCTTTTTCATGTGCCGAATGTAACTATTCATGTTGTCGGAAGGGAGATCTGAAAAATCACATCCTTACACACAGTCGTAAAAAACGTTTTTCATGTCCCCACTGCAACTATTCATGCGTCATAAAGGGATATCTTAAGAGTCACATGATTACCCACAGTGTTGATAAACCTTTTACGTGTCACAACTGCAACAGTGCATTTTCTCACAAGAAATATCTTAGAAGTCACATGTTAACCCACGGAGAAAAACCTTTTTCATGTCCTGACTGTAACTATTCAAGCCATCGGAAGGGAGATCTTATAAAGCACATGTTTACCCACAGTGGACTTAAACCCTTTAAATGTTCTGATTGCAACTATTCATGCTCTACAAAGATACTTCTAAAAAAACACTTATTTACTCACAGTCAAGTTAAACCCTTTTCCTGTTCCGACTGCAACTTTTCATGCTGTACAAAGGAACATCTTAAATATCACATGTTTACCCACACTGGAGAAAAACCTTTTTCATGTCCCAACTGCAACTATTCATTTTCTCTAAAGTCAACATTAAAGCGTCACATGCTGACTCATAGTAGATCAAAAGCTGTTCCGTGTGTATCTCATAAAATTCTACCTACCAATATTATCCGAAGGTAGTTACTTGCAGACTAATTCACAGAACAGTTAAAAATGTGGGGGTTCTATTATTAACAGACAATTTCGAAAAGAAGCTAGCTTCGGATAACACTAATATTTTAACAAGCTTTTTAAAAGCATACAAGGAATTTGACGACTTAATATGTTGATTTAGACAACTGATGATTAAGTTCGAATAGCAACAATATTCACACCAGAGCCAATTCTAGTAGTACGAATTTGCTGTATTCTTTATTTATTACAAATACTATTTTAACAGCTGAATTATTTCGAAATCAACTTTTTTTAGTTTTTCCTTATGTAGCACATGTTTACGTTCTTTAATATATAGGTTTACCTCTTAGTATAAATAAATGCTTAAAGCTACATATTTTGTTTTTATTTATAAAGCTTTTTATAACTCTAAAGGCCGTATCACATTTGTCAAAAGCTTCGCCCTGAGTTTTATCATAAAATATTACGGCAGTTCCATCTGCATAGCTAACAATTATACGAGGAATATTCAGACTCCATAAATTTGTAGTTATTGGTTCGGGTACTAAATATTAAATAATTACTACTGAAATTGGTTACTGAAGTTAATTATATTACACGTCCACAATAAAATAAACTTAGAAAACAAAAGGCAGAACATTTTTAAGAAGGAAATTTCGGGAGAATAATTCACGCGCTAAACGTAGATTAACTTGGTAACGGTTGCTGGTTGTAGACTGTTCTCTCGACCGCGCTGGGTCGCTTTAAATAACTCGGCTGGCGACGATAGAAGGTTCGCAAGACTGCCGGTAAATTGACGAACCCTCGCACATTCAAGATTGTTCTGCGTCGCTGTAAAAATGTCTAAGCGATAGCTTAGACCCTTCTGGCGAACGCCGCCGAATCTAGACAAACGCAATGTACTCGCGTAGGTACTTTGGCCTAGCACCGCGGCCGCTGCGCGTAGGTAGGTATACTTTCTGATATTATTGTGCGTTGGGCACTACATAAATGCATATATAGATATTGCAACTAGCGGTTGCTACAAATTGTTTATATTTATTTATTTTTTATTCATTCCCCAAACTAGGCAAATGCCCGTATTATGGTGGTAACAATAATAAGAAAATATGCAAAAGACAATTTAAAAAACATAAAAATATTAATTTGAAACAATATAGGCCCAAGCACACTACCTTGTGGGACTTCGAAAGAGATTGATTTACTATTGTTTAACATTTTATTAATCTCTACGTGCTGTGTTATATCGCTAATATAAGATCTGAACTCTGGGCTGTGATGTCAAAGCCTAAAGATCATATTTCTTGAAGTCGTGGGAAACAATACGAAAGGCCTTTTATGAGTCCAAAAACACCGAAACAGCTTCGTTGCCATGATCCAGTGCGCTTATTACTTTGGTCAACACCTTGAATATAGCATCACTCGTACCTTCATTCTTATTACTTTGGTCAACGCCTTGAATATAGCATCACTCGTACCTTCATTCTTATTACTTTGGTCAACACCTTGAATATAGCATCACTCGTACCTTCATTCTTATTACTTTGGTCAACGCCTTGAATATAGCATCACTCGTACCTTCATTCTTATTACTTTGGTCAACACCTTGAATATAGCATCACTCATACCTTCATTCTTATTGAAACCGAGTTGGTTGTCGGAGAGCACTTTGTATTTTTCTAAGAACTTAACTCATTTTTGCTTACCCAATCTTTCTATTATTTTTGAGAGTGTATTCAGCAAATATGTGGCTCTGTGATCTTCACCGTTGGAAAGATGTAGGCGTAAAGAAAACCTTGGCGTTCTTACAAAGACAAGGAAGTATGTTATTCTGATGGATTTTACTTTTGACAATATATCATTTGGTCATCATCATATAGATTTACTATCCTTTGGGCAATTCTAATTTCTCTGTCTTATGTTTTATGTCTTTTACCATAAGCTTTACTATGTAAAAGCCGAAAGGCGTTAATGATAGAAATAAATAAATAATCCCCACTCAATCTCTATTTAATCTTTCTTTTAAGGCCCCGTAGTAAGCGTTTTATGATGGTTTGAAAGGGAGAAATGTAGATACGAATGTTAGAGGGAGTGCGCTTCTGTTAAAAAACGATAAACATTATGCGTAAACGGTGAAAATATTTAATAAAACACAACTCGTTTGAAAAAACGCAAAAATCGCTCGAGAAATGCTCTAGTTGCATTAAACGATAGTGTGAATTTTTTCATTCCGATTAGTTCTTGTTGTCCCACAAGCACTAGTTTTGTTTAAAAAAAATACAGCTAAAGAAATAAGGTGAAGTTTACCAATGATCCACAAATAGACGATGCCCTCAGCCAAGATAATCTTTTTAGAGAAGTCATAACCACAGATGCCGAAATTCAAACACTGGGATGGCTTTGAATATCTGATTCACTACCGGTAAACATTATTAAATCCAAAACATATCCTGTTTTTACGTCACAGAAAACCAAAAAATTATGCCAAATCTGTGCCTTTTTGAAGGCATATTCATTTTATAAGAGAGCCTTCCTTTCTATTATTTCATCGATGCTCAAATTTTGGTAAATATAAAAGTTTTCCTTCATTATTCTTGTCAATGGGCCTAAAAAGCTTCTTATCTTGTCATTGTTGGAGCATTTTCTTGTAAGATAGAGATTCGTCAAGATATCTTTTAAGTATCTTCGTTTTAAAATACCTATTTTCCAAGTCTTAAGTCCTGTATTCCTATAAGATAACTTGAAACCTGTACATTTGCCTGTCCTAAAACGGGAATTTTTCCTAGTTGGGCAGTCAAAAGCATAAAATGTAATGAATATTATAAAAAAATAAATAAACAGTAAAAAACGGTCTCGCGAAAACAACTGACTAACTAATTAACCATCACGTTAATTAACCATAACGCAGGTGTAAGCAGGGAGGACGGACCGCCAAACAACTCGGTCTTGGCACACACTTCATGCCTCATTTACATTCGTACATCGATAAGCAGAAATATCTTTGAATGTGGTTCGGAACATCCTTTAATAACAGTAAGTGCGCAGTTATATCAACACAGAATGAAGTTTTTTGGTTTCAATTTGCGTATTGCTAAATTGAAATACACGGTTCCGACATTTTCAATAAAATATTTTACATAATAGTTCATTTGACCATGTGTGTAGGTATACTAACAGTTTTTTTAAATACACCTTTAGCGAACATCAACAGCTGCAATTGCAGAACGAAAAAGATTATTTTCCAGAATGGCTAAGAATAACGACATTGTTAATGATTCTTGTCAAAACAGGAATAAGGCAGTAAGAACATAAATACGGTTTGTCCCAGGTAAAGTGTAAGCATCGGATGTCTCAAAGTTTTATTTCGAGGAAATGCAAGTCTACAGAAGGAACATTTAAATTTTATATTTATTTAGTAAATAAAACATTTATACAAATTAGGGTAGTCCCACAAAGTTGTCATATGGCAGTTTGTCTGTAGGTTCTACCAATTAAACATTCTTAATATGATGTATGAGAAAATATTTGTAGATAAATTCATTTATAGTTTTAAGGAAACATTAGAATATTTCACATAATTTAAGATATTTATTATTTATTTATTTATTGGATGATTTGAATAGCACCGCTTTTGTGAGATATCACCTCAGGGGCGCTTTGCAGTTAATGCAGGTATTACAAAAAAAAATATATCTATAAATATTTATATAAATATTACAAAAATAAATTGAAATTAAGTTAAATAAAATGAAGTACAGAAACAGGTGACACGAAGATGGAGAATCTGCAGCAAGAATCCTAGGTGGTGAGGAAACTGGACCAGCTGCTGCAGCGAGAGAGTGCACCGCGTCCACTAACAGTGCCAGCACGAGGTTCGTCATCCGTCCATTTTTGTGTCTGCTGCTAATAGAGCGCTGACACAATGTCCTCTCATAGATAACAAACTTTGGCAACACCGCTGTGACGTTCGGCAAGTCCATCTCCTTGTACTCTTGTTCCTGGTGATTACGTTTGGTGCATTGTCCCGCAATAAAAGGCAACGGTCGGGATAATAAATTACCCTGGGCACTTGTACGGGCTTTCAGAGTTTCCAAACATCTGGCGTACCTACAGTTACCGATTCTCGTCCCAAGTTCAACTTCAGAGAATTTCGAATATTTTTAGCACAATTTTCGATTATTCATTTTTAACACACTGCACTCTACTCACATTACTATAACGTTCTTGATTCATTGATTACTAATTGGTAAGTTAATTAAAAATGTTGATTCACTGATTTTTAAAATAATTGCCCCTTTTCCCTTGAAAATACAAAAAAAAACACAAAGCGGTTGGAAGACGGCATGACGCGTCCGGCTGCCACGAAGGGCGCTAACTAACTAACTAAGATAATTTAAATTACATCTATAAAATATCTCAATATACCTGCATAATAACAAGATATCTATTCAGATACATCAAGAAATTCAAAGATACATGGAATTTTCGTTAATTAACCACAGCTTGATAAATACATCTTGATTTTATTGAAAATCACTAGTATTAGCTATTCAAGAGCACGGCTTCCATATTTATTTAATATACGAGGTGTTTTTAGGCCCTTTCCTTCTTTAAATCTTATGGTTTATTTGTGTACCAGTCGGTGTTTGAATGAGCTTTCCCCCATGTTATCCATTATAGTGAACCAAAGGAGACTGTTTCGTGACGCTGGATTGTTTTGACGCTTTTCAACCGCTCCAACCAATAGGGAGGCTAGGATTCAAATTTTACTGGCTTGAATCTGCGCAGTGTTGCTTTGAGTTGACTGAGCTGCCCGCGCCTGCCCCGTAACGAAACCGTCTTTGAATGACAGCTGTCATGAACACTACCGTTAACAGGACCGAAATGCTTAATTCGAATTTTAGCCGGAATCAGTTCAATGATACTTTATGCCACGAGTTATAATTAGTGCAATCTTATCCGAGTGCCTGTGAAATCCTCCACCATACGAGCGCTCACCAAAACCGCAAGTCAATTCCTATCCTTTTGGTTCAGCGAACATAGCTTCACATAAGCACATATCTGCCTAGATTATAATCTAACCCATGTGTTGATAGTCTACGCGACTATCGCACAGAGACCTTTTATTATAAGTAGGCTCTCTGGGGGGCAAGCACAGAAAATTCGATAACTTTACAATATCGGATCGACAGACGTAACTTCCGACGAGTTTATATCAATACCCCCTAGCATGTAAAAGCTATCGGTAACATATTGATAACGCAATAAATAAGAAATCGATATACGCTGGCAATACTGAAGCAGTTGTCTATGGATCGCTTCTCAAACGTCAAACTTCAACGGTTACCAACGGCTTTACGTATTAAACAACTTATTATGATGTCGAAGTCAAATGAATCAATGTAAGTTATTTATTTATCTTGTTTATATGGGATTATCAATAAAGATGTGCTTGTAGACATTCAGAATGCTTTATTACGATTTCAGCAAGAAACTGTACGGTCGACGGCCAGTCAGATTGATTTTCTCACCAACTATATGGCAAGTCATTCAGAATTCGCTGCTGGCAGATTTGTTGGTCCTCAGGGTGCCCAAAAAAACCGCGACATGTGGCAGAAGTTGGCAGAGCAATTGGCTGAACTAGGTCCTGCTAAGTCAGCCGAGCAGTGGAAAACAGTGAGTATTTTAACTTACCTAAACAAACTGGCTTTTTTTTACGAAAATGCCGGACTTCTAATCTAATCTATCATGAAGACACTTAATATAAGTCCGTAAAACACTTTTAAGCTGATATTATTTTTGTTCTTTTCAGACATGGCGTGATTTAAAGTGTAAGTCGCGGGCAAAAAACGCCGATGCCAAGCGAGCTGCTCTCAGAACTGGAAACACTGTTACCATACCGGTATTAAGTGACATCACTCAAAAAGTGATTAGTATCATTGGCAGAGCCAGTTCTGAGGGCAGTGGAGTTCCCGAAAGCTGCATAGGAGAGGGACCAGAACAACTTGTGCTGGATATTGAGGTCACTAATGTCTTAGAATGTTAATATAATATATATTTGCTGTCAAAATGGAAGTTATCGTTCATCATCAATGCCAATTATTTGTGTTTTATAGTACTCCGATCAGCAGCTCTTCACGCCTCAGCCCAGTGTAGGGATGGAAACTGGGCTGAGAAGTCAACCCAACCCAGCCAAGAAGAGGAAGCTAGCTGCTACGCCAGATGTCGGCTGTCGTATGGCAAAAGCTCAAGAAGCCAGCATCAACATCTCTAAAGAGCTTGTGGCAGTCGCCAACAGATTTACAGATGTTTTTGAGGTATTTCCTACATATTTCTTTTTGAATCACTCCCAAGTAATTTCAAATTAAGTAAAATTTATGAATTGTTATTTATAATTTCAGAGTTCAGTGGCAACCTTTCAAAGTTCAGCGGCGGCCTTCTTATTCTCATTAACTTGCTAATTAACCATCACGCCGTTTCCTGCAGGGGTAGGCAGTACCAGTACAAAGGATGTACCGCCAATCAACTCGGTCTTGGCACACACTTCTTGCCTCTTTCACATTCATACATCGTCTCATCGGTAAATTAATGAATTATTATCTATCGTTTCAGAGGTACACTGCAGCATAAGAAGAAAGGGTTGACATACTCCGACAACAGATATTGAGGTATTACAGTACATATTTCATATTATTATGATGTCACTTGAATGATTGAGTATGTCTCAAGAGAGGCACGAGAAACACGATAATTAAAAGTTCATGAAGCGAGGCTAGCAGCGTACAATGGAAAGCTGGTACCTACTCTATATATATATATAGCAGTGAGGCATGGAACTGGCAGAGGAACGATGAAAGTATAATGAATGAAATCTCTAATAATACACTTTTCTTTCTATTTCTAGACCAACAGATCCAGTACCATCGACTTCCCATAACTATTCATTGCAGTTGGAATCTGAAGACGAGGAAAATTCAATTTAATTTTTATGTGTGCCATTTGTTCCAATATCTCTGTTTTACTTGTTCATTAGAATAAGTTTTATTTTATTTATTAAGCTAAAAGAAATATACATATTTCGCTTTATTAACTTAAGTACACATTTTATATAAGTACATTTCAATTTTGTTCACTAATTTTAAAATCAAACGGTTTTCTTAAATATATTAATTCTATTACTGTTTTCAAGCTATCGGGAAGAAGATTGTATACGTGTACACCCTCATAGCCTGTATTTCTTTTGCCACTTTCAGTCTTTGGTGAATTTGAGTATATTTATGTAATTTGTTATGTACTTGTATAGTGTTCAATGTCTTGTAATGTTTACATAAATGTTGTATTTGTGTGTATGAAGCCATTTTGGTTTTTGTAGATTTATAGACATATGTTATATTCATACAGTTTTAGTAAAATACTTTTTTTATGTGCTCCCGTCTGGAGCCAGTGAGACTATGGCATCCCCAATGTCTCACTGGCGATCGGGGTATGTTGCGAGGCTGAAGGTAGTGGGGAAAGGAAGGAGATAGGGAAGAGGAAAATGGGGAAGTAAAAAAATACACAGTTTAGCAAAAATAGTAATTATGTAATCACATAAATATGAAATATTATCTTATCATAGTAACAAGATGTTAGAATCTGTCTTAAATGTAGCAGCTAGATTTGAAATTAGACAAAAATATCATTATGTAAGGTAATTAACAATTAGTCTCACAAAATTTGAAATGTGTTTTTGGCGGGTTCAGTGGTCAGTGAGAATCTTCTTCAGCAATGCGGGCACAGGCAGTTCTTCATCCAAACATTAAAAATAGAAATGACACAAAAATTGTATTTGTTTATTGTTGCTTTACTTTCTTTCAAGTTTTTTTTATATTTAACAGTAAATGATTGAAATGTTTAAACTTTGTTTTATTAGATGGGTAAGATGAGTTTATTCATTAGAGAAGTACTTCCGAACGACTTGATCTCTCACTCCGCGGGCTGCTACTACTCTGCTGACATCTTCAGCCTGGTTTAATAGCTCAATCTCTTCTATCACGATATTATCAAGAAATTCATCTGTTAATCTGAAATAAAACGATTATTATTTTGAATTGTTGCCTTACTTTCTTTAAATGCATTTCATTTAGTTAAATAAGGAAACTGACTTATAGTGCTTCATCTTGTTGTATAAAATAGCACATGTAGTGATTATTTGACCAGCAACTTCTGGCTCGTAATGGAGAACTCTATCTTTCCTAAGGCAACGGAATATAGCCTTCCATGCTCCAAATAGACGTTCTATGCAATATCTCGCCTTACAGTGCGCCTTTGTATATTTGTACTCTGCACTTCCCTCAGCTGCATCAAATATTGGGGTCATGAGATAAGGTTCCAATGTGTACCCGGAGTCACCTGATTGAAACATAAACACCCATTACAATAGGTATATATAACTACTAAGTTATGGATTGTTGAAGTATAATATAGTATAATACCTAGCAAGAAATACGTCCTAATTCTCTGATTATATAGTCTGGTCATTTCAGTTTTTACTGTACTACTATTCCAAATAAATTGATCGTGGACAGTACCCGGGAAGCGTGTGTTAATACTTAATATTGTCAACTCAGCATCACATACCTGTATAACAAACATGTAAAACCTTCAATAAAATGTGAAAACACCGTACACCAACTGTTTTATTTGTAAAAACAAATATTTTACCACTTGAACATTGAGCGAATAGAATCCTTTATGATTTTTATACTGCTCTTCATGTCTGGAAGGGGTCACAAGGGCAATGTGGGTGCAATCAATGCAGCCCAGAACATGAGGAAAGTTTAATTTGTCCCTGAAAGCACTCTCCACTTGCTTCCTGGCTTCGTTTGTTGCTGGAAAATGTATCCACCTTCTATAAAGGTGCTCCAACACTGCCTTCATAAACACTTTGATGCATTTACTGACGGTTGTCTGACCTATAGCCAGCATATGGTCTTGCCCCACCCCACGTTGGTAACTTCCTGTGGCGAAGAAACTTATTGGTGTTAATACCTGTCAACATTATAATCCTTTTATTAATGATCGACATTGTGTTTTTACAAAGATATCATAATAATATTAAATGCACTTACTTTAATGTACATTGGAAGTCCGCTTGTACTTTTTGACACTAAAAAGGGAGTTAGTTTATCTATAAGATCTTTAGCCATTATACGAGATATCCGGAACAAGTGTCTGAATTCAGTCTCTCCAAGTTCAAACGGATTCAATTGATCGCGTAAACGGCGTCTTTCAATCTTACGAGCTTCTTTGGAATCGTTAGCCTGCCTCCGTTCATTGATATACCAGTAATTTTGTAAAAAAAACGGCATTATTAAAAAGTTGTTTTTATATCGAAAGTTTAACTGACAGCCAAGAGTCCGCGATAGATTTGGCGGGTTTTTGTCAATCGTCGGTTGGAATATTTGACAACCGTGCTCGCAAATAACGCCAACTGACCATAGACAATGAATTTTGTCAATTGTCGGTCGGAATATACCCAATCTACCATTGACCATGCTCGCAACTATCGGTAACTGATCTTATATGACGAATTTTATCGAATTTTGTCAATATCGGGCTTTATCGATCGTTCATTTAGGGCCCCTGATCCATATAGTTCTTTTAAATTATGTCTCTGTAAATATTTGATGCGAATTTTTTTTAGTATGGCACTTTATAATTTTTAATATATTTAATGTAAATAGTGCTTTCGTGTCCCTAAGTTCAAATCCCATATCTAAGGATGGATTCTACCATAGAAAAATAAGGTTTTTCTCCAGCCTTAGAGAACATTAATAACTGCAGTAAGCACATGAATGTGGTTTTTCTCAGGTATAGTTCGAGATAGCTGCAGAGGGAACACGAATGAGGTTTTTCTCCAGTATGGGTAAAAATGTGACTTTTTACAGCTCCCCTACAGAACATGAATAACTGCAGTAGGAACATGAATAAATATGGGTAGTTAGGACTTGGTCGTTGGGAAGAAATTTGCAATTAGAAATGACAGAATTTATAATTTTACTGACTTCTTTGACTACTTTACATCCTATCGACTTAAAAATATAGACCCCAGCCAATGGATTAAATGACTGTTATATCCTCGAGATTTTTTGTAGATAGATCGAATTAAGGCAAATACATTGCATATATAATCAACTACTTTAGTCCTTTGTAAAGGGGTAATTGAATTGCTTATATCGACTTCTAAGGATGGTGGACAATAAATATTTACCTTTTTATTATAACTTAATAAAATAAATTAGTTGTGAGTCTTGAATTAAGCCGCAACTAACACCATTAAACTGTTCCAGAATATTTTATAAAAATACTAAAAACATCGGATATTTTCTCAAACTTCAGATACCTCTAGGATCCTAAGGATATTTTAAGATATTTTTTAAAACTGTTTATTTTGATGTTTTAAATACAAGGACAACCTTCATAACTAGCAACAAACGGAAGTATGAAAAACAAATCGGCCCACTATAATGTATATTAAATAATAATAAGCAATAATAAGTCGCTTGAAATATCCATACAAATTGAAAATATCTCCCGAGTACAAATAAATGCTGCCGACGGAATTGAACCCGCACCTTCTGATGTCCGGTCAGGTGCTCTGAGACTACTGAGCTGCGTCGGCTTATTTCCAACACACCAAATAATTCAATATGTACTAGTACTTCAATCAACAATTACTGCTTATTATATTTTTTCACCTGTAAACAACGATCTTTACTTTGTTACGAAAGGCTTTGTTAGTGCTAAATTTACCACAAGATTCTCTACCTAACCTACGTCAAGAGCTTTCTAGGGTGCGCTTCAACGGCGTGGAACCGTATAACGGAAAGACTTCAGAAAAAGTTATTGAAATATGTTTCTTATCGCATGCAAAATGATAAAAACTATGTCCCCATGAACTTTAAAACTCTTGATCGACGCCGAGATATTAAAAACCTAGTATTTATTTTAATTTTTTCTTTATTCAGTGTTTTTAGGTTATTACAAATATTGGGTATGTTAAGACCACCAAGCTTGGCATATATGCCGTGCTGTGATGGTTGCTTATATATATACATTACACTAAAATTATAAATCAAGTATGGAATATAGAAGAAATTAAAATAATCATAAAAAGTTAGTAATTTAAAAGAGAATAAGGAGTATATAGTTGAATATAATATATGCAGTATACAATTAAATATATGCTTATTATAGTATGCTTTATAAGATAATCTGCATTTTTTTATAGCCCTTGCCTATTACAAAATATTAATTTCAGCTGTTCGTTAAGAGTTACTTGATTTCCGGAACTGTATTTATAATAAGAAGCTGCAGCCAGTGGCGGATCCCCCCCTGGGCCCCAGCCCAGGGGGGGTCATGACTACCTAGGTCCTGGGCCCATCCAGGACCTAGGTGGACCACTAATTAAAATTGTTAAACATAATGTTTTTATATATTTTTTGTCACAATATAAATTTTATTTAAGTACTTTCAATATTTAATTAATTTAATATAATACTTTGTTTGACGGCAAACGCATTATTCGGGAACGAACGCATCGAAAATTCGAATGTTACCGCGTCACCGCGCACCGCCACCGGCACGCGCTTCGGCCGCCACCTTTCATATTATTATGACACATTTCGTGTAACCACGTGTGACGCTTGCGCGCGCTTTGTTTCGACTAACGTCTAGCGTCTAGCAAAACCTAACCTCAATCGGAACGACTAAACTTTATTAATAAAGTGTTTACTTTTATTTGTTTACTAAGTTTAAAAAAATAAGTTCCAATATAAGTAATAGTGTTCTTAAAAATTGTTGCTGCAAATTCAATTCATTACAAGAAATGGTAAGTAATCTAATCAGTTTCTTCATTATGCCAGTGTATGTGTGTTTAAACTCAAATGTTATTTGTTAATGTTCTAAGGCTGGGGTTAGACTCGTAAGTTTTTTTCCTGTAAATCGCTCTTGAAGGCGAGTTTGGCCAAATTCCCAATGTAAACGACACCAAAAGTCACTTAACGTAATTTTAGTAAGTTACAGAACTTATTCTTTCGGAAGTTTTTTGACAGGTCTGGACAGGTCTAACGCGCCCGCGCGAATTACCAGCCTTCCTATACTTCCTAAAGCAATTCTTAAGGCGAGACACAACCTCGTTCATCGAGGTTTTGCCCAAGGCTAACATTTTAATTTATTTCGGCGAAATTATAATTGAATTTAAAAAAAATAAAATTATGCCGCACGAGGGATGCAAGTTATTTATATTTTAGATTAATAAAACAATACCTTACAATTAATATATTTTACGTTCAACGATTTTAAAACTTTATAACCCGTGTATAACTATAAAGTTAGCGGACTTAGCGGTAAGTACCAGATTTTATTTTTCTAGATGATGAATTAATAACTTCGGAAGTGGACACATTTTTAATATTTGTAACAAATTCTTCAGAATCAATTAAAATGAAGGCTAAAAGTGTGGATAGATTTTTTTACTAAGATTACGAAAACGTTAGTATTTTTTTTTAGAAATGCATAGTATTATTTTTAATGATGGATTTTGAATGATTTACATGAAAATGTTCCGTCTCCGATTATGTTCCCTTAATTTTGTAAAATTCCACACTGATTATTTTTTTTATACGGCAACACTTTGATATCCGGCGAATTTTTGAATTTGACGTTTAACGTTCACTAGATTTATTGTTTGTTCTCTGCGAACTTAACCACTTAACCTTTGATTTGACTTTTTGCATGAGTAGGTGGTTTGGTATATTTATGCTTTTTGCTAAAGATGGCGGTGTTTTGACAGATGTTATGAACAGAACTCCGTACAATTTCATGCCATTTTTGTGACATTCGTGTGGAAAACGTTCTTTTTTAAATGACTTTCGGCTAGTTAGTTACCATATCCAACAATACCTACTTTTTACTTGTATATATTATTATCAAAATTAAATTATAACTTCTTGTAACTGTAACTGACCGGACCTAAGTCCTCCATCACAACACAAGCAAGCATTTTCGGCTTTCTGTGGTGGTGGTAGGAGTTATTGTTGGGTTATTCGTAACCCGGGAATGTTTGTCTTTCTTTAAAAAAAAAAAAAAAAAACTTGACCACGACTACGTGACCCCCCCCTGGCGCCAAAGCTGGATCCGCCCTTGGCTGCAGCACGTTTAATCGTTTTTCCTCAGACATTGATTTTGTTAACACTAAATTCATAGAAAAATAAAAATCGATCGATTATGTCAGAAAACTTTTTATTTTATTGATGGTTTTTATCGTAATTCCTTCCTTTTTACCGTTCAACTATTAATTGAAAAAAATAAGTTTAAATAGCAGAATTATAGCACATTTGAATAACAGCAAAGTTATAGCACATGTGAATAACAGCAGTTTTAATTTAATAATATCACTTTCTCTCATTGTTATCATTGATACCCACTTAAATGTAAACCTAGAAATTATTTTAAAAAAAAACTTATTTTATATTTAAGTAGTTGCACAACTGGCTTTGTTATATTGTGATGTACCAATTGTTCTTTATTAAATTTGGTGTAAGATTTGTAATGAAGTTATTTTATTTGCACATTGTATTCGCACTTTTCGCGCATTTCAAGTGCAGTTATAAATATCTCGTAGTAGACCAATTATTTTTGAACACAACATTTAACATAGAATCACGACAATATCAATTGAAAATTTAAAAATTGTATTATTATTTAAATAAATATAATATATGTCAGATTACACATCTGCACTGATGAAACGTTGGCTAAATAAAGATGTAGCGCAACACGGCATAATACCCCAAAAACAAATCACTATAATATGCCAGACAGATCAACGTCATCTAAGTTATTGCTTTACGAAAATTTTATTTCTAATGGACTGTCCAAGGGTCTTCAAGTCGATACAATTTATACTGACTTTAGCAAAGCCTTTGATACTGTTTCTCATCGCATTTTATTGGAAAAATTAGAACACTTGGGAATAAGCGGTAACTTTCTCGAATGGCTTAGAAGTTACTTATCATACAGAAAATTATCTGTAAAAATTACCTCCACAACTTCTTACACTTTTTTTGCCTTAAGTGGGGTCCCCCAAGGTTCCCACCTAGGACCAATTCTTTTCCTACTATTTATAAATGACATTTCACTAATTTTCGATAATATTCACTTTCTTCTATTCGCCGACGATCTAAAGATGTTTAAATCGATCGGTAATTCTTCTGATTGCTTAACTCTACAAATGAACTTAAATAAACTTTATGAATGGTGCATCGTAAACAAATTACATCTTAATATCAACAAATGCCAAACGATCAGTTTCCATAGATCTAAAACCCCTTTATTATTCGACTACTCAATTAACAATGCCAATCTAAAAAGAGTTTTTGAATTCAATGATCTTGGAGTTATCTTTGACTCCAAATTACGCTTCTTGAATCACATTAATAGCATTACCAGTAAGGGATTACAAATGCTTGGATTTATTATCAGAATCGCTAAAGACTTTAATAACATAAAAACTATAAAATTACTATACACGTCTCTGGTTAGAAGTCAGGTTGAATACAATGCAACCATTTGGTGTCCTCATTTCAACTCTCATTGTTTACAAATTGAAAAAATTCAAAATAAATTTTTACGTTTTATTAATTTCAAAATTGGTATTCCTATTATTGAAATCAATTATGTCAATTTACGCAGTAAACTTAACTTATCGAAATTATCTGAAAGGCGAAAAATATTTGATCTCCTTTTATTATATAAAATTGTTCATTCAAGGTTAGACTGCCCTGACACTATAAACTTGCTATCTTTACATATACCTCCAAAATATACTAGACGGAATATTTTATTCTACAACAATAACTTCGCTACGAATTCTGTGTTAGAAAGAATACATAGGTTGGGCAATGAACTAAGTGATGTCGCTGACATATTTAATTTAAACTTCAATACATTTAAAGCCAAATTAGTCCACCACTTTTTAAATGTAAATAATGTATGAGAAATCATTATATTTTATTTCAATTTTCTATTGTTTGTTGTTTACTGTTGTTAAAATGAAATTTGTAATTTTTATGTACTTAAAAGCCCAAAAGGGCGTCAATAAATAAATAAATAAATAATAATATATGTTTATACAATAATATATATAAATTTGTTTTAGACCACTTTAATTTTAATTGTACTCTACCGGTTTCGGAAGCACCCTTCCTTCGCCAGGAGAACTATTAAAACTAACCTATGATACAAAATATTCGGGAATTCCGATAATAACAGAGCGGTTTTCTGGAAATATATCTAGAATGGGACCAAACGATATATTAATTTGGTTATTCAATATACTTGCGTTATTATTTAGGGATTTTTTTGATTTCAAGAGCTTCTCAATTCAATTCAATTTGTTTATTCCTTTAAAAACATTACAAAATTAAAATATTGAAGACAATATTAGTGATTTCTAAACGAAAATCTGAAACAGAAAAATCAGAAAAGGAAACGGTCACATCTGGGACTCGAACCCAGGACCCTTGTCTTTCCGGGACAGTGCTCTACCGACTGAGCTAATGGGACCCTATTCCCCTCGGTCACTTTTAACTGTATCATACTTCGAATAAGAACCACCAACATTGTCATCATTTTTTCACCGCACATTTTTATTGGCAACTATCTTTATGTATGATCGCAAGATTCAACCCGAACTAAATGCAATCCAGACAGCGTCTTTTTAGATAAACCTATCTTATTTTTTTATATTAATGTGCGACTTCTGTTGACTTTTCTGCAAGTCTAGAATGAATATTTATTTTTCGGAATAACTTAATTGAGTAAAACCTCAAATTGTAATATTTAAATATTGAAGACAATATTAGTGATTTCTAAACGAAAATCTGAAACAGAAAAATCAGAAAAGGAAACGGTCACATCTGGGACTCGAACCCAGGACTGGGTTCGAGTCCCAGATGTGACCGTTTCCTTTTCTGATTTTTCTGTTTCAGATTTTCGTTTAGAAATCACTAATATTGTCTTCAATATTTAAATATTACAATTTGAGGTTTTACTCAATTAAGTTATTCCGAAAAATAAAAATTACAAAATTACATTTTATTTCGTTTTTAAGTACATTTGTAAAATGGTTTTACACAATAGTTAGCGGTGTATAAACTATACCAGCATCAACAGAGCTTGCCTTTTAAAGGCAGCTTCACCGATGCTAAATATGTCGATATCCGAATTAATTCTGTTCAACAGTAAGACTGCTCTCCCCACTGGTATGACCATTGGCAAGTTGGTCCTGCAGGCCGGGAGATAAAACAGTCTATGCTGTCGGTGACGGAGATAACCATCAGGAACATAGAGACTAATACTCTCCATGATAGTCGGATTTTCAAACCATCCACGAATCAGTTTGAAGAAGTGTGATACAATATGCACATCTCTTCTGACCCGTAGATGGTTCATACCGAGCATGCCCAAGAGAAAGTCAGTAGGATAGAGCCACGGGTAGTAGCCATACTCCCTCAGGTAGAGGTATCTCAGAAATTTCTTCTGCACTCTCTCCAACATAAGGGAATACTTCACCTGATGTGGGCTCCAAACCACCGACCCACTCTCAAGCCTTCTCCCAACCAACGCAATGTATAGCACTTGGAGAACCCGGGTGTCTCTAAAAGTTATCTTTTATCTCTTCTAAGTTATCCAATCTTTTGCTTTTGAATTCTGCAAGACCCTGATCAAAAAAGTTCCACACTGAAGTGCGCTGCAGACCGTTACTTTACTATACGTTTGTTTTGATTGCTTACCGACCCGCGGGACGATGGCCTATAATTTAATTTATCAGAATAACATTCATAATACCTACATCTTTCTAGGAATAATTTATTTGAACAACGTTCCTTTAAATGTAAAAAAATATCAAAAATATTCATTAATTAATTTGAAAAATTACCAAAAAGAGAGCACATTTCTGTTATTTAAATCGTAATTTTATGTTATTGGCAAATCTTCGTTTTTCTTATGTATTTTTTGTTATTTATTAAAAATATTTGATTACTTCTTACTTACCTGACATTACACAATTCAGCTATACTTTACAAAACAAGCTTTATCACCATATTATGGTGAGGAAGGGACATTTTTAAGTTAATTTATAATGTGAAAAAAATTACATTTATTTAAAAAAAATACAAATGTCATAACAATGAGAAAAAAAAAACAGACATGTACTAATTTCATCATCAAAGTAAGATGTACACTTGGATACCTTTGCAGTCACAGTAACTATATTTTACCGCTAAAAATAACACATAAAGAGTCGAAACAGAAGCTTTATAAGTGTAATTTATGTTAAAATTTTAAAGTACGAAAGATTTTATTTTTAAAAAGTTTTAAAAAGAAAAAAAAAACTTTTGAGAATTGATTCGAAATAAATTCTAGAAATTAAAGCTTCATTCATTCATCCATTTAAAAAAATGAAATTAGTTTTGTATACCGACAGGTTACGCCAAATCTTTAATAACGAGGGTTCACTAGTTTCGAGCAAGTCTTTTCTCCAAGTGAGTCCGCAAAATATCTCTTTGCAGAACGTGAATGGTTACAGTCGGAATTTGAAAAGGTTTTATTAAACTGTGGGTAAACGTGTGGATTTTAAGACTTTCCTTTGTAAAACATGAATAATTATACTCCACTACAATTTTTTTATCCAATGTGACTAAGTAAGTGTTTTTTACATTTACCTTTGTAGAATACGAATAGGTGCAGGCGGAACATGAAAAGGTTTTTTCTAAACCGTGTTTAAACGTGTGATTCTTTAGATGTCCCTTTGTAGAAAATGAATCATTACAGTAAGGACACGAAAAGGGTATTTTTCCAGGGCGCGTCATGTGAATTTTTGGATATCCCTTAGTAGAACATGAAAAATTACACTCGGAAAAAGAAAAAAGGTTTTTGTCGGCTGTGGTTGAGCATATGATTCTTTAGACTTCTCTTCAACAAACATGAATAGTTGCAGTCGGAGCAAGTAAAAGGTTTTTTGCACTGTGTGTAATGATATGATTTTGTAGATATCTTTTTGTAGAACATGAATAATTACACTCAGAACACGAAAAATATTTTTCTCCTATGTGGGTAAGCATATGAGTTTTTAGATTTCCCTTGGTAGAACATGAATAATTACACTCGGAACATGAATAAGGTTTTTCTCCACTATGTGTATACATATGAGTTTTTAGATGTCTCTTGGCAGAACTCGAATAATTACATTCAGAACATTTAAAAGGTTTTTCTCCACCGTGGGTAAACATATGAGTTTTTAGATTGGCCTTAGTAGAACATGAATAATTGCAGTCGGGACATGATACTGGTTTTTTTCCAGTGTGGTTAAACATGTGAATTTTTAGATGTCCCTTTGTAGAACATGAATAATTACACTCGGAACACGAAAAAGGTTTTTGTTCACTGTGTGTGAACATGTGAATTTTAAGATTTGCTTTTCTAGAACATGAATAATTACACTTGGGACAAGAAAAGGGTTTTTTATCACTGTGGTTTAACATGTGAATTTTGAGATGTGCCTTTGTAGAAAATAAATAATTACAGTCAGGACAAGAAAAAGGCTTGATTCCACCGTGCGTAAGCATGTGAATTTTCAGATATCCTTTGGTAGAACAAGAATAATTACACTTGCAACATGAAAAAGGTTTTTCTCCACTGTGTTTAAACATGTGTTTTTTTAGATCTCCCTTGGTCGAACATGAATATTTACATTCGGTACATGAAAAAGGTTTTTCTCCACCGTGGATAAATATATGAATCTTTAGATTTGTCTTTGAAACACATGAATAAATACACTGGGGACATGAGAAAGGTTTTTTTCCGCTGTGACTAAACATGTGATTTTTTAGACTTCCCTTCTTAGAACATGAGTAGTTGCAGTTGGGACATGAAAACGGTTTTTCTCCGGTATGGGTGCGCAGGTGCAGTTCAAAATGTGACTTACGAGAGCAGGAATAGTTACAATAAGGACAAAAGTTTTTTTTCTCCCCAGGATCCTCTTTCACGAATGTTTCTGAAAAAGATTTATACCGATAAAGATAAAATAAGTAAATTTAGGTACAGTATAATAAAATACATTGTAAGAAAGCGAACTGCATCGTAGCAAACAAAATATCGGTTTCACCTGCTGCCCGTCTACTTTCAGAGCGCTTTGAGCATTCCTTTTTAACATCCGGGAGTTCTATATCAATATCTGTATAGGGAATCCGCCCTACTTCTTCTTCTCGAGGTTCTGGTTCAGCCTTGATGGTAACAGTCTCTAGATTAATACGGCCTGAAAAAAACATTGATATGCAAAGAATTACATTCATAATGCAGAAAGCATTAAAAAAAGTCCATGCTCCATTATTTTTAAACTGTAAATTAACACAAAAATAACTTGTTGCTAACGAATATTTTTAACGTTTTCACTATTTTAAATTTGGAAGGCGTGTTTAGGTTGTGCCGTCCGGGAACTATTTATTGGATAACGAACACCTCTGCCACAGGTCAGCCCAAGTGGTTCGTTACGCTTGGTGCCCGGGTTCATCGGGTGAGGTGTGTTCAGGATGCGCCTGCCCATGCCAGATCGGAAGAGACTGGTTTGGGGAGATCCTTTGACCTCTCCAAATGGTCTTCCGACCCATCTCCTTGCACCACAGTGGGATGGATATGTTCATATTTTCGTCGGTCCTGGACACACTGATCCATAGATTCCAACACAAACCTCATAGCTTTTACCTTTTCTTACAAAAGACCCTCCACACAGCATCCCAAAAGATGACATAGGCCCTTTAGGGCCTCCTGTGTGGGTTAAAAGTTTATTAAAAAAATTGTTCAACTACTTAAATACCCAAATGAATAACCAGACACAAATTTCACTCGTGTATATCTTATTCCACTTATCTTTTACTTTCCGCAATTTGCATTTTTAATGGGACTCCTATTGACATTTTCTTTTAGTCTTAAAGATTATTCTATTTATTTAATTTTATTATTATATTAAGTTTACTTATATGTATTTTTTTAAATTATGTCATTTTAAAACTGCACATCTTAACATAGGAATGCCCTAGTGAGATGTGCAGACTATGTTTTATGTTAATAACTTTATTTTAAAACTGTACATCTTGACATAGGAATGCCCTAGTGAGATGTGCAGACTACGTTTTATGTTAATAACTTTATTTTGAATAAATAAATTCTATTTCATTGGAATAACTTTTAAAGGTTTTATCCATCAATGTAATGTACCATTTTAGAAAAAGATTATACTAAAAAACTGAACGAAACACGAAATAGAACAAAACAAACCAGAACTGAGGGGGTTTATTATGAAGAATAAAGACGCACGAAATGTACCACAAATGGTATAAGAAAAAAATATTTCGTGTTAATTTAATCGAAATGACAACAAAATAACTAAATCAGACTCTCAGTTGAGGATCTCACCCTTAAATCAGACTCTCAGTTAAGGATCTCACTCCTAACTCAGACTCTCAGTGGAGGATCTCACCCCTAACTCAGACTCTCAGTGGAGGATCTCACCCCTAATTCAGACTCTCAGTGGAGGATCTCACCCCTAACTCAGACTCTCATTGGAGGATCTCACCCCTAACTCAGACTCTCAGTAGAGGATCTCACCCCTAACTCAGACTCTCAGTGGAGGATTTCACCCCTAACTCAGACTCTCAGTGGAGGATCTCACCCCTAACTCAGACTCTCAGTGGAGGATCTCACCCCTAACTCAGACTCTCGGTGGAGGATCTCACCCCTAACTCAGACTCTCAGTTGAGGATCTCACCCTTAACTCAGACTCTCAGTGGAGGATCTCACCCCTAACTCAGACTCTCAGTGGAGGATCTCACCCCTAACTCAGACTCTCAGTGGAGGATCTCACCCCTAACTCAGACTCTCAGTGGAGGATCTCACCCCTAACTCAGACTCTCAGTGGAGGATCTCACCCCTAACTCAGACTCTCAGTGGAGGTTCTCACCCCTAACTCAGACTCTCAGTGGAGGATCTCACCCCTAACTCAGACTCTCAGTGGAGGATCTCACCCCTAACTCAGACTCTCAGTGGAGGTTCTCACCCCTAACTCAGACTCTCAGTGGAGGATCTCACCCCTAACTCAGACTTACAGTTGAGGATCTCACCCCTAACTCAGACTTACAGTTGAGCATCTCACCCCTAACTCAGACTCTCAGTTGAGGATCTCTCCCCTAACTCAGACTCTCAGTGGAGGATCTCACCCCTAACTCAGACTCTCAGTGGAGGATCTCACCCCTAACTCAGACTCTCAGTGGAGGATCTCACCCCTAACTCAGACTCTCAGTGGAGGATCTCACCCCTAACTCAGACTCTCAGTGGAGGTTCTCACCCCTAACTCAGACTTACAGTTGAGCATCTCACCCCTAACTCAGACTCTCAGTTGAGGATCTCTCCCCTAACTCAGACTCTCAGTGGAGGATCTCACCCCTAACTCAGACTCTCAGTGGAGGATCTCACCCCTAACTCAGACTCTCAGTGGAGGATCTCACCCCTAACTCAGACTCTCAGTGGAGGATCTCACCCCTAACTCAGACTCTCAGTGGAGGATCTCACCCCTAACTCAGACTCTCAGTGGAGGTTCTCACCCCTAACTCAGACTTACAGTTGAGCATCTCACCCCTAACTCAGACTCTCAGTTGAGGATCTCTCCCCTAACTCAGACTCTCAGTGGAGGATCTCACCCCTAACTCAGACTCTCAGTGGAGGATCTCACCCCTAACTCAGACTCTCAGTGGAGGATCTCACCCCTAACTCAGACTCTCAGTGGAGGATCTCACCCCTAACTCAGACTCTCAGTGGAGGATCTCACTCCTAACTCAGACTCTCAGTTGAGGATCTCTCCCCTAACTCAGACTCTCAGTGGAGGATCTCACCCCTAACTCAGACTCTCAGTTGAGGATCTCTCCCCTAACTCAGACTCTCAGTGGAGGATCTCACCCCTAACTCAGACTCTCAGTGGAGGATCTCACCCCTAACTCAGACTCTCAGTGGAGGATCTCACCCCTAACTCAGACTCTCAGTGGAGGATCTCACCCCTAACTCAGACTCTCAGTGGAGGATCTCACCCCTAACTCAGACTCTCAGTGGAGGATCTCACCCCTAACTCAGACTCTCAGTGGAGGATCTCACCCCTAACTCAGACTCTCAGTGGAGGATCTCACCCCTAACTCAGACTCTCAGTGGAGGATCTCACCCCTAACTCAGACTCTCAGTGGAGGATCTCACCCCTAACTCAGACTCTCAGTGGAGGATCTCACCCCCAACTACTCACCACTCCAAATTATGTTTTTACCTACGGCTCATTTTTAAATTAGTAATGAAATTAGCTAAGCTAGAGCACAAACAAATTTCATAATATAGTGATTTATTTTAAGGGTATTATGTCGTGTTGCGCTACCTCATTCTTTAGCCAACGTTTCGGGCAGCATTGCAGTGTCCATCATCAGGGCAGATGTGTAGTCATAATGTAAATTGATGCCTTGGTGAAAGTCCATCACATAGTCGATGCAAATTAATTTAAAAAATACAGCAAATAAAAATTCGAATTACCTGCGTTCTGGGTTATGCTTTCAGAGTGCTTTAAGCATTCCATTCGAACATCCGGGAGAACTATGGCAATATCAGTATAAGGAATTCCTCTTCCAACTTCTTCTCGGGATCCTGGTTCTGCCTTGATGGTAACAGTCTCCACATTAATATTCCCTGGATAAACAAAACACAATACGTACATTGATATGCCGAGACGACCAGTGTGTTACATTCAAAATGACGGTCGCCCCTCTCCAAGATAATAATAGATGCTGAGCCAAGAACGATATTTGGGTAAGATTTATTATTATTTCGCAAAGAAAATAAATATCACTTCGTCGATGTTGAAACTGCCAAGAAATTCATACTCCTATGTTAGTGATGCACATAACACATCGAGCTACTTAGATCACTGTATGACCAAAATATTTCACATATTATGTTGAATGGACAGATCACCGGCCCTTCTCTATTTTTTTGGAAACAACAGGTATAACCGCAGCGGAAGAAAGTCCCCCGACAGCTTTGGACCCAGTAAAGAGGAGAGCACATTATATATCTCAGAACATGTCCTGTTTTGGAACAGCAACCTTTTTAATAAATCGCATAGAACTTAAAATCAGGATGAAAAAATAACCAACAAACAACCGCTAAAAACGTCTTCGAAAGCGGACGTAAACATAGCAGCACTACAGCCAAACATATCCCGGATGGAATAACTATATATCGTTTAATTATGATCACGCAATGCATTTATGAAATGGATTATAAATAGGAAACCGCGGTTGGGTTCTTTGACAGAAAACAGAAAAATATTAAAAAGAAAATTCAAATCTTAATCAAGAAGAGTCAAAAAACAGCGGTAAAAATAAAAATAGATAAAATATAAGGCGCAATTGAGGGCAGAGATTTTTAAGGATTTTGGATAACAGCCAACCACGTCTTTAAATCTCAAGCACAGATGTCCATTGTATTGAAGGAAAATCGAACGCAGAAAAGCTAATATTTTCAAAACCTACTTTGCAAAAACTTTGGAAAGAAACAAACCCACCATACGAAGCTGAGGATCAATCTGTAAAGATCTAATGGTTTCAGGCAGCGCATCATAATGCTATAATACTATATCATAATATAGTATTTTTTTAATATTTGTGTTTTTAACAATAAATATACAATGTTTACAAGTCATAATGTTTTAATTTATACAACGATTCCATAAGAAAGGAAGAGGAGTGTACATTTGTGAAAAAATAATATAACTTGGTTACAAAGTAAAACATAATTACGAAATTAAAATCGATACAAATTGTTGTTTTTGGAAAGAAGAAACATAAATATTATGGTGGATAAATGGAGTAATGTAGGATAATTTGTGAGATTTTCAAATGAAACTAGAGGAATCAGTTTTTTTGTTAATAATTTCCCTAAAATATATTTAATATAGTTCAATAATTGTTTTTTATCACTAATGCTTCTGAGTTCTTCTGGTAATTTAATAAAGTAATATTTTTATTTGTGTTTTGGCTTTGTTCTTTGTAGACAGCGTAATATCGTTGACATTCTTGTATTATATTTCTGAATGTCCTTGTTGGGTATTATATTATTTCAAAAGCATTTTGGTGATAGGTTTTTTAAATTAACATCGTGTTCAAGGGCAGCATCCTTTTCACTGTTCAGCGAATTTAGATTCTTTAAAATTTTTGTTAAATTTTAAAATCTATTTCTATATAACTAGTAATTTTATTTTCACATATTAATGCAGAGGAACTTCTCACGTACAAAAAGAGTATAACTAGTTAAATCCAGACAAGAAAATAAATCCAGTGCTTACAACTATAGGCCGATATCTCTTTTCCACAATAATATCCAGATATTTGAATGAGTTCACAAATTCACACAAAAACTATTTACGCCGATGAATGATTATCCGCAGTAATTTTGCGATCCATGGGGAGGGGGGGGGGGAGGGTAGCTAGAACAGGTACAAAAAATACCCGTTGAAAATACCGGTTACAAAATAGTGACAAGTATTTTGGAGATTAAACTAAAGTACAAAGTACCGCATGAAAATACTAGATACTTTTACTGGGTACGATAAATACGCCTCTCGTCTGTTCCTCGTTGCCCATAATACTGATGAAGGGAAATAATTACGCACAGTCAGTGGATATCTCCTTATATACCTATCACTAAACAAATACAAACGGTTATTACTGATGCAGTTCAGTTAGTATAAAACCGTATTTATTTTACTATTCCTGTGTAAAAACCTCTTGAAAGGACGTGAACGTAGCCACGCAAAAACCTGATGTCAATTTCTTCGGTAATATTGTTCAGAACGAAATCATAGATCGCTAAAATAAGTGGGGCTGGCGATAAATTTAAATCAACAATTATACCAAGTCAGTGGACATCTTCAATTTATCTTTAAACAAATATAAAATGTTGTTAATGAAGCCATTCAGTTATGTACAATAAATAAGGTATATTCTTATGTAAAAACCCCGAAAAAATGCCTTAATCAATAAATAAACAAAGCAATAAATATTGACAACTTTAGTCAAACTGAAATCTTAAGGACCATTTAAAATACATGTTTGAAATTTTGAGCGGTTGATTTAAAATATTCAATAAAGACAAGTTGTTTTGATTTTCTTTCGTATTTTATAAAACAGAAAGGAAACCGTTCAATATTTTGCACAGCACCGAAATCCGAGAAAATATATAATTCCCGAAGACAAACCAATAAATGAGATCAGATACTTATTTTTTTAAAGGAGTGGTACACCACCACTGGTTTAAGACAATCGCTACGATAATTTGCGTAGTTTACAAAATATGTTAATGTTTTTTATTTAAGAAAGAGTTTTGAATTTACTTTCAGTTCTCAAAATCACTTCCTCACCACAGACTAGATAGGAAGATGTTTAAGTGTGAATCCAGCGCATTGTAAATAAGGTAAATAGTACACAACTGCTGACCCTATACAAATCGCAAGTGCGCCCTACTGTCGAATTTGGCAGCCATCTCTGGTCCGGAGCCCCTTAATACCTGAAAAAAAGCCTTGACTCTGTGCAAAAACGGGCGGTCCGTTTGATAGATTCCCCAATCTTAACAAACGGACTGCAATCTTTAGAGCACAGGCGTCAGGTAGGTATGCTGTCCTTGTTCTATCGGTATTACAATGGAAGATACTCTGAGGAACTAGCGTCATTGATCCCTTCGGCACCGGTGCGTAGTCGGGATACACGCCAAACGCGTGCCCAACATTTGTACACGGTTGACACTTGTCACATGAGAACGGGTCGCTTCTACGATTCGTTCTTAAGTTTAACAGCTCGGCTGTGGAACGAACTGCCGGCCTCTGTGTTTCCTCCCTCCTACAACATGGGACTCTTCAAGACCCATGTTCACTCCTTCCTCTCCACAAAAAGACCCTCCACACAGCATCCCCAAAGATGACATAGGCCCTGAGGGAAATTATTTTCTTCAGGGCCTCCTGTGTGGAGTTAATATAAAAATAAAAAAAAGGCTCTGTCTCCAAGCATAGCAACATTCATACGGGAAAGTTTAATAAGGATTTTTGATTGACTTTTTAGTTTTTGTTTGTCTGATCCGGCAATAACGAGGAGAAATTATTTCAAATTGTTTTTATTTATTGTGTACTGTATATTTATTATTGAGTGTAAACTTTATATTAATAAACGCTGTAAGCAGAGATACTGGAGGGTCAAGGTTCGTTCATTAAAATTAAAATGCAGCTTTGTTTTACTAACAAACTTAGATTCTTGAGGTGTACGACGGAGTATCCTTATACCGTCGTCGGACCACCGATATACACTTTTATTGAAGAGTGCGGGATATGCGAGTTCATTTGTAAAATTAAAAATATATATTTAAATAGTTTTACCTGTCGTTTGATGATTTCCTTCATTGTGATCCAAGCCTCTCCGTACAATGTCTGGCAGTTCGAAGCCATTTTTGGCGAATGAAATTTCAATTTCTCCTTCTTTAGTTTTTGGTTCTATTTTAATGGTAACTTCATCTAGATAAGAATGCTTCGTTTTACTGAGTTTACCTGATAACAGAAATACTAAAATAAAATTTGGATACTTACTCTAAACAGGATACTTATTATGTTCTTTGACTCTTGGATACTTGATTACCGATAAGTAGCAAAATATCGTCAATGTAAGTAATGTTTTTGCGTGACATTCTGCTCTTTCAACTGTTGATAATTAATATCGACTTCATTAGAACGGGTCGTTCAGCGACTCACTTTTGCGAAAAACAGCTCATATTTGGAACGGTCTAATACTCTTCAAGCTAAGAATTACACAATTCCGTACGACAACCGACAAATGGAGAGTGATGTAGTGTCCTCGTCTGCACACCGCACAGGATGGGGGCTCTCGTGAGGTGTCAGGTATCTCACAAAAATAAAATTGAATATTGGTTATATAACCCAAAAGAATTGCGTAATACGTAGGATCGATATGTAGGTATGAGCATGTATTTATATGTAAGCAAAAACCTGCAGTTCAATAATATTTCCGATTGCAATTTGCATATGTAAAGAAATACCTGTATTGCTTTCGAAAATGGATCCCAGACATTCTTTTTTGATCAAAGTATAGACCATATCGCTTTCCTTAACTATCACAGGAACACTCTCTTCCGCACTTGTGCCTGGTTCTAACTTGATGGCGGTGGAATCCATGCTAAAGTAAGAATTTGGCAATTCTGTTTTATTTTAACTTTGCAATAAGTGTGATATAATTTCTTAAGAGGTGTATAGATTGTTTCGTTCAAGGTGTTCAAATTGTCGAAACGAGTAAAGCCAAAATAACATAACCAACAAGAAAGTGACAGCAAGCACGCGAAGATTTATCCATAGAAATTAAAGAATTAAGAAAAAACAAGTTTGTGATAATATTCTAGTGTTGCTATTTTCAATAAAACACCTGCGAACAAATTCATGCCATGTAGGGACTTTAGAGAGCCAATGACCAAAGTTTATAATAGGAATAAGCCATAAAGAATAGGCCGGTGCCGTAATCTGTGATAAATTTAGATCGTCTAAAATTTTTTTTTATATTTTAATCTTTATTTAGGTATATGGAAATTAATGTGTCCTATGACTACATAGATGAGTAGATTTTGGTGATTGTTGTACCTATTTGTATATTAACTGAATTTTTATAACAGGATTGTTCTCACGTAAGTGAGATCGTCTGTAAAAACCCAGTATTAGTAAATAAATAAACAACTCTCCGCGCATAAAAAACCTGGGCACTAAAACAAAACCGAATATAATATTTATAAATCTGGCCGATTGCTTCCAGAGTTTCATTTTTTACCCACACTAAATGTACGGTCGTCGTAAATTCTAACTTAAAAATGAATGAATTGTTCTTAAGCTTCTTCGGTTGCTAGACAATATTTAAACAGCTAATATCTGTTACCTAACAAAACCAACATAAGACAATGACCAAGCAATAATTGTGTAATCTAAAAATGATATTAACTTTTTCGCCGCTACGCGCATCAATTCATGCGAAAATAATTTGTGCCCCCAACGCTACGCGCATCATATGATGCGTTTGACTTTAGCGGCTGTATACTACGTAAATACGCGACGAATTTAACAGATAACTGAACCAAAAAATAGTTCAATCCTTTATCTTACTGACATCTGACGTTTGCTGGTTAAAATATAATAAATTGTTTACATAAAACATTGTGAAGGCGATGATTCGTTAAATCTTCATTCAGTCATTTGATTGTCGCGCCGCTGAACCGTTGTGTCATCCATAGTATTTCTTAGGTGATCCAATCAGCTTTGATGGACTTATGCGTCGATGTAAAATATTGACCGATTTCTATTTTGCGAATCTTTTTAAGTAATTTATTTTTTTGTGATACATTAGTTTGTTTGTGAACTTAAGTGACGTTACGTGTTTTAAAAATAGTTATTTTACTCAAGACTTTTTGATTGACTTTCGTTTGTTTGTGAACTTGTGACGTGACGTGTTTTAAAAATAGTTATTTTACACAAGACTTTTTGATTGACTTTATTTTGTGATTTTATTTCTAAATTTTGTGGACAACCTAAATAGTAATATATCTGTCTATATTTATAGGCTTACCGTTTATATATCAAAATTGAACTCCCTTAAAAATGGCAAACCCCAGTCTTACGGAAGACGAAATTTATGAAATATTTTTAGACATTGACTCTGATTTAGAAATAAGTGAAGATGATCAAGATATACCAATTACTGAAGAAGTTAGTGACAGTGAAATAAACGCCCCCGGGACAAGCCAAGATCATGACTCGTACACCTAACTTAGACTATACCGTAAATGCAGACTGCTTTTCTTCTTGGACCTCTGGTTCATTTATTCCAATAGTTCATGAATTTGATGATTTTGTGTCAGGTTTTGATCCATTCACTTTATTTTCTGGTAATTCATCGGAAATAGACTTTTTTGAATACTTCTTGAACAAAGAAATAGTGACAAAAATGGTGATCGAAACTAATCGATATTACATAGCCATCATATCAAAACAAGAACCTTCCCAAAAATCCAGACTTCGTAAATGGGTTGACACATCTGTCGAAGAAATGTACATTTTTTTTGCACTGTTAATGTTAATAACGAGAAACCGACATCTTACTATCGAAGAACACTGGTCCACTGACCCATTGCTCGCTAGTACAATTTTCGGAAAAACCATGTCTAGGGATCGTTACGAAATTATATTGCGAATGTTACACTTCTCAAACCCCGACACACAAATTCCTGGTGACCGACTTTACAAAATTAAAATCCTAATTGACCATACCCGAAAAATGTTCAAAAAAACTTTGATATCTTATGAAAATTTATGCATCGATGAGAGCACAATTGTTTTCAAAGGGCGTTTAATTTTCAAACAATATATACCATCCAAACGTCACCGGTTTGGAATTAAAATGTTTGTATTGTGTGACGTGAAGACGGGTTTTATATTAGACTTCATTATTTATTGTGGCAAAGGGACTGACATAACTGACTCTGAATGTCTCGGAGTTTCGGGGGCTGTAGTAACGACACTACTTCAAGATTATTTAAATAAAGGACATAATCTTTTTATTGATAATTGGTACAGTAGCCCTCAACTATATGATTTTCTCCATACGAACAAAACCAATGCATGTGGTACGGTGCGGAAGACACGAAAAGGCATGGCAAAATTTAATAAACTTAAAAAGGGTGAAATGAAAGCACAACATCGTGGACCTCTGTTGCCTTTAAAGTGGTGCGATAAAAGAGAAGTTCACATGCTAACAACCTTACATGACGACTCCATGGACATGACGGGAAAAGTTGATTGGAAAACTCGTCAACCAATTATGAAACCCAAGTGCGTTCTAGACTATAATAAGTATATGGGTTCTGTTGACAAAGTGGACTTGATGTTAAGTAGTATTAATTGCCTGCGAAAAACAATTAAGTGGTATAAAAAAGTGGCCTTCCATATTATTGATCTGTATTTATTGAACTCTCATATAGCTTTTAAATCAATTACAAATAAAAATGTTAGTTTAGCAGATTTCCAATTAGCCGTAATACGACAATTGTTGCAAAAATATCATGAAACTTCCCGATCTGAGCCTCATTCTCGCTCTTCACACGATTTACCTCTGAGACTAACTGCTAAGGCATTAGCAAAACATATGCCCCACCCAATAAAGGGAAATAATTCTCAAAAACTTCACCGAGCCTGCCGAGTGTGCGCCATTTCTAAAAAAAGGAAAATGTCCCAGTATAAATGCCCAGAGTGCGATGTGACATTGTGTGTGTGGCCATGTTTTAGAAACTACCATGAAAAATAAAACTTATAAATATTTCTCCTCGTGTTAACTTTTTATTAAAACTTTATTTGTTAGTAGATATAATAATTGTGTTTTGATGATATCGGCGCAGTGGTCCAAATCCCATCAGACCGGGTAAGTAAATACTATAAACAATATAGCAGTGTGCATGCGATGGCGACAGTTCTTGTTGATTTCTTGTGATGGGTCACTGTTTATAATATTATATCTGTATCCTGTGGTTTATTGTTTATTTATGTGTTTCAACAAACTTCAAGAGCATTTAATAAAGCTTTTAAGATAAGCAAATCATAAATCTGTCTAGAAATAAGAGATTTATAGCTGTTTCAAGTAGTAGGTTTTGATTTTCAAAGTGATTACCGCGTACGAGTGTAATTTTCGGTACATTTGATCGCGGTGAAAAGGTTAAGTAGTACATTATACAATGCACCCGCGGGAAGAATAATATCGTTTGTCAAGCAACCGAGTCCAAAATATTTTTGACGTATCTCGGATTTAGTAATCGATTAGATTTCGACCAATGACGTGAGTGCTTTAATATCGTAAAATTCTGACCAATGACGTGACGGCTGTGGTTTCGGGTGATATTTTGACAAAATCGATCCCATGTTCGATTACGTTACAAAACGATTATTTCGGACTGTGTGATGATTTTTCGACATAATCAATTTGTCCATAACAATGAATTGACATATTTCGAAGGTCGAAAAGATCGCTTTAAATTATCGATTGTGCCCATCGCTAAAAAATACATCTTTGGTGGACGGGTTAGATACGTCGTGGTATCAGTGGGTACCTGCTTAGAAAATAAATCCGACAATTATTTCTAGTCTATGTCGTCATTATTGTCTATATCTAACCTAACTATTTCTGACACGTGATTTCACAACCGGCAAATCTTTTCGTCCTATTTCCAAACACTATTAGTACATAATATCCCTTGTAATGTTTAACCTACTCAGTTAAACCAATCGTCCCATACTTGTGATAGTTATTGGCAAGTTCTAATGCTGATATTTTCTACTCGAGCATTAATTGTACTAGTTATTGCTTGCAACTCCAATTGCTTAAGACAACCTCTAATGAACACTTTCGTGGTTCCCAACGAGACATACACACCTACTACAAGCTCTAATATTTTATTATATAATATGTTATATATTTTTAAAGTTTATTCAGGAAACGTACGGTTTTACGTAAAACAATTAACCTACAGTAATTTTTATCGTGGTTACAGATTATGAAGCAAGTAGATATTAAAAATTATAATATAACATACTTTAAGTAAAAAAATAATAAATAATCAATAAAGACATTTATTTACAAAATGCATGATACACATTAAAACATTTATTTATACATGATACATTAAATCACCATACTAGGCGACTGCCTGATTCATGATATTTTTGATTTATGTATACTTAAATATTTACAAATAATAAGCTTAGGTTGTATATTTCTGTTTTGTTCCTACTTTTTATATTATTTTTAATTCATATATAATACAGATCTTCTCGTATTTATATTAAATAATTATGATTTGATGTTATGATCACTTTTATGTATTAGTCAACATTCCCATCACCTTCCCTTTCCCACTAACTCAGTCTAGTCTCACTGGCTCACATTCGGTTGAGAGCAGTTGGTACTCTTGAGCGGTACTCACCTAAAACAGTGTGTCACCAGCAATTAGAGTGAGAATGGAGGGAAAAAGATTTTTCCCTCTCAACATTCTCAACTTTTAATGCGATATGTTTATAACTTAATCGCATAGCTGATAAAACTGTTGTATGTCTGATCTCTTCCAATGTTCAAATAAACGCGTATGAAATTATTTGTTTCAGGTTGTTCCAGATCACTTCCAAGGTATTTTGTTCCACCTGAAGGTGATTACTTAAACTCTTTAATAACCGCTCAAAAATAGGACTAATTAAATATACTGTTGCAGGTCTAATTTATTAATAGCTGGGACCAATAACAATCATCGCATTTAACCGGAATACTATGACAGAAGATCATGGATCTTCCCAACCCAGAGGGTGTTTCCATCAAGGAGGAACCAGAATCACAGGAAGAGGGTGGAGGTGAGATGCCGTACACGGATATAGATATATACCTCCCGGATGTGAATAAGGAATGCTTGCAGTATGCGGCGAGTACTCCGACAGACAGTAAGTTGCATTACAAAAGTCATAAAACATTTCAGATTTTTGGAATTCTTCTCCGTTTTGGAACGTTTGGCAGATATGTTAACGTGTAGTAATGTTGGTATTTAATTTAAAATGAATCTCCGAAATTCTGGGATCGATTCCTAGTTGTAACAGTTTTCTTTTTATTTTTTAGGTGTCTTGTTATGTTTCATGTTTCGTTAAGATTTATTATTATTATCTTTTTCTTCAATAAAAAAACTAGATACTTAGTTACAGAACTGTCTCGAGGAGTGGCCTTCTGTAATTTAATCTTTAATACACTTTTATTTTCGACACGCACTGTGTTTTGTTCCTACAGGTAGCATTATTGTGGAGACTGTTCCCACCAAAGCAGAACAAGGAATCCAAGAAGTTAGAGGGGAATTTCCTGATATGGAAAATGACATAGACCTATCGGTTGTTAAAAAAAAATGCGTAGAGCGCTCTAACAGAATTACCCAAACAGCAGCTTTTACCGTTTTTAGTGCTCTCCTGATGTTTCCTTTTTTATAATTTTATCGTAATAGCACTTTCTATATCTTTATCAGCTTTATGCGTATTATTTTTCAGACGGATTCCTGATGCCGCGTCCTAGGAAAAAACAATACTCTTGTCCTCATTGTAACTGTTCCTGCACTCGTAAGTCAGCGTTAGAACTGCACTTGCGCACCCATACTGGAGAAAAACCTTTTTCATGTCAGGACTGCAACTATTCGTTTTCTAGGAAGGCACATCTAAAACGTCACATGTTAACCCACAGTGGAGAAAAACCTTTTTCGTGTGCAGTCTGCAGCTATTCATGTTCTACAAAGGGACAACTTAAAATTCACACGTTTATCCACAGTGGGGATAAACCTTTTTCATGTCCCGACTGCAACTATTCATGTAATAGAAAGTACCCCCTAAAAATGCACATGCTTACGCACAGCGGAGATAATACCTTTTTCATGTCCCAAACGCAGCTTTCCATGTAATCTGAAGCACCACTTAAAAAGGCACATGCTTAAGCACAGTGAAGATGAACCGACTGCAACTATACACGTTCTCAAAGCGAACGTTTACGTATTTACCCGCTGAACCTCAGTGGAGATATTTAATCTCACAAATGAAGGTTTTTATGCTCTATAAAAGGAGGTCTTAAAATGTACATGTTTACCCACAGTGGAGATACACCTTTTTTATCTTCCGAAAATACCCTTTCGGTGCCCCCTTCAACCCCGCTGTCGCTGTGGAATGATATAACAGTGGGAGAAAAGATAATGAAGTATTATTTACACTGTGATCGCTAAGGAAAACGTTTAGCAAAAATTAATTATGCTAATCGTTCGTATACTGGCTGGCGTCCCACAGGGATCGGTTCTGTCTCCGACTTTGTTTTTGTTGCACATCAATGACCTTTTGACATGTGCACCGATTCATTGTTACGCGGATGACAGTACATTTTTGTTGTTTGTTTTTGGGGTGTTATGCCGTGTTGCGCTAACTCCTTCTTTAGCCGACGTTTCGGACAGCGTTGCAGTGTCCATCATCAGGGCAGATCCGGTAGATCCGAAGATGTGTAATTTTTGGTTGTCGAGTTTGTGCTTATTTATTTGTGGCCTGGGCCCGTCCAAGTGCGAAATGCAAACGGAAGTGGCGACATCTTGTGGCGAATTGTGAAAGCACAGTATTTATGTTAGCCTGGGGCCCATCCAAATGTGAAATGCCAACGGAAGTGGCGCCATCTTGTGGCGAATTCTAGAATTAGAAAACCGATTGATAGAGGTTAGAGTAGATGTACCCAGTATCAAGGTTTAAATGCAATGGTTTTATATTGTATTATTATATGGTATTGGAGTATACTTAGACATGTTATTTGCGTTTAGCTTTGGTGTAGCCGTCAATTACCGGATACCAAGAGCTGTTGAGCTTAGCTCCGTCGTCTCTATTGATATTAAATGGATTTTTGTAGATTTCAATTGCCTCCATAATCAGGCGTGATCTATAAGTTTTGGGTCTTCCCAGGACCTCGGGAGCAAATCCAAAATAATGGCCGGTTTCAATTTTTTCAACTTTTCAACTTTTCAACTTTTTGAACACTGCCTCAAAACGGGATACTTTGCGTTTCAGGGTGAACTTTTTGAGCAAGTGGAGGGAGTTGCAATGGGCAGTCCGTTATCGCCAGTAATAGCCAATTTCTTTATGGAGAAGTTTGAGGAAGCGGCACTTGATACAGCTTCAGCTGTCCCTAAAGTATGGTTTCGCTACGTCGACGATGTCTTCGCCATTTGGCCTCATGGAACGGAGAAACTTAACGAATTCCTGGACCATCTTAATTCTCTCCACAGCAAAATTAAGTTCACAATGGAGCTGGAAAACCAAGATAAAATCCTGCCTTTTCTAGATGTGGAGGTGATGCGAAAACACGATGGTAGCCTAGGACATACCGTATATAGGAAACCAACTCATACGAATCGATACTTACACGCTGATTCGCACCACCACCCAGCGCAGAAGAGAGGACTTATCCATACGTTGGTGACCCGAGCGACCAGAATATGTGAAGAAACAAAACTTGGAGCAGAACTTATAAAATTGACCGATGCACTGGAGCGCAACGGTTACCCGGCAAGTCAGACAAGGCAAATTTTACGAGCCAAATCTACAACAAACGAAGACAGAGTTGAACAAGACTCAAAAGGCTGTGCTTTCCTGCCTTTCGTTCACAATGTGACAGACAGAATTGCCAGGCTGTTGAGAAAAGAAAATATCAAAACTGTCTTCGGAACCACCACCAAAATCCAAGACCTACTGAGGTCTGCAAAAACTAAGTTTCCTCTGGAAGCAGATGGAGTGTACAAACTCAGCTGCTCTGGTTGTGACAAGGTTTATATAGGCCAGACAGAGCGGACGATTTCCAAAAGGATAGCAGAACATTTTCGTGCTTGTAAACTTGGCCACCCTGATAAATCGGCAATCGCCGAACACTTAATTGAAACCGGCCATTATTTTGGATTTGCTCCCGAGGTCCTGGGAAGACCCAAAACTTATAGATCACGCCTGATTATGGAGGCAATTGAAATCTACAAAAATCCATTTAATATCAATAGAGACGACGGAGCTAAGCTCAACAGCTCTTGGTATCCGGTAATTGACGGCTACACCAAAGCTAAACGCAAATAACATGTCTAAGTATACTCCAATACCATATAATAATACAATATAAAACCATTGCATTTAAACCTTGATACTGGGTACATCTACTCTAACCTCTATCAATCGGTTTTCTAATTCTAGAATTCGCCACAAGATGGCGCCACTTCCGTTGGCATTTCACATTTGGATGGGCCCCAGGCTAACATAAATACTGTGCTTTCACAATTCGCCACAAGATGTCGCCACTTCCGTTTGCATTTCGCACTTGGACGGGCCCAGGCCACAAATAAATAAGCACAAACTCGACAACCAAAAATTACACATCTTCGGATCTACCGGATCTGCCCTGATGATGGACACTGCAACGCTGTCCGAAACGTCGGCTAAAGAAGGAGTTAGCGCAACACGGCATAACACCCCAAAAACAAACAACAAAAATGCTTTTGGCCGTGAAAATCTAAAAACTTACCGGATGACAGTACAGTTCATGATAGCTTTTTGTTTGACAAGCTCCCAAAGGGCACACAAACTCCAACGGCTCGGAGGGCTTTGAAGCTGAGAATGGACGGTTATCTCGAGATATTTATTTATAAAGATGGTATTTCCTCCTGGGGTAAAAATAATCTCGTTGAATTTAATGTTTCAAAGACCCAATCCTGTCTGATTACGTCTAAAAGGGATCTAAATGATAACCTAGTCTCCTTCAACGGAAGCAATCTTCCGAACAGGCCTTCCATTGATATGCTTGGTGTAACTATAAGTGACCAGCTCAGGTATGGGGGCTCCATCGAAGCCAGAGTAAAGCTGGCCTCTCAGAAGCTGGGCGTACTGTACAGGGCCCGCAGATACATTAATAGTAGACAACTGCTGACCTTGTACAAATCGCAAGTGCGCCCTACTGTCGAATTTGGCAGCCATCTCTGGTCCGGTGCCCCTAAATATCTGAAAAAAAGCCTTGACTCTGTGCAAAAACGGGCGGTCCGTTTGATAGATTCCCCAATCTTAACAAACGGACTGCAATCTTTAGAGCACAGGCGTCAGGTAGGTATGCTGTCCTTGTTCTATCGGTATTACAATGGAAGATGCTCTGAGGAACTAGCGTCATTGATCCCTTCGGCACCGGTGCGTAGTCGGGATACACGCCAAACGCGCGCCCAACATTTGTACACAATTGACATTTGTCACATGAGAACGGGTCGCTTCTACGATTCGTTCTTAAGTTCAACAGCTCGGCTGTGGAACGAACTGCCGGCCTCTGTGTTTCCTCCCTCCTACAACATGGGACTCTTCAAGACCCATGTTCACTCCTTCCTCTCCACAAAAAGACCCTCCACACAGCATCCCCAAAGATGACATAGGCCCTGAGGGAAATTATTTTCTTCAGGGCCTCCTGTGTGGAGTTAATGTAAAAAAAAAAATTATATACCAAAGTAATTTTATTGTTGTATTAATATCAATAATATTAATATGAAATATGATTTAAGATTTTCACGGCCAAAAGTATTTTTGTTATTTGTTTTTGGGGTATTTTGCCGTGTTTCGGACTACGTTGGCTAAATAAGGAGTTAGCGCAACACGGCATATCACCCCATAAAAAATAACAAAAATATGATTATTAATTTATTTACTAAAAAAATTGTATAGTTAAAGGATTTACATAATCTGCTCGTTTCATAGGTTATTCCTGTATCGACATATGCAGAACACCATCGATTTCCTCAAATTAAATAAATCTTATAAATTTTTTTTTAAATCGGAGGAAAACCGTTATTTTGTTCTGAGTGTATTTAATGGTTACACTAAAAGCCAAAAAAATAAATTTATTTCACTTTTTATCTATTGAAATACTTGTCCTAAGATGAAACTTGCGCAACAGAATCACATCTACATACACAACACACACACACACTTTGCCACAATCTACACATCTGCCCTGATGATGGATACTGTAACGTTGTCCGAAACGTTGACCAAACAATAAGAAAGCACAACATTGCACAGTTACTCAAAAATTAATAACGATTGAATTTATTGATATCTTTGTAGTTTCAGATCATTCTCTTCAGTAATGTGATTCAGATCATGCACAGATTGCGCGTTTTAGAATAAACTGTGCTGGCAATTCTTCAAGATTTGATTACTCTGGTACGCCCTGCAAATTCGAATTTCACAGTTGGATATATAAACCACTCGGATTTTTTTGAATTTTCTTACTTTTTAGATACATTTTTCATTGGAATAAGATATTTTGAATGCAGGTCACTAAATGGATTTGGACAATGATACTTTCTGCATGTGCACTCTCAATAAGAGGACGGCTGATTCATGTGTCCTAAAATATTACATTGCCTCAAGCTTATTCTGGACCAATAATAATTGAAAGGAAAAAACCTGATCTGTTTGCTTCAGTTTTAAGTGTACCATTAGATTAAAATATGACAACCAAAATATTGTAAATGCCGATACTGAAGATGGTTGTGAACAGTTAGTACATTCGATTTGTAGTCATAATATACCTTGACAGGCCTGTTTTCTGTTATGGTGTGGTACTCTTTAGTCATATGATACCTTGCCTACCTTGAAAGGCTTGTTCTCTGTTATTGTGCTGTACTCTTTAGTCATAAGATACCTTGATAGGCCTGTTCTCTTTTATTGTATTGTACTCTTTAGTCATATGATACCTTGCCTACCCTGATAGGCTTGTTATTGTGTTGTACTATTTAGTCATATGTTATCTTGGTAGGCCTGTTCTCTGTTATTGTACTGTATTATATTTTTTTAATTTGTCCTAATTTTTATATATCATATTTTTAAGGTAAACAGTAAAAAAGCAATGTAAAGTTCATGTTTTTTATTATAATAAAATGATCACTTAAGAAAGCAAAGCAAAATTATGATTACTTCACCGTCTAATAGTCCAACCCTGATCACTGTACATTTTTAAAGAAACGTTTTTCTTTACGTTTGATAAGCTGTAATGTGCATTATTTATTTCTCTAATCGGCGGAATAATTGAAATAATTAAAATTATTTTTTTTCTACGCCTTTTAATTCAAAAAGTATTACTAAAAATATGTGAATTCGTTTTGGAAAGGCAAAATTTTTTAAAACTGCTTACCTGAGAACTATCGTAATGCACTTTCTAGGCTATTTCACAAATTCCACTGATGTACAACGATAAAGGCGTTTTGTAATCTTTGTTGAACGCTTAAAAAACACCAATATTTTTTACTCAACAAAGTAAGAACAATCTTTTAATCAAAAAATGAGAAAAATAAAACTTATTCTGAAAAAAGAGAACCAGAAGGTACTCTTTAAGACAAGACAAGGTTTTTATGCATAGCACAAAGGAAATCAAATTATTATAAGCAATAATTAGTCGCCATATACAACAATAAAATTGGTTGTTTACAGGGGAAAAATATGGTAAGCAGTAATTGTTGATTAAGTGCTAGTACATATTGAATTATTTGGAGTGTTGGGAATAAGCCGACATAGCTTAGTGGTCCAGAGCACTTCACCGGACATCAGAAGGGTTTAATTCTCGTCAGCGGCATTTATTTTTACTCGGGAGATATTTCCAATATGTGTGGATATTTCAGGCGACTAATTATTGCTTATAAAAATTTTGCATTACTTATTGACAGTTCTACTTATAGTTTTACTTCATTATGAGGTTGAAGGATTTCTCAGAGAAGTGATTGATTGATTTCGTCAAATGAACATGACCAACAAAAATGTGACAGGAAGCCTAGTGGAAAAGAATTCCATAGATAAAACAAATTAAAGCGTTTTTCGAACCTGTCATGACATAACAGTGTTGCCTCTTAAAATAGTTACGGGCAGGATCGAAACGACAAAACGATTATATATATGAATCAAAAGAATCGAATGATTAATCCATTTTATCGCTCGGAGTTGATTTGAGATCACTTGGTATGACAAAATTTTGGTAGAGAAATACTGCGTTTGCAAAAAATAGGTTAAACCGGTGTTTTCATATTGGTAATGATGTTCATTGTTTACTTCCATATAGCAGCGTAATGATCGTAATATTATTATCATAATGTCAATTACTACGAATTTTAATGCCTTTCATAAATAGAATAAACAATACAAATAAGTTTCGTACCTGCTTCAAATTATAAGGAAATACTATATGTTTGAATATTCTAACGAGTGGTTTGAAATCTCTTCACAAATCTCATTATTCTGGGAAATCATTATTTAATAGAAGGAAGAGTGAAAACATCTCATCCCCACCTTCATTGAAACCTAGACACTAAAATAATACAGAATATAATAATTATTTATGGGGCCGATTGCACCTTTCCAAAAATACATACATCACCTTATAACGATGTTATGCTACTGCTAAAAAATATGTTTAGATATGTTTTATATTATGTATCACTGTAACTCTCGTGTCTCTTGTCTCTCCTAGTATTATTTGTCATTTTACTGAGCTTATGTATAATTTTATATTATCATTTGTTTGCCTGTATTTAATTGAATTTTTACCTGTGTGTATTGAGTGACTATTATAGTGAACTGAGTTTTTGTAACTGGATAGTTCTCACGTAGGTGAGAAAATCTGTTGAAACAAAGTATAAATAAATAAATTAAATTAAACACATTCAAGATTTTTCTCATAAACGGCACAATAAATATAATCAATTTATGTTTAAATAACCTTCCCAAATTACAAAAAGTCTGTTTGCCATTTTTTTATAAATAGTAAATGCACGGGCGTTGTAACCTTAAATATAAATGATCACACTTGTTTTTTTTTGTTGTTTGTTTTTGGGGTGTTATGCCGTGTTGTGCTTACTCCTTCCTTAGCCGACGTTTCGGACAGCGTTGCAGTGTCCATCATCAGGGCAGATCCGGTAGATCCGAAGATGTGAAGATGGACACTGCAACGCTGTCCGAAACGTCGGCTAAAGAAGGAGTTAGCGCAACACGGCATAACACCCCAAAAACAAACAACAAAAATGCTTTTGGCCGTGAGAATCTAAAAACTTACCCGATCACACTGGTTGTGTCTTCGGTTCGTAGCTAATATCATAATCAAACATTTTGCAAACAATAATTGCGTAATCCCAGTTCCCAGTGAATGTCAAATCATATTAGGTAGTACGCAAAACAATGTACGACGGGAAAAACATTTCGTTTTATGATCTCTTTCATAAATAAACCAATTTTTTTGTCGTTGGTCTTTCGCAGGTGACAAAAAATCTTAAAATATCCATATGCAACATCTTTTTCCTTCGAGAAAGATTTGCAGTTATAATGTAATAATGTATGTAATGTAATGTACAATGTAATGTATGTACTATGTATGTAATGTACAATGTATACAATATACAATGTATATAATATCCCAATGTACCTTTGTTTACCTATACGAAACACAACATTTGATTACATTATTCAAAACAAAAGCTACCAAAAATCAGCAAGCAATTATAGTTTTTTTGTGTAATGTGTAATAGTGTCATATAAGTCCACAGCTACTGAAAGCTTTTACATGATTGACTTAAAATGGCAACACTGAAATTTCATGGCAAATTCGATTTTTTTTCTTAATTTTGTAATATCTATGGAAAAATCGTCAAAATGCATCAAATGATTGCTGTCTCTTTTTTGTTGGTTGTGTTATTTTGGCTTTCGTCGATTTGAACACCTTGAACGAAAACAATCCGTCCATCCACAAGAAATCTTTTAACCCCATCACACAGTTAAAGTAAAACAGAACTACCAGATCCTTACGCAAGAGCATGGATTCCACCGCCATCAAGTTAGAACCAGGCCCAAGTGGAGAAGAGAGCGTTCCTGTGATACTTACGGAAATTGATATTGACTATTCTTTTATTAAAAAAGAATGCCTGGAATATATTTGCCAAAAAAAAACGGGTATTTTGTTGTCTTTTTCTAGATATATTTTATACAAACGCAAAATTCGGTAATCTTTTACCTACAACTACCTGAAATTTAATCGAAAATAAAACTGATAGTTTTTGCTTCGTTGTATCGACATGTTCATACCTACATATCGATCCTACATTCGTTATTCTGCTGGGTTATGTTACCAATATTTTTAACTGTTTTATGACTTACCTGACACTTCACGAGAGCCCCCCTCCCGTGTGGTGTGTGTGGTGTGCAAACGATTGTATTATATCATCCGTTCATTGGGAACAATGTGAGGAGGTTCACAAAGGAGGTGTCGGTAGGAACCTCTGCTTGTCGGCTTTTGAAGAGGCCAGTATTAAATAAGTTATATTAAAGGTAGAGAGTTCCACATACGAACCGTTTTACACAAAAACGAGTCAGTAAAACGACACGTTTTAAAGAAGTAGACATTAACCATGATCGTTTTATTAAGGCATGTATAATGCGATCGTAATAATATTCATACAATCAAGCTAAAATCCTAATTTAAATTTTTTGAATGATATTTTGGGATTGTGTCATCCCATTTATACGTTCCATTTTCTCTTAACAGATGAAATGGGCCCATCGGAGCCTTCAAAACTAGATGGAGTCACCATCGAAGCAAGTGAAATTATTATCGAGGTTCCTGCTATTAAACAGGAATGCTTTAAACCTTCTGAAGGAGTTCACCAAACAGCGGGTAAGCCCAATTTCCTTGATGTATTTCATTATATACTCGCATATCTTTTTCCCTTCAAATGAAGGTTCAGACAAACAGGTTTCAATAATCAACCAGACAAAAATTGGAGAACAGAGCTGGAGCTGCACTCTTGTATGCCCAGGTGCACACCAGCAACCTTAGTTGCGGGCAACAATTGTGTCGCTTACCGATAAATAGAACTTCTAAAAGACAGTTGCATGAAACCCTTTTACGGAAAGGCATCGAATCTTATTAAAAACCAAACATCAACTTCATTTAACAATATACACGATTCTTTTGTTTAATGTTTTTAAATATCAAAAATCTCATCATTTTACAATCACTTGTAGAATACAGTCAAAATGACGAACGGTGTCAATCTATTTATAGAGCATAAAAATTTTCAGAGCCTAAACTAACTAACTAACCATCACGCCATTTTCCCGCAGGGGTAGACAAAAAGGACGGACCGCCAAATAACTCGGTCTTGGCACACACTTCTTGTCTCATTCACATTCATACATTGTCTCATACATACTTTTCTATTATTCTGACTGTTGACATGGCCCGACTGGAGTATCTGATTCACTTGATCGTGCCATGTCTTCCTCAGGCGTCCCCGACTTCTGCTTCCATTCGCATTTGCATCATATATCCTTCGTATACTCCTTTCTTCGCTCATTCGCTCTACATATCCTTGCACTCTTTGCGGAACTCCACATTCTTCACACGATCATACATGATATTACCACACATAGGTCGCAGGGATCTCATTTCAATAGCATTCGATTAATTATTAATTAATTATTATTTTTTTGATAAATTAATTGCCTTTCTCATATAAAATAAAGTTGGTTGTTCTCAGGTGAAAAAAAATGTAACAAGCAGTAATTGTTGAATGAAACACTAGCATATATTGAATAATTTCGCGGGTAAGAAATAAGCCCCCATAGCTCAGTGGTCAGAGCTTTCGACCGGAAATCGAATGGACACGGGTTCGAGTCCCGTTGGCGTCATGTATTTTTTATCAGGAGATTTTTTCAATATGGATGAGTGTTTCAGACGAACAATTATTGCTTATAAAAATAATTAATAATTATTAATTAATTAATTAATTAATTAATCATTCAATAGACCATTAAGTGAATTCATTCCGACTTTATCCATATTATCGCATATATATTTATTATTTTTGTATAATTGTGTTTAACATTGTATAATTGTGTTTTTATTTTATTTTATATGTTTTTTTATATTTTCTTATGATTTCTTTTTTATATTTTCTTATTTATTACCACCATAATACGGGCATTTGCCTAGTTTGGGGTATTAATAAAAAAAAAAAAAAAAAAAATAAATAAAAAAAATTCAATCTACTTTCATCCTTTCTCTGGCAGTCTCATTCCTCACTTTCATACATCATGGTAGGTACCAGAACTCAATTGTGGACTGCTAACATCGCTTCTTTGGAAAATTTTTTGTTAGCGCCAACGGAGGCGAATGACGCTTTTACCGAAATAAGCCGACAACTTCTTCCATTCTAAACACCAGTCAGGTTGTACCTATATATATTATATTGCACATCATTTAAATCATCACATAGAATCTATATTATGTAATAGACTAGGATCCGTAAGGCAATTTCATGATATTAGAATTATTGTTCTATTTTTCTGATTGAATTATCACTTTAAGTTGTCAGTGTTAAAATAAACCATCGTTTGATTTTCATCAACACATTGTCTACATGCATTCCCGAAAATATATGTAAGCCCGCTGTCCCACGGTTCGATAAGGAATCGACATAATCCGCGTGCCGTAAGACTAACAAGACAGAAAGGTAAATTTGGCTGCGGTTTATAGCGCAGCCATTGAGACTTTTCTGCGCAGGCTCTTGGACGACGCGACGGACTAACGTAAACATAATAATTGTTATTTATTGTTTTTGTGTTTAATTCGCAGAACTCCATTTTTTATTTTTTTTTTAAATTTAATTAAAATCAAATTTAATAAAATAATTATTGAGTTCTGCAAGTATTTTTTGGTTTTTCTTATTGTTACAGCTGTTTCGGCTTTCAAGGCCATTTTCAAACTGTGGTTTTAGCCACGTTTAGACGACTTATTTATATAATTCTATTTTACCCCCTCCCAATTTAAATGATTTATTACCGGTTAAACCGATTTACTGATAAAATAATTGTGATAATAGATTTCATATTCTGTGGGGTAAGTCTGTTTTCCCCACATTAATATTATCTTAGATGTTTAATAATGATGTAGCAATTTATTTAAATGTGTTACATTGTTTAGGTTTTGTGAACATACTTAGAAGCGGGGAATAAATAATTTTCCCTACTTTATTAATTAATGTAATATTAGGGTTATTGGTTCATTTATTGATTTATAATTGTTCAAGTAAATTTATAAGGCAACAAAGGCATAATGTTCCATACCTTTATCAGAATCTTAAAATTTTCTCAGTAAGATCAATTCTGTGGTATAAAATTATATTTCAGCATATGAATAGCCCTATATACATAAATAGACTGGACCACACTTACAATACTCGTTTTACGTTAAATGAAGGACTAATTGTACCTAAGCATTCAAACAAATATGGACAAAGAACACTGGACTACATGATACCTAGGTGCTTAAATATGTTACCTGCTGAAATAAAAAAATGTACAAATGTAAAAACAAATATTATGTTGAAAAATTGGCTCGCTGAAAGAAATAGTTTGTATTAGAGTCTAATACAAACTATAGGTAGATACTATCACTGTTGTGTATATGTTTTTATATTTTTAAAACAAATTGTTATTTTTATTGTTATCACTGTTGTCATTAAGTAAAATAAGTTTTTATCTTTTTTAAATATTTTTTATGTGAAAAGTTGCCATCGACAAACTACTGAAAAGTAGTTTATTGGAACTTTTCTATTTTTTTCTGTATTTTTTTGTCTTGCTTTCTTTAAATAAAAAAAAAAAAAAATCTAAGGCCCTTTCTAGGTGCAAGGGTTTAAGTTCATTGTTGTCAAGCGGGACGTGATTATTTACTAAGACATGTTCTGCGAATTTTGAAAAAGGGCTTTTATTATTATAACATCATCATACATATTTCATATAACAAAAACTAAAAAATACTTGCAGAACTTAATAATTATACTATTAAATTTGATTTTGATTAAATTAAAAATAATGTTTTTTTAGAAGTAGTTAGGTACATACATGATGTATCGCTATAAAAAGATGATAGTTTAACATTTTTTATCAAGTCGATTGTATTGCCAGTATTATCAACCATTAATAATTACCTAACTGGAAATCCCAATAATATTATCATCAGTAAAAAAAAGTTTTGCAACAACTAGGGTTCTACAATTACTTAGATTTCTAGTGATTTCCATTTTATTTACTGTATTTATGCTTATTAAGTTTTATTTTTTAATCTTTTTCAGACCTTTTGACAAATCTGAAGACCGGTCCTGGGAAAAAACTACACTCTTGTCCCCAATGTAACTTCTCCTGCTCTCACAAGGCAACGTTCAAACGACACTTGCGCACTCATACTGGACAAAAACTCTTTTCATGTGCGTACTGCAGCTATTCGAGTTGTAAAAATGGAAATTTTAAAAGACACATGCTTACCCACACCGGAGAAAAATCTTATTCATGTTCCGTTTGCAGTTATTCATGTTCTCTTAAGGAATATTTAAAATTTCACATGCTTTCCCATACTGGAGTAAAACCTTTTTCATGCTGTTACTGCAGCTATTCATGTTGTAAAATGTCAAATTTAAAACGTCACATACTTACTCACACTGGAGAAAAACCTTTTTCATGTTCCTACTGCAGCTATTCGTGTACTGAAAAAGCACATTTAAAAGGTCACATACTTACCCATACTGGAGAAAAGTCTTATTCATGTTCCTATTGCAACTATTCATGTTCTCGTAAGAGATATTTAAAAGTTCACATGCTTAGCCATACGGGAGAAAAACCTTTTTCGTGTCCCGACTGCAACTATTCATGTTCTCAAAAGGAATATCTAAAATGTCACATGCTTACTCATGCTGGAGAAAAACCCTTTTCATGTTCCTTTTGTAGCTATTCGTGTTCTCGAAAAGGCAATTTAAAACATCACATGGTGACCCATACTGGGGAAAAACCTTTTTCATGTTCCTTTTGCACCTATGCGTGTTCTCGAAAGGGCACTTTAAAACGTCACATGCTCACCCATATTGGAGAAAATTCTTATTCATGTTCTGGTTGCAATTATTCATGTTTACGAAAGAGTAGTTTGAAAAATCACATGTTGACTCACGGTTCAAAACAATCATTCATATGAGACTATAAATGCCAAAGATATTAATTCTTCTCTCATTTTTCCAACGCCGGCTCCGCATTCCCTCTGGATAGCGAAAGAAGTAGACAGCTTGAGAAACCACAATTTTTTTCTCATAGTGATGACGGTCCTTGAATTCGAAAACTAACATTATTTTTTTTAGTTTTAATTTTTTCATTAAAAGGTGAGTCAAATTCGACGAATACGATTTTATATTTCGCGTATAAATGAAACCTAAACAAGATAGTTATTCATAAAATTGAATTATGTTTATTTGTAAGTTGAATTACGATTGTAGTTATTGAATAAGACCTTGAATGTTGTTTGTACATCACCTTATAAGGAATATTTTCTTTTTGCATATCTTACTCCTCCCATAAACACGAGCCCCTGATGCTCACCTTATGAAGTAGCAGAAAAATAAAGAACAAAATATTTATTTTGCATAACATTACTGGCATAATTTGAAATCTTGTATTAATCAAAAAATGAAAATAACAGAATGAAGAGATACAATCTCAGGAAAATTTATTTTTCAAAACTAAATTAAAAAATAAAAGGGGTTTCTTGGATATTAAATAAAAAGAGACATTTATGCAATGTGTTTTAAATAAGTACCTTAACGTAAATTTTCATTAACGGATAGCAAATACTTTTTAGATATCTGATATTACGAAACGAGAAATATTAATAGAATACGATTACCACAAACCAAAAGAAGAAAACTTATAGAACTACATTACACCAAGAGGACTGAAAGATGCCTGAAAGATAAAGAAAAATAAGTGTGTTTAAAATTTAACGTTAGGCTTACTGTAAAAATATTATATTACGTGTTATGCTTTAAAATGACATTTATATACCTAGTAACTGATGTATTCAATATGATAAGTTTTTTATAATGTTTTATTTCAATTTTCACTCGACATATCTGTCGAAAGGAGTATTCATATTCCATTAATAATTTAAGTTTGAAAATGTAAAAATAAAAATCTTATTGAGAATAACAAGGCCCTCAAATCCTTAAGAACTTTGTATAGAAGTAAATTAAATAAGCAGAAATTATTAAATCTGTACTAAAAATTATTAATTTTTTAAATTTTATTTCTTACTATAAGTAAAAGAATTATTAGTATTAATATTTCACTAGATATAATTATAACACACAACAATAATAATCTTAAATAAACAAAATATTATTTCGAATAATAATATTCCGTTGCCATCTGAATCAGATATGCGCGATTTTTGGACTAAAATTTGGAGTAAAGATATAAAACATAACGAGTCAAGTCCCTGGAAAGAAAATGAAGAACTCAGTTTTTCAGGCATTGAACAAATGAGTTTTTCTAATATATCGGTTGAATTGTTAACCAAAATTATAAAAAATACTCATAATTGGAAAGCCACGGGTTGCGATTGGATACATAATTTTTGGTACAAACGTCTAACTACTTTACATCCTCTTTTGGCAAAAAATCTTTCACAATTTGTCAGTCAACCACAAAATTTTCCAAATTTTCTAACTAAGGGCATTACTTATATGTTGCCCAAAAGCGAAAATATTAATAATCCCTCTCAGTACAGACCCATTACATGTTTACCGACAATATACAAAATTTTAACCTCTTGCTTGACAGATTTAATATATACTCATTTAGATGAAAAAAATATTTTATCTGAACAACAAAAAAGTTGTCGCAGAAAACATATGGGATGTAAAGAACAATTAGTTATTGATTCTGTAATTCTAAAACAGATTCAAACTCGAAAACGTAATTTACATATTTGCTATATAGACTACCAAAAGGCTTTCGATAGTGTCCCGCACTCGTGGCTGATCTAAGTATTAAATATATATAAAAATAACCCCATTATTATTAGCTTTTTGGAAAATATTATGTCCTTTTGGAATACCAATTTACTTATCAATTTAAAAGATAAGAAAATAGTAATTCCGGGCATTTCAAATAAAAGAGGAATTTTTCAAGGAGACTCGTTGAGTCCTCTTTGGTTTTGCTTAGCATTGAATCCTCTATCTAATATGTTAATTAAAAGCAAGTTTGGAATAAAAGTTAAGGGTAATACAGGGGAGAGTAGTAGAATTTCGCATTTATTATTTATGGATGACATAAAATTATTTTCGAATTCTGAACAAAATTTAGAGAAAAAGATCGAGGTAGTTAAAAACTTTTCAGATGATATCAAAATGACTTTTGGTTTAGATAAATGTATAACGATCCATATAGAGAAAGGCAAAATTGTAGATGGGGACGAGAGTATATTTAGAAATTTCCAAATTACTAGTATGAAAAGGGATGAGGTTTATAAGTATTTACCACAATCAAATAGATTAGACCAGTGTTTCCCACGGTGGGGCGTACGCCCCACCGGTGGGGCATAGCGCCTCAGAGGTGGGGCACCACGCTTCAGAGATGAGACACGTAGGCATTCCACATATAAAAGGGAATACTCATCGGTCATACAAAAAATGCCTGAGATGTACAAAATTGAAATATACGCCAAATTGTACTTAAAATAAAATGAAACCCATTACAGTTTCAATAATTATCTTAAATCACAGAAACTATGCAGGATGTAGCTGTAGTTGTTGTATTGCTTAATTGTTTTATACCTACATAATGTATAAGTATAGTGAGGAAATCTATAGTTTCTCAGTTAAGTAAATTGCACATGTATAAACGAGCCAAGTAACTGTTAATTTTCCAAAAATAAAATATATAATTACGATTAGAACATGATAAATGATTTTTCCTAAGCATGAGTGCGAATTTGTAACATTAAGCTGGAAATTAGTGAACACGAATGATCACAGTAAGAACATGAGAATGGATTTTGCTTAGTATGACTTTTGTGAACATGAATAGTTACACTCATAAAATGAGAATGTCTTATCCTAAATATGAGTGATAATGTACATCGTCAAATTTGACTTCCATAAATATGAATAATTATCGTAAGAATTGTTTTTTTTAGTACGAGTGCTATTGTTTCTAATTAAACGTGATTCTGTGAACATGAATTATCGCAGTAAGAACATGAAAACGGTTTATTTTTAGTGTGAATGTGAATGTGAGTCACTAAGTTTGTCTTTTGTTACCATTAATAGTTACTGTAAGAACATGATAATGGTTTTTGCCTTAGTATGAATGCGAATGTTTGCCATTAAGCTTGACTTCTGCGAACATGGATATTTACAGAAAGAACACGAGAAAAGAGACGGGTTTTCCTTAGTATGAGTGTGAATGTGTCTTATTATGCTTGACCATGAATAATCACAGTAAGAAAATAAGAAGAATGTTTCCTTAGAATGAGTGAGAATGTGTTGTAATAAGTGTGAATTCTGTGAAAATGAATAATTACAGAAGAAAATGAGAATAGTTTATCCTGAGTCCTCGTATGAGTGACCACGTATGCCATTTAATTTGGCTTGCGTGAACATGAAGAATTACAGTAATAACATGATAGCGGTTTTTTTGCTTAGTTTGAGTGCGAATGTGAAATTAAGGCTTAAAGAAGAATTTTACACTAAGAATTTTCAAAGAAACTAACACAAAATATACTAACTTTACTTTGCATGCCAGAAAATTATTATTAACCTTTCCGTCAACTTATTTGGTGGAATGTGATTTTAGCGCCATAAGCGACTTACTCAATAAAATTATTATTAACCTTTCCCTCAAATTATTTGGTGGAATGTGGTTTTAGCGCCATAAGCGATTTACTCATTAAAAAACAACTAAATCATTTAGAAATAACTAATAGAGGGGACCTAAGACCGAAATTAACTAAGTTAGATCCGGACATAAAATTTCTTTGTAGCAAGCGTAACTGAATTTAATGTCAGTTGTAATATATGTATAAGAAAAGGTTTTATTCAATTTCATAAGGGGTTCATATGTTTACAAACATATTAGATTATGATTTTAAAATTTACCTGCTGTTTAGTTAAAAAAGATGCCGGTGGGGAATCTGACTTTTGAAAAGACTACGGTGGGGCATGGCATAAAGAAGGCTGGGAAACACTGGATTAGACCATACTAGTATTACAAATGATATTAGGATTAAATTTCAAACTAGGATCAGGAAAATTTTAAAATGCAATCTTTCTGCTAAAAATTTAGTAAAAGCATTAAATACTTGGGCAATACCTGTATTAACGTACTCATTTGGCATAATTAAATGGTCTTATGGAGCTATAACTTACCTTTATAGCAGACCATTTAATGTGTGTAGTGTAGATTGTGGTAAAATTAAAAGATGTAGTTTGATAGTTTAAGTTTAATGAAAATAAGTTACACTATAACACGAAATTAATATCAGAAGGATTTTGTAGGAGCCGAGAATTGTCGACTGCCAGGCCAGACTTGAGAAACAGGAATGGCGGCCGTTTACGGAACTATGAGCGAGCTCTGTTTTCGTGTGGCGATCCCCAAAACAGTGTTTCCGTATTAAAAATATTAATTAAAATTCTTTGACTGTTCTTGACTCCACATACCTTCCCCCAGTGTTAACGATACAGAAAAAAAGGGGTTCTAAAAAAATGTTACACAAATTGCAAGACGTCAGTTACACAATATAAAGAAATTCAATATGTGACATCATCGCAAAATAACATAAGCCTATGCGTTCAGAAAGATATATCTTAAATGGTAAGGCTACTTTGTGAATAATATATTTATATGTTTGTGAACGCATTTGAATGAACAAATTCCTACATAACTAATTATAACATTATTTAAAAGTTAAATCCTTTTAAAAATATGTAGATATAATTACATGTTCGGAGCGTACTGCATTTACAAACTGTATGTTTTTTATTGGAGCATTTACTGCATCGACAAATTTTATATTTATAATTGGAGCATTTACTAAATCGACAAAATTTATTATTGGAGCATTTACTGGATCGACAAAATGTATGTTTTGTATTTATATTCAAAACCAAAAGTTGCAAACAGAGTGCATTTAATACTTTAATGTTTAAAAACAATAAATGGTATTACAACATTTGACAAAAGTGGTTATTATTTAACTTATCTAAACCTTTTTATATGGTAATGCATCTACGAACAGTGTTGTCGGAGCATGTTATGAAATTAAGCATAAGCTAATTATAAAATGAAAAGTAGGAATCTATTTCCAGTTGTATATATTTTTTAAAAATGCATCTACAAACAGTGTTCGGAGCATGAGATGTCAATGATTGAGTTATTTTAAAGTTGATTATTCTAAGTATTATTTATTACATATTTAAATAAAATATATTTTTGTCTTATAATATAGGAACATAATTAAAACTTTTTGTAAAGGTACATATAGCAATAGTATGGCTGTGAGTACGTAAATCTAAATGTTTATCTTTGAGATTAGAAGATAATTGATATAAAAAAAACTGTCATATGTTCGTAGAATGTGTTTGTATAGATAATATTATCAAATGACTATGTTTTCTTACGAACAAATGACAATGGTTCAATTCTGTAAAGAATAATACATATAGGTCTCAACGACATGTTACATCAGATGCGTGATCAGTACATTTGATGTAGCATGGTGAAAAGCGTTTATATTTATTAACAGAGTCATCACATATAGTGGTAAGTTATTCCTAAACAAGATTTATACAAAAGTTGTCGCATATAGCGAAATGGATAATTATCCTAGAAAATATGTATATGGGTTTGCATTATAATAAAGTGGTAAAGGTTACCTAGGTGTACTTCGTACGATTACATGATATCACTTCATGGTTTTAAAGGATGAAAGTGTTCATCGTAATAAGGTTTTTTATAAAATGGTAAAAAAACGTAGTAATTTTCAAAATAATTATAATAAGAAAGGTCAGGTTTTCATCAAGAACTTGTACGCTTAAATATTATGTATGTAACAGTAATTTAAAAAAAAATAAATGTAGGTATATGAAATTCAATCTTTAAATCGATAGCAAGAGTAGATTCTCAATCAATGTTTCTATCATGAGTTACAGAAAATTTATATGTAAGAAAATTATGCCTTTTTATGCATGTACCGTATCTTTTTGGAAAATGGACTCGTCGACCTGATCTTGTAGTTGTTTTTGATTCAGGTGGGTCTGGAATAGATGCATGCTCAGGAACATTTTCCTCGGTGGGAACGAAGGCTGGTTTCAGGCGGTCTATAGAAACGCGCTTAGGTTTACCTTTAATGGTGATGACATAGGTCTTGTCATTTCGTTCCTCGACCTTATAAGGTCACTCGTATGGGTTTTGTAATGTTTTTTTTTACACAGTCTGTCCGCAGAAATACGTGCGTAGAAACGGGAAGGTCCGAGTGTACAAAATTTTTTCTTGTGCTGTGATAAGAGGTAGGGGTTGATTTAATTAGTTCAATTTTCCTCTGTAAACGTCCGATAAAAGTATCGGGTTCTTCTCGTGGAGTACTTGTGAAGAAGTCGCAAGGAAGTCTAAGAGTTCTTCCGTAAGTAAGTTCGGCTGGCGAACATTTCAATTCTTCCCGAACTGTAGATCTCAGGCCAAGTAATATAAGTGGGAGGGTTTCCATCCAGTTTTGCTCACCACTTGCCATGAGAGATGCTTTTAAAGTACGGTGCCAACGTTCTATAATTCCATTCGCTTGGGGATGGTACGCTGTGGTTCTTAAGTGTTTTATCCCGAATTTCTGTGTAAGCTTTTTAAATAAATGACTTTCAAATTGACGACCCTGGTACGAAGTTATGGTTATGGGTACTCCATGTCGTGCGATCCAGTGGTTCGTCAGTGCTGAAGCTACTGTCTCGGCTGAAATGTCTTTTAAAGGAATTGCCTCGGGCCAGCGGGTAAATCTGTCTATTATTGTTAATAGGTACTGGTACTCGTTGCAAGCTGGCAATGGGCCTACAATGTCAATGTGAATGTTGCTGAAGCGATCTTCTGGTAATAAATACGTTGCGTGGGGGGCAACCGTATGTTTGGAGACTTTAGCTTTCTGACAAGCGATGCAGTGCTTCACGAAGTATCTTATGTCAGCTTTCATGTTTGGCCATACAAATCGTTGTTTGATAGTGTTTGTTGTTCCTGCAACGCCTGGATGACATACGTCATGTATGCTCTGTATGACTGTTTTTCGCATGTCTAGTGGTACAAAAGGTCTGACATGACCTGTCGAGATGTCGCACCATACTGATGTGTCTGTGCCAGGGATCACCATTAGTCGTAAGGATAGGGAGGAGTCATCTTTTGCCTTAATTAATTCGTCGTCTTGACTCTGCGCTTGTCCCATTTCCTTGTAATTAATAGTAGGACTGTTAATCTCTTCGACCCGAGATAGAGTGTCAGCTACTGTGTTTTGGTGTCCCGAAATATGCCTTATATCTGTAGAAAACTGCGCAATAAAATCCAGTTGTCTCTCCTGGCGTGGAGAACTAGACGCTCGTTTTTTTGTTGAAGGCGAAGGTGATAGGTTTATGATCAGTATAGATTGTGAACGTGCGACCTTCTATGTTATTTCTGAAATATTTTACAGCTTCGTAGACACCTGTTAGTTCACGATCGAATGTACTATATTTACGCTGCGGTGTTGTAAATTACTTAGAAAAAAATCCGAGAGGTTCCCAAGTGTTGTTTTTGAATTGTTGTAAAGAAGCTCCAATTGCAATGTCAGAGGCATCTACCATGATGGCAATTCTTGAGTTGGGATCTGGGTGTGCTAGGAGGGCTGCATTCGCGAGTTGATTTTTACAATCATTGAATGCTGCTGTCAGCTCCTCGTTCCAAATGAGTGAACGCTTGTCGTTTTTCTTGTATCCGTCAATACAGTTAAATAGTTTTTCTTGAGTGTTGATGGAATTCGGGAGGAACTTGCGATAATAGTTCAACATTCCTAGGAAGCGTCTTAACCCCTTGGCTGTTTTTGGCAGTGGAAAGTCGGTAATAGCCTTGACTTTCTCTTTGATCGGTGTCATTCCCTCTGAAGTGATTGTGTGACCAAGAAAGTTAACAGTTGTTACACCAAATTTACACTTTGAAACGTTTATAACGAGGCCATTATCGGCGAGTCGCTTAAATAGAGTATCCAAATGTTTCCTGTGTTCTTCTTCGTTTTCTGAGGCTATCAGGATATCGTCAAGGTAGACAAAACAAAAATCAAGGTCTCTGGTAACTGCGTGCATAAATCGTTGAAAGGTCTGAGCAGCATTTGAGAGGCCGAATTGCATAGATGTGAACTCAAATGGGCCAAATGGCGTGATTATTGCTGTTTTAGGAATATCCTCTGGTTCTACTGGTATCTGGTGGTACGCTCGAGTGAGATCTATAGTGCTGAAGATTCGTGCTTTAAAAAGTTTGTGCGAAAAGTCGTGAAGTTGCGAAATAGGGTATTTGTCCGCCAAAGTTTTTGCATTTAATCGCCTGTAATCACCGCATGGTCTCCACTCTCCGTTGGGTTTCTTCACCATATGTAATGGGCTTGCCCAATTACTTTTCGATGGTCGACAAATTCCTTGTTCCATTGAGAATTTAAATTCTTTCTTAGCAGTTTCCAAAAGGGCTGGTGCCAGTCTGTGGGCACGTTCTGTAACTGGGGGTCCTTTGGTCTCGATACAATGGGTGACGGAATGTTTTCGAATTTCCGGGATTTTCATATTTGGTCTAGTTAAACATGGGTATTTATTCAAGATATCGCCGTACTTTTGTGATGATGCAATTGTAGAGATGCCAGAAGTAGGTCCTTTGAAAGTGGTGCCTTTGATTTGTAGTCCTGTCGATTGATCCAATAACATTGCTTTCTTTAAATTGACCGTCAGGTTGTAGTGATGGAGGAAATCAGCTCCGAGTATAGCTCTCGATACATCAGCAACGATGAAGCGCCACTTCATTGCTCGACGTAGACCGAAATTAAGCTCTGTAATTTTTGTGCCATATGTTTTAATAGGGTTACCGTTTGCGCCATATAATGTTGTTGGAAAATTGTCAGAAGTTATACATTTCGTACGGTGGTCCTTATTTCTAGGAATAACAGAAACATCTGCACCCGTATCTACTAGAAATTTCTGTCTGGTTTCTAAATCGTAAATGAAGAGACGACAACTGTTGTACGGAAGTTCACACGTCCCTACTTGTGGGTTTCCATTAGCGTTTCCCGCGTTCGTGCTAGCATATGTGCATGGCTTGTAGCACCGGTAAGCCTTGTCGCCGTACTTTGCATGCGGTTGGCAATATCCAAGAGTCTTTACCGCGAGACCTGCACCTGGGTCTCCAAGCGGTAGATTGCCGAGATGAACTTGTTGTTGGTTGGGAGTAATCTCTCCGACGTGGGCTTTGGTACCCACGGCCACGGAAGTTGTGGGACTGGTCGTCGTTCTGATTGCTTTTCGACAATTTAAGTTGTTTCACTTCTTGGGTTAAAGAAACAATCTGGTCTTGTAGATTTTGTAGAATGGTGTTTAATCCTGTTTCGTGATGCGACGGGCCTGGTTTGTGATTTTCCTCCACCGCGCCGCATTCTGGTTTCTAGTAGACCTCCAAGATTTTGTCAGCGGCCGAAGCTAGTTGCTCTATATCGTTGTCAGGGAGTGCTGATAGTATTGCTTGGGCGTGTTGAGGCAGGCGCTGCAGCCAAAGAGTCTTCACTAAAGCACTTTTATTAAGCATTGGTCCCGCCAACTCTACCATGTGTCGTAGAAGTCCAGTAGGTTTCCTGTCTTCTAACTGGATTCCTGTGAGTAGACGGGTCAGGCGTTTCTCTTCCGAGTCCTGCAGGCGCTCAATTAATGCCGTTTTTATACTTACATATTTATCTTTATCTTTAGGCGGTGGTTCAATAAATATATCACTAACCAATTGTAGTGTTTCAGAGTCCAATGCCGCGATGATTGGTAAAATCTTCCTTAATTCTGGAATTTGAAAACTGTGCTTCTGCCTGGGAAAACCATAAGGCTATATTGGTTTTCCAGCAAGCTGGTAGGCGTACAGATACATGGTGCACGTTTGCTTCCGAATGTGATGGGCGTTGGTCTTCCATATTGTTCAACTTATCTTGTGAAATTATTACAGGTTCTTGAAACGATGAAGGTATGTTTGTTTCTTCCGATGAGGTCATTTCCAATAATATGATACGAAATACCTTATGCTCGGCATACAAAATCAAAGTTAAACTAGAGGGTAGAGTTCTAATAGAATCTACTCCATCTACCGGATATCTTTACAAGTTATTAGCGAGTTCGCGCAGTGGCGGATCCAGGGGGGGGGTCACGGTGGTCATGACCCCCCCCCTGGGCCCCAGCCCAGGGGGGGTCATGACTACCTAGGTCCTGGGCCCATCCAGGACCTAGGTGGACCACTAATTAAAATTGTTAAACATAATGTTTTTATATATTTTTTGTCACAATATACATTTTATTTAAGTACTTTCAATATTTAATTAATTTAATATAATACTTTGTTTGACGGCAAACGCATTATTCGGGAACGAACGCATCGAAAATTCGAATGTTACCGCGTCACCGCGCACCGCCACCGGCGCGCGCTTTTTCAGGCTTTTTCGGCCGCCACCTTTCATATTATTATGACACATTTCGTGTAACCACGTGTGACGCTTGCGCGCGCTTTGTTTCGACTAACGTCTAGCGTCTAGCAAAACCTAATCTCAATCGGAACGACTAAACTTTATTAATAAAGTGTTTACTTTTATTTGTTTACTAAGTTAAAAAAAATAAGTTCCAATATAAGTAATAGTGTTCTTAAAAATTGTTGCTGCAAATTCAATTCATTACAAGAAATGGTAAGTAATCTAATCAGTTTCTTCATTATGCCAGTGTATGTGTGTTTAAACTCAAATGTTATTTGTTAATGTTCTAAGGCTGGGGTTAGACTCGTAAGTTTTTTTCCTGTAAATCGCTCTTGAAGGCGAGTTTGGCCAAATTCCCAATGTAAACGACACCAAAAGTCACTTAACGTAATTTTAGTAATTTTAGTAAGTAACAGAACTTATTCTTTCGGAAGTTTTTTGACAGGTCTGGACAGGTCTAACGCGCCCGCGCGAATTACCAGCCTTCCTATACTTCCTAAAGCAATTCTTAAGGCGAGACACAACCTCGTTCATCGAGGTTTTGCCCAAGGCTAACATTTTAATTTATTTCGGCGAAATTATAATTGAATTTAAAATAAATAAAATTATGCCGCACGAGGGATGCAAGTTATTTATATTTTAGATTAATAAAACAATACCTTACAATTAATATATTTTACGTTCAACGATTTTAAAACTTTATAACCCGTGTATAACTATAAAGTTAGCGGACTTAGCGGTAAGTACCAGATTTATTACGTTGGGTAGAGAGGCATGATGGGCATCTTCAATTTCAAGGAGACAACTTGGTCAAAATTTGTAGCGCTTTGGAGAAGATTTCTACTTGGCAAGACAGTAAAACCGCTACTGATGCGCATTGCTTGCTGCAAGCATTGCGCAGTTCTGACTTTATTATATCCTCCATCTGTTTAAGTGATATATTAGGTGGGTACTTGCCTATATTATTTTGTTTCTTATTGTTTGGATAATGAACATACGTACTATACCTACTTGAATATTATATTGTTATTTTGTTAATTTGTTTGTGTTTCAACAAAAACAATTTTAACTACCATTTATATTAAGTCATAGATCCTTAATTTATTCACCCATAACTCACAAACAGTCACATACTAACTTTTTATTTTTCAGGTACTACTGTATCTTTAAGCAGAATACTGCAATCGAACTCCATTGATTTAAAAAAAGCTGCGGACGCTATTAACGATACTTTAAGTGTTCTACAAAATAAAAGAGAAAATGTGGACATAATTTACCGACAGCTTTTTGAAGAGGCTAAAGAAGTAGCTGAGCAGCTAGATGTAGAAATTAAATGTCCCAGAATAGTGTCAAGACAAATACATAGGGCCAATAATCAACCTGCTCAATCTGCTGAAGAGTATTTCCGCAGATCCATATACATCCCTCTTCTGGATTCAATAATAAGTGACCTACAGGACCGTCTGTCTCCTGAAATCCTTAATTTTTTTCAGCTAAGCGTTTTCATGCCAAAAAGCGAATACAGTAATCAAGACATTGAAACTGTGAAACAACTAGCATCCGATTATACATTGTTATTAGATAATACTCCAGTTTCTATCATTGTAAATGAATATCGGCTGTGGATGATGAAGTGGCAGCGTAGTCAGGACATACCGCAGTCGATTTCTGACATTATTTTAAATTGCGATATTGAGATGTATCCTAATGTAAGAAAATTTTTATGTATTATGGCTACACTACCTGACAGCGGAAAGATCTTTATCTACGTTACGAAGAATCAAATCGTGGCTAAGAGCTTCAATGGTTGAAGAACGCCTAACCGGACTGGCACTTCTCCACGTTCATAAAAACGTACCAATTGAAGTAGATGAGGTGATAACGCGTTTCGGGAGAAGAAGTAAACGAAAAATTGATTTTGTTATTTAAGATGAAGCTATACGTTTTTTTTTATTTTATTTTTATTTTTTTATTTAGTAACTATATTACATTTTTTTAAACATTTTTATAAGAATTATATATATTTATATGATTAATTGATATAGATTTTTATAGTCCTCCTCACTAGGAGATCCTGTGCTGAGGGGGACTAGGTTTTGAATAATTTTTCAGCGACTTCTATGGTTCGACTTCATGTTTTGGGTAAGGTTTTCCAGAAACTTCTACGACGATGTTTTTAATAGGCTAGTGAGTTCTTTTTCCGGTAGTTCCTTAAGCCAAGATTTAATGTCCTTAATGTAGTGATTTTTGGTTTTAATTTGTTTGATACTAAGTGGGAGTTTGTTATATACCTTTATTGCTAAAAATTAGAACTTTTTTGTCCAAAGGTAGAGTTACACTTTGGTATATTTTGTATCTCTGTTTCTTTGGCTCTGGTTTTATAAGTATGTGAGGTGTTTACTTCTGAATTATTTTTGAGGTGGTGTACCTGAATGTTTTTGGCATAGATTTTCGGTATACTTGGAACGTCAAAATGCTTAAAAATTTCTGTTGTTGACGTCCTTATGGGGACCTTTAGTATGGTGTATGTAAATTTGATAAAAATACATATACCTAGTTTTTTAAAAGTATGTATTAGTTACATTTTGTTAATATATGTATATATATACATATTATATTTCACGTAATCAAGTTTCTTTTTATTAATATATGTAGCTGGGAGCAGTTCCTTGATAATGTCTAATACTGATATTTGTTTGCCGGGTTTGAACCCGCGATCTCCGGATCGCTAGCTGGCAGCCTTTCCCCTCTACCATGGAGGCCGTCGAAATTTTACTTTTTGTTTTAAAATAATATATATTGTATTCGTTTTAATTATGCTCTTTTTGGAATAAATTCAGCATAGGTAGATGCAAGTTATTTATTTTCACCGTTTTTTTTTAAGTCTATGTATCCATAAATTGATGTATCTAATGTAGAATATTTTCATTTGAGAAATTTTAGGTTGACGAATATAATGCTTAAATTCAGTATTGGTACATCAGAGTTAATATTTTATAAGAATAATTTTTAAATATATGTAGCTGTGAGCTGTTCCTTGAAAATGTCTAATACTGAGATTTGTTTGCCGGGGTTCGAACCCGCGATATCTATTGTATTTGTTTTGATTATGCTCTTTTAGGATAAATTCAGAATAGCTAGATGCAAGTTATTTATTTTAACCTTTTTTTTAAGTGTATGTATCCATAAATTGATGCATCTATTGTAGAATATATTTAAACCTAGCTGTGAGTTGTTCCATCATCATTTCTAATATTGAGATTGGTTTGTTGATTTGTTTCCAAAAAATTTATTTGTAAATAAATTTTACAAAAATTTTAGATGTGGAAATTTGATAAAGTGTATGTAAATTTGATAAAAGTACATATACCTAGTTTTGTAAAAGAACGTATTAGTTACATTTTGTTAATATATATACATATTATATTTAACTTAATCAAGTTTCTTTTTATTAATATTTATATGTACCTATTAATAATTCACTTTCAGAATATTTTTGTTTGGATTGTAAATAAATAAAATCAATTCAAATTTTATAAATATTTACTTTTATTAGCGTTCCCCATAGTTTGAGGATTGTCGATAATATTGACTACGCTGCCGGCTCGGCCGCTGCTGGCAAAATAGAATGGACGGTATTCATCCACCAGGTAACAAGGTATTAACAAGCGTATGGAAGCATCGGCGAACGGAGATCTCGCTGGGCGCTTCTTACGTATTGCAAGCACCGCGTCATGGCAACAATATTTATTTCAAATTACTTGCCTCGTGCAAATCAGGCCAAAATATGACGGTGCAAGGCGCTCGGTTTTAAAATTTATAAAGCACAAGAATCGAAATATTTCCAGCGTTTATATTCCTCTTAAATATGGAAGTACAGTACTTACATTTATTAATAACATTTGCTGCACACGATTGGTCCTAAAGGAGTTCAAATTTTTAATTCATTCGGCCTCACTATTGAGAAGAGCACGCTGGAAGGCATTATTCTACTCTTCGATAGACTGGATAGACACTTCATAGCTACAGTGAATATTACAGTGGAACGATTCAAATTCTTTACCAGGAAGCAAAGAAATAACGGTCAACAAGCTGTTATTATTTGTCTATTTTGTCGTGACAAGCAAAGTGTTACAATAATAATGTCGAGTCAAATTCTGCAAATGCAGAATGCTACGGATATGGTTGGCGAGTGGAAACGTTTTAAGCAATCATTTCTTTTATATATGATGGCGAATAACTACAACGAGGAAAAGGAAATTCAAAAAGTTGCAAGATTCCTACACACAATACTATGTTGAAGACAAACCTGACACCATGTTATATTGTGGTGAAATAAGAACACGATTAATAATTGTAATCTGTACTGTATTGGTTGACAATTGACATTACACGAGCTTACGCCGCCCGGGCTTGCGGAGCAAAAGACAATCTTAATGATATACCTAGTGTTACCATATCCAACAATACCTACTTTTTACTTGTATATATTATTATCAAAATTAATATATAACTTCTTGTAACTGTAACTGACCGGACCTAAGTCCTCCATCACAACACAAGCAAGCATTTTCGGCTTTCTGTGGTGGTGTTAGGAGTTATTGTTGGGTTATTCGTAACCCGGGAATGTTTGTCTTTCTTTAAAAAAAAAAAAAAAAAACTTGACCACGACTACGTGACCCCCCCCTGGCGCCAAAGCTGGATCCGCCCTTGAGTTCGCGTTTGTATTGGATTTTAGTGAAGACGCAAACCGCATTACGTAAGCTATAAGATGTTAAGGTCGAGTGTAGACCTGTCAAAATCAACTATTTTCGACACACAAGAACTCTGTTGTTCATTTCCAAAACAATATTTTTTCTAACTAGAATTTATTTTAAAAACGTTTGCCTGTAAACAGTAAGATGGCGGTAATGTAAGTCTTCGTTATCATCGTTATAAAAGTTATGAATTTCAGTTACCAGATGGCACTATTTTTTTGTATTATTTATTTAATTAGTTTATACTACGTTAGAATATAAACGAATATATACAAGGTAACATTTTATTTAATTGTATGTATTTCAATATTTTTACAGAAAGCCTGACATTTAATTTTATATTATTATTATAACTATTTTAGATGGGGAAGAGGAAGGTGGGGAAGTACCTGGCTATTTAGATACTAAACAGTCACTAAACACGGCTAAAGCCATTTGGAGAAACGTTTCAATTCTGAATGGTGGTCTTACACCAAGGCGATACTGGGAGTATCTTCCACTCTGGAACGTGCCGCATATATAGTATTTATTATTTTAATTAATCAATTGTGAAATAACACAAATCAATCAAATAAAATTTATTTGCGTACACTGGGTTCGAACCCGCGACCTTCGGAATGGGAGTCCAAATCCTTACCACTGGACTACGCCGGCCGGCATTGTAAAAAATATACCTACATCTGGTCAAAAAACAGAGAACCTGTGTTCGTTCTCCCTCGGTCACAATAACCGTTATAAATAACATTATTGTTTTCTAAGGCCCACAGAAATAAAAAAAAAAAACATTGCGGCTCCGACCGAACCGTCTACAAAATGTGTTCGTGTCCAAAATTCACTTGTATTCAGCAAATCGAATCTGGAACGAAACTGGCAAATATTCAACTTGACTAATTTTAACAATTAGTTTGAAAGCTTGTTGATATTGATATCCAAAATACTCATCATACCGCAATGTCTGTGGTGGTACTCATGTTTCAGTTTGTAGTATGTAGACCTCAGAACAGGTATAAAAATTATTGAGGACTACGGAAATGGAACAAAAATAAATACAAATAAACTTTTTCAAAGTAATATATTTAAAAAAAAGAATCGGAATGTGGCCTGAAACGGCTTTAGCCGTATTAGGTGACCGGATCTGTATAGCCAGGTATTTTCCCATATTCCTCTTCCTAGCATCCCATGTTTGTATTGACATAAAAAAGATAGTGCTATGTATTTGTCTTTGAGAAAGGAATGAAGCAACCGCAAACAACGCATAACGCTGCTTGCGGTTGCTTCGTTCCTTTCGTTTCAATGTGTTTATAAATTAATACTGTCACTTTTTCATACAATATTTTACATGAACATTTTATATTGCCAAAATTATAAAAACAAACATGATTTATTTATTTATTAGATGTTCCCTCTTTTGTGAGAACAATTCACTTGTAAAAATTCAGTTAATTCATAAATAGGTACAAACAATTACAAAAATTTAATCAAACAAATCATACATTTGCATACAAACAAATATATATATTTATATATGATATGATGGCAAACATTTTATCTTATTTAAATTAAATAGTTAGGAATGGTTAATACAGCACTCATGTGGGCGCGTATTTTCACGTGCTATCGCACATTTGTGGCAGTAATTATTTTTAATACCGAGATATAGAAGCTTCCCCGTTTGTCTCCCGATAATACAGGCCACTCCTGACTTTGCAGAGAAACTATGTCCGTAACTTCTCTTGGACCAACCTCCGTCAACAATTGCTGTTATAAATGGATGTCCTTCATCGAAGTCTCCATTGTCACGAGCTAGCTGCGCCTCTTGTCGTATGTTGCTTGACATTTGTTCAGCTAAATGGGTCTTCCATGACATAGCAACTAACCTCTCGTGTCTTCTAAATGTTGCAGGGCACATGAACGGAATATCCATTGTACACAAAAGTTCCTCTGCTTGCTCTTTTTCTTTTTGTACTTATTTAAGTACTTTGATATAAAAAAAACAAATTCCTGTAATACCTATCGAAAAATCTGTTTTTGAAAAAATAAGAAAATACACAGATTTAGGAAATGAGTTCAAAAGAATTTGGCATTCTCACTAAAATATTAACATTTGTAATTTCGGCTACTGGCATTATACCTAGCTCTCTTATAAAAAATTTAGGCGTATTAGATCTATCAAAAAATTTATATATAAAAATGCAAAAGTCAGTCATTTTAAATACATGTAGGATTACAAAATATTATCATATTATTAATGTTTAATTTTTAAAAATATGGTATAATATCATATAATTTAATAATAATAATATTTTAATAATTATCATATAATTTAATATATTTTAATTATAATATATATTTTAATAATTATCATATAATTTAATAAATAATAACTTAATAATTATCATATAATTTAATAAATAATAACTTAATAATTATCATATAATTTAATAAGTAATAACTTAATAATATAATCGGTTTGAAAAATAAACAATAACCAAGACTCCCTCCATGATAGCGCCATCTGTTGGGATATTTAGAAGAAGCTTTTAGTTCGATGTTCTACCGTAATAAAAATTTTAAATAGGCGCCACCTGACGGCCTATTTTAATTGTTATTTAAAAATCTAAGTGTTCTTTCTTAAATTGTAGTATAAAAAATATTAAATTAACTTTAAAAAATGGAAAAATATAATACCAATAATTTATCGTTTAGTTTTGTTAAATAAACGTATCCAAAGTTTTATAATCTGCATTTTAAAAACAAGTACAATTAGTGTTTATCAAAAAATTAAACTACGAACCTATTTTATTTTATTTTTAGTTTTTTTCTTCGTACGTTTAAAGAAAACCCCTTCAGGTATTTTTTGACGATATTCAGCCTTTAATAGTATTTTTTAAAACGCACGTATTACGGTCTGAAAAAGGTCATATTTTCGATTTGATTTTGATAATTACTAAGCCTATGTTAATTTAAAAAATGTAAAAAAAAATTTTTACTTGTTGAAAACACTATCATTATCGATTTGCTTAATAATATTATCATTATTTTAAATTAATAAAAAACTACACTCGGCCTTAAATGTTGATTACCTCAAAGTAATGTTTGGCAATTATTGGACAATAACCTTATAATTACTACAATAATGTACATTTAAAACATAATTCTGTAGGTATGCTGAACAATTCATTTTTGTGCAATATGGCAAATAAGAAATTGGTAATATATTAAGTTACTTGTTGGAGATTTATGTGGGTAGGTTGACTGTTCAACTGCTGGTTTGTCCACGTGGATTATTGCGTCATCCTCATTTCCTGGGAAGTAGATGCTGCGTTTGTGGATTGTAATTCATCAAAAGATTGTGATGCCATGGTTGGCCACGTGGTTGGCGGCTTGTATTCAAGATTTTCTCACTGAAATTAATTTTAACACGCACTTAATTTTCATAAAAATAGTAAAACATTTCAAACTTTAGGGATTGATTGACTAATATGGTATTGATGGAAAATACACCACGTGTATATTTTCTTTAAATTACCGGGACATTTAATTAAATATATATTAGAAAATTGATTGGTAAGAGAGATATTAATTGAATTGTACTTACAGATCTTGCCCGGGATTCTCTGTTTCTCATTTCTGGTCCCTGGCAGTGACGGATTTGTCGTAAAATTATTTTAAATGCGAATGTCGGTAGTTATGTATTCTGTGTCGCGGGGTCACCAATATGGATGCTATAACTTACCTTTATAGCCGACCATTTAATGTGTGTAGTGTCGGATGCTATAACTTACCTTTATAGCCGACCATTTAATGTGTGTAGTGTGTAAAGTAAAAAGATGTAGTTTGATAATTTAAGTTTAATGAAAATACGTTACACTATGACACGAAATTAATATCAGAAGGATTTTGTAGGAGCCGAGAATTGTCGACTGCCAGGCCAGACTCGAGAAACAGGAATGTCGGCCGTTAAAGGAACTACTCGCGAGCTCTGCTTTCGGGTGGCGATCCCCAAAACAGTGTTTCCGTATTAAAAATATTATTTAAAGTTGTTTGACAGTTCTTGACTACACAGGTTAATTTACAACGATGCCGCTTGACACTCAGAACTAAGAAGCATCCTGCGTGGTTTGTAATGCATAACGACGATCGTGCTGCGTTTACGCATTACGTTGGTAGTATTGCGTCCGTTCACGAATAGATATTATTTTTAATACATATCGATGGTAGTGCTGTATCCACGCATTACATCGATAGTATTGCGTACCTGTGGCCAATCTAGAGTAGGTATTATTTTTAATTAATGAAGACAATATTAGGGAAACTCAATGGAACATCTGAACAGAAGAATCTGAAAAAGACACTGTCACATTTGGGACTCCAACCCAGGAACTGATCGAACTGCTTGAACGGGTCGCTTCTACGATTCGTTCTTAAGTTCAACAGCTCGGCTGTGGAACGAACTGCCGGAAATCGGTAATTAAAGTGTCATTAGAAGGGAAAGGCCAGTTAAGTTTAAGTGGAAAAATATTCAATATATATTTTTGTTTAATATATATTTATAAACATTTGCGAGCAAAAAACAGTTTATATAATACAAAGGTTAAGTCAGTAAAGTATAAAAAAAATGGAAGATTAATTATTTTCAGTTATATGTGTAAGATTTTTTGACTTGTGTTCTATCTCGTATCCAACAAACAGCCAAAAAGTTTTCTGAATTGAAAGTTCAAGAAACATTTTTATTTATAGAATGAAGTTGAAATTATAGTGAAAATTTATTTAAAAAAAATGCAAAAAAGGAAATATCTTTTAACAGAGAAGATTATATTAATACGTCTAAAAAAAACATGAATACAATCGAAACAAAAATGTAACGATCGCGAATGGGGATCGAACCCAGAACCAATGATAAGTTGAATATTCATACTAGATTTGTATAAAAGACAAGTAATATAAAAGTAATATTTTCTTGAATTTCAGCGCCTTAATATGATAATTTTTTTATAAATTTCCGACTTTATGTCCGGGTTAAATGTTCCCCATAGGAAAAACTAAACCCTTCCACACACTTTTCCACAAATGATCATCTAGTCAATAAATATTATGCAAGTGCATTATATAAGCAAAATAAACACAAAACAATACAAGAACAATACGTCAACTCACCAGTGATCAGATGGAAAAAAATTTCACCGGATATTTTCATATCAGAGGGTTCGGCTCGGTAGAACTTCTATCAGGGCCTATGAATCTTACGGATTCCTCAACATAAATATTTAAAAAACCTTTCGTAATCCTACATGTATTTAAATTGACTGATTTTTGCATTTTTATATATAATTTTTTGATAGCTGTAATACGCCTACATTTTTAATGAGAGAGCTAGGTATGGTGAAAAAATTAATTAATTAATCATTGATTAACAAAATTATTAGATTAAATATAACCATTAATATGAGTAACTAAATTAATGATTTTATTAATTTGTTTTTTTTGGTTTCAAAGGGGAAAAAAATAAACGTTTAGCATGAGAGAACCAGTTAGTTTCGATCTATTTGTGAATAAGCCTGGTGTATCTTAAGCAAATTTATGTAAGAAATATCCGACAAACTTTATTAAAGACGAATAGTTACACACGGAACTGATTTTGGTTCACTGTGAGTCAACATGTAACGTATTTAAGATAAGTTTTGTGTAAATGAATAGTTGCAGTAGGGACACGAAAAAGGTGTTTCTCCAACGTGGGCAAGGATGTGACTTTTAAGATTTCCCTTTGTATAACATGAATAGTTGCAGTAGGAACACTAAAAAAGGTTCCCCATTGTGGCTTACCATGTGTGTTTTAAGTAATTCCTTTGTGGAACATGAATATTTGCAGACGGAACAAGAAAAAGATTTTATTCCACTGTGGGTAAACATGTGAATTTTATGATATCCCTTTGTAGAGCATGAAAAGTTGGAGGCAAGACATGTAAAAAGTTATTCCCCACCATGATTAAACACGTGTTTTTTTAAATCTTTCTTAAAATTGCATGAATAATTACAGTCGACACATGAAATTTTTTTTTCACTACTATGTGAAAACAGGTGACTTTTAAGATTTCATTTTGTATAGAAGGAATAGTTGCATTCAGGACATGAAAAAGGTTTTTCCCCAATGTGTCTCAGGACATGAATTTTTAGATGCCCCTTAGTAGAACACGAAAAGTTGCATTTAGAACATGAAAAAAGTTTTTCTCCACTGTGGGTAAACATGTGTCTTTTAAGATTTTTTTTTGTAGCAGGAATAGTTGCAATCAAGACATAAAAAAGGTTTTTCTCCACTGTGGGTAAACATGTGACTTTTAAGATTTCCTTTTGTATAGCAGGAATAGTTGCATTCAGGACATGCAAAAGGTTTTTCTCCACAGTGGGTAAACATGTGTCTTTTAAGATTTCCTTTTTTGTAGCAGGAATAGTTGCAATCAAGACATGAAAAAGGTTTTTCCCCACTGTGGGTAAACATGTGACGTTTAAGAATTTCTTTTGTAAAGCAGGAATAGTTGCAATCAAGACATGAAAAAGGTTTTTCCCCACTGTGGGTAAACATGTGACGTTTAAGAATTCCTTTTGTATAGCAGGAATAGTTGCATTCAGGACATGAAAAAAGTTTTTCTCCACTGTGGGTAAACATGTGAATTTTAAGATTTCCTGTTGTACAGCAGGAAAAGTTGCATTCAGGACATGAAAAAGGTTTTCTCCCACTGTGTCTCAGCGCATGAATTTTCAGATGCCCCTTAGTAGAACACGAAAAGTTGCATTCAGAACATGAAAAAGGTTTTTCTCCACTGTGGGTAAACATATGACTTTTAAGATTACTTTTTGTATGGCAGGAATAGTTGCATTCAGGACATGAAAAAGGTTTTTCTCCACTGTGGGTAAACATGTGATTTTTAAGATTTCCTTTTGTATAGAAGGACTTGTTGCATTCAGGACATGAAAAAGGTTTTTGCCCACTGTGTCTCAGCAAATTATTTTTTAGATGCCCCTTTGTAGAATACGAAAAGTTACAGTTGGAACATGAAAAAGGTTTTTCTTCCATGTGAGTGAACATGTGTCTTTTAAGATTTCCTTTTGTATAGCAGGAATAGTTGCATTCAGGACATGAAAAAGATTTTTCTCCACTATGGGTAAACATGTGAATCTTAAGACTAACTTTTCTGGAACATGAATAGTTGCAGTGAGGACATGAAAAAAGTTTTTCTCGAGTATGGGTGCACAGGTGCAGTTCAAGCGTGGACTTATGAGAGCAGGAATTGTCACAATGATGACAAGAATATTGTTTTTCCCCAGGACGCGCCTTTTGCAATCCGCCTGAAAAGTATAAAAATGAGATAAATATATATTTTGTGTCAGCAGATACAGGATAATTGTAGTTTAGAAAATAAACAAGTAGAAAATCTACCACTCCAGAACGTTCCACAAGATTATTCTTATGAATTTAATGCGTAATAACAATAAATTAATTAAATTAAACTCGCAATCGAGGACCTTAACCCCAAGCCATACTTAAATAATACAGCCAACTCCTAGTCAGAACCCAAATACATTAAATTCTGTTAAATAATGGTCCGGTGAAAAACCACCACCCCAGAATCGATTAAATTTAATATAAAAAAAATCGAATTACTTGCGGTCAGGGTTATTATTTTAGAGCGCTTTAAGCATTCCATTTTAACATCCGGGAGGTCTATGTCAAGATCAGTATAAGGCCGGCATAGTCCAGTGGTAACGAATTGGACTGCCATTCCGAAGGTCGCGGGTTCGAACCCGGCGTGCGCAAATAAATTTTATTTGATTAATTTGTGTTATATCACAATTAATTAATTAAAATAATATAAAGTATATTTGCGGCACGTTCCAGAGTGGAAGATACTACCAGTATCGCCCTGGTGTAAGACCACCATTCAGAATTGAAACGTTGCTCCAAATGGCTTTAGCCGTGTTTAGTGATTAGATCTGAATAGCCAGGTACTTCCCCACCTTCCTCTTTCCCTTCCCCACTTACCTTCAGCCTCACAACATCCCCCAATTGGGGATGCCATAGTCTCACTGGCTCCAGACGGGAGCAGTTGGGACTCTTGTGAGGTATTCACTATAAAAAAAAAAAAAAAAAAGGAATTCCACCTCCAACTTCTTCTTGGGATCCTGGTTCTGCCTTGATGGTAACAGTCTCCACATTAATATTACCTGGAGAAACGAAAAACAATACATTGGCACTACTTTGGAAAAAACTGAAAGAAATTAATGTTTCCGGATCAATATTAACATTCTAGCATCAACAAGAGACCCAAGTTATCTTGAAAATTAAAATGTTGGACTAGTAAACACCGGTCAATATGGAAAGAGGCGTCAGACAAGGGAGTATTTCTATATAAGATTATAAATGATGCATTTGACAGTCAAGAAATTCATAAATCGAAAAGCTTTTGAATACTACTACGTAATACTAGAAGCAGGGATTTATTTCAGTGCTGACATTCTGGTATTAAGTACCATAATATGTATTGATCATTGCCCATAATACAAATGGAGGGAAATAAGTATGCCGAGTCATTGGATATCTCCTATTTATAACTAAACTAATACAAAAGGTTGTAAGTCAGGCAGTTCAGGCATGCCTAATAGTAAATTATATTTACTAATCCCATATAACGAACTTCAAAAGGGCGTTATTATATAAATAAATACACAATAGGATCGGAAGTATGTGAATGTAGCCACGTAAAAATCTGCTGTCAATAACTTCGAGAGTATTGTTCAGAACGAAATCTAGAACGCCAAAATAAGTGATGCAATCGAAATTTTTCATCTGCAATGACAATCAATATTTTCGACTTTAGTTACATATCACAATTTGAGAGGCGGGTTTTGGTACCGCCGCCGAGGGAACCGTTTATTGGATAACCAACAACTGCCACAGGACACCCCAAGTGGGTCGATACGGCCAGTGATTTAGTAGAGGTAACCAAGTTCATCGGGTGAGGTGTATTCAGGATGCGCCTGCCCACCAGCTGCTTGACTTGCCAGATCGGGGAGAGGCTGGTTTCCTAGATTCCTGCCCAAGCCTCATACCTTTTAATTTTCCAGTACTTCCTCTCCCTTCGTTTTCTTATAAAAGACCCTCCCCACAGCTTCCAAAAAGATGACATAGCCTATAAGGGTTATTTTTTTCAGAGAGCATGCACTATGTCACACAGCAACATACGTGACATTGTGCATGCTCTCTCAAGTCGGTGAAACGACCCGTTCTAATGGAGTCCACATTAACTCTGAACGGTTGAGAGCATTTGAGCATAATGTCACTCATGTTGCTGCGTGACACTGTGCATGATCCCTCTGCGGTTTATAGTTAATGTCGACTTCATCAGAACGCGTCGTTTCACTGACTCGGCTTTGTGAAAAACGGCTCTACCGGCGTCTACCTTTTCTACTTCACTTAGAGCAGGACTCTTCAAGGTATGAATTACAGCAGTCCCTCACGACAACCAGACACCCCTCAAAACTTTGCCCAATCACAAACATTAAATAGAATATTAGTAACATAACCCAGAAGAGTAGCTTAGGTCGATATGTAGGAGTGAGCATGTCGTTATAGAGAAGCAAAACCGACAGTTTTAATTATTATATATTAATTATGTTTCTGATGATATTACAGTGTTGCCATAAAACAACAGCTAACAAACTCATGTCAAGTAGGAAGTTTCAAGAGCTGTTGACATGTACGATTATTTTATTTCAACTATTTATTGTCAGTAGCAAACTAATTTTGTAACTTGTGATATTTCCGTTGCTTCTTGCGTCGCACGGTGAGTGGTTTATTTATGGTCGCACGCAATACCTTTTTGCTCACCTTTTCTGAAGTCATACTGTATTTATTGCACTTCTATTTATATTGGGTTTGTGTAACAGTTATGTAACAAAAATTTAAAAAATAAACACCTGAATTGATTTCGGAAATAAATTCCGGACATTCGTTTTTGATAAAAGGATAGTCTTTATCGATTTCCGTAAGTATAACAGGAACACTCTCTTCCGCACTTGTGCCTGGTTCTAACTTGATGGCGGTGGAATCCATGCTCTTGCGTGAGGATCTGGTAGTTTCGTTTCACTTTAATTTTGTTATGAGTTCGAAGGATTTCTTGAGAGAAGGATGGATTTTTTTTAGTTCAAGATGTTCAAATCGACGCAACGTAAAGCCAAAATAACATAACCAACAAAAAAAGGTGACGTGTTGCACGCGGAGTTATATTCATAGATATTACAAAATTAAGAAAAAAATCGAGTTTCTGATGATATTCCAGTGTCGCCATAAAACAACAGCTAACAAACTCATGTCAAGTAGGAACTTTCAAGAGCTGTTGACATGTACGATTATTTTTTTTCAACTATTTATTGTCAGTGGCAAACTAATTTTGTAACTTGTAATATTTCCGTTGGTTCTTGCGTCGCACGGTGAGTGGTTTATTTATGGTCGCAATACCTTTATACCAATACCTTTTTGCTCACCTTTTCTGAAGTCATACTGTATTTATTGCACTTCTATTTATCTAGTTTATCTTTATCTTATTCCACACATTGGAACTGAAGCCTTGAATGTAACTAGATATATGTTATGTTGACTAAGTAAGACTAAATCCCCTTAATTAGTGCAGGGTTTTTAAAATATATTTCACATTATTCAACATTTGCGACATATTATATTGAGTTACCAAATACCAATATTTATATTATTTTCCAGATCGGATCAGGAAAAACGGCTATCGCCGTTTTCAGTAACCTTTCGATTCAGAATGGTTGTCTTGTTACCGCGGCTTATATGGTGACGACTCATCCGAGAGACTTTTCTAAAAATCAGTGCGCCAAAACCTGATTTATCAATCGGGCTTTGTCTGTCGGATGAGTCACCAGCTCAGGGTAGCAAGGTAGATGACTCCATACTCAGGAGGTGGGCACTGTTGTGAATATCATTTGGGTACTGTGTAGAGGAGGTGTACTGAGGAGGTGTATTCTTCAGCAATAAAATTGTAAATAATAAGTGTTAAAAATAGTTTTTTTTAGTTAATTTTCGGGTCGGATTACCAAAAATTGTAGTGACGTTTAAATGTGTTTTGAGTTAATCTGAATTGTATAAACATGGCAGAAACTATTGTCAGTACTGTGTTAATCTTCAATTACATAATTAAATTCGGATTTTGTATTCTGGTGAGTTTGCAGATTTTGTAAATAACATATGTATTTGCATTCTACCCACAGCGGTAAGTTCCAGCATTTTGTCTGGATTTTTAATTTTTTTTAATTTTTAGGTTGGTTGTTTCTTTTTAATTTATTTTTGTTATGTGTAATATGTCCTCCGTGGACTCCTCCGACGAGGAGGAAGCTCTCCATGAGCTTTCAAAGGAGAAAGTTATTAAAATAGCGCAGGCAAGAGGGAAGGAGATATCCTCACAAAGGAGACGACCTTCTCCCAGATCCTATGTGCTCATGGAGAGTATTCAAGCCCACAAGGAGCCTGGTAGTCCTAGACGGCCCACTTCACCAGTATCCATGGCAGCTTACTCCGTGAAGAGGGAGCAGCATCCATTTTGGCCGCCCCGAAGGATGTAGCGAACGCTCTTTCTGGAAATATTTCCACTGGTACTGGTGACGTGGCCAAAAACCCGTCGCCTAACCCAGCAAAAAAAAGCGTGGCAGAATTGAGGATCAGTTCATTTCAGGTGACAACTACGATATGCCAGTCGAGGAGGATTATCTCGCCCCATTTTGGAGCCCCCTTTCGACGATCTCGGCAAAGGTGAATGAGATGAAAAATAAAATGAAAAAGGAGGACCGCTCAGTTATAGAGGTAAGTATAGATCTAATTTGTAATGAGCTCGCAAACCTGGCAAATACATGTACCGCCGCCAACGCAAGAGCTGACGCCTTTGCCGAGGTTATTAAATCACAGAAGGGATTATCGGAAAAAATAGATTTACTCATCAAACGTCCGTCCCATATGCCACCAGTTATTGAAAAAGTGTTAGGTAAAAAAACATATGCGGGTGCAGCTTCTGGAGCGCCTCCCAGTGGTTCCATCTTATTCGAGGGACAGGAGCGTAAGCTGCCTTCCCTGAGGCCCACTATTCTATTCTACCCCACTGCCCCTGAAGGCAAAACATCTGAGGAGACCCAGAATGTACTTACATCGGTTCTGGATCCCAAAACCGACGGTTTTAAAGTGGTTAGGACACGTAAGATCAAGGGTGGAGGCGTTCTTCTGCAAACTGATAGCCCGGGGGGTGTCAAAAACATTCAGAAGGCGGCGGAAAAATTATCCCTCAAAGGTTTGAAAATGGTTAACCCACAGGGACGCCTACCCAAGATAGTCATTTATGACGTCCCCAGAGGAGCGCAGCTGCTGACACGGCTCTTTTCAAGGAAATTTTTGATAATAACGTCGCAGAAAGATCAACTCTCTCCAGGGAAGACCATTTAAGGACAATGCGGAGGGTATCCCTCTTTGGGAAACGTGAAGGCGGGACTATGAATATGATTGTCACGTGTCATCCGGATTGCCGGAAGGTACTAATAGATAGCGGTCTTTGCTACCTTGGGTGGAATGCCTGTCGGTTTCGTGACTACCTGGGAGCTACCCGTTGCTTCAAATGCCACATGTACGGCCATGTAAGCAAATCTTGTACTCAGGAGTTCATTTCTTGCCGCCACTGCGCCGCAGCCGGTCATGATTTCAAGGAGTGCCCCAAGAAGGCACAGGCCGCTATCTGCGCAACTTGTACCAAGTTTCAGAAACCAGCCGATCATTGTACTGGTGACCGAGCCTGCCCCGCAAATAGACCTGCGATCGAGGCTCAAGTTCGCATGACCGATTATGGCCGCCGCTAATCCCCTCTCCAAAGGCCAGATAAACCTGCACCGGTCTCGGATAGCCACTTTTGAGGCCCAGCGGGTCATGACCGACCATGGGATCGACATTCTGCTCATTCAGGAGCAATACGTTTGGCAAGGGAAAAAACCTGGTATCATTAGTCCAGGGGTGGTACTTGAAGTAGGCAGCTCTCCCGAGGCGGATGTTCTGGTTAATACTTCGTTGATTAGCCCCCTCCTTCTCGAGGGACTACCAACGAATCGAAAGTCGAACGAATACCAAACCTGTGTTTCCTTTAAATTTGGCGATACTGAGATCATCGTGATATCAGTATATTTTAAATATGGTAATATAGTGGAACTGCATATTTTGAGCCTCACGCGTGCCTTGCATAAATTAAAAGGACGGAACATAAATATTGGAGGTGACTTCAATGCGCGCTCGCCTCTCTGGTTCGACTTTAACGGAAATCGAACGGAAAGATCCTATGCCGTCGAAGATCTTATCTTAGCGCAAGGTCTGTTCATCCTCAATGAACCAGGTACGTTTTCAACATTTTCAGGAACCGGTGGCGAAAGCAACATTGATCTCACTCTCTGCTCTGGATCTGTTGCGTCAAAAATATGTTCATGAGTGTGCGATAGTTTCTGATCATAGATTGATAACTTTTTCAGTGGGAATTACAAAGACAGAAGCTCCACAATCATCTTGGAACTTCAGAACCACTAGGGCGAATTGGGATAGCTTTGGGGATGCGCTGCGTCAATCTTTAAGGGGTTTTCATGACGTAGCCGCTAGGGACCCGGACAACTTGGGGAATTTCTTCAACGCGGCGGCGGTATCAACCGCTGAAACTTCTTTGGGCAGATCAAACCCAAAGAAGTTAATTAGGACGCCGTGGTGGACACAAGAGCTGACTTTGCTGAAAGGGGCCTACAAAAGAGCCTATAGGGGCCTGGTAGTGGTTAGGTGGAGTATATGCTCGCCTGAAGAAGCGGCTGCACTTCAGGCCCGTTTTAGGGCTTCCCGTGGCGCCTATCGTTCGGGCGTCCTCTCATCAAAACTAGCTCCATGGCATAGTTGGGTAGATGAAGTGGGTAACGCCAACCCGTGGGAAATCTACAGAACTCTTCAAAACTCGGGAAAAGGATAAGAACGATACTTATCGAGCGTTGTGCTCGGTAATAAAGGTGCTCCTCTAAAACATATTTTTAACCTATCACTTCGCAAAAATATCTTTCCGGAAATGTGGAAACTAACGAAAGTAACGCCTATACATAAAAAAGGAAAAAAGTCAGAAATAGATAATTACAGACCTGTAGCTGTGTTGTCAGCACCCGCAAAACTTTTAGAAACCATAATTTATTCACAGATATATAACCAAACAAAACACGCACTCACCGAAAATCAGCACGGATTTCGTCCCACACTGTCACCTTCAACAAATCTTATGAATCTCATTACCTATATTAATAATTCATTTGAAAATTTTGTACCTGTTGATGTGATTTATACAGACTTCGAGAAAGCATTTGATAAAGTCGACCATGATATTTTATTAAAAAAATTAAGTGACATCGGATTCTCTCAGAATTTCCTCGCTTTTGTGGCTAGCTACTTACGCAATCGTCGTCAGTATGTCAGTTACGGACACCATATCTCTCACGAATACAAAACTAACTCCGGGATTCCCCAGGGATCGAATCTAGGACCCCTTCTCTTTCTCCTATTCATCAATGACATTGGCAACACTATAAACCACTCAAAATATCTCCTTTTTGCTGACGATATAAAACTTTTCAAAGCAATCAAAAGTTACATCGATTCCATTCTTCTGCAGAACGATCTTGATTCTCTTGTCAAATGGTCGGAACTGAACAACTTACCCTTCAGTATTCAGAAATGCAGTGTCGTTACATTTACAAGGTCCAAAGATACATTCCTGTTCCCCTACCACATTAATAAACATGAATTAACACGTAAAAATGAGATTCGAGACCTTGGCGTAATTTTTGAAGCAAATCTCTCTTTCAAATCCCATATATCTGATATTGTCTCCCGTGCCAACAAAATGCTTGGATTTGTTCTTCGTAATTCAAGATCATTTACCAACGGAATCGCAATCCGAAGAACGTATGAAGCACTTGTTCGCAGTATCTTGGAATATAGCTCCATTATTTGGGCCCCTTCCGAGCAAAACCATATTCTCGAAATAGAAAAAGTACAAAAGAGATTCATGCGTTACCTATATAATATATATAGGTAACGCCATAGTCCCATAGTCCCATAGTCTCAACGGCTGAGTGGGGATTGCGGACTCCGGCACTTAGCCTCATATATAGGGGTGTTTACGTGACACATGTCTCGTATGCCGCTTCTGTGTGGGAGCACCGGCTGGATAATGCATTGATCCACTTGGCCCTCAAGCGGGGCCAACGGACTCCCCTGTTGGCGCTTTCGGGCGCATATAGGACTGTGGCTAATGATGCATTACCGGTTCTGGCTGGTACACTGCCGATTGACTTGGAAATTAGGGAACTTTTGACAAAAAAGGCATTGACAAGAGGTAAGGCCGCTGTCCACCTGGGAGTCGAACTGACACCCGGTGGAGCGGTGTCCCTTCCTGGCTTATTGAAAGCCATGCGAGATAGAACGCTGAGTGTATGGCAAGAGCGATGGGATAGGTCGACGAAGGGTAGATTGACTTTCTCTTTCTTCCCTTCAGTTAAAAGCAGAATGGAAGTGGCGCACATAAAACTGGATACCTATATGACGCAATTGGTTTCCGGTCATGGGGAGCTCAGGGTGCGACTACATATTCTCGCTTTGTCTCCTCATCTGAACTGTTCACGTGGTGACACTAACCAGACAGCCGAGCACATTCTGTGGCACTGCGAGTTGATGAAGGATGCCCGAGAGGAAATGTTGGATGGCTTGAGAGGGATTACAAGACCGGCATGGAATGCCGATCTTCGTGTTGAACAGAGAGAATTTTGAATGCTTCAAAAAGTTTGTAAAGTCCTGGGTAGAGAGATGGCCTGTGCTTAGAGTTGCTGATTTAGATTAAAATCATCTTTGTTTCAGGTGCCAAGCGTATTTTACCTGTCACTCCACGGTTACTCCTCTATAACAACATTAATATTGTTTATGCGCGATTGCTTTGTGTTTTATTTTTATTTTTATATACTCAACTTATTTTCTACGTTTGTCATTTGCCTTTTTATTTGTTACTAACAAATTGGTTTATGAAGAGGTTGTCGAACTGAACTCTATCGTACTGTGTTGTTCATTTCCCCACCATGGGGGCGGATAGACCCTGTTCCTGCATCCAGTAAGGTGACATTAACCCGGTGCGGCTGTCCCACGAACCACGGTTGCCTCCCACGGCATCATGAGCGGGCCTGGGGAATGTTTGCGTGAGCCCGGTCCCCTTCTGTCCTGCCTCCGGTGACCTGAGGCTCACTTCATTCCCTAGGGTCTTTGGGAGTATCTCCCTCCCCTCCCCCCATTTACATTTCTTCGAGGGTACTCTCGGAAAACTGGCTAAGGGACGTGGGTACTTGGGATCGTTGTGGCCAGGCCGCTTGCCACGCTCATTCTTGCCGGGACTGCCCCGTGATAGTGGGGTAAACTGCCCTCGATACGCGGCTTGTATATTTTTACGTTTCAATCATACTTCCACTTATAAAATTTGTGCTCCTTAGAGAGTCCTGACGTGTGCGGCTAATGAGGTTAAACAATCAGTTTCCTCACACAGCCGTCGGGAAAGGGTGGGTCCCCTCCAATTCAAAAAAATTCCAGAGTAAATTTTGAAAGTTGAAAAGTAGATTGTAACATTATTATTTTTTTTTATTTGAATTTATATAGGAAATAGAAAGTTTTAAATGTAAAATAATCTTACAATTAAATTAAATATAGAATAAATGATTTAATTTCCATTTGCAATATTTTTTATCGTTACAATTTAATTTTTTATTGATAACCTATTGCGTTTACTTTAAGATTCGAAAAATAAAAGAATCATATTTAATAGATTTACTTGTCACCGCGATTGAAATTACAATCAGAATTACAATTGCAATAAATAACCGTGTGGCAAAAAACACATGCGTTACAAAGAGGATTATGGATTGCAATAGAATATGGAGGCCTCAGAATGGGTAAGCCACCCAGTGAGGCCAACATTACTAAATTGTGCTAAGAATTGTTAAATATTGTTATATATATAATCGCCACTTTCACCAATTAACCGACAGAAGACAGACCACTCAGATAATGACTTATTGGAGAACTAAACGCAATGTTGACTGCACAAACAAGACCGACAGAAAATTTATTTATACGGACAAAATCAACTTTAATGAGTAATTCTAGTGACGTTAGCCACACAAAGTGCAGAACTGTCAAATATACTATGGTAAAGTTTGCCTTCTTGACTAATTGGAGGAACTCACTAATCTCGTGGTTAACAGCGGCCGTAATTCTAAAATGTAAAACTATCTTCTGTCACATGTTTACCTGGTTGGTGTTGGGTAGCTCAATATAATTTGTCGCAAATATTGAATAATGTGATATATTCTTTAAAAACCCTGCACCAATAAAAGGCATTTAGTAATACTTAGTAAACATAACATATATATACTTAAGTACAAGGCATCAGTTCCAATGTTGAAGAAACGTCACTAGTTAAATATTGTACAATAAATACAATTTGACTTCAGAAAAGGTGAGCAACAAGGAATTGCGTGCGACCATAAATAAACCACCCATCGTGCGACGCAAGAAGCAATGCATAAATAAACCACTCTATAGATCGATATCTTCGGGCTTTTTGTATCCAACAGAATTATACAGTACTTAACCACAGATATACAAGCAGTACTTACCGTGCGGAAAAGAACAATAGAAAAGGTAGAAAAAACTCAAGGCCATTTAAAAAAAGGTGCAACGATAGACAATATAATTGCTCTGAGCAATTCATTATTTAGCCCAAAAAACTATTTAAAAATAAAAATGTCCTTGAAGCAGAAAAATGTCGAAATGTTTTCCGAGGGTGAGGTTTGTTTGACTAAGAAAACTTTTACAGTTTATTTCCTTGAAACTTAGATGAAACTTTGCCAGTGAAACTTGTTAATCTAAGAAAAAACCCAAAATGATAAGAAATTTGCAAAAACGACCAGAAAAAACATACATGATTGTCCGAAAGTACGACGATGAATTCCGACATTTTTCTGCCTATTTTGAACTCATGGTTACAGATGTTTAAAAATCTTTAATTTCACCAAAACAATAAGATAATACAGGATAACACTAATCAATAACATAAATAAGTTGGTCGATATAATAAATAACATTTATACGTTGTGGAGGAAGACATATGCCAAGTATGAAGCATTTTTGAAAAAAAAAATTATCCTAAAAACTGTCAATTCACTTTAAACTTGAACTTACGTAGGTAGGTAGAATATATAATTGTAACTCGCTAACACTATACTGGCTTTGTATTGTTATCCCGAGGAACTTTAACACGCAATATTTTCGACGCGAAATGATAGTATTTTGGCAAATGCTAAGGCATTATTAAGGCAATGCCAAACCGGGTGCATAAATAATTCACTCTAATTTTGTTTGAATGATTTGATAACAGTAAAACGACAATATTCTGTCATCTCTCTCTGTTACAATAGTGAATATGGTAGAGAGCGAGAGATAAATCCAATCCTTCTGCTCTAACCAATGAGATCTGAGCTTTTAGCAATATTAGTCGTTTTCTAATAGAATAATGAGGTGGGCGTGGCGGTTTCAAATGGGTTTCAAGGCCAGAGCTTAGTTGAATGCCCCTGAAACAATGGAAATATCACAAATTACAAAATGATTTTGCGACAGACAATCAATAGTTAAAGTAAATAATCATAAATGTAAACAGATCTTGAAAGTTCCTACTTGAAATGAGTTTGTTCGCTGTTGTTTTATGGCAACACTGCAATATCTTTGGAAACTCGATTTTTTCTTAATTCTATAATTTCTATGGATATATCTCCGCGTGCATCCCGTCACTTTTTGTTGGTTATGTTATTTTGGCTTTACTCGTTGGGTCGATTTGAACACTTTGAACGAAAACATTCCATCCTTCTCTCAAGAAATCCTTCGAACTCATAACAAAATTAAAGTGAAACAGAACTACCAGATCCTTACGCAAGAGCATGGATTCCACCGCCATCAAGTTAGAACCAGGCACAAGTGCGGAAGAGAGTGTTCCTGTGATACTTACGGAAATCGATAAAGACTATCCTTTTATCAAAAAAGAATGCCCGGAATTTATTTTCCAAAGCAATTCAGGTGTTTATTTTTGTTACATAACTGTTACACAGACGTAAAATGCGATCGGGAATAATAATTTAAACTGGAGGTTTTTGCCTGTCTATAACGACAAGCTCACTCCTACATATAGCTAGCCTAGCTAGCCTAGCTACCTTAGCTGGTCTGGGTTATGTTAATAATATTTTTATTTATTTTTGTGATTGGGCAAAGTTGTGAGGTCGGTCGGGGCAGAGTGTTTCGGTTGTCGTTAGGGACTGCTGTAATTCATACCTTGAAGATTCCTACAATAAGTGACGTAGAATAGGTAGACGTCGGTACAGCCGTTTTTCACAAAGCCGAGTCAGTGAAACGACTCGTTCTGATGAAGTCGACATTAACTATAAACAGTAGAGAAATCATGCTCAGTGTCCCGCAACAACATGACTGATATTATGCTCAAATGCTCTCAACCCTTCAAAATCAATGTGGACTCCATTAGAATGGGTTGTTTCTCCGACTTGAGAGAGCATGAACAATGTCACGTTTGTTATTGTCTGACATTGTGCATGCTCTCTCAACCGATATTGATGATATTTATTTTAAACCTTCGCTGAAATTTTTGTTTTTTTTTTTATCCGTTAACATAAGGCCCAAAGGAATATAATATCCCTTATAGGCTATGTCCTCTTTTGGGATGCTGTGGGGTGGTCTTTTATAAGAAAACGAAGGGAAAGGAAGTACTGTAAAAGTAAAAGGTATGAGGCTTGGGCAGGAATCTAGGAAACCAGCCTCTCCCCGATCTGGCACCTCAAGCAGCTGGTGGGCAGGCACATCCTGAATACACCTCACCCGATGAACTTGGTTACCTCTGCTAAATCACCAATCGTATCGACCCACTTGGGGTGTCCTGTGGCAGTTGTGTTGGTTATCCAATAAACGGTTCCCTCGGCGGCGGTACCAAAACCCGCCTCTCAAATTGTTTAACTAAAGTCGAAAATATTTATTGTCCTTGCAGATGAAAAATTAGGATTGCATCACTTATTTTGGCGTTCTAGATTTCGTTCTGAACAATATTTTCGAAGTTATTGACAGCAGATTTTTACGTGGCTACATTGACATACTTCCGATCCTATTGTGTATTTATTTATATAATAACGCCCTTTTGAAGTTCGTTTATATGGGATTAGTAAATATAATTTACTATTAGACATGCCTGAACTGCCTGAGTTACAACCTTTTGTATTAGTTTAGTAATAAATAGGAGATATCCAATGACTCGGCATACTTATTTCCCTCCATTTGTATTATGGGCAATGATAAATACATATTATGGTACTTAATACCAGAATGTCACCACTGAAATAAATCCCTGCTTTTAGTATTACGTAGTGGTATTCAAAAGCTTTTCGATTTATGAATTTCTTGACTGTCATGCATCATTTAGAATCTTATATAGAAATAATCTCTTGTCTGACTCCTCTTTCCATATTAACCGGTGTTTACTGGTGCAACATTTTAATTTTCCAGATGACTTGGGTCTCTTGTTGTTGATGCTAGAATGTTAATATTGATGCGGAAACATTAATTTCTTTCAGTTTTTTCCAAAGTAGTGCCAATGTAATGTTTTTCGTTTCTCCAGGTAATATTAATGTGGAGACTGTTACCATCAAGGCAGAACCAGGATCCCAAGAAGAAGTTGCAGGTGGAATTCCTTATACTGATCTTGACATAGACCTCCCGAATGTTAAAATGGAATGCTTAAAGCGCTCTAAAATAATAAACGTGACCGCAAGTAATTTGATTTTTTTATATTAATTTTAATCGGTTCTGGGGTGGTGGTTTTTCACCGGACAATTATTTAACAGAATTTAATGTATTTGGGTTCTGACTAGGAGTTGGCTGTATTATTTAAGTATGGCTTGGGGTTAAGGTCCTCGATTGCGAGTTTAATTTAATTAATTTATTGTTATTACGCATTAAATTCATAAGAATAATCTTGTGGAACGTTCTGGAGTGGTGGATTTTTTACTTGTTTATTTTCTAAGCTACCAGAGCAGTTAGTGAGCAAGTTCGCAATACGTTCTCTTAATTATGCTGTATCTCCTTGCACTTAATATAAATTTATCTAATTTTTATCTTTTTCAGGCGGATTGCTAAGGACGCGTCCTGGGGAAAAACAATATTCTTGTCTTCATTGTGACTATTCCTGCTCTCAGAAGTCGACGCTTGAACTGCACCTGTGCACCCATACTCGAGAAAAACTTTTTTCATGTCCTCACTGCAACTATTCATGTCCCAAAAGAGTTAATCTTAAGATTCACATGTTTACCCATAGTGGAGAAAAACCTTTTTCATGTCCTGAATGCAACTATTCCTGCTATACAAAAGGAAATCTTAAATGTCACATGTTTACCCACAGTGGGGAAAAACCTTTTTCATGTCCTGAATGCAACTATTCCTGCTACACAAAAGGAAATCTTAAAAGTCACATGTTTACCCACAGTGGTCAAAAACTTTTTTCTTGTCCTGAATGCAACTATTCCTTCTATACAAAAGGAAAACTTAAAAGTCACATGTTTACCCACAGTGGAGATAATCCTTTTTCATGTCCTGAATGCAACTATTCCTGCTATACAAAAGGAAAACTTAAAAGTCACATGTTAACCCACAGTAGAGAAAAACCTTTTTCATGTTCTAACTGCAACTTTTCGTGTTCTACAAAGGGGCATCTAAAAATTCATGTGATGAGACACATTGGGGAAAAACCTTTTTCATGTCCTGAATGCAACTTTTCCTTCTATATAAAAGGGAATCTTAAAAGTCACATGTTTACTCACAGTGAAGAAAAACCTTTTTCATGTCTTGACTGCAACTATTCCTGCTATACTAAAGGAAGTCTTAAAACTCACATGTTTACCCACAGTGGAGAAAAACTTTTTTCATGTCCTGACTGCAACTATTCCTGCTATACAAAAAGAAGTCTTAAAACTCACATGTTAACCCACAGTGGGGAAAAACCTTTTTCATGTCCTGAATGCAACTATTCCTTCTATACAAAAGGAAATCTTAAAAGTCACATGCTTACCCACAGTGGAAAAAAACCTTTTTCATGTCCTGAATGCAACTATTCCTGCCATACAAAAACAAATCTTAAAATTCATATGTTTACCCACAGTGGAGAAAAACCTTTTTCATGTTCTAACTGCAACTTTTCGTGTTCTACTAAGGGGCATCTAAAAAGTCACATGTTTACTCACAGTGAAGAAAAACCTTTTTCATGTCTTGACTGCAACTATTCCTGCTATACAAAAGGAAGTCTTAAAAGGCACATGTTTACCCACAGTGGAGAAAAACCTTTTTCATGTCCTGAATGCAACTATTCATGCATTACAAAAAAAAATCTTAAAAGACACATGTTTACCCACAGTGGAGAAAAACCTTTTTCATGTCCTGAATGCAACTATTCATGCATTACAAAAAGAAATCTTAAAACACACATGTTTACCCACAGTGGAGAAAAACCTTTTTCATGTCCTGAATGCAACTATTCCTGCATTACAAAAAGAGATCTTAAAAGACACATGTTTACTCACATGAAAGAAAAACCTTTTTAATTTTCCGAAGAAAACTTCTTCGGAAAGGTTTTCACTTTGTGATGGCACTTTTTATTTTAGCAAAAAGACAAATAACTTTGTGTACATAACTTTATTTGTACAAATAAGGTGATGTTAACAGAGTTATTTTTCTTTTTATTAAAAAAAAAACCTTTTTCATGTTCCAACTACAACTATTCGTGTTCTACTAAGGGGCATTTAAAAATTTATGTACTTAGTCACAGTTGGGAAAAAATTTTTTTATGTCCTGACTTCAATTTTTCCTGCTATACAAAAAGATATCTTATAAGTCACTTGTTTTCACATAGTACTGAAAAACTTGTTTCACGTGTCGACTAACTATTCATGCAATTTTAAGAAAGATTTAAAAAAAACACGTGTTTATCCACGGTGGGGAATAACCTTTTACATTTCCTGACTTCAAATATTCATGCTCTACAGTGGGATTTCATAAAATTTACATGTTTACCCACTGTGGAATAAAATCGTTTTCTTGTCCCGACTGCAAATATTCATGTTCCACAAATGAATTACTTACAACACACATGGTAAACCACAATGGGGAAACACCTTTTTCGTGTCCATACTGCAACTATTCATTTTCACACAACTCATCTTTAATACGTTACATGTTGATTCACAGTGAACCGAAATCAGTTCCGTTTGTAACTATTCGTCTTTAGTAAAGTTTGCCGGATATTCCTAAAATATATTTGCTTTTTGATACAGCAGGCTTATTCACATAATAGGTTGAAACTAACCGGTTCTCTCATGGTAAACGTTTAGTTTTTTTCCCCTTTGAAACCAAAGGAACGAAAGAATAAAATCATTAATTAAATTGCACAAATCAATGGTTATATTTAATCTTATAATTTTGTTAATTAATGATTCATTATTTAATTTCATTATTCGTAGCCTCTCTCATTAAAAATCTAGGCGTATTAGGTCTATCAAAAAATTTATATTTAAAAATGCAAAAATCAGTAATTTTAAATACATGTAGGATTACGAAAGATTTTTTTACATATTTATGTTGAGGGATCAGTAGGATTTATAGGCCCAGTTAGGAGTTCGACAGAGCCGAACCATCTGATATAAAAATATCTGGAGTCGGTGAATTATTTTCCCATTTGATCTCTGGTGAGTTGACGTGTTGTTCTTGTATTGTATTTATTTTGCTTATATAATGCACTTGCATAGTGTTCATTGACTAGATGATCATTTGTGGAAGGGTTTAGTTTTTCCTATGGGGAAGATTTAACCCGGACTTAAAGTCGGAAATTTATAAAAAAATTATATCAACGCGCCGAAATTAAAGAAAATATTAAGGCGAAATAGGTAGACTTGACCTGAAATTTTGCATTTTTGAGGCCACTTTTAGACGTATGGACACTTTTCTAGAAAAAAACACAAATTGATTTCTTAGCCTTCCTTTTATAAGCTGCACCACTAGGTTTCTTCTTCAATTCACTCATTATTTGGGTAATGAACTAAAACGCAATGTACTAATTAATTCACACAAATACCGCTGCGAGTACGTAATCAATAGAAGCGCGCGTAACCGGTGACATCCAAGCTGAAAGTGATGAGTGTGACTGTCACCCCGTCATCCGTTCGGAAGTCCGGTGCCGGCCGCTTAGCCCCTGCCCCCGCTGCGCCCTTTGCCCTGCAATCTAGCAACGCCCGCGAACGAATCCACGAGCGAGCGGTCTTCTATTAAAAAATCATGCGATGGAGGCATGGAGGAATAATCAAGAAGGCGAGTATGCTTTGGAAGCTCTGCATCTCTACAGAAGTAAATAATCTTTTATATTGTGTAAGCAGGTGCATACTAACTTACAAAATTAAGTTTATATATATATTTTTTTTAATTCTTGGGGGGGGCCTGCCGGCGCCCCTTTGTAACTGGCGCCCCTAGGCACGTGCCTACTTTGCCTTAGGGTTAATCCGCCACTGTGTATTATACAACAAATATTTCAAATCATATAATAATTCAGTATAAACAATAAATAAATTATCAATCATAAGTATGTATAAGTTTTTATTTCCAATAAAAATTACTAATAAATAAATCCTGGCACGCGTTTCGTGACGAAAATCCCTCAATTGGACTATTTATTTATGGTCTTACATATTAGTATAGCTTAGATTTAAAAAAAAAAATAATTTACCAAGACATTATTGAAACATAAGAAATAATTTATGACCAAAAAATATATTCTTAAAGTACATAATAGTAATTAATTTCGATTCGCGTTTGTTGTTTGTGATTACCCCGTAATTTTATCATTCCCCGCTGCGACAGGGCGGCGAGCGGACGTCTATTCCACGCCAGTCTACTTGATAATATTTTAAAGAAATTCCTCGCTTAAAAATGAGGAGGAAAATACCCCCGGAAAAAAGTTTTATTAGATAGCACAAATTACGACATCAAAAACGTACGTGGGAGATATATTTTCAGAAAAAAAAGGTAAGTGATATTTAATTATCCTTGTACATACTTTTATGCTACAGAGTCGTTCGAAAGAATCAGTCAGAATAAGCACATATTTTTTATAACATTTGGCGATAATTTTGTGTTGTTTAATTTCCAGGGAAAAGAATCAACTATTGACAGGAGTTTATGTCTGTCATCGTTTTTTCATGTATAAATGTTAAAACTTATGCCAAAGTACATGAAACTGTTTGTGATTGGTAGTCAAAAAGTGCCACGAACCAAATGAATTTTGATTCGTGATGTGCGATTCAAATCATTTTTTTGTTCAAAATTTCTATTTTATTGTCCAATTCACTATTACATTGGTATAATTCAACATATTTAATTTATTTATTGTTTTTGTGTTTAATTCGTAGAACTCCATTTAATTTTTTTTTTTTATAAATTTAATTTAGATTAAATTTGATAATATTATTATCAGGTTCTGCAAGTGTTTTAGTTTTTTATTATTGTGACAGCTGTTTCGGCTTACAAGGCCATTTTCAAACTGTTTGAAAATGGCCTTGTAAGCCGAAACAGCTGTCACAATAATTAAAAACTAAAACACTTGCAGAACTTAATAATAATATTATCAAATTTAATCTAAATTAAATTTATTAAAAAAAAAAAAAATATTTAATATTTTTTGTCTGACTTTTTGTCAGTTTCATAATGCCATATTGTGAATTGAGCTTCTTGTTTTACGAAAAAAAACAAGGTTATTTTTGACATACTAACCTATGATTTTTCAATCGAAATTTACTCGTGAATTTAATAACTTTTCGAAAATTAGACGAGTCAGATTGCTCCGTTAATCATGAAAACAAATACATGAAAGCGATACAATATTATGCAATCGCATAACTACATATGTAGGTAGGTACCGTAGAAAATAGTTGGAAATAAAACCTAGTTTTAATATATACTAGCTTTTTGCCCGTTGCAGGCAACTAATGGGTAAAAATGTGGTGCGTGGTGTAGTATTTGAATGTAGGTGTGGGACTACAAAATTTTATAAAAAGAAATGAATATTTTGAGAAAAAAAAGAGCCAAGGAGCTTACTGATCATTTTTTCACCGAGCTGTTCGGGTTGTGTAGGTCGAGACGCGTAATTTGATACCCATATCATATGTACGGTTTTTATCACCGACATTCTTCAAAAGTTGTTATTTTGGAAAAAGAATTGCTCAATTAACACGCAAAATTTAAAATCTTTTGAAAATGTAATATGTATTTTGGCATATAAATGAAACTATGAGTGTGTGACCACAAAATATTAAAATATATGTATGGATAGTAAGAAATGGATATTTTGAGAAAAAAAAGTGCCAAGGAGCTTACTGATCATTTTTTCACTGAGCCATTCGGATTCTGTAAGTCGAGACGCGTAATTTGATACCCATATCGTATGTACGGTTTTTGTCACCGACATTCTTCAAAAGTCCAAGCGAGTTTTATTTTGGAAAAAAAATTGCTCAATTAACACCCAAAATTTAAAAACTTTTACTAAAACTACCACTACCACTACCACTACCACTACCTCTACCTCTACCACTACCACTACCACTACCACTACCACTACCACTACCACTACCACTACCACTACCACTACCACTACCACTACCACTACCACTACCACTACCACTACCACTACCACTACCACTACTTCTACCACTACCACTACCACTACCACTACCGCTACCGCTACCGCTACCGCTACCGCTACCGCTACCGCTACCACTACCACTACCACTACCACTACCACTACCACTCCTACTCCTACTACTACTCCTACTCCTACTACCACTACCACTACCACTCCTACTCCTACTCCTACTCCTACTCCTATTCCTACTCCTACTCCTACTTCTTCTACTACTCCTACTACTACTACTCCTACTACTACTACTACTACTCATACTCCTACTCCAACTCCAACTCCTACTACTACTCCTACTCCTACTCCTACTCCTCCTACTACTTCTACCACTACTCCTACTCCTACTCCTACTCCTACTCCTACTCCTACTACTACTCCTACTACTGCTACTACTACTTGGTACAATTTATAAATCTGCGTTACGCTATTGATGTAGTTTTTCACTACGGGGCGACGGTATCCGTGTCAAATTATTTTTACCAAACTTTATTTTATTTCGTTCAAAAGCACTATCGATTTAAAAAATATATACTGCCAAAGTAAGTACCTACACATATTTTATTGTTTCTTTGAATTCCATCTGTGTAGGTACCTGCACCTACTATTAAAAATTTACCGAAAAAATATTTACATAACGCAATTAGGCACCTACTCGTTAAAAAATACACAAATGAAAACTTTAAATATGAATGGCTCCCAGGCTAACCTTTTCCAATTTCTGCGCTCCTGGTAGAAATTAAAAATTTGCGTAACGGTATTGATGTAGTTTTTCACTACGGGGCGACGGTATCCGTGTCAAATTATTTTTACCGAACTTTATTTCATTTCGTTCAAAAGCATTATCGATATAAAAAAAAATAAACTGCCAAAGTAAGTACCTCTACAAATTTTATCGTTTCTTTGAGATCACATCCCTAAAATAAAAGCACATCACTTCGGTGTGTCTATGATTGGCTGATTTCTGATTGACCTTTTAAGCTCGACTGTTGGCATTTTTTGTTAAAATAGCAAATGTCAAAACTTTAGCCGGTTACTGTGAGACATTTTGAACCGAACGCCATCTGTGGGACGGCCGAATAACGTTCCTTAACCTTCGGAGGATGAATTTTTTCGATAATATTAAAGGCAGACGGCGTATTTGCTACGGATTGCAATCATCAAGTTGAGCGTGTAGATTTTATAAAAAAAGCATACCACGTGGTTTTTGCTTGACCACGTGACTTTCTTTTTCGCCGCGAAGCTCTCCCGATTAAATCATTTTTTTGCGTGTCGGGCAAACCTGGCGGCCGGAGAGAGCACTGCGCACTTTTGTATGGCGCGCCGCGAGCGCTTCCAGTTTCCGCCGCTAGATGCTACTCAAATTTGTGTCGACAAATTACCCCGAACGAATAAATTAGAAAACATTTTCATACCAAATCCGGATTACTCGGTATTTCGGGTTTTCCACGTCAAATTGAACCCCGGGTTTTATGCCGACAGAGAGGCGTCTCGGTCTACTTTCGCCTGAAGCCCGAAACAAATGAAAGGCAACTTTTTTGCTACTTTCACGCCAAAACGAACCTCGAGTTGTTTGAACTTGAGGGAGAGAGTGGTCGATTTTCGCCTAATTTTAAGCGAGCAAAAAAAACAAAGAAACTGAGTATTAATATATGTACTAGCTTTTTGCCTGTTGCAGGCAACTAATGGGTAAAAATTAATTGCGTGGTGTAGTATTTGAATGTAGATGAGGCGAGGGTGTGGGACTACAAATATTTAAGTAACATAAATTGCCCCTTAAATAACGCCTGCTCGCGTCCCCTTTAGAGTTACATCCCAGTTTTCAAGTAGTATGTGGGCTACGCTAGGTTTGTATAGACTGGTTTGTGATTTGATTCTAATACATATTTTCTGTAACAAAAAATTGCCCCTTTAATAACGCCTGCTCGCGTCCCCTTTAGAGTTACATCCCAGTTTTCAAGTAGTTTGTGGGCTACGCTAGGTTTGTATAGACTGGTTTGTGTTTTAATTCTAATACCTATTTTCCATGTTATTTTCTGTAACAAAAATTTCCCCTTTAATAACGCCTGCTCGCGTCCCCTTTAGAGTTACATCCCAGTTTTCAAATAGTATGTGGGCTACGCTAGGTTTGTATAGACTGGTTTGTGTTTTAATTCTAATACATATTTTCTGTAACAAAAAATTGCCCCTTTAATAACGCCTGCTCGCGTCCCCTTTAGAGTTACATACATCCCAGTTTTCAAATAGTATGTGGGCTACGCTAGGTTTGTATAGACTGGTTTGTGTTTTAATTCTAATACATATTTTCTGTAACAAAAAATTGCCCCTTTAATAACGCCTGCTCGCGTCCCCTTTAGAGTTACATCCCAGTTTTCAAGTAGTTTGTGGGCTACGCTAGGTTTGTATAGACTGGTTTGTGTTTTAATTCTAATACCTATTTTCCATGTTATTTTCTGTAACAAAAATTTCCCCTTTAATAACGCCTGCTCGCGTCCCCTTTAGAGTTACATCCCAGTTTTCAAATAGTATGTGGGCTACGCTAGGTTTGTATAGACTGGTTTGTGTTTTAATTCTAATACATATTTTCTGTAACAAAAAATTGCCCCTTTAATAACGCCTGCTCGCGTCCCCTTTAGAGTTACATACATCCCAGTTTTCAAATAGTATGTGGGCTACGCTAGGTTTGTATAGACTGGTTTGTGTTTTAATTCTAATACATATTTTCTGTAACAAAAAATTGCCCCTTTAATAACGCCTGCTCGCGTCCCCTTTAGAGTTATATCCCAGTTTTCAAGTAGTTTGTGGGCTACGCTAGGTTTGTATAGACTGGTTTGTGATTTGATTCAAATACCTATTTTCCATGTTCTAACCTAACCTAACCTCAAAAATACGCAAAATTTATAAACTTTTAAAAATGTAATATGTATGTTTGCATGTGAATGAAGCAATGAATGTGTGACCACAAATTTATTCAAATGTATGTATGTTTGAATGTATGTGCCTAAAATTAGCTTTATGCCCGTTGCAGGCAACTAATGGGTAAATGTACTAAGCCATTTGATGTTTGGGTGTAGATGAGACGAAGAGTGTGGGACTACAAAATTAGAGAAAGAAATATACTGATCATTTTTTCACTACGGGGCGACAGTACCCATATGTAAAAACTTTTAACTGAAAAAAGTTTATTTAAAAAAACAAAAACAATTAATTAAACCGTTTTTAATAGTAAATTACTTTCCCAAACGTCTGTGTCACTGAGCTAATTTTTCGCAGAAATGGCTTTTTAAGAATTATCATTAATTTAATTTAAAAAAATAAATATATGCAAAACGAAATATGTTACCTACTGGTTAAAAAAATAAAGAGATCATGCTATGTATGAATGGCTCCCGGGGCGACGGTTCTCATGACCGCCACCCTAAATTAAATGATTATTATTAATCGCGAAATGCAAAAACCTTTAATAAAAAAAAAATCGTTACTTCAACCTACTTAATATTTATAACGCAAAAAAATTATTCGTTTAAAAAAAACATCAGAATGTGAATGAAGCATTACCTATGTTATTTTTGATTATTAAATGAAAAATCTTTATCATTGTATGTGGATACAATTTATTGGAAAACGTTTTTAAGTTTGATTAGCCTTAAATATTTTTCTCAAAACACTGGTTGTTCATCGATCATCGATCTACTTTATCATCGATCTGTGGTTTACATATGTCATTTGAACTCAATATTTATGTTTGAACTGTAGGATGTGCATTTTTTGCAGGTTAATAATAATTATTTCATAACACTTCGATTTATTTTATAGTTTCTATGAGGCTGTGCAGTTTAATGTTTATTATACCATAATTTGCAGCAAAAGCTTACGGGAAATGCACTTTGTTTCAGTAAACTCTTTGATACAAAACGTCAAATTCGTGCTTTAGACATAAGGAAGTCTTTTTAAACTTTAATTTAATAAAAATAGAATTGAAATGCATCTTTTACAATGTATTCAAAATTAATTTGTCGTTTCGTGTCATAATTACGTTTTAACGTAGTGTGTATTCCAAAATCTGAACCATTGAAAGGTGGACAATATTTACGAATAATAATAATCCTTTTTTCTCCCAGGGTATATTCATAAGCATTTGCAGGGAGAATAATCTACCATAATACATACGTATTTTTTTAATAACTACAAACATATCCAAATAAAGCTGAAACTGAAATCAGCGTTCAACGCGGCCAAAATTGCTTGAACGGCTCTCTGATGGCAATTGAATGTTATATTTGAATTTCTGTGAAACAACTGGCTTTTAATAATAAAAAAATAAAATTTGGATGATTTGCGTAGCGATGAACAGACTTGTAATATATTTCTACCATCTGTCTTACAGATTGCATTTACCGACTTGTCGATCATTAATACAAAACTATATGTAGGTACGATGTATTTGACCAACAAATCTATGCTGTGTTAAGATTTACACGCTACTTGTAAAAGTATGGATTGTTTCACAGGACTTGAACAATTCATCAAATGTAATTTTTTTTATTATTTCACTGGAAGAACTGTACGCAGTACTTAAATAATAACAGAATTTGAAATTCTTCAAATTGTAATTAAAATAATGGGTCGCTTTTCCTCCCTCCTACAACATGAGTCTCTTCAAGGCCTGTATTCACTCTTTTCTTTCCTCAAAAGACCCTCCTCACTGCATCCCCAAAGATGCCATAAGCCCCGAGGGAAATTATTTTCATTCAGGCCTCCTGTGCAGTTAGTGTGAAAATAATGTCCATGAAATTATGTACAATAACTGCAATGTGTTGCAACTTGTTACTAAATAAAAGATTTTATTTGTAAAAATGAAACAGCTATATAACTTCAAAAGTGGATTTATTTGCTAACAGTTCAATTAAAAACAGTTTATCCGATTACACTTCACATTCAACATATTCATAGTTATGACATGAATACATTTAATTAAAAATGAAACAATCAGGATGTGATTTGTCTACATATCGTTAACGTAGCGTATATTTTCTTTTATAAGTCTTAAACATTTTATACATCGACCCCTATAATGGAAGTCTTTACCTATAATGAAATGCATATTGAAAATGGTGGTGGAAAGAAACACGTTATAACATAAATGCTTAAAATATATTTTTATTGGGTAACAAAACATTCAATATAAATGTACATATATAGTTTGTTTGTTGTTTACAAAGAATATGCAAAACATGTTAGATTTGACAAATTTAACGTCTGATTTACACAACACTTGAATTGTGACATCTTTGGGTTGTTGCACACTTCTCACAATACATATAATATTAGAAAAATATGGAATAGTGGTTTTAAAGCTGTAAAAACTTTGAACGGAACAACGCGCTAAGACACTCGTGTTTTGTTGCCTCGCGTGTTAAAAGCGTTTTAACTTTTGTATGAGTCAGAAGTACACTGGAATATGCCTCGACAATTAGGAATCCACAGTAAAAACCGTAGAAAAGAAATATACACATTTCACTCTCTTTACTTAAAAGTATGATATTAAAAATATAAATATAATTGTTTACTACCTACAACTACTTGAACTTACATAAATACTTTTTTGTTGTTTGTTTTTGGGGTGTTATGCCGTGTTGCTCCTTCTTTAGCCGACGCTGTCCGAAACGTCGGCTAAAGAAGGAGTTAGCGCAACACGGCATAACACCCCAAAAACAAACAACAAATTGCTTTTGGCCGTGAGAATCTAAAAACTTACCTAATTAATTATTCGTTTATCGTAGATGTTTACTTTTCTATAACTGAACTCAATTTGGTAGGCGGGAATGGGTACCGCCGCCCTGGGAACCATTTATTGGATGACCAACACCTCTACCACAGGTCACCCCAAGTGGTTCGCTACGTTTGGTGACTTAGCAGGGGTGCCCGGGTTCATGGGTTAAGGTTTGCCCAGGTCTTGGTGGCGGGTGCGTCGGCCGACCTTCTGCGTGGCGGGCCGGTTGGGAGATGCTGGTTGAGGGAGACCCTTTACAACCGGTTACCGCTCTCCGGGCCGCTCGATAGTACAGGGGCCTGACCCTCAGGCTCACGACTAAGGGTGGGCTGCCCCATCAGCGAGTGAAAAAACCCCGCCACTGCTGTTGTGCCGGTTCGTGACCGGAGGGGACCCAGCAGCAGCGTTTGGGGCGCATTGGATGCCCTCTCCAGCCGGACTCTCCCAGCCTATCGCCTAGCACCGCAGTGGGTGGGCTGGAACCAAACGCTCATCACTCTTGGACAGCCCGAACCCCAGATTCCTACCCACCCCTCATACCTTTCCTTTCCAGACCTTCCTTTCACCTCATACCCTTACAAAAAAAAAAAAAAAAAAAAATCATGAACCCACAACAAAACAAACTTAACATCGTTACAGCGGCGAGTAGCAGGCGTCCCTGGTGCGGGCCAAAACTGTTGGTAAATTTTGCCAACGTTCGCGGCCTGCACACAAATCTAAATTCCGTTCATCACCATCTTTTATCCCAACGTCCCAACCTTCTCTTCCTATCCGAAAATCAGATAGCCGAGCCGCCAGACTCCTCCTATCTGGACTGCCCGGGCTTTACCCTTGCAAGCAAGTTCAGACCTAAAGGAGGAGTCTGCCTCTATAGTCGAGCTGACGTCAACTGTGTGCGACTATTGAGTCTGGAAAACTCCAGATTCGACGTAATGTGGGTGCGCGTCAATCTTGCCAGTACGGCAAGATTCTACGCATGTCTATACCGCTCACCGAACCATAACGAATCAGACACTTCCGAACTCTTCAAACATTTGAGCGATACTATTGATGACCTCTTGCCCCGCTACCCTTTGGCCGAGTTTATTGTTCTGGGGGACTTCAATGTTCATAACGAACCATGGTTGAAGTTCTCAGGCCCAACGGACTCGGCTGGCCGACAGGCGGAATCCTTTGCCATTTGCTACGGATTTGAGCAACTAGTTCAGGAGCCTACAAGGGTTCCTGATGTCCAGACTCACCGCTCCAATCTGTTAGACCTATTCTTAACTACTGTGCCACACGGTTATAAGATTGACGTCACAGCGCCTCTGGGATCATCTGACCACTGCCTAGTGACGACATCAATCCCAGTTAACCTCAGACCAACCAATGAGAGGCTGAGGAGAAAAGTGTGGCACTATAGGTCAGCAGATTGGTTCGGTATGCGGGCCCATTTTAACGCTTTTCCGTGGTCAGCTGTTTGTTTTCGGGCTTCGGACCCTTCAAGATGTGCCCAGGAGATTGGTGAAGTCATCAAATCGGCGATGGATGGCTTCATACAATCGACTACTAAAGAAACTGGTGTGGGCTCAAAGCCGTGGTTCAGTCGACAATGCTCCGAAGCAGTTCGACGAAAAAACGTGGCTTACCGAGCCTACAACACATCTCGAACGTCCGAAAGCAGATCACTGGAGGTTATCCACCGCTTACCCGCCCTGGTATAAGTAACAGATGGTTACTCCTTCAGGGCTCTCACAAGGACTCTAATTTTTTTTTTGTTTAACGACTCTACTGTTCCGTAACGCCAATTGCTTTTGACAGGCCGTGTACTAACCAATCGTATCGTCAGAATTTGAACTGTGTAGTTTAAATTCGCACAAGTCAGCTAAAACGACGGATAGCCGTGAGCCGAGCCAGTTGCACAAAAACGGTTCGTCCTGTCAATATCGATCCCCGGTTGTGTTATCGGAATAATCGTAATACGTATTTTTTATCGCAATTTAATCTAAAATAACGAGTGATAACGAACGACAATCCCGTTCCAGTGTTGACAGATGAGGCTTATGCAGATTTCACCATCATTTCACCGGTAAGTTGATTGTGAATTTACGTTATGTATTGTGTTTTTGCATCGCCTGTCACAAGCCATATAATTCATTTATACTTTATCTGTGTGGAATAGCCCTTTAAAGTGCGGCTATTCCAACCCCTGTTCGTTCTTAGAACATTTTTGGTGCCGAAACCAGGGAACTTTAAGATTATAATCTATCTATGCCAAAACGGATAATGCTGTGGAATTTTTCTTAAATTTTGAATAATAATCAATTCGAACAGTAATTAGGTAGGTACCTAGCGCTTGAGTATTTACGACCTACCGCGCATATAATTATAATAGATTAAATTATTATCATTTATTTTGTTTCGTTTTTGGGTACGTTTCCAATCGTGTTTATTCAACATGGCCCCAGCCATTCAAACATTGCGCCGGAAACGGACATTAGCGAATAATAGGTTAGTCAAGACACATGAAATAGCAAAAAGCGCTTTGCACGATGCAACTAAGTGCAACTTACTGTTAGCGCATTATACTACTCTGGAAAAAATAGTTCTTGAATTTGAAACGTCTCACGCGGAAATATTAGCTTTAGATGACACAAACGAAATTGATGAGGATAAAATTCGCGAAACCTTTGACGAGATGTATTATCGAATTGTCGAAATTTACCAGGAATTAACCAGTCAGCCTCTCGATTGTAAAACCGCGAATGCGTGCACAAACGTTAAATTACCAAAAATAAACATTCCAATATTTTCTGGAAATGTCAAGCAATGGCCCGAATTTTACGACATGTTTAACGCTCTGATTCATGAAAACAAATCTTTATCCAACATCAAACGCATGCAGTATTTGTTCTCATGTTTATCTGGAGAAGCTTTAGGGTTAATTCGGACATTTCCAGTACAAGGAGCTCACTACTAGGGTGGATCGCCATTGTATGGAATTTTTTTTTTTTTATAAATTAGTTTTCGCGGGGTGCGGAATAGATGCTCTAGGTTCATACAATTAAGCATACAAAATATCAATTTAAAATTTTGATAGCAAGTACTGCCCCAAAGCAGTTGAATTATTTAAAATCTGGTAAAAAATTGTCCCTTTATAAAACAGTTTTGTGTCAACATTAATACTTTAATTTTTACTTTTACATTTCATAATGAATAAAAATTGCCGCGCCCTATTTAATAATATTAAAAAAATGTGATAATATTTATTTTTCCGCGAAAATTTGACAAATTGCCGAGTCCACTTTCTCGCGCCTCGCTCGCGCACCGCGCATCTTTAGATCAACCGTCCATATCTCGCAGTACAGTTTCAAATTTTACTAACGTTGATCTTCCAACTGACCAACATTACTTTGCTTCATCTACTCCTTCTTCTTATGTTATAAATCCAACAGACAGTGGACTATCTGTTGTATCCAGAACATTGGATCGATACAGTATTTCTGATCAGGCAGGTGCTGCCATCGTCTGCGCTACATTGCAAAATATTGGATTAGTGATTAGTGAACAGATAATCTAACAAACGTGATCGATCGTAATAAGATTCGAAGTGCTCGTGCCAAAACTAGGACCACTCTGACTGCCATCAACCAGCCCCATTTTTATTTGTGCATTTGCATATCGTTTGGCGGCCAAAAGATAAAACATTAATCATGGAGGATGGACGCAGAAAAGTTGTGATAGAAGAACATATCAGTCTTTGAAAGAACCTAGCTCACAATACATTGGCCACATGGGCGTTAAGTTCGGTGATGCTAAAACAATAGCTCACAAATTGTTTGCATATTTTGTGGCAAAATCCATTGATTTAGCGTGCATCGTGGCTATCGGATGTGACGGAACAGCAGTTAATAATGGAACTAAGTCTGGCATTATTCGACTTGTTGAAGGAAAACTCCATCGTCCACTTCAGTGGTTGGTCTGTCAGTTACATGCTAATGAGTTAAGTTTGAGGCACCTTTTCAAATATCTTGATGGAACGACAACAGGTCCTAGAAGCTTTAGCGGCTAACAAGGAAAGTTACTCAAGAACTGTGAACATCTTCCCGTGATAGAATTTCAAGCAATAGAATGCAACTTACCTATGAACCTTACTTATGAAATTACAAAATCCCGTGACGACCTCAGCACAGACCAGCTTTATTTATTGGAAATGTGCCGAGCAATCGCCGAAGGACAATGTAATGAAAACTTAACGAAAAGAAATCCGGGTAAAATCTGTCATTCGCGTTGGTTAACAACAGCCAATACTATTCTCCGACTTTACACATCAACCAAGAATCCAACAGAAATCAGGTGATATTGACTGAATTTGTGCTAAGAGTGTATGCTCCGATGTGGTTTAAAATAAAAACACAGCCTTTAAGACAACCAAGAGCACATTTCAACCGGCAAGACACCTCCACGAAACCATAAAATTGTCTCGTTACCTTCCAGAGCATTTGAAAAAGGTGGTAGATCCCATAATTCAACGCAAAGGGTATTTTGGCCAATCGAAAATATACTTATTAGTATCTTAAACGACGAACGAAGACAGACATTAGAGAGTTGGCTCTCAGACGGATTCCAAGAACGTTGGGGTTCTCTCCAATAAGAGTATTTAAGCTACCTACTTTTAATTTCAACGCAGAAGACTATATTGACTTGATCTACTGGGAAAAAACATCAGAAGCACCTCTTACAAAAATGATATCTAGCGAGACAATAATTGATGCCATTGCAGACCACAAAATTATCGAATTCAACATTTTGTGTAGGTTCCGATTGATGCCCTGTCACACGCAAGCCACGGAAAGATGCATCAAAGTGGTAACGGCATCATGTTCTGCTGTTTGCGGCCTTGAAAGACGTGAAGGGTGTATACAAAATAAGCTAGAATCTTGTCGTATAATGCCAGTATTGAATTCGAAGAAGGACTATAAAATACAATAACTTTTATGATTTTTGACTATATTTTTAAACAGTGTTTGTGATTTTTTTGTGTAGCAATGGTACTTTTATTGTTTCTTGATTAGTAGATAATATTATTAGTAAATGAAAAGTTATTTTTTTTATATTTTAACTACTTTTATTGAGCAAAGATTAAACCCTTCTTTTTCTAGTTTCACGCTATTTTTTAAAAATTTGAATCGACTTGGGGCAGTACTTGCACTCGAAATATCTTAATGCTGTCATAATGACTTTTAAAGGTATCCCCATAGAGCATCCATTCCACACCCCGCTGCTAAGAAAAACATAAAAACAAAAAATCGATCCACCCTACTCACTACGTTGAAGCATATCAAAGATTAATCGCGCGCTATCGTAACGCGCGTGAACTCGCATTTACGTGTTGGCGGGAAATGCTGAATTTAAATTTTCCGCCCAACGATCCTTTTGAATTCCGTCGCGTGTTCGATGTATTTAATGAGGATTTAACAATTTTAAAAGAATTGGATCTCCCAACAGATAATTGGGACTTCGTGCTTTGTTATTTAATTCTGTCGAAATTAGATTCACCTACAAGATGCGCATTCGAACAACTTCAGTCTCCTACCAAGCTGCCTTCATATTTGAAACTCAAAGAGTTTCTTTATAACAAATGCGAAGCTCTTGTACGAGACTTACATTTTTCGACTCGCGATAGCAGTACTATTGACAAACCTCTTGAACGGAACTTTAATCAGGCTGCCAAAAAACTCACTTCAGCGCTTCTTTGCGATCTTAAGAAAGGACAGCCTAAAACAAATAGGTCCTCGTACTCCACCACTTATCTGAAATGCTCCTGTTGCGGGGAAGACCACTCCATTTCCAAGTGCAAGGTATTTGCACTCATGTCAGTTCAGGATCGCCTACAGTTTGTTCAATCACAGCGTTGGTGTTTCAATTGTCTTCATTCTTCTCATTATCTTAAAGATTGTAAATCTTTGTTTACATGTCAAAAATGTCAGCAAAAACATCATACTTTGCTCAATCGAGACGAAAACGCTTCTTTGGAAGATCAGTATCAACACTCCACGTCGTCTACGGACCAGGAGCCTTCTTCCGACTCTAAAATTCAGGTCCTCACCAACTTAGGAGACAAGTCCATAGTACTATTGTCAACCGCCAATGTTGGCATTCGCGATTCATCCGGCCGTTTCCAAACCTTTCGCGCATTGATCGATTCGGGCAGTCAAGCTCACTTCATCACCGATCGTGCTGCGGGGCTCGTAGGCATCCCTCGTCAAGCCAGTTCTCAGAGAGTTAGCGGCTTAGGCCAATCTTCCGCAACCACGTCAGGAGTCATTCAATTAGAGATCGGTGTTAAGGGAAGGGTTCTCTTCAACATCGAGGCACTTACGCTGCCTAGTATCTGTGGCAACATGCCAACTGTTCGTCTAGATAAGTCATCGTGGCATCAGTTGAGAGACTTGCCTCTTGCCGATCCTGACTGTCACAAACCGGGACCGATTGATCTTCTTCTGGGTGCTGAGGTTTTCTCTTCTCTTCTGAGACCTGGTAATGTGAATGGTGGTCCACGTCAGCCATCAGCTTTCAATTCTGCATTCGGTTGGCTTCTTCTAGGTTCAGTTGGTTCGGACACTGCTCACGAAACGAAATCTTTCATCGTTACTAACGAGGACCGGCTCCACGAAGAGGTCCAGCGACTGTGGGAGTTAGACACCATTCCCCAGTCTTCACACCTCACTCCTGAGGAACAATTTTGTGAACAAATGTACTGCACTGACCACTCACGGGACGAATCTTCGGGAAGATACATCGTATCCTTGCCTTTCCGAGAAAGGGGAAGGGATATCTCTTTTCCAGGGTCGCATGAGATCGCTTTACGTAGATTCCATTCCCTCGAGCGCGAACTCATAGCAAATCCAACCTTACGTGAACAATATTCTGCTTTCATGACTTATTTACACAGTGGTCCCATGACTCGTGTCCCTGGAAAAGATTTGCACAAGGAAAAGTATCACATACCTCATCATTGCACTCTTCGTCCAAGCAGCGCTAGCACTAAGTTAAGAGTGGTTTTCGACGCCTCAGCGACGGATGTGAACGGATCCTCGTTAAATGATACCTTGCTTATCGGTCCAAAGCTTCAAAAGAACCTGCTGGAGCTTTTGCTAAAATTCCGTATACCATCGGTAGTGTTTACTGCTGATGTACGACAAATGTATCGCCAAATATTGGTTCAAGAACCAGATCGTGCTTTCCAAGGAATATTTTGGCGTTTTCATTCGTCGGAACCCATCCAAGAGTACCAACCAAACACTGTAACCTATGGTGTCTCCTCCGCCCCATTTTTAGCCTGTCGTACTGTCAAACAGTTGACCAAATATGAAGGTTATGATTTACTGCTAGCGCGTCGTGTGCTAACTTCGGATATTTACATAGATGACATCGTCACCGGTTGTAACAGCTTGGAAAAAGCTCAACAAACGAAAACCGAAGTTATCGAGCTGTTCAAACGAGGTCAATTCAAATTGCGGAAGTGGGTTAGTAACAAACCAGAATTACTCGCCGATCTGCCTCCGGAATACTGCCTCAATTACTTGCGAATCATGGATGTTGACAATAAAGTCCAAATATATTTGGTTTGCGCCAAGTCTCGAGTCACCCCCACAAAAAAGATTTCATTGCCTCGCCTTGAACTGTGTGCGGCAGTTCTTCTTGCAGATCTATTAAAATTCGTCAAAGATTTATACGTACCATTGCTTCCGATCTCCAATATCTTTGCGTGGTCGGATTCAATCATCGTGCTCGCCTGGTTACGTTCTCTTTCGTGTCGCTGGAAGACTTTCGTGGCTAACCGTGTCAGTCACATTCAAGATGCCCTCGAAGGGACTTCCTGGCTTCACGTGTCACCTGGAGATAATCCAGCGGATGTCGCTTCTCGTGGTCAATCTCCAGCCGATCTGATCGATAACACGTTATGGTGGGCGGGGCCTTCGTGGCTGATCCAGTCATCCGATTCTTGGCCGTTGTTCGATGGCAATTTCGACGAAATTGAACTTCACTCTGAGGAACGAGTTCGATCTTTATTTGTCCAACAGGACGAAAATCTGGTGGACCTATTACTAGTTAAATTTTCTTCGATTCGGAAAACCCAACGCATTCTCGGTTACTATCTTAGATTCATATACAACCTACAGAATAAAGAATCTCGTCGTTTGTATCTTCCATTAAACCGTGCCGAAATTCACACTTCACTTTTGACAGTAGTTAAACGCACTCAACATGTACATTTTAATGATGATATCACACGCTTGAAAGAGGGCAACCTTATGTCGAAACAAATGCGGAAGCTTAATCCCTTCATTGACGACCACGGTGTGCTCAGGGTGGGTGGCAGAATATCTCAATCTGGGCTCGAATTCGAGTATAAACATCCTGCCCTATTTCCTCGCGAATCTAAGCTGACTTCTCTTGTGATAGACGCTCTACATCGAGAACATTGTCATCCAGGCCCCAACGGCGTTGTTCGTATCGCTACGGTTCGTACATCGAATGGTTCTCTTCTCACGAGACCATTAACCAAATTATGTCCATTGCCTAGTCAATGTGACTAATCATCTTCGCTTCCGCGGCGCATTCTTTCTTATCATTTTCATTATTATTATTAATATATTTTTTTTCTTTTTCTTCTCTCTTTTCACTGTTTCTTCGTTCACGCAACGTTCCACAGCATTGCCCGTTTTGTTTCTAAATTTTCTTTAAAATACACGTTGTTGTATTTTGGTGGGCGGAATGTTCCGTAACGCCAATTGCTTTTGACAGGCCGTGTACTAACCAATCGTATCGTCAGAATTTGAACTGTGTAGTTTAAATTCGCACAAGTCAGCTAAAACGACGGATAGCCGTGAGCCGAGCCAGTTGCACAAAAACGGTTCGTCCTGTCAATATCGATCCCCGGTTGTGTTATCGGAATAATCGTAATACGTATTTTTTATCGCAATTTAATCTAAAATAACGAGTGATAACGAACGACAATCCCGTTCCAGTGTTGACAGATGAGGCTTATGCAGATTTCACCATCATTTCACCGGTAAGTTGATTGTGAATTAACGTTATGTATTGTGTTTTTGCATCGCCTGTCACAAGCCATATAATTCATTTATACTTTATCTGTGTGGAATAGCCCTTTAAAGTGCGGCTATTCCAACCCCTGTTCGTTCTTAGAACATCTACATTTATTATAAAATGAATCTAGACCTCCAATGTCCCTGCATAGTGGTTAGGCTTCAGGATGTCTACAATTTTACACAAAAACACAAATAACAATATTAAAATATGTACAGGTATAGTAAAATAAAATAGGCCTAAAAATAATACAGGACGAAATAACTGCTTAAAGCCTAGGCCATCTGTAGAGAAAGAAAAAAAAGAAAGGAAACACGTACATTCATTTTTATATTGTAGGAATCTACATTTAAACATATATAAATATTACCGGAGAGTATTACACCCGTCCACTGGCAGTCCCATCGAGAATGTGCATGGCGATCGGTCTGTCCGTACACATAGAACGACTACCGCGCCCCTCCGCCGGATAACCTGATTATGCCCTGGAGAAAAAGTATGTGGGAAGGTTGGGGGCGTGTCCGAAGACCTAGGGACTAAGTGAGCGTCAGGCATTCGGAGGGTGGGCGGAAGGTTGTCGAGCTTGCTCGGCCATTCCTCAAGCCCGCCATGGCGATGGGGGAGGCGCAGTCGACTCTGTGTGAACACTTGTCCGGTGTGGGAGGCGTCTGATTAGGCAGGGACGGCGTCTGATCGTTCCGTCCGGTAGTCACAGTTATCAAACCACAATGGCGAGCGAGCATTAAAGTCTCCTCCTATAACTATGTTACGACCTTTGAGCGCATTTAGGGCGCGCGTCAAGCACAAGATATGTGGTCCGACCGGGTTTCCGTATTTAAAGTATACCGACGGCCGGCGTGGTCTAGTGGTATACGCTTTCGACTACAGATCCGAAGGTCGCGGGTTCGAACCCGGCGTGCGCAAATAAATTTTATTTGATTAATTTGTGTTATTTCACAATTAATTCATTTAAAATAATATATAGTATATTTGCGGCACGTTCCAGAGTGGAAGATACTCTCAGTATCGCCCTGGTGTAAGACCACCATTCAGAATTGAAACGTTGCTTGAAATGGCTTTAGCCGTGTTTGGTGACCAGATCTGAATAGCCAGGTACTTCCCCACCTTCCTCTTCCCCATCTCCCTCCCCTCCCCAATACCCTCAGCCTCACAACATACCCCAATTGGGGATGCCATAGTCTCACTGGCTCCAGACGGGAGCAGTTGGGACTCTTGTGCGGTAATACTGTAAAAAAAAAAAAAAAAAAAAAAAAAAAAAAAAAACCGATATCAGAATGATTTCAGTTTTACCGAAGTTAAATGAGACACAGGTTTGGAACTCGTTTGACAGCCCAACCAGAAGGAGGGGGCTGACCATCGAAGAATTAATCAGAACACCCGCCCCAGGTGAGCTGCCGACTTCGAGAACCGCACCCGGATGACTTACTGGCGTTTTACCTTGCCATGTGTACTGCTCCTGGATAAACATTATGTCGATGTGCAGGTCAGTCATGACCCGCAGCGTCTCGATCATGGCCACCCGGGACCTCTGCAGGTTAATCTGACCTATTATAAGGGGAGAATTACTGTCCATAATCCGTCATTCGAACTTGTGCTTCGATGGCGGCTTTGTATGCCGGGCATGCTCTGTCACCGGTCACGTGATCCGCGCGCTTATTAAACTTAATGCAGGTTGCACATACTGCAGCTTGAGCCTTTTTTGGACAGTCTTCGAAATCATGTCCGGTAACAGAACAGTGACGGCATGTGATGTGAACCTGAGTACATACTTTACTTATATGTCCATATTGATGGCACTTAAAGCACCTTGTTGCTCCTAAATAATCTCGTACTCTGCACGCGTTCCAGCCCAGGAAGCACAAGCCACCATCAATAAGGACTTTCCTAGCCTCTGGATGACATGTTATGATCATATTCATCGTGGGTGTGTCTCTTTTTCCAAAGAGTGCGACTCTGCGCATAGTGCGCAAATAGTCGTCCTTATTTAGGTTACAATTACCTGTAATATTGTTAGCAAAAATTTCCTCAAATAGGGTGGCATCTCTGGAGGGATCTCCCTTTGGTACATCATAAATCACTATCTTTGGTAAGCGTCCCTGGGGGCTGATGATTTTAATGCCTTGCTCAGTTAACTTTGATTCAGCTTTTTTGATATTACTTATACCTCCTGGACTGCTTGTTTGGAGAGCCACGCCACCACCCTTTATTTTCCTAGTACGAACAACCTGGAACCCATCTTTTTTGGGGTTTAGGAGCTCTGTAAGTTTCTTTTGCGTATCTTCTGAGGTCTTACCTTCAGGGATTGTTGGGTAAAATAACACGGTTGGTTTTAAGGGAGGCAGTGATCGCTGGATACCATCCACATTAATAGTTTTGGACATGGGACCAGAAGTAGCGGCACTCGCGTAAGATTTTCTGCTCAGGATTGTCTCAGAAGTTGCGGGAGCAGCTGTTTGTTTTATTAACAAGTCGACCTTATCAGATAATCCTTTTTGGGGCTCTAGTATTTCAGATAGAGCTGCCGCACGTGCCACCGCCGATGCATGAGATACAGCCATGCTGGATATGATTTTTTTTAATATCGTCCATGGATCGGGTAATTATTGATCGCTCGTCTTTGTTCATCTTGTTCTTACCTGTTGTCAGAGTAGTAGAAATGGTGTCCATAAGTGTCCAGATAGATGATAGTGATTCATGGGTGTTGATACTCGAAGTGTCTATAACTAAGGAGTCTGTGATCCTAGGTCGTTTCCTATTCTCCTGATTGGGAGAGCTAGTTGGTTTGGGTTGCGGGGCCGGGATACTTACCTCTGCTGAGGTTGAGGCAATGATCTGCGTGTTGCCATCCTTGGCTGCGTCAGCTATTGTAGTGGGATTTTGTTCCAAGAGTTGACTTCCGTGAATGCTACTGTACGGAGAGGAAGGTTTGTCTCGAGAGCCGTGTGTGGGAGCGGGTTCGCGTACAGATAAGCTATTAATAAGAGCCAAAGAACGTGTGAACGAAAGCAGATCAGCATACAACAAATCGGCAAAGGAATGCAAGAGAATCATTAATAGGTCAAAATTCAAACACGACCTGCAGATCAGCAAAAAGCTGGCTGCCTGCCCGCATGGCAGCAGAGCATTCTGGTCGCTTGCGGGCTCAATAGGTCGGAATTTTTGCAAACCCAGTTTGCCACCTCTTACCAGACCTGACGGCTCACTAGCAAACACCGCCACCGAAAAGGCTAACTTATTAGGGAAAATGTTTGCGGAAAACTCGACCCTCGATGACGGAGGTGCTGTTCCGCCGTCGGTTCCTCACTGCGGCTTCTTTATGAAAAAGCTGAGGATCCGGCATCGGGATGTACTCCACGTCATACGGGGGCTCGATGTTAACAAAGCTAGTGGACCTGATGGAATACCTGCCCTGGTATTGCAGAGGTGTGCTGCGGAAATAGTTCCAGTTTTGACAAAGCTCTTCAAAATGTCCCTGAAGTGTGGCACTGTGCCCTCTGGTTGGAAAAAAGCGGTAATTCACCCTATTCCCAAGAAAGGTGACCGCTCCAACCCGGCCAACTACCGCCCCATAGCGATCACATCAGTTCTGTCCAAAGTGACGGAACGTGTGATCAACGACAAACTGCTCACATACCTCGAGAAGAACAAAATAATCAACGACCGTCAATACGGATTCTGGCGGAACCGCTCGTGCGGTGATCTTCTCGCGTATGTGACGCATGTTTGGGGGCGGTGCCTGGAACGTCACGGTGAGACCCAAACGGTCGCACTAGACATATCCAAGGCCTTTGACCGGGTCTGGCACCGAGGACTTGTCAACAAATTGCCTTCTTACGGACTTCCCGCATCCCTGTGTACGTGGATTGCTGACTTTTTAAGGGATAGGTCGATTCAGGCGGTTGCTGACGGTTTCACCTCTTCCTTACACTCCATAAATGCTGGCGTCCCACAGGGATCGGTTCTGTCTCCGACTTTGTTTTTGTTGCACATCAATGACCTTTTGACATGTGCACCAATTCATTGTTACGCGGATGACAGTACAGTTCATGATAGCTTTTTGTTTGACAAGCCCCCAAAGGGCACACAAACTCCAACGGCTCGGAGGGCTTTGAAGCAGAGAATGGACGGTTATCTCAAGAGTATTTCCTCCTGGGGTAAAAATAATCTCGTCGAATTTAATGTTTCAAAGACCCAATCCTGTCTGATTACGTCTAAAAGGGATCCAAATGACAATCTAGTCTCCTTCAACGGAAGCAATCTTCCGAACAGGCCTTCCATTGATATGCTTGGTGTAACTATAAGTGACCAGCTCAGGTACGGGGGCTCCATTGAAGCCAGAGTAAAGTTGGCCTCTCAGAAGCTGGGCGTACTGTACAGGGCCCGCAGATACTTTAATAGTACACAACTGCTGACCCTGTACAAATCGCAAGTGCGCCCTACTCTCGAATTTGGTAGCCATCTCTGGTCCGGAGCCCCTAAATACCTGAAAAAAACCCTTGACTCTGTGCAAAAACGGGCGGTCCGTTTGACAGATTCCCCAATCTTAACAAGCGGACTGCAATCTTTAGAGCACAGGCGTCAGGTAGGTATGCTGTCCTTGTTCTATCGGTATTACAATGGAAGATGCTCTGAGGAACTAGTGTCATTGATCCCTTCGGCACCGGTGCATAGTCGGGATACACGCCAAACGCGCGCCCAACATTTGTACACGGTTGACATTTGTCACATGAGAACGGGTCGCTTCTACGATTCGTTCTTAAGTTCAACAGCTCGGCTGTGGAACGAACTACCGGCCTCTGTGTTTCCTCCCTCCTACAACATGGGACTCTTCAAGACCCATGTTCACTCCTTCCTCTCCACAAAAAGACCCTCCACACAGCATCCCCAAAGATGACATAGGCCCTGAGGGAAATTATTTTCTTCAGGGCCTCCTGTGTGGAGTTAATATAAAAAAAAAAAAAAAAAAAACTGAATCTATATTTCATTTTAAACAGTGTTCAAAGATATTTAATATTTTTTTTATAGTTAATATGTTAGTCAAGCCATTTTTTTTAGTAATATTTAGAACAACTTTTGAGTTTAACTTGTTTTACTTTTTAAAGTTTAAACAGAATATAAAAATAGTTAAAATGGTAAATAGATATGAAACGACAATATCTAATCTAAAATTTCCCTGTAAACAATGTTTTGGGTTGTAACTCCAGCATCATTTATACCTTGACGACTTCCGTCGACTATTTGATTTTTTAATGAATTTATTGTTTTGACTCTGGAGCAAGCTACATACAATTGTCCATGCGTAAAGACGGGTTCTGGTAAATAAACACCAATCTGATTAAAAGTTTGACCCTGCGATTTATTAATTGTCATTCCATAAGCAAGCTGAACTGGGAACTGGCGCCTGTAAAGATTAAAAGTACATCTGCGGAAGTATCTAATATAATTCTAAATGGATGCTTCCCCTTTTATATCCTGTGATTATTTCAACCTGTAAAATGTTATCTGAAAATTTTTTAACTATCAATCGAGTTCCGTTGCATAAGCCATTTGCGATGGACATATTTATTAACAGCATTACTATGGCTCCAATCTTCAAATTCAATGCACGAACAGGTAAACCGGGTGGATTGAAAGAATTTAAAAATTCCAATGGAAATCTAACCTGCTCCTCGGGATCTGGATTACCCTAGTCATCTCTCGCGAAATCAATACTATAAAAAGTTTTCAAGGGACCTTCTAATTTTTCTAGACTTTTTCGTTAATTTTACGTGCATCTACATTTTTGGGACACAGTATCGCTCTGTCACTGAATAAATTTTAATCGCTACAGAATGAGAATCTCCGTAAAGTGCGCTAATAACATCTTGGCAAATCGTACTTGACGGTAAAACTATTTCATGACGGTACGCAACTTTAAGGAGTTGGTAATGTTCCATTCCCCAACTCCAACAACCATTCGGCAAACACAGTCTGGTCGCTAATAAATTTCCTATAAATAGCATGAGGCTTTCTAAACGGCACAACTCTCGGGTATATGGGTTATGATTAAAACGTCTATTCTGTATTATTTGTAGGTCGTTTAAATATGTAAGCTCCCGATTTGCGAACCGAGCCAGGAAAGAAACGCAGCAACTGCAAACGGCGTTTCGAGCCATTTGCGGTTGTTTCGTTCCTTTCCTATAAATCGAAGTTCAGCTCGTGTACATAGCATGAGGCTTTCTAAACGGCACAACTCTCGGGTATATGGGTTATGATTAAAACGTCTATTCTGTATTATTTGTAGGTCGTTTAAATATGTAAGCTCCCGATTTGCGAACCGAGCCAGGAAAGAAACGCAGCAACTGCAAACGGCGTTTCGAGCCATTTGCGGTTGTTTCGTTCCTTTCCTATAAATCGAAGTTCAGCTCGTGTACATTGGGGCAGACCCATGGTGGACCTATTTGCATCCAAGAGAGCTCATGTTGTAAACAGTTATGTATGCATAGACCCCACCGACACAGCAGCCCTATATCACAATGCTTTCAGCAGGATTTGGTGCTTCCCACTGGCATGGGTATTTCCACCGCCCTGCTTGATACCGAGAGTCCTGGAACATCTAAACAAGTGTGTCGGTATTTACCTATTGGTAGTACCGAGGTGGCCCAAGGTGTTCTGGCTGCCAGATCTCCAGTCGAGAGCATGTACATAGCGTGAGGCTTTCTAAACGGCACAACTCTGATAAAAATGACAGAGGAGATAAAAATGGAGAAGCAAAGAATGTGTTTCAACACTTTTGCTTTTTTCCCGAAAGTAATGGGTAAAAATGTGGTGCGTGGTGTAATGTTTGAATGTGGATGCAGCGAGAGGCATCTGCCTAATTTTATAATTAAATACATATGCTTGCGTGTAGATGTAGCGGACTGCGTGTCAACACTTTTTCTTTTTGCCCAAAACTAACGGGTTAAAATGTGGTGTGTTATGAAATGTTTGAATGTGAATGAAGCAAGATGTGTGAGCCAAATTTCATATTTACGATTTGATGTTCGAATGTAAATAAAGTGAATGCTTTCATTGAAATCAAATAGCTGTAGGTACCTGACCGACCCCCCTGTGGCCTGTGAACAAATTTTAAATGAACAAATTGGCCGTCCAATTAAAAACCTTGATCGTTTCCGATTTAAGTAGATATATTAATTGGCAAGCTAGTTATGTAATTAGTTCCATAATTATACCATTCATGGATGATTAGTAACTTTAAAATATCAAAGCGTTGAAGTGTCATCATTTTCATCACGCCTTTGGAAAGACATAGAGAGGATTGTGAAATTAGTTCCAGTTCAAAGTAACGCCGGCTGAAGTTCATTCATTCTCGAGGACTTAAAAACGCAGACAGTAGAGAAGTTTTGACATCCTGCAAACGACAAAAATTATGCATATTGTTAATTCATTTATTAATATATAATATTTTAATGTTATATTCATTTTTTAACTTGGTACAACAAAAAAATCTGCAATAAGAGACAAATGATCAGAAGAATTGTGCAAAATTTACAGAATCGGCGTTAATGGCGATTGTCAAAGTTTCAAATGTAATATCAAATAGCAGCCAGAACTAATTACATACATTTTGTAATATATATTACTTGTACCCAGTGGCGGTTCTTCCCTTAGGTCAATTGGTGTTTGACCCCCCAAAATTATAAGACAACAATAATAAATATAATAATCAATTATGTGCATCAAAACATTTAAAATGTAACGCGAAACAGCGGCGGCGGCGAGTGACTAGCAGTGACATCTGTTGTCTCTAATAGAAGCTTTCATTCTCAAGTCCACACGATTCGCTGGGTCAATTTAAAGAATGTCCAATTTGGCATCTTCTGTCCCTACGCGCGCCATAGAATAAACGAGATGGCACTATATTTTTCGTCGAAGTAAAAATTAGCTTCCGAAGAAAGTTTAGGGACGCTTAGGTCATGACCGTGGGGGAGACAACACGGTGAATATTATATGTTTTACAGAGATGGTGACATAAACAAATGTCGTTTTTTCATTTTACACGCTTGTAGTGTGTGGAACAATGGTTGTTTTTCAATTGCATAGTTCGGGAAAGGATTAGAATAATTATTTATGTTGTTATCGATTTAGAATGAAACAAAACAAAAAACGTAAAAAATCATTGTCAAATAGAATCAAACACTGATTTTATTTATTTTAATGTTGTGGACAACTACATTAAAACTTAATATCTTAAAAATAATTTGCCGTAAGTACATGGATTGTGTATTTATTTCCAATTTATTATATTAACATAATATTTATTTAGAGTCCGCGACTCTAAAACTCTATAACAAATTGATATAGTTAATAATATATGGGCATTTTTCACAATATCAAATAAAGATTAGTCACACATTTTTTTCAAATGACCTACCACGACTGAATCCCTAGAGCCGCCTCTGCTTGTACCCTATGTTTAAACATATATATTTAAACATAGGGGTTTATTAACCATCTACAAACACAGTGCACGATCTTGAGATATGTTATTTGAATATTATAATTAAAGAGTCGCTCATGTTTTCTTGTCTCAAGTGTTAATAGCGTTTTAACTTTTGTATGATAATACAATTTGACGTTCAACATGTAAAATTTTATAGCTATGAATTTTAAATATTACAATGGCGTCCAACGCGTCTTGTATTTTAATCTTATTGCATTGTGATGACTTTCAAATGTTACAATGATAGTCAATAATTGAAACGCCTGATGGTCAAAACACAAATGTAACTTACTATCTAATAGAATTATGCAAACAAACTTTGTAACTTTAAGGTCCGCTTCGTGTCACTAATAAATATTATAATGGCATTACCAAAACCCAGCTTAACTCAAAACACCAGTTTTTGTAGTTGGGCCCCTGTGATTATAAGCTCCGAACCGAGCCAGAAAAGGAACGCAGCAACTGCAAACGGCGTTTCGAGCCATTTGCGGTTGTTTCGTTCCTTTCCTATAGATAGCATGAGGCTTTCTAAACTCACAACTCTGATAATTAAATACATATGCTCGCGTGTAGATGTAGCGGACTGCGTGTCAACACTTTTTCCTTTTGCCCAAAACTAACGGGTTAAAATGTGGTGTATTACGCTTTCTTTTTTATCATTGGTGGATATGTCCTCCATTGTCAATTGCAATAAGCAGACAGTAGAGATGTTTCAATAGATGAAAGTTAGGCTTTTATTTACGTTATAATAATGACATTAATTAATTAATTATAACATGATAATATTCACCTTGAGATGCCAGAATTCTGCGCTGTCCTTTGTTCAGAACGTCGAGTCAAAGCGTTGCACTGTCATCACGACTTGAAGGCTTGGAGACGATATTTCTGAAGCAACGCCAGTAACGTAACGCCGGCTGTCCTTCCTCGGCTTTCTCGAATACTGAACGTAGACGTTTCAGAACCCTGCAAATGACATTCGATACAGTTAGGCATTTTGTATAATTTATCAATATATATTGCAAAATTTACAGACTCGGCGATAATGGCAATTGTCAAACTATCATACGTCTGCCATTTTACATACCTGTCCAAGAAACGCCATCAATAACCATCGATGAAATCGCCTAGGTGTATTTTTAACCGAAGATCCACACACGACGCCCCGTGAAGGTGTCCATTGTCAATTGCATACAGTGGAGATGTTTCTAAACCATGTAAATGAGATTTGATACAGTTAGCCATTTTGATAATCATTTATTAATATATATTATTACGTTATATTATGGGTAAAACTCACTTTAAGTTCATTTTCGATCTTACAGCATCGTCAATTGGAAAACGCAGACAGCAGAATACGTTTCAAAACCCTACAAATGAGATTTGATACAGTTAGCCATTTTTATAATCATTTATTAATATATATTGTAACGTTATATACATTTTCAACTCGGTACAGCAAAAACATAACATTAAATAAGAATATTTACCTCACGAAAATTTAATCCAACAACCACCATTTTTTTTCGTCACGTTATGAATCCATATTTCTTAAAGAATCCCATGATGCAACTTGATCCAAGTCGTCGAAGACACGCGGAAATTCATAAAGAATAACATCCACTAATATCGTATACATTTCAGCGGACTTGATAATATTTAAAACACAAACCGATAGTGGGTTTCTAGAAAGCAGTCCGCCATTTGCCAAAAATACCACGTGACACGGCGTCCTAATATAATGATACCATTATGCAAAGAAAAACATTTACACATAAATTAAACCACATTCCCTGAAATATGGGAAATTTAAAAACATCTTTCGTGAAATTTAAAAAAAAAATCAACGATACCTGATTAATTCAGACCCGACGCTCGATCAAAATCAATCGTGTTTTTAATTTACGTTCGAGTAATGCGAAAAACGCACAATTTTCAAGCGACAGAGGCGCAAGAAATTTTTTTTTAATGATTTCGCGTTCGGGGTGCGTTCGATGTCGAATAAAAATATAAACTGTCGAGGAGAAAAAGTTTTACAGATCATCCCGATCTATGAAAACGAAACGTTGCAAAAATGCACCAAAATTTGGCGGTTTCGAAACCGCGCGCGTGGCAACACTCGTGATTTCTGCAAAATTCGGCAGAGAAACGTCGATTCCCAGATTTGGAAGCTCTGACAATTATACGGCCGCAATCGACTTTTTGCCAGAGTTTCACCGGTCCTGGCGGCGGGAGAGTGAACCGCGGTACTCGAGTATGGCGCGCCTCGAACGCTTCCAGTTTCCGCCGACAGAGTTCCTCTAATTTTCCCGCCGTACGAATCCGGTAGAGTTTCTAAAAAATCCGGATTACTCGGTTTTTCGGGTTTTCCACGCAAAATTGAACATGAATTCTTTTCCCACAGAGAGGCGTCCCCGTCTCCTTTTTCCTGAAGCCAGAAACAAATGAAAGGCAACTTTTTTCAAGCACGCCAAAACGAACCTAGAGTGTAAACGACTTGAGGGGTTAAGTGGTCGATTTTTGCCTAATTTTAAGCGACCAAATAAAAACAAAGAAACTGCGTATTACTACCTATATGTATACTACTTCAGTTGTAAGGAATAAACCCTCTTTTCAATGTCATACATATCAAATCAAGTAATACTCTAAAGATAAGTATTAGAAATAAAACTTACCGGCAATACCTTTCGGACACACGAATAAATAAGTAAAACAAAAGATTTTTACTCACCTTTGGAAAACTCGTGTAAAATATTTAAAAAAAAAAACAAATTAAACAAATATTTGAATTTTTTTTAAATGTATATTCATATACCCACATATTTTATATCTACCATGTCAACAAACTGCATTTGTATTTATTTATGTTGACTCACTCCGACGTATAATTTACATATATGTATGTAACTACTTATTAGGAAGAAAGCTACAACCAAGAATTTAACAACAATAATTGACCATTTTTTAACGAAATTTGAATTCTCGTCCGCTGGTTAAACCGCCTTAACGGTCTTAACTGGGGACCGATGTCAGGAACTCTGTCTTACTGGGACAACATTCTACCTCTGAGCTTCAAAGAACAATTTTTTTCTGACATTTTGTTGGCGTAATTTCAATTTAATTAATAAAAATATTACCGGTAGTGAATTCCTTATTTTTTATGGCTACCTTCTTATTGTAAGATTATAAGTTTGTGAGGCATGGAATGAAACGAGGAGTGTGTGTTTAGACCAAATTGTTTGGCGGTCCGTCCTCTGCCCATCCCTGCAGAGAAACGGCGTGATGGTTAGTTAGTTATTCATAAGGTTCTACCCGAATATATTTTGGTTACCTACATAGATAGTGTCTCGGAAATTCCTTTGCGATCTTATTTTATTTATATGGGGCAACTATTGACTTTTAAACAAATCTAGAATGAATATTCAACTTATCATTGGTTCTGGGTCTTCGATCTTCGATCCCCATTTGCGATCGTTACCTTTTTGTTTCGCTGTATTTTTCATGTTTTGTTTAGACGTATTAATATAATCGCTTCTCTTAAAAAATATTTCCTTTTTGGCGTTTTTTTTATATAATTTCAACTTAATTCTATGAATTCAAAATGTTACTTCAACTTTCAATTCAGAAAACTTTTTGGCTGTTGGCTGTTGGATACGAGATAGAACACAAGTCAAAATATCGTACATAAATAACTGAAAATAATTTATTCTATTTTTATGATACTTTACTGTCTTAACCTTTGTATTATATAAACTGCGTGTTTCTCACAAATGTATAAATATAAATAGAATAAATATTGAATGTTTTAAATATTTTTCCACTTAACTGGACTTTCCCTTCTAATGACACTTTAATTCCCAATTTGAGACTCCCACCACTTCTAAACCTTCCACCTTATTCTTACCCCTCCTCGCTATTTGTGATTAATAATGAATTTTTAACTTTAATGTAAATCTAATCCTGATGATTTTTTTTTTAATTTTTTTTTTTTTTTTTTTTTATTGCACAACAGATAGATTATCCAATTACTGTACAATTCTCAATTTGACAATCTTAACACCTATGAAGATAATTACTATACAAAAAAACTTTAGGCTATTTAAAGAAGAATTATATATATCTAGTGCTTCTGAGATTTCATTCAATAGCACCATTCCTCTTGTCATGCTATGTTGTGCTAGAATATCTGTTCTGCCGTATGGTGTGAACATCGTTCACAAAACATGAAGATTGTGTATAGGTATAAATAAAAGTGATGTAAACAAAGTTATTTGTCGTTATAATAAACCTATTATACTATTAATTACGTATAAATAATTACAATAATGTTCTGTACTGTGTTATATAAATTCATTTTTTTATGAAGTATAATATCAACGAATTGTCCAAAATTAATTAAATCAATTGGGTCCTGTCTTCGCGATGATCGCCTGGACATTAGTGACGTTATTTCTGGTTGATTGGTTATTGATGGTTCTCAAATATGTAGACTCTCTTAACTGGGTTTTATAAATTGACTTTTTTCATATATATGACCGAATATCACGTGCAATTTAAAACCAATTTTCAGCCGAGTGCATTGAAATAATTGAATCTATAACTGTCCTGGTGAAGGTACAGTGGTACCGAAACCGGTAGACAATAAAATTTATCAATAAATTGACCTTAAACCGATTATTTTCATTTCATTTATTTTAAATGTCAAATCACAGCTTCTTTTGAAAAAATAAATATATTTTTGTTTGTTTGAATATAAAACTCACTGGTGTATAAGAAGTTATGAAGTTGTTTTTATGATAGTGTAAGAAATGATTGTCGAAGGACCTTGGATGATTGAGCAATGACCACTGCACACAAGACAATATTTGTTGTACGGATAAACGAAGGACTCACCATTAGGAAAGGGCACTCGTTTCTTCCCGTCTTTTCTCCTCACAACAATGTCACTTAACACGAAGCGGTGTGCACGATATAATATAATGTCTTAGAGGTAAGTGAGATGAGATCTCGCGCGAATGCGGTTTTATTGTGAGCGGTTCGGGTTATTGCAACATACTGATTACCAAAGGGCACATAAATTAGCAGGAATGGAAAGGAAGGTAGGACAAAGGACAATAATACTATCTCAGTACAGTGGTCGCAGGTATTTGTGTATGTGTGCATGAGATGTATGTATAAATTAATGTCTATTGCGCATTGGCGCAACCATGCCCCCCGCTTGGAAGGGGATGAAAGAATCCACTTCCATAAACCATAAGAAGGTCAGTACGCTTTAACGTTAAAACGAACAAAATTGTAGTAACACGCCGTAAAATTAATATTAATTTGTAAAAAGGTTAGAAAAATGTTAATATGTGATGCTATTGTATTAATTTAGTAATAAAATTAATCAGCGGTAAATTTAAACCAAATTAAAAATTTTAATGTAGAAAATAAAAGAGAGGGCCTTAGATGTACCACCTGATGACCAAGTTGCCAAAGACTATTATTGCGACGGTAAAGGGCAGAGTTTTACTACTGCTATGCGGTATATGCCGGTGTTCGTTTTGACATCAGCAACACGGGTCACTCCGTCCAAACCGGGATTTACGTTGACTATTATGCCAATAGGCCATTGAAGAGGCGCGATATTGTCACACTTGATCATTACAATTGTGCCTATCGTTACCGGGTTTGAACTCGTGTTCCATTTCTGCCGCGATTGTTAAGTATTTAAATATTCCATACGCCAGCAGTTCCAGAAAGTCTGGACAAGATGATCGACGAGATGCTTCCTTTGCAGTAAGTTCACTACTGCAAAGGAAGCGTCGTCATTTTTCAAAACCGAGGCAAACAAAACGATTCTGCGGCCACTAAATGACTAGAGAGCAGAGTTAAAGTAAATTCACTCCCCTGCACAATGTATTATCAAAATGTGCGGGGATTGAGATCTAAGACCGATGACTTCTTACATAGTGTTATTATACAAGACAACGACTTTATATTATTGTCAGAGACCTGGCTCAACGACAGTATTCATAATTGTCAACTGTTCGATCAACGATATGACGTCTTCAGAAAGGACAGAACTTCAGGCCAATCAAGAGGAGGAGGAGTGCTACTAGCCGCGAGACGTGATCGCGTCCAACAATGCCAGAGACTCACGTTTCTAGAAAATGATGGCGAAAACTTATGGATTAAGGCCAAAATAAATGAAATTAGTATTTATATATGTATAGTGTACATTCCACCGGCTTCACAGAGAACTACTTACTCTGATTTTTTCGATAAAATCATAGCTAGTTTTAACTTTTTAGTAGATAAAAAAATTATTATTGTTGGCGATTTTAACTTACACTCCTGTGTGAGTCACAAAGCAACTCAAACAGATTTGTTATATTTTATGGAACTATTTCAATCCGAACAGAAAAACTTAATCACTAATATAACGAACAGGACACTGGACGTTATTATCAGTAATTTTGACTTAAAAGTGTTCAAATCCGTATACTCACTTGTTAGTGAAGATTCATACCACCCATCTTTATATATAGAATTCGCGCTCAATGTAAGCAAAGCCTATTGTCGGAATTTATTAAATGACGTCAATGGAAATTGTGTTAAGCGAGGATGGAATATAGAACGTGGTAATTTCGAATATTTTTATGTTTACTTGAATTCTCACGACTGGAAACCCTTATTAAAACTTAAAGATGTAGATTTAGCAGTAGAATATTTTTAATGTAATTTATGACCTTTTTGACATGTGTTTTGAGAGAAAGCGTGTACCTTGTTTTGAAAGAAGATACCCTAAATGGTTTAATGGTGAAATTATTAGTGACCTGGAAAAGAAATGCAAACTTCACAGAAACTGGAGGCGCACCGGATTGATAAGATATCGGGAAAAGTTTTGCATTCTACGATCTAAAATCAAACGTAGTATAAATATTGCGTATAAGAATTACATAAATAATATCGAAAAAAACGTCAAGAGTGATCCGAAATCCTTCTGGAAATTTGTATCCGAAAAGAGGAAAGACGGTGGGTTTCTAAACTCAGTGTCATGGAACGGAAGTACTCATACTGGGCCCGATATTCCGGAAGCATTTGCGAATTACTTTAAGTCAGTCTATAGCGAACATAGTGCAGAATTTGACTCATACACCCCAGGCGGTTACTCTTCACTAGCTCAAAATGTTGAAATTTTAAGTGTAAATAAAAATGATTACCTAGCTGCAATTAAAAAACTAAAACCAAAAAAATCTGTTGGACCAGATTTTATTAACACAATTGTCCTGAAGGGACATGCAGATCCGTTAATGGTACCGCTTTTACATATCTTTAATATTTCACTTAACTCCGGTAAGTTCCCCGACCGCTGGAAAATCTCAAAAGTCACGCCCTTACACAAAAACGGCGATAAATCATGTGTATCTAATTACAGACCTGTGGCAATTCTTTCGGCACCGGCCAAATTATTTGAACTCGTAATACAAAAACGTATATACTATAAAGTAGAACCATTTCTCATAAACCAGCAGCATGGGTTTAGAGAGGGCAGGTCTACAACGACCAACTTAATGGTATTTACGGATTACGTCTCCAATATATTGGACAATAACGAACAAGTATATGTCTCATATAATGATTTTGCGAAAGCTTTTGACAAAGTGGATCACCTCATATTACTTAATAAACTTGAAAGCTTCGGCTTCTCATACATGCTGCTTTTGTTCTTTCATAATTATTTGTCTAATAGAAAACAATACGTTGTTTACGGGCAGTTCACATCGAAACTCTACGCCACAAATTCTGGGGTCCCTCAAGGGTCTAATTTAGGACAACTATTATTTTTATTGTTTATTAATGACATAGGGATGTTTATAAGATTTGTAAAATTTTTATTATTTGCGGATGACATTAAACTATACACCTGTATAACGACAAATGAATACTCCATTCGTCTACAAATCGATATCGACGGTATAGTAGAGTGGAGTCATCAAAATAAACTTCATTTTAACAGTAGTAAGTGTTCAATTATGTGCATTACAAGGGCAAAGCGTACTTTATGTTTTAACTATAAAATGTCTGGTACCTCTCTAAAACATATTTCGATAACAAAGGATTTAGGAATCACTTTTGACACGCGTTTGACTTTTCGAACTCATGTCGATTCGGTGTGCAACTCTGCAATGCGAATGCTGGGTTTTGTTATATGTAATTCGAAATCTTTTACAAATACGGCAGTCATAAAAATGCTTTATTTTACTCTGGTTCGCAGCATTCTTGAGAGTGGATCGATAATATGGGGACCCGAAGATGCCCTTTACTCAAATGATGTAGAAAAGGTGCAAAAAAAGTTTATGCGATACCTCTACATGCGAGAGTTCGGATATTACCCTTTATTGTATCCCTCTGATTTTCTTGCCGGAATGCTGGGGATAGAACGTCTAGACGTTAGGAGAAATATTGCAATGGTGTTAGTGGCGCACAAGCTGCTAAATGGGCACATTTGCAATCCAGATATTCTGGAACGAATTTCTTTTTATGTCCCTGATAATTTCATCAGAGCTAGACAGCACAGATTATTTATTTTTCCAAGGGGCAGGACCAACCTACCAATGATCATGCCTTTGGGGAGAATAACTACTTTGTTAAATCACATTTCTTCTGTGATTGACATTTTCAATTTGAACCAAAGAGAATTTAAGACGGCAATAAGCATACTATTTAACAAATCTGGTTAATCAGATAGTATTGATGCACTTACCCATGCAAATAAATGTATGTACTGACTTCTTATAAACTGTAATTTATAAACTGTTATTTGTGAAATGTAAATGGCTTATACTGTTTTTCACAATAAATCAATAAATAAATCAATAAATAAATATATACATATATGTGAAATGTATATGTATAGCATCAATATAAACTGCTTGAGATTTCTTACAGTGTTGGCTAACGGATGTATTATTATAATAATAAAAAAATATTTTTAATTGTCAAGTCTCTGACAGCCCTGAATTGTTGAAGCTACTTTGCCATACACTCCGGCCATAGTGGCCAAGTTGAGATATAAATTTGATTGTAACAATAAACTCACTACTATTTGCGCTACTATAATACTTTGCTAGATTATATCTGTTGGCAAGTCACCTTTACTGTATATTTTATCCTGTGTAAATGAAGTGTTTTCTATTATTGTAGCATTCTATGCCTTAAGAAAATTTCAGCTGTATCACATTCAATGTCGTTTTATATGCATATTGTTGTGTTCTTCAATTTAATACTAATATTCGCCTATGTATCACTGTGAACTTATAATATAATGTATCACATTACTGTAAAAGCCTTTTATGGCGTTTAATAAATAAATAAATAAATAAATAAATAAATAAATAAATAAATGTGTAGGCTACTCCTGTTATTCCAACCCGATGTAGTTTTTTTAGCAGTAAGGAATGAGAGACCGTATCAAATGCTTTCGCAAGATCGAGAAAGACAGCCAGTGGTTTGCGACCAATGTCAAGATTATAGGAAACGATTTTCGTGAGGGCAGCTATTGCATCAGATGTACTTCTACCTTTGCGAAAGCCATATTGGTTGTCTGATAATATGTTGTTATCTTTGAGGAACTTACAGAGTCTATGTTTCACAGCTTTTTCTACAATTTTAGATATTGTGCTTAGTAAGGATATCGGTCGGTAGTTATTTACAGATAATTTGTCACCTGCTTTGAAGATTGGGATTATTGTAGCCTGTTTTAAGGAGTTAGGAAAAGTACCAGTTTTGAAGCTTGAGTTGATTATGTGTTTAAGAGGGGGGGCGATAAATTTTTGGAGGTGTTTAATAATTTTTGCCGAGATGTGATCTATTCCGGTGGAGTTACTGTTTTTGAGAGATGCTATTATTTCCATAATTTCTGATTCAGTAGTGGGAGTGAAGTGAAACGGGTTGTAGGTCAGAGTACTGATAGGTATACCATTTGCAAGATCTTTCTCTGAGACGTTTTTTCTGGCTAAAAGTTTTTTTGCTAAGTTGGGACCGATATTGCAAAAAAATTGATTGAAATGGTCGGATATTTTTTCAGGTTCAGAATTTACATGTATTGTTTTGTCTTCGATATTAATTTTAACAATAGGTGTGTCAGTTTTATTAATGTTGGCTATATCTTTAATGATATTCCAAATTTTGTTTTTATCATCGGTAGCTTCACTGATTTTTTTTTTGTAATAATCCCTTTTAACAGTGTCAATTATTTTTTTGCAGTTATTTCTATAAAGTTTGTAGAATATGAGAGATGCATAGTCGCTAGGGTTTTTCCTACAGAAGTGATGGATCTTATCACGCTTTCTGATACAGTGGAGAATACCAGCAGTGATCCATGGTTTAATTTTTGTTTGCGATCGGTTTGTTTTAGTTTTTGAATATGATGTTGCTTTGGCCAAGTGGTTATGTAAAGTATTTATAAATAAATCGCATGCAGAGTTGGCATCAGTACAAGAATAGATGAGTTCCCAGTTTTCTTTCGAGACATGATCTAGGAGAATTTCATAAGAAATCATTACTTGGGGTGGAGCATTTTGAGTTGGTTTGTGAATTTTTTTGGTAATGGAAGTAATGATTGCATAGTGGTCTGTTATAGTTGATTGATATACAATGAATTTGTTGTCTAGTTTACTCTTAACGAACACATGATCTATACAACTACTATTGTTTATGTCTGATTCTCTTGTTGGAGTGGTGACAGCTGGCAAATATCCTAATAAAGTTAGTGCATTTAGGTATTCGTTGGCTTGAGGATGCGTTTTGTTGATTATATTTATGTTAAGGTCACCAATTATGTAAGTGTTTTGGCAGTGTTTTATGTTTGTTAATATTTCTTGTAGTGAGTATAATAATGGGGTTATATCATGTGTATTCGGAGATCTGTATATAGTAAGGATTGTTATGAGGTTATCAAGTTGTATTTGAAGGCAGTTGGCGTTTTTAATTCTGACCTCTTTGACTGAGTGTGGGATGTGATTTTTGATGTATACAATAACGCCATCGTTTTGAGTTTGGTTATGTAGTGTGTTATAGTGATTGTAGTTTTTATTGTTTTAGGAAGGAAATTTTTTTGAATCCAGCATTCGGTCAAGACAATTACATCGAAATCTAAGGCAAGGTCAGTAAGAAGAATGGATAATTCATCAAAACTTTTGTTAATACTTCTAATGTTCATTGAAAATATCATAAGGGTAGAATTAATTAATAATAATTGACGTACAACTTCAGAATCGTTGGTTGATGAACATGGGATAGGTGTTGTATTATCTAGTAGATCTGTTAAGTCTTCCATTTTTTGGTTTTTTGCATTGCGTTAATTATTAATAGTAAAGATGTAGTGACAGTGATATCTTTATTAGTAATATAGGTATTGATTTGTTGTGAAGATGTAACATAAGAATATAATTTATACTTGGTCATTTTGAAATTAGGAAGATTATAGAAATAAGAATTGAAAGCAATGGTATTATGAATATGTGGTATACATGGGATTTGAAATAATGATTTTGAGATAAAAATCTTGTTTGTAGGTAAAAATAACGCACGGTTAAGTAATGTAAGAAAAAAATATTTCCGAAAATTCTTATTGTTCGCCGAACTAAAAACAATAAAATTTAAAAAGTTAATTTCATTCTTGTTAGTAATTAAAGTAATATTGCATTTAAGGGTAATCGTATCAATATGTAGAATATTATTAAAATAAGTTGTACCACTGGTTTCTGTTGTTGGCAATAGTCGAGAAGGAGTTCGCCAGTTATTAAATGCAATAACAAAATAAGAAATGTATATAATTGTATAAAGCATAGTAAGTTGTAATGGTTTTGATGCAATTACAATAACACATTTTTTACATGATAAGAAAAGTAGATTACTGGAAAGAGGTGATTGTATTAAGTTATTTGATCGATTAAAAACAATGATGGGGTACATGCTTTTGTTAAATGTTGTGATATGATGCACTTTTACTGAGATAATACAGACGGAGGCCTCTAGCGTCAGAGTCGAGAAATAAGTAATTACAATCAAATGGATGGGTGGATAAAGCTTTACAGGGTTGAAGGCAGATGTCTCTGTGAGGTAGAGAGGTGGACCAATCGTAGGCCTCGATTTAATCTCCCACCAATCAAGAGGGTCCAGAAGATGCGAGGCGGCAAGTTGGCGTGGTTTACCAAAACAGACAAAGGAATGGACTTTGGACAGGGCGGGGCTATCTCGATTTATTACAGGAAAAAACGGGAACCTTGTTAGTGGGGTGGTGCGATGACGTCATGGGATTGGAATGCAAGGGTGTGACGAACGGGATTGTAAACCATCGACAAACGAGGGGGACGTGTTTCAAGAAAGGTAAGAAACATAACGCGAACGAACTGAGGACTGAGAGAAATTGGTGGAATCCTACGTTAAGACATATCGGAAGTGGAAATCAGTGGGGGAGAGGGCAGTTACACGTGTCACTTAAAAGAAAACAACAGAAATAAGGGAAAAACAGACAAATTACGTAAGAAAAGTGAAAAAAAAGCAAACATTGAACTTCTATCGTAAGCATGACGTGGGACTGCAAAGAAACAGCGTTGAGTTTACAGGAGATTGATGGCGCGGAGGTAGTTGCAAAAGGGATACCAAGAGAAAAAAGGTTGGCGTTTCAGACACTTGAAAGCGCTGATTTTGGAAAAAAATACGGACATGGTTTTGGGCCATCAAGACACTAATAACAATTCAACGAGGTAATAAAATTAACCCGCGTCTTATGGAGACGAAAACACATTAAAATTAATGTATAAACAATTAGCGGGGAAATTATGAGAGAGTACATTCGGGTTTGTTTTGACAGGGGCTTAAGGCCTCTGATTGATGCGAAATGAGTTGGGAGATAAAGACAGAAGTTGGGCGTGTGGAGGTACCACCCGAGGTAACACCCAAAATTACAGAGGGGGGTTGCGAAAATCCAGTAATAATTCTTGGGAAAAAAACTGACCGAAGGAATAGACAGGATATCAAACCGATGCGATCTAGAACGGGGAACAAAAACATAAACGACATGATGTAAACTGGGACGTCTCAACTAAAGCAAGTATCGATGGAAGCCTTAAATAGAAATAATCGGTGGAAAAAAAATGGAATAGCTATATTAGACCGTTTGTAAGGGAAGAGAACTAAATGTTAGATGTAGAAGACGATCGTACGCAGGAGATTTAACATACACTGGTATGGGGATGATTGTCGGAAGTGATTGGTTTGGAAGGTAGAGGGGGGAACGGACGTGTACACCGTTTAAATTGTCGGAAGTAATTGGTTTGGGAGGTAGAGGGGGAAACGGACGTGTACACCGTTTAAATTGTCGGAGGCAAAGTGAAGTAGATCAAAGCTAAGCTCGTGAAAGCGTTAAAAACAAAGCGTATCACATCATAAACGACGGCCATTAAATAAATTGTGCGGACACGATAGCATTTTAAAATAAAAGGCCCGGAATTCACACTTCAAAAGGACAGCTCGCACTAGAGCGTTATATAGAAAACGCCGTATGGGAATTCGGAACCGCTTCCCAGTCCACGCCTGATCATTTTGTCACATGAAACGAACGCCAGGGTGTTAACCTTCTTGAAATGATCAGAATGGCCTAATTAGCATGATGCGACTATGGACTAAATAGAAAAGAACATACGAGTCGATAAAGGTTAGAATAGCATGTATTTGACGTGATTAATGAGGAAACGGGACTATAAAAGGGCTGAATTTAGAAAAAACTGGGAGTCTTTTCGTGAATTTTGGCAGAGTTTGAAAATCGCCGGGAACCGTTCTAACGCGTCGCGCTGCGCCCTAACGTCACTTTGGTAATTATTTGTGGACTTAGGAAAATTCTCTAGTCAAAAACGTACAGTTAGATTCAGTGTTTGGAAAAATTTAATATTAATATCGGACCTTAGAGAATTTTAGAACTTCAAAGAATTAGTTAAACACAGTATTTGGCGTGATAATAAATTAAGGTTGAAAATTTTAATTAGTTTAAATTCAGTGAAAAAAGAAAGGGATTAGAAAACGACACTACGGTGTCGCGTTATAAACCGAGTTGTTAATACGAAGTGTTGGAAGAGGGGAAACGGTTATTATTCGAGATTAACGCGATCTTTCGTTGTAAGGAATTTAAACTAGAAAAATGATGACAATAATAATTAAAGATAAAATAATTATTATCGGATCCAGAGAATTTCGGACTTCGGAGAATTATTTACATTCAGTGTTCATGTCAACTTACGAATTTAAACTAGAAAAATGATAGAAATAATAATAATACTTTTAATACTGGTATGAAAAGGGAAAATTTAATCGCTTACTCGATTAACGTGCGATAAATAATAACCATACCTCGTTATAACAAATAGTAAGAACAAAAAAATTACTGAGATTAAAGAACTAAATTCAGGAAGATAATCAGGGTGCGCGTTTAAGCTAGGCATTTACAATCTGAGGAATTATTGATAGGTGGATGGAAACAAAAGAACAGGTTGTTTTGCCGTCGATTATCCCGGTGGATTAGAGGAGGAGGGCTCAGGTAAGTAATTTGCACAATTATAATAGATTTGCAGGCCCAGGTTGCAGACTACTAATCCTGCAGTTATTTGGATGGCGCCAGTTGGGACCGTAATTATGTTACGTATTATGATATGTGAGGCTGGTTTGGGGAGACCCTTTGACCTCACCAACTGGTCTCTCTTGACGCAACGCCTTGCGCCGCAGTAGGATGGATAGATCGTACGTCAGTCACTCCTGGACACACTGATTGATATGTGAGGCTGGTTTGGGGAGACCCTTTGACCTCACCAACTGGTCTCTCTTGACGCAACGCCTTGCGCCGCAGTAGGATGGATAGATCGTACGTCAGTCACTCCTGGACACACTGATTGATATGTGAGGCTGGTTTGGGGAGACCCTTTGACCTCACCAACTGGTCTCTCTTGACGCAACCAACGCCTTGCGCCGCAGTAGGATGGATAGATCGTACGTCAGTCACTCCTGGACACACTGATTGATATGTGAGGCTGGTTTGGGGAGACCCTTTGACCTCACCAACTGGTCTCTCTTGACGCAACGCCTTGCGCCGCAGTAGGATGGATAGATCATACGTCAGTCACTCCTGGACACACTGATTGATATGTGAGGCTGGTTTGGGGAGACCCTTTGACCTCACCAAATGGTCTCTCTTGACGCAACGCCTTGCGCCGCAGTAGGATGGATAGATCGTACGTCAGTCACTCCTGGACACACTGATTGATATGTGAGGCTGGTTTGGGGAGACCCTTTGACCTCACCAACTGGTCTCTCTTGACGCAACGCCTTGCGCCGCAGTAGGATGGATAGATCGTACGTCAGTCACTCCTGGACACACTGATTGATATGTGAGGCTGGTTTGGGGAGACCCTTTGACCTCACCAACTGGTCTCTCTTGACGCAACGCCTTGCGCCGCAGTAGGATGGATAGATCGTATGTCAGTCACTCCTGGACACACTGATTGATATGTGAGGCTGGTTTGGGGAGACCCTTTAACCTCACCAACTGGTCTCTCTTGACGCAACGCCTTGCGCCGCAGTAGGATGGATAGATCGTACGTCAGTCACTCCTGGACACACTGATTGATATGTGAGGCTGGTTTGGGGAGACCCTTTGACCTCACCAACTGGTCTCTCTTGACGCAACGCCTTGCGCCGCAGTAGGATGGATAGATCGTACGTCAGTCACTCCTGGACACACTGATTGATATGTGAGGCTGGTTTGGGGAGACCCTTTGACCTCACCAACTGGTCTCTCTTGACGCAACGCCTTGCGCCGCAGTAGGATGGATAGATCGTACGTCAGTCACTCCTGGACACACTGATTGATATGTGAGGCTGGTTTGGGGAGACCCTTTGACCTCACCAACTGGTCTCTCTTGACGCAACGCCTTGCGCCGCAGTAGGATGGATAGATCGTACGTCAGTCACTCCTGGACACACTGATTGATATGTGAGGCTGGTTTGGGGAGACCCTTTGACCTCACCAACTGGTCTCTCTTGACGCAACGCCTTGCGCCGCAGTAGGATGGATAGATCGTACGTCAGTCACTCCTGGACACACTGATTGATATGTGAGGCTGGTTTGGGGAGACCTTTTGACCTCACCAACTGGTCTCTCTTGACGCAACGCCTTGCGCCGCAGTAGGATGGATAGATCGTACGTCAGTCACTCCTGGACACACTGATTGATATGTGAGGCTGGTTTGGGGAGACCCTTTGACCTCACCAACTGGTCTCTCTTGACGCAACGCCTTGCGCCGCAGTAGGATGGATAGATCGTACGTCAGTCACTCCTGGACACACTGATTGATATGTGAGGCTGGTTTGGGGAGACCCTTTGACCTCACCAACTGGTCTCTCTTGACGCAACGCCTTGCGCCGCAGTAGGATGGATAGATCGTACGTCAGTCACTCCTGGACACACTGATTGATATGTGAGGCTGGTTTGGGGAGACCTTTTGACCTCACCAACTGGTCTCTCTTGACGCAACGCCTTGCGCCGCAGTAGGATGGATAGATCGTACGTCAGTCACTCCTGGACACACTGATTGATATGTGAGGCTGGTTTGGGGAGACCCTTTGACCTCACCAACTGGTCTCTCTTGACGCAACGCCTTGCGCCGCAGTAGGATGGATAGATCGTACGTCAGTCACTCCTGGACACACTGATTGATATGTGAGGCTGGTTTGGGGAGACCCTTTGACCTCACCAACTGGTCTCTCTTGACGCAACGCCTTGCGCCGCAGTAGGATGGATAGATCGTACGTCAGTCACTCCTGGACACACTGATTGATATGTGAGGCTGGTTTGGGGAGACCCTTTGACCTCACCAACTGGTCTCTCTTGACGCAACGCCTTGCGCCGCAGTAGGATGGATAGATCGTACGTCAGTCACTCCTGGACACACTGATTGATATGTGAGGCTGGTTTGGGGAGACCCTTTGACCTCACCAACTGGTCTCTCTTGACGCAACGCCTTGCGCCGCAGTAGGATGGATAGATCGTACGTCAGTCACTCCTGGACACACTGATTGATATGTGAGGCTGGTTTGGGGAGACCCTTTGACCTCACCAACTGGTCTCTCTTGACGCAACGCCTTGCGCCGCAGTAGGATGGATAGATCGTACGTCAGTCACTCCTGGACACACTGATTGATATGTGAGGCTGGTTTGGGGAGACCCTTTGACCTCACCAACTGGTCTCTCTTGACGCAACGCCTTGCGCCGCAGTAGGATAGATAGATCGTGCGTCAGTCACTCCTGGACATACTGATTGATCCCTTGATTCCTACCTACTCCTCATACTTTTCTTTCTCAGAAATTCTTCTGCTTCCTTTCCTTTATAAGACCCTCCACACAGCATCCGCAAAGATAACATAGGCCCTGAGGCAAATCATTTACGTCAGTACCTCCTGTGTGGGTTTAATGTAAAAAAAATCAGTGGTTTCTTCGTCAGGATAGAGAAAATTGACAAATATAAGGATACACATATTGGTATAAACAAATTAGTATCTATGGACAATAATATTGCAATGAGCAGTGATTAATTGGTTATTATAAATTTTTTTTTCATTTTACGTTTATCCTTACAAAGAAACCTTTGGTTTTGAAAGACGTCGATCATTTTGATTAAAAAGTGGTGTACACCAAGTTAGTTTTTTTATTTGAATTAAGAAAACGCCTCACAGTGAATTTGCAAATGATTATGAAAAATTATTTAAAAAATGGATGTGCAAATTATTATGAATAATTATTGTTAAATAATGCAGCAATCGGACTAAATTGCTCGCTATAACGGCATTGTATGTGTTTTCAGTGGAGCATGAAACCAGTCTCCTACGAGAAGTGTTCCGATGTGATCACCAGGCCAGTCAGGAACGCGACGCAGATGTGCGTCACCAGAACCAAAGAGGGTGGAGTACCCACCGTGAGTATTGTCATCAGTTCTTTGTAATAATATTGATTTCCTCTAAATTCTAATTCAAATAAACTTGACTGACATCACTGACCCGGTTATTCTTCTTCTTTCGTATGGTGGTGGATCGGAGGGGAACATCTTGGGCAGTGGTTCTTGACCTTTTTGGAGGTACCGAACCCCACCAGTTACATATGCGCATTCACCGAACCCCTCCTAATTTGAAAAACAAAATTAGATTTTTACAAATTCAAAATGTGGTATATATTTATAGGTGTACAAACGGTATACAAATCTCCAGAGCTTTCTTAGCAATAAAAGGGTATGTTTCCATTTGTAAACACCAAAACGTTGAGAGCGATGTTGTTCTGAAGAGTTGCTGTTGAACCTGGCTCTGCTGAATTTCAATGATTTCATCAAAGTATTCATCATTGATGTTGACTGCTGTCTCAACACTAAACGTGAACGGCTGTCTCACCCATGCAGCCAATGATGGACAAGAGGGGCGTGTCACCACGAATCATATAAGTCGGGGGTCTTGACCTCCACCGAACCCCCGAGACTGACTCACCGAACCCCTGGGGTTCGATCGAACCCAGGTTAAGAACCACTGATCTAGGGCCTAAGTAGTCGCCCTGTGGACCCCATCAACCCCTGTGGGGAATGAACGCAGCGGGCATTCATTGACCAGATCGCCGACTCTTTAAGGTCCCACCTGTGGGGGCATCATGTGGGCACTGTTTAAGGAACTTATCCTATTGATGGCGGACTACAGGCAGTGAGAATCCAGGCTGTCTCTCAGTGGGCAGATGGGTATTTCTCATGATGGCCGATTGCTACTCAAGTTTCCACCTATCTTCTGGAGTGAGAAGTAATAGAAGGAGCCTCTCTCCTTCTATCAAGACGGGCTTTCCGGACAGGAGTAGTGCCCTAACTACCGCACCGTCTCCGCCCCGATGTCGCCAGCACTTTAATATTACTGCGTGTATAAGTAGAGCAGTGAGTGATGCGGCACCCAAATTTTTTTTAATTTTATTTTTTTTATTTTTTTATTATTTAATAAATGTTTACAAGTTACATGTTTAGACATTTTTTTTAACTACCATACTAGGCTAATGCCCGTGTTGTGGTAGTTATACATGAAATAATAATAACAATGACATAAAAGAACTAAAAAATACTTATAGTAACAAAAGTATGTAAGTATAAATCATAATGAAGTAATAATAATAAAAATAACTTAGAAGAACTAAAAAATACTATTTTATAGAAACATAAGAAAGAATTAGAGAAGAAAAAAAAGAAAAACAAATTTGATGATAAATTAAACTAAAAACAAGTATATTAAAATTAATAGTAAACTGAAAAATAAAGAGAAATTATATGTATATTAAAAAGATACAAATAAAAATTTAAAATATTAAACATTAAGATTAAAATTTAAACATAATTGATGTAGATTGTTTAATGCATATAATTGTTTGTGTGCAAGTTTATATATCTTAGGTATTATCTATAAGACAACATGTTTATGTTCAACACTTAATTTTAATTTTCGTGATATGAGACAAGTTGGAAAAGAAGTTTTTAATTTTTTTTTTGTGTTAGGAACTCATATAATCTTTGAAGAAAGGTCGTCCCCTTTCAAATATCCATTGATGTACACGAGCAGTAAATATGGATATAGAATTACTTGACTTTAAGTCGGTACTCAATGCATTGTATATTTTAGGCGCGATGAACCAGAATTGCCGTTGAGCGAAAGAGGTTTTAGTTTGAGGAACCACGCAACCCAGGTTTGATGAAAAGCGGGTGTGAGCTTGGTGTTGTGGAGCCAACAGTAAGTTATTTTTTCGTATGTAACAAATGCTTACCTTAGTAAATAACTGTCGTATATCTAAGACCCTGATTTTAGCAAAGAGTTCATTAGAGGGATGGGTAGGTTGGCATTTAAATATAATTCTGAAAATTAGTTTTTGAACTGTAATAATAGGATTAATAATGGATTCAGCACAACCACCCCATCCCACTATACCATACATTGCTATAGATTGGAAAAGGGCAAAGTATACGCTTCTTAAAGTCTGTAAATCAAGGATGGACCTAAGGGAGCAGAATACATGGCAGAGTTTACGAAGTTTGTTTACTGTGTCACTGATATGGGCTTCCCACCGTAGTTGGTTGTCTATGATTATTCCCAAATATTTAACTGCATTTGATGATTTAAGGGTAGAACACGTGCAATTTATATTAGGTGTGATTTCGTGAGTGTGTAAATTGAGTGAACACGAGTGAATAATAGGTTTAGGGCAGTTGTTGGGTACATTATGTTTGCGGATGGAAAATGTCATATATTGGGTTTTGTCGATGTTAAGTGTGAGGAGGTTTGTGTCCAGCCAATGTTTTACTTTTAATAGACCATTATTAGCTTTGTTAGTGACTGATTCCCATGTTACATCTTCAAATATTAGAACAGTGTCATCGGCAAATGATAATATTTTACCTCCAATATTCATGGCACAAAGTGAGTTTATGTATACAAGAAATAAAATTGATCCTAGTATACTGCCTTGAGGTACACCAAAGGACATAGGTAATTTTTCGCTTATATGTGTTTTGTCAGAGTGGATGAGAGTTTGTTGTGTTCGGTTCATTAGATAGTTTTCAAACCATCTGTAGGCTACTCCTGTTATTCCAACCCGATGTAGTTTTTTTAGCAGTAAGGAATGAGAGACCGTATCAAATGCTTTCGCAAGATCGAGAAAGACAGCCAGTGGTTTGCGACCAATGTCAAGATTATAGGAAACGATTTTCGTGAGGGCAACTATTGCATCAGATATACTTCTACCTTTGCGAAAGCCATATTGGTTGTCTGATAATATGTTGTTATCTTTGAGGAACTTACAGAGTCTATGTTTCACAGCTTTTTCTACAATTTTAGATATTGTGCTTAGTAAGGATATCGGTCGGTAGTTATTTACAGATAATTTGTCACCTGCTTTGAAGATTGGGATTATTGTAGCCTGTTTTAAGGAGTTAGGAAAAGTACCAGTTTTGAAGCTTGAGTTGATTATGTGTTTAAGAGGGGGGGCGATAAATTTTTGGAGGTGTTCAATAATTTTTGCCGAGATGTGATCTATTCCGGTGGAGTTACTGTTTTTGAGAGATGCTATTATTTCCATAATTTCTGATTCAGTAGTGGGAGTGAAGTGAAACGGGTTGTAGGTCAGAGTACTGATAGGTATACCATTTGCAAGATCTTTCTCTGAGACGTTTTTTCTGGCTAAAAGTTTTTTTGCTAAGTTGGGACCGATATTGCAAAAAAATTGATTGAAATGGTCGGATATTTTTTCAGGTTCAGAATTTACATGTATTGTTTTGTCTTCGATATTAATTTTAACAATAGGTGTGTCAGTTTTATTAATGTTGGCTATATCTTTTATGATATTCCAAATTTTGTTTTTATCATCGGTAGCTTCACTGATTTTTTTTTGTAATAATCCCTTTTAACAGTGTCAATTATTTTTTTGCAGTTATTTCTATAACGTTTGTAGAATATGAGAGATGCATAGTCGCTAGGGTTTTTCCTACAGAAGTGATGGATCTTATCACGCTTTCTGATACAGTGGAGAATACCAGCAGTGATCCATGGTTTAATTTTTGTTTGCGATCGGTTTGTTTTAGTTTTTGAATATGATGTTGCTTTGGCCAAGTGGTTATGTAAAGTATTTATAAATAAATCGCATGCAGAGTTAGCATCAGTACAAGAATAGATGAGTTCCCAGTTTTCTTTCGAGACATGATCTAGGAGAATTTCATAAGAAATCATTACTTGGGGTGGAGCATTTTGAGTTGGTTTGTGAATTTTTTTGGTAATGGAAGTAATGATTGCATAGTGGTCTGTTATAGTTGATTGATATACAATGGATTTGTTGTCTAGTTTACTCTTAACGAACACATGATCTATACAACTACTATTGTTTATGTCTGATTCTCTTGTTGGAGTGGTGACAGCTGGCAAATATCCTAATAAAGTTAGTGCATTTAGGTATTCGTTGGCTTGAGGATGCGTTTTGTTGATTATATTTATGTTAGTAAGGATTGTTATGAGGTTATCAAGTTGTATTTGAAGGCAGTTGGCGTTTTTAATTCTGACCTCTTTGACTGAGTGTGGGATGTGATTTTTGATGTATACAATAACGCCATCGTTTTGAGTTTGGTTATGTAGTGTGTTATAGTGATTGTAGTTTTTTATTGTTTTAGGAAGGAAATTTTTTTGAATCCAGCATTCGGTCAAGACAATTACATCGAAATCTAAGGCAAGGTCAGTAAGAAGAATGGATAATTCATCAAAACTTTTGTTAATACTTCTAATGTTCATTGAAAATATCATAAGGGTAGAATTAATTAATAATAATTGACGTACAACTTCAGAATCGTTGGTTGATGAACATGGGATAGGTGTTGTATTATCTAGTAGATCTGTTAAGTCTTCCATTTTTTGGTTTTTTGCATTGCGTTAATTATTAATAGTAAAGATGTAGTGACAGTGATATATTTATTAGTAATATAGGTATTGATTTGTTGTGAAGATGTAACACAAGAATATAATTTATACTTGGTCATTTTGAAATAAGAAGATTATAGAAATAAGAATTGAAAGCATTGGTATTATGAATATGTGGTATACATGGGATTTGAAATAATGATTTTGAGATAAAAATCTTGTTTGTAGGTAAAAATAACGCACGGTTAAGTAATGTAAGAAAAAAATATTTCCGAAAATTCTTATTGTTCGCCGAACTAAAAACAATAAAATTTAAAAAGTTAATTTCATTCTTGTTAGTAATTAAAGTAATATTGCATTTAAGGGTAATAGTATCAAAATTTAGAATATTATTAAAATAAGTTGTACCACTGGTTTCTGTTGTTGGCAATAGTCGAGAAGGAGTTCGCCAGTTATTAAAAGCAATAACAAAATAAGCAATGTATATAATTGTATAAAGCATAGTAAGTTGTAATGGTTTTGATGCAATTACAATAACACATTTTTTACATGATAAGAAAAGTAGATTACTGGAAAGAGGTGATTGTATTAAGTTATTTGATCGATTAAAAACAATGATGGGGTACATGCTTTTGTTAAATGTCTTTGGGCTAGAAAAATCCAATAATATGTTTTTTGTAACAGAGAGTATCAAGTAATATATAGTTGAATATATAATAGTATACAGGAGAATCAAGTAAAATAAAAGTATACCAAAGGATGAAAATTGATTAAAAGTTATTTGGTGAGGGAGATAAAAGGTTTTTGGTTTTTTCATTGATAAGTATAACGGGCGTCCCAACGTCTTTGCGTACATATACTTGTCCCCCTCTGGTCCAGGCAAACTTAAAAATATTGTCTCGTGTAGCCTTACGTGCAAGAAACCAATGATGTTTAGCTCGAAATGTCAAGTGTTCATTGTAATAAATCTGAGAGTTCTTTCCTGCCATTCCTATGATATTTGTGTTTAGTTTATCCTCCCGATTTGCAGATCGCTTGTTAAATGTTTTTATGTCATTTAAGAAGATGTCACGGTCATCGTTTGTTTTGAATCTGAGGATTATCGGCCGTTGTAAATCCTTGTTGGTTTTTTGTCCAGTACGGTAGGCTGCTTCCACGTTTTTCACTTCTGTTCCGGCATTTGTAATTTTTTGGATATTGAAAACAACATTTTTTAAGTCTTCTCCGCTTATTTCCGGGATTCCTCGTATTACTACGTTTTTCGACCTGTTTTCCCTGTCTAAATTTTCAAATTGTCCTTCTATTTGCTCTAAGCGCGCTTCAATATCACAGTTTTTTTTTCAAGTTTTTTGTTTATATTCTCGAGTTCGTGGACTCGAAGTAGGATATGCTCGTATTGTTTACTCATTGCTGAGATTGTGGCAAGAATTTGGGTGTTTTGGTCGAGTATTGCGTTTTGTTTTAATAGTAGTTCGTTGTCCAAAGTTGAGGCACCGCTGGCAGTGACATTGAAAGCCGGAGTGTCAGATAGGCATTTCTTGCATTTAATTTGGGCGCGTCGCTCCTTAGTGAGTCGACGGTATGAGGTCTCTGCCACTCCGCTGCAGTGCAAATGGAATATTCCCTTGCACACGGCGCAGGTAAATACGGACTCGTCGGAGAGAGTGGGTTCTGAACAGGCATTCCAATTACTCATGTTGTGGTTATGTGGTAAGTTAGGTGGTAAAGTTGTCCTTGTGCCTGTTGGCAGGCAAAATTCGTAACACGAGTGATAAATTTTGGTTCTGATGTCTTTGTTCGGCGATCTGTTTCAGAATAATTGTATTGGGAAAGTAAAGTTGAGTAGTAGTGAAGACCGCTGCCCACAACTGAACTAAATTCACTTTTATATTGGGTTAGTAAATGATCCAATGTGCACTAAAAACTTTGATTTCTATTATTTATATAAAAAAATAAATATAATTTTGATGTTTATAAACACTGTCACCATCTATTGGGCAATAGTTGAATTAAAAATATTTTCCTTCACAAGTTTGCAAGCATTGCCATCTATTGATTCGTAGGCGTAACTCAATTTATTTTATAATTTTAATGTATGTAGGTATTTACTGACATCTATTGACTAGTAGAGTAAATATGCCATATGTAGGTAGGGCATCCAAATAATTTGTTAATATCTCAGTTTTTAATTTTTTTTGTAATGAGTTTCTCTTGAATGCGGTTCAGTACATACATAAAATTAGTTCCAGAATTTCCGCCGCACTATGATGCACAGATACACAAGTTATTTGATGTTTACATTAAACTTTTGCGCTTTATTTCACTATTTTATACGGAGCAAAATTATACTTGACGTCTGTCCTTGACTTTGTTGTTGTTGTTGATATTCGAGTTTCTATTTTCGAATCCTACCCCCCCCCCCCACGGAAATTTTTTTGCCCCTATCCGTAGCTATTGCTCCCGCACTCCGAGCGATTCATTCGAATGGATCATTCGATTATTTTGATGTTTCGGTTAAAAAAAAATCGATTATATAAATATTTCGATCATTCCCATCACTATATTTCGTACAGATACTTTTAGTCTGTACTCAACTGTTTAAGATCAACCTTTGGTATATCGCTTCCAATTGCAACCGAATTTACAACTTCCAGATTTTGGCAGCTTAAAAGTTGTTTACCAATAGTCCCACTAAATGTGTTCGGTCCAGAAGTTGGTCCATCAAGAGCAACCATAACTTTTCTCAATGGTAATTCGTTCAAATGTCGTAGACACACAACTGCCTGCAGTGGCTGTTGTATTTTATTTTCAAATAAGGTTATAACAATTGAAAATATAGAAAAGTAAAATTAATTCCGGTGGTTTAAACTTAAAAAAAACATGGTTCATATATGTACACAAAATTACAAAATTTCATCAAAATTAACATACCTTAGGGCTTATGCGGGAGACCTAAAATCCATTTTTTATAAAAAAATCGTTTCTTACTTATTTTTATGCCCTAATATTACTGTTTCTTAACTTGGAATGAACACAAAAGTTACGATTTTATTTTTTTTAAATTTAAAAAAAAATTATATTTTTTGAAAAAAATTAAAACTTTAGGCCTTGTGCGAGAGACCTAAACTTTTTGTGGTAAGTTGTGGTATCTAGTAGCAACTTTATTTTTTTAACTTGGAATTTGAAAACAAAATAAAGTTAAAAATCGATACACCCTAATAGACAATAATGGCGACATAGACTAGAAAATTATGAAGAACTTATTTTTTATGTTGATACTGAACACCGATTTCTCCGTTGATGTAATTTTATGCATGCACTTACCCACGGACAAGCAATAAATGTGGATTTTCAGAAAGGAAAACAAGGATGGTCTTTCAGTTGCTCTCAAGTCTTCACTAAACAAGAGATAAAACTACTGCCGAACTACCACCAATGCTTTGAATCAATGAGACTTCGAGCTTTCAGCCACAGCAGATTTTTTCAGGGTGAAATTTTATCACCGACGTCAAAGTAGGTCAGACAAGTTATTTGGATTGGAGGTTATCTGCAAGTCGATGTTGTCACTGTGTTGTCTCATGTTGTCGTCGGGCGCAAGAATCTGTGGCAGGAAGATGGCTACAAAAAGGCCTAAATAATTCTTTTCGCAAATGTACGGTGCTACTTTGAGTTTGTTTTCTGATATTATCAGTTGTCTATGGATATGTCTATTTTCGGCCACTCCATTGTTTTCTTGCCTTGCAGTAATTGTTGTACCGTTTTTGTAACATATTGTCGTACAAACATAAAACTACACGACTCTATGTGATTTGAGTTTATTTAAATAACCATCACAGTTTTAGAGCAACGTTTTTAAAATTCAAGTGCTTCTGCTTTTCGAGTGACGTTTTATTTATCTATGTGCTTCGACTTGTAGTTAAGTCGGTTCTTGCCAAAGATATTAGAAGAACGAGATGTGCTATGCGCAGTTCGTACTGAGTGGAATTGTTTTGCCGAGTGTCGCCGGTTTTGTTCACCAATACTACTGCACACCTTCGCTTACGCTAAGGCATCGCTAAGGTATCCGCACTAATACATAGAACAGATTTCTGTGCGTACACGTCCCGATACCGTTCAAAGTACCCTAATTAGTTAGTACTCCGGCTACGGTCCGGCGGCCAACATAGCATATCTCGTTCTTCTAATATCTTTGGTTCTTGCCATACAGACTAAGTAAGTAATCTAGTTAACTCCTTAATTGGTGCTTATTTATCATAAGTTTGATTGATTGGTCAGTTTTTAAAGCATTCGGGATAAAACATAATATTTATTTACGCTAACCAGTTTAGTGTGACAGATTAAAGGGGTTTGATATTTGTTGCTTAACGGTGGCTGTCAGATATTAAAACCTAGCGATTAGTAAGTTTGTTTAAACCTGACTCTGAATGAGAAAGTATATACGAGTTGATACATTTATTTCTAATTGAGTTACACATTCGATATCGTATACATTTAAATTGTTAATTTACTTCGCATAGGAAACGACAACAATCCAGGCAAACACAAACGTCACACTGACAGTTCCGCACTGTGTCGCCTAATAGACGAAATTGACCCAGTTAACTGAAAGTGTACATACAGTTTAATTATTATTTCAGTATGTGTAGTTCGCATTTGTGAAGCAAACGTTACGTCTGTATCTGTTAAGTTCAATCGTGACTGACTTTCTTTGGTTTCGTTGGTAAAATTGGTAAAGCGCAGTCTTCGTAAAGGAAGAAGCCCAAGGGCGCTTTCTGCCAAGTGTTTGAGTTTTTTTTATACGTTTGATGTGTTTGAAAATTATTAATTCTAATGTTTTGTTTACAGCTCTTGTTTGTTCTGAGCTGAGACACATCTATTACCATTACATAACATCATAGCTATCAAAGCAGTGCAATGGATAGTGCTTCAATCAAAACGGAACCAGTGTCCAAGGAAGAAGGTGCCAGGCAAATTCCGTATACAGATGTACAAATTGATCACCCGGATGTGAAGAAGGAATATTTGCACTATCCCGAGAGTGTTCAGCCAACTAGTAAGTTGCATTGCGTATATCACAAAGTTGTTTCAGATGTCTTGTCGACCATCACCACTTTTGATTTCACCTTTAAAATGAAACTGTCGAACTAAGAAAACTTTCAGCTAAAAACTTCCCAAAGGCATACATCTCGTGACATTTTTTTAATGAAAATCATTTTAAGCGTTCAATAATTGTTTTAAAATTAAATCATTAAAATTAATTATTTAAAATCCTAATTTCTCCTTGGTGGTTTTTCAATGGTGTACAACGGTAACTATTTCACTAATAGGAATAAAAATGTCTAATTTTTGTTTGTTTCTCTTACCTTTTCGGAAGAAGACATAGATCGTTCAATTTTTGTATTTTTATTAATTTACTAGCTGCACCCCACCTCGCGTTGATGTGGCTCAGTCTGTCTGTGCAGATAGAGAAACAATAGCGCATTTTACTATTACGTCCAAGAGATGGACCTGTTTTTACCTGTCAAAGGGGACATCTATATATCTATGTAAAAACACGCGTATTCGAATGCAACGATGTGTCAAAATTTCAAAGCAATCGGTGAAAAACGATTTCGACGGAATTTTAAGATTTTGAACAAACGAACATTTACATTTTAATTTTTATAGATTCATCACATATTGTTTTTACACAGTGGATATTTATACCATCTTAGGCGAAGCTGCTGCATATATTTTCCGTTTTTACACATCACATTTTAAAAGTTCGTCTGAGAACCAGATTAAGCTCATGTTCGTTTCGTCCGTAGTCGTCGGTTAGTAATTTTTTAAATTTTATTTCTTATTTACTTAGGAAGCAAACAGTCGTACAGTAAAAAATTATAACAATAAACATTCATATGTTCTAGACCAATTAAGTTCCATTAAATTATATGTAGATTTAGTATTTTTTACCCACACAACATATTAAATGGCAAAAAATAAACATAATAAAGAAATACATAAAATTAAAAACAAAAAGAAAAAATACAACTTTTTAAAATACAATATATTTATTGCAACTGTTCGTAGTACTCCGTTTATTTTTTTTACACATTTAAAGTAAATCAAATTTTAAAGTTGTTATAAAGTTAAATATAATATAAAATATATTTTTAGAACTTTCCGGAGTTGAAGATACCCTCAGTATTGCCCTGTTGAAAGACCACCTTTCAGAAAAAAATTTTTTGGTACAATATTTTTTACATTTCAGAGTTATCCACTAATGTTGGCCTCACTAGGTGGCTTACCCGTGCTGAGGCCTTCATCTTGTAATATAAAAATATAATCTAAATAATACATTTAAAGAGAAAATAAAACATTTAATATATAATTTGGTTTTTGATGATTTTACTGTACATGCCCACAAAATGTATATCTTTTATCAGCTTTATCCCTTATTTCTTTCAGGCGTATTCTTGAAGACGCACCTCGAGGAAAAACAATTATCATGTCCTCATTGTAACCGTTCCTGTTCTCGCAAGTCACTTTTAGAACGGCACTTGCTCACCCATACTGGAGAAAAACCCTTTTCATGTCTCTACTGCAAGTACTCATGTTCTCAAAAGGTACGAATATTCTTCACTATAGTCAACTCGGGATTTGGGTTTGGTTTAAATTTAGGTATTATTTTTTGTAAAGTCTGTCTTCTGTACATTTTCTTCCTGAGGAGATATCCCTATTGGCAAAGGGATTAAAATATAACCTTAAATACTCAAATAATAATTTTAATGCTGCCATAGAAGAGGTAGCAGTGGATATAGACACAGCTCTATGTGGTAAACCGAAAAAATTCTGTTACAAAAGTGCTGAAACTTTACAAAAACTAATACCTAAATTTAAACCTAACCCAAATCCCGAGTTGACTATAGTGAAGAATATTCGTGCCAAACTAACAGATGAAGATTTGATCCTCACGAAAGCGGACAAGGGGAATACAGTGATCATACTCCCTCGAAATGAATATAATTCTAAAGTGGCGGACTTCATTGACAGTGACAATTTCGCAATACTTGCGAAAGACCCAACCAATAAGTTCCAAGAAAATGTGAAACAAACACTTCAAGCATGTAAAACTAAAATATTCAAAGACGAATCATATCACAAAGTTAAAATTTTAACTAAAAATCCCAAAACTCCTAAATTATATGGGTTCCTTAAAATACACAAGAATAATTGCCCCGTCAGGCCAGTAGTTTCATGTTGTAATGCCCCAAATTTTAAAATATCATCCGTTATTACTAATGTGTTTCAAAATACCAATGTTTTTTCACCTAAACATACTCTTAAAAACTCTTTTTCATTAGTAGAAGAATTGAAAGATATGATTCTCCCTAGTAATTCCACGCTAATTTCTTTTGACGTTGTAAATTTGTTCCCCAATGTTCCCATAGAAGAGAGTAAATGTTTAATTTCTGATTTATTAAATAGTTCCGATCTCTCTATAGACTTTATAAAAGATTTAACTTCCTTGTTTAATATATGCCTGAATCAAAATTATTTTCAATTTAATAATGTTATATATCAGCAACGTGACGGCCTGGCTATGGGGAGCCCTACCAGTCCTCTGATTGCTGATATATTCATGGATAACTTAGAGAATAAAATTTTATCTAGTACCTCACATCTTATTAAAAATGTCTTGTACTGGAAAAGATACGTTGATGATGTTTTGTGTATATGGACAGGGACTAAGCGTCAACTGAATTCCTTCCTCAATCTTATAAACTCTTTTCATAATAAGATTAAATTCACATTAGAAATAGGCATAAATTCAACCTTAAATTTTTTAGACCTTACCTTATCGATCGTTAACAACAGAATTAATTTTAACATTTTTCGTAAACCCTCCTATACTGACGTTGTCATACACAGCACCTCCAATCATCCTATTTCACATAAGCACTCCGCATTCCATTCAATGGTCCATCGTTTAGTCACAATTCCAATGTCCGATAGTCATTTTGATAGTGAACTAAAACTAATTAAACACAGCAGTAAATAATGGCTATGAATCAAATTTTATAGATTTAATCTTAAATTAAAAACTAAAACAAATAGCCATTAATCGCTTCCTCTTCGCTAGTCCTTGTCCTCAAATCAATGATAACAATATTAATTATCAATGGCGGCGAATTTTATTCATTAATCACTTTTCTACCTTAAGTGTAAAAAACCTTCCTTTTGAAGTCAAACCGGCCTTTTATACGAATAACAATATAGGTAAATTTCTAATTAATTCTAAAGACAAGGACGATAAATTAAGTCATTCGGGGATATATAAATTAAATTGTAATAATTTTTCGGCTTTCTATATCGGTAAGACATCACGTAATGTTAATATTAGGATAAAGGAGCATCTTCGTTGCCTCAATAATAACGGTTTTTCCGAATTTGCAAATCATTTGATCGATAAAGATCATACATTCTGTCATAGCACCGGTGCTAACATCTTACATAAAAACGGGCATGGTAACAGACTAAACAATCTAGAGGCACTAGAAATTAAAAAAGCTGTAAAAACCAAAAGTCAGATACTTATTAATCAATTAGACATATCAAATAGTCCAATATTAGGTCTGTTTCCAATAAACTCATAAAAAAATCTCAGTTCACCTTATCTCCTTACCCACCATGCCAGTTGATTCTTTGTTTCTCCCAATTTATTGGTATAACCCATTAGTCTACATAATTATCTGGCGGTTTTTTCCATTACTTGTGCACTTATGTTAATGTATTTTATGACCGTCTTTGTGTTGCTTATATTTGTATCATGTTGTCTCCCTCTATATTTTGTTATATATATGCACACATTATGTACTTCTTGTTTAGTATTAATTTGTACCCTGATGATGCTTAAGTAAAGCGAAACCGGTCGGTTCTTAAATTAATAAATATCGTGGTTTTAAAACAAAAAAGTATTTTATTTTATTAAACCTTTTTTGTGTTCCGAATGTAAATTTTCATGTTCTTCAAAAGGAAATCTAAAATATCACTTGTTGAATCACAGTGGAGTAAAACCCTTTTCGTGTCCTTTCTGCAATTATTCATGTATTCGGAAGGAATACCTAAGAACTCACATGTTTACCCACAGTGGAGAAAAACCTTTTTCTTGTTCCGAATGCAACTTTTCATTTTCTTCAAAAAGAAATCTAAAAAATCACTTGTTGAATCACAGTGGAGTAAAACCCTTTTCGTGTACCTTCTGCAATTATTCATGCATTCGGAAGGAATACCTAAGAACTCACATGTTTACCCACAGTGGAGAAAAACCTTTTTCGTGTTCCGAATGCACCTTTTCATGTTCTTCAAAAGTATATCTAAGAAAACACATGTTGACCCATACTGGAGAAAAACTTTTTTCTTGTCCTTTGAGAAACTATTCAAGTTTTCAGAAGGGAAATCTTAAAAGGCACATGTTTACTCACATTCAAGAAACCCTTATTATGACTAGCTGCGTCTACTCGTCTTCTACAAAAGTAAGTCTAAGAAGATACTTGCTGATTTACAGTGTGGTAAAACCGATCTAATTTCCCGACTGCAATATTCATCTTCTTGGAAGAAAGATCTAAAAAACCACAGTGGAGATTAACATGTTTTATTCCCCGATTGTAAATAGAAATGTTTTCAAAATCGTCTTAGAGTTCCACAAACTGGACTCGCAAAAGTGTAAAACCCTTTTTATGTTCCGATTGTAACTAAACATGACCTTGGGAAGGAGCTCCAAAAATTTATACGTTTACCCACAGTGTACATGTGTTTCGAATACGGTTTAGAGTGAAAAAGGGTGTCTCGCCCTCTGCTATGGGCTAAACTCAGAGAAAGAGGCATATCATCGGAGGTCATACATATCCTCGACTCGTGGCACAGACAGCAGGAAAACCTAGTAAGATGGAAGGATGGTTTTTCCGAACCTTTCCTCCTAAAGAGTGGCGTCAGACAGGGAGGATGCATGTCACCGATACTGATCAATCTGTACATGGACGAACTCACCGAAAGGCTAAACAATGCAGGAGTAGGCTGCCACGTCGGAGGACAGAGTCTGAATAACGTCAGTTATGCGGACGATATGGTCCTGATGGCACCATCTATAAGGGGACTGCGCATTCTTCTGAAAATCTGTGAAGAGTATGCTGAAAAACCAATATGTTATATAACCCCGCTAAAACGGCTCTATTGGTCATAAGTAGACATCGGATTATATGCACTAACAAAGTGCCAAAATATGCATGCAAATATGCACTAAAAAAGGCCGAAATATGCACTAAAAACTCTTGATTTGTCCAAAATATGCACAATGCAAAATCAAAAAACCATTTATATTTTTATATATTTTAATTAAAGACCGTACCAAAACAGCTAAATATTCTTCAAATTATGCATAGTTTTTGTGTCAATATACAACTAAGTATTTTTACAAATTTTCGAGCTCAAATTTGTGACGTTTGTCACCCAGTATTAATTTGTACGCCGAAAACGACCTCTCTACGTCAACTGACGTCATTGGACAAAATTTGAAATTTGGCGCCATTTCTCGAGATATCTGTTTAGGCAGGGATATCTGTTCTTCATATCTTCAAGACTCGGGTTTTTAAGCAAAATAGAGTCTAACTTTTTACGAATCTTTTCTGATATTGAATTAGGAAGGGCGTTGGCGAGTTCGATCATTGTTTCCAGTATTTCTATTGCTTTAATTAGAGGAAGGTTTTTTGTTTCCAATTTTTATATGGTATCTGGTAACTTGTGGAAATGTGTTGAGATGAGGGCGATATTCTGTTTAATGGATGCGTCTTCAAATGCTAGCTTGCTTGAATGAATTGCAATGGCCTCAAAACTGTCAAATTGCCCAACTTCTTGTTTTACGACCTCAAAATTTTCAGCATAGAATAATACTGCCTTTAGCCAAGTACCCCATCGAGTAATTATGGGTTCTGGCGGCAATGCTAGATTTGGCAATTGCTCTTTATAAGACTGCACACGCGACGGAGATTAATATAGATCAATTTATTAACATTCCCATACTCTTGCCGTATCTCTTCTGCAAGGCGATGAAACCCGTGAGCTAAGCAGGTAATGTGTAGTAAATTTGGATAAAAAGGCTTGGCCAGCTTTCACCATGTATGGCGCAGCATCAGAAACAAACATGCAGATTTTTTCATCCACAGAACAATCGGGAAACCAAGATCTTATGGAATCATTTATGAAACGAGCAACAGTTGAATGATTTGTTTTTTCTAGGATTTTACAGGGAACCAAGTGAGGAAAAGAGGGCTCCTTTGTTAGGTTTCCAACTATCAAATTCACTATATATCGCTTCCTATACGTAGATGATACCTCCCGCTATTAAACGAAATATGCACGATTCGGGAAAAATGCTGAAATATGCATTAACGTCGTAATTAGAGAGTTATATGCATTTGCTATGCAAATATGCAAATGCATATAATCCGATGTCTAGTCATAAGACATGGGCAAGGCCCGAAAAATATTCCGCCAGCTACCTTGAATGGTGTGAACTTGAAGGTGACCGAATGAATTAAATACTTTGGACATATAATCACCAGTAATCTGATGGACGATGATGATATCGATAGACAAAGACGAGCTCTCAGTGTTAAAGCAAACATGCTCAGCAGAAGATTTCGCCTTTGCAGTACCGCAGTAAAAAGGACGCTCTTTCTTTCCTTCTGCGCAACGTTGTACACGTGCAAACTATGGGCAAACTACAAAAAGAGAAGTATAGAAAGACTACGGGTCCAATACAACAACGCCTTCCGCACAATGTTTTGTCTCCCCAGATACTGCAGCGCTTCCCGTATGTTCACGGAGGGGCGAGTTCCCGGATATGCAGCCCTTATTAGATCCAGGGTGGCAGGAATGAGGGAAAGGATAAGAAGCTCTGGAAATATCCTCACTATGGAAGCCCGCCTCACTCCATCCTCCAGCATTGACGCACACTGGAGAAAAATACTAGCGCCTGATATAGTCCCCAAAGGCTTCAACTTTATATTATTCTATTATTTTATCATTTTATTTTATTTTATTTTCAATTTATTCTGTTTTCTTTTCTTTGTTTTTTTTTCTGTTCTATCTTTTTGTTTTTGATTATATATTTTGTTGTATCTCTATATGGAATGTGTGGGACTGCAGTAACCTCCCCACATACCGGAATAAACACTTTATTATTATTTTTATTATTGGCTCTGTAAACATTTTTATACAATTTGTTTGGCATCAAGTCGGCATGGGCTACCGGGGTTTAATCAAAATACTATTTATTATATGAGTTATTGGGATCAAATGGAATAAAATATGAGGGTATGCGTATTCATGAAAAATAAATTCTTCATTATGTCCTGGGACACCCTAATATATATACAGTATATATAACAGTTTTTGGAATAACCAAGTGTCTTAAATAAACATAAGATTCGTACTAAAGATATATTTCCTTAATGGTTGCACGCGATATTAACTATGCGATAAAGTTAACATTCATTAATCATTATTGGCAGGTCTAATTTATTTTGAGCTGGGACTAACTACCAACATTATATTAAGACCCCTCTATACTATATTGCCCTCTGTTATTATTTGAGGTCCTGTGTTCCCTGATACGAACGAATCTCATTCCGTTTCAAATTTTCGTCTGAGAGGTAAATATTGTCTTCAATTCCTAAATAATATTTTTTTTATTAATTGTTAACCGAAGTTGTGGTGGCGTAATTTCCTCAACCCGCCTGGTCAGTTTTTAAAGATCTTTCTAAATATTGTATTTATTAACAATATTTTTATTGATTATAATGAGGAAAGTAATTGTTTTTCCCCGATTTATTTGATTTACATTTATTTTTATTATTTTCAACTTAATAAATGATTGTTTCTACTTGATATGCTTTGTTTGGAAGCAAATTTATAACATATTGTAATATTTTCAAAGGCTCTACAAATTACTCATTATAATTGAAAAATCTTAGAATCTATGTATTTATTTTTTTTCAGAATTGGGAACTGTTAACGATTCTGATAAAATTATTCGTAAGATGCGAATTTAATGGATTATCTATTAACATGTACAAATTCTAAATAACAATAAAACATCATAACAAAAACGTGAAGAACAAAACACGTTCAGTGCGTAATTATAATAATCTAGCTGCAGACTATTATGAATATCTCGCAAAACGCATAGAAACCATTAACATTATTATTGCAGCTGGAGGACTGGTGGACTCGTATACAGAGATGCACGGATGAAATTCTCACTATGTCGTATTTGGGGATGCTGTGTGAAGGATTTTGTAGCGGAGAGGAAATAGTGAACATGAGTTTGAAAAAATGGTATAAATATTGTAAAAAGTCAACTCAAATGTTTTTAATTATTTGATGAATTATTTCCATTTAAGCAAAAAGCTAAAAGTTTGCAGTTTTTCGTAGGTTATTTTTTAATTTTTTTATTGAATATACAAACACATTAAAATAATTTAAAAATTAAGATATTTCGAGGCTGATTGCGAAAAAAATAGAATTTTTTAACAAAAACTGCCCAACTCAATTGAGAAATTATTTCTCGTGTTTGAGTTTGGGAGTGTTGTGAATCATTATGGTTTTTAGGTTGTAAAATTTCACTAGTTGATGTAGCTAAAAATTAACAAATAGCTATAAAACTAGATGATAAATTTGATAACACTATATAATTAAGAAAATAAGAAATTTAATTACAAACTGAAAAATATAATATAATTGTTATTAAACTTAGAAAAAATAAGATATACAAATAAAAATGTACTTATTAGATACGAAATAATAGAAGGTAGGTACAGTACTGGTTGTAAATTGTTCAAAGACCGAGCTGGCAATCTTGTATGGAATGGGTACTTAATAAAATGCAACAACAATAAACGCATATTAGGAAGCGCATAATATAACTTTAGAGGATATGTATTTTTTTTTAATATTAAATTTTGTTTATATATATTTTTTTTATTAATCATTAATCAATTTTCCTAAATTCATAACGTGAAATCAGGAAAATTTAATCCATAAAAATTACAAATGAGTTCATATAAACAATTATTTGAAAAATGTATCCAATGAAATTAAAACTTGTGATTACCGTTGGGAATATCTAAAAGTTGTTTGATTTGTGATTTGAAAGTTTTGTGATTTTTTTCAGTTTTAATTTTATCCGGAAGGGCATTAAACAATTTTATACATTGATAAGTATAATGGTGTTGACCAGCACTAGTTTTACATTTAGGAATTTCTAAGTTACCACGTGATCTAGATCGGTTACTTATTTTTGTAGAAATTTTTGAATTGAAATGGTCTTTATGAATTTGTAACAGAGCATTCTTTTTAAAAATTTTGTTTAAGCTAAGAAACCTAAACGAGTCAAACAGCTCCGTGGTTGGAAATATCGATGGTTTTCTTAGGATGACCTTCAAAATTAACCTCTGAACCTTTTATGATTATACTAGTTTCAAAATAGATGTAGGTATACTAGATATAAAATGTAAAATTTTATACATAAATATTATATACTGAAAAAAAAATGTTACAAATATTAGCGTACGTGTTCTAAGATAATAGATTGCAGAAGTGAGTGTGAAATTTGTGCCCTATGCACTGGAAATCGTAGAGGATGAAATGACAGCATCCGTAATTTTCGTAATATTCACCTTGAATATTGGAGAAATTAGGTTGGTATTTTCTAAAAGATTACAAGAAATATGAATTGAATTAAATTATCGAGATATCGTGTAGGTATTAGTTGACCTTAGAGGGTTTTTTACACCCTTCTTCGGCCTGGCTGGGTTATGAATCAAAGGTTGACATCAGAAACAAAAGCTTGTAGCATTTACGTCGAACAGATGGCGCTGTTGTAAAATAAAACATGTTTTTACATGTCACGCGTGACAAAAAAGCATTTTTTTTATCTGTGAGAGTAAAATTTATATACTCTTGTTATTTAAAAAACACCCGCATTCGAACACAACATTGTGTCCAAATTTCAAAGCAATCGGTGAAGAAATTTTGAGGATTTAAGATTTTGATGAAAAGAACATAAACATTTTTTTTATTTATTTAGACGATTAAAGCCTTTTCGGGCTATTACAAAGATATTAACACTTAATTACAATATGTAAGTATGACAGGATACATGAATATACATATTTTTTATATCGCCTACTAACCACACATGGCATAACTATATTTAAAAATAATGCAAATACTAATACTTTAGTGAACATCGAATTCAAATAACAACACCTGATATTGTAAATTAAGCAAAGCTTACAATATGAAAGAAAGTATGTTTACCTGTACTTAAATACAAAAAAATATTCATGTTCGTTGAAAGGCAGAGAAATATAAAATATTTTTTCTTGTTAGATTTAAAATAGCAGGAGCTGAAATAGTAAATAAATCAACGTATGATAATATACAAAGCAAGTATGATCGAACATGTATAGAATCATAAAAATGTGTGTTTAAAACAAATCAAAAGGTGAATGCAATGTTCTCGTAGGTAAGGTAAAGATGATTATAAGAATTTTTTACCTGTATTTTAATAACATTTTTAATATAGCCTAAAAACTAACAATGTTGCTATTTCAGTTTTATCAGCAATTAAACAAAATAAAACTAGCTTATAACAGTTATCTTTTTCAGAAAATTTGTTATTTTTGACCAAAAAATATAAACATACACACTATTTTTAGAATATAAGACTGAAAAAATTAACAAAAACAATTTATTTTTAATTCATGCACGCAAAATACCTAAATCATTACTGTCACATTCTAAACTACTGCTTTAGGATAGGGGAAACAAACTGCTTATACAGGGTGTCCGGCGGAAAGGGAGCTACCTTCGTGAGGTGATTCTACGTGATGATAGGAGTAGGTATTAAAGATTCTTTTTTTTTAGAATTAAGGTTGAATTCGTGGGCAGAAAAGTGTCTATTTAGATCTCCTTTCTGACGGCATGAATAGTTACAGTAGGGACATGAAAAAGGTTCTTTACCACTGTGGGTAAGAATATGACTTTTAAGATTTCTATTTTTTGCATGCATACTTACAGTCAGCACATGAAAAAGGTTTTTAACCACTGTGGGTAATCATATGACTTTTAAGATATCCCTTTAAAGAGCATGAATAGTTACAGTTAGCACATGAATAAGGTTTTTTACCACTGTGGGTAGTCATATGACTTTTAAGATTTCCCTTTGAAGAGCATGAATAGTTACAATCGGGACATGAAAAAGGTTTTTCACCACTGTGGGTAATCATATGAATTTTAAGATTTCCCTTTGAAGTGCATGAATAGTTACAATCGGGACATGAAAAAGGTTTTTCACCACTGTGGATAATCATATGTCTTTTAAGATTTCCCTTTGAAGAGCATGAATAGTTACAATCGGGACATGAAAAAGGTTTATCACCACTGTGGGTACGCGTGTGAATTTTTAGACCATACTTAATTTTACATGAATAGTTACAGTATGGACATGAAAAAGGTTTTTCACCACTGTGGGTAAGCATATGACTTTTTAGACCTCTCTTCGAATAGCATGAATATTTACAGTCGGGACATGAAAAAGGTTTTTCCCCACCGTGGGTAAACATGTGCGTTTTTAGATCTATCTTCCGATAGCATGAATATTTACAGTCCGGACATGAAAAAGGTTTTTCACCACTGTGGGTAGTCATATGACTTTTAAGATTTCCCTTTGAAGCGCATGAATAGTTACAATCGGGACATGAAAAAGGTTTTTCACCACTGTGGGTAATCATATGAATTTTAAGATTTCCCTTTGAAGTGCATGAATAGTTACAATCGGGACATGAAAAAGGTTTTTCACCACTGTGGGTAATCATATGACTTTTAAGATGTCCCTTAAAATAGAATGAATAGTTACAGTCAGCACATGAAAAAGGTTTTTCACCACTGTGGGTAAGCATATGACTTTTTAGACCAACCTTCCGCTTATATGAATAGTTACAGTATGGACATGAAAAAGGTTTTTCACCACTGTGGGTAATCATATGACTTTTAAGAGATCCTTTTGAAGAGCATGAATATTTACAGTCAGGACATGAAAAGGGTTTTTCTCGAGTATGTGTGCGCAAATGTCGTTCTAACGCTGATTCGTAATTGCAGGAATAGTTGCAATGATGACAATGGTGTTGTTTTTTTCCAGGACCTGTCTTCCGAAAGCCGCCTGAAAAAGATTATGCATAAAGCTTATAAACATATAATAAATGTAAGCAGATACAGTAAAATCATAAAAGCATTGGAAGACCATAAATTGTTTACTTGAACCTGCTCAAAAACTTCTTTGACTGTTAAGCAGGTTTTACAATGTTTAATTAACAACGACAAAAATTCCATGGCTCTGGAATGTGTTACATGTAGAATTATTTTATATGAATTCAATGTGAAAACACAACAAATTATTTATATTCTGGTCGAGGACCTTACCACTCCTTAATTACGTTTTACTTACCGCCAATGCTTTCATCAATTATTTAACTAGTGAACTCAGTGCAAAAATAAATTATTTTTAATTTTTTGATGCCCTGGTGAAAGGCAAAAACAGAATCAATAAAATTGAATTTTGTAAAAAAAGGATAAATATTCTGATTACCTGCGATCTTGGAAATCTTTTCGGAGTGCTCTAAGCATTCTTTTTTAACATCTGGGAGGTCTATGTCAATATCTGTATAAGGCATTCCCCCTCTAACTTCTTCTCGGGGTCCTGATTCTGTCTTGATGGTAACAGTTTCAATATCACCTGGAGAAACGAAACACAATACGAATAGTGATATGCTGAGAACAAAAGTGTATAACATTGAAAATTTCGGTCGCCCCTCTCCGAGTTAACACTATATCAAATGATATTTTGATTGTGAGAAGCGTTTTAACGGTCGTAAAAGACACCTGTTGGCGGTTAAGGAGTTACTTAATACGGAAAAAAATTATGATTAAAAATGTATTTCATAGTTGACTGAAAATCACACGAACTGAAATTCGAATATGTAAAAATGCAAGATCAAATAATACAAAGGAACGACCAAATGGTTGAGGGGATTTAAATAAATGCAATTGCATCATCTTATACAGGTTTTATCAACAAATAAAGTTATTCCGCGAGAAGAAGACTAACTAACGCCGCAGAGAGTACGGACACACTCTTCTTGCCTAATTCACATTCATACATACTCTTTTATAATTCTGACTCTTGAGATGGCACGACTCGAGTAACTGGTTCACTTGATCGTGCCATGTCTCCGTCGGGCGTCCCCGACTTATGCTACCATTCACATTATCATCGATATTCTCATAACAATTTTTCTTCGCTCATTCAATCTACATGCCTAAACCATCTATGCGACCCTTTCTTAATCTTACTCACTACGCTTACATCAGCCATGCCCTCTTTGCGGTTCTCCACTTTTTTCACACCATCATATATGGTTTTACCACACATACGCCTCGGGGATCTCAATTCAACAGAATTCAATCTACCATAATCCTTTCTCTACCAGTTCCATGCCTCACTTCCATACATCAGGATAGGTACCAGCAATCCTTTGTGAACTGCTAACTTCTTCGACGACAGTTTTTTGTTAGCACCAACTGCGTTCAGTCCTCAATTTATGGAGTTACCTGCATTTAATCTTTTTTCAATATCTCTGTCAGCCATCCAATCTCTCGTAAACATCCTTGCTAACTACATATCCCCATCTACCTGCTACAAGTATTCCTAATTCACAACTATATTGCACACTGTTTTCGTACTCCCTCTTGACCAATTTTCTTCAATTTTCTTTTGACTTAATTATATTCATCATAAACTCATTCTTCATACATACACATCCTAGATACGAGAGACCGCATCATCAGCTTACAACAGGCAACATACTTTCAGATTACTCAAATGCGCGGCCACCTCTTTAAATTCTTGCATACAATTATCCATATTTAGATTGAATAACCACGGTGACATTACACAGCCTTGTTTAACATCTTTTGTGTTACCGAACCACCCCGTAAAACCACCGTTCACCCTTCCGTCATACAGATACACAATTGCCTGATTCAGGTTCGTATTCACTCCATACTTCGGCAAAACCATCCATAGCTTTTTCTTTCGACTCGGTCATATGCTTTTTGTAGATCTACAAAGGAATAGAAAAGTTTCTGTTTTTTATACGTGACCTTTGAATAATGGCATGATCACAGCCCTTCTTCGATCTAAAGGGTGTATCCCTCCTTTAAACATTGGTTAAAAAGATTGCACAACCACGCGAGAATTATACGGTATTATCACCTTTTAAATATTCAGCATCAATATTGTCGAAACCGAGAGCCTTACCATTTTTCATACATTTAGTCGATATTTTAGTCGATGCACTTGTACAAAATTATACACAACGAGCTGCTTATATCACTGAATAGGGACGGCCACAATTTAAAAGATAACCAGAAATATTTCAATAAAATACGACGATGAATGGACAGATCACCGGCCCGTGTCTAATTGTTTATGAACAACAGGTATAACTCCCCGAAAGCTTTGGAACCAATAAAGTGGAGAGTACAAAACATGTCTTATTTTGCAAAAGCATCATTTTTTTAAGAAAGAAAAAGTCAGGATGCAAAAATAACCTTCATAAAGATTTCATCGACGATCTGTATTCGAGAATTGTGGAGTCACTACGCACTGCCGTTAAACAAGCACCACAACCAAACAGATTCCAGAATGAAATGCCAATGTCATAAATAAACCACAATGTATAGATTTATTGTGAAGTATCACGCAATGGGTTGGGTCCTTTGGCAGGAAATTGAAAATATCGAGAAGAAAATTCAAATCTGAATTATAAAACATCAAAAAACAGCGGAACTAAATTTTTTTACAGATTTGAAAGAATTTTGTCAAAAAACCAACAACTTCTTAAAATCAATAGCGGCAAGTTACTAAAATAATTCGCGGTAAATCCTAGAAATATAGGGATTTTTTGTGGAATAATAACGAAGGCGCACCTATCAACTTACGACTGCTGGAATGTTCCCGGCTCTAGTAGACGCGGGTGATATAAATGAAGGCACGCAGCGCTACAGTTCAGTCAGTTCTCAGAACTCAGTCATTGTGTGAATATACAACAAACCACCGACTCCGCGAGAACTCACATTTGTGCCTAGGTCTTGCGACATCTTCGCCGGCCTGCACATAGGCTTTGAGACATATTCGCTGGTCTGCGCCTAGGCCTCGCGGCATTTACGTCGAACTGAGCGGGCCGCTCCCTTTATGAGCCCTTTAGCACTCTTATCATCTGCCCTCGAGATTCAGCGCACCTCCGGCTTTCATCTCACTGGAGCACCTGGAAGACCTCGATCTTCACCACCAGTGATGAACATAACCACTCAGATTGGTGTCTGCCACAGCGCGTCGAGCTACCGACTTCCAGCCATGGTCACACTCCATAACCGTTCGTCTTTGGCTACACAGTGTTTAGCTTAGGCCTGGTTAATTCCCCACCGATTATCTTCACCAACAGCATCGACCATCGGTCTGGAGTCATCGCTACAACTACACTGACTAGTCCCTAAAGTCACTATGATACCACACACCTTTTTCACTCGTCTATCTCTACCGTCACCCCCAGACATAAAAGCTATGGTAACTTTGCAAAAACTTCGGAAAGAAACGAATCCACCTTCTTTATTTCTTTTTTTTTTGAATAACTTAATGAGTAAAACCTCAAATGGTTATATTTGATTATTGAAGACAAAATATTAAAGATGGGAACTTTTGAAACAGAAAAATTAGAAAAAGATAGTTGCATCTAGCCAGGACCCACGCCTTGCAGCTCTTCCAACTTAGCTAATGGGGCCCTCTCTCCTTCGGTCATATTAAACTGTATCATACTTCGAATAAGAAATACCAACATTATCTTCATTTACTCGTAGCGTATTGTGTAGAATCGATATGTAGGTATCAGCAATGAGCGTGTCTTTATAGCCTAGCAAAAACCTGCAGTTTAATTATATATATTATATATTCCCTATCGTATTTTGCGTCTGTGTAACAGGTATATACTAACAAATAAATACCTGAATTGCTTTCGGAACTGGATTGCGGACATTCTTTTTTGATAAAACGATAATCCATTTGCATTTCCGCAAGTATCACAGGAACTCTCTCTTCAGCACTTGTGCCTGGTTCTAATTTGATGGCGGTGGAATCCATGCTTTTACGTAACGATCTGGTAATTCGATTTTACTTTTACTTTGTAATGTGGTTGGAGGATTTTTTATGAGAAGGATGGCTGTTTTAGTTCAAGTTGTTTAAATCAACGAAACGAGTGAGGACAAAATATTATAACCAACAAAAAAAGTGACAGCAAGCCCGCGAAGATTTAGCCATAGAAATTACACAATTGAGAAAAAAATCGAGGAAATCATTTAATTCAAGTGTTACCATTTTAAGTCAAACACCGTCGAACAGATGTTAGGTAACAACAATGACTTTTATGATTATTTACATCAATATCGCCCTGGTGTAAGACCACCATTCAGAATTGAAACGTTGCTCCAAATGGCTTTAGCCGTGTTTAGTGACTAGATCTGAATAGCCAGGTACTTCCCCACCTTCCTCTTTCCCTTCCCCACTTACCTACAGCCTCACAACATCCCCCAATTGGGGATGCCATAGTCTCACTGGCTCCAGACGGGAGCAGTTGGGACTCTTGTGAGGTATTCACTATAAAAAATAAAAAAATATAAAAAAATAATAGTTTTAATGACTGTGAAAAATTCACTTTCGCTGCCTTAATGCTTGTATGGTCAATAGACCATTTAGCAAATTTTTACAGGAGACGTTTTTTTGGCTTGTAAGGGCAAATTCTAAAAAAATCTTGATATTGGTCATTCCGTTTTATACATATTATGTGTAACAGGAAATGTTTAAAGATCATTTTTCTTAGATTGAAGCTATAATATTCCCATATTATGACTTTAAAGGTGGACGTTGAACATGGCTTGAAAATGATGAATGATTATTTTGGATTTTTTTTATAAATTTAATTTAGATTAAATTTGATAATATTATTATTAAGTTCTGCAAGTGTTTTAGTTTTTTATTATTGTGACAGCTGTTTCGGCTTACAAGGCCATTTTCAAACTGTGGTTAGTCCACATTGAGACGACGTTTTTATACTATTTCAAATGTAAATTTTGAAGGTGCATACATTGATTTATTACTGGTTACACCGATGACATGATCTATTGTTGGTTAAACCAATCTATGTTTTCCCCTCAGTAAATGGTAATGGGTTCTTAATTATTTACTAATGACTTTATTGCTATGAATTATTTGGGTGCATTATACTGCTTGGGTTTTGTGAAAATACTAAGAAGTGGTGAGTAAATTATTTTCCGTACTTTATTAATTAGTGTTAAATTTGGGTCATTCGTTCGTTTATTGATTTCTAATTGTTCAAGTAAATTTAATCTAATGCCCTTTTTTTCTATATGCAATGGTTTAGGACCCTTGTTGTTAAGTGGGTTATGATTATTCACCAAGAGATGTTCTGCGAATTTTGAGGATGTGTTTTTATTATTATAACATCGTATATGTTCTTGGAATCTAGTTGAGAATGCCCTCCCCGTTTGTCCGATGTAAGTGGCGTTACAATCGGCGTGGTCACATTTTAATTCATATATGCCACTGTTATTGAGTATAGGGATTTTACTTTTAGAGTTTTTAAGGCTTGTTCCTAAATTATTGTTTGTTCGAAAAGCTATATTTAAACCACATTTTTTAATTTCTTTTGCAATTTTTTCAGATATTGGGCCGAGGAATTCGAGACATGCAAATTTTTCTATATTTTTGTTATTTACCGGATATATTAAATTGATTTTATTTTTATATTTCTTATTTTTTATTATTTTTTCAATGTTATTTGCCTCATAGCCGTTATTAATCGCGATCGTTTTTATCGTTTCCTTTTCTTTTACATAAGCTTTATTGTCTAAGGGAATGTTAATGATTCTATGTACCATTGAATGGTACGCTGATAATTTATGAGACCAAGGATGATTTGAATTTGAATTTATTGTTGTATCTGTAAAAGTTGGTTTTCTAAATATTTCAAAGGTATGTTTATTATTACTTTTACCAATTGTCAGATCTAAAAAGTTTATTTTACCTTCAATCTCATGTTCAACTGTGAAGCAGATTTTATTATTAACGGTGTTGGCCCAATTAGTAAAGATATCTAACTGTCGGTTGGTACCATTCCAACATATAAGGATGTCGTCTACGTATCGGACATAATATACTATATGTTTAGCTAAGGGAGATTTAAGAATTATATTTTCAATATAATCCATAAATATCTCCGCTAGAAGTGGACATAATGGTGACCCCATGGGGAGACCATCATGTTGTTGGTAATATATATCATTGAAAAGGAAATAATTTGTATCTACGCAGATTTTTATGAGCTGGAATAACTCTTTTCTTATTACCGGATTGATATTGCATTTTTCCAAGATATTTTCAATTATTATTAGGCATTCTTTAATGGGGATGTTGGTAAATAGGGATTTTACGTCTAGAGAAATGAATTTACAGTTATGCGGGAGATTAAAATTTTTTATTTTATTAACTAGTTCTATCGAGTTTTTGACACTGTAACGTGGTGAAAAATTTGTTAATTTTTTGAAGATGAAGTTAAGTCTTTTAGCCAGGTTTGATGTAGGGGCGTTAATAAAAGATACTACGGACATGAGATTGAAGGTAAAATAAACTTTTTAGATCTGACGATTGGTAAAAGTAATAATAAACATACCTTTGAAATATTTAGAAAACCAACTTTTACAGATACAACAATAAATTCAAATTCAAATCATCCTTGGTCTCATAAATTATCAGCGTACCATTCAATGGTACATAGACTCATTAACATTCCCTTAGACAATAAAGCTTATGTAAAAGAAAAGGAAACGATAAAAACGATCGCGATTAATAACGGCTATGAGGCAAATAACATTGAAAAAATAATAAAAAATAAGAAATATAAAAATAAAATCAATTTAATATATCCGGTAAATAACAAAAATATAGAAAAATTTGCATGTCTCGAATTCCTCGGCCCAATATCTGAAAAAATTGCAAAAGAAATTAAAAAATGTGGTTTAAATATAGCTTTTCGAACAAACAATAATTTAGGAACAAGCCTTAAAAACTCTAAAAGTAAAATCCCTATACTCAATAACAGTGGCATATATGAATTAAAATGTGACCACGCCGATTGTAACGCCACTTACATCGGACAAACGGGGAGGGCATTCTCAACTAGATTCCAAGAACATATACGATGTTATAATAATAAAAACACATCCTCAAAATTCGCAGAACATCTCTTGGTGAATAATCATAACCCACTTAACAACAAGGGTCCTAAACCATTGCATATAGAAAAAAAGGGCATTAGATTAAATTTACTTGAACAATTAGAAATCAATAAACGAACGAATGACCCAAATTTAACACTAATTAATAAAGTACGGAAAATAATTTACTCACCACTTCTTAGTATTTTCACAAAACCCAAGCAGTATAATGCACCCAAATAATTCATAGCAATAAAGTCATTAGTAAATAATTAAGAACCCATTACCATTTACTGAGGGGAAAACATAGATTGGTTTAACCAACAATAGATCATGTCATCGGTGTAACCAGTAATAAATCAATGTATGCACCTTCAAAATTTACATTTGAAATAGTATAAAAACGTCGTCTCAATGTGGACTAACCACAGTTTGAAAATGGCCTTGTAAGCCGAAACAGCTGTCACAATAATAAAAAACTAAAACACTTGCAGAACTTAATAATAATATTATCAAATTTAATCTAAATTAAATTTATAAAAAAATTAAATGGAGTTCTACGAATTAAACACAAAAACAATAAATAAATTAAAGGTAGTTGATATAGCTACCCTTGTGATCTTATATAGACGACTTAAACTCAAACATCGAAAAATAGTTCAAAATTTGTGGTTCAACCAAGAGTGCTTGAAGTGTAATGTGATTCCGAAGTTCGTGCAGATCTCCATCAAAAGTACATCTACGGCAGCCATAGCCACTGTGGTGAGAGCACAGAGGATATGGCTGAAGGAAGAAACAAAGGAGTGCTGTCGGAAACGGGACACATTGCTTCACTACATAAAGGTGATCCATTCAGAATTAACATTTAAACTTCACGCATGGGAATTTGATACCCTAGATTTTGATACACGTGAACATATTAACGGAATTATATTTGAAAAATTTAAAACACAACAAAATAAACTTCAAAATTTGATTGATAACAAAAATAAAAGTTCGAAAATAACTAAGATTCCCACCAGGAAAAATATAGAATTTTATAAAAAAACTGTGAATTTGTCAAACACTGCATTTGAAACGGATGAAAATAATTTATTAGATAAAGGCTTTAAATATAAAATCCCTAGCGAAGTAACACCCAAACAAATAGAATCATTAGCTATCGACACTGAAATTTCTCTACGTAAAGTGGAAAATAATAATTTAACAAAACACGTCACGGCAGTTATTTTAGAAAAAACACTAAAATCGATAAACAATAAAAATAAATATGCTGTCAGTACAGAAACCCGAACATTGAAAGAAATTAGAGATAAAATTAAAAATAATAATCTAACTATAACCAAAGCTGACAAAGGTAACTCAATCGTTATTTTAGATAGAATTGATTACATCAGTAAGGTGGAAGACTTCTTGTTACCAGAAGATTTTAAAATTTTAACTAAGGATCCAACCAATAAAATTGTCAATAACGTCAACATCCTTATAAATAATTGCAATGCCATATTTCCCACCGAATGGTCAAAGAAAAACGTAAGGGTCATGAACCCAAGAGCCCCAGCTCTGTATGGCCAACCTAAGCTCCATAAAGCGAATAATCCAATAAGGCCCGTAGTATCTTTTATTAACGCCCCTACATCAAACCTGGCTAAAAGACTTAACTTCATCTTCAAAAAATTAACAAATTTTTCACCACGTTACAGTGTCAAAAACTCGATAGAACTAGTTAATAAAATAAAAAAATTTAATCTCCCGCATAACTGTAAATTCATTTCTCTAGACGTAAAATCCCTATTTACCAACATCCCCATTAAAGAATGCCTAATAATAATTGAAAATATCTTGGAAAAATGCAATATCAATCCGGTAATAAGAAAAGAGTTATTCCAGCTCATAAAAATCTGCGTAGATACAAATTATTTCCTTTTCAATGATATATATTACCAACAACATGATGGTCTCCCCATGGGGTCACCATTAAGTCCACTTCTAGCGGAGATATTTATGGATTATATTGAAAATATAATTCTTAAATCTCCCTTAGCTAAACATATAGTATATTATGTCCGATACGTAGACGACATCCTTATATGTTGGAATGGTACCAACCGACAGTTAGATATCTTTACTAATTGGGCCAACACCGTTAATAATAAAATCTGCTTCACAGTTGAACATGAGATTGAAGGTAAAATAATCTTTTTAGATCTGACAATTGGTAAAAGTAATAATAAACATACCTTTGAAATATTTAGAAAACCAACTTTTACAGATACAACAATAAATTCAAATTCAAATCATCCTTGGTCTCATAAATTATCAGCGTACCATTCAATGGTACATAGACTCATTAACATTCCCTTAGACAATAAAGCTTATGTAAAAGAAAAGGAAACGATAAAAACGATCGCGATTAATAACGGCTATGAGGCAAATAACATTGAAAAAATAATAAAAAATAAGAAATATAAAAATAAAATCAATTTAATATATCCGGTAAATAACAAAAATATAGAAAAATTTGCATGTCTCGAATTCCTCGGCCCAATATCTGAAAAAATTGCAAAAGAAATTAAAAAATGTGGTTTAAATATAGCTTTTCGAACAAACAATAATTTAGGAACAAGCCTTAAAAACTCTAAAAGTAAAATCCCTATACTCAATAACAGTGGCATATATGAATTAAAATGTGACCACGCCGATTGTAACGCCACTTACATCGGACAAACGGGGAGGGCATTCTCAACTAGATTCCAAGAACATATACGATGTTATAATAATAAAAACACATCCTCAAAATTCGCAGAACATCTCTTGGTGAATAATCATAACCCACTTAACAACAAGGGTCCTAAACCATTGCATATAGAAAAAAAGGGCATTAGATTAAATTTACTTGAACAATTAGAAATCAATAAACGAACGAATGACCCAAATTTAACACTAATTAATAAAGTACGGAAAATAATTTACTCACCACTTCTTAGTATTTTCACAAAACCCAAGCAGTATAATGCACCCAAATAATTCATAGCAATAAAGTCATTAGTAAATAATTAAGAACCCATTACCATTTACTGAGGGGAAAACATAGATTGGTTTAACCAACAATAGATCATGTCATCGGTGTAACCAGTAATAAATCAATGTATGCACCTTCAAAATTTACATTTGAAATAGTATAAAAACGTCGTCTCAATGTGGACTAACCACAGTTTGAAAATGGCCTTGTAAGCCGAAACAGCTGTCACAATAATAAAAAACTAAAACACTTGCAGAACTTAATAATAATATTATCAAATTTAATCTAAATTAAATTTATAAAAAAATTAAATGGAGTTCTACGAATTAAACACAAAAACAATAAATAAATTATTTTGGATATTGAACATATCGTTTGGAGATTGAACAATTCGGCTCCCATAAGTTTGAGGTATTTTTTGTTCAATTAGCCAATTTGTGGTAAATTGTATATACAGGGTGATTTTCAGAATTCAAACACTTTACTTTTATTTTAGGTAGAAGTTGACTTAAATTCTTACTTTAAAATATACAAACAGCGTCTTTGAGGTGATTTTTCACAAATACTGGTTTATATAAATTATCCAAATATTATGTAAGTTTTAAAACAATGCACAAGTACAAAGGTACCTACCGCTAATATATTACTATCGGTTGTCGGTGCATGCGTGATTAAAAAAAATCCTGAGTGATGCGTAAAATTATTCAAGTTCAATTTTCAGTTGAAAATTGGAAATGATTACTATTAAATTTATTAAATTAATCAATAATTTTTTTTATTTGAAATGTGTGTTGGTTTGTTTTTTTATTGTTTCGTTGCCTTCATTTGACAAATGTTATTTTTAAAGTTTACTTACTTTTGTAAAAAAAAAAACATTTCTTTCAAGAGGTCTTATTTGCCGTGAGCTTATTATTTATGCTGATTATCGTGAGTAAAATATTATTTTTTTAAATACTTTCAACTCTTAAAATCCTAAAATTATAATGTCCCGCAATTTGGTTATGGGTCTACGCTAGTATAACGATACATTTATTATTGTTAGTCGTGTGCCTAGTTGGTTTTATTTTATTTCCTACATAAAAATTTCTTTATTATTTTTTATGTGACTAAAAAACGAAAAATCGGAAACTTTTAATTGAATGAGTTCAAAATTAACTCTTAAACACTAGTGGGGTACTGGAGTACCCCACTAGTGTTTAAAATATCAACAATTTTAACAATATTTCACTGTTACAAAAATCGCTCTAGCTAATCTACTCTCGATAATTGGTGCGTAAGTAAGCCGTGACTGCCCGGCAAGTGCAGTCGCGTCCACAGGTGTTCCGGGGTACCCCAGTACCCCGTGGTAGGAATAGTGTTAGTTCTTCCTTCCAGTTATACTTGAATTACTGAAGTTGTTTTTCGACATCTCTCTGGTAAGTTTACACATTATTTATGATTTACTTTACTTTGTGATAATGGTTAGAGTACAGTGTTGATAGGGAGGGCCTGCGCCCAATAACGAGACATTCATGGACTAATAATGTGTTATGAATGTAATGAGAGTGTATGCAGTGTAATGAGGTGTTGTATTGTTTTCAGATATGGTATCCCAGACTCGAAGTCTTGGGGGGAGGGGGGATGAAATTACAGCTGCTTTGTTGGTTTCTGACGACGAAGAGCTAAACCTATGAAAAGATTCAGAAGATGAACCCGACGGTGTTATCGAGGATTTCCGAGACCATTTTGAAGTCGCATCTCACGATGACGGTGATCAAGATAGTGTGGAAGCAGATGAAGAGTATTTAGTGCCTGACAATGTAAATTTTATTGTCTTTTCTTATTACTTTGCCATAGTAAAAATAATTTTGAAAAAAATATCAAAGACTTTTATTTTATTCATTTTTTTTGCGCGGGGTACTTCAGTATCCCGTGGTAGGAATAATTACATTCCCAGAGTGGTAGGGTTTAAGAGTTAAAAGATTTGGACTTCGTTTTCATCTATCAGCGATCTCAGCAGTAATAACGGACTAAATATGTGTCGTAGATGTCTTTCAATCAGACTATGAGAGCAGTTGACTTCTTGCACATTTCCAAGTCTTGGCTCTTTTGTTGTTTTTCTTGAAAAGATATAAATTTTAATTTACTAATATAATTTATGAAGATTCATTTTAGGTAAAAGCCCTTAGTGTGTACATAAATAATTGAATAAATAAATAATAAATGAAGCACCTGTATATTTTCCTAACAAATTCAAGAAATACATGTAAAACATGGTGAAAAAGCCTATAAATGACGTAATTTTAAGACTTACTTTCCTATTTGAGCTACTGGTCTAAGGTTTATTGATTCTGTAGTTGGTGAAGTCATTTTTCAGTTCAATAACAGTATAATATATTCGCAATGAAACATATTTTTAGTGGAGCAATTTAGTTGTTAGAAAACAACCAAAAATCAACATGGCCGCTCATTTCAACTAGCCGACTCCTGATTGGTTGAAAGTGGAGATTGAACATTCAAGACCTCACGTTTGGCGGGATGTTGAACAAATGTCTATGAACCTAATATTATATTCATAACGTTGAGTGTTTAAATGTTCAATATCCGGGAGGTTGAACAAATAAGAACTATAACATTGTTCTTTGAGTTGGCACTCGAAAAATGCTGAAAATGTCACTTAAAAACCAAAAAGTTTTTTTTGAGCTTTATTAATGCGCAATAGGTTAATGCACATATTGGCATTCATAACTCAGTTTTGCAAAAAAAAAAGTCTATTGAACATACAAGAATAAGGACAGCGCTTTGTTGATTTTCCTCACTTCTTGCGTAGCACGCAAAACCTTCTTGCTCAGTTTTCTAAAGTATTAGTGCATAAACTTTACAATATTTATATATATATTTCGACGGCCGGCATAGTCCAGTGGTAACGCATTGGACTGCCATTCCGAAGGTCGCGGGTTCGAACCCGGCGTGCGCAAATAAATTTTATTTGATTAATTTGTGTTATTTCACAATTAATTAATTAAAATAATATATAGTATATTTGCGGCACGTTCCAGAGTGGAAGATACTACCAGTATCGCCCTGGTGTAAGACCACCATTCAGAATTGAAACGTTGCTCCAAATGGCTTTAGCCATGTTTAGTGACTAGATCTGAATAGCCAGGTACTTCCCCACCTTCCTCTTTCCCTTCCCCACTTACCTTCAGCCTCACAACATCCCCCAATTGGGGATGCCATAGTCTCACTGGCTCCAGACGGGAGCAGTTGGGACTTTTGTGAGGTATTCACTATAAAAAAAATAAAAATAAAAATCTTTGTGTTATATTTTTGGTCATTTAAATTACAATTCGAATTCGATTGTCGAAGTCATTCAAATTCTCCCACTTCTAAATTTCTCATGACATTTCTTCAACAGATTGGAATTGACTACCGCGCTTCGCCTTGTGCGTAAGTAGGTTCGTGTTAGATTTATTAAGTAAGACTTAATCCCCTTGATTGGTATATTATAAAATATATCACATTTTACAACTTTCGCGACATATTATATTGAGCTTCCCAACACCAACCATGTAAAAACGCGACAGATGATATTACATGGGGTTGTTCATTGTAGATTTAATACTGCCGTCACAAACGTCAACCACAAGATTAGTGAGTTTATTTCATCTCTACTTTATTATTAATTAATAATCTCTATAATTAGTTAATTATATTATTAGATCACCCTTTTACGTCTTACGTTTACTCATTGTAATCAATAGACATCAACGAGCTTATTTTCTTTTACTTCAACATTTACTGAATTAATAAACCAATGTTTTATAAGTATTTATATTATTATTTAAAAAATGTTGCACAGCCCTGTTGCTGTGGAACCATTGAATTTGTCTAAAAATGTGTATATCTGGGTGTAACAATTGACTGCTACATCAAATGGGATGTACACATTACTAATGTTTGTAAACGTTTACGGGCTATAGTAAGTAGGATTTATAAAATAAAATGCTTCGTGCATATAAGTACCTTATAATAAATCTACTCATCTCTAGCCGAATCCACTATCCGATATGGAATTACGTCTTGGGGACATTCATGTAAAACAAATATAAGCTATATACAAACGTTACAAAACTCCATTATTAAATTATTAATCCATAAATACACAAATGCACACAGAAGTCTTTGAATATTTTTCCTGTTAGAGGATTATTGTTATATAATATCATAAGTCAACAAATTATATCGTCGGATTCCTTGTATAAGGAAAGAGTCTACCATAAACATAACACAAGATTCACTCAAAATGATGGATTAGTGGTTCCGAAATGTACCAATAAATACGGAGAAAGAAATAATTATTAGCAATAATTAGTCATCCGAAACACTAATACAAATTGAAAACATCTCCCAAGTAAAAAGAACTCTAAACTACATTGTGCCCAAGATATCTAATAATCTACCAACGTCAATCAAAAATAATACCTAATGTACCACTAAAGTCAAATATAATCTAAGGAAATGGCAATTGGACACAGATACTATATGTACTGATGCCCTACTGAGGCCCTTGTATAGCTAATTGGACACAGATACTATATGTACTGATGCCCTACTGAGGCCCTTGTATAGCTAATTGGACACAGATACTATATGTACTGATGCCCTACTGAGGCCCTTGTATAGCTAATTGGAATTCACAATGCAAAATAAAAATATATAGTAAATTGTACCTACCTATGTATGCTAATTATGGATATTCTTTCGATGTGACTGTTTCAATTGTACTTGTCTGATTATATGTGTTTATACTGTAACTATATTTTTTTAATGTTTTTTATTTTTTTATTTTCAGTAATATATTTATATTTTTGTTATATTATCTTAACCGTGTTATTTTATAAAGTGTTGTGCCTGCTGACAAACTGCAAAAGCAGTTTCGAAGGTTCAAATTGCAAAATAATTAAAAATAAACAATTATTTTTACAATCAATAATTATTAGCCTGAAACACTCATCCACATTGAAAAATCTCCTGATAAAAGATACATGACGCCAACGGGGCTTGAACCCGTGTCCTTTCAATTTCCGGTCGACAGCTCTGACCACTGAGCTATGGCGGCTTATCTCGTATCCGCGAAATAATTCAATATAAACTAGTGTTTCATTCAACAATTACTGCTTGTTACATTTTTTCACCTGAAAACAACCAATTTTATTTTATATGAGAAAGGCATTGTAAGTGCTAACTCTCTCACTAGATGGCGTCGAGACAAATTGTCTACATTTTTTGGTGAAGATACTAGAACTTGTCAAATATTAATTATAATTTTTTTGGTAAACTAATGTTTAAGACAAGATTTTTTATGCACAGCACAAGGGGTAGTAATTATTTTTACAATCAATAATTATTAGTCTGAAACACTCTGTCAGAGGGCTAAAATAGGCGGTATTATTTATGAAAATATTCAGGTGTAAAATGCTATGGTGTCTTTAGCAATGGGAATTGGGGACATTTATTTCAATATTGTTAAGACATAATGAGGAATCAAGATAGCCATGGATAATTTTGAGCAAACATATTATTTTGGTCAATTGCCTTCTTATTTTAAGTGTATTTTATTTTTAAAATAAGACATAATGAGGAATCAAGATAGCCGTGGATAATTTTGAGCAAACATATTATTTTGGTCAATTGCCTTCTTATTTTAAGTGTATTTTATTTTTAAAATAAGACATAATGAGGAATCAAGATAGCCGTGGATAATTTTGAGCAAACATATTATTTTGGTCAATTGCCTTCTTATTTTAAGTGTATTAATCCTAAAGTATTCACGACGTGCGACGTATGATCTAAGATGGTCATGTAGTCCACATTTGAAAGTCTAAGTATTTTTTTAACCGATTCTATAAGTTTTTCATTCTGTTTATGAGGATGTTACGTTATTAACGATTTTAGTGGTTGTAACTTAATAATAGTGGAATATTTGAATTAAAGTGTGACCACGCCGATTGCAGCGCTACTTATATCGGACAGACGGGAAGGGCTAAATCAACTAGATTCAAAGAACATATAAGATGTTATAATAATAAGAGCACATTTTCAAAATTCGCAGAACATCTCTTAGGACGGGTTGTTTCGGAGAATTTGAACAATTCATCAAATTTCAACGTTCATTTTCGGGTTATGTGAATGTCCTATTCAAGTTCTGTTACTATATCATTGTAGGCTAGTTGCTTGACAAAACTGAAATAAAAACAGAACTTGAAAAAATCTTTCACAGAGCTTGAAAATGAACGTTGAAATTTGATGAATTGTTCAAATTCTCCGAAACAACCCGTCCTTAGTAAATAATCACGTCCAGCTTGACAACAATGAACTTAAACCCTTGCACATAGAAAGAAAGGGCCTTAGATTAAATTTACTTAAACAATTAGAAATCAATAAAAAAACCAATGACCCTAATATAACATTAATTAATATAGTAAGGAAAATTATTTATTCCCCGCTTCAAAGTATGTTCACAAAACCTAAACAATGTAACACATTTAAATAAATTAATAACTGCTACATCATTATTAAACAATTAAGATAACATTAATGTGGGGAAAACAGACTTCAAAATACTCCCACAGAATATGAAATCTACTGTCACAATTATTTTTATCAGAAAATTGGTTTAACCGGTAATAAATCATTTTAACTTGGGAGGGGGTAAAATAGAATCATATTAATAAGTCGTCAAAACATGGCTTAACCACAGTTTAAAAATGGCCTTGAAAGCCGAAACAGCTGTAACAATAACAAAAACTAAAAAATACTTGCAGAACTTAATAATTATATTATTAAATTTGATTTGAATTAAATTTTTAAAACATTAAATGGAGTTCTACGAATTAAACACAAAAACAATAAATAAATTAAAGGTGGCTGATATAGCCACCCTGGTGATTTTATATAGACGACTTAAACTCAAACATCATAAAACAGTTCAAAATATGTGGTTTAACCAAAAGTGCTTGAAGTGTAATGTGATTCCGAAGGAATTCGCTATGCGGGAACATGAGACATCCACACGTCTGCAGTTGTATTTTGATTTAGACCATCGATACCTACGACCGCACAGCTGTGTTTGTGACAGCCGCCAGCCGCGCCGCTCGCCAGTTGGCCGCGAACCGTCGTTAGATGTGGACCCCTCGCACGTTTCTTTAGCATCTGCCGATGGTTTTTTCATGTTTTCAGCAATTAAATTACAATTATTTTCACTTTTGATATAAAATATAATAAACATAATCGATTAGCTATGAATATTCATATTTTTCCAATATTAAATCGCTTATTTTGAGATGTGTATTGACTACACAGCACCGTAACGCGTGTATTTTTTTAGCACAGTAAGGGAAAGGTTAAGAATAAAATTAAAAATAATGACCTAACCATAAAAAAAGCCGACAAAGGTAACTCAATAGTAATATTTAATAGAATAGACTACATTAATGAAGTAAAAGACTTCTTGTTACCAGAAGATTTTAAAATCTTAACGAAAGATCCAACCACTAAAATCGTCAATAACGTTAACATCCTCATAAACAATTGTAACGCCATATTTCCCAACGAATGGTCCAAAAAAAGCGCCAGGGTTATGAACCCAAGAGCCCCTGCTCTGTATGGCCAACCCAAAATTCATAAAAAAATATTCCAATAAGACCCGTTGTATCTTTTATAAATGCTCCTCTAATAAACTTAGCGAAAAAACTTAACTTCGTCTTAAAAAAATATACTAATTTTTCACCACGTTACAGTGTCAAAAACTCAATAGAACTTGTTAACAAAATTAAAAACTTTGATCTTCCGCATAACTGTCAATTCATTTCTTTAGACGTAAAATCCTTATTTAGCAACATCCCCATTAACGAATGCCTTAAAATAATTGAAAATATCCTAGAACAATCTAATGTCAACCCAATAATAAGAAAAGAGTTATTCCAGCTCATAAAAATTTGCATACAAACAAATTATTTCCTTTTTAATGATACATATTTTGAGCAATTGTACGGACTTCCCATGGGATCCCCTTTAAGTCCACTTCTAGCGGAGATATTTATGGATCATATTGAAAATATAATTCTTAAGTCTCCCTTAGCTAAATATATAATATACTATGTCAGATATGCAGACGATATCTTAATATGTTGGAAAGGCACCAACCGTCAATTAGATATCTTTATTAATTGGGCCAACACTGTTAATAAAAATTCTGCTTAACAGTCGAACATGAGATCAAAGGTAAAATATTTTTTTTAGATCTAACAATTGGAAAGAATAATAATAAACATACTTTTGAAATATTTAGAAAACCAACTTTTACAGACACTACAATAAATGCAAATTCAACTCATCCTTGGTCTCATAAATTATCAGCTTACCATTCCATGGTACAAAGACTCATTAACATTCCCTTGGACAATAAAGCGTATGAGAAAGAAAAGGCAACGATACAAACGATCGCGGTTAATAATAGATATAACATAAATAACAATGAAAAAATTATAAAAAATAAGAAATATAAAAATAAAATTAATTTAATATATCCGGCAAATAATAAAAATATAGAAAAATTTGCATGTCTCGAATTCATCGGTCCAAAATCCATAAAAATGGCAAAAGAAAAAAAAATGCGGTCTAAATATAGCTTTCAAAACCAATGATAACATAGGAACAAACCTTAAAAACTCTAAAAGTAGAAATCCTAAACTTAATAATATGGCATATATGAATTAAAATGTGACCACGCCGATTGCAACGCTATTTATATCGGTCAGACGGGAAGGGCTTTTTCAACTAGATTCAAAGAACATAGAAGATGTTATAATAATACATAGCACATTTTCAAAATTCGCAGAACATCTCTTAGTAAATAATCACGTCCCGCTTGACAACAATGAACTTAAACCCTTGCACATAGAAAGAAAGCGCTTTAGATTAAATTTACTGGAACAATTAGAAATCAATAAAAGAACCGATGACCCTAATATAACATTAATTAATAAAGTAAGGAAAATTATTTATTCCCCGCTTCTAAGTATGTTCACAAAACCTTAACAATATAACACATTTAAATAAATTAATAACTGCTACATCATTATTAAACAATTAAGGTAACATTAATGTGGAGAAAACAGACTTCAAAATACCCCCACAGAATATGAAATCTATTGTAGTAATATACGAAGTTTGTCGGATTGATATTTTGGAAAGCTGGCATAAATGCCGTTACACTAAGCGAGACGTGAGACTACGTAAGAGTTGATTTGTAGTTTTGTTGCCTATGTAGGAAGGTTTCTTCGGACTGACATGAGTTGTCTTAGGTGGAAATGTAGGACGGTGCTTATAGTCCTTTTAATTTGACTCCGAGGCGAAAAGTCCGAATCTAGATTGACACCGAGAAGTTTGACTGTTGTTTTTGGGATGATATCGCTGCCGGAAATAAAAATGGGTGAATCGTCTATGAAATGTTGATGTTTGTTTGTGGCCGCCCCGAGCATATAAATATATATTTTAAAAGTTAATACTAAACGCCTTAAAGAACGGCAAAATTAATAATATTAATAATATGATGTCCTGTCTGTAAAATATTACAAAACGGACAAGAATTCCGAACATCTAATATCTAAATTCAATATTTTTTACTTTTGCAACTTACTGTCTGTCAAAGTTCTCGCCGCATACTGCAAGCATTCTTTTTTAACATCCGGGAGGTAGATATCTATATCTGTATACGGCATCTCACCTCCACTCTCTTCCTGGGACCCTGGTTCCACCTTGATGGGAACACTCTCTGGGTTGGGAAGGTCCATGGCCTTCTGTGATAGCGTTCTGGTTTAATATAAAGATGGTTATTGGTCCCAGCTAAAAATAAAGTATTATTTTGCATTAATCCTATTAATGAGTGACTGTAAAAGTTCTTTCAGTAATCACCTTCAGTTGGAACGAAATATAGACGCCTCAGATGCCATCTGTAACACGCTACAAAAATATCATAGGCGGTTATTTGACCTCGTTCATCAAATATATCGAACATTAAGGTGACGGTTTAAACCGTGTCGTTCTCCATTATCACTCTACTTGTAAAATGTATAGAACTGTTTCGTTCACAGCTCGTTTATTGCGCTTGTGAGAGTCAATCAACTGATCGATTAAAACATGAATTATGATTGCAATAAATAACAACGCGGCAAAATACACGTTATAAGACGTTACAGTGGAGAGTTGAGACATAAAATGCAACCTTAATTAAATGATGGAACAGAGAACGCTCAGTTAAGGAAGTAAAAGAACTTCACTAAATTCTGAAACTAAATGACGATATCTGAAATAAGAAACACATCATTAGTTTCTGCATTTCAGGGTTTAAAGGAAAAAAGTTGTGATGTCTTTTATTAACAATGAGTAAAAGCAAGACTTCAAAATATGACGCAAAAATGGAATTAACTAACTAGAAAAAAATTTAAAAAATTCTTTTTAAAGTAAAGCTTAAACAATCTAACCAATGGCGTAGTTGGTATTTGTGACAGCGGCCGCAAGTCTACAATGAACCAACCCACGTACTTCTAGTCTGTCGCAAGTTAATCTGGTTGATATTAAGGAGCTTAATACATTCATTATATCGCGTATGTTGTAAAACACTATATATTATTAAAATAAACAAATTAAGATACTTCGGTCTTAGTCAATATGACATGTAATTATTTAAGTACAAGGCGACAGTTCCAATATGATGAAGAAACGTCACAAGAAAAGTAGAAGTGCAATAATTAGAATAACTTCGAGATAAAAATGTGATGGTCACTAAAACAATACCAAACTGAATGATAAAAACACAAATATTGTCAGTTAATACAATATTACTTCAGAATAGCGGAGGAAGAATCATATAACGACCGTAACATTAGCGTCACCTGTAACACTGACACTAATTTACATAGACAATGACAAATCGAAGAATATTATTATTTTTTTTTTTTGTTTTTAGGCAATTATCATTAATAAGACAGCTGCCGACAGTTCTTACTATTGATAAATAAAATAAAATAATATAGAACTATAATATAATGTATGGAATACAAATCACATAAAGTTTTGAAAAAACCCAAATCGATTTTGATCAAAATAATTTTCAAAACTAAAAATTAAATTTATAAAAATTTTAGTAATAAAGGAATAGCAATTAATTTATTACGAACAAGGATGTGTTAAATTGGTTAATTTTTAAAATCACACACATAATAACTGCAATATTAAATTTATGAAACATTGAAATTTGTGTATTATTGAGAAATTTTATATAATTTTAATGCATTAAACATGCATAATGCTCAAAGTTTACTTAATAAATGTTTGAGTCTTTAATCCACTTTCACGAGCATTATTTTATTTTGAAATATATTAAAAAATAGCGAATTTATATGGAATCTGAATTGTGACAGTTCGAGATGCACGTTGCAAGGCTTTAGGGATTAACAGGAAGAACAATAATTCAAAAGAATCAGTGCGTGACATTGTGTGACTTTGAACATCCTCATTTGTAATATTATAATACCTGATGCCGCTATCTCCTAAGGACATCACCGCGTCGCTATATTCAAGTAGTTTGTTTACACTGTCACTCGTCTTTCGTAAAATTAATGCTTCGATCTCGTTTATTCATATAAGACATATCTTTTAATTCGACTCAAATCTCAAGTAAGATCGCATAATAATAATTAACAAAACCAAAAACTATTGTACTTACCAAGAATGAATTAGGCAGAAATATCGTCTGCATAAATAAACCACGTCTGTTTACCGTTTTGACGTTTGCAATTCCATAGAAACAATCGCATTTTAAAGACAGGCGTTACATTAGACATTATAAAAGCGCTGTTGCCAGAGAGATTCGTCTATACACGCTACGGTCTACCGGAGAGGTCGCCTTTGAAGGTCTGCCTGCGCAGGTCGACCGGAGCGTGTGTGGGAATAGACCTGTGAAGTTTTTTTAACCTGCGCAGGCGACCGGAGCAAAATCGAAAATCAATTCTTTCGGGCAACACCGTACGGTGTACCTGCGTGTGTGTGCATGTACTCCGGTCGCCTGCGCAGGTCGCGTCAAATCTTAAAATAACTGATAATATATTATTTCTCTTAACTGTTTCTTTTTTATCATTGGTGTAACCATTGCAAGTAATTTTAGGTATGTGTTGTCGTGCATTCTGAGATAGTTTTTAAGATCTTCAGGTTCAAATTTTAATTCATTCAATAAGTTTTCATTTTTAATAGCCCATGCTTACACCACTTTGTTCGCTTCTTTTTCACTGTTTTATCTTTTTTCATCAAAATTAACGCAAGGCCTATCAACGCCAACCCGTCATTGTTTGCAATCGATGCCATCGCAAAGAGAATGAACTGAAGACCGCTCCGGTACACCGGAACGTCCCCATACACGCTACCGCCGTACGGTCGACCTGCGCAGGCAGACCTCAAAGGCGACCTCTCCGGTAGACCGTAGCGTGTATGGCTTACATTAATAGCTGTGTGGGACCTTGTTTTCTGTGGTGAAACGCACCCAGGTTTATGAGCAACTTTATCGTATGCATAATTATAATAATAACTATATGTGACTTATAGTTATGATCAACTTTATAAGAGCTTGGTGAAAAAGCCTGTTAGCCATCTTGCCAGGTTCCACATAGTCAGTTCGCCGTACTGTGATTGTGGGTCAGAGGATACTCTGGACCATAATTTTTTTGAGTGTCCTATCAATGACCAATTTCCAAACTTCCTGCATGAATTGGTAAAACTTGATATTAAAATGCCTACCAGTATACCCTGCCTTCTTAGTCTAAACACTCCTGAAATTTACCATTTGTTGGCAAAATTTATTTATAAAAATGGCCTTAATATCTGACCTTAAATAGATTTTAATTGTAGGGTAAAAGACACCTTTTTGATTTAATTTACCCTATTCACATAACTATACAACCTAAGATTTAAATCAATAACTTACAAAAAGTATAACAAAGTACAAGTTATTTTATGCAACAAACTGAAATAGGAGGAAAATCTGCTCAATCTTAGACAATTGGTTTTACCGTTAAACTCCCAAGTATAGTAATAACAATTTGAAGTAAATAATCATAAATGTAAATCGGATCTTGAAAGTTCCTACTTGAAATGAGTTTGTTCGCTGTTGTTTTATGGCAACACTTGAATATCATTAGAAACTCGATTTTTTCTTAATTCTATAATTTCTATGGATATATCTCCGCGTGCATCCTGTCACTTTTTTGTTGGTTATGTTATTTTGGCTTTACTCGTTGCGTCGATTTGAACACATTGAACGAAAACATTCCATTCTTCTCTCAAGAAATCCCTCGAACTCATAACAAAAGTAACAGAACTACCAGATCCTTACGCAAGAGCATGGATTCCACCGCCATCAAGTTAGAACCAGGCACAAGTGCGGAAGAGAGTGTTCCTGTGATACTTACGGAAATCGATATTGACTACCCTTTTATCAAAAAGGAATGTTCGGAATCTATTTCCGAAATCAATTCAGGTGTTTATTTTTTTTAATTTTTGGTACATTACTGTTACACAGACGCAATATGCGATCGGGAATAATAAGTAAAACTGTAGATTTTTGCTTGTCTATAACGACATGCTCACTCCTACATATCGACCTAAGCTATTCTTCAAGGTTATGTAACTAATATTTATTTTTGTAATTGGGCAATGTTGTGAGGTCAGTCTGGGTAGAGTGTTTCGGTTGTCGTTGGGGACTGCTGTAATTCATACCTTGAAGATTCCTACGTTAAGTGACGTAGAATAGGTAGACGTCGGTAGAGCTGTTTTTCACAAAGCCGAGTCAGTGAAACGACCCGTTCTATTGAAGTCGACATTAACTATAAACAGTAGAGATCATCCACGCAACAACATGCCTGACATTGTGCTCAAATGCTCTCAACCTTTCAAAGTTAATGTGGACTCCAATAGAACGGGTTGTTTCACCGACTTGAGAGAGCATGCACAATGTCACATATGTTGCTTTGTGACATTGTGCATGCTCAATGTCACTTATGTTGTAGTATGACATTGTGCAATGTGCATGTTCTCTCAACGGATATTGATGATATTTTGATACATATCGGTAGTCAAGTATCCAATAGTCATTTAACATACCAAGCAACCTATTCAGTGTATATATCCAATTTTTAATTAAATTTTTCTCTTATCAGGTAAACTAAGTAACCCTGAGTATTCTTTTCAAGGTGGAGTCACTATCAAATTAGAACCAGGGTCTACAGAAGGAGAAAAAATTGAAATTTCGTTTTCCGAAATTGGCTTCGAACTTCCAGACATTGCACGGAAAGGCTTGGAGCACTCACTTCAGCACTCGGAAAGAATTCTCCAAACGGCGGGTAATACAATTATTTTAATTTTTACAAATGAACTCGCGTACTTTTATTTCCTCACATTGGAGGGGCCCCACCGTTTTCCCAACGACGGTATAATGAAACTGACTGTTTACCTCCTTCGTCGTACACGAGTACCTCTTTCATGCACAAAAAAAAAAACAGTGCGTTTTATAAAGGGAAAAAACTTTATAATAACCTACCAAATGTCATAAAGGAAGCCACAAGCCTTAGCACTTTTCGTAGGACATGTGCTTTTTATGTAAAAAATAATTTTTGATTGTTGAGCATACTCACCAATATTATTTTAGTCACCTCGATATCTTATACAATATAATTTTGTGTATTTATCTTTTTCTCTTAAAATGTAATTGTTATTTTTTGTATTTTTTATATTTTCCTACTAGATGTATGAAAAAATTTGCGTACATCTAAATAAAGATTAAAAAACAAACAAACAAACAAACACGTCAAGACTCGATAACTATTAAGCTAAAAGCTTTATTATTATGAACGACTCTAGACCCACCAGTGTCCTTGCAAACAACATTTGTTTGTATTCATAATTGCACTCAATGACGAATATACAGTACAGATAAATAAATAAAAAATCAATTTGAAATAATTTCTTCTCTTTATTGCCGAATCACAGCAAATAAAAGTAAATCAATATTTAATGCATGGCTAAAATTAAGCGTTGTCAAAAATGCTTATCGAACCTCCCCTATGAATGTTTCTATGTTTGCGGATAGGACTATTTAACGCGCTGCGCCCACACTTATACACTACTTGCCATCTAGTCTGTGGTGAGGAACTTAATTTGATAACTGAAATTAAATTCAAAGCTCTTTTATTAAACAAAAACATTATCAACTTTTGTAAACTACGCATATTATCGTAGCGATTGTGTTAAACCAGTGATGGTGTCTCCCTCCTTTAAATGGATACGTTTCTTACCTAATCAACTTGGCTTTATGCCGGGCAGATCCACTCTATCAAATTTCTCGTTGTATGAAAAATTTATAGCTAGTTCGCTTGAAAATAAAACCCAGGTCGACTCAATATAAACAGACTTCGTAAAAGCTTTTGACAAAGTTAACCACAAAATTCTCCCCAATAAACTTAGAAAAATTGGAATAGAGGATAAAATATTGGGATGGTTAAAGAGCTATTTAACTAATAGAATCCTACAAGTAAAAAACAACTCTATTTTTTCACATAAATTCATGGCTACTAGCGGTGTACCGCAAGGGTCGCATTTAGGCCCAATACTTTTCTTACTTTTCACAAACGATATTATCACTGTTTTCGATTACAATGTTGAAGAGTTGCTTTTCGCTGATGATTTAAAACTATTTAAAATTATAAAAACACTATTTGACTGTATCAACATTCAAACTAATTTAAACAAATTACAAGATTGGTGCCAACTTAACAAGCTTCATCTTAACATTGAAAAATGCCACATTATAAGATTTTTCAAAATAACTCAACCCTTTAACTACCAATATAAAATCAATAATGTTCATCTCACCTCTGTCAGTGAAATTAACGATCTTGGCGGTATTTTCGATTCAAAATTTAACTTCCTTTCACATATAAATTCAGTTACCAACAAATGATTAAAAATGCTTGGTTTCATTTTTCGAAATGCCAGAGACATTCGTAATATTTCAAGATTAAAAATTTTATATTCTTCTTTAGTTCGTAGTCAAGTCGAATATAATTCTTCCATCTGGTCTCCTCACTTCAAAATCCACTCTGACTCCATAGAAAAAATTCTGCATAAATTCCTAAGATTCATTAACCATAACCTCAGTCTACCAATTGAAACATTTAACTACAATCACTTGATGAAAGATCTGAAATTATTATAACTCTCAGATAGAAGACTTGTTTCCGACTTGATTTTTATTTATAAAATTGTTAATGGTATTATAGACAGCCCTGATTTATTAAGTCTAATTACCTTTCATATACCTACAAGAACTAGTCGTTCTAAAATTCTTTTTAATTGCAACAAAATTATCAGGACTGAGTCATTTATATACTCGCTTGTACCTAGATTACATTCAGTTGGCAATGTTTTCTCAGAAGTAGTTGATGTGTTCAACTGTAGTTCACGGAATGTAGTTACAAGAAGGCTATAATTACATACCTCATAAATAAATATCAATGTTAGCTTATGTTATATTAGTGCTTAATTATTATATTTATATCACATGTTTGTAAAAGCCACTATGGGCGTGTAATATAAATAAATTATAAAATCAATTATTTAAACTTACGAAGTTAACTAAATTTATCTAAATTATCAGAAAGGCGAAAAGTATTTGATCTTCTTTTATTGTGTAAAATTATTAATTCTATGTTTGACAGGACTGACATTATAAGTTTGCTGTCACTACATGAACCTCCCAAACATACTAGATGGAATATTTTATTTCACAACAATAACTTTGTATTCAATTCAGTTATCGATAGGTTACATAGGCTGGGCAATGAGTTTATGGATGTTGCTGATATTTTTGTTCGAATTACTAACCCGTACAAATCCAAATCAGTTCAACAATTTTCGGATCATGTAAATAACGAGTAGGTTATCATTATTTTAGTATAATATGCTTATATATATATATATTTTTTTTTTTTTAAACTTCCGATTTAGTTGTCCGGGTTAAGTCTTCCCCAAAGGAAAAACTTAACCCTTCCACTCACTTTTCCACAAATGATCAGCTAGTCAATCAACACTATGTAAGTGCATTATATAAGTAAAATAAATACAAAACAATACAAGAACAACAACACGTCAAATCACCAGATATCAAATGGGAAGAAAAAAATTCACCGTCTCCAGATATTTTCATATCAGAGGGTTCGGCTCGGTAGAACTTCTAACAGGGCCTATAAATCCTACTGATCCCTCAACATAAATATTTAAAAAATCTTTTGTTATCCTACATGTATTCAAAATGACCGACTTTTGCATCTTTATATATAAATTTTTTGATAGATCTAATACGCCTAAATTTTTAATTAGAGAGCTAGGTATAATGCCAGTAGCCGAAATAACGAATGGTAATATTTTTATAGTCTGAGAATGCCAAATTTTTTTTATTTCATTTCCTAAATCTGTGTATTTTCTTATTTTTTCACTAACAGATTTTTGAATATTACAGGAATTTGGAATAGCAGCATCAATGATATAAGTTATTTTTTTAATTTTGTCATGTAAAACTATATCGGGTCTATTATGACTAATCGCTCGGTCTGTTAGTATAGTTTTATCATAATATATTTTATAAAATTCGTTTTCTAAAAATGAATTTGGTTCGTATTCATAATATGGTACTACATTACGGCAGTCAATCAAGTTATGTTTAATTACCAAATTTTGGTGAATTATTTTTAAAACCTGATTGTGCCTAAATGTATACTCGGACGGTGCTAATATAGAACATCCCGATATAATATGTTCTATAGTTTCCGGAAAAGCCAAACATTTTCTACACAAATCATCAATTTGATTTGTATCTTTGATTATATGCTTTCTATAATTTTTAGTATTAATGACTCTATCCTGAATTGCAAGCATAAATCCTTCTATTTCTGCGCTCAACTCTCCAATACTCAACCATTTGTTTGACTTAATTTTGTCAACATACGTTTGGTTGAGATAATTGAAGTGTTTTTCGTGTAAAATTTTATTTTACCAGGAATCTAATAATTCGTGGTTGGGATTTATAAAAATGTTGGCATTCTCATCGTATAAATTTAAAGGTGTAATATTTCTATCTGCCTTGCAAATTATTTTGTGCATTTCTGAGCTATGAGCTTTCCTATGGAAAAAAGTTCTTAGCATTTCTACCTGATTATGTTTCAAAGAAGTTATTTTGACTATACCTCTACCTCCTAAATTTCTAGGTAAATTAACTCGTTCTATAGCTGAATTTGGATGATGGCAATTAAACTTTGTTAGCGTAGTTCTAATTAATCTTTCTAAGTTATCTAAATCTGTATTAGACCATTTAATTATGCCAAATGAGTACGTTAATAATATCTCTTATATTTTTTTATTACGTGTATATAAATTTAAAGAGTTTATTTTAAATTTAACTGTGATAATAACTTAACTTAAGTTTACTGTATTTTATGCTTTATTATTTGTGTTTAATTGTGATTTTAAATTTATGTTGTGATCTTTATGTAAAATTCTAGTGGGGCGTTGATAAATAAATAAAAACGGATCTAAAATCACCCGTCTTAATTTATTTGATTTCTCCTCGGGAGTAAAATGTTTTCTCGGTTTTCGTGTGCTGTGATCAATATATATATATATATATATATATATATATATATATATATATATATATAACAGTTTCCTTTCTGTTTAAAAAAAAATGAAAATATGACAAACCATCACCGAACGTAGCGACCCACTTGGGATGTCCTGTGGCAGTTTGTTTTGGTTATCCAATAAACGGTTCCCGGGGTGGCGGTAACAAATCGGCCTCCCAAATTTTTTAACTCAAGTTGAAAATATTTATTGTCATTGCAGATGAAAATTTTTCGATTTCGCACTTATTTTGACGTTCTAGATTTCGTTCTGAACATTATTCTCCAAGTGATTGACTGCAGATTTTTGCATTGCTACATTGTTACATTGACATACTTCCGATCCTACAATTTAGTAATATATTATTAATAAATTATATTATCTCTTCATTTACATTATAACGCCATTTTGAAGTTCGTTTATATGGGATTAGTAAAAATAATTTACTATTAGACATGCCTGACCTACGTCGGTAACAACCTTTTGTATTAGTTTAGTTAAAAATAGGAAATATCCACTGACTTGGCATAATTATTTCCCTCCATTAGTTTTATCGGCAATGAGAAATACATATTATGGAAGTTAATACCAGAATTTCTGAACTGAAATAAATCCCTGCTTCCAGTATTACGTAGTGGTATTCAATAGCTTTTCAATTTATGAATTTCTTGACTGCCAAATGCATCATTTAGAATCTTATATAGAAATACTCCCTTGTCTGACGCCTCTTTCCATATTAACTGGTGTAACCTTTAATTTTTCCACATAACTTGGGTCTCTTGTTGATGATTCCAGAATGTTCTAATTGAAGTGGATACATTAATTTCTTTCATTTTTTTTCAAAGCAGTGCAAGAGGTACCAATATATTGTGTTTATTTTCTCCAGGTAATATAAATGTGGAGACTGTTACTACCAAGGCAGAACCAGGATCCCGAGAAGAAGTTGGAGGTGGAATTCCTTATACTGATCTTGACATAGACCTCCCGGATGTTAAAATGGAATGCTTAGAGCGCTCTAAAATAATAACCCAGACCGCAAGTAATTCGATTTTTTAAAATAAAATTTGATTGATTCTGGGGTGGTTGTCATTCACCGGAGCATCATTTAACAGAATTAATGTATTTGCGTTCTGACTTACCTAATGAAGGAGTTGGCGGTATTATTAAGCTGGTTACGGGTAAGGTCTTTGACCGCGACTTTAATTTAATAAATTTATTGCTATTACGCATTTAATCCATTTATGGCACGTTCTGGAGTGGTAGATTTTTTATTTGTATATTTTCTAAATTACCAGAGCAGTTAGTGAGCACGTTCAAGTTAACAATATATATATATATATATCATTTTTATCTTTTTCAGGCGGATTGCTAAGGGCGCGTCCTGGGGAAAAACAATACTCTTGTCTTCATTGTGACTATTCCTGCTCTCCTAAGTCGACGCTTGAACTGCACCTAGCCACCCATACTGGAGAAATACCTTTTCCATGTCCCGAGTGCAATTATTCAACTCATCGGAAAGGAGCTCTAAAAACTCATATGTTTTCCCATGTTAAGGAAAAACCATTTTCATGTTCAGACTGCAACTTTTCTTGCTCTTTAAAAGGAAATCTTAAAAGTCACATATTTTTACATGGTGGTAAAAAACCTTTTTCATGTCCCGACTGTGACTATTCATGTTATCGAAAGAATGATCTAAAAATTCACATGTTTACTCACATTGTAGAAAAATCTTTTTCATGTTCCAACTGCAACTTTTCGTGTTGTACTAAGGGGCATCTAAAAATTCATGTTCTACACAGTGGGGAAAAACCCTTTTCATGTCCTGACTGCAACTATTCCTGCTATACAAATGGAAATCTTAAAAGTCACATGCTTTCACACAGTATTGAAAAACCTTTTTCATGTGTCGACTGTAACTATTCATGCTATCGCAAGAAAGATTTTAAAAGACACATGTTTACCCATGGTGGGGAAAAACCTTTTTCATGTCCCGAATGCAACTATTCATGCTGTACAAAGGGGGGTCTTAAAAGTCACATGTTTAACCATAGTGGAATAAAACCTTTTTCTTGTCCTGACTGCAAATATTCATGTTCTACAAAGACTAGTCTTAAAAATCACAAGTTTACCCACAGTGGAGAAAAACCTTTTTCATGTCCCGACTGCAATTATTCAGGTTCCACAAAAGAATTACTTAAAAGACACATGTTTACCCACAATGGGGAAACACCTTTTTCGTGTCCCGACTGCAAATATTCATGCTATACAAAGGGACATCTTAAAATTCACATGCTTACCCATGGTGGAGAAAAACTTTTTTCATGTCCCGACTGTAACTATTCGTGCCATCGGAAGGGAAGTCTTAAAAGTCACATGTTCACCCACGCTGGAGAAAAACCTTTTGCATGTCCCGACTGCAACTCTTCATACTGTACGAAAACAAATCTTAAAAGTCACATGTTTATGCACTCTGGAGAAAAACCTTTTTCATGTCCCGACTGTAACTATTCAAGCCGTCGGAAGGGAGATCTAAAAATTCACATGTTTTCCCATGCCGGAGAAAAACGTTTTTCTTGTTCCAACTGCAACTTTTCGTGTTCTACTAAGGGGAATCTAAAATTACATGTTCTGAGACACAGCGGGGAAAAACCCTTTTCATGTCCTGACTGCAACTATTCCTGCTATACAAATGGAAATCTTAAAAGTCACATGCTTTCACACAGTATTGAAAAACCGTTTTCATGTGTCGACTGTAACTATTCATGCTATCGCAAGAAAGATTTTAAAAGACACATGTTTTCCCATGGTGGGGAAAAACCTTTTTCATGTCCCGAATGCAAGTATTCAAGCTGTACAAAAGGAGGTCTTAAAAGTCACATGTTTAACCACAGTGGAGTAAAGCCTTTTTCTTGTCCTGACTGCAAATATTCATGTTCTACAAAGACTAGTCTTAGAAATCACAAGTTAATCCACAGTGCAGAAAAACCTTTTTCATGTCCCGACTGTAATTATTCAAGCCGTCGGAAGAGAGATCTAAAAATTCACATGTTTTCCCATGCCGGAGAAAAACGTTTTTCTTGTCACGACTGCAACCATTCGTTTTCACAAAATTCACTTTTAAAACGTCACATGCTGACTCAAAGTGAACCAAAATCAATTCCGTGTGTAACTATTCGTCTTTAGTAAAGTTGCCGGATATTCCTAACATACTTTTGCTAAAGATATAGTAGGCTCATTCATAGAGTAGGTCGAAACTAACAGGTTAGCACATAGATTTTTTTTAGTTTTTTCCCCTTTGAAACTAAAGAAATAAATTATTAAAATCATTAGTTAAGTTGCAAAAATCAATTGTAACATTTAATCTTATAATTTTAGTAATTATAAATTTATCATATCAAGACGCCGAAATTCAACAAAATACTAACGGTCGTAACAGGAGATCGATGCCAGGACCTCTGTTTTACCGGGACAACATTCTACCTCTGAACTTCTAAGACCAAATTTTTTCTGACATTTCGCTGGCGTATTTTCAATTTATGCAATAACAACATTAGCGGTAATGAATTCCTTATTTTTTTGGCTATGATGAATTCCTACTTTTTGTAGGATTATAAGTTTCTGAGGAATGGAATGAGACAAGGAGTGTGTGCCAAGACCTGAGTTGTTTGGCGTTCCAAAATCTATGCCAATCCCTGCGGGGAAACGGCGTGATTTTTAGTAAGTTATATTATGGCTTCCTGATTATTTTTTTTATTTTTTTTTTATTTAATATCAAAATAATATACAAAAATCAAAAAGTCCCAATAAACTACTTTAAAGTAGTTTGTCATTGGGTGCTTTTAACTTAAACAGATTATATCAAATGTATACATTCATATCATGAGAGGTGTAATACAATAAAAATAAAAACAAAAAACAATTAAAGCGTATGCAGTTAGAAATAGTTTGTATTAGAGTCTAGTACAAACTATTTCTTTCAGCTAGCCAATTTTTCAACAAAAAATTTCTTTTTATATTTGTACATTTTTTGATTTCTGCAGGTAACATATTTAAACAATTTGGTATCATGTAGTCTAGCGTTCTTTTTCCATATTTGTTTACATGCTTTGGTACGATTAGTCCTTCATTTAATGTAAATCGAGTATTGTAAGTGTGTTCCAGTCTATTTATGTACATAGGGCTATTTATGTGCTGAAAAATTATTTTATACCACATAATTGCTCTTACCGAGAGGATTTTCAGATTTTGATAAAGGTGTGGAACATTATGCCTTTGTTCATATAAACTTTTATGAGCTAATAATTTAACAAGAGAATTTTGAACTGCTTGAACATGATTTATCTTTGTTTTAGAGGAAAATCCCCAAGCTGTAATTCCATACCTTATGATAGATTCAGCTAGTGATAAATAAATTATTCGAAGTGTGCATATTGGAACATAAAATTTTAATTTATATAATCTACTAATAATAGATCTCAGTCGTTCACAGACTTTATTTATCTGTAAATCCCATTTGAAAAAACAATCAATAATAACACCTAAATAAACATATTTTTTAACCAGTTCAATATTTTCACATGTACACAACGCAGGGATACCAACATGTAGGCAATCTGAATTGTGTGTTTTAATTTCGGGTATAATAGTATTTACCTTGGCATTGGGTGATCTAATGTGTATCAATTTAGTTTTTTTTGCATTTATGATTAGGCCAGAGTCGTGAGACCATTTTAAAAGTTCAATGTAATCTTTTTGTAAAAGTTCAATACATAATTGCAAATATTATGGTTACCTACATAGATAGTGTCTTGGATATTCTTATGCGATTTTATTTTATATATAATGTTAACTGTTGACTTTCATACAAATCTGGAATGAATATTCAACTTATCATTGGTTTTGTGTTTGTTCCCCATTTGCGATCATTACCTTAAGTAATACAGTTGGTTTTGGTACATAATTAACTATAAATAATGATTTATGATTAAATTAAGGTAAATTAAAATTAATAGTGCAGATTATGGAAAGTAAAATATGTATTAAAAAACAACAGAAATATAAAAATAAAAAGCGTATTCACTGCGGATTCGTGAATTCATAAATCTCAGTAAAGCGATTAAAAAGATTTCGTTTTAATCTTCTTTGTTACAAATGTTTCATTTTTGCGTTTTTTTTAATATAATATCACAATAATTCTAACTTTATTCTATGAATACAAAATTTTACTAGAACTTTCAATTCAAAACACGTTTTGGGTGTTGGCTGTTGGATACTAGATAGTTCGCCTTTTTCTTTTTTTCCTTTGCCTTTTCGCATTTCCTAAATCTGTGTATTTTCTTATTTTTTCACTAACAGATTTTTGAATATTACAGGAATTTGGAATAGCAGCATCAATGATATAAGTTATTTTTTAATTTTGTCATGTAAAACTATATCGGGTCTATTATGACTAATCGCTCGGTCTGTTAGTATAGTTTTATCATAATATATTTTATAAAATTCGTTTTCTAAAAATGAATTTGGTTCGTATTCATAATATGGTACTACATTACGGCAGTCAATCAAGTTATGTTTAATTACCAAATTTTGGTGAATTATTTTTAAAACCTGATTGTGCCTAAATGTATACTCGGACGGTGCTAATATAGAACATCCCGATATAATATGTTCTATAGTTTCCGGAAAAGCCAAACATTTTCTACACAAATCATCAATTTGATTTGTATCTTTGATTATATGCTTTCTATAATTTTTAGTATTAATGACTCTATCCTGAATTGCAAGCATAAATCCTTCTATTTCTGCGCTCAACTCTCCAATACTCAACCATTTGTTTGACTTAATTTTGTCAACATACGTTTGGTTGAGATAATTGAAGTGTTTTTCGTGTAAAATTTTATTTTACCAGGAATCTAATAATTCGTGGTTGGGATTTATAAAAATGTTGGCATTCTCATCGTATAAATTTAAAGGTGTAATATTTCTATCTGCCTTGCAAATTATTTTGTGCATTTCTGAGCTATGAGCTTTCCTATGGAAAAAAGTTCTTAGCATTTCTACCTGATTATGTTTCAAAGAAGTTATTTTGACTATACCTCTACCTCCTAAATTTCTAGGTAAATTAACTCGTTCTATAGCTGAATTTGGATGATGGCAATTAAACTTTGTTAGCGTAGTTCTAATTAATCTTTCTAAGTTATCTAAATCTGTATTAGACCATTTAATTATGCCAAATGAGTACGTTAATAATATCTCTTATATTTTTTTATTACGTGTATATAAATTTAAAGAGTTTATTTTAAATTTAACTGTGATAATAACTTAACTTAAGTTTACTGTATTTTATGCTTTATTATTTGTGTTTAATTGTGATTTTAAATTTATGTTGTGATCTTTATGTAAAATTCTAGTGGGGCGTTGATAAATAAATAAAAACGGATCTAAAATCACCCGTCTTAATTTATTTGATTTCTCCTCGGGAGTAAAATGTTTTCTCGGTTTTCGTGTGCTGTGATCAATATATATATATATATATATATATATATATATATATATATATATATAACAGTTTCCTTTCTGTTTAAAAAAAAATGAAAATATGACAAACCATCACCGAACGTAGCGACCCACTTGGGATGTCCTGTGGCAGTTTGTTTTGGTTATCCAATAAACGGTTCCCGGGGTGGCGGTAACAAATCGGCCTCCCAAATTTTTTAACTCAAGTTGAAAATATTTATTGTCATTGCAGATGAAAATTTTTCGATTTCGCACTTATTTTGACGTTCTAGATTTCGTTCTGAACATTATTCTCCAAGTGATTGACTGCAGATTTTTGCATTGCTACATTGTTACATTGACATACTTCCGATCCTACAATTTAGTAATATATTATTAATAAATTATATTATCTCTTCATTTACATTATAACGCCATTTTGAAGTTCGTTTATATGGGATTAGTAAAAATAATTTACTATTAGACATGCCTGACCTACGTCGGTAACAACCTTTTGTATTAGTTTAGTTAAAAATAGGAAATATCCACTGACTTGGCATAATTATTTCCCTCCATTAGTTTTATCGGCAATGAGAAATACATATTATGGAAGTTAATACCAGAATTTCTGAACTGAAATAAATCCCTGCTTCCAGTATTACGTAGTGGTATTCAATAGCTTTTCAATTTATGAATTTCTTGACTGCCAAATGCATCATTTAGAATCTTATATAGAAATACTCCCTTGTCTGACGCCTCTTTCCATATTAACTGGTGTAACCTTTAATTTTTCCACATAACTTGGGTCTCTTGTTGATGATTCCAGAATGTTCTAATTGAAGTGGATACATTAATTTCTTTCATTTTTTTTCAAAGCAGTGCAAGAGGTACCAATATATTGTGTTTATTTTCTCCAGGTAATATAAATGTGGAGACTGTTACTACCAAGGCAGAACCAGGATCCCGAGAAGAAGTTGGAGGTGGAATTCCTTATACTGATCTTGACATAGACCTCCCGGATGTTAAAATGGAATGCTTAGAGCGCTCTAAAATAATAACCCAGACCGCAAGTAATTCGATTTTTTAAAATAAAATTTGATTGATTCTGGGGTGGTTGTCATTCACCGGAGCATCATTTAACAGAATTAATGTATTTGCGTTCTGACTTACCTAATGAAGGAGTTGGCGGTATTATTAAGCTGGTTACGGGTAAGGTCTTTGACCGCGACTTTAATTTAATAAATTTATTGCTATTACGCATTTAATCCATTTATGGCACGTTCTGGAGTGGTAGATTTTTTATTTGTATATTTTCTAAATTACCAGAGCAGTTAGTGAGCACGTTCAAGTTAACAATATATATATATATATATCATTTTTATCTTTTTCAGGCGGATTGCTAAGGGCGCGTCCTGGGGAAAAACAATACTCTTGTCTTCATTGTGACTATTCCTGCTCTCCTAAGTCGACGCTTGAACTGCACCTAGCCACCCATACTGGAGAAATACCTTTTCCATGTCCCGAGTGCAATTATTCAACTCATCGGAAAGGAGCTCTAAAAACTCATATGTTTTCCCATGTTAAGGAAAAACCATTTTCATGTTCAGACTGCAACTTTTCTTGCTCTTTAAAAGGAAATCTTAAAAGTCACATATTTTTACATGGTGGTAAAAAACCTTTTTCATGTCCCGACTGTGACTATTCATGTTATCGAAAGAATGATCTAAAAATTCACATGTTTACTCACATTGTAGAAAAATCTTTTTCATGTTCCAACTGCAACTTTTCGTGTTGTACTAAGGGGCATCTAAAAATTCATGTTCTACACAGTGGGGAAAAACCCTTTTCATGTCCTGACTGCAACTATTCCTGCTATACAAATGGAAATCTTAAAAGTCACATGCTTTCACACAGTATTGAAAAACCTTTTTCATGTGTCGACTGTAACTATTCATGCTATCGCAAGAAAGATTTTAAAAGACACATGTTTACCCATGGTGGGGAAAAACCTTTTTCATGTCCCGAATGCAACTATTCATGCTGTACAAAGGGGGGGTCTTAAAAGTCACATGTTTAACCATAGTGGAATAAAACCTTTTTCTTGTCCTGACTGCAAATATTCATGTTCTACAAAGACTAGTCTTAAAAATCACAAGTTTACCCACAGTGGAGAAAAACCTTTTTCATGTCCCGACTGCAATTATTCAGGTTCCACAAAAGAATTACTTAAAAGACACATGTTTACCCACAATGGGGAAACACCTTTTTCGTGTCCCGACTGCAAATATTCATGCTATACAAAGGGACATCTTAAAATTCACATGCTTACCCATGGTGGAGAAAAACTTTTTTCATGTCCCGACTGTAACTATTCGTGCCATCGGAAGGGAAGTCTTAAAAGTCACATGTTCACCCACGCTGGAGAAAAACCTTTTGCATGTCCCGACTGCAACTCTTCATACTGTACGAAAACAAATCTTAAAAGTCACATGTTTATGCACTCTGGAGAAAAACCTTTTTCATGTCCCGACTGTAACTATTCAAGCCGTCGGAAGGGAGATCTAAAAATTCACATGTTTTCCCATGCCGGAGAAAAACGTTTTTCTTGTTCCAACTGCAACTTTTCGTGTTCTACTAAGGGGAATCTAAAATTACATGTTCTGAGACACAGCGGGGAAAAACCCTTTTCATGTCCTGACTGCAACTATTCCTGCTATACAAATGGAAATCTTAAAAGTCACATGCTTTCACACAGTATTGAAAAACCGTTTTCATGTGTCGACTGTAACTATTCATGCTATCGCAAGAAAGATTTTAAAAGACACATGTTTTCCCATGGTGGGGAAAAACCTTTTTCATGTCCCGAATGCAAGTATTCAAGCTGTACAAAAGGAGGTCTTAAAAGTCACATGTTTAACCACAGTGGAGTAAAGCCTTTTTCTTGTCCTGACTGCAAATATTCATGTTCTACAAAGACTAGTCTTAGAAATCACAAGTTAATCCACAGTGCAGAAAAACCTTTTTCATGTCCCGACTGTAATTATTCAAGCCGTCGGAAGAGAGATCTAAAAATTCACATGTTTTCCCATGCCGGAGAAAAACGTTTTTCTTGTCACGACTGCAACCATTCGTTTTCACAAAATTCACTTTTAAAACGTCACATGCTGACTCAAAGTGAACCAAAATCAATTCCGTGTGTAACTATTCGTCTTTAGTAAAGTTGCCGGATATTCCTAACATACTTTTGCTAAAGATATAGTAGGCTCATTCATAGAGTAGGTCGAAACTAACAGGTTAGCACATAGATTTTTTTTAGTTTTTTCCCCTTTGAAACTAAAGAAATAAATTATTAAAATCATTAGTTAAGTTGCAAAAATCAATTGTAACATTTAATCTTATAATTTTAGTAATTATAAATTTATCATATCAAGACGCCGAAATTCAACAAAATACTAACGGTCGTAACAGGAGATCGATGCCAGGACCTCTGTTTTACCGGGACAACATTCTACCTCTGAACTTCTAAGACCAAATTTTTTCTGACATTTCGCTGGCGTATTTTCAATTTATGCAATAACAACATTAGCGGTAATGAATTCCTTATTTTTTTGGCTATGATGAATTCCTACTTTTTGTAGGATTATAAGTTTCTGAGGAATGGAATGAGACAAGGAGTGTGTGCCAAGACCTGAGTTGTTTGGCGTTCCAAAATCTATGCCAATCCCTGCGGGGAAACGGCGTGATTTTTAGTAAGTTATATTATGGCTTCCTGATTATTATTATTTTTTTTTTTTATTTAATATCAAAATAATATACAAAAATCAAAAAGTCCCAATAAACTACTTTAAAGTAGTTTGTCATTGGGTGCTTTTAACTTAAACAGATTATATCAAATGTATACATTCATATCATGAGAGGTGTAATACAATAAAAATAAAAACAAAAAACAATTAAAGCGTATGCAGTTAGAAATAGTTTGTATTAGAGTCTAGTACAAACTATTTCTTTCAGCTAGCCAATTTTTCAACAAAAAATTTCTTTTTATATTTGTACATTTTTTGATTTCTGCAGGTAACATATTTAAACAATTTGGTATCATGTAGTCTAGCGTTCTTTTTCCATATTTGTTTACATGCTTTGGTACGATTAGTCCTTCATTTAATGTAAATCGAGTATTGTAAGTGTGTTCCAGTCTATTTATGTACATAGGGCTATTTATGTGCTGAAAAATTATTTTATACCACATAATTGCTCTTACCGAGAGGATTTTCAGATTTTGATAAAGGTGTGGAACATTATGCCTTTGTTCATATAAACTTTTATGAGCTAATAATTTAACAAGAGAATTTTGAACTGCTTGAACATGATTTATCTTTGTTTTAGAGGAAAATCCCCAAGCTGTAATTCCATACCTTATGATAGATTCAGCTAGTGATAAATAAATTATTCGAAGTGTGCATATTGGAACATAAAATTTTAATTTATATAATCTACTAATAATAGATCTCAGTCGTTCACAGACTTTATTTATCTGTAAATCCCATTTGAAAAAACAATCAATAATAACACCTAAATAAACATATTTTTTAACCAGTTCAATATTTTCACATGTACACAACGCAGGGATACCAACATGTAGGCAATCTGAATTGTGTGTTTTAATTTCGGGTATAATAGTATTTACCTTGGCATTGGGTGATCTAATGTGTATCAATTTAGTTTTTTTTGCATTTATGATTAGGCCAGATGTTATGAAGCGGTGTTAAGTCTTATTTAAAAGTAATTATTTAAAACACCTCTTCAGAACAAGTACCATTCATAGCATTAATTTTGATTAAAATTATAGAGAGCACGGTCTGGCAACAAATAGACCGCCGGGCAGTCTATTGTTTGTTTCCGTTTCCTTTCGCTGGGTACTCTGGAATTGTTACACGAGCGGGACGGCCGTGTAATGATCGCACAGTCAATTAGATTATAATTCATTTTTACCCTGGATGGGCGATCGTATTAAAAAAGTGTACATCAGTATTCCTGATGCGGGTTATTCGGTTCTTTTTTACAAAAACCAAGTCGGTGCAGGCTCTATTAAATAAACGTCCGTATAATGGATGACCGTGTGTGTGTTCGTGAAGATCACAAATAATGTTCTACTGAAGTTTATATACGCGATCCCTTGCAAATCGTTATTCCGCGGACTCCGGGAAATGAAGCATTCACCTCAAGTGGCGCGATACAAGCCGTATTTTTCTTAATAAGATACGGATAATAAAATCACAAGCCCGGACGGCACCCGCTCAAGTAATCTGCCGATCAGCTCAATGGATGGATTCGCTCCATTAATGTTACATAAACGATAGACCCGATACGCTCCAGAACCGCTTATCAGCCACCTTGTCGGAGACGCTGGACCCGTCTCCTGGACCAAAGCCCTGATGGTGCCAGCTCGATCTGTCTGGGACAGACCACCGCCGGCCGTATGGAAGCTCCCCGCTCACTTTCCGTAATTAAGTGGTTAATCAGTTTTAGATAGAATTAAGAACCAATTTTTGATCCCTGGGGGTAAGTGCCGAGTCATAATATGTAACATGTTTACTTAAATATATTCTCCATGTTTTATAATGTGCAAAAACAAAACTACTGCTTTCATTTCACTACAATCAGTAGAACCTGTAATCCTTTGTGTGCCCATGCCTTGGCGACAGTTTCATGCTCTGCCCATCCCGAACATTACTCGAGGACCGAGTATTGGCGCGCAGAAAATCTGCAAAGTTCGGGATGGCATTTAATATAAAATATGGCCGGTAACAATTGGCGCCTCAACGTGTTTTGGCTCGTGGTGATTGCATGTTGTGCTGATTTTGGTGAAATGTTTCATGATTAATTGACATAATATTGTATCACATATGTCAAGTGATTTGAATATTGTTTCATAACCTCAAATACACTCAGTATTCTTGTAACGATAATTCATAATTTGCGTTATTCTATGGTAAAATCTTGCGTAAACTTTCATCTTTCATGAAATCTATGATTTATCTATGCTTTTGTAGCTGTCAAATTTTATGTCAACACTAATTGGTAAACAAGATGATTATATGGGAGGTTATGTCAAACTGTCTAATTCATAATTATTTACGATTATTTTACGATGTCATTCACTTGTTTGATCAAGGCATATTTGCGTTTTATAATATTATTAGATTTTTACGCTAATATACATAATATTAAAAACATTTATGTCGGCGTTCTACAATACAAATTGTAAGTCCACATTACAATCGATATGCGTTTTAATTACTCGTAAGTCAACAAACACTCAATATTATTTATATACATACCTACGTCATTTTTTTTCGCCCAAATTAAATGACATCTTTGATTGACAATTACATTAGGCCGACGTTTAATAACGTTTCACAATATAATAGGGTGGTCCATTTTTCGCAATTCTCATTAGGGTGGAGCATATTTTTTTTAACAATTTTTTTTTGTTTTTTTTCACAATTGTACAATAGAAGTTGAGCTAATATTACGTCTAATGATACTACAGCCGTCAATGAAGAGTTTCTTTTGTTTTATAAACAAAAAAAAATTAAATATTTATTTTTCTCTTCTTTTACTTCTTTCTTTCTATCTGAACATCAAAGAACGTAATCATGTCTTCACCAATACCAATACCAAATATCAATGGGGCTTCGAAGGAGGTTCTCATTAAAGAACTTAAAGACAGGAATATTGATCCATCGTCGACTTCTCATGAGTTACGTTTACAGGCGCGCGCTTATAATAAAGAGATTAAAATACCTGCTATAAGTGAAGTGAATTCTGAATCATCGGATTCTGAATTAGACGACACAACCATTAAGAAAGCCCACATAATTAAACAAACGAAGATTATTTATAGAGACTCACACTCAAATAACGTAGACGGTTGGAAACTGAAATATGACGGAAAAAGTAGTGTAAGGGAATTCTTACTATTAATTGAGGAGAAATGTAGGACAAAAAATTTTAACCAGGATCATCTTGTACGCGTTTTTCCTGATCTTTTAGAAGGTTTAGCACTCCTGTGGTTCAGGTCTATTTACACTCAGGATTTGAAATGGGACGATCTTTCAAAACTTTTGATAAGACAATTTGAAGCAAACGACCTTCAAACAGATCTTAAGGTAAAACTATTTAACATGACACAACCTAAAGGTATGTCAGTGCTAGAATTCACTCTCAGAATGAAATCATTAAACAATATGCTTGAAGCTAAACTACCGGAATTAGAACTTTTGCGGTTGGCAAAAAAAGCTTTATTGCCTATGTATACAAATTTACTAGTCTCAAGAGATATATCGACATTCGAGCAATTGACTACTCATGCAGGCAACTTGGAATCTTATGCATCACTGTCGGATGATTTCGTATCTTTCAACGTTTCTCAACCAAAAGTAGACTTACCTGTCACTAATAAACCGGAGAAATTTGATAGTACTGCTAGACAAACACCTAATTTTAATAATAATAATATGCATAGACACCAAGGTTATAACCAAAATCAGTACAGAAAACCAAATAACAACAATTATTCCAACAACTATACTAAAGTTAGTCTTGGAAACAGAGATAATAATTATAAATACAATAAACCGTCTTCTTCTACTTCTAACACATATATAAAAACTGAACACGAAAATTCTAGAACGTTTTACAATAAACCATTCTGTTCATATTGTAAACTATCGGGACACGTTATAGAAGATTGCAGGAAGAAAAATTCAAGGTCTAACAATCCTAAAGTGGGAGCTATCAATGACAAAGCTCATAAAAAGTCAAAAAACTAGGTCGGAGTCTCTCTTGCTACAAGCCGTCCTTGGCGCAGAGGAAAAGCGAGTGGGAGAGTTGGCTCCGAATAGTTGATAAATTTCTTTCATCCCCATCAACCGGAACAGTGGGCCCGCTGCCACGGGAGATGGCTATTGAAAATGATAACCGTCCTTATACTTATGTACATATTATAAATAATTTCTACAGTGGAATGCTAGACAGCGGCGCTTCATTGTCATGTCTAGGAGGCAATAGTTATAAAATTTTTAAGGAATTAGGTATTAAGTTAGTTAAAGTTAAGTTTAGTGTTTATACAGCGGACGGTTCAAACCAACCAGTCTTAGGGACAATGTCATTGCCGGTCACGTATAAATCATCCACAAAGGAAATTCTTTTCTACGTCATCCCGACATTGTCGCCTTCAATTATTCTAGGAGTTAACTTTTGGAAGGAGTTCCACATCGCACCGGAACTGTTTTCGAAAGCTACTCTTCCTGTTTCGGAAGGAAATATTAGTGGGTTGCGGGCTATTCGGCCAGCCTCATCCCTAACTATTGAAGAGAACAGGGAACTCTCTAAAATAGTTAAAAAATTCGAGTCAATTTCTTTTGAAAAAAAGGGGTTAGGTCTAACACACTTAGTTAAACACAAAATAATTACAACAGGACCACCCATCAAACAGCGGTATTACCCTCTTTCACCCGCACGGCAGAAACAATTAGAAACAGAAGTTGATGAAATGCTAAAATTAGGGGTTATTCAACCTTCTCGTTCACCATGGTCCAGTCCAGTAATAATTGTAACAAAAAAAGACGGAACAGCTAGATTCTGCCTTGATTCTCGAAAAATTAATAACGTCACGGTACGTGATAGTTACCCTCTTCCCTATATTGCGCGTATCCTAGATAAACTGGGCGGTGCCAGATATGTTTCCTCGATTGACCTCTCCAAGGCATTTTGGCAAATAGCCTTGGACAAAAAATCATGTGAAAAGACAGCATTTGTTGTTCCTGGGCGGGGCCTCTTTGAGTTCACTCGCATGCCGTTTGGTTTGAAAAATGCTCCTAGCGAATTACAAAGACTAGCGGATGCATTGTTTGGACCTGATTTCGATGATAATGTTTTTTGCTATTTAGATGACCTTATATTAGTATCGGAAGACTTGAAATCACATTTAAACTTGTTAAATCGGGTGTACGAACGTCTACGAGACGCGGGTCTCACCATTAACTTAAAAAAGTCAGAATTTTGTAAAGCCGAGCTTAAATACTTGGGCTATATGGTGGATTCCCAGGGACTTCGCACTGATCCAAGTAAGATAGATAGTATTAAAGATTTTCCTATACCGAAAAATGCTAAACAAATTCGGGCATTTGTTGGCCTGTGCGGTTACTTTAGACGGTTTATCAAGGGATTTTCAAGCATTGCAGCTCCTTTAACAAGTATTACTGGTTCAAATAAGGGAATTAGTAATTTTAAATGGTCACCGGAAGCTGAATCCGCATTTATTGCACTAAAGCAAGCACTTACTTCTGCCCCAGTCTTAAGTTGTCCAGATTTTTCGAAACCCTTCGCTATACACTGTGACGCAAGCTCCGTAGGCATTGGGGGGGTATTAATTCAAACTATAGATGGACAGGAGCACCCTATTGCTTATTTTTCGAGATGCTTAAACGTTCACGAACGTAATTATGGAATAACTGAGCGCGAACTTTTAGCCGTACTAGACTCCGTTACACACTTTAGACCATACATTGAAGGAACTCATTTTACAGTTGTAACCGACCACTCAAGCCTAAAATGGTTAGGTTCTCTGTCCAACCCCAGCGGTCGTCTCGCGCGTTGGAGTTCACGCCTATCCCAATTCTCGTTTGACGTAATCCATCGTAAAGGTACTCAACACATAGTCCCAGATGTCCTTTCGCGAATGGATCTTGCCGAAATCTCCATTATAGATTCAGGAAATATTCAAGATGAGTGGTATCAAAATATTTGGAAGGGTTGTCAAGAATTTCCCCAACGTTTTCAGAACTTCCAAATTCGGGAAAACGAACTATTTCGTCACACGAAAACTCGTTTAGCACTGTGTGAAGACACTGCGTGGAAAAAAGTAATTCCTCAAGAAAAAGATTAGACATTTTAAGTAGTGTTCACGAGTCTATTCGATCTTGTCACCCCGGCGTTTTTAAAACTTATAAAAAAGCACAATTACGGTATTTTTGGCCAAATATGTACAGAGACATTAAACAATTTGTAAATCGCTGTACGGTCTGTAAGGCCCACAAAATCAGTACGGCCTCACCTAACGGTATTTCATCACATCCAAAAAAAGGTACACGTCCAATGCAAATGTTATCGTTGGATTTGGTAGGTCCATTACCGAGAAGTTACTCTGGTTTTACCGTTATTTTATCCTGTGTCGATGTTTTTTCAAAGTTTACCTGGCTGTTCCCGTTGCGCAAAGGTACCGCGCGAAGCATTGTGAAGAGTTTAGAAGAAAGTATCTTTCTTGTACATGGCGTACCGCGCACCATTGTTTGTGATAACGGCCGTCAGTTTGTATCCAAAGAATTTAAGGACTTATTAAATAATTATAATATACCTCCTCCGTTTTATAACTCTTATTATACCCCTCAAAATAATGTGGTAGAGAGATATAACCAAACTTTGGGCACCGCATTATCGATATTAGTTGAATCAGACCACCGTAATTGGTCAAAATTTTTACCACAAATACAATCAGCTATGAACAATTCCGTAAATTGCGCTACGGGTTTTACACCTTATTTTCTAATGCATGGTCGGGAGCAAATATTAGACGGTGATTTGCATCGTAACCCTATAGCTGATACGGAATCTAATTCACAAAATTGTACTAGTCAGAGAATCTACGCACAAAAATTAGAAGAACTGTCATCAGTTTATGAGCAAGTCTCAGATGCTTTACTAAAAGCTTATCAAAAAGGAGCAAACCATTATAACCTGCGGAGAAAACATGTTAGTTTTCAAGTCGGAGACAGGGTTTGGCGTAGAAATTTCGTCCAATCAAACGCTTTAAATTACTTTGCACAGAAACTAGCTCCACGCTTTGTGCAAAATATAGTCGTGAAGAAAAAATCAGACTTAATCTATACATTAGCAGACCTCAAAGGTAAGGAAACTGGTAACTTTCACGTGAAAGACATCGTCAAGTCAGAAAATATTCCGGATTAATATGTTTCTGATAGTGCTTTGGTGGGTCTGGCCACCCTACCAAGTACTCTCAATTAATTAATATTTCAAATATTTTTCAATGCACGGGAGCACAAAGCGGCTTGATCACCCGAGTTGGAGCGACCCAGCATTATGACAGTCCTTAGTCCTGTCCTAGTTAATTTTCTTTTAGAAAATATAGAAATTTCGTAAAATGGTTAGTATAATCGGTAAATAATAGAAAGAAACATAATAAATTTAGTATAACACTCTAGTATCCTACTCGAGTTTGTTACACGACAATGATGTTGTTCAGATAAGCTTATAAGACAATAATTTAAAAAAAAAAAAAAAAAAAAAAACGACTTGAAATATGGCTTTGACTAAACAAGTGAAAGTTAGGTAGCATGGGATATATAAACTGCCCAAATCTTGGAATGCACGGTGATACTTTCCCACTATCCCCGTATATTCTAGGTTTCTTAATATATACTTATGTGCATATTGTATACGTTCGCCCGTTACTTAGAAAGTGAAGATGTACCGGTCCAGTACATCTTTGTTTTCTAAGCAGTTTTAAAAATTTTATTATTAAGAATTGAATTTTACCAAATATATTTTTGTTTACTTTATTATAATTATCTTGTCATGTTTGGAAATGGTATACTTATGTTAGTACTCTTGATATTTTGTTTAATAATTTCATAGTAATTAATGATACAATTATAAGAGCTGGTTCAGCATATGTCTTTTCCTTAAATTCCTTCTATAACTTTAGTTATATTTAGTAAAAGTAAGTTTTATCTATAAATTAGTACAATAATACAATTTTCTACCAATTGCACCATTTACAACAATGGATGTATACAATTTTCGACCAATGGCTCCATTTACAACAATGGATGTATACAATCTTCGACCAATGACTCCATTTACAACAATGGATGTATACTACTACTAATTGCACCACATCTATAAGATTGGTTATTGACAGTTCCACTCGATTAAACCACCTTACACACCTGCGTGTGTGTAAAGGTTAAAAGTTTTTTCTACTATTACGAAATAATGCTTTCCAAGGATGATTATTTTGTCTTATTGTATAAATTCTCTTCGAAAGACTTACCCAATAACCAGGTCAGGTAGAGTAGATAGAATTTCTTCGAAGTGTGTTTTATCTCCAACGGAGAAGTAGACTCAGTGAAAAGTGAGGGTTGGTTTACCTCCCTAAAAAAAAAGTGTTGCCTGAGTGGCTTATCGCCCTATTAAAGGGCCAGTGAAGCTTTAACGCTTAAGTTGTTTAGATGTGTTGAGAAGAACAATAATATTTTTTTATATACCTACAGGTTTACCTACAATTTTGTTTAAGAATATTTTCCGTCACAGATGTAACGCTAACGGCAGTCTTCGACAATCGTCAATTTATCATCACCCGGTATTCCGATACTGTGGGTGCTTGCAGACTCCGTTCACGTAATATCTTCTAAAATTTGTAATTAAGTTACATTAATCTTAAGTTATCTTTAAGTTCTAGAATGGATGAATCGCAGGCTCAACCATCCGGCTGCACGCTCGATGGGTGCGATTGAAGCTGCGGCACACCCATTCATCATAAGTTTTGCTATCCAAATCGTAGATTTTGTCTTATTCCTTACTTATCTTACAAATTATGATGCTCATGTATAATTGTTGATTGTTTTTTTTAGAAACCCAGAGGATCTTTTCAAGCTTAGTTATTGCAGTTGTAGTTTTTTTTAGAGTTGTATTAATGTTTGGGGACAAACATTTGTGTGGCGCGGGGGGTAATGTTATGAAGCGGTGTTAAGTCTTATTTAAAAGTAATTATTTAAAACACCTCTTCAGAACAAGTACCATTCATAGCATTAATTTTGATTAAAATTATAGAGAGCACGGTCTGGCAACAAATAGACCGCCGGGCAGTCTATTGTTTGTTTCCGTTTCCTTTCGCTGGGTACTCTGGAATTGTTACACGAGCGGGACGGCCGTGTAATGATCGCACAGTCAATTAGATTATAATTCATTTTTACCCTGGATGGGCGATCGTATTAAAAAAGTGTACATCAGTATTCCTGATGCGGGTTATTCGGTTCTTTTTTACAAAAACCAAGTCGGTGCAGGCTCTATTAAATAAACGTCCGTATAATGGATGACCGTGTGTGTGTTCGTGAAGATCACAAATAATGTTCTACTGAAGTTTATATACGCGATCCCTTGCAAATCGTTATTCCGCGGACTCCGGGAAATGAAGCATTCACCTCAAGTGGCGCGATACAAGCCGTATTTTTCTTAATAAGATACGGATAATAAAATCACAAGCCCGGACGGCACCCGCTCAAGTAATCTGCCGATCAGCTCAATGGATGGATTCGCTCCATTAATGTTACATAAACGATAGACCCGATACGCTCCAGAACCGCTTATCAGCCACCTTGTCGGAGACGCTGGACCCGTCTCCTGGACCAAAGCCCTGATGGTGCCAGCTCGATCTGTCTGGGACAGACCACCGCCGGCCGTATGGAAGCTCCCCGCTCACTTTCCGTAATTAAGTGGTTAATCAGTTTTAGATAGAATTAAGAACCAATTTTTGATCCCTGGGGGTAAGTGCCGAGTCATAATATGTAACATGTTTACTTAAATATATTCTCCATGTTTTATAATGTGCAAAAACAAAACTACTGCTTTCATTTCACTACAATCAGTAGAACCTGTAATCCTTTGTGTGCCCATGCCTTGGCGACAGTTTCATGCTCTGCCCATCCCGAACATTACTCGAGGACCGAGTATTGGCGCGCAGAAAATCTGCAAAGTTCGGGATGGCATTTAATATAAAATATGGCCGGTAACACAGAGTCGTGAGACCATTTTAAAAGTTCAATGTAATCTTTTTGTAAAAGTTCAATACATAATTGCAAATATTATGGTTACCTACATAGATAGTGTCTTGGATATTCTTATGCGATTTTATTTTATATATAATGTTAACTGTTGACTTTCATACAAATCTGGAATGAATATTCAACTTATCATTGGTTTTGTGTTTGTTCCCCATTTGCGATCATTACCTTAAGTAATACAGTTGGTTTTGGTACATAATTAACTATAAATAATGATTTATGATTAAATTAAGGTAAATTAAAATTAATAGTGCAGATTATGGAAAGTAAAATATGTATTAAAAAACAACAGAAATATAAAAATAAAAAGCGTATTCACTGCGGATTCGTGAATTCATAAATCTCAGTAAAGCGATTAAAAAGATTTCGTTTTAATCTTCTTTGTTACAAATGTTTCATTTTTGCGTTTTTTTTAATATAATATCACAATAATTCTAACTTTATTCTATGAATACAAAATTTTACTAGAACTTTCAATTCAAAACACGTTTTGGGTGTTGGCTGTTGGATACTAGATAGTTCACAAGTCAAAAAATCTTAAGTAAGTAACTGAACATAATAAATCTCCCATTTTTAAAATACTTTACTGACTTAACCTTAAAAATTGACTACATATATAGATCTCTGTATTATGTGTAAAATGTTTGTTTCTCAAAAATGTATAATGTCTAATATTTTAAATATTTTCCCACTTAACCGGACTTTCCCTTCTAATGACACTTTTTTGGTGATACGATATAATACTTACAATACATCGCCCGTACATTCTTGGTCGCGGAGTTTTTGTTAAAAGAAAAGAACACTATTGGAATCACTTGAATTTATTCAATACGCTTTATTTAATAATAATATAATTGTATAACAAAATGCACGACACAAGATTATCAGAAGGATTTTTATTTGGGGGATTGAGGACTAATTTAAACACCGTATCGATCGAACTGATTTCCCAGCCAGAATAGTAGGAGCTTGCCTCGCAATCAGTTAGTTAGCGTAAACCAGTGTTGCCAGGAAAGGAATGTTGGGCACGCTAAAATAAATTTACCCGATTTTGTAGGTTCTTTCTCAGTTCCCCATACTTTAATTCCCAATTTGAAACTCCCACCACTTCTAAACCTTTCACCTTCTTTATACCCCTCCTCTCTATAGGTGATGTATAATTAATTTTTAACTTTACGCTGCCTTAGTTCTTGTATGTTCAATAGACCATTTGGCAAATTTTACAGGAGACGTTTTTTTGTTTTTACAGGCAAATTCTAAAAATATCTAGATTTTGGTCATTTAGTTTTATACATATGTGATCCAGGAAATGTTTAAAGATCATTTTTCGAAGATTGAAGCTATAATATGCCAATATTTTGATTTTAAAGGTGGACGTTGAACATGGCTTGAAAATAATAAATGATTATTTTGGATATTGAACATATCGTCTGGAGATTGACTAATTCGGCTCCCATAAGTTTGAGGTATTTTTTGTTCAATTAGCCATTTAGTGGTACATTGTATATACAGGGTGATTTTCAGATTTCAAACACTTTACTTTTATCATAGGTAGTTGTTGACTTACTTATTACTTTTAAGATACAAACAGCGTCCTTGAGGTGATTTTTCACAAAAACTGCTTAATCAACAAATATTATGTAAGTTTGAAAACAACATACTACTATCGTTTGTCGGTGCATGCGTGATGTGATATATTCTTAAATCGTACGTATTGCGGCCTCCGTGGTCTAGGGGTAACGCTCTTCACTAGAGATCCGGAGGTTCCGGGTTCAAACCCCGGCGTGCGTAAGTAAATTTTATTTGATCAATTTGTGTTATTTCACAAATTATTCAATTAAAATAACATATACTTTATTTGTGGCACGTTCCAGCGTGGAAGATACTCTCAGTATCGCCCTGGTGTAAAGACCACCATCAGAATTGAAATGGCTTTAGCCGTGTTTGGTGACCAAATCTGAAAAGGTACTTACTAACATTCTCTCTTCTTCTTCCTCCTCCTTCCTCTCCTTCTTCTCACCATCTCTTTCCCCTCCTCACAATATATGAATATACCCCAATTTGGAATGCCATAGTCTCACTGACTCCAGATGGTTGAGAGCAGTTGAGACTGTGTGCGGTATTCCATTTAAAAAAATCCTGAGTGATGCGTACATAGAGTTCAGTTATTCAAGTTCAATTTTCAGTTGAAAATTGGAACTGATTAGTATTAAATCGAATAAATAAATTCTTTATTTGAAGTGTGTTGGTTTGTTTTTTTTTTAATTCGTTCCCTACTTTTAACAAATGTAATTTTTAAAGATAACTTACCTTAGAATGATAATATTCTTCTTTCGAAAGGTCTTATTTGCCGTGAGCTTATTATTTATGTTGATTATCGTGAGTAAAATATTATTTTTTTAAATACTTTCAGCTCATAAAGTCCTAAAATAATAATATCCAGCGATATGGGTTATGGGTGTGGGCTAGTATAACAATACATTTATTATTGATAGTCGTGTGCCTAGTTGGTTTTATTGTAGTTCGTACATATGAATTTATTTATTGTTTTTATGTGACTACTCACAAGAGTGCTGCTCTCCGTACGGTGCACGCCTCAAAAAGAGGAACTATATCGCCACCCAACTGGGCAACGTTTTGAGATGGGTTAAGGAGGGGGCTTTTTTGAGATTTGTTAATGCGGGCGTTGAAGAGGCCCGACTAAAATGAAGGAGAAAAGACGGATACCTTATCTTAGCTCGTTCCACATACGAGCAGACTTAAGTTTGCAATCCAAATCATTACATTACATTCCTCAATCCCGCGGGATTTGAAGAATGTACGGGATTTACAAACCCTAGAGCTGACTTACATCATGATGCCAAAATAAATAGATTTTTTTGTTTCTTTATATGAAGCGGTTACTTTGTGATGTGACATTATAATTTAAAATTAAACAATAACTTTGTAAACATCACTTATAGGTAAATACTTAATGTCGACCGGGTTTCACTACAACCGTAGCTTCATCAGGACTGTATAATACTATACCTAGACATCTAAAATATAAAATATAGATTTTTTTGTATTTATAAATAAGACAATTTTGTTAAAATTACATTTTTATATGTATTACGAGTAGATATAATATGACGATAAATAAATGAAATAAATTGTGTTAAAATTAAAAACAACAAAAATTTAGCGTTTCACAGAAAATACATAACTGAACAATGTTTAATTTAATACGTTTTTAGTGGTAAAGTCCACAAATGGTTAATTTAAGGGTATGAACATTTGTTTTATCTGTAGAATATTTAAAAAGGAGCAAATAAAGAAATGTGAATAAAAGTAAGTTTTAATGCACTATTATAATTTAATAAGACTCATTTTAGGTAAAAGCCCTAAAGGTGTAAATAAATAATTGAATAAATAAATAATAAATAAAGCATCCTGTATATTTGCCTAGCAAATTCAAGAAGTACACGTTAAATATGGTGAAAAAGCCTATAAATGACATAATTTTAAGACTTACCTTTCCATTTGACCTACTAGTCTATGGTTTATTGATTCTGGAGTCCGTGAAGTCATTTTTCAGTTCAATAACAGTAGTATATAATCGCAATTAAACGTATTTTAGTGGAACGTGCACAAGTCCGGTAACAGTTAGAAAACAACTAAAAACCAACATGGCCGCTCATCTTGACTAGGGGACTTCTGATTGGTTGAAAATGGAGATTGAACATTCAAGCCCTCAACGTTCGACGGGATGTTGAACAAATATCTATGAAGTTTAAAATATATATTATAGGTATTCATAACTTTAAGTGCTTGAATGTTCAATATCCGGGAGTTTTAACAAATAAGAAATAAAACATTGTTCCGTGAGTGGATATTGGCACTCGAAAAATGCTGGAAATGTCACTTAGAAACCAAAAATGATGTTTTTTTAGCTTCATTAATGCGCAATAAGCTAATGAACATATTGGCATTCATAACTCAGTTTTGCTAAAAAGGGTCTATTGAACATACAAGAACTAAGACAGCGATTAAGATTTCTTTTATTTACATTATTTTACCAACTGTTAAATATTACTTTCCGGTGATAAAATTATATACTCATCTAATTTATAAACCAATGTACACAAAACAGTCATTCATGTATTTCTACAGTTATAGTTTGAAAATTTATCACAATAAAGATATTATTATTATTATAACGGCAGTTGCTCCAAATCAAACTGAGCGACTGTTGAGTTTTATTATAAGCTAGGACATGCTTAAATGCACATTTTGTGATGACCAATGCGACCTACAACAAAAAAGTTCGTGAAATCGTTAGCCAATAATATAAGAATTTGCTAATACTAATAACTGATTCAAGTTGTACCGTCAATTTGACGTAAAGATTGATAAAAATTTTCACAATTATGCAATTTGCATTAATGACATTTTCAAAATACTGACGAATGACGAATCCAATAAACAAAATACCGCTGGACAAAAAAGCTGGTCATCCGATGAAGCCCCTTTATTTATGGATAGGATTTTTATATCCTTATTGATATTTTTGCAAAAAATCGCCATTTCCTTCCCTCCCTCTACATTCAACCGACCAATATACCCTACTAGGGGAGGCCACAGTCTCATTAGATTAGCTCAGGTTGTGAGCAATTGGGTCTCTTGCGCGGTCTTCATATTAAAAATAAAAATGTGTCATCAGTACAGGTATCAATATAAAAATGATTAAGCATCGGATTTTACATTTCATCCATAACTCGTTTCCGAATTATTTGTGCAACTTTTGTTGTTTAATTAACTTACAAATATTTATTAAGTAAACTTTGGGTATTATGCATGTTTAATGCATTAAAATTATATAAAATTTCTCAATAATACACAAATTTCAATGTTTCATAAATTTAATATTGAAGTTATTATGTGTGTGATTTTAAAAATTAACCAATTTAACAAATCCTTGTTCGTACGAAATTAATTGCTATTCCTTTTTTACTAAAATTTTTATAAATTTAATTTTTACTATTGAAAATTATTTTGATCAAAATCGATTTGGGTTTTATCAAAACTTTATATGATTTGTATTCCATACATTATATTATAGTTCTATATTATTTTTTTTATTTATCAAAAGTAGGAACTGTCGGCAGCTGTCTTATTAATGATTATTTTCTTCGATTTGTCATTGTCTATGGAAATTAGTGTCAGTGTAACAGGTGACGCCAATGTTAATGTCGTTATACCATTCTTCCTCCGCTATTCTAAAGTAATATTGTATTAACTAACAATTTTTGTGTTTTACAGTTAGCTATTGTTTCAGTGACCATCACATTTATATCTCGAAGTTATTCTAATTATTGCACTTCTACTTTTCTTGTAGGTAGGTTGGTTCATTGTAGACTTACGGCCGCTGTCACAAATGCCAATTACGCGATTGGTTAGATTGTTAAATCTTTACCCTGAACAGAAAGCTTATTCCAATTAGATAATTCCATTATACTATTGTCATATTTTTAAGTCTTGCTTTTACGCATTGTTAATAAAAGAAATCACAACTTTTTTCCCTTTAAACCCTGAAATTCAGAAACTAATGATGCGTTTCTTATTTCTATACCAGATATCGTCATTTAGATTCAGTTATTTTGTGAATTTTTCATTGTATTAAGTTCTTTTACTTCCTTAACTGAGCGCTCTCTCTTCTATCATTTAATTAAAGCTGTATTTTATGTTTTAACTCTCCACTGTAACGTCTTATAACGTGTCTTTTGCCGGGCAGTTATTTATTGCAATCATAATTCAAGTTTTAATCGATCAATTGATTGACTCTTACAAGCGCAATAAACGAGATATGAATGAGACAGTTCTATACATTTTAAAGTAGAGTGATAATGGAGGGCGACACAGTTTATACCTCCACCTTGATATTCGATATATTTGATGAACGAGGTCAAATAACCGCCTATGATATTTTTGTAGCGTGGCACAGATCGCACCTGAGGCGTCTATATTTCGTTGCTACTGAAGGTTTTATTTTAAGAATTAATGCAGTTCTACTTAATTTTTAGGTGGGGCCAATAACCATCTTAATATTAAACCGGAACGCTATCACAGAGGGCCATGGATCTTCCCAACCCAGAGAGTGTTACCATCAAGGTGGAACCAGGGTCCCAGGAAGAAAGTGGAGGTGAGATGCCTTATACAGATATAGATATCTACCTCCCGGATGTGAAGAAAGAATGCTTGCAGTATGCGGCGAGAACTTTGACAGACAGTAAGTTGCAAATGTAAAAATTATTGAAATTATATTTCAGATGTTCGGAATTTTTGTCTGTTTTGTAATGTTTTACAGACAGCACATCATATTATCATGATTTTTATTTATTGCGTTCATTAAGGAGTTTAGTATTAACTTTCAAAATATTTATTTATATATTCGGGGTGGCCACAAACAAACGTCAACATTTCATAGACGAATTACCTATTTTTATTTCCGGCAGCGATCTCATCCCAAAAACAGCAGACAAACTTCTCGGTGTCAATCTAGATTCGGACTTTTCGCTTCGGAGTCAAATTAAAAGGACTATAAGCACCATATTCCTTTTTCACCTAAGACAACTCATGTCATTCCGAAGAAACCTTCCTACATAGGCAACAAAACTACAAATCAACTATTAAGTAGTCTCACGTCTCGCTTAGTCTAACGGCGTTTATGCCAGCTTTCCAAAATATCAAACCGACAAACTTCAATTCATATTTAATGAAGCAGCACCGCTCATAACCGGTATCTCTAAACATTCGCACACTTCGTAACCTTCACTGACTCAAGTGCCCTGTAAGAATGTAGTACAAATTTGCTCGATGGTGTTTAAATCCATCAATGAAATGGCCCCATCGTACATCTTAGGGCAGATTTTGATAAGCAATTACATTATTCGGAGCTTATATATCAATCGATCTGTCTCATACCAAGGGACGAATGGCATTTGGGAAGATAAATTCCAATCAAATCTTTGTTCTTTTTTTACCGCTCAACATAAGAGTTGCTTTTCCTCTCTTGTACACGCTCATTAAAGAACATAATTATCTATTAATAAAATAAATACTATAATTAATTATTGCATTTCCAATTACACGTGTTCCAATTATGTCATTTGAGCGCAAACTGTAAATAAATGTATCTAATAGACAATAAACAGTGATAATCTGTAGTGAACTCTCAGGTAAGTATGGCCCAGTATCTATATTTTATGCCTATACGGAATGTAAATAAATTGTAATATCATCACGTTCGTTGATCACATGCATTGTACATTTAGTTTTGCATTAGTGATCGACGTACCGGTGGATGCAATCTTTTAGCCAAAACTTGATAATAAATCGTCTAGTCTATGGTTAGTAATAGGATAGAATATTTCCTACTACTATCCGATAGATCTTTGTAGAAATATATTATATATTTGTACATCGCACTTGAGGTGATTTTTCACTAAACCGGCAATATGCAAATCATCTCAATATTATTATTAGTATATATTTTTAGGTTTCTATAGAAGCATATTTAAAAGATTATACAGGTTGCAAAAGTTTCAAAATCCTCGATTATTACATGAGGGCGTTTAAATTAAATAAATAAATGAGTATTGTATAAGACGTGAATCCGCACAAGATTGTAGATTTGGGCGCCGGGTCCAGACCGTGTCTTCAGCCGACAGTGATGCTCCTTTACGGTCGATAGTGATGATAGTTGTTTAAGTTGAAGAATGTTATTGCTGTCTGCCTCCCTCACCCGGTGAATGTTGGGCACTGGGTGTGCTGTTGTCTCTGCTCGCTTCTGGCGTTTGGCGGTTGCCTAACAGGGCCGGCTGATCTTGAAGAGGTAAACACCTGAAGATTTGGAGCGGAGACTAGGCAAGGTGAGGCAGGTGATGAGCAGAAGTCACTTATAGAGAGGTAGTAAAAACACTTGTTTGTTTGTAAAGATGAACTGATTTATTGTAAATTATGTCGCTGCTTATATCCAATTCGGCCGACGGTCATGCGACATGAGGCTGCCTACTGGAAAAGGCTGCATATTCATTTTGCTTGCTGAAGGCGGACGCTTAAATTTGCAAGCTCGCCTGTATTACATTTACATGGTTCGATGACACAATAGTTAATACGATTTGTATCTTGACAACTAGATTCTTAGTTTGTCAAGATGCGACAAAAAATAAGAAATGTTTGTACATTAAATTTGATCTTGAAGCGATCAAAAGGGGAAAAAATGGTTAGGACAGTATTTTTCCGAGGTTCCTAGTAACATAGCGCTCAGAAAGAGGTAAGATTCACTATGCTTCGAGGTTCCTGGATCTATGTAGAGGCGAATATGTAAAATTAATGATAAAAAATTCGTTAAAATAGCATTTTTAAATATCTCCCCACTATCGTAAATATACATCATAGCATATTATCGTAAATGTTTTTTTTTATTTTCTATTTGACTTTTATTTTACAAGTTTAAACATTTTTATACGGTATAAAAATTACATTTATATATTTTAAACGGTTTTATCAACATATTTTTAAAGTTTTAATTAGTTATCAAAAATTTGTGTACACAAAACTAAATATCGTTCCGCACGTCCGGGATACGCGCGCGATGTTGTATGGATGCTTCTCGGAGTCTAAAATTTCTGGCCATTTTTGCCGAAACGGGCAATAAAATGAGCAGTGGCGGGTAGAGAGGAATTCGCCAGAGGCGTGGAGTTGGCACATTTAATAAAAGTTAAGATATTTTAACGAACCCATCGCTCAGGGAGTGGAAACACGACCTGCAATAGCCATCCCAAGCTAAGGTGTGAGATACCGTGCTCAGGGCTGAATGACACTGGGGAACAGTGTCACGAACGGTTCCTCCGAGACACAAGGTCGCATCTCGGAGTATACAGACCTTACCCCAGCATTCGGGGCTCTGCTGGGGTGGACCTTTTATTTCCCTAGATACTCGTGGGACCAAATATGGACTATAAAAACAAACCAAAAACAACACTGACGAGGGACCTTTAAGGAACCTAGGAGGAGTGGAAGGAGGAGTTGAGGCCGCCTCGGTGGACTCATCCCTCTTGGGGCCTTTGAGGAACCAAGAGGAAGTGGAGAGGAGAGATGGGACCACCCTGGTGGACTCTTCCCTTGAGGGGCCCTCTGGGAACCGTAAAGAAGGACCTCCGATGGACGCAACGTGGCGGGATCCCCCAGGGGATCCAGACGTGGAAATGCAGGGACCATCAGGGGACCTGGAAAATAATTTCTTTTAGAACCCCCGACTCTAACTGAGGCCCTCGGGGAACCAGCGGAGAGGGGGGGGACTTAAAGAAGAGCCTTACTCCAACAACCACCGCTGAGGAAGACAAGGTAAAGTCCCCGTCAGATGATGTGAAAAGAATTCACATCAGTAAGAAACTCAGTGGGGCTGCGAGGAGAAAACTAAAAAGAGAAAAGCAGGGGCGGCAGGAAGGAAACCAGGAACAACCAGGGACTGTAAAAGTCCGCTGGGGACAACCAGGGACCTCGAAGGCCGGAACAAGCAAACCAGGGACAGACCGGAAGCTAACGGGGACCGCACAAGGTAACCGGGAGCAACCTGGAACGTCCGGGGAAAAGAAGGCCGGGAAGAGGAGAAGAACCTCACCGGAACCTAAACCCTTGGGGCTTTCACCGGGAAATGCCAAGAAAAAGCCTCGAGGAATTCTCACATCTGCTACCTATGCGGAAGCCGCAGGAAATAAAATAGGGGTGGCTGTTGTTCATAGAAACAGAGAGGAAGAATTCACCAAAGAGCAGGAGGCCCTCGTGAGTGAGGCGGCCGCGGATCTGATTTTGAGCATCCCAAAGGGGCAGTTTAAACCCAGATTCGATGAATGCTTCACTCAGAGGGGCGTCCTGAAAATGACCTGCTCCGACAAGGAGTCAGAGACATGGCTGAGGAGGGTGGTGCCGACCATACGGAAATGGTAGGGCTGCGACCTGGAGGTGGTGGGGTTGCAGGAACTGCCAAAGTACGTAAAGGTTAAGGCAGTAATCCCCGAAAATGGAGCAGTAAGCACCGAGAGGTTGCTACAACTGCTGGAGAACCAGACTCCCCGGCTACACACAAACAAATGGATCGTCCACGACTCGATCAGGGAGAAGGACATGTATCGCCTGATCATGAGTGTGGAAGAGGAAAGTGTGAAGGTGCTGAGGGAGATGGGGATGACGGCGCATGTCGGAATAAGGAAGGCCACTTTCACGATGCGCTCTCCTAACACCGAGGAGCGGAAATAGGAGGAATGACCTAAGGATTAGGCAGCAATGGCTATAAACTTACAGTTCATTCAAATAAACTTGCACCTCAGTCCCGCAGCGACTGAAGTGCTTAGCAGTAGAGTCACCCGGGACAGTGTGGACGTCGCGCTGATCCAAGAACCCTGGACTTATAGGGGAAAGGTCAGAGGACTTTTCTTTTTATTTTTTTTTAATATTAACTCCACACAGGAGGCCCTGAAGAAAATAATTTCCCTCAGGGCCTATGTCATCTTTGGGGATGCTGTGTGGAGGGTCTTTTTGTGGAGAGGAAGGAGTGAACATGGGTCTTGAAGAGTCCCATGTTGTAGGAGGGAGGAAACACAGAGGCCGGCAGTTCGTTCCACAGCCGAGCTGTTGAACTTAAGAACGAATCTTAGAAGCGACCCGTTCTCATGTGACAAATGTCAACCGTGTACAAATGTTGGGCGCGCGTTTGGCGTGTATCCCGACTACGCACCGGTGCCGAAGGGATCAATGACGCTAGTTCCTCAGAGCATCTTCCATTGTAATACCGATAGAACAAGCACTAAACATGAACCAAGGTCTACTCTATTATAACGAGTCGGGGGACAGACCCAGGGCCTTTTTTCTCTTCAGAGGGATACCTGGCACACTGCTACCCGAACACTACTTAGTGGCTGTGAAGCTACAGGTCACGCTGGACCAAATAAGCAGGGAAGTAGTTGTGGCATCAGCATACATGCCCTATGACTCTGTGGAACCACCACCCTCAAGGGAAATAACGAGACTCGTCCAGGACTGCAGGGAGAAGGGTAGGGAACTGATACTCGGAGCAGATGCTAACTCGCACCACACTGTGTGGGGGAGTACGGACATCAACAAACGAGGACAGGACCTCCTGGAATACCTGATGACAGTGAACCTTGAGATTCTCAATAGAGGTAGGGAACCCACCTTCGTTATAAGTAATAGACAGGAGGTGATAGACCTGACCCTAGGAACATTGAGAGTCTCACGATGGAGAGTATCGGACCAACCATCCCTGTCGGACCACCGACACATAGAATTTAAACTAAAGGGAGAAACAAGCAAAACGGAGACCGATACATATAGGAACCCAAAAGCAACTGACTGGACTAGATACTCAGAGGAACTAAATATAGGAATGACAAGATTCCCAGCTAAATACGGCTGCCCCGAAGAAATTGAGGACGCAGTAGAAGTACTGAGGGACTCAATGATAAGGGCATACGAAAATAGCTGCCCTCTGAAGACAAGTACCAGGGACAAAACACCGTGGTGGAGCAGAAGACTGCAGGAGCTACGGAAAATAGTAAGGCAAGCTTTCAACAAGGCCAAAAAGTCAGGAAACTGGGATGCCCACAAGCAATATCAGAAAGAGTACAAGGTGGCAATCCAGAAAGCCAAAACATGCTCCTGGGAGAAATACTGTGGGGAGGTGGAAACCATTCCACAGACTGCAAGAATCCAAAAAATTCTTACAAAAGACCCATTGGCAGCAAAAGGCCCATTCATAAAAGCTGATGGAGGATTTACCAACAGTTGGGAGGAGGAGTTGGAGGTTCTGCTGGGGAAACATTTTCCCGGCTACAAAAAGTTAGAAGCAGATGACACCGGTCCACCACCAGCCCGAGTTACACGGGAAGGTAAGGACTGGGACACTGCGGTTAAAATAGTTACTCCCTCCAGAGTTAAATGGGCAATCAGAGGGTTTGACCCTTTTTAAAGCGCAGTAGAGGATGGAATCTTTCCGGCACTTCTTCAGAGGGGCCTAGATACAATACTACTTCCGGTGACGAAGATCCTGAGGGCGTGCTGCGCCCTCGGATACATCCCCATACCATGGCGGAAGACAAGGGTAGTGTTCATACCCAAACCGGGGAGAGCTGACTATGACCAACCAGGTGCATTCCGCCCAATTAGCCCCACCTCATTTCTTTTGAAGACAATGGAGAGGCTAATGGACAGGCACATAAGTTACAGTTTGCTTACCAAGCAGGTAAGTCAGTCGACGCGGCACTGCACAGGTTGGTGTACAAACTGGAGCAGGCACAAGCGACTGGGGAACTGGTGGTAGGGTTATTCCTGGATATAGAGGGAGCATTTAACTGCACCACTATTAAATCCATTGATGAAGTGGCAGAAAGACATGGACTCGACTGAAACAGAACTACCAGATCCTTCCGCAAGAGCGTGGATTCCACCGCCATCAAGTTAGAACCAAGCACAAGTGCGGAAGAGAGTGTTCCTGTGATACTTACGGAAATCGATAAAGACTATCCTTTTATCAAAAAGGAATGTCCGGAATCCATTTCCGAAAGCAATTCAGGTGTTTCTTTTTTTCATTCTTGGAACATAACTGTTACACAGACTAAAAATGCGATAGGGAATAATTAATAAAACTGTAGGTTTTTGCTTGTCTATAACGACATTCTCACTCAGTATTCTCATTCAAACAGTAGAAACCACAAAATATCTAGGACATATCACCAACAACAAGTTAACGGAAGATGAAGATATTGACAGGCAGAGGCGTGTACTGAGTATAAAATGTAACATGCTCAGTAGAAGATTCCGGCTCTGTAGTCCACGAGTGAAAAGGACGCTCTTCTTAGCCTTTTGCACCACCCTGTACACATGCGAGCTCTGGGCTAATTTCAAGAAAAGAACAATGGTAAGGCTTCGGGTTCAATATCATAACGCTTACCGATTGATGTTCGGACTCCCCAGGCACTGCAGTGCCTCCTCGATGTTAACAGAAGAGCGAGTTCCAGGATTTACAGCTCTGTTAAGAACCAGGATTGCAGGACTGAGGGAAAGGATAAACCATTCCAGAAACACTATTATCATAGAATCGCGTCTGACTTCAGGATCGAGCATTGAAGACCATTGGAGAAAGATACTTGCTCCCACAATCTTAGATCCGTTGGATTCCCGTGCTTCTCTGCTTTAACTTAATTTAATTTTTAATTTTTTAATCTCTTTTTATTTATTTTATTTATGTTACTCTATGTAAATATTATTTGTACTTATCTCATCTATGGGATGTGTGGGATTGCACTAACCTCCCCACATCCTGGAATAAAGAATTTATTATTATTATTATATATCGACCTAAGCTACTCTTCTGGGTTATGTTACTAATATTCTGTTTTATTTTTGTGATTTGGCAAAGTTGTGAGGGGTGTCGTTAGGGACTGCTGTAATTCATACCTTCAGGAGTCCTGCGTTAAGTGAAGTAGAAAAGGTTGACGCTGGTGGAGCCGTTTTTCACAAAGCCGAGTCAGTGAAACGGCGCGTTCTGATGAAGTCGACATTAACTATAAACAGTAGAGAGATCATGCACAGTGTCACGCAACAACATGAGTGACATTATGCTCAAATGCTCTCAACCGTTCAAAGTTAATGTGGACTTCATTAGAACGGGTTGTTTCACCGACTTGAGAGAGCATGCACAATGTCACACAAAAAACATGACATTGTTCATGCTCACTCGACCGATATTGATGATATTTATTTTAAACTTTCCCTGAAATTTCAGTTTTTTTTTACAATATAATATCCGATCCTACTGTGTATTAATTTATATAATGACGCTCTTTTGAAGTTCGTTTATATGGGATTAGTAAATATAATTTACTATAGACACGCCTGAACTGCCTAAGTAACAACCTTTTGTACAAGTTATGTTATAAATAGAAGATATCCAATGACTCTGCATACTTATTTCCCTCCATTAGTATTCTGGGCAATGAGAAATACATATTATGGTACTAAATACCTGAATGTCTGCACTGAAATAAATCCCTGCTTCTAGTATTACGTAATGATATTCAAAAGCTTTTCGATTTATGAATTTCTTGACCTTCAAATGCATCATTTAAAATTATATATAGAAATACTCCCTTGTCTGACGCCTCTTTCCATATTAACCGGCGTTTACTGGTGTAACATTTTAATTTTCCAGATAACTTGGGTCTCTTGTTGTTGATACTAGAATGTTAATATTGATGCGGAAACATTAATTTCTTTCAGTTTTTTCCAAAGTAGTGCCAATGTATTGTTTTTCGTTTCTCCAGGTAATATTAATGTGGAGACTGTTACCATCAAGGCAGAACCAGGATCCCAAGAAGAAGTTGGAGGTGGAATTCCTTATACTGATCTTGACATAGACCTCCCGGATGTTAAAATGGAATGCTTAAAGCGCTCTAAAATAATAACCCTGACCGCAAGTAATTCGATTTTTTTATGTTAAATTTAATCGATTCTGGGGTTTAACAGAATTTAATGTATTTGGGGTCTGACTAGGAGTTGGCGGTATTATTTAAGTGTGGTTAGGGGTTAAGGTCCTCGATTGCGAGTTTAGTTTATTTAATTTGTTGTTATTACGCATTAAATTCATACGCATAATCTTGTTGAACGTTCTGGAGTGGTAGATTTTTTACTTGATTATTTTCTAAGCTACCAGAGCAGTTAGTGAGCAAGTTCACAATGCGTGCTCTCGATTATGCTGCATCTGATTACACTTAATATATATTTATCTCATTTTTATCATTTTCAGGCGGATTGCTAAGGGCGCGTCCTGGGGAAAAACAATATTCTTGTCATCATTGTGACTATTCCTGCTCTCGTAAGTCGACGCTTGAACTGCACCTGTGCACCCTTACTCGAGAAAAACTTTTTTCATGTCCTCACTGCAACTATTCATGTTCCAGAAAAAATAGTCTTAAGATTCACATGTTTACCCATAGTGGAGAAAAATCTTTTTCATGTCCTGACTGCAACTATTCCTGCTATACAAAAGGAAATCTTAAAAGTCACATGCTTACCCACAGTGGAGAAAAACCTTTTTCTTGTCCTGAATGCAACTATTCCTGCTATACGAAAAGAAATCTTAAAAGTCACATGTTTACTCACATGGAAGAAAAACCTTTTTCATGTTCCAACTGCAACTTTTCCTGTTCTACAAAGGGGCATCTAAAAATTCATGTGCTGAGACACAGAGGGCAAAAACCTTTTTCATGTCTTGAATGCACCAAATCCTTCTTTACTAAAGGAAATCTTAAAATTCATATGTTTACCCACAGTGGAGAAAAACCTTTTTCATGTCCTGAATGCAAATATTCCTGCTATACAAACGGAAAACTTAAAAGTCACATGTTTACCCACAGTGGAAAAAAACCTTTTTCATGTCTTGACTGCAACTTTTCCTGCTATAAAAAAATAAATCTTAAAATTCACATGTTTACCCACAGTGAAGAAAAACCTTTTTCATGTCCTGAATGCAACTATTCCTGCTATACAAAAGGAAAACTTACAAGTCACATGTTTACCCACAGTGGGAAAAAACCTTTTTCATGTCCTGAATGCAACAATTCCTTCTTTACAAAAGGAAATCTTAAAAGTCATATGTTAACGCATAGTGGAGAAAAACCTTTTTCTTGTCCTGAATGCAACTATTCCTGCTATTGGAAAAGAAATCTCAAAAGTCACATGTTTACTCACATGGAAGAAAAACCTTTTTCATGTTCCAACTGCAACTCTTCCTTTTCTACAAAGGGGCATCTAAAAATTCATGTGCTGAGACACAGTGGGCAAAAACCTTTTTCGTGTCCTGAATGCAACTATTCCTTCTTTACAAAAGGAAATCTTAAAAGTCACATGTTTACCCACAGTGGAGAAAAACCTTTTTCTTGTCCTGAATGCAACTATTCCTGCTATACGAAAATAAATCTTAAAAGTCACATGTTTACCCACATGGAAGAAAAACCTTTTTCATGTTCCAACTGCAACTTTTCCTGTTCTACAAAGGGGCATCTAAAAATTCATGTGCTGAGACACAGTGGGAAAAAACCTTTTTCATGTCCTGAATGCAACTATTCCTTCTTTACAAAAGGAAATCTTAAAAGTCACATGTTAACCCACAGTGGAGAAAAACCTTTTTCTTGTCCTGAATGCAACTATTCCTGCTATTTGAAAACAAATCTTAAAAGTCACATGCTTACTCACATGGAATAAAAACCTTTTTCATGTCTTTAATGCAACTATTCCTTCTATACAACAGTAAATCTTAAAACACACATGTTAAACTACAATGGGGAAACACCTTTTTAGTGTTCCGACTGCATCTATTCATGTTACACAAAGGGAAATCTTAAAAGTCACAAAGTCACCCGACTTTACTTTTAATTTCTCCTCCGTGGGTACGGAGGAGAAACACCTTTTTCGTGTCCCTACTGTAACTCTTCAGTTTCACAAAAGTCATCTTTAAAACGTTACATGTTGAGTCAAAGTGAACCAAATTCAGATACGTGTGTAACTTTTCGCCTTTGGTAAAGTTTTCCGGATATTCCTTACATATAAAAACTTTACAAGACAACTTTAAAAAATCCCCAAAATGAAAATGCATATATTTTATATAAAAAAAATATAAAAATAAATTAACAGCCTATATTAAAAAAAGTAAAGAAGATTTATTTAAAAATAAAATATTATCCTCAGAAAATAACCAAAAACAAATGTGGAAAACAGTTAATTTGGCTATTGACAATACAAAAAAAACACAAAACGTAAAATATATTGAGCATGATAACAAAATTATAGATGCCAATATGCAACCTAAACAATGTGCAAACATATTTAACTCTTTTTTTGCTAATGTCAGAAAAAATCTTGCGAAAAATATCCAAAAATCTTTTATCCCGGAAAATCATAATAATGAAAACTTACAGGAACGTAATATACTTTCAACGTTTGAAACGACAACAGAATGTGAAATCATAAAAATAATAGATAATATGAAAGTAGGTTCGTCTCCCGTTTTTGATTCTATTACGGCACATATGTTAAAATCTATGAAACCTTATTTAATAAAACCAATCACTCATTTAATAAACCTAAGTTTAACACAAGGAGTATTTCCAACGAACTACAAAAATACAATAATCTCACCTATTCACAAATCTGGAGATCCACATCAAGTAACAAATTATCGACCAATCTGTTTAATTTCAAATATAGGAAAAATCTTTGAAAAAATAGTAAAAAAACAATTAGTCAATTTCCTACATAATAATAAAATACTACACAAAAACCAGTTTGGATTTATAAAATCTCTCAGCACACAAGATGCTATTGCTAACGTAACTTCATACATTTACGAATCTTTAGATAAAGGTAAAAAATGTGCAGGTATATTTATTGATCTAAGGAAAGCCTTTGATAGCATATCGCATAAGATTCTACTAAAAAAAATGAATAATATAGGCATAAAAGACAACGCGATTAAATGGATTTCAAACTACCTAAAAAATCGACCACAAGTCGTAAAAATAAATAATGTTAATAGCCATAAAGAACATTCTGACTTTGGAATCCCGCAAGGTACAGTGCTTGGACCAATTCTTTTCACCATATATGTTAACGACATTTTCTTTCAACCACTACATGGCCAAATTACTTCGTATGCCGATGACACAGTTCTAATAATAAGCGAAAAAACTTGGGAAAACGTAATACTTAAAGCCACTGAAGACATAAATACTCTTAAGAATTTCTTCAACATTAATTTGCTATCACTAAATAGCGATAAAACATATTTAATTCCATTTGCAATACACACAAAAGACATCCCTAAAAATTTTAACATCATCATTCATGACAATTCCAAAATACATAATAAAAATTACTGTCTCCAAAACTGCACAATACTAAAAAACACAAACACAGTCAAATATCTAGGAGTAATTATCGATAAAAATTTGAATTGGAAGGAACAAATATGTCAAATTGTAAAAAAAATCAGAAAACTGATATATGTATTTTTAAGAATCAGAAATTTTTTATCTTTAAAAAACCTATATTTAATATATTATGCCTTGGTCCAATCAACGCTACAATATGGTATCATTAGTTGGGGATCCACATACAAAACTAACCTTACTCCAATAGAAGTGGTACAAAGGTTAATAATTAAAATAATATTACGAAAACCTTCCGATTACCCAACGGATCGATTATTCGAAGAATTTCAAGTGCCTTTATTTAAAGATCTTTATATTAAAAATGCACTAATTCAAATCATAAAAGAAAAAGACAAGTATCAATTTCTAACTGAAAACCGTACTAGACTTAAATATATTTTTCCATGCCCAAAATTAAACACTTCCTTTGCACAAAATTATTACACTTACCGGGCAAGAATTTTTTTCAATCGACTACCTGAAGAAATTAGAAACATTAATGATAACATCAAAATAATAAACACTGTAAAAAAATATTTTAAAGACAAACTCACAAAAAATAAAAATGTTTCCAATTGAATTAATCTTAAGAATAATTCACTTCATGAAAAATAACTCACTTCATTTAAATGAGTTTAAAATCATTTTATTTTTAATTACATACTTATTGCAATAAAACAATGTACACTCCTCTTCCAGCCACAAGCTAAAATGCTTCTATGGAAGAGGAGTCCTGAAATATTTTATCTTATATTGTAACAAATAAACAAAAATGTACTTATATAATAAATAATAAAAAAATAAAAAAAAATAAAAAAAAAAATATTTGCTCAAAATACAGCAGGCTTATTCACTGAATAGGTCGAATCTAACGGGTTCTCTCATGGTAAACGTTTAGTTTTTTCCCCTTTGAAGCCAAAGAAGCAAATTATTAAATTCATTAATTAAGTTGCACATATCAATGGTTATATTTAATCTAATAATTTTGTGAATTACAAATTAACCATTTCATTATACCTAGCTCTTTTATTAAAAATTTAGGCGTATTAGATCTATCAACAAATTTAACTATCAAAATGCAAAAATCCGCCATTTTAAATACATATAGGAATACGAAAGATTTAAAAAATATTTATGTTGATGGATCAGTAGGTTTTATAGGCCCTGTTACCATTTTCATACCGAAGTACCTGTTTCATTGGATATCGTACTATAGAACTTTCCCCCAGAGATGGAGTTCTATCCTCTGCCGGCACCATTGTGCGGCGAGCATATAATACACTATAACACAGTAACATACAGATCTCCAGTTAACACTGGCTTCCATCTTGGGGCCCTTACCCCTTTCTAACCACCTCTCCAGTTAACATAGTGTACTGATGATAGACTTCATTTTTTTTTTATCCTCGTTGGACTAGAATAGGAACATCTAATTAATTTAGTTTAGGTCTTAATTCTTAATTATCACTTAAACTTTAATGAGATTTATTCTTATTTACGTTTTGAGTAATTTTCATTTTAAATGAGACGATTCGTCTTCTTAATGGTGTGAGCTTAGTAGTGCGACGCATACGCCCATACACACACATTGGTACGTTCCGTCAGCACAATGGACATAAGTTTGGTTGTCATTATCCTTTGGTCTGAACCCTTCTTTCATAAGTTCATTGGAGTTTTCTTATACTTTTGTCAAGTATCGAAGTATTATTAGTATCCAAAGAGTCTCCAGGAGACTTGGAAAGAAGGATTCTTATTTTTGTGTGTGAAAGAATTGAGCAATTTTTCATACACAAGATTATGTAATTTCCATTTTAGTTGGTACTAGTTTTATGGTTAAATATAGCTTTTTTTAAAGTCTTAGTTTCTTAAGGAAATTCTCAAATTGTGTTGTTTTAAACAAAAGAAGTACATACTGCTTTGGCGTGCTAACCTATTAAATAATTCCGTCTGGATATTACACTTTACCTCTGCTACGTGAGAGTATGTTTTTGTACAGTTTTGTTAGTCATAAGTACAATTTAGTTAATTATAAGTAATATATGCATAAGTATCTCATTGCTAGTACCAGTGTTATGCTTAAATTTTGTAGTACAAGTGTCGATCTCTTGAATTGTGCTCGTACACCTCGTAACCTGTGTCAATTATCTAAAGCACATAGTTGAACACCAATTATATTTTGTTTGTCCAAGAAATTTCGATTCTTTGCTTACGTGGTAAGTGACATTTTTGTTAGAATGCCATCAAGGTTACTTCCTTAGCCATATTTCTTGAGTAAGCAATGTTCATTCGAAGAGAATATGCTAGGTATTTTGAAAAAGTAAACCCTAATCTAACCACCTTTTGATAGACAGGTAAATATTTGTGTTTTCATAAAACCTGAGCAAAATTTTTGAGTATTTTTTTTATGTAAGCCTTGATTCAACCACGATAGACAGGTTTATCTTCTGATTGTAAAACCTCATCTAAAATTCTTGGCATTGAGTTATGTTAACCCTGCTCTGAACATTTTTTTCATCAATTTTGTAATTGAATTTGTGAAGATCTCTTAGAGATTTAGTGGATTTCATTTTTTTATTTTGTTAAGTTCTTTTGTTTCAAGTTTTTATCTTAGAATGGTACATTTGTTTTATATAAACATAGGGAGAGAAAGAGAATTTAGGTAGTTATTTTATTTATTTTCTGTTAAAAATATATATGTGTTTTTGTTTTCTTCTTCAAAGAATAAAGTGGGAGATTGAGTTTTCCATTCTCACTGGTGTCTCAGAGAGATTGTCTCTCGATTAGTCAGTAAGTGTTTGCGAATCTCATATTAGAGATATAAAAGTGAAGGTACAATCCTCATGTAAATATTAATTATAATAACGATTGTGCAACACCAGTCTGCGAATTAGTTTTCTCTTTTCGTTTTCTTGGTTTAAACTTGTTTGGTTTTATGGTTTTCTTTAAAAACTTATTTATTTCTACTAGCTTTGTCTTTTATGTATATGCGCGGGAAAGAAAGGTATTCGCGTGATTTTTTTTGTTTTAAGGTAATTTTACTTCACTTCGCGGCGTAAAATTTCCGGCGGTTGCGGGGAATTGTAACGTTAAAGGATTGTGCAAGTTTGGATTGCCAGGGTAGTGCCCGATTATTGTTTTGTTGAGAGTTTTTTCGGGTTACTCCCCTGCGATCGGTTGGACGGGCGGGCTAAATAACGCGGGTAGGAAGATCGGGGAACAATACGGAGAGGATGAGTCCGCGGTGTGCGTTGCGTTTTGATGGACAAATTAATATTGAAAAACAAAATGGAAAAGAGCACGCGAATACCATGATCCGATCCTTCGGAGACTTTCCGTGTAAATCAACCAAACATAAAATAGACGTTTTGACTCCTACGCGAGATCAGCCGGTTCTTTGTTCGAGTGGTATTGTTCGAAGAGATTAAAATATACAATCATTTATTTGGATTAAAAAATGGTTTTATTTGTGAGTGTTTTTGAAGTGTAATTCCTTGGAGACTTCACTGGATTACCAAGCATGCTGTCGAGGTGACACAAAGATGAATCATCATTGTTCCGTAAAACGTTCAATGGATGCTGATTAATTGAGGGTGGCCTCGCGCACTCCTTCCCACGAATCTCTACCCGGCGCAATTTGATACGGATTTTGCGGGGGCCTGTCGTCCTGTTCACCGCTGGCGGACTGTCAAAACACCTTCAGACGTGACAACATGATCAAGGTTCTTCAATGTTTTTACACATGATGCCTCCTTGCCTTAGCCCTATCAAAGCCCTGATGATTGACAAGGGTCCATGCTCATCAGACGTGACCTCAAACGTGACAATATTTAGTCCGTTATCACTGCTGAGATCGATGATAAAAACGAAGTCCAAATCTTTCAATTTTGAACTCATTCAATTAAAAGTTTCAGATTTTTCGTTTTTTAGTCACATAAAAAAACAATAAATAAATAATTATGTAGGAACAACAATAAAACCAACTAGGCACACGACTAACAATAATAAATATATTGTTATGCTAGCGCAGACCCATAACCCAAATCGCGGGATATTATAATTTTAGGATTTAAAGAGCTGAAAGCATTTAAAAAAATAATATTTTAATCACGATAATCACCATAAATAATAAGCTTACGGCAAATAAGACCTTATGAAAGATTTTTTTTTTCTAAAGTAAGAAAGCTTTTTCAAATTAAATTACATTTGTCAAATGAAGATAACGAAACAATAAAATACAAACCAACACACATTTCAAATAAAAAATTATTGAAATTAATAAAATACTTAGTTTTTACCACTTTTGTTGTTTATAAATACCAACATGTTTCATGAGCAACGCTCACTTCTTCAGGGGTTTAATAATACTAATTATAAATAATAGACATAGACAATGGTGTCAATAGAGAAATTGTGGTGAAGATCATGGTATTCCAGGTGCTCCAGTGAGATGAAAGCCGGAGGTGCGCTGAATCTCGAGGGCAGATGATAAGAGTGCTAAAGGGCTCATAAAGGGAGCGGCCCGCTCAGTTCGACGTAAATGCCGCGAGGCCTAGGCGCAGACCAGCGAATATATCTCAAAGCCTATGTGCAGGCCGGCGAAGATGTCGCAAGACCTAGGCGCAAATGTGAGTTCTCGCGGAGTCGGTGGTTTGTTGTATATTCACTCAATGACTGAGTTCTGAGAACTGACTGAACTGTAGCGCTGCGTGCTTTCATTTATATCACCCGCGTCTACTAGAGCCGGGAACATTCCAGCAGTCGTAAGTTGATAGGTGCGCCTTCGTTATTATTCCACAAAAAATCTCTATATTTCTAGGATTTACCGCGAATTATTTTAGTAACTTGCCGCTATTGATTTTAAGAAGTTGTTGGTTTTTTGACAAAATTCTTTCAAATCTGTTAATTTTTTTCCCCGCTATTTTTTGATGTTTTATAATTCAGATTTGAATTTTCTTCTCGATATTTTCAATTTCACGCCAAAGGACCCAACCCATTGCTTGATACTTCACAATAAATCTACACATTGTGGTTTATTTATGACATTATCATTTCATTCTGGAATCTGTTTGGTTGTGGTGCTTGTTTAACGGCAGTGCGTAGTGACTCTACAATTCTCGCATACAGATCGTCGATAAAATCTTTATAAAGGTTATTTTTGCATCCTGAGTTTTTCTTTCTTAATAAAATGATGCTATTACAAAATATGACATGTTTTGTGCTCTCCACTTTATTGGGTCCAAAGCTTTCGGTTATACCTGTTGTTCATGAACAATTAGACACGGGCCGGTGATCTTTCCATTCACCGTCGTATTTTATCGAAATATTTCTGGTAATCTTTTGAATTGTGGCCGTCCCTATACAGTGATCTAAGCAGCTCGTTGTGTATAATTTTTTACAAGTGCATCGACTAAATGTATGAAAAATGGTTTCGGTTTCGGTTCTCGGTTTCTCGGTTTCGACAATATTGGTGCTGAATATTTAAAAGGAGATAATACCGTATAATTCTCGCGTGGTTGTGAAATAATTTTAACCAATGTTTAAAGGACGGTTACACCCTTTAGATCGGAGAGGGGTTGTGATCATGCCATTATCCAAAGTCACGTATAAAAAAACAGAAACTTTTCCATGCCTTTGTAGATCTACAAAAAACATATGACCGAGTCGAAAGAAAAAGCTATGGATGGTTTTGCCGAAGTATGGAGTGAATACGAACCTGAATCAGGCAATTGTGTCTCTGTATGATGGAAGCGTTGCATGTGTTAGGGTGAACGGTGGTTTTACGGGATGGTTTGGTAAAACAAAAGATGTTAAACAAGGCTGTGTAATGTCACCGTGGTTATTCAATCTAAATATGGATAATTTTATGCAAGAATTGAAAGAGGTGGCCGCGAATTTGAGTAATTTGAAAGCATGTTGCCTGGTGTAAGCTGATGATGCAGTCTCTCGTATCTAGGATGAACTTATGTATGAAGAATGAGTTTATGATTTTTTTATTTTTTTCTATTTTTTTTTATTAGTGTCTATTTAATAAGCTGTGATGAGATTTACATTATATAAAAATCTATAATATTTCATTCATATAGTTTCTTCTTAGTCCTCCTCACTAGGTGCTGCGGCGGACTGGTAGATTTTTTTGATTTTCTATTATTTAGTTTCTATGATGTTTTTAATACATTTTCTAGTATGTCTGCATCAATTTCTTTCACCCATGTTTTAATATAAGTAAGTCAAAAGTAATGGTCTTTAAAAGAGGGAGTACGAAAACAGTGTGCAATATAGTTGTGAATGAGGAATACTTGGAGCAGGTAGATGAGGATATGTATTTAGCAATGATGTTTACGAGAGATTCGATGGCTGACAGAGATATTGAAAGGGTAAATGCAGGTAACTCTATAAATTGAGGACTGAACGCAGTTGGCGCTAACGAAAAACTGTCGGAAGAAGCGAAGTTAGCAGTCCACAATGGATTGCTGGTACCTATCCTGATGTATGGAAGTGAGGCATGGAACTGGAAGAGAAAGGATTATGGTAGATTGAATTCTGTTGAATTGAGATCCCCGAGGCGTATGTGTGGTAAAACCATATACGATCGTGTGAAAAAAGTGGACATCCGCAAAGAGTGCAAGGCTGATGTAAGCGTAATGAGTAAGATTATGAAAGGGTCGCATAGATGGTTTAGGCATGTAGAGTGAATGAGCGAAGAAAAATTGTTATGAGAATATTGATGATAATGCGAATGGTAGCATAAGTCGGGGACGCCCGAGGGAGACATGGCATGATCAAGTGAACCAGTTACTCGAGTCGTGCCATCTCAAGAGTCAGAATTATAAAAGAGTATGTATGAATGTGAATTAGGCAAGAAGAGTGTGTCCGTCCTCTCTGTCGGCGTGATGGTTAGTAAGTCTTCTTCTCGCGGAATAACTTTATTTGTTGATAAAACCTGTATAAGATGATGCAATTGCATTTATTTAAATCCCCTCAACCATTTGGTCGTTTCTTTGTATTATTTGGTCTTGCATTTTTACATATTCGAATTTCACTCCATGTGAGTTTTAGTCAATTATGAAATACATTTTTAATCATAATTTTTTTCCATATTAAGTAACTCCTTAACCACCAACAGGCGTCTTTTACGACCGTTAAAACGCTTCTCACAATCAAAATATCATTTGATATAGTCAGAGGCGGATTTGCCCTTAGGCCTATGTAGGCCCGGGCCTAGGGCGGCCAGATATTAGGGGCGGCCAATCGTGACAAAAAGTCACAGATGATAACAAGAAATGACTTCCTAAGTACCTAAATATTCTACGTACGAAATAGCGATATGTAATAGCGTGTTCACAGACAGCACACAGCGCGCCCCCACGCCCCGCAGCCGCCGCCCTGAAACTGGAACGCTTTGAAACGGCTATCATGACTGTTAAGTTTTTAGATTCTCACGGCCAAAAGCATTTTTGTTGTTTGTTTTTGGGGTGTTATGCCGTGTTGCGCTAACTCCTTCTTTAGCCGACGTTTCGGACAGCGTTGCAGTGTCCATCATCAGGGCAGATCCGGTAGATCCGAAGATGTGTAAATTTTGGTTGTCGAGTTTGTGCTTATTTATTTGTGGCCTGGGCCCGTCCAAGTGCGAAATGCCAACGGAAGTGGCGACATCTTGTGGCGAATTCTGAAAGCACAGTATTTATGATAGCTTGGGGCCCATCCAAGTGCGAAATGCCAACGGAAGTGGCGCCATCTTGTGGTGAATTCTAGAATAAGAAAACCGATTGACAGCGGTTAGAGTAGATGTACCCAGTATCAAGGTATAAATGCAATGGTTTTATATTGTATTATTATATGGTATTGGAGTATACTTAGACATGTTATTTGCGTTTAGCTTTGGTGTAGCCGTCAATTACCGGATACCAAGAGCTGTTGAGCTTAGCTCCGTCGTCTCTATTGATATTAAATGGATTTTTGTAGATTTCAATTGCCTCCATAATCAGGCGTGATCTATAAGTTTTGGGTCTTCCCAGGACCTTGGGAGCAAATCCAAAGTAATGGCCGGTTTCAATTAAGTGTTCGGCGATTGCCGATTTATCAGGGTGGCCAAGTTTACAAGCACGAAAATGTTCTGCTATCCTTTTGGAAATCGTCCGCTCTGTCTGGCCTATATAAACTTTGTCACAACCAGACCAGCTGAGTTTGTACACTCCATCTGCTTCCAGAGGAAACTTAGTCTTTGCAGACCTCAGTAGGTCTTGGATTTTGGTGGTGGTTCCGAAGACAGTTTTGATGTTTTCTTTTCTCAACAGCCTGGCAATTCTGTCTGTCACATTGTGAACGAAAGGCAGGAAAGCACAGCCTTTTGAGTCTTGTTCAACTCTGTCTTCGTTTGTTGTAGATTTGGCTCTTAAAATTTGCCTAGTCTGACTTGCCGGGTAACCGTTGCGCTCCAGTGCATCGGTCAGTTTTATAAGTTCTGCTCCAAGTTTTGTTTCTTCACATATTCTGGTCACTCGGGTCACCAACGAATCAGCGTGTAAGTATCGATTCGTATGAGTTGGTTTCCTATATACGGTATGTCCTAGGCTACCATCGTGTTTTCGCATCACCTCCACATCTAGAAAAGGCAGGATTTTATCTTGGTTTTCCAGCTCCATTGTGAACTTAATTTTGCTGTGGAGAGAATTAAGATGGTCCAGGAATTCGTTAAGTTTCTCCGTTCCATGAGGCCAAATGGCGAAGACATCGTCGACGTAGCGCCACCTTACTTTAGGGACAGCTGAAGCTGTATCAAGTGCCGCTTCCTCAAACTTCTCCATTAAGAAGTTGGCTATTACTGGCGATAACGGACTGCCCATTGCAACTCCCTCCACTTGCTCAAAAAGTTCACCCTGAAACGCAAAGTATCCCGTTTTGAGGCAGTGTTCAAAAAGTTTGCAGATGTCTTCCTCATATATCTCACTGAGCATTGTCATTGAGTCTTCTAGAGGCACATTTGTGAAAAGAGACACGACGTCAAAGCTGACCAAAATATCTCCTTCCTCAGTCTTAACCTGCTTAAGCTTACTGATCAGATCTGTTGAATCCTTAATAAACGATTCGGTTTTTCCAGTTTGCATCTGCAGTAATCTCGAGAGGTGTTGGGACAGTTTGTATGTAGGTGCACCAATAGCGCTGACAATCGGTCTCATTGGGATTCCTTTTTTGTGTATTTTTGGGAGACCGTACAGGGCAGGAGTTCTAGAGTATACTCCAATACCATATAATAATACAATATAAAACCATTGCATTTATACCTTGATACTGGGTACATCTACTCTAACCGCTGTCAATCGGTTTTCTAATTCTAGAATTCACCACAAGATGGCGCCACTTCCGTTGGCATTTCGCACTTGGATGGGCCCCAGGCTATCATAAATACTGTGCTTTCAGAATTCGCCACAAGATGTCGCCACTTCCGTTGGCATTTCGCACTTGGACGGGCCCAGGCCACAAATAAATAAGCACAAACTCGACAACCAAAATTTACACATCTTCGGATCTACCGGATCTGCCCTGATGATGGACACTGCAACGCTGTCCGAAACGTCGGCTAAAGAAGGAGTTAGCGTAACACGGCATAACACCCCAAAAACAAACAACAAAAATATCATGACTGTGTTTTGGGGATTTTTACTAAATCGTATTAGCGCCACAAGTAAAAAACTTCAGAGTGTGGAAATTGACATCACCATTGTCATAGAACTGTATGAGGTACTTATACATTTTATTGGCGAAATGCGAGATAATTTCGATGATTTCGAAAACCAAGCCAAAAAACTGTCCTTTTTACAGGAATATGAAAGATATTTTCGACGCAATCGAAAGCCTAAGCTACTTCCTGGCGAGAATAATTCGGGTGAAGAGATGCAACAAAAAAACGGTCGCGAAAATTTCAGAATCGCTACTTTTTTAGTAATAATCGATTCCTTATCAGCAGAACTAAAAAAACGACTGGGTGCTTACAAATCACTTTATAATAAATTTAATTTTATTACTCAATTGACAAAACTAAGCCCGTCTGAAGTCGAAGAAAAGGCAAAATCATTGCAAATGATTTATTCTGGTGATTTAGAAGCCCATTTTTCAGAAGAATGTCTCCATTTTCGTGCTCACTGCGGTGTGAAAAATAAGGATCGAAACAATGCTGTCAGTTTGTTAAAATGGTTACGAACTGAAGATCTTCAAACCATTTATCCAAACGTGGATATTGCTCTTCGAATGTATGTGTGTACTCCCGCCAGTAACTGTTCTGGAGAACGATCATTTTCTTGTTTACGACGTGTAAAAAAATATTGACGCACAACAATGGCGGAGCAAAGGCTGAACAATCTTGCTTTGCTTAACATAGAAGCAGATTTTTTAAGGAAATTGGATTGCGAAGATCTAATTAATGATTTTGCTGCACTTAAGTGCAGACGAGAATTGTAACTGCCAGATTTTTGTTTTGAGTTCAGTTTTTTTTATGTTAGATAATGCTTTACGTAAATTTTTTTACCAACGTTTTAATTTGAATTTTAAGTTTAGTTATTATATTCGAATATGTACCTTAAGTTGATTTTTATCTAAAAGAGGTGCTGATTTCTTTTATTTGTTTGGAGACTTAATAATAAATTTTTATCCAGCCCGTATCTGGCAACCCTAATTGTAACTGTGAAACACTTATATACACGGTGTCCGGAAACTCGTAGTACAAGCGGGAAACTGGAGAATCTACACCACATGGGGAACCCAAAAAAACATAAAGTTTTTTGGTTTGAGCATTTTCAAAAAAAAAAAAAAAAAACCAAAAAAAAATATTTTTCGGCTATTTTAGGGTTAAAGTTTTTTCTGGTGTTTAGGGTTGAATAACAGATGTTTTAACCCTGCAGAGCAGAAATATTTTATGATTACACCGGGTTAAATGAAGGGTGATTTCAAAATAATGCTTCAAATCCGAGTTTCTTCATTTGTTTTACTTTAAAATAGTTTTAATTAGTTGGGTACTTTGATCTTCAGTAATAATTTATAAGAATTTGATTTAAAAAAAAAAAAAAAAAAAAAAAAAATCAACTTCAAACTCGATTTACTCGACAACGAAAGCTCAAATAAAAAAAAAATATACTACAAAATCGACTCCAAATGTGATGTAGATTCACCAGTTTCCCGCTTGTACTACGAGTTTCCGGACACCCTGTATATATGTATGAGAATAAACCTGAAACTAGATAAATAAATTAAACCTAAAACTGTTTTAAATGTTTTATTCAAATCCTTGAAACCTTAGAAAGTATTACAAACTAGCAGCTATTATAGTTAACTAAATTTCTGAATCGATTTCAATAAAAGTTGTCAATAAAGTAAAATCATTATGTAGTCTATAGTCTATATCAGGGGTCTCCAAACAACGGCCCGCCAATGTCATCAATCCGGCCTGCGACAATCGACAATTATACAGTAATTGAACTAGCGAATTTAGCAAGCGTATTTTTTTACATTAATTCCACACAGGAGGCTTTGAGGAAAATATTTTCCCTCACGACCTATGTCATCTTAGGTGATGCTGTGTGGAGGGTCTTTTTAAGGAAGGGAAGGACAGGAAGTTCTGAAAAGGAAAATATATGAGGGGTTGGTAGGAATCTGGGGATTAGTGTGTCCATGAGTGACATACGTATGAATACATCCCTCCAACTGCGGTGCAAGGCGATGGGTCAAGATAGGCCGGCTAGAAGGGTCAAAAGGCCTCCCTCACCCAGTCTCTCTCGATCCGGCCCGCCACGCAGCAGGTGGGCAGACGTATCCGCCGCCAAGACCTGGACAAATCTCACCCCATGAACCATGAATGATAATGGCAGGAAAATTAAAACGGTTTTGACCCTAGGAACTTACTGAAATGTTTGGATACTCCTGGTCAATATGATGGGTACTGAGAAAGGGGCGGCTACATGGTCTGGGGCCTAGGGCGGCCAAGACTGCAAATCCGCCTCTGGATATAGTGTTAACTCGGAGAGGGGCGACCGTAATTTTGAATGTTATACACTTTTGTTCTCAGGATATCACTATTCGTTTTGTGTTTCGTTTCTCCAGGTGATATTGAAACTGTTACCATCAAGACAGAATCAGGACCCCGAGAAGAAGTTAGAGGGGGAATGCCTTATACAGATATTGACATAGACCTCCCAGATGTTTAAAAAGAATGCTTACAGCACTCCGAAAAGATTACCAAGATCGCAGGTAGTCAGAATATTTATCCTTTTTTCACAAAATTAAATTGTATTGATTCTGTTGTTGCCTTTAACCAGGGCATCAAAAAATAAAATATAATTTATTTTTGCACTGAGTTCACTAGTTAAATAATTGATTAAAGCGTTGGCGGTAAGTTAAACGTAATTAAGGAGTGGTAAGGTCCTCGACCAGAATATAAATAATACTTTGTGTTTTCACATTGAATTCATATAAAATAATTCTACATGTAACACATTCCAGAGCCATGGAATTTTTGTCGTTGTTTATTTAACATTGTAAAACCCGCTCAACAGTCAAAGAAAATTTTTAGCAGGCTCAAGTAAACAATTTATGCTCTTCCAATGCTTTTATGATTTTATTGTTTCTGCTTACATTTATTATATGTTTATAAGCTTTATATATAATTTTTTTCAGGCGGCTTCCGGAAGACAGGTCCTGGAAAAAATCCAACACCATTGTCATCATTGCAACTATTCCTGCAATTACGAATCAGAGTTAGAACGACATTTGCGTACCCATACTCGAGAAAAACCTTTTGCATGTTCATACTGTAACTATTCATGTAAACTGAATACTGGTCTTAAACGTCACATGCTTACCCACAGTGGTGAAAAACCTTTTTCATGTGCTGACTGTAAATATTCATGACATCGGAAGATAGATCTAAAAAGGCACTTGTTTAATCACGGTGGGGAAAAACCTTTTTTATGTCCCGATTGTAACTATTCATGCTCTTCAAAGGGAAATCTTAAAAGACATATGATTATCCACAGTGGTGAAAAACCTTTTTATGTCCATACTGTAACTATTCATGTTAACTGAATGCTCATCTTAAACGTCACATTCCTACCCACAGTGGTGAAAAACCTTTTTCATGTCCTGACTGTAAATATTCATGCTATTGGAAGAAAGATCTAAAAAGGCACATGTTTACCCACAGTGGGGAAAAACCTTTTTCATGTGCTGACTGTAACTATTCATGCTCTTCAAATGGAAATCTTAAAAGTCATATGATTACCCACATTGGTGAAAAACCTTTTTCATGTGCTGACTGTAAGTATTTATGCAACAAAGGGAAATCTTAAGAAGTCATATTCTTACCCACAGTGGTAAAAAACCTTTATCATTTCCCTACTGTGACTATTCGTGCCGTCGGAAAGGAGATCTAAAGAGACACTTTTCTACCCACGAATTCGACCTTAATTCGAAAAAAAAATCTTTAATACTCCTACCATCACGTAGAATCACCTCCCGAAGGCAGCTCACTTTCCCGCCGGACACCCTGTATAAACAGTTTGTTTCCCCTATCCTAAAGCAGTAGTGTAGAACGTGACAGTAGTGATTTAGGTATTTTGTGTGCATGAATTAAAAATAAATTGTTTTTGTTAATTTTTTTAGTCTTATATTTTAAAAATAGTATGTATACATAGATTTTGGTCAAAAATAACAAATTTTCTGAAAAAGAAAAATGTTGTAAGCTAGTTTTGTTTTGTTTAATTGCTGATAAAACTGAAATAGCAATGTTGTTAGTTTTAAGGCTATATTAAAAATATAATTAAAATACCGGTAAAAAATTCTTATAATAGTCTTTACCTTACCTACGAGTACATTGCATTCACCTTTTGATTTGTTTTAAACACACATATTGATGATTCTATACAAGTTAGAACATAATTTATATTTATTTATTTATTTGGAAAAGTTAACAGCAAATCTTTAATTATATAATGATACAATAATAATATTATTAAATTATGCCAATTATAAACTTTCCACTGAAGAATAGTTAATGGTACAATGTCATAGAGATGTTCTCTTAAGTTAATTTCTTGTTTAGTTGGAAAATATTAAAAATATTAAAATAAAGGAGGGTGGGGGGGAGGAGGGGGAAATATAGGATAAGGATTAAGAGGCAAAGGACGGGAATATATAGGAGTTGAACTTCTAGTTTGAGTTTTGTTGATTATTGAGTTTTTGTTTTATGTCGCGTAAAGTCGAGTTAAATATGTCAATATGGTAATAATTTGAGTTAAATGAGTGTGTGGATCTGTAGATAAATGAGTTTTGTTTGGAATTGGTCTTACAATGAGGGAGATTAAAAGTAAGCGACTGTCTGCTGTTGCGATTGGGAACATGGAATAATAGGCGTTGAAGAAGATCAGGACTATCGATTAAATTGTGTGTAATTTTGAATACCATTACCGAATCTGCTATATTTCTTCGGAAAGTTAACGTCTGTATATTGAAGAACTTTTCAGAGTCTTCATTACTAATATGAGATCGAAAAGAGCGGAAATTAAGGTACCTTAAAAATCTATTTTGAACACTTTCAATTCTATTTTTATGTATTGCATAGCCTGGGTTCCACACTTGTGATGCGTATTCAAGGATACTACGAACGTATGAGAAATACAGTGTTTTGAAAGTAGCAATATCTTTGAATTGTTTACAGGAACGGATGATGAAACCCAGCATAGAAGATGCGTTAGTGACTACGTGGTCAATATGTTTATTGAAATTCAGTTTACTATCAAGTATAACCCCAAGGTCCTTAATTTCTGATTTGGTAGATAAAGGATGATGATTAATTGAGTATTCGTGTATAAATATGTTTTTGTTTCTAGTAAAGCGTACGATGAAGCATTTGGATATATTTAATTCCAGACAATGGGCATTAACATACGCGTTTAAACGTTGTAAATCCTTTTGCAGCTTGTGACAGTCTTCGATTGATTTTATAGGTGAGAAGATTTTCATGTCATCTGCATATAGGATGGTCTGCGAGTGTAAAAAGCAGTGACCAATATCATTGATATAGATATTAAATAGTAACGGTCCTAACAGGCTGCCTTGAGGAACTCCCGATGTAACAGCAACAGAGTCGGATTTAAATCCAGCAACCACTACTATTTGACTACGGTTGGAGATATAAGAAGAGAGCCAACGATAAAGATTGCCATGAATACCAATCTTTAAAAGCTTGTTCAACAAGGTTGAGTGATCGACCTTGTCAAACGCCTTACTATAGTCGGTATAGACAGTGTCCACTTGTATTCTGTTATCCAAATTATCCTGCAGGTACTCTGTGAAGGTTAGAAGATTTGTGGTTGTAGATTTACCACGAATGAAACCAATATATATCATATAAATTATCATACTCTGATTTATTTACCATTTCAGCTCCTGCTATTTTGAATCTAACGAGAAAAATTATTTTCTTTTTCTCTGCTTTTCAACAAACATGAATATTTTTTTGTATTTATGTACAGGTAAACATACTTTTTTATCTTGTAAGCTTTGCTTAATTTACAAAATCAGGTGTTGTTATTTGAATTTGATGTTTACTATAGTATCAGTATTTGCATTATTTTTAAATATATTTATGCCGTGTGTGGTTAGTATGCGATATAAAAAATATTTATATTCATGTATCATACTTACATAATGTAATTAAGTGTTATAGGATGCAAAGTTCTACGCTTACCTCGCCGTTTCGCATACTATAGGGGTGTCGTGTTGATTAAAATAAAGAAGATTGTATTTCACAGAATTTATCGTTTATTACACTTATTCGCAATATTACAAACACGAAGTTAATATCAGAAGAAATGTAGGCCTACTAGCCACTATACCGAGCCAGTCTCCAACAGCGGATGAAGATGGCGATTATTCCGCTCAGCAGGTAAGTAGGACGCTGGGGATACCATATAGAAAAATAATATTATGGCTACTAAATGCGCGCGTAGTGACTGCCTACATACCTCCCTCCCAGTTGGTAAACGGTATAACAAGAAAAAATCAGTATATATTAATTAGTTTATTTGTGTCTTGTGTGAGAAATTTTCACACAGAACATGTTGTATCAATTGAATGCGTTCCAGATAATATAATGAGAGATGTCACATTTAGATGTGGTAAGTAGTGACAAGTTACAATGTGTTTAAAATTTAACAAAATGTTATTCCTTTTTCTGAAACGTATTAAATTTTATCTACACAAACCAGATTTTATATTATATAATAAAGGATAAGAGATCCTATGTTTCAAAATATGTATGATAACAAAATTAAATGTTATTCGTTTGATTCTAAATAAGAGATTCTTAAAATACGTAGGTATGTTATAAACAAAGATATAATGTCATAAAAAGATTATGATATCTGTATGTGCATTATTTGCATATAAAAATTATAAGTCGAAAAATAAAACATAGATTAGGTAGTGTCAAGTGACTTGTGATTGAAATCCAATGATCATTTCAAGCTATTAGGGTTGAATGAGAATATACTATCATGTAAGTATAATACAGAAATGTCATGTATGTTTATGCTAAAATTATTCATTTAAAGTATTTTTCCTATCACTGAAATACGATAATTATTACTTATTACCAGTGTAAGAGTTACATGGTCTTAAATTAATTCATTTTTTTTTTAAATGTACAAAGTACCTATTTGTTATGTGTTCACGAATACCTAAGTCTTATTTCAGAAAGTACTAGTATTATATCCATTGTAAGTATCATATCAAATAATACTTGAACCTTTGTGAACACAAAAGAATTATTCATTTCTAAGAGAAATTGTTCTGTAACTGTTTACTGAAGCGTGTTATTAATGTACTTTAGTAGACTGGCTAGTATTTTCATCCAGTACTGGTATATTGGTTTTCGTTGAGAACTGTTATGATTATTTATTTAATGAAAATGTATGTTTTCATGCTTCTGTAAACACATGGAAAAATTTATCGCAATATTAACACAGACATTTTCATCAACGTGTTCAATCAGATGTGAGTGTCTTGGACATCTGAATGAACACGATTAAGGATTTTTTTTATTATTCTTTATTTTGGCTTTCACCCATTAGGGGTGATCTTGGCCATATACAATTACCATTTTTCTTATTAACAATATAATCATAAACATAACATAATGTAACATAAATAAACCAAACATAACATAAACATAACATAACATACTTAACATAAACGGTACAGAGCTGGTAAGTAGGTTATCACAAAATTATAAAATTAGGAACCTGTGTACAATATAAGTGGGCGTTTTTCGTGATTTAACCAAAGATTTTTCTAAAATTAGTAGCATTTGTTTTTAAACAGAACTATGAAATCGGCAATCTTATAAACAAACACAGCACATGAAAGTAAACAAATGTGATTATAAAACATAAAGATTAACATAACACAAACATACCATGAACACAACATAAACATATCATAACATACACATAACATGAACATAACATAACATAAACATATCATAACATAGCATACACATAACATGAACATAACATATCATAAACATAACATAAACATAACATAACATAACATAGGGTATGACATAAACATAACTTAACAATACCAATACAGAATGGTAATAATAGGTAATAACAAAATTATAAAAATATGAACCTGTGCACAATAGTAGTTTTTTGTTATTTAAAAGAACCGATTGTTCCAAAATTAGAAGCATTTTTTTTTTTAAAACAGTACTATGAAATATATATAAACAAATACAATAAAAGAATCAAGAAAAACATACAAATTCATAAAGAATAGTGTTTTAACTCAGTCAAAATATGCAGAGTTGGGATAAGTGAAAATAAAGATGAAAATAGGAAACTGAACAAATGTATGCAAATGAAAGTGAAAGAAATTTCGTTTATATTTATTATTATGGTCAGATATTAAGGCCATTTTTATAAATAAATTTTGCCAACAAATGGTAAATTTCAGGAGTGTTTAGACTAAGAAGGCAGGGTATACTGGTAGGCAATTTAATATCAAGTTTTTTTCCAATTCATGCATGAAGTTTGGAAATTGGTCATTGATAGGACACTCAAAGAAATTATGGTCCAGAGTATCTTCGGACCCACAATCACAGTACGGCGAACTGACTATGTGGAACCTGGCAAGATGGCTAACGGGCTTTTTCACCAAGCTCTTATAAAGTTGATCATAACTATAAGTCACATATAGTTATTATTATAATTATGCATACGATAAAGTTGCTCATAAACCTGGGTGCGTTTCACCACAGAAAACAAGGTCCCACACAGCTATTAATGTAAGCCATACACGCTACGGTCTACCGGAGAGGTCGCCTTTGAGGTCTGCCTGCGCAGGTCGACCGTACGGCGGTAGCGTGTATGGGGACGTTCCGGTGTACCGGAGCGGTCTTCAGTTCATTCTCTTTGCGATGGCATCGATTGCAGACAATGACGGGTTGGCGTTGATAGGCCTTGCGTTAATTTTGATGAAAAAAGATAAAACAGTGAAGCGAACAAAGTGGTGTAAGCATGGGCTATTAAAAAGGAAAACTTATTGAATGAATTAAAATTTGAACCTGAAGATTTTAAAAACTATCTCAGAATGCACGAGAACACATACCTAAAATTACTTGCAATGGTTACACCAATGATAAAAAAGAAACAGTTATGAGAAATAATATATTATCAGTTACTTTAAGATTTGACGCGACCTGCGCAGGCGACCGGAGTACATGCACACACACGCAGGTACACCGTACGGTGTTGCCCGAAAGAATTGATTTTCGATTTTGCTCCGGTCGCCTGCGCAGGTTAAAAAAACTGCACAGGTCTATTCCCACACACGCTCCGGTCGACCTGCGCAGGCAGACCTTCAAAGGCGACCTCTCCGGTAGACCGTAGCGTGTATAGACGAATCTCTCTGGCAACAGCGCTTTCATAATGTCTAATGCAACGCCTGTCTTTAAAATGGATTGTTTCTATGGAATTGCAAACGTCAAAACGGTAAACAGACGTGGTTTATTTATGCAGACGATATTTCTGCCTAATTCATTCTTGGTAAGTACAATAGTTTTTGGTTTTGTTAATTATTATGCGATCTTACTTGAGATTTGAGTCGAATTAAAAGATATGTCTTATATGAATAAACGAGATCGAAGCATTAATTTTACGAAAGACGAGTGACAGTGTAAACAAACTACTTGAATATAGCGACGCGGTGATGTCCTTAGGAGATAACGGCATCAGGGGGCTGACTCTGTATCTCTCACAAGCGTCCGTTCCGCGGGTTTACGACTGACAAACCCGTTTTCACTGATTTTGGTACTCTTTAGCAAGTCGTAAACCCGAATTTAATCGACAACTCAAAGTGACAGCTCAACGTTTCGCTTTAGATCGACGTCTGCCGCCGCTCCTTGTATTTTGACAGTTCTTGTTAACTTTGGTACCCTCTACCTCCGAAAGCTAGAAACATTATAGCTCCAAAGGCTTGAATGTCGGGTTTATCAAAATAGGTCGAACTACCTCTGGTTTGGGACCGTTTAGAGCTTTATATCGCCCAACGACATATTTTTCGAAGTTAATAAAATCGAATTTACTAGTTTTAAAAGGTAAGTAATTTGTTTTATTTCGAATTAAACAATACCTCAACCGAATTGATAAATATATACCTAACCGATGCACTTTTAGGCACAGATTATGGAAATTACACTTCGTTTCAACAATTACTACAAGAAAAAACTATTTACGTAAACAAATTAGATTATTAGGTTCTTAATTTGGGTTATTTAAGTAATTTGTGCGAAATTTAGATTGGAAGGAAACTTTCGCAAACGTCCAACGCTGCAAAGGGATAGTTTTATAAGGAAAATTTTGATGTTGAATAAAATAGAATTTTAATGCATCTTTTACCATATATTCTGATGTAAATAGTTGTTTCTTGTAGTTAGCTGAATATTTTATCTTATATGCCCAATAGGTACATGGCTGTTTCAATCTTATTAATAATTTATGTTTTTTTGTGTACCTACATTAGCCACAATGGGAGGTTATCTCCGTCTGCTGTTTGTAAATAGAGCATTGCTCGCGGAAGACCTCCGGGAAGAGAGAGTCCGAAGACGTGAGTTGAGGGATCTCTCGAATCCATTGAATATTCCTGCAAATTTATTCATTTCGAATTATCGGCTGTCACAGGACATTTTCAAAACTCTGTGTGAAGAACTGAGGCCGATACTCCCTGTACGTAGGCGAACAACCGGAGTGCCCTTGGAACTTAAGGTGAATACAACATTATTTAATTAATCATTTTTTCTTACAATATCTGCAAATCCCCAACAGCACTTTCCGGTGGAAATTACAATTAGAAATTAAAAATAATTCTCTTTAGTCCATAACCTGTACCTAGGTACTCTTTCATTTATACAGTTTGTATTGTTTCTTTCTGCCTATCTTATCTTCTATTGCCGTGTATTTGCCGTACTCATAATACATTATTTATTTTTAAGATTCTAACGACACTCTCATTTCTTGCGACAGGGTCATACCAAAAAATTGTGGGGAATGATTTTCACTCGAGCCTGTCGCAACAAACAGTGAGCCGACACTTGAACGAGATTGTGTCGGCATTAAACAGAATAATGCACCGGCACATCAAATTCCCAGGAACACAACAAGAAAGGAATTCCGTCAAACAAGGGTTTGTTTTGATCTATTGTATTTTATTGTTACTTATCTTGTTTACCCGAGGATTGTGGCATATTCAGATGACAGACTATAACGTCTCCACTAATGAGGAATGAATGCATCAACATGGATATTATATTGGTATACAAGCGTAGTCTAAGGCCAATTTAAATAAATAATATATCATTATCGTCATAGAATAGAAGAACTGTAAAAATGCCATCCATGTAGATTTGAATGGAAACCAATATCGCCACTGACTTGGTACTTTTTGGTTCTAACCCATTTAGCACATGCTCTATCTTTCTTTCACTTGAATTTCATGATGAAACAGTTTGTTTTTGAAATTTAAGCAAAGAACGGTCCGTCTTAACGATTAAAGTAATATTAATTTTATAACATGTTGTCTGAATCGAGGTTGAAGGAAGGAACAATAAGAATTACAAAAAACAACTAAATTACGTATGTGGTGTAATATTTTATATTAGTAGATTTATAAGAAAACAACAGATATTCATCTTTTTACAGCCTCCATACAGTTACCAATGTATTACAGAAAAGATTATGCATTTAGAACACGTACAGTAAATGAGAAATGGTAAAAACATATTTAGATAAACAAGTAGTAGCAATAACAAATGCATGATACAGTAAGTACATGTGTATATTATTACATACTAATCCAACTAAACGAATCATTATATTGATACTAATCCTACTAAAATGTTGCACCGCTTACGAAAAGTAAAGCCATTCAAAGAATGTGTAAAAATGAAATAGTTATGTGAACGGCCCTCTAAAGTATTGCCACTTAGTCAAAGCACGTTTGTCTCAGTAACGTATCTACATTCTATTCATATCATCTACGGTATATTGAACATTTAATATAACTCAATATGAATAGTGACGTTACTTTGGAAAAATTGTGTAATTTGTCATTTGAAATAAAACAAAATGTTACACTCAATTTATGGTTTACAATGAAGTAGGGAAGTATTTAAGTACAAATCTTATGACTTCAGAAAAAAATTTGGTTTTGATTTATTGAATACATAAAACAAAATCAGAAACATACTTTTTCAGATGCGAGATCAAAAAAGTAGATCATAAAACTTATAGCGATAAGTTGGTACAACTAGAAATGGTTGATAGGAAATAAGTAAGAGTTATAAAAGCACCTTTGCTACAATGGGTACTAAATGGTAAAAAGTGATGGTACATGTGCCAGAATCGGCTGTTAATTAGTCATATTTCAATAAGGCGCCGCATTGTCGCGTCTCCAATACATAGTAGTGCTTGCTGCAAGCACAGCTCTCAGCATGTTGTCCTGAAACCATAAAAACAACTAAATTATAAAAACTGTATTGATAGTTCAGTATCTATATCGATTTTAATCATAAAACTCTATATATGTTTCAGGTTTTATGAGAAATATCAATTTCCGGGTATAATTGGATGCATAGACGGAACCCATATGGCAATAATAAAACCCAAAGTCCACGAAGAGGCATATTTCAACCGAAAAGGTTTCCATTCGATGAATGCTCTCATGGTAAATAAATATAATTTTTTTTTAAATATGGACAAACTAGCTGATACACCTATCATATAAAATATATCATGCTATTTTTCACCTGTAGATATGCGACTCAAACCTAAAAATAATAGCTATATGTGCGAGGTATGGGGGTGCCTCACATGATGCACACGTATGGGAAATGATGGCAATAAAACCACAATTGGAAGAAGCAAATAATCGAGAAGCTTTCTGGCTTTTAGGTAAATTTCATTCATGTTTTTAATAAAGTGGGCTATTTTTAATGTATTTGTTTAAATATGTACATCAAATATTATAATATTTCAGGAGATTCAGCATTTCCGCTTAGGCCATACATGATGACCCCCATCTTAAATGCGGTGCCCGCATCGCCAGAAGGGCATTACACGAAATTTTATTTTTATTTATTTATTTATCGTTTCTTTACATTGTATCTTTTTTTTAAAGTTATAATTTTTAACCTCACTAGGACAAGCCTGTGTTGAGGTTAATAATTTTACAAAATATTAAAAAAAATAGTACAAAGATTATAAGAGATTTAAAATAGTACAAATATTAAAAAAAAATAATTCAAATATTAAGATAACAATATTGTTACATTGACGTTTCTGCGAATTGGATACCTACATGGTACCTATCAGCCTATTCATTACAATATAATGCTGTAAACATGTAGGGTGACCATGATATTTAATTGCAATAAAAATGTAACAAACTATTATTTTATTTTTTTAAACAGAGAAGAAAGAAAGAGAGAAAAAAACATTTACATTAAAAAAAGAAAAGGATGAAAAAATTAACTTATTCAAAATATTATGCCACAATTTAAAAGGACAAAGATGAAAGAATATGTTGGAAATCCTTGGATGGCAGAAATAATTTAACATTCTTTTTAAATGTACACAAGGAATTTGACGATTTAATGTGATCTGGAAGGCTATTAAATAAAAGTGGAGCCTGGTACAAATAATGTCTCTTCCCAAATGAGGATTTAGGGTGAATTGCCATAAAGTTCAGACCAGAGCCAATTCTTGTAGTACGAATTTGTTGCGTTCTTTTAGCAGAACTAATATTGTTAAAAAATCTGCATAACGTTTGTAGGATAAATAGTTGTTTTAAATTCATGATATTACATTCCTTATAAAGTAACTGTGTAGGATATGTAAATTTTTTCTTATACATAACTTTGAGAATCAGTTTTTGGGCAATATTAAGTGGTTCTATTACAGTCTTCAGGCAGGAACCCCAGCACACTATATTATATGAAAGTAGGCACTGAATTATAGCAAAATACACTGTTTTTAATTTTTCCTTGTCTAGTACATGTCTGAGATCTTTAAAAATATAGATAAGTCTCCTAACTTTATTTACTAACATTTCGACATGATCATTCCACCTCAAAAATTTATCAATTTTTACCCCCAGGTATTTGAGGCTGTCTACACTTTCCAAGGGGTTGCAGTTACACGTTTGCACACAATTGTGAATAATCAAATTATGAGAGGTAGATGGCTGACTTTTATAAGAAATGCTAAAAGTGATGTATTTGGTTTTTTGTGTATTTAAAGTTAAAATATTATTACTCAGATAATTATTAACTATTCCTAAACCTGTATCACATTTTTCAAAAGTTTCACTCCAATTTTTACCCTCAAATATTAAGGCAGTGTCATCTGCAAAACTAACAATGTTACCTGGAATTTTTAGACTGCATAAATCGTTTATATAAATAAGAAATAATATTGGCCCGAGTACACTACCTTGTGGTACTCCAAATGAGATAGATTTACTATCGCTTAACATTTTATTTATTTCTACTTGCTGTGTTCTATCACTAAGGTAAGATCTGAACCAACCCATAGCTGTATTATCAATGCCTAAAGATAATAATTTCTTAAGAAGCAACTCGTGGGAAACCGTATCGAAGGCCTTTGATAAGTCTAAAAATACCGCTATAGCTTTGTTGCCATAGTCCAGTGCGTTTATAACTTTGGTCAATACCTTTAATATAGCATCACTCGTACTTCTGTTCTCTCTGAAACCAAATTGGCTGTCGGAGAGTATTTTGTATTTTTCTAAAAATGATACTAATCTTGACTAAGCCAGTCTTTCTATTATTTTTGAGAGAGTATTGAGCAAAGATATTGGTCTGTAATTATTAACATTTTCGTGATCTCCACCTTTGAAAAGAGGTATAATCTTGGCATTTTTACAATGGGAAGGAAATATGCCATTCTTAAAACTAAGATTAACAATATGAGTTATAGGACCAGCTAACTCATAAACATGCTGTTTATACACCATTATACTTAAGCCATCGATACCACAGGAAAAAGACATTTTTAATTCATTTATAACTTTAGTAACTTCAAAAATGTTAGTAGTTTTAAATTCAAAACTATCTCCTGTAACTTGAGTACCAGGTTTAAAATTGTTAACAAGATACATTTCGTTGGTTTTATTAGCACTGCACAAGTTTTTTGCGTATGTAGGACCAATATCACTGAAGAAGTTATTAACATGGTTGGTAATTATATGTGGATCCTCCTCCAATGAGATAGTTTTGTTATTGATTACTAATTTTTTTATGGACACTTGCTCCTTTTGAATATTTATGGCTTCCTTTATAATCTTCCACTGTTGCAATTGCAATGCAGGGTTAGAAATTGTATAGAACGCTGTTTTGGGATATTAAAAGCAAGATGGCGCTGTCTTTTAAAACATCGTGTGCTTCATTATACCCCAGTAATGGCAGTGAAGATAACGAATGCATGCGCTGTTCTTCACAATATTGCCATTGAAGCTCAAATGCCAGAACCAGAGGATGTTATTATTGAAAATGATTGTAGAGAAGTGTTTGTGAGAAGAGCATTACACGAAATTGCAATGCAGGGTTAGAAATTGTAAAGAACGCTGTTTTGGGATATTAAAAGCAAGATGGCGCTGTCTTTTAAAACATCGTGTGCTTCATTATACCCCAGTAATGGCAGTGAAGATAACGAATGCATGCGCTGTTCTTCACAATATTGCCATTGAAGCTCAAATGCCAGAACCAGAGGATGTTATTATTGAAAATGATTGTAGAGAAGTGTTTGATATTAACAATCGACACGACAATAACCTCAGGCAAGGTCGGCTAACTCAACGTGAGCTTGTTGAGACTCTCAATCGCCACAATTAAACCAGCTCTCTAAAATCATCTTCAATAATAACATCCTCTGGTTCTGGCATTTGAGTTTTAATGGCAATAATATTTTAATGTTGTAATTTTTGTCTCATCTGTTTTTAAATGACAATATTAATATATGTACGAGTATATTGCCATTATAATGTCTAATATACAATAAATCATATCTTACACTTCCGTTTGATAACCTCTGAGAGTATCAGAGCCATCATCTCTTTCATTTCATTGAGAAGTTCAATTTTCTCCCGCTTCATTTGGATCTTCTCCCGCTTAATTTGGATCTTCTCCCGCTCCATCTGAAGGAATTCATCCATTCTATTTTTGACTGAAAGTGAAAATATTTATGTAATTTTTTTATAAATATATTTGTTACATACGATTCTTACTCTTTTTCATAGCATAATTCCTATACACCCCAAGATGTTTCAGTGTAAGTACTTACATAGTCGTTTAGAAACGTTGTGCGAGGCCTTTCTTCTGATGCCAGATGGCCCAGGCTCAGGCGTCGCGGGGATTAACATTTCCACACTGGGAATAATTTCTATCTGTAAAAAGTAATAAACTACCTATTTAGTTTTCCAATCCATATTAAAATTGAACTGTGCATGAATATGATCTGAAACATACAAAGTGGAAAGGAGTCTCCTCTCCAGGTACTCCATCAATGAGTTCTGGCCCAATAATGGCCAGAATTTTGTCCTTGAGTGGGGTGAGAGGTGGTACCCTGCTCACCCCTCCCCCAGTTTGGCACATCTCCACTCGAAGCCGCGACGCCTTCTTCTTCGCGTTGCTCCTCAGGTCCCTCCAGGTCTGAAACAATTAAATAATTAGTCAAACAACTATTCTGGTGAAATAGATTATTTGGAATTATTATAATATGCACATACTTGCTGCCACTTTTCTCCGGTTTTGCAGGTTCCAAAGCCGAGCGCGTTTAGATCCTCTGCTAACCTCTGCCATTCTCGTAGGTTTTGCAGGCGTCCCTCCAAGCCCTGGAACCTACCGGAAGCCATGGCAGGCCTCTCCGAGAGCCACGCCACCAAAAACTCCAGCTGCACACTCGTTGCCCTTTTTTTAATAGTCTGTAGGAGAATTATCATGTATTACATAACTAACAATGTAAAATAAGTAAATGAACATCACGAAAATGAGGTGACTAATAAAAAACTGACAAAGGCAAAAATACACACTACCTAGTGAATATAATATAATAACATAATGAGTAGCGTCATTAGGTGAAAATAAATCTACAAATAAATGTCATTTGTACGTATAAAACACTGTTCATTCAAAGCGAATTTGAGGTTATAAAGTCCTTTACTTCTTGGAAAGGTTACGATACCTTACGAAATACATTTACCAACGTAAAAAAATACAGAATAAACATGAAAATTATAAATAATTGTACAACTTACGGTCATTTTTCCTTATTTAGTGATAAATTAATCAATTGTTCAAAATGCGTCAATGGGTAATATTATGAATTCAGCGGAAACATCAAAATTCAGCGCGCTAATAAAATTGCCAATAGACAATTTTGGCATTTCTGTATAGAGTTATGCTGCTGCCACACGCAAAGCTCACATCAAAAGTTAATGTACAGCGCATCATCTTTTCTACCGACACACGACGCTATCAAATATTTCTTCCTATGGTAGGAGAGGGGGTCAGTTGAATTCGAGAGCGGCCGAGGAACATAATTTCATCTGTCAAAGTGACAACTTTACTTACTGACAGCTTGAGCACGTTTTCGAAATGGATGATACTTGTCGCCTATTGCTGGATCTGTTGGACAGCTCATCCTCAGATGATGATGCCGCCAACTATATAATTATAAATGCTATTTATAAACTTTTTAGATTTTAAACAATCTGCGCGTAAATAGCGCATTTTCACATAACCTGACATAACATCTCCGTCGAATCAGGAAATTCACAGTTCGCACGCCGATCGACGAAAGCGACATATAATAAATTATTGTAAAATAAGCTCAAGTCGATTTCCAAAAATGTCGAAGGCAAAGGCGGCAAGGACCAACACCAGGGCAGGGAACGAGAAAGAGCACGAGAGCTGACGAGAGCAAACCAGATTACCCAGGAAAACAATTGAAAACAATCAACAAACGAACAAACTAGAAGCTTCTCTATGTAGGTATCAGGCCGTCCAACTTTATCAAAAAACCGAATGATATTACCATATAAACATACTGAGTTAAAAATATGATTAATTTTGAAAGGGCGAAAATTTGTTTACTTCAAATTCAAATATTGATTATATTGTGGGGTCAAGAACCGTCAGCCAGCCTAAAATAATATTTTAATACGGAAACACTGTTTCACGGATGGCAACCCAAAAACAGAGCTCGCTGCCAATTCATTACCGACCAAACATTCCTGTTTCTCCGATCTACCTTGGCGGTCGACATTTCTTGATTCCTACTAAATCCTTCTGATATTCAAATCGTGTAATAGTGTAACGTGTTTGCAATAAACTTAAATTATCAACTACATCTTTTCACTTTATCACAACCTACACTATACACATTTATTGGCCGTTATAAAGGTAAGTATAACACCACAAGCCAAATTGGTGACCCCGACTATAACACACTAGCCAAATTGGTGACCCCGACTATAACACAAGCCAAATAGGTGACCCTTCGACTCAGAATAATATACCGACTTTAGTATTTTAAAATCATTTTGCAACATTCCGTCACTGCCAAGGATCAGAAAAGAGAAACAGCAATCCCGGGCAAGATCAGTAAGTAAAATCCAATTCATATATCTCTTACAAATCAATTTTTTAATATAAATGCTAGTAAATGTCCCGGTAATTTAAGGAAATATACACGTGGTATAGTTCCCATCAATACCCTATTTTGTCAATCAATCCCTAGCTTGAAATGTTTTACTATTTTTATGAAAATTAAGTGCGTGTTAAAATTAATTTCAGTGAGAACGATCCTGAAATCAGGCTGTCAACAACGTGGCTAACCATGGCATCATAATCTTGCGATGAATTACAACCTACCCACTACAACGGCAGCATCTACTCCCCGGACAAGGAAGATGACGCAACAATCCACGTGGACAACCTGCAGTTGAACAAGCCAACCTACCCACATATCTCAATCAAGTAACCTATATCACGATTTCTTATTGCCATTTCGCAAAACAATGAATTGTTCAGCATACCTACATAATCATGTTTTAGATGTACATTATTGTAGTGATATTAAGGTTATTGTCCAATAATTGCCAAACCTTACTTTGAGGTAATTTAACATCATACTATTTTGTAATAACAAATTTAAATTATTATTGCACTATATAATAATAGCGCCATATTGGCATATTGGTATTTCACAATAGCTTACGTGACGCGGTTTGCGTCTTCACTAAAATACAATACAAACGCGAACTCGCTAATAACTTGCCAAGATACCCGGTAGATGGAATAGATTCTTACAAATTATTCTCTAGTTTTTTTTTGGATTTTTTATGTCTTGCATAACGTATTACGTAACATATTATTGGAAATGACCTCATCGGAAGAAACAAACATACCTTCATCGTTTCAAGAACCTGTAACAATTTCACAAGAAAAGTTGAACAATATGGAAGACCAACGCGCAGCACATTCGGAAGCAGATGTACATCATGTATTTTACCTACAAAAACAAATACTAAAGCTGCCCCTTCAAATGGAACAAATCAAACCAGTCATCAATCAGCCGTCATCAATTAGAGAGAAACACAAGCAATAACCCGCGCATCTTCATCGCGCGAAGGACAATATTCCCGGCTCTGCTCATGGACTCCATCGGGACATCATTGTAGCGCCCAGGTCCCGGGAATCATCCCTGGCCAGCCTACATCGGATCTGAACGCCCTGGTTCCAGCAATCTGACCAGCGCTTCATCCATACATCGCGACCACCACGAGGACAAGCAACATCCTCACTGGTTCAAACACCTCCCGCTCAACCGCCTGCAAGGTCCACTGTACCTTCGGCCTTTACATCAGCACTGGCGTACTTGAAGAACCACGTTCTTCCCCAGTGCCTGATCATCATCGAGTCCGGTCACCAGCGCCCGGCGTCGACACACTGACCCGCGCTTGACCAACAAACCGCAAAGCAAACCATCGCGCGCACCCGGAGAATTCTAAATCTGTCACATCATCTCTCAGCACGACTACCGCTTATCACCCGCAAGCAATAACCAGTTTAAAAGCATCTTTCATGGCAAATGGTGAGCAAAACTGGATGGAAACCCTCCCACTTATATTACCAGCCTGAGATCTACTGTTCGTGAGGAATTGAAATGTTCGCCAGCCGAACCAACTAATGGAAGAACTCTAAGACTCCCTCGCGATAATCATACATCTGTTCCAGACCCACCTGAATCAAAGACAACTACAAGATCAGGTCGTCAAGTCCATTTTCCAATAAGATACGGTACATACTAATGCACAAAAGACACAACTTTTTTAACATATAAATTTTCTGTAACTCATGATAGAAACAATGATTAAGAATCTACTCTTGCTATCCATTTAAAGATCGAATTTCACATATCTACAATTATATTCTCTAAATTAATGTTACATACATAATATTTAAGTGTACAAGTTCTTGATGAAAACCTGACCTTTCTTATTATAGTTACTTTGCAAATTACTACGTTTTTTATCATTTTATAAAAAACCTTATTACGATGAATACTTTCATCCTTTAAAACCATGAAGTAATTCCATGTAATCGCACAAAGTTACCTAGCTAACTTTTCACTTACCATAGTGTAGTGCAAACTCATATACATATATTTTCTAGGATAATTTTTGTGATGTTTTGAATATCCACAAAAATAAACGATAAATAATAAACGAACGTGCTCAAAAAAATTTTTTGTTTAGACAACGACGGAAGATTTATTGACAGACAGGCCTGGAGTAAACAGATTCCCACGGGAAAGGAGAGACCGGAGGGACAGTCGAGTTTTGAACTTGGGTGCATTGACAGCCCCGAGGAATGGATACAAATCAGAAGTGTTGTTTGAAATTACAGTTAATTATTGAATTCAAATGGTATTAGAGAATATTGCGGAATATTGAATTAAAGTGAAAGATTATTGATCCGGTGTTTGTGTGAAGTAAAAGTGGTTCGACTCAGTGGGAAAACAATTAATAATAATGACAATAATAATAATTGGATAATTTGTAGAGCGCCGTTTTGTAAAAACCCACCTGAGGGGCGCCAGGTGTTGTGCAATCGCGATTGTGTTATAAAGTTGTGTTGATTTAAACGTGATTTCGTATACAGTTCGAACTAGATTGCTTGTCTTAAAAACATGAAAATAATAAAAATAATGATTGCGTTTTTAAAACAGAGTGAATGTACTTAGAGGCAGGAAGTGTTTAATCGGGCTAAGTTATTGATTTGGCGAGATGGCATTCTATCCACGGAGACCGAAAACCAGAGAATCAAATAGATTATTAACTGTGGGTTCGAATCCTAACAGATTAGGGAGTTACAATTTTATTTACAGGAATATTTAATTACCCTTTTATAAGCGTAGGGAGGAGGTCGAAAATTAAAGTGATTTAGCTATATAGTGTAACCAGGTAAGCTTCACGCTGAGAATGAGAGGTGCCTAACTGGGTGAGTTTTTATATTATTTATTAAATTTCAGAGGACCTTTTTAAAAGACGGATACAACCGAGGTACAGGAACTAAGTTTACGACACCTGCCGCCCAAATAATGTTATCATTAACAGGGATGTGCTAGGCGAACCGTCAATCAGCTGTGAGCGAGAGACGAGTCAACGACCTTTTCATATATAGGACAAGGCGCGGTGTACAGTCAGTCAAAGGGGAAGTTTTGCTAGCGTATGCCGTCCCAAATTGAAAGCGATCGGATGCAACCAGACGGAACAAAATGAAAACTTTTCTTCTGTTATTTGACTTTCTAATTTAATACTTTTCATCTATTGTTTGACTTTCTAAGTTACGAATTGGAATGCACAAAAACAAATCTAAAGTCAAAAGAGGGAGATGGTAATCTCCGAAATAAAACTACCAACCGAACAACTTTTCTCAACAGGTACCTTTCGAGAGGTAGGCAGCCTCTTTAAATTAAATGCAAAAATCAAACCAATTATCCGTTTATACCTACCTGAGAGGATAGGTATTCAGTAGGAGTTACCCATACCTAATACACGAGGATGCTAGTAACCTCATAAAATAATTACTAGAACCGAATATTAAAATACAGACAGTCCTCATCCTAAATTTGGCATTTCGAGTAGACCTTACATATATCTCACATGATAATTGGCTGAATGGGTAGGCACACAACCTATCGTTAAAAAGCAGGCTAAATGTCGACAAGATCGTCGTGTGTTATCTATGTATTGACCTAGAAAGGGATGTAAATCCCCGACGGCGTGGGAGTTACAATGTTTTCTAGAGGTGGCTCGTAACTTAGGACCTTACGTGTCACATTTTCGCGACTAGATTCGTGACAAGGGATGTCATGGTTTTCCCCTTCTACACTCAGTAAAGTAGATTTTCCTGGAGGTGTTTGAGATTGGGGCAATTCTGAAATTGGTGATGAGACCTGGTTTTCTTTATTCTGGCGTGAAGGTTGCCGATTAGGAACAAGGGGAGACCCGGCCGGTTGTGATATCCAGACACGCAGATATCGATCGCCTTGCTCAAATTATCATCCATCAGTTTTGTTTGGTAAGAGGAGGAGTCAATCTTAGCTTGAAAAAAATTCATTTCCTTTCCTCTCCTTCCCCTCCCAAAATATATACATGGATGGCGCCGACAACTAACACCATAAACTTATCGTATGTATATCACATATATAAAATCTAACACTTTATTATATTCACATTACCCTACGATAGGTAGAATCGAGTAGCTAGTGGGGGGGGAGCAGGCGACTTAGAAGATAAGGTTTATAAAATGGTTTTAAAACACAGCGGTAATGGATTCAACTCACTCTATCTCAAAAGAACCAAGGGATACCACACATACATAAATAACTAGGTTTCTAAACCGAGAAACAAAAAACCAACACAACGTTCGGTGAAGCCTTTTTATACTGAACCGTCACGTGAAATGAGTACGTTCAAGGTCGTACGTCACGTAGACAAACTAGGATGTACACTCTTGAAGGGGTGTGTAATAAAGAAAAGACGGCAGGGAGGACCTTCCCTCCCCGGATATATATATAACCAAAGCCTTATGGAAAAGTTACCTACGGGACTTAAGGAAAATTATCGTAGAAAGAAGAGAAGGAAAAGTTTGAAGTAGAAAGGGCAGATCATTACATTTTCCATTTCGCTATATGCGACAACTTCTGTATAAATCTTGTTCAGAAATAACTTACCACTATATGTGATGACTCAGTTATAAATATAAATGCTTTTAACCATGCTACATCAAAATGTACTGATCACGCATCTGATGTAACATGTCGTTGAGACCTATATGTATTATTATTAATTGAACCATTGTCATTTGTTCGTAAGAAAACATAGCCATTTGATAATATTATCTATCCAAACACATTCTACGAACATATGACAGTTGTTTTTTTTGTTATATTTTTAGTTATCTTGTTACCTCCAAAATAAAGATTTAGATTTATGTACTCACAGCCATGCTATTGCTAAATGTACTTTTACAAAAACATTTAAATATGTATTTTTTTCTTTTTTTACACCTTTTTTTCCATAACACGGATATAAATAATTTTATAATATAGAGACATTAATAGTCGTTTCACTTTGTTCAAAGATTGAAGAAACACTTCTGTTCATACTTTATACATTGATATCATGTTCCTATATTATAAGACAAATTTGTAGTTATTTAAATATGTAATAAATAATATTTAGAATAATCAACTTTAAAATAACTCAATAATTGACAACTCATGCTCTGAACACTGTTTGTAGATGCATTATTAAAAATATATACAAATGGAAATAGATTCCTACTTTTTATTTTATAATTAACTTATGCTTAATTTCATAACATGCTCCGACAACACTGTTCGTAGATGCATTACCATACAAAAAGGTTTAGATAAGTTAAATAATAACCACTTGTGTTAAAGGTTGTAATACCATTTATTGTTTTCAAACATTAAAGTATTAAATGCACTCTGTTTGCAACTTTTGGTTTTGAAAATAAACACAAAATATAAAATTTGTCGACGCAGTAAATGCTCCAATAAAAACATACAGTTCGTAGAGGCAGTACATGCTCCGAACATGTAATTATTTCAACATATTTTAAAAAAGATTTAACTTTCAAATAATGTATTATTAGTTATGTAGGAATTTGTTCATGCCAATGCGTTCACAAACATATAAATGTATTAGTCACAAAGTAACTTCACCATTTAAGATATATCTTTCTGAACGCATAGGCTTATGTTATTTTGCGATGACGTCACACATTGAATTTGTTTATATTATGTAACCGACGTCATGCAAATTTTGTGATATATATTTTTTTTTTAGAACCCCTAATTTTTTCTTTTATGTATCGTTAACACTGGGGGGAAGGTATGTGGGGTCAAGAACCGTCAGCCAGCCTAAAATAATATTTTAATACGGAAACACTGTTTCACGGATGGCAACCCAAAAACAGAGCTCGCTGCCAATTCATTACCGACCAAACATTCCTGTTTCTCCGATCTACCTTGGCGGTCGACATTTCTTGATTCCTACTAAATCCTTCTGATATTCAAATCGTGTAATAGTGTAACGTGTTTGCAATAAACTTAAATTATCAACTACATCTTTTCACTTTATCACAACCTACACTATACACATTTATTGGCCGTTATAAAGGTAAGTATAACACCACAAGCCAAAATATTTTAAATATATGTTAAGTATGTTTGGCAAATAAAGTTTTTTTTTATGTTTCTAAATTTACTAGCACACATGACGATATGAGCTAACATAATAAATAAGAAATGCATTATTAGGCTGCTTATGTCATGGCTGTCAAAGGGAACACGGAACTTAGTCGGTAGCTCCGCAATTAAAATGACCCCCTCTCCTTTTTACGGCGGAGAGGGGGACGCATAACTTTTCAAATATCGCGTCGGGAGCGGTTACGTAAAATAAATTCGGTTAGCGAAGTTCAGAACCACACTTATAGCGCGTTATCTTTTTACGTGTGTCGGGTCTGTATGGGATTGTATGGCGAGCGCTATTGTGCTTTATATTATCTGTTGATGTGAGTTTTGCGTGTGGCAGCACCATTATGTGAGATGCAAACGTACCCGACGCCGACGACGCTAAAATAAACCAAACTTTATCCATGTCGTTACAGAGTACTATTTTAAGTCCGATGTGATTAATTTGGCCAAACAGAAACGTTTTCGTTTGTGAAATCGAAATTTAGCGAGTAAGCCCCCAGGTATTATAATATTACAAATGAGGATGTTCAAAGTCACACAATGTGATTCTTTTGAATTATTGTTCTTCCTGTTAATCCCTAAAGCCTTGCAACGTGTATCTCGAACTGTCACAATTCAGATTCCATATAAATTCGCTATTTTTTTAATATATTTCAAAATAAAATACTGCTCGTGGAAGTGGATTAAAGACTCCATTTATTAAGTAAACTTTGGGCACTATGCATGTTTAATGCATCAAAATTATATAAAATTTCTCAATAATACACAAATTTCAATGTTTCATAAATTTGATATTGCAGTTATTATGTGTGTGATTTTAAAAATTAACCAATTTAACACATCCTTGTTCGTAAAAAAATAATTGCTATTCCTTTTTTACTAAAATTTTTAAAAATTTAATTTTTAGTTTTGAAAATTATTTTGATCAAAATCGATTTGGGTTTTACCAAAACTTTATATGATTTGTATTCCATACATTATATTATAGTTCTATATTATTTTATTTTATTTATCAATAGTAAGAACTGTCGGCAGCTGTCTTATTAATGATAATTGCCTAAAAACAATAAAAAAAAAAAAAATTCTTCGATTTGTCATTGTCTATGTAAATTTGTGTCAGTGTTACAGGTGACGCTAATGTAACGGTCGTTATATGATTCTTCCTCCGTTATTCTGAAGTAATATTGTATTAACTGACAATATTTGTGTTTTTATCATTCAGTTTGGGGAATATATTCGGTTTATGGGTGAAATTCCTAAAAATTAAAACTAGTTATTTTTATACTAACTTTGGGCCGGGGAATCCGAATCTGGAAGAATTAGGTGGCGGCAAGCAATATTAACTGAATTACACGACTTTAAAATTTCAACGCACAAAAAATTTAACTGGCCATTTTGAACGCTTTCTGACAATAAAACTAGTTATCTTTATACTAACTTTGGGACGGGGAATCCAAATCCGAAAGAATTAGGTTGGGGCAAGCAATATAAACTGAAATATACGACTTAAAAATTTTAGATGCAAACAATATACAACGGCATTGCCGATGCGTTTTTTTGACAGTAAATCCATAGAAAAATAACCAAAGATATATAAAAATAAGTGTTGCTAGTAAGCAATAATATCAATAACGTAAAATAACATGTTTATAATTTCAGTAATATTTCATATTCAAACAGTTAGATTTAGGTTTATTATCACGAAAGGTGAGTTTTTATGTCGGGGGAGACGAAAAAATATGCATTTTATATTTTAATTTTGCTAACATTATTTCAATTACGTAAGTATTTACGTATTTCAGTTTTCAAGTAGTTTAGCGGCTACGCTAGGTTTGTGTAACATGGTTTGTGATAGAAAAGAAAGTGCCCCCTTCGTAGCGCCTACTCGCTTCAAGGCAGGAAAACATCCCAGTTTTCAAGTAGTTTAGCGGCTACGCTAGGTTTGTGTAACATGGTTTGTGATAGAAAAGAAAGTGCCCCCTTCTTAGCGCCTACTCGCGTCAAGGCAAGAAAACATCCCAGTTTTCAAGTAGTTTAGCGGCTACGCTAGGTTTGTGTAACATGGTTTGTGATAGAAAGGAAAGTGCCCCCTTCGTAGCGCCTACTCGCGTCAAGGCAAGAAAACATCCCAGTTTTCAAGTAGTTTAGCGGCTACGCTAGGTTTGTGTAACATGGTTTGTGATAGAAAGGAAAGTGCCCCCTTCGTAGCGCCTACTCGCGTCAAGGCAAGAAAACATCCCAGTTTTCAAGTAGTTTAGCGGCTACGCTAGGTTTGTGTAACATGGTTTGTGATAGAAAAGAAAGTGCCCCCTTCGTAGCGCCTACTCGCGTCAAGGCAAGAAAACATCCCAGTTTTCAAGTAGTTTAGCGGCTACGCTAGGTTTGTGTAACATGGTTTGTGATACAAAAGTGAATAAAATGTATCTGAATACTTTACGTAAATGAAATAATGTTAGCAAAATTAAAATATAAAATGCATATATTTTCGTCTCCCCCGACATAAAAACTCACCTTTCGTGATAATAAACCTAAATCTAACTGTTTGAATATGAAATATTACTGAAATTATAAACATGTTATTTTACGTTATTGATATTATTGCTTACTAGCAACACTTAATTTTATATATCTTTGGTTATTTTTCTATGGATTTACTGTCAAAAAAACGCATCGGCAATGCCGTTGTATATTGTTTGCATCTAAAATTTTTAAGTCGTATATTTCAGTTTATATTGCTTGCCCCAACCTAATTCTTTCGGATTCGGATTCCCCGTCCCAAAGTTAGTATAAAGATAACTAGTTTTATTGTCAGAAAGCGTTCAAAATGGCCAGTTAAATTTTTTGTGCGTCGAAATTTTAAAGTCGTGTAATTCAGTTAATATTGCTTGCCGCCACCTAATTCTTCCAGATTCGGATTCCCCGGCCCAAAGTTAGTATAAAAATAACTAGTTTTAATTTTTAGGAATTTCACCCATAAACCGAAGCTTACCCCAGTTTGGTATTGTTTTAGTGACCATCACATTTTTATCTCGAAGTTATTCTAATTATTGCACTTCTACTTTTCTTGTGACGTTTCTTCATCATATTGGAAATGTCGCCTTGTACTTAAATAATTACATGTCATATTGACTAAGACCGAAGTATCTTAATTTGTTTATTTTAATAATATATAGTGTTTTACAACATACGCGATATAATGAATGTATTAAGCTGCTTAATATCAACCAGATTAACTTGCGACAGACTAGAAGTACGTGGGTTGGTTCATTGTAGACTTGCGGCCGCTGTCACAAATACCAACTACGCCATTGGTTAGATTGTTTAAGCTTTACCTTAAAAAGAAAATTTTTAATTTTTTTCTAGTTAGTTAATTCCATTTTTGCGTCATATTTTGAAGTCTTGCTTTTACTCATTGTTAATAAAAGACATCACAACTTTTTTCCTTTAAACCCTGAAATGCAGAAACTAATGATGTGTTTCTTATTTCAGATATCGTCATTTAGTTTCAGAATTTAGTGAAGTTCTTTTACTTCCTTAACTGAGCGCTCTCTCTTCCATCATTTAATTAAGGTTGTATTTTATATCTCAACTCTCCATTGTAACGTCTTATAACGTGTATTTTGCCGCGTTGTTATTTATTGCAATCATAATTCATGTTTTAATCGATCAGTTGATTGACTCTCACAAGCGCAATAAACGAGCTGTGAACGAAACAGTTCTATACATTTTACAAGTAGAGTGATAATGGAGAACGACACGGTTTAAACCGTCACCTTGATGTTCGATATATTTGATGAACGAGGTCAAATAACCGCCTATGATATTTTTGTAGCGTGTTACAGATGGCATCTGAGGCGTCTATATTTCGTTCCAACTGAAGGTGATTACTGAAAGAACTTTTACAGTCACTCGTTAATAGGATTAATGCAAAATAATACTTTATTTTTAGCTGGGACCAATAACCATCTTTATATTAAACCAGAACGCTATCACAGAAGGCCATGGACCTTCCCAACCCAGAGAGTGTTCCCATCAAGGAGGAACCAGGGTCCCAGGAAGAGAGTGGAGGTGAGATGCCGTATACAGATATAGATATCTACCTCCCGGATGTTAAAAAAGAATGCTTGCAGTATGCGGCGAGAACTTTGACAGACAGTAAGTTGCAAAAGTAAAAAATATTGAATTTAGATATTAGATGTTCGGAATTCTTGTCCGTTTTGTAATTTTTTACAGACAGGACATCATTTTATTAATATTATTCATTTTGCCGTTCTTTAAGGCGTTTAGTATTAACTTTTAAAATATATATTTATATGCTCTGGGCGGCCACAAACAAACATCAACATTTCATAGACGATTCACCCATTTTTATTTCCGGCAGCGATATCATCCCAAAAACAACAGTCAAACTTCTCGGTGTCAATCTAGATTCGGACTTTTCGCCTCGGAGTCAAATTAAAAGGACTATAAGCACCGTCCTACATTTCCACCTAAGACAACTCATGTCAGTCCAAAGAAACCTTCCTACATAGGCAACAAAACTACAAATCAACTCTTACGTAGTCTCACGTCTCGCTTAGTGTAACGGCATTTATGCCAGCTCTCCAAAATATCAATCCGACAAACTTCTTATATTACTACAATAGATTTCATATTCTGTGGGGGTATTTTGAAGTCTGTTTTCTCCACATTAATGTTACCTTAATTGTTTAATAATGATGTAGCAGTTATTAATTTATTTAAATGTGTTATATTGTTTAGGTTTTGTGAACATACTTAGAAGCGGGGAATAAATATTTTTCCTTACTTAATTAATTAATGTTATATTAGGGTCATTGGTCTTTTATTGATTTCTAATTGTTCAAGTAAATTTAATCTAAGGCCCTTTCTTTCTATGTGCAAGGGTTTAAGTTCATTGTTGTCAAGCGGGAAGTGATTATTTACTAAGAGATGTTCTGCGAATTTTGAAAATGTGCTCTTATTATTATAACATCTTATATGTTCTTTGAATCTAGTTGAAAAAGCTCTTCCCGTCTGTCCGATATAAGTAGCGTTTCAATCGGCGTGGTCACATTTTAATTCATACATGCCACTTTTATTAAGTTACAACCACTAAAATCGTTAATTACGTTAACATCCTCATAAACAGTATGAAAAAATTATAGAATCGGTTAAAAAAATTACGTAGACTTTCAAATGTGGACTACATGACCGTCTTAGATCATACGACGCACGTCGTGAATACTTTAAGATTAATACACTTAAAATAAGAATGCAATTGACCAAACTAATATGTTTGCTCAAAATTATCCACGGCTATCTTGATTCCTCATTATGTCTTAACAATATTGAAATAAATGTCCCCAATTCTCTTTATTTAAGACACCATAGCATTTTTCACCTGAATATTTAAAAAATAATATTGCCTAATTTAGCCCTCTGACCCAAATGAGTCGACTGTATAATAAGATAAAGTGTGCTGAAGTAGATATTTTCGTCGAAAATCTATTCAAATTCAAATATTTACCCTCATCAGAAAAGAAATCTTCTAGTGAGGCGGTTTACTTTCATGTTTGTAATTTTGATGATGTTATTGCAATAAACTCCCGGGTTGCCGGCAATTAAAAATAGAATTATGAATTCCATAAATAACCGTGCGGCAAAAACACAGGCATTACAATGAGAATTGAAGTAGAAAATATTTCGCAACCACTTTCACTAATTATACAAGACCGCTGCGCTAAGAATTTGAGAAAACTAAATAAAACGTGGCTTTATAAAACAAGCCGAAATAAAGATACGGTTCAACATCAACTTAAATGAGTAATTTCAGTGACCGTAGCCACACAAAGTTTAGAAAAGTAAAATACACTGTGGTGAAGTTGGCGTGGGTCGATGCAGTTGACTCTACTTCCATCTAAATAGCAGATACTCTCGGCATCACTCTAGTAAAAGATAACTGTAGCGGTAGCAACTTAAAGGTTTTGGAACGTAGATACATGCAACCCGCATCGCATTAGAACCTACTAGTAAAATATCGAATGTACGCTGCACAGGCTGCGCCTTAGTGGGTTCCCTTTCCTAATATTATAAAACTTGTAATGTCAAATATATAAATTTGGAAAAACTAAAGGAAATAAAAAAAAAAACAAAAAAAACTACCTATTGCAAAAGTCTTACAAGTGGGTACCATACGAGCCCCGCCGCTAAATGAACTGGGCGGCCGCTACAGCCGGCCACCCCGCCCCGGCCCATTGTTACCTCACAGCGCCACCATGGGCCACGGACCTACTACGCCCGGCGTTGCACGACCTTTAAGAACAGGCTACAAATTATTATCGACTCCGCGGGATTACAGCAGCGCCTCGGCCTTGTAATATTTTCGCTGGTCTGCGCCTTTGCCCCGCGATATCTTTGCCGTCCGGCATCTCTCGCATCGCGAGCTCATCAGCACTCGCATCATCTGCCGATCAGGTCAATCGTACCTTTGTCACTCTTCCATCACCCTAGACTATGCTATTGGAAGAGAGCTCTAAAAAGGCACATGTTTACCCACGGTGGGGAAAAACCTTTTTCATATCCCGATTGTAACTATTCATGCTCTTCAAAGGGAAATCTTAAAAGTCATATGATTACCCACAGTGGTGAAAAACCTTTTTCTTGTCCCGATTGTTAATATTCATGCTATCTGAAGAGAAATCTAAAACATCACATGCGTAACCACAGTGGTGAAAAATGTTTTTCATGTGCTGACTGTAACTATTCATGCTCTTTAAAGCCAAATCTTAAAAGTCAAATGATTTCCCACAGTGGTGAAAAACATTTTTCTTGTCCCGACTGTAAATATTCATGCTATCGGAAGAGAGATCTAAAAAGGCACATGTTTATTCATGGTGGGGAAAAACATTTTTCATGTCCCGATTGTAACTATTCATGCTCTTCAAAGGGAAATCTTAAAAGACATATGATTATCCACAGTGGTGAAAAACCTTTTTCATGTCCCGACTGTAAATATTCATGCTATTGGAAGAGAGATCTAAAAAGGCACATGTTTACACACAGTGGTGAAAAACCTTTTTCATGTGCTGACTGTAACTATTCAAGCTCTTTAAAGGGAAATCTTAAAGATCATATGATTACCCACAGTAGTGAAAAACCTTTTTCATGTCCCGACTGTAAATATTCATGCTATCGGAAGAAAGATCTTAAAGGGCACATTTTTACCCACGGTGGGGAAAAACCTTTTTCATGTCCCGATTGTAACTATTCATGCTTTTCAAAGGGAAATCTTAAAAGACATATGATTATCCACAGTGGTGAAAAACCTTTTTCATGTCCTGGCTGTAACTATTCAAGCTCTTTAAAGAGAAATCTTAAAAGTCATATGATTACCCACAATAGCGAAAAACCTTTTTCATGTCCCGACTGTAAATATTCATGCTATCAGAAGAGAGATCTAAAAGGGCACATGTTTACCCACGGTGGGGAAAAACCTTTTTCATGTCCCGATTGTAACTATTCATGCTCTTCAAAGGGAAATCTTAAAAGACATATGACTATCCACAGTGATGAAAAATATTTTTCATGTCCAGACTGTAAATATTCATGCTCTTTAAAGGGAAATCTTAAAAGTCATATGATTATCCACAGTGGTGAAAAACCTTTTTCATGTCCTGACTGTAAATATTCATGCTATCTGAAGAGAAATCTAAAACATCACATGCGTAACCACAGTAGTGAAAAATGTTTTTCATGTGCTGACTGTAACTATTCATGCTCTTTAAAGCCAAATCTTAAAAGTCAAATGATTTCCCACAGTGGTGAAAAACATTTTTCTTGTCCCGACTGTAAATATTCATGCTATCGGAAGAGAGATCTAAAAAGGCACATGTTTAATCATGGTGGGGAAAAACATTTTTCATGTCCCGATTGTAACTATTCATGCTCTTCAAAGGGAAATCTTAAAAGACATATGATTATCCACAGTGGTGAAAAACCTTTTTCATGTCCCGATTGTTAATATTCATGCTATCTGAAGAGAAATCTAAAACATCACATGCGTAACCACAGTGGTGAAAAATGTTTTTCTGGTGCTGACTGTAACTATGCATGCTCTTTAAAGCCAAATCTTAGAAGTCAAATGATTTCCCACAGTGGTGAAAAACATTTTTCTTGTCCCGACTGTAAATATTCATACTATTGGAAGAGAGATCTAAAAAGGCACATGTTTAATCAGGGTGGGGAAAAACATTTTTCATGTCCCGATTGTAACTATTCATGCTCTTCAAAGGGAAATCTTAAAACACATATGATTATCCACAGTGGTGAAAAACCTTTTCATGTCCTGACTGTAAATATTCATGCTCTTCAAAGGGAAATCTTAAAACACATATGACTATCCACAGTGGTGAAAAATGTTTTTCATGTCCTGACTGTAAATATTCATGCTCTTTAAAGGGAATTCTTAAAAGTCATATGATTACCCACAATAGCAAAAAACTTTTTCATGTCCCGACTGTAAATATTCATGCTATCAGAAGAGAGATCTAAAAGGGCACATGTTTACCCACGGTGGGGAAAAACCTTTTTCATGTCCCGATTGTAACTATTCATGCTCTTCAAAGGGAAATCTTAAAAGACATATGACTATCCACAGTGATGAAAAATCTTTTTCATGTCCAGACTGTAAATATTCATGCTCTTTAAAGGGAAATCTTAAAAGTCATATGATTATCCACAGTGGTGAAAAACCTTTTTCATGTCCTGACTGTAAATATTCATGCTATTGGAAGAGAGCTCTAAAAAGGCACATGTTTACCCACGGTGGGGAAAAACCTTTTTCATGTCCCGATTGTAACTATTCATGCTCTTCAAAGGGAAATTTTAAAAGTCATATGATTACCCACAGTGGTGAAAAACCTTTTTCTTGTCCCGATTGTTAATATTCATGCTATCTGAAGAGAAATCTAAAACATCACATGCGTAACCACAGTGGTGAAAAATGTTTTTCATGTGCCGACTGTAACTATTCATTCTCTTTAAAGCCAAATCTTAAAAGTCAAATGATTTCCCACAGTGGTGAAAAACATTTTTTTGTCCCGACTGTAAATATTCATGCTATCGGAAGAGAGATCTAAAAAGACACATGTTTAATCATGGTGGGGAAAAACATTTTTCATTTCCCGATTGTAACTATTCATGCTCTTCAAAGGGAAATCTTAAAAGACATATGATTATCCACAGTGGTGAAAAACCTTTTTCATGTCCCGATTGTTAATATTCATGCTATCTGAAGAGAAATCTAAAACATCACATGCGTAACCACAGTGGTGAAAAATGTTTTTCTTGTGCTGACTGTAACTATTCATGCTCTTTAAAGCCAAATCTTAGAAGTCAAATGATTTCCCACAGTGGTGAAAAACATTTTTCTTGTCCCGACTGTAAATATTCATGCTATTGGAAGAGAGATCTAAAAAGGCACATGTTTAATCAGGGTGGGGAAAAACATTTTTCATGTCCCGATTGTAACTATTCATGCTCTTCAAAGGGAAATCTTAAAAGTCATATGATTAACATTGAATTTATATAAAACAATTCTATATGTAACACATTTCAGAGCCATGGAATTTTTGTCGTTGATAATTTAACATTGTAAAACCCGCTTAACAGTCAAAGAAATTTTTGAGCAGGCTCAATTAAACAATTTATGCTCTTCCAATGCTTTTATGATTTTACTGTATCTGCTTATATTTATAATATGTTTATAAGCTTTATGCATAATCTTTTTCAGGCGGCTTCCGGAAGACAGGTCCTGGAAAAAAAACAACACCATTGTCATCATTGCAACTATTCCTGCAATTACGAATCAGCGTTAGAACGACATTTGCGCACCCATACTCGAGGAAAACCTTTTTCTTGTGCTGACTGTAACTATTCATGCTCTTTAAAGGGATATCTTATAAGTCATATGATTACCCACATTGGTGAAAAACCTTATTCATATGCTGACTGTAAATATTCATGCTATCGGAAGATAGATCTAAAAAGGCACACGTTTACACACAGTGGTGAAAAACCTTTTTCATGTGCTGACTGTAACTATTCAAGCTCTTTAAAGGGAAATCTGAAAAATCATATGATTACCCACAGTAGTGAAAAACCTTTTTCATGTCCCGATTGTAACTATTCATGCTCTTCAAAGGGAAATCTTAAAAGACATATGATTATCCACAGTGGTGAAAAACCTTTTTCATGTCCCGACTGTTAATATTCATGCTATTGGAAGAGAGATCTAAAAAGGCACATGTTTACACACAGTGGTGAAAAACCTTTTTCATGTGCTGACTGTAACTATTCAAGCTCTTTAAAGGGAAATCTTAAAGATCATATGATTACCCACAGTAGTGAAAAACCTTTTTCATGTCCCGACTGTAAATATTCATGCTATCGGAAGAAAGATCTAAAAGGGCACATGTTTACCCACGGTGGGGAAAGACCTTTTTCATGTCCCGATTGTAACTATTCATGCTTTTCAAAGGGAAATCTTAAAAGACATATGATTATTCACAGTGGTGAAAAATCTTTTTCATGTCCCGATTGTTAATATTCATGCTCTTTAAAGCCAAATCTTAGAAGTCAAATGATTTCCCACAGTGGTGAAAAACATTTTTCTTGTCCCGACTGTAAATATTCATGCTATTGGAAGAGAGATCTAAAAAGGCACATGTTTAATCATGGTGGGGAAAAACATTTTTCATGTCCCGATTGTAACTATTCATGCTCTTCAAAGGGAAATCTTAAAAGTCATATGATTAACCACAGTGGTGAAAAACCTTTTTCATGTCCCGATTATAAATATTCATGGTATCGGAAGAGAGATCTAAAAAGGCACATGTTTAATCATGGTGGGGAAAAACCTTTTTTATGTCCCGATCGTTACTATTCATGCTCTTCAAAGGAAAATCTTAAAAGTCATATGATTACCCTCAATGGTGAAAAACCTTTTTTCATGTCCCGACTGTAAATATTCATGCAACAAAGGGAAATCTTAAACGTAATATGATTACCCACAGTGGAAAAAACTCTTTATCATTTCTCTTCTGTAACTATTCATGCCGTCGGAAAGGAGATCTAAAGAGACACTTTTCTGCCCACGAATTTGACCTTAATTCGAAAAAAAGAATCTTTAATACTTCTAACATCACGTAGAATCACATCCCGAAGGCAGCTCACTTTCCCGCCGGACACCCTGTTTAAGCAGTTTGTTTCCCCTATCCTTAAGCAGTAGTGTATAACGTGACAGTAATGATTTAGGTATTTAGTGTGCATGAATTAAAAATAAATTGTTTGTGTTAATTTTTTTAGTCTTATATTCTAAAAATAGTATGTATGCATAGATTTTTGTCAAAAATAACAAATTTTCTGAAAAAGAAAAATTTTATAAGCTAGTTTTGTTTTGAATGAAAAAAACATACACTTAGTAAGACACCACTTTATTTTTGAATTAATAACAATAGCCAACCGGGTTTCGCTTGTCCCAAGCTTCATCAGGACTAAATATCAACTAAAGCAAATTAGATACAGGCACATATAAATATAGGTAAATGAAAACAATGAGTGAAAGAGATCCAAAACAGATAGAAAGAGATGCAAATAGAAAATGTGGAGACAAATTATTAAGGATGATGAGGAGGGTGGGGGGGAAGGAAATAACAGTTTCAGCGGCGGAATAAATTTAATATGGGACTATCAGATAAATTAATTTGGTTATTTATTATATTTAAATTATTATTAACTGCTTTTTTTATTTCAAGGGCTTCTAAGTTGTTTAATCTAATTCCAGATCCATTTTTATGCAATATTTTAGTTCCCGAGATTTTATCGAATGAATGATTAGATTCTATTAAATGATTCGCGAATTCTGAAAAGGCATTATTGTTTAAACATCGTAAATGTTCTTTTACTCTTAAGTTGACATTCCGGGCCGTTTTTCCGATATAAAAAGCAGAACAATCATTAAAATTAAGTTTATATATGCCCGAGTGGCTTAGTTTGTCGTCTTTATCTTTAGTATTAATTAAATATTTACTTAAATTATTATTAGTGTAAAAAGCGGGTTTTATTTCAGATGGGAATTTTTTAACGCTTAAAGAAGAAAAGTTATTTGTATACAGAACTCTACGCCATTGGAATGTTTGATTTATATTTATATTATTAGGGTTATAAGATTTGTTAAATAGGAATTTATTTGATGCTATTTTTTTTCATTCAATATGTCACACCCCAAAGTATTTGCTTCCTTCGAAAATAGTTTTGTTTTGTTTAATTGCTGATAAAACTGAAATAGCAATGTTGTTAGTTTTAAGGCTATATTAAAAATATAATTAAAATACCGGCGAAAAATTCTTAAAATAGTCTTTACCTTACCTACGAGTACATTGCATTCACCTTTTGATTTATTTTAAACACACATATTGATGATTCTATACAAGTTAGAACATAATTTATATATTATCATACTCTGATTTATGTACCATTCCAGCTCCTGCTATTTTAAATCTAACGATATAAATTATTTTCTTTTTCTCTGCTTTTCAATAAACATGAATATTTTTTTGTATTTATGTACAGGTAAACATACTTTCTTTTATATTGTAAGCTTTGCTTAATTTACAATATCAGATGTTGTTATTTGAATTCGATGTTTACTATAGTATCAGTATTTGCATTATTTTTAAATATATTTATGCCGTGTGTGGTTAGTATGCGATATAAAAAATATTTATATTCATGTATCATACTTACATAATGTAATTAAGTGTTATAGGATGCAAAGTTCTACGCTTACCTCGCCGTTTCGCATACTATAGGGGTGTCGTGTTGATTAAAATAAAGAAGATTGTATTTCACAGAATTTATCGTTTATTACACTTATTCGCAATATTACAAACACGAAGTTAATATCAGAAGAAATGTAGGCCTACTAGCCACTATACCGAGCCAGTCTCCAACAGCGGATGAAGATGGCGATTATTCCGCTCAGCAGGTAAGTAGGACGCTGGGGATACCATATAGAAAAATAATATTATGGCTACTAAATGCGCGCGTAGTGACTGCCTACATACCTCCCTCCCAGTTGGTAAACGGTATAACAAGAAAAAATCAGTATATATTAATTAGTTTATTTGTGTCTTGTGTGAGAAATTTTCACACAGAACATGTTGTATCAATTGAATGCGTTCCAGATAATATAATGAGAGATGTCACATTTAGATGTGGTAAGTAGTGACAAGTTACAATGTGTTTAAAATTTAACAAAATGTTATTCCTTTTTCTGAAACGTATTAAATTTTATCTACACAAACCAGATTTTATATTATATAATAAAGGATAAGAGATCCTATGTTTCAAAATATGTATGATAACAAAATTAAATGTTATTCGTTTGATTCTAAATAAGAGATTCTTAAAATACGTAGGTATGTTATAAACAAAGATATAATGTCATAAAAAGATTATGATATCTGTATGTGCATTATTTGCATATAAAAATTATAAGTCGAAAAATAAAACATAGATTAGGTAGTGTCAAGTGACTTGTGATTGAAATCCAATGATCATTTCAAGCTATTAGGGTTGAATGAGAATATACTATCATGTAAGTATAATACAGAAATGTCATGTATGTTTATGCTAAAATTATTCATTTAAAGTATTTTTCCTATCACTGAAATACGATAATTATTACTTATTACCAGTGTAAGAGTTACATGGTCTTAAATTAATTCATTTTTTTTTTAAATGTACAAAGTACCTATTTGTTATGTGTTCACGAATACCTAAGTCTTATTTCAGAAAGTACTAGTATTATATCCATTGTAAGTATCATATCAAATAATACTTGAACCTTTGTGAACACAAAAGAATTATTCATTTCTAAGAGAAATTGTTCTGTAACTGTTTACTGAAGCGTGTTATTAATGTACTTTAGTAGACTGGCTAGTATTTTCATCCAGTACTGGTATATTGGTTTTCGTTGAGAACTGTTATGATTATTTATTTAATGAAAATGTATGTTTTCATGCTTCTGTAAACACATGGAAAAATTTATCGCAATATTAACACAGACATTTTCATCAACGTGTTCAATCAGATGTGAGTGTCTTGGACATCTGAATGAACACGATTAAGGATTTTTTTTATTATTCTTTATTTTGGCTTTCACCCATTAGGGGTGATCTTGGCCATATACAATTACCATTTTTCTTATTAACAATATAATCATAAACATAACATAATGTAACATAAATAAACCAAACATAACATAAACATAACATAACATACTTAACATAAACGGTACAGAGCTGGTAAGTAGGTTATCACAAAATTATAAAATTAGGAACCTGTGTACAATATAAGTGGGCGTTTTTCGTGATTTAACCAAAGATTTTTCTAAAATTAGTAGCATTTGTTTTTAAACAGAACTATGAAATCGGCAATCTTATAAACAAACACAGCACATGAAAGTAAACAAATGTGATTATAAAACATAAAGATTAACATAACACAAACATACCATGAACACAACATAAACATATCATAACATACACATAACATGAACATAACATAACATAAACATATCATAACATAGCATACACATAACATGAACATAACATATCATAAACATAACATAAACATAACATAACATAACATAGGGTATGACATAAACATAACTTAACAATACCAATACAGAATGGTAATAATAGGTAATAACAAAATTATAAAAATATGAACCTGTGCACAATAGTAGTTTTTTGTTATTTAAAAGAACCGATTGTTCCAAAATTAGAAGCATTTTTTTTTTTAAAACAGTACTATGAAATATATATAAACAAATACAATAAAAGAATCAAGAAAAACATACAAATTCATAAAGAATAGTGTTTTAACTCAGTCAAAATATGCAGAGTTGGGATAAGTGAAAATAAAGATGAAAATAGGAAACTGAACAAATGTATGCAAATGAAAGTGAAAGAAATTTCGTTTATATTTATTATTATGGTCAGATATTAAGGCCATTTTTATAAATAAATTTTGCCAACAAATGGTAAATTTCAGGAGTGTTTAGACTAAGAAGGCAGGGTATACTGGTAGGCAATTTAATATCAAGTTTTTTTCCAATTCATGCATGAAGTTTGGAAATTGGTCATTGATAGGACACTCAAAGAAATTATGGTCCAGAGTATCTTCGGACCCACAATCACAGTACGGCGAACTGACTATGTGGAACCTGGCAAGATGGCTAACGGGCTTTTTCACCAAGCTCTTATAAAGTTGATCATAACTATAAGTCACATATAGTTATTATTATAATTATGCATACGATAAAGTTGCTCATAAACCTGGGTGCGTTTCACCACAGAAAACAAGGTCCCACACAGCTATTAATGTAAGCCATACACGCTACGGTCTACCGGAGAGGTCGCCTTTGAGGTCTGCCTGCGCAGGTCGACCGTACGGCGGTAGCGTGTATGGGGACGTTCCGGTGTACCGGAGCGGTCTTCAGTTCATTCTCTTTGCGATGGCATCGATTGCAGACAATGACGGGTTGGCGTTGATAGGCCTTGCGTTAATTTTGATGAAAAAAGATAAAACAGTGAAGCGAACAAAGTGGTGTAAGCATGGGCTATTAAAAAGGAAAACTTATTGAATGAATTAAAATTTGAACCTGAAGATTTTAAAAACTATCTCAGAATGCACGAGAACACATACCTAAAATTACTTGCAATGGTTACACCAATGATAAAAAAGAAACAGTTATGAGAAATAATATATTATCAGTTACTTTAAGATTTGACGCGACCTGCGCAGGCGACCGGAGTACATGCACACACACGCAGGTACACCGTACGGTGTTGCCCGAAAGAATTGATTTTCGATTTTGCTCCGGTCGCCTGCGCAGGTTAAAAAAACTGCACAGGTCTATTCCCACACACGCTCCGGTCGACCTGCGCAGGCAGACCTTCAAAGGCGACCTCTCCGGTAGACCGTAGCGTGTATAGACGAATCTCTCTGGCAACAGCGCTTTCATAATGTCTAATGCAACGCCTGTCTTTAAAATGGATTGTTTCTATGGAATTGCAAACGTCAAAACGGTAAACAGACGTGGTTTATTTATGCAGACGATATTTCTGCCTAATTCATTCTTGGTAAGTACAATAGTTTTTGGTTTTGTTAATTATTATGCGATCTTACTTGAGATTTGAGTCGAATTAAAAGATATGTCTTATATGAATAAACGAGATCGAAGCATTAATTTTACGAAAGACGAGTGACAGTGTAAACAAACTACTTGAATATAGCGACGCGGTGATGTCCTTAGGAGATAACGGCATCAGGGGGCTGACTCTGTATCTCTCACAAGCGTCCGTTCCGCGGGTTTACGACTGACAAACCCGTTTTCACTGATTTTGGTACTCTTTAGCAAGTCGTAAACCCGAATTTAATCGACAACTCAAAGTGACAGCTCAACGTTTCGCTTTAGATCGACGTCTGCCGCCGCTCCTTGTATTTTGACAGTTCTTGTTAACTTTGGTACCCTCTACCTCCGAAAGCTAGAAACATTATAGCTCCAAAGGCTTGAATGTCGGGTTTATCAAAATAGGTCGAACTACCTCTGGTTTGGGACCGTTTAGAGCTTTATATCGCCCAACGACATATTTTTCGAAGTTAATAAAATCGAATTTACTAGTTTTAAAAGGTAAGTAATTTGTTTTATTTCGAATTAAACAATACCTCAACCGAATTGATAAATATATACCTAACCGATGCACTTTTAGGCACAGATTATGGAAATTACACTTCGTTTCAACAATTACTACAAGAAAAAACTATTTAAGTAAACAAATTAGATTATTAGGTTCTTAATTTGGGTTATTTAAGTAATTTGTGCGTAATTTAGATTGGAAGGAAACTTTCGCAAACGTCCAACGCTGCAAAGGGATAGTTTTATAAGGAAAATTTTGATGTTGAATAAAATAGAATTTTAATGCATCTTTTACCATATATTCCGATGTAAATAGTTGTTTCTTGTAGTTAGCTGAATATTTTATCTTATATGCCCAATAGGTACATGGCTGTTTTAATCTTATTAATAATTTATGTTTTTTTGTGTACCTACATTAGCCACAATGGGAGGTTATCTCCGTCTGCTGTTTGTAAATAGAGCATTGCTCGCGGAAGACCTCCGGGAAGAGAGAGTCCGAAGACGTGAGTTGAGGGATCTCTCGAATCCATTGAATATTCCTGCAAATTTATTCATTTCGAATTATCGGCTGTCACAGGACATTTTCAAAACTCTGTGTGAAGAACTGAGGCCGATACTCCCTGTACGTAGGCGAACAACCGGAGTGCCCTTGGAACTTAAGGTGAATACAACATTATTTAATTAATCATTTTTTCTTACAATATCTGCAAATCCCCAACAGCACTTTCCGGTGGAAATTACAATTAGAAATTAAAAATAATTCTCTTTAGTCCATAACCTGTACCTAGGTACTCTTTCATTTATACAGTTTGTATTGTTTCTTTCTGCCTATCTTATCTTCTATTGCCGTGTATTTGCCGTACTCATAATACATTATTTATTTTTAAGATTCTAACGACACTCTCATTTCTTGCGACAGGGTCATACCAAAAAATTGTGGGGAATGATTTTCACTCGAGCCTGTCGCAACAAACAGTGAGCCGACACTTGAACGAGATTGTGTCGGCATTAAACAGAATAATGCACCGGCACATCAAATTCCCAGGAACACAACAAGAAAGGAATTCCGTCAAACAAGGGTTTGTTTTGATCTATTGTATTTTATTGTTACTTATCTTGTTTACCCGAGGATTGTGGCATATTCAGATGACAGACTATAACGTCTCCACTAATGAGGAATGAATGCATCAACATGGATATTATATTGGTATACAAGCGTAGTCTAAGGCCAATTTAAATAAATAATATATCATTATCGTCATAGAATAGAAGAACTGTAAAAATGCCATCCATGTAGATTTGAATGGAAACCAATATCGCCACTGACTTGGTACCTTTTGGTTCTAACCCATTTAGCACATGCTCTATCTTTCTTTCACTTGAATTTCATGATGAAACAGTTTGTTTTTGAAATTTAAGCAAAGAACGGTCCGTCTTAACGATTAAAGTAATATTAATTTTATAACATGTTGTCTGAATCGAGGTTGAAGGAAGGAACAATAAGAATTACAAAAAACAACTAAATTACGTATGTGGTGTAATATTTTATATTAGTAGATTTATAAGAAAACAACAGATATTCATCTTTTTACAGCCTCAATACAGTTACCAATGTATTACAGAAAAGATTATGCATTTAGAACACGTACAGTAAATGAGAAATGGTAAAAACATATTTAGATAAACAAGTAGTAGCAATAACAAATGCATGATACAGTAAGTACATGTGTATATTATTACATACTAATCCAACTAAACGAATCATTATATTGATACTAATCCTACTAAAATGTTGCACCGCTTACGAAAAGTAAAGCCATTCAAAGAATGTGTAAAAATGAAATAGTTATGTGAACGGCCCTCTAAAGTATTGCCACTTAGTCAAAGCACGTTTGTCTCAGTAACGTATCTACATTCTATTCATATCATCTACGGTATATTGAACATTTAATATAACTCAATATGAATAGTGACGTTACTTTGGAAAAATTGTGTAATTTGTCATTTGAAATAAAACAAAATGTTACACTAAATTTATGGTCTACAATGAAGTAGGGAAGTATTTAAGTACAAATCTTATGACTTCAGAAAAAAATTTGGTTTTGATTTATTGAATACATAAAACAAAATCAGAAACATACTTTTTCAGATGCGAGATCAAAAAAGTAGATCATAAAACTTATAGCGATAAGTTGGTACAACTAGAAATGGTTGATAGGAAATAAGTAAGAGTTATAAAAGCACCTTTGCTACAATGGGTACTAAATGGTAAAAAGTGATGGTACATGTGCCAGAATCGGCTGTTAATTAGTCATATTTCAATAAGGCGCCGCATTGTCGCGTCTCCAATACATAGTAGTGCTTGCTGCAAGCACAGCTCTCAGCATGTTGTCCTGAAACCATAAAAACAACTAAATTATAAAAACTGTATTGATAGTTCAGTATCTATATCGATTTTAATCATAAAACTCTATATATGTTTCAGGTTTTATGAGAAATATCAATTTCCGGGTATAATTGGATGCATAGACGGAACCCATATGGCAATAATAAAACTCAAAGTCCACGAAGAGGCATATTTCAACCGAAAAGGTTTCCATTCGATGAATGCTCTCATGGTAAATAAATATACTTTTTTTTAAATATGGACAAACTAGCTGATACACCTATCATATAAAATATATCATGCTATTTTTCACCTGTAGATATGCGACTCAAACCTAAAAATAATAGCTATATGTGCGAGGTATGGGGGTGCCTCACATGATGCACACGTATGGGAAATGATGGCAATAAAACCACAATTGGAAGAAGCAAATAATCGAGAAGCTTTCTGGCTTTTAGGTAAATTTCATTCATGTTTTTAATAAAGTGGGCTATTTTTAATGTATTTGTTTAAATATGTACATCAAATATTATAATATTTCAGGAGATTCAGCATTTCCGCTTAGGCCATACATGATGACCCCCATCTTAAATGCGGTGCCGGCATCGCCAGAAGAGCATTACACGAAATTGCAATGCAGGGTTAGAAATTGTATAGAACGCTGTTTTGGGATATTAAAAGCAAGATGGCGCTGTCTTTTAAAACATCGTGTGCTTCATTATACCCCAGTAATGGCAGTGAAGATAACGAATGCATGCGCTGTTCTTCACAATATTGCCATTGAAGCTCAAATGCCAGAACCAGAGGATGTTATTATTGAAAATGATTGTAGAGAAGTGTTTGTGAGAAGAGCATTACACGAAATTGCAATGCAGGGTTAGAAATTGTAAAGAACGCTGTTTTGGGATATTAAAAGCAAGATGGCGCTGTCTTTTAAAACATCGTGTGCTTCATCATACCCCAGTAATGGCAGTGAAGATAACGAATGCATGCGCTGTTCTTCACAATATTGCCATTGAAGCTCAAATGCCAGAACCAGAGGATGTTATTATTGAAAATGATTGTAGAGAAGTGTTTGTGAGAAGAGCATTACACGAAATTGCAATGCAGGGTTAGAAATTGTAAAGAACGCTGTTTTGGGATATTAAAAGCAAGATGGCGCTGTCTTTTAAAACATCGTGTGCTTCATCATACCCCAGTAATGGCAGTGAAGATAACGAATGCATGCGCTGTTCTTCACAATATTGCCATTGAAGCTCAAATGCCAGAACCAGAGGATGTTATTATTGAAAATGATTGTAGAGAAGTGTTTGTGAGAAGAGCATTACACGAAATTGCAATGCAGGGTTAGAAATTGTAAAGAACGCTGTTTTGGGATATTAAAAGCAAGATGGCGCTGTCTTTTAAAACATCGTGTGCTTCATTATACCCCAGTAATGGCAGTGAAGATAACGAATGCATGCGCTGTTCTTCACAATATTGCCATTGAAGCTCAAATGCCAGAACCAGAGGATGTTATTATTGAAAATGATTGTAGAGAAGTGTTTGTGAGAAGAGCATTACACGAAATTGCAATGCAGGGTTAGAAATTGTAAAGAACGCTGTTTTGGGATATTAAAAGCAAGATGGCGCTGTCTTTTAAAACATCGTGTGCTTCATCATACCCCAGTAATGGCAGTGAAGATAACGAATGCATGCGCTGTTCTTCACAATATTGCCATTGAAGCTCAAATGCCAGAACCAGAGGATGTTATTATTGAAAATGATTGTAGAGAAGTGTTTGTGAGAAGAGCATTACACGAAATTGCAATGCAGGGTTAGAAATTGTAAAGAACGCTGTTTTGGGATATTAAAAGCAAGATGGCGCTGTCTTTTAAAACATCGTGTGCTTCATCATACCCCAGTAATGGCAGTGAAGATAACGAATGCATGCGCTGTTCTTCACAATATTGCCATTGAAGCTCAAATGCCAGAACCAGAGGATGTTATTATTGAAAATGATTGTAGAGAAGTGTTTGTGAGAAGAGCATTACACGAAATTGCAATGCAGGGTTAGAAATTGTAAAGAACGCTGTTTTGGGATATTAAAAGCAAGATGGCGCTGTCTTTTAAAACATCGTGTGCTTCATCATACCCCAGTAATGGCAGTGAAGATAACGAATGCATGCGCTGTTCTTCACAATATTGCCATTGAAGCTCAAATGCCAGAACCAGAGGATGTTATTATTGAAAATGATTGTAGAGAAGTGTTTGTGAGAAGAGCATTACACGAAATTGCAATGCAGGGTTAGAAATTGTAAAGAACGCTGTTTTGGGATATTAAAAGCAAGATGGCGCTGTCTTTTAAAACATCGTGTGCTTCATCATACCCCAGTAATGGCAGTGAAGATAACGAATGCATGCGCTGTTCTTCACAATATTGCCATTGAAGCTCAAATGCCAGAACCAGAGGATGTTATTATTGAAAATGATTGTAGAGAAGTGTTTGTGAGAAGAGCATTACACGAAATTGCAATGCAGGGTTAGAAATTGTAAAGAACGCTGTTTTGGGATATTAAAAGCAAGATGGCGCTGTCTTTTAAAACATCGTGTGCTTCATCATACCCCAGTAATGGCAGTGAAGATAACGAATGCATGCGCTGTTCTTCACAATATTGCCATTGAAGCTCAAATGCCAGAACCAGAGGATGTTATTATTGAAAATGATTGTAGATAAGTGTTTGTGAGAAGAGCATTACACGAAATTGCAATGCAGGGTTAGAAATTGTAAAGAACGCTGTTTTGGGATATTAAAAGCAAGATGGCGCTGTCTTTTAAAACATCGTGTGCTTCATTATACCCCAGTAATGGCAGTGAAGATAACGAATGCATGCGCTGTTCTTCACAATATTGCCATTGAAGCTCAAATGCCAGAACCAGAGGATGTTATTATTGAAAATGATTGTAGAGAAGTGTTTGTGAGAAGAGCATTACACGAAATTGCAATGCAGGGTTAGAAATTGTAAAGAACGCTGTTTTGGGATATTAAAAGCAAGATGGCGCTGTCTTTTAAAACATCGTGTGCTTCATCATACCCCAGTAATGGCAGTGAAGATAACGAATGCATGCGCTGTTCTTCACAATATTGCCATTGAAGCTCAAATGCCAGAACCAGAGGATGTTATTATTGAAAATGATTGTAGAGAAGTGTTTGTGAGAAGAGCATTACACGAAATTGCAATGCAGGGTTAGAAATTGTAAAGAACGCTGTTTTGGGATATTAAAAGCAAGATGGCGCTGTCTTTTAAAACATCGTGTGCTTCATCATACCCCAGTAATGGCAGTGAAGATAACGAATGCATGCGCTGTTCTTCACAATATTGCCATTGAAGCTCAAATGCCAGAACCAGAGGATGTTATTATTGAAAATGATTGTAGAGAAGTGTTTGTGAGAAGAGCATTACACGAAATTGCAATGCAGGGTTAGAAATTGTAAAGAACGCTGTTTTGGGATATTAAAAGCAAGATGGCGCTGTCTTTTAAAACATCGTGTGCTTCATCATACCCCAGTAATGGCAGTGAAGATAACGAATGCATGCGCTGTTCTTCACAATATTGCCATTGAAGCTCAAATGCCAGAACCAGAGGATGTTATTATTGAAAATGATTGTAGAGAAGTGTTTGTGAGAAGAGCATTACACGAAATTGCAATGCAGGGTTAGAAATTGTAAAGAACGCTGTTTTGGGATATTAAAAGCAAGATGGCGCTGTCTTTTAAAACATCGTGTGCTTCATCATACCCCAGTAATGGCAGTGAAGATAACGAATGCATGCGCTGTTCTTCACAATATTGCCATTGAAGCTCAAATGCCAGAACCAGAGGATGTTATTATTGAAAATGATTGTAGAGAAGTGTTTGTGAGAAGAGCATTACACGAAATTGCAATGCAGGGTTAGAAATTGTAAAGAACGCTGTTTTGGGATATTAAAAGCAAGATGGCGCTGTCTTTTAAAACATCGTGTGCTTCATCATACCCCAGTAATGGCAGTGAAGATAACGAATGCATGCGCTGTTCTTCACAATATTGCCATTGAAGCTCAAATGCCAGAACCAGAGGATGTTATTATTGAAAATGATTGTAGAGAAGTGTTTGTGAGAAGAGCATTACACGAAATTGCAATGCAGGGTTAGAAATTGTAAAGAACGCTGTTTTGGGATATTAAAAGCAAGATGGCGCTGTCTTTTAAAACATCGTGTGCTTCATCATACCCCAGTAATGGCAGTGAAGATAACGAATGCATGCGCTGTTCTTCACAATATTGCCATTGAAGCTCAAATGCCAGAACCAGAGGATGTTATTATTGAAAATGATTGTAGAGAAGTGTTTGTGAGAAGAGCATTACACGAAATTGCAATGCAGGGTTAGAAATTGTAAAGAACGCTGTTTTGGGATATTAAAAGCAAGATGGCGCTGTCTTTTAAAACATCGTGTGCTTCATTATACCCCAGTAATGGCAGTGAAGATAACGAATGCATGCGCTGTTCTTCACAATATTGCCATTGAAGCTCAAATGCCAGAACCAGAGGATGTTATTATTGAAAATGATTGTAGAGAAGTGTTTGTGAGAAGAGCATTACACGAAATTGCAATGCAGGGTTAGAAATTGTAAAGAACGCTGTTTTGGGATATTAAAAGCAAGATGGCGCTGTCTTTTAAAACATCGTGTGCTTCATCATACCCCAGTAATGGCAGTGAAGATAACGAATGCATGCGCTGTTCTTCACAATATTGCCATTGAAGCTCAAATGCCAGAACCAGAGGATGTTATTATTGAAAATGATTGTAGAGAAGTGTTTGTGAGAAGAGCATTACACGAAATTGCAATGCAGGGTTAGAAATTGTAAAGAACGCTGTTTTGGGATATTAAAAGCAAGATGGCGCTGTCTTTTAAAACATCGTGTGCTTCATCATACCCCAGTAATGGCAGTGAAGATAACGAATGCATGCGCTGTTCTTCACAATATTGCCATTGAAGCTCAAATGCCAGAACCAGAGGATGTTATTATTGAAAATGATTGTAGAGAAGTGTTTGTGAGAAGAGCATTACACGAAATTGCAATGCAGGGTTAGAAATTGTAAAGAACGCTGTTTTGGGATATTAAAAGCAAGATGGCGCTGTCTTTTAAAACATCGTGTGCTTCATCATACCCCAGTAATGGCAGTGAAGATAACGAATGCATGCGCTGTTCTTCACAATATTGCCATTGAAGCTCAAATGCCAGAACCAGAGGATGTTATTATTGAAAATGATTGTAGAGAAGTGTTTGTGAGAAGAGCATTACACGAAATTGCAATGCAGGGTTAGAAATTGTAAAGAACGCTGTTTTGGGATATTAAAAGCAAGATGGCGCTGTCTTTTAAAACATCGTGTGCTTCATCATACCCCAGTAATGGCAGTGAAGATAACGAATGCATGCGCTGTTCTTCACAATATTGCCATTGAAGCTCAAATGCCAGAACCAGAGGATGTTATTATTGAAAATGATTGTAGAGAAGTGTTTGTGAGAAGAGCATTACACGAAATTGCAATGCAGGGTTAGAAATTGTAAAGAACGCTGTTTCGGGATATTAAAAGCAAGATGGCGCTGTCTTTTAAAACATCGTGTGCTTCATTATACCCCAGTAATGGCAGTGAAGATAACGAATGCATGCGCTGTTCTTCACAATATTGCCATTGAAGCTCAAATGCCAGAACCAGAGGATGTTATTATTGAAAATGATTGTAGAGAAGTGTTTGTGAGAAGAGCATTACACGAAATTGCAATGCAGGGTTAGAAATTGTAAAGAACGCTGTTTTGGGATATTAAAAGCAAGATGGCGCTGTCTTTTAAAACATCGTGTGCTTCATCATACCCCAGTAATGGCAGTGAAGATAACGAATGCATGCGCTGTTCTTCACAATATTGCCATTGAAGCTCAAATGCCAGAACCAGAGGATGTTATTATTGAAAATGATTGTAGAGAAGTGTTTGTGAGAAGAGCATTACACGAAATTGCAATGCAGGGTTAGAAATTGTAAAGAACGCTGTTTTGGGATATTAAAAGCAAGATGGCGCTGTCTTTTAAAACATCGTGTGCTTCATCATACCCCAGTAATGGCAGTGAAGATAACGAATGCATGCGCTGTTCTTCACAATATTGCCATTGAAGCTCAAATGCCAGAACCAGAGGATGTTATTATTGAAAATGATTGTAGAGAAGTGTTTGTGAGAAGAGCATTACACGAAATTGCAATGCAGGGTTAGAAATTGTAAAGAACGCTGTTTTGGGATATTAAAAGCAAGATGGCGCTGTCTTTTAAAACATCGTGTGCTTCATCATACCCCAGTAATGGCAGTGAAGATAACGAATGCATGCGCTGTTCTTCACAATATTGCCATTGAAGCTCAAATGCCAGAACCAGAGGATGTTATTATTGAAAATGATTGTAGAGAAGTGTTTGTGAGAAGAGCATTACACGAAATTGCAATGCAGGGTTAGAAATTGTAAAGAACGCTGTTTTGGGATATTAAAAGCAAGATGGCGCTGTCTTTTAAAACATCGTGTGCTTCATCATACCCCAGTAATGGCAGTGAAGATAACGAATGCATGCGCTGTTCTTCACAATATTGCCATTGAAGCTCAAATGCCAGAACCAGAGGATGTTATTATTGAAAATGATTGTAGAGAAGTGTTTGTGAGAAGAGCATTACACGAAATTGCAATGCAGGGTTAGAAATTGTAAAGAACGCTGTTTTGGGATATTAAAAGCAAGATGGCGCTGTCTTTTAAAACATCGTGTGCTTCATCATACCCCAGTAATGGCAGTGAAGATAACGAATGCATGCGCTGTTCTTCACAATATTGCCATTGAAGCTCAAATGCCAGAACCAGAGGATGTTATTATTGAAAATGATTGTAGAGAAGTGTTTGTGAGAAGAGCATTACACGAAATTGCAATGCAGGGTTAGAAATTGTAAAGAACGCTGTTTTGGGATATTAAAAGCAAGATGGCGCTGTCTTTTAAAACATCGTGTGCTTCATTGTACCCCAGTAATGGCAGTGAAGATAACGAATGCATGCGCTGTTCTTCACAATATTGCCATTGAAGCTCAAATGCCAGAACCAGAGGATGTTATTATTGAAAATGATTGTAGAGAAGTGTTTGTGAGAAGAGCATTACACGAAATTGCAATGCAGGGTTAGAAATTGTAAAGAACGCTGTTTTGGGATATTAAAAGCAAGATGGCGCTGTCTTTTAAAACATCGTGTGCTTCATCATACCCCAGTAATGGCAGTGAAGATAACGAATGCATGCGCTGTTCTTCACAATATTGCCATTGAAGCTCAAATGCCAGAACCAGAGGATGTTATTATTGAAAATGATTGTAGAGAAGTGTTTGTGAGAAGAGCATTACACGAAATTGCAATGCAGGGTTAGAAATTGTAAAGAACGCTGTTTTGGGATATTAAAAGCAAGATGGCGCTGTCTTTTAAAACATCGTGTGCTTCATCATACCCCAGTAATGGCAGTGAAGATAACGAATGCATGCGCTGTTCTTCACAATATTGCCATTGAAGCTCAAATTCCAGAACCAGAGGATGTTATTATTGAAAATGATTGTAGAGAAGTGTTTGTGAGAAGAGCATTACACGAAATTGCAATGCAGGGTTAGAAATTGTAAAGAACGCTGTTTTGGGATATTAAAAGCAAGATGGCGCTGTCTTTTAAAACATCGTGTGCTTCATCATACCCCAGTAATGGCAGTGAAGATAACGAATGCATGCGCTGTTCTTCACAATATTGCCATTGAAGCTCAAATGCCAGAACCAGAGGATGTTATTATTGAAAATGATTGTAGAGAAGTGTTTGTGAGAAGAGCATTACACGAAATTGCAATGCAGGGTTAGAAATTGTATAGAACGCTGTTTTGGGATATTAAAAGCAAGATGGCGCTGTCTTTTAAAACATCGTGTGCTTCATCATACCCCAGTAATGGCAGTGAAGATAACGAATGCATGCGCTGTTCTTCACAATATTGCCATTGAAGCTCAAATGCCAGAACCAGAGGATGTTATTATTGAAAATGATTGTAGAGAAGTGTTTGTGAGAAGAGCATTACACGAAATTGCAATGCAGGGTTAGAAATTGTAAAGAACGCTGTTTTGGGATATTAAAAGCAAGATGGCGCTGTCTTTTAAAACATCGTGTGCTTCATCATACCCCAGTAATGGCAGTGAAGATAACGAATGCATGCGCTGTTCTTCACAATATTGCCATTGAAGCTCAAATGCCAGAACCAGAGGATGTTATTATTGAAAATGATTGTAGAGAAGTGTTTGTGAGAAGAGCATTACACGAAATTGCAATGCAGGGTTAGAAATTGTAAAGAACGCTGTTTTGGGATATTAAAAGCAAGATGGCGCTGTCTTTTAAAACATCGTGTGCTTCATCATACCCCAGTAATGGCAGTGAAGATAACGAATGCATGCGCTGTTCTTCACAATATTGCCATTGAAGCTCAAATGCCAGAACCAGAGGATGTTATTATTGAAAATGATTGTAGAGAAGTGTTTGTGAGAAGAGCATTACACGAAATTGCAATGCAGGGTTAGAAATTGTAAAGAACGCTGTTTTGGGATATTAAAAGCAAGATGGCGCTGTCTTTTAAAACATCGTGTGCTTCATCATACCCCAGTAATGGCAGTGAAGATAACGAATGCATGCGCTGTTCTTCACAATATTGCCATTGAAGCTCAAATGCCAGAACCAGAGGATGTTATTATTGAAAATGATTGTAGAGAAGTGTTTGTGAGAAGAGCATTACACGAAATTGCAATGCAGGGTTAGAAATTGTAAAGAACGCTGTTTTGGGATATTAAAAGCAAGATGGCGCTGTCTTTTAAAACATCGTGTGCTTCATTATACCCCAGTAATGGCAGTGAAGATAACGAATGCATGCGCTGTTCTTCACAATATTGCCATTGAAGCTCAAATGCCAGAACCAGAGGATGTTATTATTGAAAATGATTGTAGAGAAGTGTTTGATATTAACAATCGACACGACAATAACCTCAGGCAAGGTCGGCTAACTCAACGTGAGCTTGTTGAGACTCTCAATCGCCACAATTAAACCAGCTCTCTAAAATCATCTTCAATAATAACATCCTCTGGTTCTGGCATTTGAGTTTTAATGGCAATAATATTTTAATGTTGTAATTTTTGTCTCATCTGTTTTTAAATGACAATATTAATATATGTACGAGTATATTGCCATTATAATGTCTAATATACAATAAATCATATCTTACACTTCCGTTTGATAACCTCTGAGAGTATCAGAGCCATCATCTCTTTCATTTCATTGAGAAGTTCAATTTTCTCCCGCTTCATTTGGATCTTCTCCCGCTTAATTTGGATCTTCTCCCGCTCCATCTGAAGGAATTCATCCATTCTATTTTTGACTGAAAGTGAAAATATTTATGTAATTTTTTTATAAATATATTTGTTACATACGATTCTTACTCTTTTTCATAGCATAATTCCTATACACCCCAAGATGTTTCAGTGTAAGTACTTACATAGTCGTTTAGAAACGTTGTGCGAGGCGTTTCTTCTGATGCCAGATGGCCCAGGCTCAGGCGTCGCGGGGATTGAAATTTCCACACTGGGAATAATTTCTATCTGTAAAAAGTAATAAACTACCTATTTAGTTTTCCAATCCATATTAAAATTGAACTGTGCATGAATATGATCTGAAACATACAAAGTGGAAAGGAGTCTCCTCTCCAGGTACTCCATCAATGAGTTCTGGCCCAATAATGGCCAGAATTTTGTCCTCGAGTGGGGTGAGAGGTGGTACCCTGCTCACCCCTCCCCCAGTTTGGCACATCTCCACTCGAAGCCGCGACGCCTTCTTCTTCGCGTTGCTCCTCAGGTCCCTCCAGGTCTGAAACAATTAAATAATTAGTCAAACAACTATTCTGGTGAAATAGATTATTTGGAATTATTATAATATGCACATACTTGCTGCCACTTTTCTCCGGTTTTGCAGGTTCCAAAGCCGAGCGCGTTTAGATCCTCTGCTAACCTCTGCCATTCTCGTAGGTTTTGCAGGCGTCCCTCCAAGCCCTGGAACCTACCGGAAGCCATGGCAGGCCTCTCCGAGAGCCACGCCACCAAAAACTCCAGCTGCACACTCGTTGCCCTTTTTTTAATAGTCTGTAGGAGAATTATCATGTATTACATAACTAACAATGTAAAATAAGTAAATGAACATCACGAAAATGAGGTGACTAATAAAAAACTGACAAAGGCAAAAATACACACTACCTAGTGAATATAATATAATAACATAATGAGTAGCGTCATTAGGTGAAAATAAATCTACAAATAAATGTCATTTGTACGTATAAAACACTGTTCATTCAAAGCGAATTTGAGGTTATAAAGTCCTTTACTTCTTGGAAAGGTTACGATACCTTACGAAATACATTTACCAACGTAAAAAAATACAGAATAAACATGAAAATTATAAATAATTGTACAACTTACGGTCATTTTTCCTTATTTAGTGATAAATTAATCAATTGTTCAAAATGCGTCAATGGGTAATATTATGAATTCAGCGGAAACATCAAAATTCAGCGCGCTAATAAAATTGCCAATAGACAATTTTGGCATTTCTGTATAGAGTTATGCTGCTGCCACACGCAAAGCTCACATCAAAAGTTAATGTACAGCGCATCATCTTTTCTACCGACACACGACGCTATCAAATATTTCTTCCTATGGTAGGAGAGGGGGTCAGTTGAATTCGAGAGCGGCCGAGGAACATAATTTCATCTGTCAAAGTGACAACTTTACTTACTGACAGCTTGAGCACGTTTTCGAAATGGATGATACTTGTCGCCTATTGCTGGATCTGTTGGACAGCTCATCCTCAGATGATGATGCCGCCAACTATATAATTATAAATGCTATTTATAAACTTTTTAGATTTTAAACAATCTGCGCGTAAATAGCGCATTTTCACATAACCTGACATAACATCTCCGTCGAATCAGGAAATTCACAGTTCGCACGCCGATCGACGAAAGCGACATATAATAAATTATTGTAAAATAAGCTCAAGTCGATTTCCAAAAATGTCGAAGGCAAAGGCGGCAAGGACCAACACCAGGGCAGGGAACGAGAAAGAGCACGAGAGCTGACGAGAGCAAACCAGATTACCCAGGAAAACAATTGAAAACAATCAACAAACGAACAAACTAGAAGCTTCTCTATGTAGGTATCAGGCCGTCCAACTTTATCAAAAAACCGAATGATATTACCATATAAACATACTGAGTTAAAAATATGATTAATTTTGAAAGGGCGAAAATTTGTTTACTTCAAATTCAAATATTGATTATATTGTGGGGTCAAGAACCGTCAGCCAGCCTAAAATAATATTTTAATACGGAAACACTGTTTCACGGATGGCAACCCAAAAACAGAGCTCGCTGCCAATTCATTACCGACCAAACATTCCTGTTTCTCCGATCTACCTTGGCGGTCGACATTTCTTGATTCCTACTAAATCCTTCTGATATTCAAATCGTGTAATAGTGTAACGTGTTTGCAATAAACTTAAATTATCAACTACATCTTTTCACTTTATCACAACCTACACTATACACATTTATTGGCCGTTATAAAGGTAAGTATAACACCACAAGCCAAATTGGTGACCCCGACTATAACACACTAGCCAAATTGGTGACCCCGACTATAACACAAGCCAAATAGGTGACCCTTCGACTCAGAATAATATACCGACTTTAGTATTTTAAAATCATTTTGCAACATTCCGTCACTGCCAAGGATCAGAAAAGAGAAACAGCAATCCCGGGCAAGATCAGTAAGTAAAATCCAATTCATATATCTCTTACAAATCAATTTTTTAATATAAATGCTAGTAAATGTCCCGGTAATTTAAGGAAATATACACGTGGTATAGTTCCCATCAATACCCTATTTTGTCAATCAATCCCTAGCTTGAAATGTTTTACTATTTTTATGAAAATTAAGTGCGTGTTAAAATTAATTTCAGTGAGAACGATCCTGAAATCAGGCTGTCAACAACGTGGCTAACCATGGCATCATAATCTTGCGATGAATTACAACCTACCCACTACAACGGCAGCATCTACTCCCCGGACAAGGAAGATGACGCAACAATCCACGTGGACAACCTGCAGTTGAACAAGCCAACCTACCCACATATCTCAATCAAGTAACCTATATCACGATTTCTTATTGCCATTTCGCAAAACAATGAATTGTTCAGCATACCTACATAATCATGTTTTAGATGTACATTATTGTAGTGATATTAAGGTTATTGTCCAATAATTGCCAAACCTTACTTTGAGGTAATTTAACATCATACTATTTTGTAATAACAAATTTAAATTATTATTGCACCATATAATAATAGCGCCATATTGGCATATTGGTATTTCACAATAGCTTACGTGACGCGGTTTGCGTCTTCACTAAAATACAATACAAACGCGAACTCGCTAATAACTTGCCAAGATACCCGGTAGATGGAATAGATTCTTACAAATTATTCTCTAGTTTTTTTTTGGATTTTTTATGTCTTGCATAACGTATTACGTAACATATTATTGGAAATGACCTCATCGGAAGAAACAAACATACCTTCATCGTTTCAAGAACCTGTAACAATTTCACAAGAAAAGTTGAACAATATGGAAGACCAACGCGCAGCACATTCGGAAGCAGATGTACATCATGTATTTTACCTACAAAAACAAATACTAAAGCTGCCCCTTCAAATGGAACAAATCAAACCAGTCATCAATCAGCCGTCATCAATTAGAGAGAAACACAAGCAATAACCCGCGCATCTTCATCGCGCGAAGGACAATATTCCCGGCTCTGCTCATGGACTCCATCGGGACATCATTGTAGCGCCCAGGTCCCGGGAATCATCCCTGGCCAGCCTACATCGGATCTGAACGCCCTGGTTCCAGCAATCTGACCAGCGCTTCATCCATACATCGCGACCACCACGAGGACAAGCAACATCCTCACTGGTTCAAACACCTCCCGCTCAACCGCCTGCAAGGTCCACTGTACCTTCGGCCTTTACATCAGCACTGGCGTACTTGAAGAACCACGTTCTTCCCCAGTGCCTGATCATCATCGAGTCCGGTCACCAGCGCCCGGCGTCGACACACTGACCCGCGCTTGACCAACAAACCGCAAAGCAAACCATCGCGCGCACCCGGAGAATTCTAAATCTGTCACATCATCTCTCAGCACGACTACCGCTTATCACCCGCAAGCAATAACCAGTTTAAAAGCATCTTTCATGGCAAATGGTGAGCAAAACTGGATGGAAACCCTCCCACTTATATTACCAGCCTGAGATCTACTGTTCGTGAGGAATTGAAATGTTCGCCAGCCGAACCAACTAATGGAAGAACTCTAAGACTCCCTCGCGATAATCATACATCTGTTCCAGACCCACCTGAATCAAAGACAACTACAAGATCAGGTCGTCAAGTCCATTTTCCAATAAGATACGGTACATACTAATGCACAAAAGACACAACTTTTTTAACATATAAATTTTCTGTAACTCATGATAGAAACAATGATTAAGAATCTACTCTTGCTATCCATTTAAAGATCGAATTTCACATATCTACAATTATATTCTCTAAATTAATGTTACATACATAATATTTAAGTGTACAAGTTCTTGATGAAAACCTGACCTTTCTTATTATAGTTACTTTGCAAATTACTACGTTTTTTATCATTTTATAAAAAACCTTATTACGATGAATACTTTCATCCTTTAAAACCATGAAGTAATTCCATGTAATCGCACAAAGTTACCTAGCTAACTTTTCACTTACCATAGTGTAGTGCAAACTCATAAACATATATTTTCTAGGATAATTTTCCATTTCGCTATATGCGACAACTTCTGTATAAATCTTGTTCAGAAATAACTTACCACTATATGTGATGACTCAGTTATAAATATAAATGCTTTTAACCATGCTGCATCAAAATGTACTGATCACGCATCTGATGTAACATGTCGTTGAGACCTATATGTATTATTATTAATTGAACCATTGTCATTTGTTCGTAAGAAAACATAGCCATTTGATAATATTATCTATCCAAACACATTCTACGAACATATGACAGCTGTTTTTTGTTATATTTTTAGTTATCTTGTAACCTCCAAAATAAAGATTTAGATTTATGTACTCACAGCCATGCTATTGCTAAATGTACTTTTACAAAAACATTTAAATATGTATTTTTTTCTTTTTTTACACCTTTTTTTCCATAACACGGATATAAATAATTTTATAATATAGAGACATTAATAGTCGTTTCACTTTGTTCAAAGATTGAAGAAACACTTCTGTTCATACTTTATACATTGATATCATGTTCCTATATTATAAGACAAATTTGTAGTTATTTAAATATGTAATAAATAATATTTAGAATAATCAACTTTAAAATAACTCAATAATTGACAACTCATGCTCTGAACACTGTTTGTAGATGCATTATTAAAAATATATACAAATGGAAATAGATTCCTACTTTTTATTTTATAATTAACTTATGCTTAATTTCATAACATGCTCCGACAACACTGTTCGTAGATGCATTACCATATAAAAAGGTTTAGATAAGTTAAATAATAACCACTTGTGTTAAAGGTTGTAATACCATTTATTGTTTTCAAACATTAAAGTATTAAATGCACTCTGTTTGCAACTTTTGGTTTTGAAAATAAACACAAAATATAAAATTTGGCGACGCAGTAAATGCTCCAATAAAAACATACAGTTCGTAGAGGCAGTACATGCTCCGAACATGTAATTATTTCAACATATTTTAAAAAGGATTTAACTTTCAAATAATGTATTATTAGTTATGTAGGAATTTGTTCATGCCAATGCGTTCACAAACATATAAATGTATTAGTCACAAAGTAACTTCACCATTTAAGATATATCTTTCTGAACGCATAGGCTTATGTTATTTTGCGATGACGTCACACATTGAATTTGTTTATATTATGTAACCGACGTCATGCAAATTTTGTGATATATATATTTTTTTTAGAACCCCTAATTTTTTCTTTTATGTATCGTTAACACTGGGGGGAAGGTATGTGGGGTCAAGAACCGTCAGCCAGCCTAAAATAATATTTTAATACGGAAACACTGTTTCACGGATGGCAACCCAAAAACAGAGCTCGCTGCCAATTCATTACCGACCAAACATTCCTGTTTCTCCGATCTACCTTGGCGGTCGACATTTCTTGATTCCTACTAAATCCTTCTGATATTCAAATCGTGTAATAGTGTAACGTGTTTGCAATAAACTTAAATTATCAACTACATCTTTTCACTTTATCACAACCTACACTATACACATTTATTGGCCGTTATAAAGGTAAGTATAACACCACAAGCCAAAATATTTTAAATATATGTTAAGTATGTTTGGCAAATAAAGTTTTTTTTTATGTTTCTAAATTTACTAGCACACATGACGATATGAGCTAACATAATAAATAAGAAATGCATTATTAGGCTGCTTATGTCATGGCTGTCAAAGGGAACACGGAACTTAGTCGGTAGCTCCACAATTAAAATGACCCCCTCTCCTTTTTACGGCGGAGAGGGGGACGCATAACTTTTCAAATATCGCGTCGGGAGCGGTTACGTAAAATAAATTCGGTTAGCGAAGTTCAGAACCACACTTATAGCGCGTTATCTTTTTACGTGTGTCGGGTCTGTATGGGATTGTATGGCGAGCGCTATTTTGCTTTATATTATCTGTTGATGTGAGTTTTGCGTGTGGCAGCACCATTATGTGAGATGCAAACGTACCCGACGCCGACGACGCTAAAATAAACCAAACTTTATCCATGTCGTTACAGAGTACTATTTTAAGTCCGATGTGATAAATTTGGCCAAACAGAAACGTTTTCGTTTGTGAAATCGAAATTTAGCGAGTAAGCCCCCAGGTATTATAATATTACAAATGAGGATGTTCAAAGTCACACAGTGTGATTCTTTTGAATTATTGTTCTTCCTGTTAATCCCTAAAGCCTTGCAACGTGTATCTCGAACTGTCACAATTCAGATTCCATATAAATTCGCTATTTTTTTAATATATTTCAAAATAAAATACTGCTCGTGGAAGTGGATTAAAGACTCCATTTATTAAGTAAACTTTGGGCATTATGCATGTTTAATGCATCAAAATTATATAAAATTTCTCAATAATACACAAATTTCAATGTTTCATAAATTTGATATTGCAGTTATTATGTGTGTGATTTTAAAAATTAACCAATTTAACACATCCTTGTTCGTAAAAAAATAATTGCTATTCCTTTTTTACTAAAATTTTTAAAAATTTAATTTTTAGTTTTGAAAATTATTTTGATCAAAATCGATTTGGGTTTTACCAAAACTTTATATGATTTGTATTCCATACATTATATTATAGTTCTATATTATTTTATTTTATTTATCAATAGTAAGAACTGTCGGCAGCTGTCTTATTAATGATAATTGCCTAAAAACAATAAAAAAAAAAAATTTCTTCGATTTGTCATTGTCTATGTAAATTTGTGTCAGTGTTACAGGTGACGCTAATGTAACGGTCGTTATATGATTCTTCCTCCCCTATTCTGAAGTAATATTGTATTAACTGACAATATTTGTGTTTTTATCATTCAGTTTGGTATTGTTTTAGTGACCATCACATTTTTATCTCGAAGTTATTCTAATTATTGCACTTCTACTTTTCTTGTGACGTTTCTTCATCATATTGGAAATGTCGCCTTGTACTTAAATAATTACATGTCATATTGACTAAGACCGAAGTATCTTAATTTGTTTATTTTAATAATATATAGTGTTTTACAACATACGCGATATAATGAATGTATTAAGCTGCTTAATATCAACCAGATTAACTTGCGACAGACTAGAAGTACGTGGGTTGGTTCATTGTAGACTTGCGGCCGCTGTCACAAATACCAACTACGCCATTGGTTAGATTGTTTAAGCTTTACTTTAAAAAGAATTTTTTTAATTTTTTTCTAGTTAGTTAATTCCATTTTTGCGTCATATTTTGAAGTCTTGCTTTTACTCATTGTTAATAAAAGACATCACAACTTTTTTCCTTTAAACCCTGAAATGCAGAAACTAATGATGCGTTTCTTATTTCAGATATCGTCATTTAGTTTCAGAATTTAGTGAAGTTCTTTTACTTCCTTAACTGAGCGTTCTCTGTTCCATCATTTAATTAAGGTTGTATTTTATGTCTCAACTCTCCACTGTAACTGTAACACTGTAACGTTGTTATTTATTGCAATCATAATTCATGTTTTAATCGATCAGTTGATTGACTCTCACAAGCGCAATAAACGAGCTGTGAACGAAACAGTTCTATACATTTTACAAGTAGAGTGATAATGGAGAACGACACGGTTTAAACCGTCACCTTTATGTTCGATATATTTGATGAACGAGGTCAAATAACCGCCTATGATATTTTTGTAGCGTGTTACAGATGGCATCTGAGGCGTCTATATTTCGTTCCAACTGAAGGTGATTACTGAAAGAACTTTTACAGTCACTCGTTAATAGGATTAATGCAAAATAATACTTTATTTTTAGCTGGGACCAATAACCATCTTTATATTAAACCAGAACGCTATCACAGAAGGCCATGGACCTTCCCAACCCAGAGAGTGTTCCCATCAAGGTGGAACCAGGGTCCCAGGAAGAGAGTGGAGGTGAGATGCCGTATACAGATATAGATATCTACCTCCCGGATGTGAAGAAAGAATGCTTGCAGTATGCGGCGAGAACTTTGACAGACAGTAAGTTGCAAAAGTAAAAAATATTGAATTTAGAAATTAGATGTTTGGAATTCTTGTCCGTTTTGTAATATTTTACAGACAGGACATCATATTATTAATATTATTCATTTTGCCGTTCTTTAAGGCGTTTAGTATTAACTTTTAAAATATATATTTATATGCTCGGGGCGGCCACAAACAAACATCAACATTTCATAGACGATTCACCCATTTTTATTTCCGGCAGCGATATCATCCCAAAAACAACAGTCAAACTTCTCGGTGTCAATCTATATTCGGACTTTTCGCCTCGGAGTCAAATTAAAAGGACTATAAGCACCGTCCTACATTTCCACCTAAGACAACTCATGTCAGTCCGAAGAAACCTTCCTACATAGGCAACAAAACTACAAATCAACTCTTACGTAGTCTCACGTCTCGCTTAGTGTAACGGCATTTATGCCAGCTTTCCAAAATATCAATCCGACAAACTTCTTATATTACTACAATAGATTTCATATTCTGTGGGGGTATTTTGAAGTCTGTTTTCTCTACATTAATGTTACCTTAATTGTTTAATAATGATGTAGCAGTTATTAATTTATTTAAATGTGTTATATTGTTAAGGTTTTGTGAACATACTTAGAAGCGGGGAATAAATAATTTTCCTTACTTTATTAATTAATGTTATGTTAGGGTCATCGGTTCTTTTATTGATTTCTAATTGTTCCAGTAAATTTAATCTAAAGCGCTTTCTTTCTATGTGCAAGGGTTTAAGTTCATTGTTGTCAAGCGGGACGTGATTATTTACTAAGAGATGTTCTGCGAATTTTGAAAATGTGCTATGTATTATTATAACATCTTATATGTTCTTTGAATCTAGTTGAAAAAGCCCTTCCCGTCTGTCCGATATAAGTAGCGTTGCAATCGGCGTGGTCACATTTTAATTCATATATGCCATATTATTAAGTTTAGGATTTCTACTTTTAGAGTTTTTAAGGTTTGTTCCTATGTTATCATTGGTTTTGAAAGCTATATTTAGACCGCATTTTTTTATTTCTTTTGCCATTTTTATGGATATTGGACCGATGAATTCGAGACATGCAAATTTTTCTATATTTTTATTATTTGCCGGATATATTAAATTAATTTTATTTTTATATTTCTTATTTTTTATAATTTTTTCATTGTTATTTATGTTATATCTATTATTAACCGCGATCGTTTGTATCGTTGCCTTTTCTTTCTCATACGCTTTACTGTCCAAGGGAATGTTAATGAGTCTTTGTACCATGGAATGGTAAGCTGATAATTTATGAGACCAAGGATGAGTTGAATTTGCATTTATTGTAGTGTCTGTAAAAGTTGGTTTTCTAAATATTTCAAAAGTATGTTTATTATTATTCTTTCCAATTGTTAGATCTAAAAAAAATATTTTACCTTTGATCTCATGTTCGACTGTTAAGCAGATTTTTTTATTAACAGTGTTGGCCCAATTAATAAAGATATCAGATATAAGATATAATAGTTGGTGCCTTTCCAACATATTAAGATATCGTCTGCATATCTGACATAGTATATTATATATTTAGCTAAGGGAGACTTAAGAATTATATTTTCAATATGATCCATAAATATCTCCGCTAGAAGTGGACTTAAAAGGGATCCCATGGGAAGTCCGTACAATTGCTCAAAATATGTATCATTAAAAAGAAAATAATTTGTTTGTATGCAAATTTTTATGAGCTGGAATAACTCTTTTCTTATTATTGGGTTGACATTAGATTGTTCTAGGATATTTTCAATTATTTTAAGGCATTCGTTAATGGGGATGTTGCTAAATAAGGATTTTACGTCTAAAGAAATGAATTGACAGTTATGCGGAAGATCAAAGTTTTTAATTTTGTTAACAAGTTCTATTGAGTTTTTGACACTGTAACGTGGTGAAAAATTAGTATATTTTTTTAAGACGAAATTAAGTTTTTTCGCTAAGTTTATTGTAGGAGCATTTATAAAAGATACAACCGGTCTTATTTGAATATTTTTTTTATGAATTTTGGGTTGGCCATACAGAGCAGGGGCTCTTGGGTTCATAACCCTGGCGCTTTTTTTGGACCATTCGTTGGGAAATATGGCGTTACAATTGTTTATGAGGATGTTAACGTTATTAACGATTTTAGTGGTTGGATCTTTCGTTAAGATTTTAAAATCTTCTGGTAACAAGAAGTCTTTTACTTCATTAATGTAGTCTATTCTATTAAGTATTACTATTGAGTTACCTTTGTCGGCTTTTTTATGGTTAGGTCATTATTTTTAATTTTATTCTTAACCTTTCCCTTACTGTGCTAAAAAAATACACGCGTTACGGTGCTGTGTAGTCAATACACATCTCAAAATAAGCGATTTAATATCGGAAAAATATGAATATTCATAGCTAATCGATTATGTTTATTATATTTTATATCAAAAGTGAAAATAATTGTAATTTAATTGCTGAAAACATGAAAAAACCATCGGCAGATGCTAAAGAAACGTGCGAGGGGTCCACATCTAACGACGGTTCGCGGCCAACTGGCGAGCGGCGCGGCTGGCGGCTGTCACAAACACAGCTGTGCGGTCGTAGGTATCGATGGTCTAAATCAAAATACAACTGCAGACGTGTGGATGTCTCATGTTCCCGCATAGCGAATTAAAGCGGGACATCAATAGCGTGACATTTCCTTGCTCACTCTTCGCGTATTTAGTATCACACGGTTGATTGTTTTGGTGTATTTGTTCCCGATTTTCAACAAAAAACTCTGATTTTTAATTGAATTTGAAGACTATGTAATATATTATTTTTTAATTCAGTGCATAAATGTATAACGGAGGAATACCTAAAATCTGAACCCAGAATTTATTATATTTATAGAGTTATTAAAGTTATTAGAAGCAATGTGTAGTAAATACACACCACAGATGAGGAAAGGTTAATTTCTTTCGATGTTTGGATTTCTGTGCTGATAGAATATTTATTATTAGTATTTGTCGATTTGAGTGCTTTCTCTAAAATAACTGCAGTGACGTGTTTTGTTTAGTTATTATTTGCCACTTTGTGCAGAGACATTTCCGTGTCAATAGCTAATGATTCTATCTGTTTTCTCGTTACTTTGCTAGGGGTTTTAAATTTAAAGCCTTTGTCTAGTAAGTTATTTTCTTCCGTTTCGAATTTAGTGTTTGACAAATTTACAGTTTTTTTATAAAATTCAATATTTTTGATTTTGGGCAACTCGGTTATTTTCGCATTTTTATTTTTGTTATCAATTAGATTTTTAAGTTTATTTTGTTGAGTCTTAAATTTTTCAAATATAATTCCGTTAATATGTTCGCGGGTTTCAAAATCAAGGGTATCAAATTCCCGTGCATGAAGTTTAAATGTTAATTCTGAGTGGATAACCTTTATGTAGTGAAGCAATATGTCCCGTTTCCGACAGCACTCCTTAGTTTCTTCCTTCAGCCATATCCTCTGCGCTCTCAACACAGTGGCTATGGCCGCCGTAGATGTACTAGCGGTATATCTGTACGTACTTCGGAATCACATTACACCTCAAGCACTTTTGGTTAAACCACAAATTTTGAACTGTTTTACGATGTCTGAGTTTAAGTCGTCTATATAAAATCACAAGGGTGGCTATATCAGCCACCTTTAATTTATTTATTGTTTTTGTGTTTAATTCGTAGAACTCCATTTAATGTTTTAAAAATTTAATTCAAATCAAATTTAATAATATAATTATTAAGTTCTGCAAGTATTTTTTGGTTTTTGTTATTGTTACAGCTGTTTCGGCTTTCAAGGCCATTTTTAAACTGTGGTTAAGCCATGTTTTGACGACTTATTAATATGATTCTATTTTACCCCCTCCCAAGTTAAAATGATTTATTACCGGTTAAACCAATTTTCTGATAAAAATAATTGTGACAGTAGATTTCATATTCTGTGGGAGTATTTTGAAGTCTGTTTTCCCTACATTAATGTTATCTTAATTGTTTAATAATGATGTAGCAGTTATTAATTTATTTAAATGTGTTACATTGTTTAGGTTTTGTGAACATACTTTGAAGCGGGGAATAAATAATTTTCCTTACTTTATTAATTAATGTTATATTAGGGTCATTGGTTTTTTATTGATTTCTAATTGTTTAAGTAAATTTAATCTAAGGCCCTTTCTTTCTATGTGCAAGGGTTTAAGTTCATTTTTGTCCAGCTGGACGTGATTATTTACTAAGGATGGGATGGGTTCACATAACCCGAAAATGAACGTTGAAATTTGATGAATTGTTCAAATTCTCCGAAACAACCCGTCCTAAGAGATGTTCTGCGAATTTTGAAAATGTGCTCTTATTATTATAACATCTTATATGTTCTTTGAATCTAGTTGAAAAAACCCTTCCCGTCTGTCCGATATAAGTAGCGCTGCAATCGGCGTGGTCACACTTTAATTCAAATATGCCACTATTATTAAGTTACAACCACTAAAATCGTTAATAACGTAACATCCTCAGAACATCATCATCCTCTAAACAGAATGAAAAAATTATAGAATCGGTTAAAAAAAATACTTAGACTTTCAAATGTGGACTACATGACCATCTTAGATCATACGACGCACGAAATTATCCACGGCTATCTTGATTCCTCATTATGTCTTGACAATATTGAAATAAATGTCCCCAATTCCCATTGTTAAAGACACCATAGCATTTTACACCTGAATATTTTCAAAAATAATATCGCCTATTTTAGCCCTCTGACAGAGTGTTTCAGGCTAATAATTATTGATTGTAAAAATAATTATTACCCCTTGTGCTGTGCATAAAAAATCTTGTCTTAAACATTAGTTTACCAAAAAAATAATAATTAATATTTGACAAGTTCTAGTATCTTCACCAAAAAATGTAGACAATTTGTCTCGACGCCATCTAGTGAGAGAGTTAGCACTTACAATGCCTTTCTCATATAAAATAAAATTGGTTGTTTTCAGGTGAAAAAATGTAACAAGCAGTAATTGTTGAATGAAACACTAGTATATATTGAATAATTTCGCGGATAAGAGATAAGCCGCCATAGCTCAGTGGTCAGAGCTGTCGAACGGAAATCGAAAGGACACGGGTTCAAGTCCCGTTTGCGTCATGTATCTTTTATCAGGAGATTTTTCAATGTGGATGAGTGTTTCAGGCTAATAATTATTGATTGTAAAAATAATTGTTTATTTTTAATTATTTTGCAATTTGAACCTTCGAAACTGCTTTTGCAGTTTGTCAGCAGGCACAACACTTTATAAAATAACACGGTTAAGATAATATAACAAAAATATAAATATATAACTGAAAATAAAAAAATAAAAAAACATTAAAAAAATATAGTTACAGTATAAACACATATAATCAGACAAGTACAATTGAAACAGTCACATCGAAAGAATATCCATAATTAGCATACATAGGTAGGTACAATTTACTATATATTTTTATTTTGCATTGTGAATTCCATCAGTACATATAGTATCTGTGTCCAATTAGCTATACAAGGGCCTCAGTAGGGCATCAGTACATATAGTATCTGTGTCCAATTAGCTATACAAGGGCCTCAGTAGGGCATCAGTACATATAGTATCTGTGTCCAATTAGCTATACAAGGGCCTCAGTAGGGCATCAGTACATATAGTATCTGTGTCCAATTGCCATTTCCTTAGATTATATTTGACTTTAGTGGTACATAAGGTATTATTTTTGATTGACGTTGGTAGATTATTAGATATCTTGGGCACAATGTAGTTTAGAGTTCTTTTTACTTGGGAGATGTTTTCAATTTGTATTAGTGTTTCGGATGACTAATTATTGCTAATAATTATTTCTTTCTCCGTATTTATTGGTACATTTCGGAACCACTAATCCATCATTTTGAGTGAATCTTGTGTTATGTTTATGGTAGACTCTTTCCTTATACAAGGAATCCGACGATATAATTTGTTGACTTATGATATTATATAACAATAATCCTCTAACAGGAAAAATATTCAAAGACTTCTGTGTGCATTTGTGTATTTATGGATTAATAATTTAATAATGGAGTTTTGTAACGTTTGTATATAGCTTATATTTGTTTTACATGAATGTCCCCAAGACGTAATTCCATATCGGATAGTGGATTCGGCTAGAGATGAGTAGATTTATTATAAGGTACTTATATGCACAAAGCATTTTATTTTATAAATCCTACTTACTATAGCCCGTAAACGTTTACAAACATTAGTAATGTGTACAGCCCATTTGATGTAGCAGTCAATTGTTACACCCAGATATACACATTATTAGACACATTCAATGGTTCCACAGCAACAGGGCTGTGCAACATTTTTTAAATAATAATATAAATACTTATAAAACATTGGTTTATTATTTCAGTAAATGTTGAAGTAAAAGAAAATAAGCTCGTTGATGTCTATTGATTACAATAAGTAAACGTAAGACGTAAAAGGGTGATCTAATAATATAATTAACTAATTATAGAGATTATTAATTAATAATAAAGTAGAGATGAAATAAACTCACTAATCTTGTGGTTGACGTTTGTGACGGCAGTATTAAATCTACAATGAACAACCCCATGTAATATCATCTGTCGCGTTTTTACATGGTTGGTGTTGGGAAGCTCAATATAATATGTCGCGAAAGTTGTAAAATGTGATATATTTTATAATATACCAATCAAGGGGATTAAGTCTTACTTAATAAATCTAACACGAACCTACTTACGCACAAGGCGAAGCGCGGTAGTCAATTCCAATCTGTTGAAGAAATGTCATGAGAAATTTAGAAGTGGGAGAATTTGAATGACTTCGACAATCGAATTCGAATTGTAATTTAAATGACCAAAAATATAACACAAAGATTTTTTTTTTTTGCCAGTGAGACTATGGCATCCCCAATTGGGGGATGTTGTGAGGCTGAAGGTAAGTGGGGAAGGGAAAGAGGAAGGTGGGGAAGTACCTGGCTATTCAGATCTAGTCACTAAACACGGCTAAAGCCATTTGGAGCAACGTTTCAATTCTGAATGGTGGAATTACACCAGGGCGATATTGATGTAAATAATCATAAAAGTCAATGTTGTAACGTAACATCTGTTCGATGGTGTTTGACTTAAAATGGTAACACTTGAATTAAATGATTTCCTCGATTTTTTTCTCAATTGTGTAATTTCTATGGCTAAATCTTCGCGGGCTTGCTGTCACTTTTTTTGTTGGTTATAATATTTTGTCTTCCCTCGTTTCGTTGATTTAAACAACTTGAACTAAAACAGCCATCCTTCTCATAAAAAATCCTCCAACCACATTACAAAGTAAAAGTAAAATCGAATTACCAGATCGTTACGTAAAAGCATGGATTCCACCGCCATCAAGTTAGAACCAGGAACAAGTGCTGAAGAGAGAGTTCCTGTGATACTTGCGGAAATGCATATGGATTATCGTTTTATCAAAAAAGAATGTCCGCAATCCAGTTCCGAAAGCAATACAGGTATTTCTTTGTTAGTACATACCTGTTACACAGACGCAAAATACGATAGGAAATATATAATATATATAATTAAACTGCAGGTTTTTGCTAGGCTCTAAACACACGCTCATTGCTGATACCTACATATCGATTCTACATAATACGCTACGAGTAAATGAAGACAATGTTGGTATTTCTTATTCGAAGTATGATACAGTTGAATATGACCTGTGGAGAGAGGGCCCCATTAGCTAAGTTGGAAGAGCTGCGCCCCTGCAAGGCGTGGGTCCTGGCTAGATGCAACTATCTTTTTCTCATTTTTCTGTTTCAAAAGTTCCATCTTTAATATTTTGTCTTCAATAATCAAATATAACTATTTGAGGTTTTACTCATTAAGTTATTAAAAAAAAAAAACACAAGTTTCCTTTCTGTTTTACTAAGAAGGTGGGTTTGTTTCTTTCCGAAGTTTTTGCAAAGTTACCGTAGCTTTTATGTTTGGGGGTGACGGTAGAGAGAGACGAGTGAGAAAGGTGTGTGGTATCATAGTGACTTTAGGGAGTAGTCAGTGTAGTTGTAGCGATGACTCCAGACCGATGGTCGATGCTGCTGGTGAAGATAATCTGAGTGGTTATGTTCATCACTGGTGGTGAAGATCATGGTCTTCCAGGTGCTCCAGTGAAATGAAAGCCGGAGGTGCGCTAAATCTCAAGGGCAGATGATAAGAGTGCTAAAGGGCTCATAAAGGGAGCGGCCTGCTCAGTTCGACGTAAATGCCGCGAGGCCTAGGCGCAGACCAGCGAATATGTCTCAAAGCCTATGTGCAGGCCGGCGAAGATGACGCAAGACCTAGGCGCAAATGTGAGTTCTCGCGGAGTCGGTGGTTTGTTGTTTATTCACTCAATGACTGAATTCTGAGAACTGACTGAACTGTAACGCTGCGTGCCTTCATTTATATCACCCGCGTCTACTAGAGCCGGGAACATTCCAGCAGTCGTTAGTTGATAGGTGCGCCTTCGTTATTATTCCACAAAAAATCTCAATATTTCTAGGATTTACCGCGAATTATTTTAGTAACTTGCCGCTATTGATTTTAAGAAGTTGTTGATTTTTAACAAAATTCTTTCAAATCTGTACAAATTTTTTGTTCCGCTGTTTTTTGATGTTTTATAATTCAGATTTGAATTTTCTTCTCGATATTTTCAATTTCCTGCCAAAGGACCAAACCCATTGCGTGATACTCCACAATAAATCTACACATTGTGGTATATTTATGACATTTTCATTTCATTCTGGAATCTGTTTGGCTGTGGTGCTTGTTTAGTGGCAGTGCGTAGTAACTCCACAATTCTCGCATACAGATCGTCGATGAAATCTTTATGAAGGTAATTTTTGCATCCTGACTTTTTCTTTCTTAAAAAAATGATGCTATTACAAAATAAGACATGTTTTGTGCTCTTCACTTTATTGGGTCCAAAGCTTTCGGTTATACCTGTTGTTCATAAACAATTAGACACGGGCCGGTGATCTTTCCATTCACCATCGTATTTTATCGAAATATTTCTGGTAATCTTTTGAATTGTGGCCGTCCCTATACAGTTATCTAAGCAGCTCGTTGTGTATCATTTTTTACAAGTGCATCGTTTATCTAGGATGAACTTATGTATGAAGAATGAGTTTATGATGATTATAAGTATGTCAAAAGTAATGGTCTTTAAAAGAGGGAGTACGAAAACAGTGTGCAGTATATGTGTGAATGAGGAATACTTGGAGCAGGCAGATTAGGATATGTATTTAGCAAGGATGTTAACGAGAGATTGGATGGCTGACAGAGATATTGAAAGAAGGGTAAATGCAGGTAACTCCATAAATTGGGGACTGAACGCTATTGGCGCTAACAAAAAACTGTCGGATGAAGTGAAGTTAGCAGTCCACAATGGATTGCTGGTACCTATTCTGATGTATGGAAGTGAGGCATGGAACTGGTATGGAGAAAGGATTATGTTAGATTGAATTCTGTTGAATTGAGATCCCCGAGGCGTATGTGTGGTAAAACCATATATGATGGTGTGAAAAAAGTGGAGATCCGCAAAGAGTGCAAGGCTGATGTAAGCGTAATGCGTAAGATTAAGAAAGGGTCGCATAGATGGTTTAGGCATGTAGAGTGAATGAGCGAAGAAAAATTGTTATGAGAATATTGATGATAATGTGAATGGAAGCATAAGTCGGGGACGCCCGAGAAAGAAATGGCACGATCAAGTGAACAAGTTACTCGAGTCGTGCCATCTCAAGATTCAGAATTATAGAAGAGTATGTATGAATGTGAATTAGGCAAGAAGAGTGTGTCCGTCCTCTCTGTCGGCGTGATGGTTAGTTAGTCTTCTTCTCGCGGAATAACTTTATTTGTTGATAAAACCTGAATAAGATGATGCAATTGCATTTATTAAAATCCCCTCAACCATTTGGTCGTTTCTTTGTATTATTTGATCTTGCATTTTTACATATTCGAATTTCACTTCATGTGATTTTTAGTCAATTATGAAATACATTTTTAATCATAATTTTATTTCGTATAAAGTAACTCTTTAACCGCCAGCAGGCGTCTTTTACGACCATTAAAACGCTTCTCACAATCAAAATTTCATTTGATATAGATTTAACTCGGAGAAGGGCGACTGTAATTTTTAATGTTATACACTTTTGTTCTCAGCATATCACTATTCGTATTGTGTTTCGTTTCTCCAGGTAATATTGAAACTGTTACCATCAAGGCAGAATCAGGACCCCGAGAAGAAGTTAGAGGGGGAATGCCTTATACAGATATTGACATAGACCTCCCAGATGTTAAAAAAGAATGCTTAGAGCACTCCGAAAAGATTACCAAGATCGCAGGTAGTCAGAATATTTATCCTTTTTTTACAAAATTAAATTGTAGCTCTTGATTCTGTTGTTGCCTTTCACCAGGGCATCAAAAAATAAAATATTATTTATTTTTGCACTGAGTTCACTAGTTAAATAATTGATTAAAGCGTTGGCGGTAAGTAAAACGTAATTAAGGATTGGTAAGGACCTCGACCAGAATATAAATAATTTGTTGTGTTTTCACATTGAATTTATGTATAATTATTCTATATGTCACACATTCCAGAGACATGGAATTTTTGTCGTTGTTAATTTAACATTGTAAAACCCGCTCAACAGTCAAAGAAATTTTTGAGCAGGCTCAAGTAAACAATTTATGCTCTTCCAATGCTTTTATGATTTTACTGTATCTGCTTACATTTATTATATGTTTATAAGCTTTATGCATAATCTTTTTCAGGCGGCTTCCGGAAGACAGGTCCTGGAAATAAACAACACCATTGTCCTCATTGCAACTATTCCTGCAATTACGAATCAGCGTTAGAACGACATTTGCGCACCCATACTCAAGGAAAACCTTTTTCTTGTGCTGACTGTAACTATTCATGCTCTTTAAAGGGAAATCTTAAAAGTCATATGATTACCCACAGTGGTGAAAAACCTTTTTCATGTCCCGACTGTAAATATTCATGCTATCAGAAGAGATATCTAAAAAGGCACATGTTTACTCACGGTGGGGAAAAACCTTTTTCATGTCCCGATTGTAACTATTCATGCTCTTCAAAGGGAAATCTTAAAATACATATGACTATCCACAGTGGTGAAAAACCTTTGTCATGTCCCGACTGTAAATATTCATGCTCTTCAAAGGGAAATCTTAAAATACATATGATTATCCACAGTGGTGAAAAACCTTTTTCATGTCCCGACTGTAAATATTCATGCTCTTCAAAGGGAAATCTTAAAATACATATGATTATCCACAGTGGTGAAAAACCTTTTTCATGTCCATACTGTAACTATTCATGTAAACGGAAGGTTGGTCTAAAACGTCACATGCTTACCCACAGTGGTGAAAAACCTTTTTCATGTACTGACTGTAATTATTCATGCTCTTTAAAGGGATATCTTAAAAGTCATATGATTACCCACAGTGGTGAAAAACCTTTTTCATGTCCCGACTGTAAATATTCATGCTATCAGAAGAGATATCTAAAAAGGCACATGTTTACTCACGGTGGGGAAAAACCTTTTTCATGTCCCGATTGTAACTATTCATGCTCTTCAAAGGGAAATCTTAAAAGTCATATGATTACCCACAGTGGTGAAAAACCTTTTTTATGTGCTGACTGTAACTATTCATGCTCTTTAAAGGGATATCTTAAAAGTCATATGATAACTCACAGTGGTGAAAAACCTTTTTCATGTGCTGACTGTAAATATTCATGCTATCGGAAGAGAAATCTAAAAATGCACATGTTTACCCACGGTGGGGAAAAACCTTTTTCATGTCCCGATTGTAACTATTCATGCTCTTCAAAGGGAAATCTTAAAAAACATATGATTACCCACAGTGGTGAAAAACCTTTTTCATGTACTGACTGTAACTATTCATGCTCTTTAAAGGGATATCTTAAAAGTCATATGAATACCCACAGTGGTGAAAAACCTTTTTCATGTCCCGATTGTAACTATTCATGCTCTTCAAAGGGGATTCTTAAAGGACATATGATTATCCACACTGGCGAAAAACCATTTTTCATGTCCAGACTTTAAATATATTCATGCTCTTCAAAGGGAAATCTTAAAAAACATATGATTACCCACTGTGGTGAAAAACCTTTTCCATGTCCCGACTGTCAATATTCATGCTCTTTAAAGGGAAATCTTAAAAGTCATATTCTTACCCACAGTGTTAAAAAACCTTTATCATGTCTCTACTGTAACTATTCATGCCGTCGGAAAGGAGATCCAAAGAGACACTTTTCTGCCCACGAATTCGTCCTTAATTCGAAAGAAAAAGAATCTTTAATACTCCTACCATCACGTTGAATCACCTCCCGAAGGTAGCTCACTTTCCCGCCGGACACCCTGTATAAGCAGTTTGTTTCCCCTATCCTAAAGCAGTAGTGTAGAATGTGACAGTAACTATTTAGGTATTTTGTGTGCATGAATTAAAAATAAATTGTTTGTGTTAATTCTTTTAGTCTTATATTTTAAAAATACTGTGTATACATAGATTTTGGTCAAAAATAACAAATTTTCTAAAAAAGAAATATGTTATAAGCTAGTTTTGTTTTTTTCATTGCTGATATAACTGAAATTGCAACGTTCTTAGTTTTTAGGCTATATTAATAATGTTATTAAAAAATTCTTATAATAGTCTTTACCTTACCTACGAGTACATTGCATTCACATTTTGATTTGTTTTTTAACACACATATTGATGATTCTATACAAGTTCGAACATACTTGCTTTAATATAAAAGTAAAATTAATATACGTTGATTTATTTACCATTTCAGCTCCAGCTATTTTAAATCTAACGAGAAAAATTATTTTATTTTTTTCTGCTTTACAACAAACATGAATATTTCTTTTATATTATAAGCTTTGTTTAATTTACAATATCATGTGTTGTTATTTGAATTCAATGTGCACTATAGTATTAGTATTTGCATTATTTTTATATATAGTTATGCCATGTGTGGTTAGTTTGCGATATAAAAAATATGTATATTCCTGTATCTTGTCATACTTACATATTGTAATTAAGTGTTAATATCTTTCTAATAGCCCGTAAACGCTTTAATCGTCTAAATAAATAAAAACTGTATATTTAGGTTCGTTTGATCAAAATCTTAAATCCTCAAAATTTCTTCACCGATTGCTTTGAAATTTGGACACAATATGCATTATTTGAATGCGGGTATTTTTTAAATAACTATATTGTATTTATGTCACTTGTGACAGATAAAAAAATGCTTTTTGATCACGGTGTAAAAAACCCTCTAAGGTCAACTAGTACATACACGATATCTCGATAATTATAATTATTGTTTTCCCAATTTATATATTTCACATTACAAGTTTTATAATAAGAGGAAAGGGAACCCACTAAGGCGCAGCCTGTGCGTGGGTAATATAAGTTAATACATTAGATTTTTGTACCTAAAAATATATAACAGTAAAAATAAAATAAAAACAGTAAGCATAGTAAAAAAAACGGTAGGATTATAATTAAAGTTAGTCTAAAGATTGTGAAAGAGGTGCATATTAAAAATAAATGAAAGTAAAAATAAAAATTGTAAGATAATATATATGAATTAAAAGAACATAAAATAAATTAATGGTGTAATTCAATTCATATTTCTTGTAATATTTAGAAAATATGAACCTAATTTCTCCAATATTCAAGGTGAATATTACGAAAATTATGGATAATGTCATTTCATCCTCTATGATTTCCAGTGCATAGGGGAAAAATTTCACACTCACTTCAGCAATCTATTATCTTAGAACACGTACGTAAATATTTGTAACATAATTTTTTTTTCCGTAGGTATATAATATTTATCTATAAAATTTAACATTTTATATCTAGTATATATCTATTTTGAAACTAGTATAATATAATCATATACTATTACATAACCTACGAAAAGCTGCAAACTTTTAGCTTCCTCAACATTTAAATGGAGTTCATCAAATAATTAAAAACATTTGAGTTGACTTTTTACAAAGGTAAAATATTTATACCATTTTTTCAAACCCATGTTCACTATTTCCTCTCCGCTACAAGATCCTTCTCACAGCATCCCCAAAGACGACATAGTGGGAATTTCATCCGTGCATCTCTGTATACGAGTCCACCAGCTGCAATAATAATTTTATTCGGATAATGTTAATGGTTTCTATGCGTTTTGCGAGATATTCATAATAGTCTGCAGCTAGATTATTATAATTACGCACTGAACGTGTTTTGTTCTTCACGTATTTGTTATGATGTTTTATTGTTATTTAGAATTTGTACATGTTTTAGGATTTTACTAGTTCTGTGGGTTAAAACAGGTCCTAAAGGACTCTCAATATCAGAAGGTTGTTTTTAATAAAAGAATGTTGAAATTCACTGAGTTTATTTAAACACATTGTTATACGCGACAATAAATTTTACATGGAAGATTCTAGAATGTAGACGGTATTCAAAAGGGCACAACCAGTCGAGTCGAGACGAACGAAAAAGCAAGAATGGCTCCGCCAGCGGACTGACAGACCGATTTGTTGGGCACAGAATGTTGCCATAATAAGGAAATAATCTTAATTATTATTTTATGCTGTTCGCTGGTAGGTACCGTCTACATACTTCGCCCCCCAGTTGTTAAACGATAAATAAAAAAGAAACATATAGTAGTATACATTAATTGAAAAGGAAAAAATTATAAAGTTGAGAAGTTGTAAGTGATTATAACACACAATTGTACATTTTTTAAATATAATATAACAGGAATTGTTTTTTTAAAAGTATTTTAAATTATCTTCAACTGTTTATCGAAACGTGTTATTTATTATCTCTACATACTAATGGAGATAGTAATATTAAACAAAAATGAGACTGGGCAGTGTTCTCATCCAGTCTGGCATATTCCTTTTTTATTTTCGTTGCAAACTATTGTTATTACATATGAAATGCCAAATAACATTTACACGTTACCATAAACATTTGGATAGAATGGGCCGTTTTCGCAAGATTTTGGTCGCTAGAGGCGCTATTGTTCTACCGGTCCAACTTTTTGTGTTTAACTGTCAGATCCCATACATGTTTTAGGCCGTTTGACGCAATTTAGTGTTTTTAAATATTACAATAATGCCGTCAACCTGTTGTAGTGTTCCTATGTGTAGACATAGGGGTGTTTCCCAAAGATAGAGACTTAAAAGGGATTCATTCCATCAGATCTATAATGGGCACCGACTCTGTAATCTGTAAAGCAGATTATGTGGTCAATGATATTAACCATAACAGTAAGTACATTTAATTAATATCTTACTATAATTCAATATAATATAAAGGTATAGTATAATGAACAAGTAAAGAAACATTTGACATAAAATGCACAAAATTTTATACACAATATTTTGCCTTCTTTCGCAGTTGACATTATTTAACAAACGTACCTAATAACCGTAAATATAAGTGTAGTCAATCACAACTAACATTAATAATTATGGTAGACATAATATCTTATTTCCTTTTTTTAAATTAACCATATTTTTAATTATTGCAATAATTTTATTACACGGTTATCAAACTGTCTGGCACGATATTTCTAGGCGGCTGATTCTTCATTGTTAGCAATCTAATTTACTTTGCATTTCTCGTCCAATGTCTGTGTATCTCGTAATTGTAATTTAATTTTCAGTAGGAGTGTTTTAGGAAAAAAAATCAAATTGTTATTATTTCTTAACGTATACCGTTTTGTATTTTATATCATGCAAGTATGGAAGTTTGAGCCTAATTTTATTTTCAGATGTACTGTACAGGCAAAAGCTACTGAAAGGTGTAGTTCCTTCAATATTTCCCTGGATAAAAGTAGAAGGAAGTAATTTAGAATTAAGAAACAGACTGGAAAGGCATCTGAAACGTGAAAAAACATATATAAATTCTACAAAACCAAAACCACAAGATGAAGCGGCGTTGCCTGTGAATCTAGAAGACCCGGCGTTGTCTGTGAATCTAGAAGACGCGGCGTTGCCTGTGAATCTAGAAGACGTGGCAGTGGAAGTCATATTGCCTTTTGATACTCCGTGTGATAGACCGACTCTAGATAAAGACACTCAGACAGATAGTAAAAAGGAAAGGTTAACAAGAGAATTTTCAAGTCAAACCATAAAACACTCTGAGTTCAGTATAATGACATACAAGAAAGACCCTGCCTCAATTCATGTTTATACCGGTTTAGAGTCATACGAGAAAGTGCTGTTTGTTTTTCAATCCTTCGGACAAGCCTCACACTGTTTAAAATACTTTTATGGTAATCCTCCCAATAATATAAATACATTTTAACAATTTTTTTTAATATTAATGATATTGAGAACTCACAAAACATTTTTGAAATTGCAAGAATGTATCTTATATCTGTTAAAGACGTTTCTAATATTTTTATTACATGGGTGAAATTCATATCACTGCAGTGGAAAGAGCTCAGCCTTTGGACATCAACTGATTTTAGAGACAAATACCCTAACACGAGGTTAATGATTCACGGCACGGAATGTCCAATTAAACGACCTACACTACCGACTGCCCAGCAAGCAACCTTTTCTACCTATAAAAACAGAAATACTGTTTTTTTTTTTTTTTATCATTTATTAACTTTCAAAAATACATTTTTTTAACTATTAAGTCCCGTTAAACTGATTGATATCAGTTTGTCAACGGGTTCTTTTAACAATTACTTTTTAAATACATATACAATTTTAACAAGTACATAAAATATACAAATAATTACATTAGTACAAAAAAATTCTTTCACATAACCATTTTTTAACATACATTTCCTTCTGTGAGTCAATTCACAGCTTTTTAATGAGTTTGGTAACGTGTTGTAAATTATTGGAACGAGGTATTCTAGAGTTTTTTGACCGTATTTATTCGGGTATCTGGGAACTACAAGTCCATCGTTTGCAATCAGTCTTGTATTATGAACATGTGTCACTATTTTATTATGTTCAGATTGAGATGTATGCTGACTCGCAATTTTAAGCCACAATAAAGCACGAACAGATAATAAATATACAGAATTGTATAGTAATGACTTTGGAACGTCATTTCTTTGTTCGTATTTAGTTTTGTTTAATAATAAATTCACCAAAGAATATTGTACATTTTGGACTGAAAGAAGATTTGTTTTTGTTGAATGTCCCCATGAAGTAAAGTACTTATCGGTGCTACTCCTAGTGGCCTCATAAATGATGTGTCGCCAAGCTATGCAGGCTCTGCCAGTGATCGCCAGATCATTGAAAAAAGCAACCTTTTATCCCTGTGTGATGTTGGTGATTCTATTATGGCTGACAAAGGTTTTAATGTCCAGGACATCTTTGCACCATATGGTGTCACCATAAACATTCCTACATTTTTCAAAAAAACAATCAGTAAGAGTGGTAAGTTTTTAGATTCTGTAATGATCTGCCCTTTCTACTTCAAACTTTTCCTTCTCTTCTTTCTACGATAAATTTTCCTTAAGTCCAGTAGGTAACTTTTCCATAAGGCTTTGGTTATATATATATCCGGGGTAGGAAGGTCCTCCCTGCCGTCTTTTCTTTATTACACACCCCTTCAAGTGTGTACATCCTAGTTTGTCTACGTGACGTACGACCTTGAACGTACTCATTTCACGTGACGGTTCAGTATAAAAAGGCTTCACCGAACGTTGTGTTGGTTTTTTGTTTCTCGGTTTAGAAACCTAGTTATTTATGTATGTGTGGTATCCCTTGGTTCTTTTGAGATAGAGTGAGTTGAATCCATTACCGCTGTGTTTTAAAACCATTTTAAAAACCTTATCTTCTAAGTCGCCTGCTCCCCCCCCCCCCCACTAGCTACTCGATTCTACCTATCGTAGGGTAATGTGAATATAATAAAGTGTTAGATTTTATATATGTGATATACATACGATAAATTTATGGTGTTAGTTGTCGGCGCCATCCATGTATATATTTTAGGAGGGGAAGGAGAGGAAAGGAAATGAATTTTTTTCAAGCTAAAATTGACTCCTCCTCTTACCAAACAAAACTGATGGATGATAATTTGAGCAAGGCGATCGATATCTGCGTGTCTGGATATCACAACCGGCCGGGTCTCCCCTTGTTCCAAATCGGCAACCGTCACGCCAGAATAAAGAAAACCAGGTCTCATCACCAATTTCAGAATTGCCCCAATCTCATACACCTCCAGGATAACCTACTTTACTGAGTGTAGAAGGGGAAAGCCATGACATCCCTTGTCACGAATCTAGTCGCGAAAATGTGACACGTAAGGTCCTAAGTTACGAGCCACCTCTAGAAAACATTGTAACTCCCACGCCGTCGGGGATTTACATCCCTTTCTAGGTCAATACATAGATAACACACGACGATCTTGTCGACATTTAGCCTGCTTTTTAACGATAGGTTGTGTGCCTACCCATTCAGCCAATTATCATGTGAGATATATGTAAGGTCTACTCGAAATGCCAAATTTAGGATGAGGACTGTCTGTATTTTTATATTCGGTTCTAGTAATTATTTTATGAGGTTACTAGCATCCTCGTGTATTAAGTATGGGTAACTCCTACTGAATACCTATCCTCTCAGGTAGGTATAAACGGATAATTGGTTTGATTTTTGCATTTAATTTAAAGAGGCTGCCTACCTCTCGAAAGGTACCTGTTGAGAAAAGTTGTTCGGTTGGTAGTTTTATTTCGGAGATTACCATCTCCCTCTTTCGACTTTAGATTTGTTTTTGTGCATCCCAATTCGTAACTTAGAAAGTTAAACAATAGATGAAAAGTATTAAATTAGAAAGTCAAATAACAGAAGAAAAGTTTTCATTCTGTTTTGTCTGGTTGCATCCGATCGCTTTCTATTTGGGCGGTCATACGCTAGCAAAACTTCCCCTTTGACTGACTGTACCTGCGTCTTGTCCTATATATGAAAAGGTCGTTGACTCGTCTCTCGCTCACAGCTGATTGACGGTTCGCCTAGCACATCCCTGTTAATGATAACATTATTTGGGCGGCAGGTGTCGTAAACTTAGTTCCTGTACCCCGGTTGTATCCGTCTTTTAAAAAGGTCCTCTGAAATTTAATAAATAATATAAAAACTCACCCAGTTAGTCACCTCTCATTCTCAGCGTGAAGCTTACCTGGTTACACTATATAGCTAAATCACTTTAATTTTCGACCTCCTCCCTACGCTTATAAAAGGGTAATTAAATATTCCTGTAAATAAAATTGTACCTCCCTAATCTGTCAGGATTCGAACCCACAGTTAATAATTTATTTGATTCTCTGGTTTTCGGTCTCCGTGGATAGAATGCCATCTCGCCAAATCTATAACTTAGCCCGATTAAACACTCCCTGCCTTTATACGTTCACTCTGTTTTAAAAACGCAATCATTATTTTTATTATTTTCATGTTTTTAAGACAAGCAATCTAGTTCGAACTGTATACGAAATCACGTTTAAATCAACACAACTTTATAACACAATCGCGATTGCACAACACCTGGCACCCCTGAGGTGGGTTTTTACAAAACGGCGCTCTACAAATTACCCAATTATTATTATTGTCATTATTATTAATTGTTTTCTCACTGAGTCCAATCACTTTCACTTCACACAAAACCCGGTTCAATAATATTTCACTTTAATTCAGAAACCAACAAAGCTTTCCAACATCATCTGAACTCACTAACCAATTGCAAACTCACACATCACTTCTGGCTTGCATTCACCTCTCGGGGCTGTCAACGTATCCGAATTCCAGACTCGACTGTCTCTCCGGTCTCTCCTTTCCCGTGGGAATCTGTTTACTCCAGGCCTGTCTGTCAATAAATCTTCCGTCGTTGTCTAAACAAAAAAGGTTTTTTGAGCACGTTCGTTTATTATTTATCGTTTATTTTTGTGGATATTCAAAACATCACAATTCTCACGGCCAAAAGCATTTTTGTTGTTTGTTTTTGGGGTGTTATGCCGTGTTGCGCTAACTCCTTCTTTAGCCGACGTTTCGGACAGCGTTGCAGTGTCCATCATCAGGGCAGATCCGGTATATCCGAAGATGTGTAAATTTTGGCTGTCGAGTTTGTGCTTATTTGTTTGTGGCCTGGGGCCGTCCAAGTGCGAAATGCCAACGGAAGTGGCGACATCTTGTGGCGAATTCTGAAAGCACAGTATTTACGTTAGCCTGGGGCCCGTCCAAGTGCGAAATGCCAACGGAAGTGGCGACATCTTGTGGCGAATTCTAGAATTAGAAAACCGTTTGACAGTAGATGTACCCAGTATCAAGGTATAAATCCAATGGTTTTATATTGTATTATTATATGGTATTGGAGTATACTTAGACATGTTGGAGTTAGCGCAACACGGCATAACACCCCAAAAACAAACAACAAAAATCACTAGGAGTGTTTTAAAAAAATGACAGAAAAGTTGCTAGCAAAAGGGCGCACATAGAAAGAGTAATAGGACTTTTAAAAACATAAAATTTTGAAATCCCCTATGAACTATACCGAGACAATACTTTCATCGGATATAATATTTATATGTTGCATGTTGTGTAATTTTAGATCAAGTATAATAGGTAAAGATGCTTAATAAATTGTATGTAAAAAAAATGAGTGTGCTTTAGACCACACGAGTGAAGTAAAACTTCACTAACTTATGCCGAGTACACGCTGTATATGATGCTAAAATACGAAATACGGTAGTACTCGTTAGCTAGCTCTAGCTCCTTCTCCTTCTCCCACCTCCGATCACCGTTTCATCGATTAGCGTTGGCATGTGATTTTTCGTAACGCTTTTGGTAAGGCACCAGTTTATCCCCCAAGCGTCGAGCGTGCGTAAAGAAGTTTTACTTCAAAAACTGTTAATGTAAATATTGTTCATATTTTAGATTATAATAAATAAGATAACTTAACTTAAAATAAGATAACTTCCCGAAGAGCTCATCCATCAGCACGCACGATTTAACCCTTCTTTGAAGTTCCTTTTGTTATATGTATTAAACAAATGTGTTAAGGGACGTACTTGACTTACTTTAACCAGTAATTCCTGACATTATTTGGAATAAAAACCGTTTCTTTTAATTTAAAAAATTCTTTTATTTCTCGAGGTCAATATGAAAAGAACAAGATTACAGACATAATATAAATGTGTCGTAAAACATTTACAAACATTATACACATAGAAGAATATATCAGTACAACAAATAATTAACATTATACATAAATTATTTATTGTTTTGGCATTTATTTTATTTTTTTTTACATCCTAATATTATATAGTTATGTTGTAGCATTGGTCAACGCGTGAGCAACTTTGTGAACCGTCAACCTGTTAAAATAAAGACAATAAGATTACCAACTTAAATATGCAAATAGTGCAGAATAAAAACATAAATAAGTAAGTTTGTCAAATCAATGCCTTCAGAAGGCAAAACAGCTGCCATGCATAGTAATAGATACACTTAGTAAAACATTTAAAATCCTATTTTATTTAAAATAATTATATTAAAAATAATACAAGATATTATTTTTCCAATAATAATTTTGGATGACATGTATTTATATTACTACTTATTTACATTCTGTAGTCATTGGAGGTTGTCCACCACATACCCGCCCTGGTATAAGTAACATAAGGTAGAACTACAAATACGTGGTTGCAATGTGCATTGCCGGCTGCACACTCGCATTGGCATTCCAATATAGTGTTACAATTAGGTATAGTGTATATAGACAGCATAAGAAAGATGTTTCCGAAGCACACTTTCCTAAAATATAGGTTGTGCCATTTTCATGTGCACTTCGAACACATATTGTTCAGAATACATACTTAACGCTTTGTCGGTGTTCTTCAAACTGAAACACTGAATTGATGTAGTTCTTCCCGCGTCAGTGCTGGAATATTAGAGGCCATGTTGATGTCTTGAAAATCTTCCGGCTTCATTTCCAAGACATCTTCGTCTGCAACGGATTGAAATTATGAAGTTTATCATAGTCTTCGAGTCTTAAATAAAACGCATTATGATAATAACTATTGATAAATTAGAAAAGAAATTATCGTAGGTAATATAAATAAGCAATTTATGTAGTTCTTCCCGCGTCAGTGCTGGAATATTAGAGGCCATGTTGATGTCTTGAAAATCTTCCGGCTTTGGCGTAACCATTTCCAAGACATCTTCGTCTGCAACGCCAGCAGGATTGAATTTGTGAAGTTTATCATAGTCTTCGAGTCTTAAATAAAACGCATAATGATAATAACTATTGATAGAAAAGAAATTATCTCGGCAATATAAATAAGCAATAGTGGTGTATTTACTAACCTTTCTACGAGAATTGATTTTTTACCAACAGTTTTGGCATTACGTCCTTTCAATTGGAAAATAGTCCACTGACCGTAATTTCTGTGCATTTTACTTACAAATCGAGCAAACTAGGTTTGTTCGAGAAAAACAAATAGCTATCGAAATGACAGATCATTGGAAGACAGAATAGGTAACAGGAGGACCGGTAAACACCAATTCTTGGATATTTTGAAATCATTCAGAAAACGGCCCATAGCAATGACAAATTATTACAAAATGAGTTTGCCACAGACAATCAGTAGTTGAAGTAAATAATCATAACTGTCAACAGATCTTGAAAGTTCCTAATTGACATGAGTTTGTTCGCTGTTGTTTTATGGCAGCACTGAAATATCTCCAGAAACTGGATTTTTTTCTTAATTTTGAAATTTCTATGGATATAAATCCGCGTGCAACGCGTCACTTTTTTGTTGGTTATGTTATTTTGGCTTTACTCGTTGCGTCGATTTGAACTTTGAATGAAAACATTCCATCCTTCTCCCAAGAAATCCCTCGACATCATAAAAAATTAAAGTGAAACAGAACTACCAGATCCTTACGCAAGAGCATGGATTCCACCGCCATCAAGTTAGAACCAGGCACAAGTGCGGAAGAGAGTGTTCCTGTGATACTTATGGAAATCGATAAAGACTATCTTTTTATCAAAAAGGAATGTCCGGAATCCATTTCCGAAAGCAATTCAGGTGTTTCTTTTTTTTTAATTCTTGGTACATAACTGTTACACAGACTCAAAATGTGATTGGGAATAATTATTAAAACTGTAGGTTTTTGCTTGTCTATAACGACATGCTCACTCCTACATATCGACCTAAGCTACTCTTCTGGGTTATGTTACTAATATTCTAATTTATGTTTGTGATTTGGCAAAGTCGTGAGGGGTGCCTGGGAAGAGGGTTTCGGTTGTCGTTAGGGACTGCTGTAATTCATACCTTGAAGAGTCCTGCTCTAAGTGAAGTAGAAAAGGTAGACGCCGGTATAGCCGTTTTTCACAAAGCCGAGTCAGTGAAACGACGCGTTCTGATGAAGTCGACATTAACTATAAACAGTAGAGAGATCATGGATAGTGTCACGCAACAACATGAGTGACATTATGCTCAAATGCTCTCAACCGTTCAGAGTTAATGTGGACTTCATTAGAACGGGTTGTTTCACCACAGTTTGTAAAAATTGATGCGGAAACATTAATTTCTTTCAGTTTTTTCCAAAGTAGTGCCAATGTATTGTTTTTCGTTTCTCCAGGTAATATTAATGTGGAGACTGTTACCATCAAGGCAGAACCAGGATCCCAAGAAGAAGTTGGAGGTGGAATTCCTTATACTGATCTTGACATAGACCTCCCGGATGTTAAAATGGAATACTTAAAGCGCTCTAAAAAAATAAACCTGACCGCAAGTAATTCGATTTTTTTATATTAAATTTAATCGATTCTGGGGTGGTGGTTTTTCACCGGACCATTATTTAACAGAATTTAATGTATTTGGGTTCTGACTAGGAGTTGGCGGTATTATTTTAGTGTGCTTAGGGGTTAAGGTCCTCGATTGCGAGTTTTATTTAATTAATTTATTGTTATTACGCATTTAATTCATAAGAATAATCTTGTGGAACGTTCTGGAGTGGTGGATTTTTTACTTGTTTATTTTCTTCTACCAGAGCAGTTAGTGAGCAAGTTCGCAAAAGTTCTCTTAATTATGCTGTATCTCCTTGCACTTGATATATATTTATCTAATTTTTATCTTTTTCAGGCGGATTGCTAAGGGCGCGTCCTGGGGAAAAACAATATTCTTGTCTTCATTGTGACTATTCCTGCTCTCAGAAGTCGACGCTTGAACTTCACCTGTGCACCCATGCTCGAGAAAAACTTTTTTCATGTCCTCACTGCAACTATTCATGTTCCAGAAAAGTTAGTCTTAAGATTCACATGTTTACTCACATAGAAGAAAAACCTTTTTCATGTTCCAACTGCAACTTTTCCTGTTCTACAAAGGGGCATCTAAAAATTCATGTGCTGAGACACAGTGGGCAAAAACCTTTTTCATGTCCTGAATGCAACAATTCCTTCTTTACAAAAGGAAATCTTAAAAGTCACATGTTAACCCACAGTGGAGAAAAACCTTTTTCTTGTCCTGAATGTAACTATTCCTGCTATAAAAAAGGAAATCTTAAAAGTCACATGTTAACGCACAGTGGAGAAAAACCTTTTTCTTGTCCTGGATGCAACTATTCCTGCTACATAAAAGAAAATCTTAAAAGTCACATGTCTACCCACATTGGGGAAAAATCTTTTTCATGTCCTGAATGCAACAATTCCTTCTTTACAAAAGGAAATCTTAAAGGTCACATGTTAACCCACAGTGGAGAAAAACCTTTTTCTTGTCCTGAATGCAACAATTCCTTCTTTACAAAAGGAAATCTTAAAAGTCACATTCTTACTCACATGGAAGAAAATCTTTTTCATGTTCCAACTGCAACTTTTCCTGTTATACGAAAATTAATCTTAAACGTCACATGTTTACTCACATAGAAGAAAAACCTTTTTCATGTTCCAACTGCAACTTTTCCTGTTCTACAAAGGGGCATCTAAAAATTCATGTGCTGAGACACAGTGGGCAAAAACCTTTTTCATGTCCTGAATGCAACAATTCCTTCTTTACAAAAGGAAATCTTAAAAGTCACATGTTAACCCACAGCGGAGAAAAACCTTTTTCTTGTCCTGAATGTAACTATTCCTGCTATAAAAAAGGAAATCTTAAAACACACATGTTTACCCACAGTGGGGAAAAACCTTTTTCATGTCCTGAATGCAACAATTCCTTCTGTACAAAAGGAAATCTTAAAAGTCACATGGTAACCCACAGTGGAGAAAAACCTTTTTCTTGTCCTGAATGCAACTATTGCTGCTAAACAAAAGGAAATCTTAAAACACACATGTTAAAACACATTGGGGAAACATCTTTTTAGTGTTCCGACTGCATCTTTTCATGTTATATAAAGGGAAATCTTAAAAGTCGGGTGACTTTGTGACTTAAAATCAAATTTTTATTTCTCCTTCGTGGGTACGAAGGAGAACCACCTTTTTCGTCTCCCTACTGCAACTGTTCAGTTTCACAAAAGTCCTCTTTTAAACGTTACATGTTGATTCACAGTGAACCAAAATCAGATTCGTGTGTAACTATTCGTCTTTCGTAAAGTTTGCCGGATATTCCTTACATATATTTGCTTAAGATACAGCACGCTGCCTTAGTTCTTGTATGTTCAATAAACCATTTTGCAAATTTTACAGGAGGCGTTTTTTTTGTTTTTACAGGCAAATTCTAAATAATTCTCGGCTTTGGTCATTTCATTTTATACATATGTATTACAGGAAATGTTGAAACGTCTAATTTCGAAGTTTGAAGCTATAATATGCCCATATTATGACTTTAAAGGTGGATATTGAACATTGGTTGAAAATAATGTTTAAGTTTTTTGGATATTGAACACATTGTTAGAATATTGAACAATTCGGCGTGCAAAACTTTGAGATATTTTATGTTCAATAAGCCAAATAGTGGTAAATTGTACGTACAGGGTGATTTTCAGATTTCAAACAATTTAATTTTATCTTGTAAGTAGTAGTTGTCCTAAATTATTACTTTAAATATGTACACAAACAGCGTTCTTCAGGTAATTGTCAACAAAGGCGACACTTTTTAAATCATTCAAATATTATGATTAAGGTTATATAAGTTTGAAAGCGTAACTATGTACAAAGATACGTCTTAATGATGTTTCGTATGAGTAAGCTGTGCATTATTAAACATACTAATTTCGGTTGTCGGTGCATGCGTGATGTGAAATATTCATATGTGTAACAACATACGGTAAAATTATTCAATTTTTTGTATTTCTTGGGCATTAACTATGTAACAATTTCTAGACATTTTGTTTTGAAGAGTTTTATTTTAAATGTACATTTACATTTAAAATAAAACTCTTCAAATAAAAAATTATTCAAGTTTAAATTTCATTTTAAAATTGGAACTGATAAGTATTAAATCATATCAGACAAACGAAAATGTGGGTACCAAAATTATTTTATAAATTATATACATACATATATTTGGAGGGCTTTCGCTTTGTTTTTTTTTAATTATATTTGTTATTTTTCAAGTTTACTTATTTTCGAATAGTATTTTTTTCCTTTTATATGACATTATATTATAACGTGAAGACATTTTTATTTTTTTATAAATAATAAATAACCCGTGATTTGGGTCATGGGTCCGCGCCAGAATAGTAATAACTTGTTAGTTGTGTACCTAGTTAGTTTTATTGTAGTTCTTTTATAAGATTGTATTTTTTAGTAAGCGCCCCATGGTTGAATTTGGCAGCCACCTCTGGTCAGGAGCTCCAATGTACCTAAAAAAACCCCTCGACTCTGTGCAGAAACGGGCGGTCCGCTTGATAGATTCTCCCGCCTTAACAAGCGGACTGCAATCTTTAGAGCACAGGCGTCGGGTGGGAATGCTATCCTTGTTCTATCGGTATTTCAATGGAAGATCATTGATCCTCTCGGCACCAGCGCATAGTCGGGAAACCCGCCAAACGCGCGCCCAACATATGTACACAGTTGACATTTGTCACATGAGAACGGGTCGCTTCTACGACTCTTTCCTCCTTCCTACAACATGGGTCTCTTCAAGACCCACGTTCACTCCTTCCTCTCCTCAAAAAGACCCTCCACAGAGCATCTTCAAAGATGACATAGGCCCTGAGAGAAATTATTTTCCTCAGGGCCTCCTGTGTGGAGTTAATGTAAAAACAAAAAATATTTATATTTTTTTGGTTTTTTTATCTGACTCCTCACAAGAGTGTACGGTCTCTGTACGGTGCACACCAACAAAATAGGAACTAAATCGCCACCTGGCTGGGCAACGTTGTGAGGCGGGTCACAGCCCTCCGTTGTGTTTTTTTTTTATTTTTATTTTTTTATAGTGAATACCTCACAAGAGTTCCAACTGCTCCCGTCTCCCGCTCCCGTATTAAAAGAAACGATAAAGAAAAAAAGGAATAAAAATTGAAGCGAATAAATATTTTAATTATATTTTTGTTAAAAGAAACGTTAAAAGTAAAAAAGGAATAAACATAAAAGTGTACAGATATTTTAATTATATTTTTATTAAAAGAAACGTTAAAAGTAAAAAAGGTATAAAATTAAAAGTGAACAGATATTTTTATTAAAAGAAACGTTTAAAGTAAAAAAAAGGAACAAACATAAAAGTGAACAGATATTTTAATTATATCATTATTCATTAAAAGAAACGTTGAAAGTAAAAAAGGAATAAACATAAAAGTGAACAAACACTAACTTTTATTTATTAGAAGTAACATAATTTAAGTGTTCCTGGAAAAGTTGACTTTTTAAAATTGTTTACTTTTTATTCCGGGGTATTCTTTTTTTTCTTGGTTTTTTATTTTCTTTTGGCTCATTTTTTTTTGTTTTGGCACTTTTATTTGTTTCTTTACGTACTTTTGTCTGGGTCTTTATAAAGATGGTCCCTGGAAGTTTCGTGTTGAGATCTTCAATATTATGTTTCACTTTTGCTATTTTGTTTATGAGAATTTATAGATGTTCCCGAAATATTTTCAATTTCTGGTTCGGGGTCTTTAATTTCAAACTTTCTTAATATTGCTTGAAAATATATTTTGTCAACTTCTGGCATATATTTGTACATGCTTTTTATATCATCTATTTTCTTTTTCGAAATAGAACTGGTAGAAGGCTTTAGTTGAATACTGGACAAAATTTTGATAGAATTTTTTAGGTCCAGTATATCCCTGGATGTAGTGTCTCCAGAAAACCGTGTTTTATAGGAGATAATATTCCAAGCACTTTTATTGTAAGCAATGAATTTAGTTTTAAAGTAAAGGATTTGAGAAAATGAAAATTTCATTGCTTCTTCGTGAAAAGACAAAAAATCAGAACCTTTTAGTTGAATGAATTCAAATTTGAATGATTTGGACTTAATTTTTATCAGCGATCTTAGCAATGATAACGGACTAAATATTTCAATGTGTCGTAGATGCCTTTCAATAAGACTATGCGCAATGTCAACTTCTTGGACATTTCCATGTCCGGGCTCTGAAAATTTTTGTTGGATTTCTGTGATGTTGCCAGAGTGAGCAGACTTCAAAAAAGAGAGCAATGCCATGCTCATATGTGAGTTTCTATTTTGCGGCACACAACTGTCTGACCATAAAACCAATTTGGTTACTTGAGACGGCAAACTTTTCACTACCTCTTTAAGTATTTTCGTCAATGCGCTGGCTATGTCATCTCCACTCCTGCCATTTGAGGTCTCATCCCAGATACTGTTAAAAATAACATTATTTGAACTGCAATGGGCAGTCAAATTATATACAGTTAATTTGCTCTTATAAAACATACATGATAAGTTAGCCATTGGAAGACTAAAAATATTTTCCAAGTCATACGTAATGACTGCCGATGATGGATTGCTGATAAGATCTCTGTCTTGTTTACGCTCATTGTAGCCTTCATCCTTTTTTAATAAATGCTCTTCATACAATTGCTTACGTAGTTCATCCGGAACTATTGCAGCACGGAACTCAGCACACAAATCACAAGCATCTTTCTTTGGTTTAAAAAACGAAAGATTAAATTTTTCATTAAAGATCTTTCGGTACATATGTTCCTTCACAGGCTCACAATTTCCTTGCGCATACAGCGCATACATTTTAGAAATACTCAACGACCTATCTAAATATTTCCTTTGAGATGACGCTCTACAAAAATGGGAATCCTCGGTTGGAAAGGACGAAATATGGTTGATAACTTCATCAACTTTTTTGTTGTCAATGCACTTCTTGACGTATTTTCCCTTCGCTGGTGTTGGTGCCACCGCTCCTCCTTTCTGCGTCCAGTTTTCGTAGAAATGATAAACCCTCCTTTGAGAAATATTTAAAGTCGCACAAAAAAATCGTTTGCACACTTGCAGCTTCTCCGAATTCCTCAAGAAAAAGTACTTAAACGAAAATTTTTTCCGGCTTTCTTTTTCATCAGTTCTGATTCTGTTCGGTTTTTCTCTGCTGGTATATGCGACGTAGAACTGCTTCTTCTTTGCATCAGAAAGAGTGTAAAATTCTGCCCTAATTTGCTCCCGATCATTTTCATTAAAGTTTTGGTGACACAAATTTACGCATGTTAACTCACACCCAGGTTTGACAATTTTAGCTTGATGGATTTTTCCTTTCACATCGATGTACTCTTTACCGCTTTCTCTTTGTTTTTTTCTGACGTTTTTCGGCCATGTTTCGGGATTTCTGAGTCGCTTTCTTGTTATGTTTTTTTTTTGTTCTTGCGTGATTTCCTGGATTGCGACTTGTGAGTGTAAATCTTGGAACATTGCATCGATGGAAGTATCACTAGTTGGTATACGTATTATATCATCATCTATAATAATGAATTCATTTGGATATTGAAGCTCTTCCGGATTATGACGACGTCATCATCGAAAGTAAGTTTTTTTTTTTATTTCTTCAATTCTGAAAAAAAAGTATAATATTAAGATAAACTAGATATGTAGATATTAAGATAAACTAGGGGGAGCTCAAATTTCTAACATCCCGCGGGATTTTAGAAATTTGAGCTCCCGCGGACATGCGTGTATATTATGAGTAGATATAATACGACAAACAAGTTTATGGAAAGGCGGAACAGACACTGAAATAAAAAAATTTAAAAAAATGTGCCGAAATTATAAGCTACAAAAATTACTAGTTTCGGTGGAGGGGCCTGAGGTCGTCAGTCGTTTGAAAAATTTCACGGAAAACACATAACTGAACATTGTTTGTTCAACACAATTTATTTATTGACCACATATTTAACATAATACGTTTTTAATGATAAAGTCCACAAATTGGTTAATTTTATCTTTAGAATATTTAAAACGTATTAAAATAAACAAATTACGAATAAAAATAACTAATTTATTATGACTTGTTTTACGTAAAGAACGAAAGGTGTAATAAATAGTTTAATTAATAAATAATAAATGGAGCATCCTGTGTATATGCCTAGCAAGTTCAAGAAGTACATGTAAAATATATTGGAAATGCGTATAAATAACATAATTTTAAGACTTACCTTTATATTTGAGCCACTGGTCTAAGGTTTGTTGATTCTGGAGTCGGTGAAGTCATTTTTCACTTCAATAACAGCAGTTTATTCACAATTAAACGTATTTTTAATAGAACAATGCGCAGCTCTGATGGCAGTTCGAAAACACTTAAAAACCAAGATGGCCGCTAACAATCCTAAAGCCGTAACAAGCCGACTCCTGATTGGTTGAAAGTGAATATTGAACATGCAAGAACTCAAATTTCGGCACGACTAGGCAGAACGTTGAACAAATATGTATGAACTTTTTTAAAACTATTCTATGCATAACTTTGAGTGTTTGAACGTTCAATATACAGAATATTGAACATACAAGAACTAACACATTGTTCCGTGAGTGGATATTGGCACTCGAGAAATGCTGAAAATAGCAGTTAAAAACCGAAAAATTTGTTTTTTTTTAGCTACATTAATGCGTAATAGGCTAATGAACACAATGGCATTCATAACTCAGTTTTGCTAAAAAAGGCTTATTGAACATACAAGAACTAGGACAGCGAGCAGGCATATTCACTGAATAGGTCGAAATTAACGGGTTCTCTCACGATAAACGTTTAGTTTTTTCCCCTTTGAAGCCAACGAAGCAAATTATTAAAATCATTAATTAAGTTGCACATATCAATGGTAATATTTAATCTAATAATTTTGTTCTTATTAAAAATTTAGGCGTATTAGATCTATCAAAAAATTTTAATATAAAAATGCAAAAATCAGCCATTTTAAATACATATAGGAATACGAAAGATTTTAAAAATATTTATGTTGAGGGATCAGTAGGTTTTATAGGCCCTGTTAGGAGTAGGAGTTTTACCGAGCCGAACCCTCTGATATGAAAATATCTGGAGTCGGTGAATTATTTTCCCGTTTGATCTCTGTAGAGTTTACGTGTTGTTCTTGTATTGTTTTGTATTTATTTTGCTTATATAATGCACTTGCATAATGTTGATTGACTAGATGAGCATTTGTGGAAAAGTGTGTGGAAGAGTTTAGCTTTTCCTATGGGGAAGATTTAACCCGGACATAAAGTCGGAATTTTATAAATAAATTATCATACCAATGCGCCAAAATTCAATAAAATATTAACGGTCGTAACTGGGGACCGATGTCAGGAACTCTGTCTTACTGGGTCAACATTCTACCTCCGAGCTTCAAAGAACAATTTTTTAATGACATTTCGTTAGCGTTATTTCAATTTAATTAATAAAAATATAACCGGTAATGAATTCCTTATTTTTTTGCTACCTTCTTTTTGTAAGATTATAAGTTTCTGAGGCATGGAATAAGACGAGGAGTGTGTGCTTAGACCAAGTTGTTTGGCGGTCCGTCCTCTCTGCCCATCCCTGCGGTGAAACGGCGTGATGGTTAGTTAGTTATTAATAAGGTTCTCCCAGAATATATTTTGGTTACCTACATAGATAGTGTCTCGGACATTCCTTTGCGATCTTAATTTATTTATATGGGGCAACTATTGACTTTAATACAAATCTAGAATGAATATTCAACTTATCAGTGGTTTGGGGTTCGATACCCATTTGCGATCGTTACCTTTTTGTTTCGCTGTATTTTTCATGTTTTGTTAAGACGTATTAAAATAATCTACTCTGTTAAAAGATATTTCCTTTTTATAGTTTTTTTTAAATAAAATTTCACAATGATTTCAACATAATTCTATGAATAAAATATGTTTCTTGAACTTTCAATTAAGAATACTTTTTGGCTGTTGGTTGTTGGATACGAGATAGAACACAAGTCGACAATTCTTTCATAAATAACGGAAAATAATTAATCTTCCATTTTTATGATACTTTACTGACTTACTTTTGTATTATATTAACTGTTTGTTTCTCACAAATGTATAAATATAAATATTGAAAATTTTAAATAATTTTTCACTTAAGTAGACTTTGCCTTCCAATCACAATTCCCAATTTGAAACTCCCACCACTTCTAAACCTTCCACCTTTTTCCTACCCCTCCTCCCTATAGGTGATGTACAATGATTTTTTAACTTTAGTGTTAATCTAACCCTGATGATGTGAACATCGTTCACGAAACATGTAGATTGTGTATATAAATAAAAGTGATATAAACAAAGTTATTTGTCGTTTTAGTAAACCTATTATACTATTAATTACGTATAAATAACTACAACAGTTTTCTGTACTGTGCATAGACTAAATTAGACTAGACACGGCATATCCATTGAAAAATGAACCCAACACAATTTTGGTTTGATTCACGTGCACATTTATGAAAAGTCCCACGCATTGTTTATTTCATCATTCACAACTTTTGCCGATGATACTGTTTTGCTATTTTACGCTAAATCTTGGGATGAAGTTTGTAAAACGGCAGAAAATGGCCTTCGTACTGTTAAAAATTGGCTTGATGCTCACATATTAAACCTAAATACAGACAAAACCAAATTTTTAACATTTCGAATATCAAATAAGCTCTTACCGTCTCAACAAAGCCCCAACCTACACAGCTGCAACCCCGTAATAACCCCATGTACTTTTCCTTCTATAAGTAGAGTTGATACTATTAAATATCTTGGTATTCAAATAGACAATCTTCTTAAATGGAATGTTGGAATGTTGCAAACCTAACGACAAAACTGAGGAAACTCATATATTTTTTTAAAATGTTAGGGATATTTTAAATAGAAAACAACTGAAACTAGTTTACTGTGCTTTTGTTCAATCGTCTCTGGAATATGGTATTATCAGTTGGGGTAGTGCCGCACATACTTGCCTAGAGCCATTAGCAAAGATTCAAAAATAATTCTGAAGTTTATTCTAAAAGTCCGATTAAGATCGAATACTGATTTTATTTTTAAGACACTTAGGACGGGTTGTTTCGGAGAATTTGAACAATTCATCAAATTTCAACTTTCATTTTCAAGTTCTATTAAAGATTTTTTCAAGTTCTGTTTTTATTTCAATCTTGTCAAGCAACTAGCCTACAATGATATAATTACAGAACTTGAATAAGTCTTTCACAGAACCCGAAAATGAACGTTGAAATTTGATGAAGTATTCAAATTCTCCGAAACAAACCGTCCTAAATGTTCCAAATCTGAAAAAATTACATTGAAAAAATATCCTGCTTCATCAATTTAAAAATACCCATATGTATGAAGAACGAACAAGCACTAGAGCCTTGAGACATTCACATATAAAATCTTTTAACATCCCAGTTTGTCAAACCTCATGTGGACAAAAAAAGCTTTAAATACAATGCTATTAAACTATTTAATTCTCTACCTATTGACATAAGAAACACACAAATCAAAACTTTATTTAAAAATAAAATCATTGATAACCTCCAATAAAAATATACATTGAACTATTTCATAAATACTAAAAATTTTGTCTACTGTGTATATATGTAGGTATAATACGCCTTTTGGTCAAAGTGAAACTTTATTAATTAATTACTTTCAATTATTATTGCTTCGCCTCCACCTTCTACATTCATTCTTGAATTGTATAATTTAAAAAAAAAATACTGATTTTATTTTATCTGGCATTTTCACAATATTGTATTAGCTAAAACCTAGTTAACAACCAATCTGTAAATTGCCATCTCAACACAGGCCATAAATAAACCACTCTCTAGATCGATATCTTCGGGCTTTTTGTATGGCCCCATTTTGTCACCCCCTTAACCGCAAACGACCACAGATAAAACGGTCGTGTGGTCCAGACAGGTAAATATATCGTGGACCATAAAGAAATCTCAAGGACATTTAAAAAAAGTGCAAACATAGACAATATAACTGCACCCAGCTAACATCTTTCATTCACTAGCCCAAAAAAAAATATATTTTAAAAATAAAAATATTGGAATGCAGGATAAGGAAAATAAAAAAAAACCCACAGCTATGCACACATCAAAATATTTTTTTATTTTCAAAAAGATAATGGATAGTAATACAAAACAGGGTCAGTACAACCGACGTATTGAGCATTGATTTATTTTAAAAGTAGAAGATAATACTAATATATCTAAACAAAACATGAAAGCGAACAAGACACAGAAAAATAAAAAGGAACGGTCTCAAATAGGAATCGAACCCAGGATTTCTGTTTTACTACAACAACTTAATAGGATTTAATTTGACCTTGCACAAAAATACAAGAATATATACACAAAATACATATTCAACGTGTTGAAAGATATTCATTATATCAAGAAATAAAAAAGGGAGCGAAAACAAAACTTCTTGAGCGAGTTTCAATGCAATATAAATTAGGTGTATACCTTCAGAATATTCCTTCAAATGAGGATTCCACACTGTTCAAGCGTACTATGGCTGACTTACATCTTATAAATATTAGAAGAGTAACAAATTTAAGTGTTAATTATTATTGCCACAGCACTAGAAGTTATTCAAATTCTCCTGCAAGGGTTTCATATAATTTTCACAGCTTTGTCGTCAGCAAACATTATGGAAAATTCTGGTTAAATCTGAATAAGGTACTTACATGATGCAATTCTGGAGAGGTTTAAATGATCTTGTTTGATGTAATCGTGGCTTTGTTTAGCAGTTTTAGCATCCTAATACGTGGTATAGTATCGCGTCGGAATACGGATAGGTCTGAAAAGGAAAATTAATTAAATTTTTAGTCGATGAAGTACATTCAGGAATCAGGAACATTTTATCAAGGAACGAGAGGTTAGTACCTGTATTTAACGGGTTCGGGTCCTTCTTTCAATTGGTGGAGATAGACCGGATTACACACTTTAACACAACACGGCATTAATTTATCACCTTGAAGAATTCTAGCACGCAACATTATTTTTAGATGGGTGAAAGAAAATTCAAAATATTTACGCAAAAAAACTTCAATTGACTTAATTTTCCGAAATGGCGTCTTGGAAATGACCGTTAATTTTTATCGCAGCATAACCCATGCTTAGCTTCTCTTTCTGTTACACAAGTCGCTATGGTAGAGAGCGAGAGATCAAACTACAATTTTTGCTCTGAGCCAATGAGATCTGAGCTTTCAGCCACAACAGCTTTGTCTATAAGAATTTGGGTTTGGAATAACTCCTCCCATCAGGGTTACAAGGTCAGACGGGAGTTGTACGCCCCTGACACAGGCGTTCCACACCTAGTGAGATGGGCAATACGTCACTACTGTAACTAAATGTAACATGAAAATAAAATAAATTGTCAAATAGCAAATACCATAGAGTATCGATCGAAAATACGTAAATCTCAGTATATATCTCAGCTTTCTGCAATCCGTAATCGTAAAAGATAAAGTTCGACCATCTTTTCGGTTGTGGAAAAAATTAACAGATTTTTGCCATCTATTATAAACGGATACACAGGTTTCCTATCTTCCAACTTCTACGGCCAAGGGCTGTACGGTAGTGATGGAAATGATCGAAATATTTATATAATCGATTTTTTTTAACCGAAACATCAAAAGAATCGAATGATCCATTCGAATGAATCGCTTGGAGTGCGGGAGCAATAGCTACGGACAGGGGCAAAAATTATTATATTGGTATGCATATGCAATTAACATTTGTGTAAATAATTAATAAGATTCGAATATCTACATACGTACAATTAAAATAAATTATTATACAAGTTACACCGATGTTAATTTCATTCATGTTAATTTCAAATAAATTAAATATATTTTTTCGTAGCATAGGTAGCAGATATATTATGTTTATATGAACGAACACATGTCACTTGATGCGTTTAATATATACTGAATATTGTATACTGCCCGAAGAAGCTACGGTTGTAGTGAAACCCGATCAGCATTAAATATAAAAATGGTGATTGCTAAGTTATTGGTTTATTTTATTTTAAATATTCACTACCCGAATGTCCCAAATAGATGATACATAACCTAAAAATAACATATGTAGGTATTAAACCTTCAATTGTGAAAAACTATTACCATGAAAATCTTTTAAACATAAACTATACCTACTGGAAACGTAAATCGTCACCTAAAAGTATTAATTCATAATTTACAATTCACACACGAGGTTGATTATAACATCAACATGCTTCAGTAGGCAGCCAACAATGTACTTATAAAATATTTCGTTTGTCAAGCAATCTGAGATATTTTGACATCTCGAAATATAACCTCTCGAATGTGAGAATCGATTTGCGTTTTCGAACGAATTCTGACAGTTTGAAAACGATTGTCTCGGACTGAACATTCGAATGATTTCTGACATTTCAGAGCGATTGTCTCGATTCCACTTTCGATGACATTTGAAAACGATTATTTCGGACCGTGCATTCGAATTAATTCTGACCAATCACAACGCTTGGCTGGCATCGATTATTTCTGACCAATCACAGCAACGACTTTCGATGACGATTCAAAACGATTGTCTCGGAGTTGCATTCCAATTAATTCTGACAATGAATCGAGATATTTCGAATGGTAAAAAAGATCAAGTAAATAATAATAATAATAATAACATAGCATTTATATAGCGCAGTTTTGTGTTGTTTCACTTCAAGTGCGCTTAACTATAATAAACTTAAAATAAAATTTCCTATTGTGTTCCTTTAAAAAAAAAATAATTACATACTATGAAATAAAGAATAAACGGCTTACACAAAAGCAGAGAATAAAATTTAACAATAACAGTGCTATTTTAGTAGAGGACAACAATAAAGGGCAGTGACAGTGCACGAAAAATAAGAACTTTAAAATTTAAATATTATATAAAACAGGAAAACATTAAAATATTATATAAAAGGTGGACATTAAACATAAAAGTACAATAAGGAGGAAACCGAAACCAAACAATTACCGGAAAACTTCAAAACCTGGCTTTTTATAGTATATTAAAAAAAAAGCTTAGATTCATGAGAATATAAATGATTTTTATATTATTAACCTTTCCCTTACTGTGCTAAAAAAATACACGCGTTCCGGTGCTGTGTAGTCAATACACATCTCAAAATAAGCGATTTAATATCGGAAAAATATGAATATTCATAGCTCATCGATTATGTTTATTATATTTTATATCAAAAGTGATAATAATTGTAATTTAATTGCTGAAAACATGAAAAAACCATCGGCAGATGCTAAAGAAACGTGCGAGGGGTCCACATCTAACGACGGTCCGCGGCCAACTGGCAAGCGGCGCGGCTGGCACAAACACAGCTGTGCGGTCGTAGGTATCGATGGTCTAAATCAAAAACTACAACTGCAGAAGTGTGGATGTCTCATGTTCCCGTATAGCGAATTAAAGCGGGACATCAAAAGCGTGTCATTTCCTCGCACACTCTTTGCTTATTAGTATCACACGGTTGATTGTATTGGTGTATTTGTTCCGGATTTTAAACAAAAAACTCTGATTTTTAAGTGAATTTGAAAACTATGTAATATATTATTTTTTAATTCAGTGCATAAATATATAACGGAGGAATACCTAAAATCTGAACCCAGAATTTATTATATTTATGGAGTTATTGAAGTTATTATAAGCAATGTGTAGTAAATACACACCACAGATGAGGAAAGGTTAAATACGATTTTTTTAATAATTTTGTTTTCAAAACCCGTTTAAATTCAGCCAAATTTTGTATATTGGTAAGGGCTGGGGGAAGTTTATTCCAAATGAGTGGGCCAGCTACACGAAAAGAGCGATCATAGTAAACAGCTCGATTTGACCGAGAAAGTTCGATTAAACGATTGGTAACATCTATATCTGCTGACCTCAGAGTAAGCTGTCTATCGCTTAGGTTTTGTCGGACACATAATTCCGATATATAGGCTGGCGCCATTCCCTGCAATGCTTTGAAGGTCATTAAGCAGATCTTGAACTCTATTCTTTCATGGCATCGAAGCCAATGAAGACGATCCCTTAGAAGCGGGGTTATACGACAGTGCTTAGATTCACCAAAAATCATTCTCGCCGCAGCATTGAAAACGGACTGGATTCTGTTGAATTGTTTTTTAGGTAGGCCAGCATATGCACTATTACAATAGTCCATACGTGAGACAACGAACGAATTTATGAGTGATTTTGCTCCATCAGAGGGAAGGCATCTCCTAATTTATTTTATCTGCCTTAGATGGAAAAAGCCAGCACTTACAGTTTTTGAGATTTGCGATTCAAGAGTAAGACAATTGTCTAAAGTGAAACCTAGAAATTTTATTTCCGTAGAAGGGATTATATTTGTATTCTGAATACGGATTGTACTGGAGTCGATGAGGGCTTGTCTTCCAGGAGAAGCTATCTAAATAAATTCCATCTTTGTCGGATTAAGTTTGAGTTTATTAACAGACATCCAACTTGAAACCGTGTCAATGAAACTAACCACCTCGTTTTTAAGGACGTCTTTTTCATCCGGGGAGCAAAACTTGAAAATCAAACGATCATCCGCGTAGCCTTGTGATTCAAAGCCAGCTGAGTGAATGTTTCTTTTCGAGACGATTAGTACCTATATAGAATGAAGAGAATGGGACCCAGTACAGAACCCTGGGGAACTCCAAATTCGATGTGAGTTTCAGGTGATGTATATTTATTGAAAGTTACTGAAGCTACTCGTCCAGACAGGTACGATGACATCCATTGGAGTACATCACCTCGAACGCCAAATTCAGTTTCAAGCACATTTAATAAAATACTGTGATATACAGTAAGGTGGAGTGAAATTTTTTTTTTGAGAATTTCGAAATCGACATAATTGGGAAAGATGCTCCATATATTAACAATTACTACAAAAATAATAAAAAAAATATATTCACAATACCCGGACATCGCCAAAGCTTTATATTCTATCATTTTTACGATTTTACCTAAGTATTTATAGCTCATGCACGCGAAATAAAACACACATAAAATTTGTATTTTACCATTTATTTTACAGATAATACATTCGTTGATTGTTAGAATGAAACAAATAGTGGAAATAAAAAATGTACATATATTATTTACCGCATTGAAAAACTTGAAAATTACAAAAGTTACTATGAACGGTACCTACTGCATTTTGGTGTAAAAAAAATAGGCATAAGGTGTCGTGACTCTTACCTTGTTTTTATTAATCCATCTCGCCTCAAGGATCCACAAACAACGGCTGAGGCTTCTGTTACAATTTTCACACATCTCTCTGTAGCTTGAGTGTGGCAAGGAAAATTCTTTATCATTGGTAGTATGACATCCTCAATTATTGTGTGATCGGTAATGGCTTGTAAAATTGTCTTGTCACTTACAAATTTGGTTAGTGGTGTCTCGGTTATATTTTCCCACTTCATAACATCAATATAATCCATCTGCTGAAAAATCAAAAACAGGCACTTTGAAGGTACGAATAAAGTCTGATTGCATTTTCATTTGCCGAGCTTTCAATATTCTTCTCAACGCCAACTCTCTTACGTATTTTCGGTTGTCGTTTAACATGGCTAACAATATATTTTCGTGATGCCCAAAAAAGCCATTACGCTGGATTACTGGATCAATAATATCTTTTAAATCACTGTGCAAATACCGTGAAAGCACTATTGTTTCGTGTAAATGCCTTGCACCGAAAAGACATAATGGTTTGGTCTTAATGTTGAAACACATAGGTGCGTAAACTGTTAATACAAATGTCGTTAAAGTTACCATATTTTTTTATGGTTTTAGGGTAAAAATGTCAAGTCAAAGAATCCGATTCGCTGTAGTTTAGCCACCTGGATTGTACAATTTTACCGGGATTTGTTTTTGATAAATTTTCATTGCAGAATCCGGAGTCAATAGTTTTACACATTTTCAATAGATACCTACAGCTGATCTGTACTTAAATCCTGTGTATTTGTCATACTTGGTAATGAACATTGAATAATTTTAAATTTCACGACAGGAAGTTGTTCACACTTATTTAAAGATTTACCAATAATTCCAGTGAAACTTTGCGGTCCAGTCGTGGTTCCGTCGATGTTCTCAAAGAGATGTCGCAAAATGAGTTCGTTTTCTTGTAATTGACAGACAGTCCACTGTAAAGGCCGTTTGAGATGTGATTCAAGGCGCCGAATAACACCTCCTTTGTACCCCGTATTAACTGCAGTTCCGTCGCATCCAATTGCAACAATTTTTTCCAAAGCAATATCTTTCGAAGACAGTAATGAAATAATTCCATTACTTTTTTATTCAGATTTTCCGGTTTTTAATGAAATTTGTCCCATGCACCCACTACCTGGTTCTTTTACTAAACTAACGTGTTCTTCAGTTATTATTTTTCACCGTTTGTCCTCCATGCTTAAAGTTTTGTCCTTCCGTCCATCGAAGTATAAACCAAATTGATTGGAATCGATTACTAACGGCTTACTAGTAAGGGCAGTTCTTTTCTTCATTCGAGCTCGACGAATTTTACTCCTATCCACAACGCGAGATGTATCGTTCTGTGAAATTAAACCAGCATCTTGTAATACAGCGAAAACAATTGCAGCTCCTGCTCGATCTGAAATACAATATCTGTCTAGTGTTCTGGCCACAACAGGGAAATCTTTCACCTCATGGTGAGAATAATTTGGTTGTGCTTCACTTTGAATTATTTCTTGAGGGATTGAAGACGAAGCACATTTTTTTGAGAGTCTAAAGTTTAAACTACAAGAAGGAATAGCGTCAGTACCTCGATCTACTAGATAATGTCTAGCGGATCGGAAACTTCGCCAAGATGATACGCGATACACTTCACTCTGTTTGATACGCGTTTGGGATAAAAGGATTCGTTGCTGTGTGGGAATAGTTTAACTGTTCCTACAGTCCTACTTTATAATTATACTATAAAATAATAATGTAATTATATCATAGGTAATAAATAAACACTCAATTTTTTTTACATAATTATAAGCATTTCTAAGAATCGGGAGAACATTATTGGTGTTTTCAGTGTTTTTATCAAAAATTCAAAGTGGTGGCGATGTCGTAATTATAAATAAATATTTTTTATATTTTTTATTTAAGATAAGTACATAACGGAGCATCAATCCCGCGTATGTCGAATTCTATATTACGAAAAAAAAATTTCTCCATACTAGACCGCTCCACCTTAATATACAGTGTCAAATGCCGCACTCATATCAAGAACAGATACCAAACCCAACTTACCTGCTTCCATCCCGATGATCAAATCTGAAATTACCCGCAAAAGGACAGTTTCCGTTGAATGAAACTGTCGATAAGCAGATTGATTTTTGGCAAATAGACCGGCCGAGTTCAAGTACCCCACCAATTGTTTGGCAACGATTTTCTCAAGCAGTTTTGACAGAAATGGTAGGTTAGATATTGGCCTGTAATTATCCGTATTGTCTGTATCAAGATTTTGTTTTTTTAGAATCGGAGTTATAATTGATTTTTTGAGTGTTCCCAGTACAAGTGAATTTACTAGTGACTTCTGGATAATTGCGGTAATTATAGGGGTTATATCCGGAAGACATTTCTTTAAGAGCCAGGTAGGTATGGAGTCTTGTGTGCATTATTTATTAGGACAAGACATCACAGCACGCGTGACATCTTCTTCCGTTACAGCTGCGAAAGTAGTGAAGTCACCAGAGAGCGGACTTGGTGCTGCGATAGAAGGCGATCCTGCTACACTGAGGGCCCAAATATTTTCAACCTTATTTCTGAAGTGTGTTGCGAGGCTGTTTGCTTCAAGGGAGGAATCAACCTTGATGTTGCTCTCTCCAGACAGAGTCTTTATGTTTTGCCAGAGCTTTCGAGGGTCCTTTTCTGACTCAATTTGGTCCAAAAGCTGCCGATTACTGAGAGTTGGGTTCCGTCTGTAAGCCCTCTCCAATTTACGCATTTCCCTTTTCCTTGGAAGACATTCTGCATCGAACCATTTACTGCAATTTCTAATGCGGCAGATCTTTTCTGTGAAAGGAGCATTTTTATCAATTATTGCCAGTAGCGTAGAATTATAGAGAGTAACTAACTCTTCTACCTGCATTTCGCAATACTTTTCCTTATCACAGAGAGGCGAGGTTTTTAATTCGATGCAAAATGTCTCGAAGTCGAATTCTCTCCAATTTCTGGAGATAATAGATTTAAACTCCAGTTTTGGAGGATCGAAGGCAAACACGGATGTGACGAGACGATGATCCGATAGTCCAATATCCGTAACATCTATGATTTTCGGAGGAAAACCGACCCGGGAAATTATTGCGTCAAGTGTGCCTCCTGCATCATGAGTAGGTGAGTTAACCCACTGGTCGCAGCCGAAGTCACGCAGAATTTTATTAAACTTTATTGAATTTTAGTAAACCATCGATGATTCATCGATTCCGCCCATCGCTACTGTACGGCCTATTCTTACTGCTTATTCCTACTATAAACGGGCCTTTACGTTCGTCAAGAGGCCCTCTGGTAGGAACCCAAACATATTATTTAAAATGGCAGCACTCAGATTTCATCACATGCTTGAAAATTATTTTCTTTTCTATGGTATCTATGGATAAACCTCATTCATCATGCTTCTTGTCACATTACATTGGTTATGTTATTTGGCGTTACTCCTTTAGTCAATTTGACGAAATCAATCAATCATTTCTCTAAAGAAATCGTTCAACCTCGTTATAAAGTTTAAGTAAATCAGAACTCCGAAAACCTCACTTAAAAGCATGGATTCCACCGCCATCAAGTTAGAACCAGGCACAAGTGCGGAAGATTGTATTCCTGTGATACTTACGCAAATTGATGTAGGCTATCATTTTATCAAAAAGGAATGTCCGGAAAGCATTAACGAAAATATTTCAGGTATTTTGTTTTCTTTTTTTTTTTGGTACACAACTATTATACAAACGCCAACAACAAGCGAAATAAAACTGCAAGTTTTTCTTGACTATATCGACGTGGTCATTTTTACCTACTCTATTCTGCTGGGACGTGTTGCCTATATTTGTTTTAATTTAAATAAAATACCTGACACCTCACGAGAGATTCTGTGCAGTTTGCCGATGAGGGAACTATATTATGTTAGGTTGTGAGGGGGGTTTGAGAAGAGGGTATCGGTAGGAACTTTTGTTGCAAATGTCTGTGTGCTTCCTTCAATTATACTATAGAAATAGTAGATGCCGATAGAACGTTGCAAATTAGAGCAATTTATGCGCCAGTGAAAATATTAATACAGTCGTGCAAAACATTGACGATATATTTTCAATGATATTTTGCGACTGGGTCATCCCGTTTGTTGGTTCCACTTTATGAATAATTATTTTCTCTTAAAAGGTGAAATGGGTCCAACGGAGCTTTAAAATCCAGAGAGAGTCACCGTTAAATCAACTGAAATTTATTATACTGAAATTAATCTCGGGGTTCCTTGTATTAAAAAAAGAATACTTTGTGCCCTCTGAAAGAATTCACCAAAGGGCGAGTAAGACAAATTTCCTGATAATATTTTTATAAATCTGCATATCCAGTATAATCGTATTTGAAAAGCCATTTTAATGAGCTGAATTATTTTATTACATGATTTGAGGTGACATTTAATTCATTTTTGTTTATCCTTTGATTTTAATAATTATTTTCAATGTTTTTAAAATAAACTTCTTTTGATGTCAAAAATAGCGTAATATCGCTTAAACTGGATTATAAAAATATGGTAAATACGGTGTTTATATCCAGTATACACGAGTACTTCAATAAGGTCAATTGCTTTTCATAGCTTAGTATTAGTTCAATGGCTTTTATTACTGTGTTCCCTTTTCACTAGCGAGATCGAATTCGTATGAATAAATAAATTAATGTACCAAGTAATTTTAAAAGTGTGATATAAGTTGAGTTTGGAGAGGTGCTTTTGGTTGGATTGGGTTGATTCGTTTTGGGTAGGGATGATTTAGGTTGGGTCGTGTTGGGATGAGTAGGGATGGGTAGGGTGGGTTCGGGTCGGGTTCGGTTGGGTTGAGTTGATATTTTGGAATAGTTTGACTGTCTCCGTTCGGTGCAACGAGCATACCGCTACACTTTTCACTTTATGTTGACTACACCTCTCAGTAACTACACTATACCACCCTTTTAAGTATGCTAGTAGGTTCTAGAAATTCAATAAACGCAACGCGCATCAAAATGGAACCTACTAGTAAGACGGTGAATGTATACTGCTAGAATAATAGCGAAGCCGCCAACCCATCTACTCACGATCTCCAGACTGTTCTACTAGAAGAATGTGACCTATATAAGCGAGGTGACCAAGGGACGAGGCGACGGAGCGGTGATCAATGTTTTCCGTGGGTTAAATTTATTTATTATTCCAGGTAGCATTCATGTAGAGACTGTTCCCATCAAGGCAGAACTAGGACTCCAACAAGAAGATGGAGGGGAGTTTCCTTTTACTGAAATTGACATAGACCTGCCGGATCTGAAAAAGGAATGCTTAGAGCCATCTGAAAGTACTACCCTGGCAGCAGGTGAAATGTTTTTTCTCGATTCGTTTTAGTAATTTTTACATTTTAAGATACAAATTTATTAATCTTTATCCACCATCTTTTTCAGACTCGATAACGGACCTGGGGAAGTATCCTGGAGAAAACGCCTTCTCGTGTTCCCACTGTAACTACTCCTGCTCACGCAAGTTAAAGTTAGCCCTGCACTTGCGCACCCATACTGGAGAAAAACCTTTTTCATGTTCCGACTGCAATTCTTCATATACTCAAAAGGGAGTTTTAAAACGTCACATGCTTACCCACGCTGGAAAAAAACCTTTTTCGTGTTCCAACTGCCACTATTCATTTTCTGAAATAGGATATTTAAAACGTCACATGCTTACCCATACTGGTGAAAAACCTTTTTCTTGTTCCGTCTGCAGTTATTCAGGTTCACGAAAAGATAATTTAAAAAGTCACATGCTTACCCATACCGGAGAAAAACCTTATTCTTGTTCCTACTGCAGCTATTCATGTTCTCAAAAGGGAACTTTAAAACTTCACATGCATACCCATACTGGAGAAAAACCCTATTCATGTTCCTACTGCAGTTATTCATGTTCTCTAAGGGGAACTTTAAAAAGTCACATGTTTACCCATACTAGAGAAAAACCTTATTCATGTTCCTACTGCGGCTATGTATGTTCTCGCAATAGAACGTTAAAACGTCACACTCTTATCCATACCCGAGAAAAACCGTGTTCATGATCCTACTGCCTTATTAATTTTTTTAGTATTCAGCTCTTCTGGAGAAAAATCTTTTTCGTCCTCCGATTTCAACTGTTCATGTTTGCTAATAGAGTTTTTAAAAAACACACCCTGTAAAAACAACTAATACGCAATAATATTCTAATTGAAAACTTCGAAACTGTAGATTTCAATTTAGCAATAATAAATGGCAACCTAAAACTTCATTTTATACTGATTTGATTCCATCCTTAGTTATTAAGGGATGTTCACATCCATTTTGAACCTTTTACATAATTTTACACTTGGAATTTTTCATAAGCTATGGAAGCTGTCAAAGGTCACCTTTTTACGAAAATATGGTCAAGAGTGTCAAGCAAATGACTATTTTCACAAAGCTATTTTTCCAGCACAGCTGCAAATTATTAGAAATTATAAGTCTTTAGTATGTATGCCGAAGTTGAACCATACATATATTAACATCTTATTGGCATTTGTTTTTTTCGGGGGTAGTTTAGGTAAAAGACGACCACTCTGTTCTTCGATCCGTATAGAATCGAGAGTTTATTTTCGCGTGCACCGGGTGCTTTTTTTTACCAATCAAAATGCAGACATAAAACGACCGCAACGCCCCTTGTTTTATATCGAATCTAAAGTTCTTTTTCGTTTAAATTTCGAGCTGACAATTTAGTATGGAAAAATTTAGCCCGAAATCGTATGAAAATTTTTTTTCAAACCATTTGTGAACTCGGCCAGATTTCGTACCGAAAGTTAGCGATGAATTTACCGAAAACTCTGGTGGCGCAAACTAGAACCGGTCACGGCGCGCCCAACGAACGTCGAGGTAGTCGTATTTCCCGCCACCAGGTTCGCCACTTTTCACGCTGAAGATGCTTGCGTGGTTTTGAAATGGCGAATTCGGGAATGCATTTCTAGATTTCCAGCAGTGCAGATTCACAATGTTGTTTTTATTAACTATCATCGTCGATAAATAATTTGCCTACGATTAGGTAACTATTATTATTATTATTTAATTTCAAATGGACTTTTCAACTATGAAATAAATACATTTTTTGTAGGGTGTTTTTTGCTGTCGTTTTGTTCAAAAATATTTTGTTTTTCTTATTATTCAAAGGTAAATTAAAAAAGATTATTGTTTTTAACTTTTCCATATCTGTGGTGTGTATTTACTATACATTTCTTCTAATAACTTGAATAACTCTATAAATATAATAAATTCTTGGTTCGGATTTTAGGTATTCTTCCGTTATACATTTATGCACTGAATTAAAAAATTAAAATTTTACATAGTTTTCAAATTCAATTAAAAATCAGAGATTTTTGTTAAAAATCGGGGACAAATACATCTACACATTCAACCGTGTGACACTGCTACGCGAAGAGTGTGCGAGGAAATGACACGCTATTGATGTCCCGCTTTAGTTTGCGAAATCCACACGTCCGCAGTTGTATTTTTATTAAGACCATCGATACCTACTACCGCATAGCTGTGTGTGTGCTAGCACTGCTAGCCGCAGGCCAGTTGGTCGCGGACCGTCGCGTCGTTAGATGTGGACCCCTCGCACGTTTTTTTAGTATCTGCCAATGGTTTTTTCATGTTTCCAGCAATTAAATTACAATTATTCTCACTTTTGACATAAAATGTAATGTGATGTATATTGACTACATAGCACCGGAACGCGTGGATTTTTTGAGCACAGTAAAGGAAAGGTTAATAAAGCTAATTTATTCAGGTGTTGTTGTTTTCTTACAAAATCTCACTAAAAAACTAAAGACTTTTTACCCTTATTACATTAACATATTTAATTTTTATTACCATTTAATAATTAAAATATATACAGGGTGTCCGGTGGTAAAGTGCAGTAACTTCGGGAGGTTATTCTACGTGATCGTAGGAGTAAAAAAGATAAATAACTTTTTCTGAAATTCCAACTTTTAGATGTACTTTTAAGCTAATAACGAAAAATTTCTCCGACGTGCCTAGACGGCATTATTTTTTTCGTCGTTGCCAAATCTACATCCCGCGCCCCTTCCTGCACCCCCCCCTATTGTAATTCAGTAAGCAAACGTCTAAGCTTTGAATGTCACATAATTTGACGCGCGGAGTAAACAACTTTGAAAATTTAATTTATCTAGTGTTAAAAGTCTCATTTAAATAAAAACTTGTTAATTTAGTGTCTTTATCTAGTGTTTAAGTCTTACTAAAAAGTACATCTTTATTCGGTGCGTGTTTTCCACATCGAGTTTTATTTAGTTTAAGAGGAACCTAACTGTTAAAAATGTGTTTCTTTTGTGCGTAATTTTAATATTGAATTATTGTGACAATGCCTCGCTTTACCAACGAAGAACGGGCAGATATTCATTATTTTTATGGACTACATGGTGGAAATTCCGAAGCGGCGCGCCGGGAATATGCACGTCGTTTTCCGAATTGTAATGTGCCCAACGCTCGTGTTTTTGTTCAAACGCATGCACTTATTCGCGAACAAGGAATTGGCCGAAGACCCCGAAACAACAATGCTATTAATTTACCAATAGCGGACGAAGACTTCAATATGGCTACAATTGTAAATGATCCTACATTGTCGCTTCGTAGAATTTCCGCAATGACTGGTGTTCCTAAGAGTTCTATCTGGGATCTCTTCAAGACGTACGGAATGCACCCGTTCCATTATCGGTGCGTGCAAGGCCTTCTGGAACGTGACCCCGTATCAAGGATTGCATATTGTCAGTGGCTACTTCGTAAGCAACTTAATAACCCGAACTTCATTGGGAACATCCTTTGGACGGACGAGGCCCAGTTCAACAGAACTGGTGTGATAAACCTGCATAACTTGCATGAATGGGCGGAAGAAAACCCGCGCTCCGTAAGGCAGTTGGAACATCAAATTCAATTCTCCGTTAACGTTTGGGCTGGAATTATTAACAATCAAATTATAGGACCGCATGTGTTGCCACCTAGGCTTAATTCAATAAATTACCTGGATTTCTTGAAGAATGACCTTCCCGTTCTTTTGGAAGAAGTTGATTTAAATAGAAGACGTGAAATGTGGTTCAACAGGATGGAGCTCCACCACATTTCGGACTTGCCGTTCGTCGCTACCTAGACTAACAATTCCCAGATCGTTGGATTGGACGAGGGAGTACTTCGCCATGGCCGGCGCGTTCTCCAGACTTGACACCGTTAGATTTTTTCTTTTGGGGTGCGATGAAGGATAAAGTTTACGCCAAAGAAGTAAATAACGTCGAAGATCTCCGGTTACGTATTCACGAAGCCGCAGATGAAATACGCCATAATGTACGAATTATAAATAATATTACTGTACGTTTACATATTTGCCTACAAGCAGAAGGTGGACATTTTGAAAATATTTTAAATTAGTAAAAAGCGATGAAATTAGTTAAGTGTTCAATGAGTTATTAATATTTTTTATAATAAAAAGTGTAACGTGATTTTAGTGCAGTTCTCTTTTTGAATTTGGTAAAATATCAAAACATACGGCGAACTCTGTGCTGTTATTGTTTACAATTCACATGCGGTTTCCATGGATACGCGCCACTCACAATATCGGTTTCCATGGATACGCGCCACTCACAATATGCAACGTTGCCACGTTCACACTTGCGAATTTATCGGGTAAGTTTGCACCTACACTATGGCTTTTTAGCAGGTATGTCTTTTTGTATGAAAAAGAAAAAATTGGAATTTCGGAAAAAGTTATTTATCTTTTTTACTCCTACGATCATGTAGAATCCCCCCACGAAGTTACTGCACTTTACCCCCGGACACTCTGTATATATATTAATGTCAAGTGGTTGTTTTTTTTTCAAAACCTCTATCGTTCACTCTCTATGACATCCCGCCCGAAACGCGGACTCTGCGGCCAAAATTTTTGGAAAAATTCGTCATTCGAAGGTTTAGAAACGTTAAACGGCCGTCGCAAATCCATTAAAAATGTCCCACAATATCGGGCCAAAGTTTCGACGTTTGAGATTTTAGCAACAAAAAAATGCATTTTCTTTATAACAGATGCTGGACTAACAAAAAAAAGTTCATGTCAAGTTTTTAACATTGACATCTAGCGGTGAGTTAACAAAGTGACCTTTTTACCGAACAAAAATTTGAAAACGGCTGTTTCATGTTCCATTCTCGGAAACTAAAATTAGAATATTTCGGTGTTGCTCGATTAAATAATTAGTTAGAATGTATATTATTTTAATAGAATTTTCGCGGCAATTGCTCAGGGAAAGAAATATTATAAAGAATGCCTTACATTTTAAAACTGTTCTTATTTTTTCATATTTATCGAGTAAAAGTTTTATCTCTAAATTAACTTTCAACAAAAACTTTATCGCTGATGCGATTATTCTTATTTTATTTCCATTATCCCTAACATTATTTATTATTTTTATTTGTATCCTACTTAATTTTTATTTTTACAAGATTCACATATTTCAACTCCTTTCCTGTATGTGATCATGTACCTAATATTATTCATTCGGAATTGGTTATTTATGAAGGGAAGGAACTATTTTTAACCTTCCAGCGGGCGCTTGTCGTAAATTTTACGTCATCAAGTTTTCTCCATGTAAGTGGTGTTTTTTTTATACAAATGTTAGGGATTTTTTTTAAGGATATGAAGAATGATAATAGGCAGTACTTAAAACAAAAACAAATTGACTTTCTTAAAAAAACGAAGCAACACTCAAAACATTTTAATATTTCAAAACAAAATTTGTTATCGACCTATTTAGTCAGAATCAATATTCCCATCCTTACAATTGTTACAAACCACCTCAACTGAAGAATGGTTCTTGCATGTAAAGGACTGGCAACGGCAACACTTCATTGATGCTGAGGATCTTTTCTTATCCAGTGCAGATAACCGACAAACACCGAGTTTTGGAAAGCTTATGTTTTCTTCTTTTGTCATCGGTTCAATAGCCCTACCGTAACTCACTTTGAGAAAAACATTTATATCTTGCGGTAAATGTTTGACATTTGATTTGACTCTAGCATAGCTCGAAGCTCTATGCTTACAACTAAGTGGAAAGAGTGGGGGAAGCGATAAGGCGCGTCTGTCGTAAATTTTACGACAGCGCGCCCGCTGGAAGGTTAAGAATGCAATTAACTTAAGTTTATTTACTTTATTATTCTTTTTTTTTTCATTTAAATTCTGTTTAAAATTTCTCTTTAAAATTATTAATTAATTTATCTTTATTTTCATTATATCAACTCTTGCTGAAATAAAAATGCTTAACTTGTAACTGAGTTTTCATTTTTCTGTATGTGTTAATATTTTGACATTTCTAACAAGTTTATTTATTAACCCTTAACTGCATAGTGTAACACATCTGATATAATTTGCTTTTTTTTATTTCTTATTCATTTTGACATCTGTTGGTGGGTTTTGGTATTACAGTATTGTTTTTACATTATTTCTACATAATAATGTTGTCGAAAAATTAGAATAGATGAAACACAACAATTTGAAATTTTGATTTTAAACTTGACAGTTGGAGGTTACAGATTGTGTGCATTTTGATGTCCAGTATTATATCAAAATATAGTGTTTTTTCTACGTGTTGGATCGTAATTATATTATTTCACAAATAATAAGGTAGGTTTATGTGTTTTAAATATATATTTAATGTGTATTATGTATTTTGACATTCTAAATTTGACAAAACGTTATTATATCATATATGTAACACTATGCACTGAGACCATATTTTGACATTTGTATATAGGACGGGTTGTTTCGGAGAATTTGAATAATTCATCAAATTTCAACGTTCATTTACGGGTTCTGTGAAAGTTCTATTCAAATTCTGTTATTATATCATTATAGGCTAGTTGCTTGACAGAACTGAAATAAAAACAGAACTTAAAAATATCTTTCACAGAACTTGAAAATAAACTTTGAAATTTGAAGAATTGTTCAAGTTCTCCGAAACAACCCGTCCTTACTCATTACTAATTATAGCATAATGTTGTTTGAGAATGGCAAAGAGGGATTTATCCGAAAAGGAGTTGGACGAAATAATTAATCGCTCATCTGACAGTGACGATGGAATGGATTTTACGGATGATGAAAATTATTGCGCCATAGAAAATTACGATTCAGATAATTCCTATTTGGCTTGCTCAGGCATTCAATGTTTTGGGACAAATAGGAGGAATAGAATTCCTGGATGTAAGCTACCAGATGAAAAAATAATGAAAAATGCTCCACGAGGAACAAGCTCGGAATTTAATGGATCATATCAAGGCGTTGAAATGTCTAATGTTGTTTGGAAGAATAACAAGGTGGTCACATTAATATCGTCTTTTGCAGGGGAACTTCCAATGAAAACTGTTGAACGTTATGACAAAAAAAAGAAAACTAAGGTCACAGTTAACTGCCCATTTGCTATAACAGAGTACAACAGACATATGGGAGGAGTTGACTTACTAGACAGTGTCATGGAAAGATATAAAATTGCGATGAGAAGCAATAGATGGTATATGGGGGATGAGGGTGCTATACCACTTAGTTGATATGACTATAGTAAATTATTGGTTTCTATATAGAAGAGTACAAGATCAAAAAAATGCCAATACAAAAAATATTATGCGCCTTGCCCAATTTAAAACCCTAATTGCTCGATCTTTATGCACCGTTGACTCTAAGTGTACCAACAAACGAACTGGTCGGCCAAGTGGAAGTTTAGAGCCCGTTTTACAAAAGAAGAAAAAAGGCCCAAAAGTAAATGTCCCACCAAAAGACATAAGGAGAGATGAGGTATCTCATTGGCCAACATGGCACGAAAAGAGGCAGAGGTGTCGACTTCCTACCTGCAATGGTCTGACGTACTGCCACTGCCAAAAGTTCAAAGTCCCTCTATGTTTTAATAAGAACAAAAACTGTTTTACGGCATTTCATTTAAATTAATACTTTCGACTGTTTTTATTTGTCTTAATTTTTTACGTATAGTCATAAATTATTTTGCTTTATTCACTGATAATTATTGTTGTAACATTAGGTAAGAACATTTTTTAAGGTATGGATGCATAGTGTTTCACATATGATATAATAACGTTTTTCTCAAAATTAACAGAATTTATGGATAAATATTTTTTTTATTATTTTTCCCTATTTTTAATTTATAAAAAGATTGCAAATATATATTTTTTTTTTAAATTAAAAAAGTCATGCATTTAAGGGTTAAATATTTTAGGCTAATAAGTAAGCTTCGAATAAGAATTATATTGTTTATGGTCACGGCTCTTTTTAGTTTTTCCTATTCTCGTCGATGTTAATGGTGACGTAGTATTGTCGCACGCATAAAATTTGTTTAATTATTGGCATACCATTGGTCAAATAGAGGTCCAATTTGTTTCTAAGTGGAAATAGAGAGTGGTTTATTTATGCTGAGGATTCGGGAAGGCAATATGAGCATAGAGCTCATTCCGTGACCAAAGCCACCGTACCTGCAGTTTGTCGAAGCAATCACTTTGCCATTCATTAACATCATTATAATTATTATTCTACGCTTTGACTTTTGGAGATTATAATCCACGTTCATCCGCGTTATCACAGCATGAACCATGGTCGCCATCGATCACGATGTCTACGATAAAGAAATGGATTACAATCGATGACATCTTTTGTAGTTTGAGATCTTGTACTTCCCAATATTGGGCTGGAACCTGGGGTCTGCAAAGGACGCAGCACGTTCTCGTAGGTGGCCGATCAATCCTCGGCTGCCGGACACGTGACTTGATTCGGACGTAACCAGGAACTTGAGCTCAGTTTCAGCACAGGTGAGGGCACGGTGCTTTGTTCCTCCATCGCAAGTTCTTCCATTTGCATAAACTTATTATTTACTTAAATAGATTTTAATTGCAGTGTAAAAGACATCTTTTTGATTTAATTTACCCTATTCACAAAACTATACAACCTGAGATTTAAATGAATGGCTTACAAAAAGTATAACAAAGTACAAGTTATTTTATGCAACGGACTGAAATAGGAGGAAAATCTGCTCAATCTTAGACAATTGGTTTTACCGTTAAACTCCCAAGTATAGTAATAACAATTTGCAGTAAATAATCATAAATGTAAATCGGATCTTGAAAGTTCCTACTTGAAATGAGTTTGTTCGCTGTTGTTTTATGGCAACACTTGGATATCATTAGAAACTCGATTTTTTCTTAATTCTATAATTTCTATGGATATATCTCCGCGTGCATCCTATCACTTTTTTGTTGGTTATGTTAATTTGGCTTTACTCGTTGCGTCGATTTGAACACTTTGAACGAAAACATTCCATTCTTCTCTCAAGAAATCCCTCGAACTCATAACAAAAGTAACAAAACTACCAGATCCTTACGCAAGAGCATGGATTCCACCGCCATCAAGTTAGAACCAGGCACAAGTTCGGAAGAGAGTGTTCCTGTGATACTTACGGAAATCGATATTGACTATCCTTTTATCAAAAAGGAATGTTCGGAATCTATTTCCGAAATCAATTCAGGTGTTTATTTTTTTGGTACATAACTGTTACACAGACGCAATATGCGATCGGGAATAATAATTAAAACTGTAGGTTTTTGCTTATCTATAACGACATGCTCACTCCTACATATCGACCTAAGCTACTCTTCTAGGTTATGTTACTAATATTTTTATTTATTTTTGTAATTGGGCAAAGTTGTGAGGTCGGTCTGGGTAGAGTGTTTCGGTTGTCGTTAGGGACTGCTGTAATTCATACCTTGAAGATTCCTACGTTAAGTGACGTAGAATAGGTAGACGTCGGTAGAGCTGTTTTTCACAAAGCCGAGTCAGTGAAACGACCCGTTCTATTGAAGTCGACATTAACTATAAACAGTAGAGAAATCATCCACGCAACAACATGCGTGACATTGTGCTCAAATGCTCTCAACCTTTCAGAGTTAATGTGGACTCCATTAGAAAGGGTTGTTTCACCGACTTGAGAGAGCATGCACAATGTCACATATTTTGCTGTGTGATATTGTGCATGTTCTCTCAACGGATATTGAAGATATTTTGATACATATCGGTAGTCAAGTATCCAATAGTCATTTAACATACCGAGCAACCTATTCAGTGTATATATCCAATTTTTAATTAGGTTTTTCTGTTATCAGGTAAACTAAGTAACCCTGAGTATTCTTCTCAAGACGGAGTCACTATCAAATTAGAACCAGGGTCTACAGAAGGAGAAAAAATTGAAATTTCGTTTTCCGAAATTGGCTTCGAACTTCCAGAAATTGCACGGAAAGGCTTGGAGCACTCACGTCAGCACTCGGAAAGAATTCTCCAAACGGCGGGTAATACTATTATTTTAATTTTTTCAAATAAACTCGCGTACTTTTACTTCCTCACATTGGAGGGGCCCCACCGTTTTCCCAACGACGGTATAAGAAAACTGACTGTTTACCTCATTCATCGTACACCTCAAGACTCGATAACTATTAAGCTACAAGCTTTATTATTATGAACGACTCTAGACCCACCAGTGTCCCTGCAAACAGCATTTGTTTGTATTCATAATTGCACTCAATAACGAATATACAGTACAGATAAAATAAATAAAAAATCAATTTGAAATAATTTCTTCTCTTTATTGCCGAAACACAGCAATCACCGAATCTAAATCGAAGTTATATTTTTGTAAACCAGTCAAATCGCTGTATTTTTTAATTTATGTTCATGTTATTTTTAATTTTGTTTCTCGCATATACTTATGTAATTTTATTTTTATTATTTCTTTCTTTTCTTTCTTATGTTTCAAAACTGTCATTAAATTTGTACCACCCACATGTAAAAGCCTTCTGGGCGTTAAATAAATAGATAAATAAATAAATAAATAAAAGTAAATCAATATGTAATGCATGGCTAAAATTAAGCGTTGTCAAAAATGCTTATCGAACCTCCCCTATGAATGTTTCTATGTTTGCGGATAGGACTATTTAAGGCGCTGCGCCCACACTTATACACTACATGCCATCTAGTCTATGGTGAGGAACTTAATTTGATAACTGAAATTAAATTCAAAGCTCTTTAATTAAACAAAAACATTATCAACTTTTGTAAACTACGCATATTATCGTAGCGATTGTGTTAAACCAGTGATGGTGTCTACCTCCTTTAAATGGATACGTTTCTTACCTTATCAACTTGGCTTTATGCCGGGCAGATCCACTCTATCAAATTTCTCGTTGTATGAACAATTTATAGCTAGTTCGCTTGAAAATAAAACCCAAGTCGACTCAATATAAACAGACTTCGTAAAAGCTTTTGACAAAGTTAACCACAAAATTCTCCTTAATAAACTTAGAAAAATTAGAATAGAGGATAAAATATTGGAATGGTTAAAGAGCTTTTTAACTAATAGAATCCTACAAGTAAAAAACAACTCTAACTTTTCACATAAATTCATGGCTACTAGCGGTGTACCACAAGGGTCGCATTTAGGCCCAATACTTTTCTTACTTTTCACAAACGATATTATCACTGTTTTCGATTACAATGTTGACGAGTTGCTTTTCGCTGATGATTTAAAACTATTTAAAATTATAAAAACACTATTTGACTGTATCAACATTCAAACTAATTTAAACAAATTACAAGATTTGTGCCAACTTAACAAGCTTCATCTTAACATTAATAAATGCCACATTATAAGATTTTTCAAAATAACTCGACCCTTTAACTACCAATATAAAATCAATAATGTTCATCTCACCTCTGTCAGTGAAATTAACGATCTTGGCGTTATTTTCGATTCAAATATAACTTCCTTTCACATATAAATTCAGTTACCAACAAATGATTAAAAATGCTTCGTTTAATTTTTCGAAATGGCAGAGACTTTCGTAATATTTCAACATTAAAAATTTTATATTCTTCTTTAGTTCGTAGTCAAGTCGAATATAATTCTTCTATCTGGTCTCCTCACTTCAAAATCCACTCTGACTCCATAGAAAAAATTCCGCATAAATTCCTAAGATTCATTAACTATAAATTCGGTCTACCAATTGAAATATTTAACTACTATCACTTGATGAAAGAACTGAAATTATTAAAACTCTCAGATAGAAGACTTGTTTCTGACTTGATTTTTATTTATAAAATTCTTAATGGTATTATAGAGAGCCCTGATTCATAAGTCTAATCACCTTTCATATACCTACAAGAACTAGTCGTTCTAAAATTCTTTTTAATTGCAACAAAATTATCAGGACCGAGTCATTTAGATACTCGCTTGTACCTAGATTTGCAGTTGGCAATGTTTTCTCGGAAGTAGTTGATGTGTTCAACTGTAGTTCACGGAATGTAGTTACAAGAAGGCTATAATAACATACCTCATAAATAAATATTAATGTTAGCTTTTGTTATATTAGTGCTTAATTATTATATTTATATCACATGTTTATAAAAGCCACTATGGGCGTGTAATATAAATAAATTAAAAAATCGATTATTTAAACTTACGAAGTTAACTAATTTTATCTAAATTATCAGAAAGGCGAAAAATATTTGATCTACTTTTATTGTGTAAAATTATTATTTCTATGTTTGACAGGACTGACATTATAAGTTTGCTGTCACTACATGAACCTCCCAAACATACTAGATGGAATATTTTATTTCACAACAATAACTTTGTATTCAATTCAGTTATCGAGAGGTTACATAGGCTGGGCAATGATTTTATGGATGTCGCTGATATTTTTGTTCTAATTCTAGACCCGTACAAATCCAAATCAGTTCATCAATTTTCATGTAAATAATGAATACGTAATAATAATTTAAGCATAATATGCTTATTTAAATATACATAATATCTTTTATAATTTTTATTTTATTTTGTATTACATGTATATAAATTTAAAGAGTTTCTTTTAAAGTTAATTGTGATAATAACTTAACTTAAGTTTACTGTATTTTATGCTTTATTATTTGTGTTTTATTGTGGTTTTAAATTTATGTTTTGTTCTATATGTAAAATTCCAGTAGGGCGTTGATAAATAAATATATACGTGTCTAAAATCACCCGTATTAATTTTTTGATTTCTCCTCGGGAGTAAAATGTTTTCTCGGTTTTCGGGTGCTGTGATCAATATACATATAACAGTTTCCTTTTTGTTTTAAAAACTACGAAAAGGTAACAAACCATCACCGAACGTAGCGACCCACTTGGGATGTCCTGTGGCAGTTTGTTTTCGTTAGCCAATAAACGGTTCTCGGGGCGGCGGTAACAAAACCCCTCTCATAATAGAATTAAAATTAAAAAAACTTTTTTCACTTTGTTCCACTTATTTATTATTACCAGGACCGGTTTCATCCTACTACGGACATTTTCAGACTGGTAGTTGAAACTCTTATGCTACTGATTTTATACAAACTTAGGCAGGGGTACACAACATTGTTTATATATAATGAATGATTCTATTTTGTTAATTTGAGGTAGGTATTATGAGTTATTTTGTTAATTTAGGGTACATTAGGTAATTATAAAGTTTATTTTTACAAATTATGAATGATGTTACAAAGCAAGTAGATATTTATAGTTCATATGAATATAAAAGAATTTATATAATTAAAAAGGTTTGTGATTTCTGATATTTTACTTTTGTAATGTTGGGATATTCCCTCCTTGTTGCTTAGGGCTTATTGTCAAATATTGATAGCACTTAAGTAATTGTTATTATTAGGGTTCCCCACATATTTGGGTTATTACATCTTTAAATTGCATACTTAAATTATACCACTGCTCTCTGAAGTAAAATTATTCTAAGTGAATTATAATGGGTAAATTAATGGTGATTGAGCATTATGTTCCAACTGTTTATTCATAACATATTTACGATCTATTTTCTTCGTTAAGCGATTGATTTCTAGTGACTCCAATCTGTCTAATTTTTGTCCTTTGTTGCAAACATGAAGGATTTTTACATCTCTATCTTTGTCAAAAGTATGTTGGTTTTCTAGTAGATGCAAGGCAACGTTCGATAAATCTCCTTTTTGATTAACCCAACTAGCGAAATGTTCTTTTATACGGGTTGATACTGCTCTTCCTGTTTGTCCTACGTAATACGCGGGGCAATTCGAGCAGTTCACCTGATAGACTCCAGAGTTTTCCAGATTACCTCTTTTATCTTTATTGTTTATAAATATTTTACCCAAAGAATTTACATTATAAAAGGCTGTCTTACATTTTTTATCACTGTCTATTAATTTTGAAATTTTATTTGATATTTTGCCAAGGTACGGTATTTTAGTCCATTGTTTTGTTTCTATTTCCTTGTCCGGCGTAAGGCCATATGTAATTGAAGCTACGGTGAGTTTTTTATTCTTCTTCTTTATTAGATTATCAATTATTATGCTATCGTAACCATTATTTTCTGCAATAGTTTTGATAACTTTTAATTCATTATTATAATTTATGTCGTTTAGTGGTACATGTAATAGTCTATGGATTAAAGAATGGAATACCGACAATTTATGTGAAATGTGGTGTCTTGAGGAGCTGTGAATAATATTATCGCTATATGTCGGTTTCCTGTATATCGAAAATTCTAATTTGTTATTAACGATATTCATTCCTATATCTAAAAAGTTGATTTTGTCTCCTCCTATCTCCATCGTGAATTGAATTGACTTATTGATTTGATTTATTTCTTTGATGAAGATATCTAGTTGTCTCTGCGTACCGGTCCATATGATCAACATGTCGTCTACATATCTCCGATAGAAAATGACATTTTTAAATGATTTTAACTTTTCGATGGTTTCTTCTAAGTGGTCCATCATGAACTCTGCTAATATTGGTGAGATAGGACTGCCCATGGCCAACCCTTTTGATTGTAAATAGAATTTATTATCAAATCTAAAATAGTTTTGTTCAATGCACGTATTTATTACTTGATTAATTTCTCTCTTTTTTATTATATTTAAATTGATTTTCTCCATGTAATTATTGATTATTATTTTTAATTCATCTGTAGGTACGCTTGTAAATAGACTAACAACGTCAAATGACACCAGAGAGGCGTTGTTTGGTATATGTATATCCTTGATGAGGTCTATTAATTGCAAAGAATTTTTTATTCCATATTTTGGTTTGAAATTTAAAGTGTTTTTAATGATTCTATTTGCGTATTTTGCTAACTTATAGGCTGGTGCTGAGTTATATCCTACGACTGGTCTCACTGGTATATCTAATTTGTGAACTTTAGGTTGTCCATATAGCCGCGGACATTGGGGGTTCATGACAGTGAGGTTGGATTTTTGGAATTTATCTTTAATGAGTGTTTGGCATGTACTAAGAATTGAATTTATTTCTGCGGTAAATTTTGGGGTGGGATCCTTTTTTAATAAAATTACATCACTAGAGTCCAGCACATTTTGGACTTTTTCAATATAAATATTTTTTGGTAGAATTACAGTGCTATTCCCCTTATCAGCTTTTGAAATAATTAAGTTATTTTCTTTATTTTATTTTTAATTGATTTTATTGTACGAGCTTCGCTTGAAAACTTACTATTGGTTATAGCGTTTTTTATTATTTTTGAACATAAATATTTTTTACCGTAATCTGATGGAATTGCAATGTCTACGTCTAATGCAAAATTCTCGTAATCTTTTATGTGAATTGGTAAGTCAGGGCAATGTTTTAATCCTTTATCTAGCATTTTTATTTCATCTACATTAAACTGTACCTTGGTCGTGTTTACTACTTTTTCGTAAAAAGTTGTTTGAGGTAATTCTATATTAACATTTGTCGGTGATTTTAATTGTTTTTGTGTCCAATACTTTAATTTTTCGATTTGTTTCTGATATGTTGCATGTATTTTATTATTTACCATAAGGGTAGTTTCGTTAAAAAGGCAATCAAATTCTATTGGATGTAATTTTGATGTGAGAGCAGTGTGTATGTAAAATAAGTACGTACTGACATTATCCCGGATGCTGTACCACTTCTTCATCTCCTGTGTGGTCCAAGTCCTCTGGGCTGCTGCAACTGCAAGTGTGGCTGCTCTGCTATTCGTGTTCGTTTTGATGTTGATGTATTTTGGTAAAAGTCCTCGTTTTTTACACTCACGATTGAACCAAAGGTGTTGTGTCGCCATCCGTCGCTTGAGATTGAGTTTCTTGTATAGTCTCTTCAGTGTTGCTGTGTTTGCTGCTTTTAATGAGTCTAGTTTTTGCACTGTTAATTCGTGGTGGAATTCCATTGTAATAGAATTAAAATTAAAAAACTTTTTTCACTTTGTTCCACTTATTTATTATTACCAGGACCGGTTTCATCCTACTACGGACATTTTCAGACTGGTAGTTGAAACTCTTATGCTACTGATTTTATACAAACTTAGGCAGGGGTACACAACATTGTTTATATATAATGAATGATTCTATTTTGTTAATTTGAGGTAGGTATTATGAGTTATTTTGTTAATTTAGGGTACATTAGGTAATTATAAAGTTTATTTTTACAAATTATGAATGATGTTACAAAGCAAGTAGATATTTATAGTTCATATGAATATAAAAGAATTTATATAATTAAAAAGGTTTGTGATTTCTGATATTTTACTTTTGTAATGTTGGGATATTCCCTCCTTGTTGCTTAGGGCTTATTGTCAAATATTGATAGCACTTAAGTAATTGTTATTATTAGGGTTCCCCACATATTTGGGTTATTACATCTTTAAATTGCATACTTAAATTATACCACTGCTCTCTGAAATAAAATTATTCTAAGTGAATTATAATGGGTAAATTAATGGTGATTGAGCATTATGTTCCAACTGTTTATTCATAACATATTTACGATCTATTTTCTTCGTTAAGCGATTGATTTCTAGTGACTCCAATCTGTCTAATTTTTGTCCTTTGTTGCAAACATGAAGGATTTTTACATCTCTATCTTTGTCAAAAGTATGTTGGTTTTCTAGTAGATGCAAGGCAACGTTCGATAAATCTCCTTTTTGATTAACCCAACTAGCGAAATGTTCTTTTATACGGGTTGATACTGCTCTTCCTGTTTGTCCTACGTAATGCGCGGGGCAATTCGAGCAGTTCACCTGATAGACTCCAGAGTTTTCCAGATTACCTCTTTTATCTTTATTGTTTATAAATATTTTACCCAAAGAATTTACATTATAAAAGGCTGTCTTACATTTTTTATCACTGTCTATTAATTTTGAAATTTTATTTGATATTTTGCCAAGGTACGGTATTTTAGTCCATTGTTTTGTTTCTATTTCCTTGTCCGGCGTAAGGCCATATGTAATTGAAGCTACGGTGAGTTTTTTATTCTTCTTCTTTATTAGATTATCAATTATTATGCTATCGTAACCATTATTTTCTGCAATAGTTTTGATAACTTTTAATTCATTATTATAATTTATGTCGTTTAGTGGTACATGTAATAGTCTATGGATTAAAGAATGGAATACCGACAATTTATGTGAAATGTGGTGTCTTGAGGAGCTGTGAATAATATTATCGCTATATGTCGGTTTCCTGTATATCGAAAATTCTAATTTGTTATTAACGATATTCATTCCTATATCTAAAAAGTTGATTTTGTCTCCTCCTATCTCCATCGTGAATTGAATTGACTTATTGATTTGATTTATTTCTTTGATGAAGATATCTAGTTGTCTCTGCGTACCGGTCCATATGATCAACATGTCGTCTACATATCTCCGATAGAAAATAACATTTTTAAATGATTTTAACTTTTCGATGGTTTCTTCTAAGTGGTCCATCATGAACTCTGCTAATATTGGTGAGATAGGACTGCCCATGGCCAACCCTTTTGATTGTAAATAGAATTTATTATCAAATCTAAAATAGTTTTGTTCAATGCACGTATTTATTACTTGATTAATTTCTCTCTTTTTTATTATATTTAAATTGATTTTCTCCATGTAATTATTGATTATTATTTTTAATTCATCTGTAGGTACGCTTGTAAATAGACTAACAACGTCAAATGACACCAGAGAGGCGTTGTTTGGTATATGTATATCCTTGATGAGGTCTATTAATTGCAAAGAATTTTTTATTCCATATTTTGGTTTGAAATTTAAAGTGTTTTTAATGATTCTATTTGCGTATTTTGCTAACTTATAGGCTGGTGCTGAGTTATATCCTACGACTGGTCTCACTGGTATATCTAATTTGTGAACTTTAGGTTGTCCATATAGCCACGGACATTGGGGGTTCATGACAGTGAGGTTGGATTTTTGGAATTTATCTTTAATGAGTGTTTGGCATGTACTAAGAATTGAATTTATTTCTGCGGTAAATTTTGGGGTGGGATCCTTTTTTAATAAAATTACATCACTAGAGTCCAGCACATTATAATTCACTTAGAATAATTTTACTTCAGAGAGCAGTGGTATAATTTAAGTATGCAATTTAAAGATGTAATAACCCAAATATGTGGGGAACCCTAATAATAACAATTACTTAAGTGCTATCAATATTTGACAATAAGCCCTAAGCAACAAGGAGGGAATATCCCAACATTACAAAAGTAAAATATCAGAAATCACAAACCTTTTTAATTATATAAATTCTTTTATATTCATATGAACTATAAATATCTACTTGCTTTGTAACATCATTCATAATTTGTAAAAATAAACTTTTTAATTACCTAATGTACCCTAAATTAACAAAATAACTCATAATACCTACCTCAAATTAACAAAATAGAATCATTCATTATATATAAACAATGTTGTGTACCCCTGCCTAAGTTTGTATAAAATCAGTAGCATAAGAGTTTCAACTACCAGTCTGAAAATGTCCGTAGTAGGATGAAACCGGTCCTGGTAATAATAAATAAGTGGAACAAAGTGAAAAAAGTTTTTTAATTTTAATTCTATTACAATGGAATTCCACCACGAATTAACAGTGCAAAAACTAGACTCATTAAAAGCAGCAAACACAGCAACACTGAAGAGACTATACAAGAAACTCAATCTCAAGCGACGGATGGCGACACAACACCTTTGGTTCAATCGTGAGTGTAAAAAACGAGGACTTTTACCAAAATACATCAACATCAAAACGAACACGAATAGCAGAGCAGCCACACTTGCAGTTGCAGCAGCCCAGAGGACTTGGACCACACAGGAGATGAAGAAGTGGTACAGCATCCGGGATAATGTCAGTACGTACTTATTTTACATACACACTGCTCTCACATCAAAATTACATCCAATAGAATTTGATTGCCTTTTTAACGAAACTACCCTTATGGTAAATAATAAAATACATGCAACATATCAGAAACAAATCGAAAAATTAAAGTATTGGACACAAAAACAATTAAAATCACCGACAAATGTTAATATAGAATTACCTCAAACAACTTTTTACGAAAAAGTAGTAAACACGACCAAGGTACAGTTTAATGTAGATGAAATAAAAATGCTAGATAAAGGATTAAAACATTGCCCTGACTTACCAATTCACATAAAAGATTACGAGAATTTTGCATTAGACGTAGACATTGCAATTCCATCAGATTACGGTAAAAAATATTTATGTTCAAAAATAATAAAAAACGCTATAACCAATAGTAAGTTTTCAAGCGAAGCTCGTACAATAAAATCAATTAAAAATAAAATAAAGAAAATAACTTAATTATTTCAAAAGCTGATAAGGGGAATAGCACTGTAATTCTACCAAAAAATATTTATATTGAAAAAGTCCAAAATGTGCTGGACTCTAGTGATGTAATTTTATTAAAAAAGGATCCCACCCCAAAATTTACCGCAGAAATAAATTCAATTCTTAGTACATGCCAAACACTCATTAAAGATAAATTCCAAAAATCCAACCTCACTGTCATGAACCCCCAATGTCCGCGGCTATATGGACAACCTAAAGTTCACAAATTAGATATACCAGTGAGACCAGTCGTAGGATATAACTCAGCACCAGCCTATAAGTTAGCAAAATACGCAAATAGAATCATTAAAAACACTTTAAATTTCAAACCAAAATATGGAATAAAAAATTCTTTGCAATTAATAGACCTCATCAAGGATATACATATACCAAACAACGCCTCTCTGGTGTCATTTGACGTTGTTAGTCTATTTACAAGCGTACCTACAGATGAATTAAAAATAATAATCAATAATTACATGGAGAAAATCAATTTAAATATAATAAAAAAGAGAGAAATTAATCAAGTAATAAATACGTGCATTGAACAAAACTATTTTAGATTTGATAATAAATTCTATTTACAATCAAAAGGGTTGGCCATGGGCAGTCCTATCTCACCAATATTAGCAGAGTTCATGATGGACCACTTAGAAGAAACCATCGAAAAGTTAAAATCATTTAAAAATGTCATTTTCTATCGGAGATATGTAGACGACATGTTGATCATATGGACCGGTACGCAGAGACAACTAGATATCTTCATCAAAGAAATAAATCAAATCAATAAGTCAATTCAATTCACGATGGAGATAGGAGGAGACAAAATCAACTTTTTAGATATAGGAATGAATATCGTTAATAACAAATTAGAATTTTCGATATACAGGAAACCGACATATAGCGATAATATTATTCACAGCTCCTCAAGACACCACATTTCACATAAATTGTCGGTATTCCATTCTTTAATCCATAGACTATTACATGTACCACTAAACGACATAAATTATAATAATGAATTAAAAGTTATCAAAACTATTGCAGAAAATAATGGTTACGATAGCATAATAATTGATAATCTAATAAAGAAGAAGAATAAAAAACTCACCGTAGCTTCAATTACATATGGCCTTACGCCGGACAAGGAAATAGAAACAAAACAATGGACTAAAATACCGTACCTTGGCAAAATATCAAATAAAATTTCAAAATTAATAGACAGTGATAAAAAATGTAAGACAGCCTTTTATAATGTAAATTCTTTGGGTAAAATATTTATAAACAATAAAGATAAAAGAGGTAATCTGGAAAACTCTGGAGTCTATCAGGTGAACTGCTCGAATTGCCCCGCGTATTACGTAGGACAAACAGGAAGAGCAGTATCAACCCGTATAAAAGAACATTTCGCTAGTTGGGTTAATCAAAAAGGAGATTTATCGAACGTTGCCTTGCATCTACTAGAAAACCAACATACTTTTGACAAAGATAGAGATGTAAAAATCCTTCATGTTTGCAACAAAGGACAAAAATTAGACAGATTGGAGTCACTAGAAATCAATTGCTTAACGAAGAAAATAGATCGTAAATATGTTATGAATAAACAGTTGGAACATAATGCTCAATCACCATTAATTTACCCATTATAATTCACTTAGAATAATTTTACTTCAGAGAGCAGTGGTATAATTTAAGTATGCAATTTAAAGATGTAATAACCCAAATATGTGGGGAACCCTAATAATAACAATTACTTAAGTGCTATCAATATTTGACAATAAGCCCTAAGCAACAAGGAGGGAATATCCCAACATTACAAAAGTAAAATATCAGAAATCACAAACCTTTTTAATTATATAAATTCTTTTATATTCATATGAACTATAAATATCTACTTTTTTTTTATTTTTTATTGTTGATACATTTTTTTTTACAATATTTCATATTTCAATTTAGTAATGTTGGCCTCACTGGGTTGTTTACCCGTGCTGAGGCCCCCATGTTATAATTTAAGAATTTATACATTTAAAAAAAAATAAAAGAAAAGAAAAACAACATTAAAATAAAGATAAATTGAAAATAAAAAATAAAGATTAAAAATTAAAATACAATTATAACACTAAAAGAAAAATATCAAAAGAGAATGTAAATCGGCATTTATAATGATATATGTGTTTGTGTGTGTTGTGTGTTTTATATATTTTTTTTGTGTTGCGTGTATATGTTTTATTCTTTTATGTTATAGTATTTTGGTATTAATGTCTTTTTGTTCTTTAATCCATTTTTTCATTTTGTGTTTGAATTTATTTTGTAACATATACTTGCTTTGTAACATCATTCATAATTTGTAAAAATAAACTTTATAATTACCTAATGTACCCTAAATTAACAAAATAACTCATAATACCTACCTCAAATTAACAAAATAGAATCATTCATTATATATAAACAATGTTGTGTACCCCTGCCTAAGTTTGTATAAAATCAGTAGCATAAGAGTTTCAACTACCAGTCTGAAAATGTCCGTAGTAGGATGAAACCGGTCCTGGTAATAATAAATAAGTGGAACAAAGTGAAAAAAGTTTTTTAATTTTAATTCTATTACAATGGAATTCCACCACGAATTAACAATGCAAAAACTAGACTCATTAAAACCCCTCTCCCAAATTTTTTAACTCGAGTTAAAATATTTATTTTCATTGCAGATGAAAATTTTTCGATTTCGCACTTATTTTGACGTTCTAGATTTCGTTCTGTACATTATTCAGTGATTGACTGCAGATTTTTGCGTTGCTTCATTGACATACTTCCGATCCTATAATTTAGTAATATATTATTAATAAATTATATTATCTCTTTATTTATATAATAACGCCATTTTGAAGTTCGTTTATATGGGATTAGTAAAAATAATTTACCATTAGACTTGCCTGACCTACGTCAGTAACAACCTTTTGTATTAGTTTAGTTAGAAATAGGAAATATCCACTGACTTGGCATAATTTTTTCCCTCCATTAGTATTATGGGCAATGAGAAATACATATTATGGAAGTTAATACCAGAATTTCTGAACTGAAATAAATCCCTGCTTCTAGTATTACGTAGTGGTATTCAATAGCTTTTCAATTTATGAATTTCTTGACTGTCAAATGCATAATTTAGAATCTTATATAGAAATACTCCCTTTTCTGACGCCTCTTTCCATATTAACCGGTGTTTACTGGTGTAACATTTTAATTATCTAGATAACTTGGGTCTCTTGTTGTTGATGCCAGAATGTTAATATTGATGCGGAAACATTATTTAAGTTTTTTTCCAAAGTAGTGCCAATGTATTGTTTTTCGTTTCTCCAGGTAATATTAATGTGGAGACTGTTACCATCAAGGCAGAACCAGGATCCCGAGAAGAAGTTGGAGATGGAATTCCTTATACTGATCTTGACATAGACCTCCCGGATGTTAAAATGGAATACTTAAAGCGTTCTAAAATAATAACCCTGACCGCAAGTAATTCGATTTTTTTTATATTAATTTTAATCGATTCTGGGGCGGTGGTTTTTCACCGGACCATTATTTAACAGAATTAAATGTATTTGGGCTCTGACTAGGAGTTGGCTGTATTATTTAAGTGTGCTTAGGGGTTAAGGTCCTCGATTGCAAGTTTAATTTAATTAATTTATTGTTATTACCCATTTAATTCATATGAATAATCTTTTTGAACGTTGTGGAGTGGTAGATTTTTTACTTGTTTATTTTCTAAGCTACCAGAGCAGTTATTGAGCAAGTTTGCAATACGTGCTCTCAATTATGCTGTATCTGCTTACACTTTATATATATTTATTTCATTTTTATCATTTTCAGGCGGATTGCTAAGGGCGCGTCTTGAGGAAAAACAATATTCTTGTCATCATTGTAACTATTCCTGCTATACAAAAGGAAATCTTAAAAGTCACATGTTAACCCACAGTGGGAAAAAACCTTTTTCATGTCCTGAATGCAACTATTCCTTTTATACAAAATGGAATCTTAAAAGTCACATGTTTACCCACAGTGGAGAAAAACCTTTTTCATGTCCCGAATGCAACTATTCCTGCAAAACAAAAGGAAATCTTAAAAGTCACATGTTTACTCACATGGAAGAAAAACCTTTTTCATGTTCCAACTGTTACTTTTCGTGTTCTACAAAGGGGTATCTAAAAATTCATGTGCTGAGACACAGTGGGGAAAAACCTTTTTCATGTCCTGAATGCAACAATTCCTTCTTTACAAAAGGAAGTCTTACAAGTCACATGATTACCCACAGTGGAGATAAACCTTTTTCATGTCCTGAATGCAACTATTCCTGCTATACAAAAAGAAATCTTAAAATTCACATGTTTACCCACAGTAGAGAAAAACCTTTTTCATGTCCTGAATGCAACTATTCCTGCTATACGGAAGGAAAATTTAAAAGTCACATGTTTACCCACAGTGGAGAAAAACCTTTTTCATGTCTTGACTGCAGCTATTCCTGCCATACAAAAAGAAATCTTAAAAGACACATGTTTACTCACATGGAAGAAAAACCTTTTTCATGTTCCAACTGCAACTTTTCGTGTTCTACTAAGGGGCATCTAAAAATTCATGTGCTGCGACACAGTGGGGAAAAACCTTTTTCATGTCCCGAATGCACCTATTCCTGCTATACGAAAGATAATCTTAAAAGTCACATGTTTAACCACAGTGTAGAAAAACCTTATTCATGTCTTGACTGCAACTATTCCTGCAATACAAAAGGAAGTCTTAAAAGTCACATGTTTACTCACATGAAAGAAAAACCCTTTTCATGTTCCAACTGCAACTTTTCGTGTTCTACTAAGTGGCATCTAAAAATTCATGTGCTGAGTCACAGTGGGGAAAAACCTTTTTCATGTCCTGAATGCAACTATTCCTTCTACACAAAAGGAAATCTTAAAAGTCACATGTTTACCCACAGTAGAGAAAAACCTTTTTCATGTCCTGAATGCAACTATTCCTGCTATTCAAAAAGAACTCTTAAAAGTCATATGTTAACCCACGGTGGAGTAAAACCTTTTTCATGTCTTGATTGCCAGTATTCCTGCTATACAAAAAGAAATCTTAAAAGTCACATGTTTACCCACAGTGGAGAAAAACCTTTTTCATGTTCTATCTGCAACTTTACGTGTTCTACTAAGGGGTATCTTAAAATTCATGTGCTGAGACACAGTGGGGAAAAACCCTTTTCATGTCGTGAATGCAACTTTTCCTGTTCTACAAAAGGAAATCTTAAAAGTCACATGTTATCACATAGTACTGAAAAACTTTTTTCATGTATCGACTGTAACTATTCATGCAATTTTAAGAAAGATTTTAAAAAACACGTGTTAAACCACGGTGGGGGATAACCTTTTACATGTCCTGACTCCAACTATTCCTGTTCTACATAGGGATATCATAAATTTCATATGGTTACTCACAGTGGAATAAAATCTTTTTCTTGTCCCGACTGCAAATATTCATGTTCCACAAAGGAATTACTTAAAATACACATGTTACGCCACAGTGGGGAAACACCTTTTTGTGTTCCTACTGCAACTATTCATGTTCTACAAAGGGAAATCTTAAAATTCACATGCTTACCCACTGTAGAAAAACACCTTTTTTCGTGTCCCTACTGCAATAATTTATTTTCACTTAAGTCATCTTTAAAACGTTACATGTTGACTCACAGTGAACCAAAATCAGTTCCGTGTGTAGCTATTCGTCTTTAGTAAAGTTTGCTGGATATTCCTAACACATATTTGCTTAAGATACAGCAGGCTTAGTCACAGAATAGGTCGTCACTAACGGGTTCTCTCATGGTAAACGTTTAGTTTTTTTCCCCTTTGAAACTAAAGAAACAAATCATTCAAATAATTTATTAAGTTGCACAAATCAATGGTTATATTTAATCTAATAATTTTGTTAATTAATTTTAGTTTTTAGAACTACGCTAGCAAATTTTAATTGCCATCATCCAAATTCAGCTGTAGAACTAATAAATTTAGGAGGTAGAGGTATAGTCAAAATAACTTCTTTGAAACATAATCAGGTAGAAATGCTAAGAATTTTTTTTTCCTTAGGAAAGCTCATAGCTCAGAAATGCACAAAATAATTTTCAAGGCAGATGATAACATTACACCTTTAAATTTATACGACGAGAATGCCAACATTTTTATAAATCCCAACCACGAATTATTAGATTCCTGGTAAAATAAAATTTTACACGCAAAACACTTCAATTATCTCAACCAAACGTATGTTGACAAATTTTCGTCAAACAAATGGTTGAGTATTAGAGAGTTTAGCGCAGAAATAGAAGGATTTATGCTTGATATTCAGGATAGAGTCATTATACGAAAAATTATAGGAAGCTTATAATCAAAGAAGTCAGTCACTCATCAATCCGCCATCAGTTTACAAGGTGCTCAATGAGTGATAATCCGCGCACCTCACTTGCGTGAAGGACATTCTTCCCGGCTCTGCTCATGGACTCCATCGGGATATCATCATAGCGCTTTGGCCCAGATCGCCGTCCCTGGCCAACGCTACATGGATCACAGCGCCCTGGTTCCAGCGTCTCTGACCAGCGCTTCATCCACTCACCATGACCACCACGAGGACACGCAGCATCCTCACTGGCCTACCAGCTCCCGCTCAACCGCCTACAAGGTCCACCGCACCTTCGGCATTCTCGTCAGCACTGGAGTACTGATTGCCAAGATCGCCAGTGCCTGACAGACAACGAGTCCGGTCACCAGCGCCCGGCGTCGACTCACAGACCCGCGCTTGACCAGCCATCACAGCCAGCATCCGGAGAATACTACACCTGTCCAACGTCATCTTATCACGGCTACCTGACTCATCAAATAAACACTCTGACCTTCACGACACATCTTTCATTCCGTGCCTCCTCACCAGATCCCCAAAGTGGTTGGGGATCTGGTGATTCCCGATTTCTATTTCTAATATGGTTTTCAGTTAAACCTTTTAGAAATATTAGAAATCAGGAAAAATGTCAATAGAAATTTAAATATTATTAATAATCAAATTAATTTTGTGAATAACCCTGTCTTAAACATATATATTGTAATTTTTTGTCTTTGATCTTCTAAGCACCTCCCCTTTCCACCTCTCACCCCTCCCCCCCACCCCCCCCCACACTACTTCCTTTTCTACCCACACCTGTCTCTATATACTTGACAATTTAGTTTTAGTACATTAATTGTCCTGATGAAGAGAACGTCGTTCTCGAAACATGTTGACTTTATATAAAAAATAAAGATTATCGTTTTACATAAATCATTATAAATGCCGATTTCCATTCTATTTTAATGTTTTTCTTTTAGTGTGATAATTAGATTTCAATTTCTAATCTTTATTTTTAGTTTAAATTTATCTTTATTTTAATGTTGTTTTTTGTTTAAATGTATAAATTCTTATATTATAAAATAGGGGCCTCAGCACGGGTAAAGAACCCAGTGAGGCCAACATTACTGAATTAAAATATGAAATACTGTTAAATAATGTATCAATAATAAAAAAATAAAAATAAAAAAGATACAAATCAAATTAATGATTAATGTAGCAAATTTTTGGCTTTTCCGGAAACGAAATTACATATTATATCGGGATGTTCTATATTAGCACCGTCTGAGTATACATTTAGGCACAATCAAGTTTTAAAAATAATTCACCAAGGTTTGGTAACTAAACATAACTTGATTGACTGCGGTAATATAATACCATATTATAAATACGAACCAAATTCATTTTTAGAAAACAAATTGTATAAAATATATTATGATAAAACTATACTAACAGACCGAATGATTAGTCATAATAGACCCGATATAGTTTAACATGACAAAATTAAAAAAATAACTTATATTATTGATGTCGCTATTCCAAATTCCTGTTATATTAAAAAATCTGTTAATGAAAAAATAAGAAATTACACAGATTTTGGAAATGAGATAAAAAGAATTTGGCATTCTCAGACAATAAAAATATTACCATTCGTTATTTCGGCTACTTGCATTATACCTAGCTCGCTCATTAAACATTTTGGATCATTAGATATATCAAAAAAATTATAAATAAAGATGCAAAAGTCGGTCATTTTGAATACATGTAGGATAACAAAGATTTTTAAAATATTTTATTAGAATATGGCAATATAAATGCAATTATCTTAGGTTGGCTATAAGGTATCTCTAAACATTGTTTTGTTGGCAATACTGTTTTTAACCTTGTCCCATGGTCTATTACTAAGAAGCAACCTGTCAATGTGTACATTTGTAAGAAGAAGAATAAAGTTATTACTGCATAAAACTGAACCCTTTTATTGAAATAATCACAGGTTATGCGCCCAGAGTCGCTAATCTGTTGATGAAGTTAAAATTACGCTAAATAAATCATCGGGAATGAATATCAGCGAAAAGTGAGGTTAGGTTGCCGGAACGCGGGCAGAAAATTTTCGCTGAGAAGGAAAACAAATATACAAGTGATATATCTGATCAGGCAAGGCAGGATAGCAAAATGGAAAGAAACGTGATGACTAGCAATGTATTGAAGTTGGAAGGGGCAAGGAATTGGAATATTTGGAAATTTCAAACGACAGTACTTCTCAGAGGACAGGGATGGCTGGACATTGTTGAAGGGCGCACTATGAAACCTGAAGATGTTACCGCGCGAACCACTTGGGAGACAAAAGATGCTTAAGCTCAGACGCTACTGGTTACGAGAATGTCGGAAACCGTTATTCTACATATCATATCGTGCACAACTTCTGCTGCAATGTGGAGTAAGCTTCTAAGTGTATATGAACAGAAGTCGGAAACCAGTATCCATATTATCCAACAAAGATTCTTTCAATACAGATCTGAGAAAGGCACCGAAATGTCAGTTTTTTTTCTCTAAAATTCAAGAGATGTAAAATCAGTTAAAACAAATGGGCGAGGATATGTCTGATAAATTTATAATAACTAAAGTCTTAATGAGCTTGCCAGATGGATACAAACATTTTGTATTTGCGCCAGACGACAAACAAACGTTCTACAATTTAGTAGCCAGGTTATTAGTTGAAGAGGAAAGGGTGAAAGTTAAAAGTGATGAAATACAAGATACTTCGTCCTCGTCTGCGTTCGTAGCTAAAAGAAATGTTAAGTCTTTCTACAACTCACTTGCTGAAACTTTATAAACTATTGTATATAATGTTTTTCTCTTTACTTTTTATAATAACTACAAACAAAAAAATATTTTTTTCTACTAATGTATATTATACTTTAGGTACTTGAAATATAGTAATCGTTTTATATTACCCACACTCAGGCAGTGCCTTAGTGGGTTTTCATTTCTTGTGTATACTATTTGGTAATATATTATGTTATTATATACTATTTATTAATATGTATAATATATGTAAAGAAATGAAAATAAATAAAGTAAAAAAAAAAAAAAACATTGAAGTAAAACAAACTGACGTACCCCACTGTGAAAGTTGCTTGAAAGGAAAGATACACCGGCTACCATTTAAGAGGAGTGAGCATGTAAGCACAAAAACATGTGAAATCATACATGGGGATACTTGTGGACCCATGGAAGAAAAATCAATTGGCGGGTCGAGATATTTTGTCGTTCTAAAGGACGACTATTCTAACTTTAGATGTGTGTATTTCGTTGAAGCAAAATACGAGATTAAGCGCTGTTTGGAGGATTTTATAAATAAAGCCGAAAATACTACTGGAAACAAAGTCAAGATATTTCGGAGTGACAATGGGCTAGAATTCATAAATAGAGATGTAAGGGAAATATTTTCCAAGCGTGGGATAACCCACCAGACTACTGTTCCCTATACTCCCGAACAAAATGGGAAAGCTGAAAGGGAAAATAGAACCCTAGTTGAAGACGCACGAACAATGCTACACGCGAAGAATTAACCTAAGAAATTGTGGGCAGAAGCGGTAAATACTACTGCTTTTGTCTTGAATAGAACTGGGAAATTCTCCATATGAAATATGGACAAATAGTAGTTTTGATGTTCATCAACTGAAGGCATTTGGTTCACCAGTGTATGTGTTCAAAGATAGATATAAATAAGGTAACTTGTTTATTAATTCGGAGGGAATGTCTTCCGGCTGCCTTATGTGGATGATTGGGGTAATTCATCTTTTCTCATCATTATGTCTTGATGATTTCGCCAGGAATAGGAGGTGTTTATTTTATTGTGACAACTGTTCATTAATGTAAACAATGTTTTTATTATCTTCAGAAAAAATTATATTTTTTGGGTACAAAATACCATATTTTCTTTTCTGGATTATAATATTGTCCTTACTTTCTTTTTTTTGAAAAGAAACTACTATCCCTGGATTTTTATTTAATGGGTTTCTGTTTTTGATTCTATATCGCTGCCTTAGTTCTTGTATGTTCAATAGACCATTTAGCAAATTTTACAGGAGACGTTTTTTTTGTTGAAAAGTTGAGACTGTGTGCGGTATTCCATTTATAAAAATCCTGAGTGATGCAAAAATTATTCAAGTTCAATTTTCATTTGAAAATTGGAACTGATAAGTATTAAATGAAATAAATTTATTAATAATTCTTTATTTGAAATGTGTGTTAGTTTGTTCTTTTTTTGTTTCGTTACGTACATTTTAAAATTTCATTTTTAAAGTTAACTTACCTTAAACAGATAAATATCTTCTTTCGAAAGGTCTTATTTGCCGTTAGCTTATTATTTATGTTAATTATCGTGATTAAAATATTATTTTTTTGAATACTTTCAGCTCTTAAAATCCTAAAATTTTAATATCCCGCGATTTGGGTTATGGGTTTGCGCCAGCATAACAATACATTTATTATTGTTAGTCGTGTGCCTAGTTGGTTTTATTGTAGTTCCTACATAAGAATTTATTTATCGTTTTTTATGTGACTACTTACAAGAGTGCTGCTCTCCCTAAGGTGAACGCCCCAAAAAGGGGAACTCGGCTGGGCAACGTTGTGAGATGGGTTAAGGAAAGGGGCTGTTTAGAGATTTGTTAATGCGGGCGTTGAAGAGGCCCGACTAAAATGAAGGAGAAAAGACGGAAGCCTTATCTTAGCTCGTTCCACATACGAGCAGAATTTGGCTTTCTATCCAAATCATTACATTACATTCCTCAATCCCGCTGGATTTGAAGAATGTGCGATATTTACAAACCCTTAATAGGCCAGTGCAATTAGCGCCAAAAAGGGGGTCGCGATCGAAGTAATTCCGGTAGTCCCAATTTTTTTATATGCTATATAAACTGATCTCCTGATGTAAAATCTGAATTTCCGACCTTGGCACACCTGTGCTCGCGCCGCCATTTTGAAAAAACTGGCCGAAATCGGGCCAAAATCTAGTTTTTCCCAAATATCTCATTTCCAATACAAATTTCGGCTAAAGTATATTAACAAGTATAATAGAAAATAAAATAACCTACAACTTTTGTGAAAACAAATTTCTTCTATCTCTAATAGGTACCGAGGTAGAAAGTCGTAAAGGTGCGTATATTTTTGAAAAAACAAGTTTTTTGCGCGACTAGGTTTGGTTTTTTATAAATACCTCGTTTCCAGTGGAATTTCATGAAAATTTTATTGATACCAATTATGTAGAACATAAAATTTTAAAAAGGGCTGTGCAGTTTTTATGTTTATATAGTTTTTTTTACCGATGTAAAGAATAAACAAATCTAGGTAGGTACGCACAGAAAATCAATCACGGTTTATTATCACGTTATTAGATTTTTGTTTGCATTTTTAAAAACATACATCTATAAATTTACTAGAGGGCACTTTGGTATGGGGGGGCTAACCCCCCACCCTTCTACTCCTCCCCTCGGTTCCCTTCACAGACAGTTCCATCCTTCGTTGGACTGCTCGATTCGTTTATCTGCATAACATTTGTGAGGGTATCGAGTCATTCTGTGGGATTGAATCAGAAACGTCAGAGCAATATGTAGAGATGAGGCCTACAAGAATTAGGAGGGATGATCGAGACGTTCAAACTCTCATTGATTGGTTTGCTTGCCATGAATCATTTCCTATAACAAACGTGATTATGTCTATTAGCAGTGGCACAATCGGGGATAGCAAAGTCACTTGTCACATGGCTGAAAAGATGGGAAAATTAGCTATGTCTAAAGTTATCAACCAGAACTTTGGAAACCTACACTTAAAACGTAATGATGCGATAGTTTCTCTTGCGGCGGTGACCAGCAGTGTCAAAAATCAGGGTGTGACTATGGCAATAGATCCATTAATGCTATTCAATATGAACTCTCTCCTGTACCATTGTCTCTTTTCTCAGAGGAAGACATGCGCAAAGGAACGAAGTCTATATTTTATCCATCATTCAACCCTCTACCAAATAATACAGAACTGGGAAGCAGTAAAATACACGTAATTGATGGAGGATATTTACTGCACAAAGTGGTATGGGGTCGTGCTCAACCTTTTTCAGTAATTTTCCAGCAATATGTCAGGTATGTACAAAATCATTATGGATCCAATGCAGTAGTGGTATTCGATGGATACCCAGATTCTATGGAAAAGAAAAGCACTAAAGGGGTGGAAAAAGCACGGCGTGCCAGAGTTGCAACTTTTGCTGAAGTTTTGTTTTTTGAAAGCATGCACCCACAAGTGCCACAGGAAAAGTTTCTGGGAAATGAGAAGAACAAGTCTCGTTTTATTTCACTACTCAGAACCTCATTTGCACGATCCCACATAACGACAGTACAAGCTGAAGAGGATGCTGATATTCTCATAGTGAACACAGCAAATTCATTGTCATTTCAACATGATGTAGTCATAATCGTTGGTCAGGATATTGATCTGCTGGTACTCCTCACAGCTCTCTCACCTCCCAACGTATATTACCAAAAAGTTCGAAAAAATAAATCACCTAACGCGTTGTACTCGAACAAATGTTTTAAACACCTTGAAATAGTTGAAAACATTTTATTCCTTCATGCCATAAGTGGTTGCGATACAACTGGAGCTCCGTTCGGTCAAGGCAAACACAAATTTTGTAATATTCTTCTCAGGAACCACTCAGTGAATGAACTTGTTCGTGTATTTCAAGACCCAAAAGCAAAGACAGAAACGATCACTTTGGCTGCCGAACAACTATTTGCACTTTTGTATGGCGGCAACGAGAAATCAAATTTGGAAAATTTAAGGTACATCATTTTTGTCAAAGGAGTAAAAAAGAACAAATTCAATTTATCCAGGCTACCACCCACCAAAGATGCAGTCCAGCAAGACGCTTCAAGAACATACTTGCAAGTGCAGACTTGGCTTGGTCACGATAAAGATCCGACAGAATGGGGGTGGAAAAAGGATGCTGTTGGGTTACTTACTCCAGTAACAATGTTGAAGGAAGCTGCACCTCAGGCCTTGCTGAACTTCATATCATGTCAATGCAAAAAAGGTTGCGCTGGAAAGTGCACCTGCAGAAAGTCGGGTTTGAAATGTTCCTTACTCTGCATTCATTGCAATGGCAACTCCTGCGAGAATACTGTAGAAGCCTTTGTTGATGACGATGACGAGGAATATGATGACCCAGTCGCCACAAATTTGGGTGATGAGACAGATGAAGAAGCTATTCAGGGCCAGAAGTAAGAAACTATAGTCAAGTGCTCGTACTTCTGTCTAAATTGATTTACCATTAATTTTATTTTTTGTTATGCTGACAACTTAACTAATAAAGAAAAGAATGTCAATAAATGTTAATTTTACGAAAATACCAATTTTTTTATCTTTTTTATGTACCTTATCATCTTAATTGTATTAATAATCTTAAATGTATGTTTTGATTACGTTGATAGGCATGTCAGACCAAGCTGCGAGCACAAATGTAGTGGCTTGGCCAATTTTAGTGGTCTTCCCATTGGGAATGTATGGCGACCGATATGCTGAAATAGTCTATTTACTATATTTATATCTAGGTCTGACACAGGCATGACGATTGTTGTCAACGTATATGTTCTTAGAACAATAATTGTTAAAGAAAAATAAAATCAAGGAATGCCAAGTTTAAAACACCTAACCTCGGTTTCAATTTTTGGCCTGGTTTTGGTGGATTAGAGTTTGGATACGTAATAGAGATAAAAAATATAAATTATATACCTATTTCTTTAACGAAATTTTATTTTCTACAAAATTATTACCAATAAATTTTTCACAAAATTGTACTGGAAACGAGGTATTTATAAAAAACCAAACCTAGTCGCGCAAAAAATTTGTTTTTTCAAAAATATACGCACCTGTACGACTTTCTACCTCGGTACCTATTAGAGATAGAAGAAATTTGTTACAACAAAAGTTGTAGGTTATTTTATTTTCTATTATACTTGTTAATATACTTTAGCCGAAATTTGTATTGGAAATGAGATATTTGGGAAAAACTAGATTTTGGCCCGATTTCGGCCAGTTTTTTCAAAATGGCGGCGCGAGCACAGGTGTGCCAAGGTCGGAAATTCAGATTTTACATCAGGAGATCAGTTTATATAACATATAAAAAAATTGGGACTACCGGAATTACTTCGATCGCGAATCGCTAATTGCACTGGCCTATAAGCCGACTTACATCATGATTCCAAAACAATTAAATTTTTGTTTTTGTTTTTAAAATAAGACATTTTTTTTATTACATTTTTATTAAAAGAAAGGTGAAAAGTGAACAATGTTTAATTTAATATGTTTTAAGTCCACAAATGGTTAATTTTAGGGTACGAACATTTTTTTATCTGTATAATATTTTAAAAGTAGCAAAAATAGAAATGTAGAATAAAAATAAGTTTTATTGCACTAATATAAAACCCTAAGGATGTTAAAAAATAATTGAATAAATAAATAATAAATGGAGCATCCTGTATATTTGCCTAGCAAATTCAAGAAGTACATGTAAAATATGGTGAAAAAGCCTATAAATAACATAATTTGAAGACTTAACTTTCTATTTGAGCTACTGGTCTAAGGTTTATTGATTCTGGAGTCGGTGAAGTCATTTTCAGTTTAATAACAGTAGTATATTCGCAATTAAACGTATTTTTAGTGGAATGATGCATAACTCCGGTGACAGTAAGAAAACAACTAAAAACCAACATGGCCGCTCATCTTAACTATCCGACGCCTGATTGGTTGAAATTGGAGATTGAACATTCAAGCACTCAACGTTCGGCGGGATGTTGAACATAATTATATCTATGAATTTTTAAAAATATATTATATTCATAACGTTGAGTGTTTGAATGTTCAATATCCGAGAGTTTGAACAAATAAGAACTAAAAAATTGTTCCGTGAGTGGATATTGGCACTCGAAAAGTGCTGAAAATGTCACATAAAAACCAAAAAATATCTTTTTTTAGCTTAATTAAGGCTAATGAACATATTGTCATTCACAACTCAGTTTTGCTTAAAAAGGTCTATTGAACAAGAACTAGGACAGCGAATAGTAACAGTAATAATACATATAACCGTATCCATTTGACATACTATTATAACAGCAAGTAAATAGTAAATGCATACAATAATTATTTGTAGGTATAAACCTGTTGTACGAAAATAAGGATATTATGTATTGTTAACAAATATAGAGCGTTTGATTGGTTTTCGTGGCCTGTTAAATCAAGGGCGTTCGGTCTGCCGTTTTACATACACATAGTTTATATAAAAAATATTGTGAAGATTATATGACGTATAGAATAGTAAAATTAATAATATAACCTTCACCATTTGACATATAAAAGCAAGCAAAAAGCAAATGGAAACATGATAGTTTGTAGGTATAAGCCCGTTGTAAGAAAAAAATAATATGCCTCCTTCTAAGGTATAAAGACGAAAATTGTTTATAAAAACGTTAAGTTTAGTAATACTAGGTAGTAGTTGTATTTCCATAATATCTATGCGACACATGAAAGCTAGTGTATATATTAGTTCATTTATTCACTTATCTATTCACGAACTAGCGGGATCCATAAGTCAGCCAGTAAGGACTAAGTAAAAGGACAATTAATTTTAAGAATTAGAATTGAGAACAGTATTAAACTTCGATTAAGACTAACCCTTAACTTTATACATTTTTTAAATAAATTTGTAATAGTGTTTGTAATTAAGTAACTTCTTTTTATTTTACTCGTTCCTTCTTTTCGTGTACATGCATAGTGTTAATATTAAACTCCCGAGTATAGTAATAACAATTTGAAGTAGATAATCATAAATGTAAATCAGATCTTGAAAGTTCCTACTTGTTCGCTGTTGTTTTATGGCAACACTCGAATATCACTAGAAACTCGATTTTTTCTTAATTCTATAATTTCTATGGATATATCTCCGAGTGCATCCTGTCACTTTTTTGTTGGTTATGTTATTTTAGCTTTACTCGTTGCGTCGATTTGAACACTTTGAACGAAAACATTCCATCCTTCTCTCAAGAAATCCCTCGATCTCATAACAAAAGCAACAGAACTATCAGATCCTTACGCAAGAGCATGGATTCCACCGCCATCAAGTTAGAACCAGGCACAAGTGCGGAAGAGAGTGTTCCTTTGATACTTACGGAAATCGATAAAGACTATCCTTTTATCAAAAAGGAATGTCCGGAATTTATTTCCGAAATCAATTCAGGTGTTTATTTTTTTAAATTTTTGGTACATAACTGTTACACAGACGCAATATGCGATCGGGAATAATAATTAAAACTGTAGGTTTTTGCTTGTCTATAACGACAAGCTCACTCCTACATATCGACCTAAGCTACTCTTCTGGGTTATTTTACTAATATTTTTATTTATTTTTGTGATTGGGCAAAGTTGTGAGGTTGGTCTGGGTAGAGTGTTTCGGTTGTCGTTAGGGACTGCTGTAATTCATACCTTGAAGATTCCTACGTTAAGTGACGTAGAATAGGTAGACGTCAGTAGAGCTGTTTTTCACAAAGCCGAGTCAGTGAAACGACCCGTTCTATTGAAGTCGACATTAACTATAAACAGTAGAGAGATCATCCACGCAACAATATGCGTGACATTATGCTCAAATGCTCTCAACCGTTCAGAGTTAATGTGGACTCCATTAGAACGGGTTGTTTCACCGACTTGAGAGAGCATGCATATGTTGCTGTGTGACATTGTGCATGTTCTCTCAACGGATATTGATGATATTTTGATACATATCGGTAGTCAAGTATCCAATAGTCATTTAACATACCAAGCAACCTATTCAGTGTATGTATCCAATTTTTAATTAAGTTTTTCTGTTATCAGGTAAACTTAGTAACCCTGAGTATTTTCAAGACGGAGGCACTATCAAATTAGAACCAGGGTCTACAGAAGGAGAAAAAATTGAAATTTCTTTTTCCGAAAATGGCTTCAAACTTCCAGACATTGCACGGAAAGGCTTGGAGCACTCACTTCAGCACTCGGAAAGAATTCTCCAAACGGCGGGTAAAACTATTATTTTAATTTTTACAAATGAACTCGCGTACTTTTACTTCCTCACATTGGAGGGGCCCCACCGTTTTCCCAACGACGGTATAAGGAAACTGACTGTTTACCTCCTTCGTCTTACACGTCAAGACTCGATAACCCGCCAGTGTCCCTGCAAACAGCATTTGTTTGTATTCATAATTGCATTCAATGACGAAAATACATTACAGATAAAATAAATAAAAAATCAATTTGAAATAATTTCTTCACTTTATTGCCGAATCACAGGAAATAAAAGAAAATCAATATGTAATGCATGGCTAAAATTAAGCGTTGTAAAAAATGTTTATCGAACCTCCCCTATGAATGTTTCTATGTTTGCGGATAGGACTATTTAAGGCACTGCGCCCACACTTATACACTACTTGCCATCTAGTCTGTGGTGAGGAACTTAATTTGATAGCAGAAATTAAATTCAAAGCTCTTTTATTAAACAAAAACATTATCAACTTTTGTAAACTACGCATATTATCGTAGCGATTGTGTTAAACCAGTGATGGTGTCTCCCTCCTTTAAATGGATACGTTTCTTACCTAATCAACTTGGCTTTATGCCGGGCAGATCCACTCTATCAAATCTCTCTTTGTATGAACAATTTATAGCTAGTTCGCTTGAAAATAAAACCCAAGTCTACTCAATATAAACAGACTCCGTAAAAGCTTTTGACAAAGTTAACCACCAAATTCTCCTCAATTAACTTAGAAAAATTGGAATAGAGGATAAATATTGGAATGGTTAAAGAGCTATTTAACTGATTGAATTCTACAAGTAAAAAACAAATCTAACTTTTCACATAAATTCATGGCTACTAGCGGTGTACCACAAGGGTCGCATTTAGGCCCAATACTTTTCTTACTTTTCACAAACGATATTATCACTGTTTTCGATTACAATGTTGAAGAGTTGCTTTTCGCTGATGATTTAAAACTATTTAAAATTATAAAAACACTATTTGACTGTATCAACATTCAAACTAATTTAAACAAATTACAAGATTGGTGCCAACTTAACAAGCTTCATCTTAACATTGAAAAATGCCACATTATAAGATTTTTCAAAATAACTCAACCCTTTAACTACCAATATAAAATCAATAATGTTCATCTCACCTCTGTCAGTGAAATTAACGATCTTGGCGGTATTTTCGATTCAAAATTTAACTTCCTTTCACATATAAATTCAGTTACCAACAAATGATTAAAAATGCTTGGTTTCATTTTTCGAAATGCCAGAGACATTCGTAATATTTCAAGATTAAAAATTTTATATTCTTCTTTAGTTCGTAGTCAAGTCGAATATAATTCTTCCATTTGGTCTCCTCACTTCAAAATCCACTCTGACTCCATAGAAAAAATTCTGCATAAATTCCTAAGATTCATTAACCATAACCTCAGTCTACCAATTGAAACATTTAACTACAATCACTTGATGAAAGATCTGAAATTATTATAACTCTCAGATAGAAGACTTGTTTCCGACTTGATTTTTATTTATAAAATTGTTAATGGTATTATAGACAGCCCTGATTTATTAAGTCTAATTACCTTTCATATACCTACAAGAACTAGTCGTTCTAAAATTCTTTTTAATTGCAACAAAATTATCAGGACTGAGTCATTTATATACTCGCTTGTACCTAGATTACATTCAGTTGGCAATGTTTTCTCAGAAGTAGTTGATGTGTTCAACTGTAGTTCACGGAATGTAGTTACAAGAAGGCTATAATTACATACCTCATAAATAAATATCAATGTTAGCTTATGTTATATTAGTGCTTAATTATTATATTTATATCACATGTTTGTAAAAGCCACTATGGGCGTGTAATATAAATAAATTATAAAATCAATTATTTAAACTTACGAAGTTAACTAAATTTATCTAAATTATCAGAAAGGCGAAAAGTATTTGATCTTCTTTTATTGTGTAAAATTATTAATTCTATGTTTGACAGCCCTGACATTATAAGTTTGCTGTCACTACATGAACCTCCCAAACATACTAGATGGAATATTTTATTTCACAACAATAACTTTGTATTCAATTCAGTTATCGATAGGTTACATAGGCTGGGCAATGAGTTTATGGATGTTGCTGATATTTTTGTTCGAATTACTAACCCGTACAAATCCAAATCAGTTCAACAATTTTCGGATCATGTAAATAACGAGTAGGTTATCATTGTTTAAGCATAATATGCTTATATATATTTTTTTTTTTTTTTTTAAACTTCCGATTTAGTTGTCCGGGTTAAGTCTTCCCCAAAGGAAAAACTTAACCCTTCCACTCACTTTTCCACAAATGATCAGCTAGTCAATCAACACTATGTAAGTGCATTATATAAGTAAAATAAATACAAAACAATACAAGAACAACAACACGTCAAATCACCAGATATCAAATGGGAAAAAAAAATTCACCGTCTCCAGATATTTTCATATCAGAGGGTTCGGCTCGGTAGAACTTCTAACAGGGCCTATAAATCCTACTGATCCCTCAACATAAATATTTAAAAAATCTTTTGTTATCCTACATGTATTCAAAATGACCGACTTTTGCATCTTTATATATAAATTTTTTGATAGATCTAATACGCCTAAATTTTTAATTAGAGAGCTAGGTATAATGCCAGTAGCCGAAATAACGAATGGTAATATTTTTATAGTCTGAGAATGCCAAATTTTTTTTATTTCATTTCCTAAATCTGTTTATTTTCTTATTTTTTCACTAACAGATTTTTGAATATTACAGGAATTTGGAATAGCAGCATCAATGATATAAGTTATTTTTTTAATTTTGTCATGTAAAACTATATCGGGTCTATTATGACTAATCGCTCGGTCTGTTAGTATAGTTTTATCATAATATATTTTATAAAATTCGTTTTCTAAAAATCAATTTGGTTCGTATTCATAATATGGTACTACATTACGGCAGTCAATCAAGTTATGTTTAATTACCAAATTTTGGTGAATTATTTTTAAAACCTGATTGTGCCTAAATGTATACTCGGACGGTGCTAATATAGAACATCCCGATATAATATGTTCTATAGTTTCCGGAAAAGCCAAACATTTTCTACACAAATCATCAATTTGATTTGTATCTTTGATTATATGCTTTCTATAATTTTTAGTATTAATGACTCTATCCTGAATTGCAAGCATAAATCCTTCTATTTCTGCGCTCAACTCTCCAATACTCAACCATTTGTTTGACTTAATTTTGTCAACATACGTTTGGTTGAGATAATTGAAGTGTTTTGCGTGTAAAATTTTATTTGACCAGGAATCTAATAATTCCTGGTTGGGATTTATAAAAATGTTGGCATTCTCATCGTATAAATTTAAAGGTGTAATATTTCTATCTGCCTTGCAAATTATTTTGTGCATTTCTGAGCTATGAGCTTTCCTATGGAAAAAAGTTCTTAGCATTTCTACCTGATTATGTTTCAAAGAAGTTATTTTGACTATACCTCTACCTCCTAAATTTCTAGGTAAATTAACTCGTTCTATAGCTGAATTTGGATGATGGCAATTAAACTTTGTTAGCGTAGTTCTAATTAATCTTTCTAAGTTATCTAAATCTGTATTAGACCATTTAATTATGCCAAATGAGTACGTTAATAATATCTCTTATATTTTTTTATTACGTGTATATAAATTTAAAGAGTTTATTTTAAATTTAACTGTGATAATAACTTAACTTAAGTTTACTGTATTTTATGCTTTATTATTTGTGTTTAATTGTGATTTTAAATTTATGTTGTGATCTTTATGTAAAATTCTAGTGGGGCGTTGATAAATAAATAAAAACGGATCTAAAATCACCCGTCTTAATTTATTTGATTTCTCCTCGGGAGTAAAATGTTTTCTCGGTTTTCGTGTGCTGTGATCAATATATATATATATATATATATATACTGCGCGACCGCGACTTTAATTTAATAAATTTATTGCTATTACGCATTTATATATATATATATATATATATATATATATATATATATATATAACAGTTTCCTTTCTGTTTAAAAAAAAATGAAAATATGACAAACCATCACCGAACGTAGCGACCCACTTGGGATGTCCTGTGGCAGTTTGTTTTGGTTATCCAATAAACGGTTCCCGGGGTGGCGGTAACAAATCGGCCTCCCAAATTTTTTAACTCAAGTTGAAAATATTTATTGTCATTGCAGATGAAAATTTTTCGATTTCGCACTTATTTTGACGTTCTAGATTTCGTTCTGAACATTATTCTCCAAGTGATTGACTGCAGATTTTTGCATTGCTACATTGTTACATTGACATACTTCCGATCCTACAATTTAGTAATATATTATTAATAAATTATATTATCTCTTCATTTACATTATAACGCCATTTTGAAGTTCGTTTATATGGGATTAGTAAAAATAATTTACTATTAGACATGCCTGACCTACGTCGGTAACAACCTTTTGTATTAGTTTAGTTAGAAATAGGAAATATCCACTGACTTGGCATAATTATTTCCCTCCATTAGTTTTATCGGCAATGAGAAATACATATTATGGAAGTTAATACCAGAATTTCTGAACTGAAATAAATCCCTGCTTCCAGTATTACGTAGTGGTATTCAATAGCTTTTCAATTTATGAATTTCTTGACTGCCAAATGCATCATTTAGAATCTTATATAGAAATACTCCCTTGTCTGACGCCTCTTTCCATATTAACTGGTGTAACCTTTAATTTTTCCACATAACTTGGGTCTCTTGTTGATGATTCCAGAATGTTCTAATTGAAGTGGATACATTAATTTCTTTCATTTTTTTTCAAAGCAGTGCAAGAGGTACCAATATATTGTGTTTATTTTCTCCAGGTAATATAAATGTGGAGACTGTTACTACCAAGGCAGAACCAGGATCCCGAGAAGAAGTTGGAGGTGGAATTCCTTATACTGATCTTGACATAGACCTCCCGGATGTTAAAATGGAATGCTTAGAGCGCTCTAAAATAATAACCCAGACCGCAAGTAATTCGATTTTTTAAAATAAAATTTGATTGATTCTGGGGTGGTTGTCATTCTCCGGAGCATCATTTAACAGAATTAATGTATTTGCGTTCTGACTTACCTAATGAAGGAGTTGGCGGTATTATTAAGCTGGTTACGGGTAAGGTCTTTGACCGCGACTTTAATTTAATAAATTTATTGCTATTACGCATTTAATCCATTTATGGCACGTTCTGGAGTGGTAGATTTTTTATTTGTATATTTTCTAAATTACCAGAGCAGTTAGTGAGCACGTTCAAGTTAACAATATATATATATATATATATATATCATTTTTATCTTTTTCAGGCGGATTGCTAAGGGCGCGTCCTGGGGAAAAACAATACTCTTGTATTCATTGTGACTATTCCTGGTCTCCTAAGTCGACGCTTGAACTGCACCTAGCCACCCATACTGGAGAAATACCTTTTCCATGTCCCGAGTGCAATTATTCAACTCATCGGAAAGGAGCTCTAAAAACTCATATGTTTTCCCATGTTAAGGAAAAACCATTTTCATGTTCAGACTGCAACTTTTCTTGCTCTTTAAAAGGAAATCTTAAAAGTCACATATTTTTACATGGTGGTAAAAAACCTTTTTCATGTCCCGACTGTGACTATTCATGTTATCGAAAGAATGATCTAAAAATTCACATGTTTACTCACATTGTAGAAAAACCTTTTTCATGTTCCAACTGCAACTTTTCGTGTTGTACTAAGGGGCATCTAAAAATTCATGTTCTGAGACACAGTGGGGAAAAACCCTTTTCATGTCCTGACTGCAACTATTCCTGCTATACAAATGGAAATCTTAAAAGTCACATGCTTTCACACAGTATTGAAAAACCTTTTTCATGTGTCGACTGTAACTATTCATGCTATCGCAAGAAAGATTTTAAAAGACACATGTTTACCCATGGTGGGGAAAAACCTTTTTCATGTCCCGAATGCAACTATTCATGCTGTACAAAGGGGGGTCTTAAAAGTCACATGTTAAACCACAGTGGAATAAAACCTTTTTCTTGTCCTGACTGCAAATATTCATGTTCTACAAAGACTAGTCTTAAAAATCACAAGTTTACCCACAGTGGAGAGAAACCTTTTTCATGTCCCGACTGCAATTATTCAGGTTCCACAAAAGAATTACTTAAAAGACACATGTTTACCCACAATGGGGAAACACCTTTTTCGTGTCCCGACTGCAAATATTCATGCTATACAAAGGGACATCTTAAAATTCACATGCTTACCCATGGTGGAGAAAAACTTTTTTCATGTCCCGACTGTAACTATTCGTGCCATCGGAAGGGAAGTCTTAAAAGTCACATGTTCACCCACGCTGGAGAAAAACCTTTTGCATGTCCCGACTGCAACTCTTCATACTGTACGAAAACAAATCTTAAAAGTCACATGTTTATGCACTCTGGAGAAAAACCTTTTTCATGTCCCGACTGTAACTATTCAAGCCGTCGGAAGGGAGATCTAAAAATTCACATGTTTTCCCATGCCGGAGAAAAACGTTTTTCTTGTTCCAACTGCAACTTTTCGTGTTCTACTAAGGGGAATCTAAAATTACATGTTCTGAGACACAGCGGGGAAAAACCCTTTTCATGTCCTGACTGCAACTATTCCTGCTATACAAATGGAAATCTTAAAAGTCACATGCTTTCACACAGTATTGAAAAACCGTTTTCATGTGTCGACTGTAACTATTCATGCTATCGCAAGAAAGATTTTAAAAGACACATGTTTTCCCATGGTGGGGAAAAACCTTTTTCATGTCCCGAATGCAAGTATTCAAGCTGTACAAAAGGAGGTCTTAAAAGTCACATGTTTAACCACAGTGGAGTAAAGCCTTTTTCTTGTCCTGACTGCAAATATTCATGTTCTACAAAGACTAGTCTTAGAAATCACAAGTTAATCCACAGTGCAGAAAAACCTTTTTCATGTCCCGACTGTAATTATTCAAGCCGTCGGAAGAGAGATCTAAAAATTCACATGTTTTCCCATGCCGGAGAAAAACGTTTTTCTTGTCACGACTGCAACCATTCGTTTTCACAAAATTCACTTTTAAAACGTCACATGCTGACTCAAAGTGAACCAAAATCAATTCCGTGTGTAACTATTCGTCTTTAGTAAAGTTGCCGGATATTCCTAACATACTTTTGCTAAAGATATAGTAGGCTCATTCATAGAGTAGGTCGAAACTAACAGGTTAGCACATAGATTTTTTTTAGTTTTTTCCCCTTTGAAACTAAAGAAATAAATTATTAAAATCATTAGTTAAGTTGCAAAAATCAATTGTAACATTTAATCTTATAATTTTAGTAATTATAAATTTATCATATCAAGACGCCGAAATTCAACAAAATACTAACGGTCGTAACAGGAGATCGATGCCAGGATCTCTGTTTTACCGGGACAACATTCTACCTCTGAACTTCTAAGACCAAATTTTTTCTGACATTTCGCTGGCGTATTTTCAATTTATGCAATAACAACATTAGCGGTAATGAATTCCTTATTTTTTTGGCTATGATGAATTCCTACTTTTTGTAGGATTATAAGTTTCTGAGGAATGGAATGAGACAAGGAGTGTGTGCCAAGACTGAGTTGTTTGGCGTTCCAAAATCTATGCCAATCCCTGCGGGGAAACGGCGTGATTTTTAGTAAGTTATATTATGGCTTCCTGATTATATTATGGTTACCTACATAGATAGTGTCTTGGATATTCTTATGCGATTTTATTTTATATATATAATGTTAACTGTTGACTTTCATACAAATCTGGAATGAATATTCAACTTATCATTGGTTTTGAGTTTGTTCCCCATTTGCGATCATTACCTTAAGTAATACAGTTGGTTTTGGTACATAATTAACTATAAATAATGATTTATGATTAAATTAAGGTAAATTAAAATTAATAGTGCAGATTATGGAAAGTAAAATATGTATTAAAAAACAACAGAAATATTAAAAAAAAAAGCGTATTCACTGCGGATTCGTGAATTCATAAATCTCAGTAAAGCGATTAAAAAGATTTCGTTTTAATCTTCTTTGTTACAAATGTTTCATTTTTGCGTTTTTTTTAATATAATATCACAATAATTCTAACTTTATTCTATGAATACAAAATTTTACTAGAACTTTCAATTCAAAACACGTTTTGGGTGTTGGCTGTTGGATACTTGATAGTTCACAAGTCAAAAAATCTTAAGTAAGTAACTGAACATAATAAATCTCCCATTTTTAAAATACTTTACTGACTTAACCTTAAAAATTGACTACATATATAGATCTCTGTATTATGTGTAAAATGTTTGTTTCTCAAAAATGTATAATGTCTAATATTTTAAATATTTTCCCACTTAACCGGACTTTCCCTTCTAATGACACTTTTTTGGTGATACGATATAATACTTACAATACATCGCCCGTACATTCTTGGTCGCGGAGTTTTTGTTAAAAGAAAAGAACACTATTGGAATCACTTGAATTTATTCAATACGCTGTATTTAATAATAATATAATTGTATAACAAAATGCACGACACAAGATTATCAGAAGGATTTTTATTTGGGGGATTGAGGACTAATTTAAACACCGTATCGATCGAACTGATTTCCCAGCCAGAATAGTAGGAGCTTGCCTCGCAATCAGTTAGTTAGCGTAAACCAGTGTTGCCAGGAAAGGAATGTTGGGCACGCTAAAATAAATTTACCCGATTTTGTAGGTTCTTTCTCAGTTCCCCATACTTTAATTCCCAATTTGAAACTCCCACCACTTCTAAACCTTTCACCTTCTTTATACCCCTCCTCTCTATAGGTGATGTATAATTAATTTTTAACTTTACGCTGCCTTAGTTCTTATATGTTCAATAGACCATTTGGCAAATTTTACAGGAGACGTTTTTTTGTTTTTACAGGCAAATTCTAAAAATATCTAAATTTTGGTCATTTAGTTTTATACATATGTGATCCAGGAAATGTTTAAAGATCATTTTTCGAAGATTGAAGCTATAATATGCCAATATTTTGATTTTAAAGGTGGACGTTGAACATGGCTTGAAAATAATAAATGATTATTTTGGATATTGAACATATCGTCTGGAGATTGACTAATTCGGCTCCCATAAGTTTGAGGTATTTTTTGTTCAATTAGCCATTTAGTGGTACATTGTATATACAGGGTGATTTTCAGATTTCAAACACTTTACTTTTATCATAGGTAGTTGTTGACTTACTTATTACTTTTAAGATACAAACAGCGTCCTTGAGGTGATTTTTCACAAAAACTGCTTAATCAACAAATATTATGTAAGTTTGAAAACAACATACTACTATCGTTTGTCGGTGCATGCGTGATGTGATATATTCTTAAATCGTACGTATTGCGGCCTCCGTGGTCTAGGGGTAACGCTCTTCACTAGAGATCCGGAGGTTCCGGGTTCAAACCCCGGCGTGCGTAAGTAAATTTTATTTGATCAATTTGTGTTATTTCACAAATTATTCAATTAAAATAACATATACTTTATTTGTGGCACGTTCCAGCGTGGAAGATACTCTCAGTATCGCCCTGGTGTAAAGACCACCATCAGAATTGAAATGGCTTTAGCCGTGTTTGGTGACCAAATCTGAAAAGGTACTTACTAACATTCTCTCTTCTTCTTCCTCCTCCTTCCTCTCCTTCTCCTCACCATCTCTTTCCCCTCCTCACAATATATGAATATACCCCAATTGGGAATGCCATAGTCTCACTGACTCCAGATGTTTGAGAGCAGTTGAGACTGTGTGCGGTATTCCATTTAAAAAAATCCTGAGTGATGCGTACATAGAGTTCAGTTATTCAAGTTCAATTTTCAGTTGAAAATTGGAACTGATTAGTATTAAATCGAATAAATAAATTCTTTATTTGAAGTGTGTTGGTTTGTTTTTTTTTAATTCGTTACCTACTTTTAACAAATGTAATTTTTAAAGATAACTTACCTTAGAATGATAATATTCTTCTTTCGAAATGTCTTATTTGCCGTGAGCTTATTATTTATGTTGATTATCGTGAGTAAAATATTATTTTTTTAAATACTTTCAGCTCATATAGTCCTAATATAATAATATCCAGCGATATGGGTTATGGGTGTGCGCTAGTATAACAATACATTTATTATTGATAGTCGTGTGCCTAGTTGGTTTTATTGTAGTTCGTACATGTGAATTTATTTATTGTTTTTATGTGACTACTCACAAGAGTGCTGCTCTCCCTAAGGTGAACGCCCCAAAAAGGGGAACTCGGCTGGGCAACGTTGTGAGATGGGTTAAGGAAAGGGGCTGTTTAGAGATTTGTTAATGCGGGCGTTGAAGAGGCCCGACTAAAATGAAGGAGAAAAGACGGATACCTTATCTTAGCTCGTTCCACATACGAGCAGACTTAAGTTTGCAATCCAAATCATTACATTACATTCCTCAATCCCGCGGGATTTGAAGAATGTACGGGATTTACAAACCCTAGAGCTGACTTACATCATGATGCCAAAATAAATAGATTTTTTTGTTTCTTCATATGAAGCGGTTACTTTGTGATGTGACATTATAATTTAAAATTAAACAATAACTTTGTAAACATCACTTATAGGTAAATACTTAATGTTGACCGGGTTTCACTACAACCGTAGCTTCATCAGGACTGTATAATACTATACCTAGACATCTAAAATATAAAATATCGATTTTTTTGTATTTATAAATAAGACAATTTTGTTAAAATTACATTTTTATATGTATTACGAGTAGATATAATATGACAATAAATAAATGAAATAAATTGTGTTAAAATTAAAAACAACAAAAATTTAGCGTTTCACAGAAAATACATAACTGAACAATGTTAAATTTAATACGTTTTTAGTGGTAAAGTCCACAAATGGTTAATTTAAGGGTATGAACATTTGTTTTATCTGTAGAATATTTAAAAAGGAGCAAATAAAGAAATGTGAATAAAAGTAAGTTTTAATGCACTATTATAATTTAATAAGACTCATTTTAGGTAAAAGCCCTAAAGGTGTAAATAAATAATTGAATAAATAAATAATAAATAAAGCATCCTGTATATTTGCCTAGCAAATTCAAGAAGTACACGTTAAATATGGTGAAAAAGCCTATAAATGACATAATTTTAAGACTTACCTTTCCATTTGACCTACTAGTCTATGGTTTATTGATTCTGGAGTCCGTGAAGTCATTTTTCAGTTCAATAACAGTAGTATATAATCGCAATTAAACGTATTTTAGTGGAACGTGCACAAGTCCGGTAACAGTTAGAAAACAACTAAAAACCAACATGGCCGCTCATCTTGACTAGGGGACTTCTGATTGGTTGAAAATGGAGATTGAACATTCAAGCCCTCAACGTTCGACGGGATGTTGAACAAATATCTATGAAGTTTAAAATATATATTATAGGTATTCATAACTTTAAGTGCTTGAATGTTCAATATCCGGGAGTTTTAACAAATAAGAAATAAAACATTGTTCCGTGAGTGGATATTGGCACTCGAAAAATGCTGGAAATGTCACTTAGAAACCAAAAATGATGTTTTTTTAGCTTCATTAATGCGCAATAAGCTAATGAACATATTGGCATTCATAACTCAGTTTTGCTAAAAAGGGTCTATTGAACATACAAGAACTAAGACAGCGATTAAGATTTCTTTTATTTACATTATTTTACCAACTGTTAAATATTACTTTCCGGTGATAAAATTATATACTCATCTAATTTATAAACCAATGTACACAAAACAGTCATTCATGTATTTCTACAGTTATAGTTTGAAAATTTATCACAATAAAGATATTATTATTATTATAACGGCAGTTGCTCCAAATCAAACTGAGCGACTGTTGAGTTTTATTATAAGCTAGGACATGCTTAAATGCACATTTTGTGATGACCAATGCGACCTACAACAAAAAAGTTCGTGAAATCGTTAGCCAATAATATAAGAATTTGCTAATACTAATAACTGATTCAAGTTGTACCGTCAATTTGACGTAAAGATTGATAAAAATTTTCACAATTATGCAATTTGCATTAATGACATTTTCAAAATACTGACGAATGACGAATCCAATAAACAAAATACCGCTGGACAAAAAAGCTGGTCATCCGATGAAGCCCCTTTATTTATGGATAGGATTTTTATATCCTTATTGATATTTTTGCAAAAAATCGCCATTTCCTTCCCTCCCTCTACATTCAACCGACCAATATACCCTACTAGGGGAGGCCACAGTCTCATTAGATTAGCTCAGGTTGTGAGCAATTGGGTCTCTTGCGCGGTCTTCATATTAAAAATAAAAATGTGTCATCAGTACAGGTATCAATATAAAAATGATTAAGCATCGGATTTTACATTTCATCCATAACTCGTTTCCGAATTATTTGTGCAACTTTTGTTGTTTAATTAACTTACAAATATTTATTAAGTAAACTTTGGGTATTATGCATGTTTAATGCATTAAAATTATATAAAATTTCTCAATAATACACAAATTTCAATGTTTCATAAATTTAATATTGAAGTTATTATGTGTGTGATTTTAAAAGTTAACCAATTTAACAAATCCTTGTTCGTACGAAATTAATTGCTATTCCTTTTTTACTAAATTTTTTATAAATTTAATTTTTACTATTGAAAATTATTTTGATCAAAATCGATTTGGGTTTTATCAAAACTTTATATGATTTGTATTCCATACATTATATTATAGTTCTATATTATTTTTTTTATTTATCAAAAGTAGGAACTGTCGGCAGCTGTCTTATTAATGATTATTTTCTTCGATTTGTCATTGTCTATGGAAATTAGTGTCAGTGTAACAGGTGACGCCAATGTTAATGTCGTTATACCATTCTTCCTCCGCTATTCTAAAGTAATATTGTATTAACTAACAATTTTTGTGTTTTACAGTTAGCTATTGTTTCAGTGACCATCACATTTATATCTCGAAGTTATTCTAATTATTGCACTTCTACTTTTCTTGTAGGTAGGTTGGTTCATTGTAGACTTACGGCCGCTGTCACAAATGCCAATTACGCGATTGGTTAGATTGTTAAATCTTTACCCTGAACAGAAAGCTTATTCCAATTAGATAATTCCATTATACTATTGTCATATTTTTAAGTCTTGCTTTTACGCATTGTTAATAAAAGAAATCACAACTTTTTTCCCTTTAAACCCTGAAATTCAGAAACTAATGATGCGTTTCTTATTTCTATACCAGATATCGTCATTTAGATTCAGTTATTTTGTGAATTTTTCATTGTATTAAGTTCTTTTACTTCCTTAACTGAGCGCTCTCTCTTCTATCATTTAATTAAAGCTGTATTTTATGTTTTAACTCTCCACTGTAACGTCTTATAACGTGTCTTTTGCCGGGCAGTTATTTATTGCAATCATAATTCAAGTTTTAATCGATCAATTGATTGACTCTTACAAGCGCAATAAACGAGATATGAATGAGACAGTTCTATACATTTTAAAGTAGAGTGATAATGGAGGGCGACACAGTTTATACCTCCACCTTGATATTCGATATATTTGATGAACGAGGTCAAATAACCGCCTATGATATTTTTGTAGCGTGGCACAGATCGCACCTGAGGCGTCTATATTTCGTTGCTACTGAAGGTTTTATTTTAAGAATTAATGCAGTTCTACTTAATTTTTAGGTGGGGCCAATAACCATCTTAATATTAAACCGGAACGCTATCACAGAGGGCCATGGATCTTCCCAACCCAGAGAGTGTTACCATCAAGGTGGAACCAGGGTCCCAGGAAGAAAGTGGAGGTGAGATGCCTTATACAGATATAGATATCTACCTCCCGGATGTGAAGAAAGAATGCTTGCAGTATGCGGCGAGAACTTTGACAGACAGTAAGTTGCAAATGTAAAAATTATTGAAATTATATTTCAGATGTTCGGAATTTTTGTCTGTTTTGTAATGTTTTACAGACAGCACATCATATTATCATGATTTTTATTTATTGCGTTCATTAAGGAGTTTAGTATTAACTTTCAAAATATTTATTTATATATTCGGGGTGGCCACAAACAAACGTCAACATTTCATAGACGAATTACCTATTTTTATTTCCGGCAGCGATCTCATCCCAAAAACAGCAGACAAACTTCTCGGTGTCAATCTAGATTCGGACTTTTCGCTTCGGAGTCAAATTAAAAGGACTATAAGCACCATATTCCTTTTTCACCTAAGACAACTCATGTCATTCCGAAGAAACCTTCCTACATAGGCAACAAAACTACAAATCAACTATTAAGTAGTCTCACGTCTCGCTTAGTCTAACGGCGTTTATGCCAGCTTTCCAAAATATCAAACCGACAAACTTCAATTCATATTTAATGAAGCAGCACCGCTCATAACCGGTATCTCTAAACATTCGCACACTTCGTAACCTTCACTGACTCAAGTGCCCTGTAAGAATGTAGTACAAATTTGCTCGATGGTGTTTAAATCCATCAATGAAATGGCCCCATCGTACATCTTAGGGCAGATTTTGATAAGCAATTACATTATTCGGAGCTTATATATCAATCGATCTGTCTCATACCAAGGGACGAATGGCATTTGGGAAGATAAATTCCAATCAAATCTTTGTTCTTTTTTTACCGCTCAACATAAGAGTTGCTTTTCCTCTCTTGTACACGCTCATTAAAGAACATAATTATCTATTAATAAAATAAATACTATAATTAATTATTGCATTTCCAATTACACGTGTTCCAATTATGTCATTTGAGCGCAAACTGTAAATAAATGTATCTAATAGACAATAAACAGTGATAATCTGTAGTGAACTCTCAGGTAAGTATGGCCCAGTATCTATATTTTATGCCTATACGGAATGTAAATAAATTGTAATATCATCACGTTCGTTGATCACATGCATTGTACATTTAGTTTTGCATTAGTGATCGACGTACCGGTGGATGCAATCTTTTAGCCAAAACTTGATAATAAATCGTCTAGTCTATGGTTAGTAATAGGATAGAATATTTCCTACTACTATCCGATAGATCTTTGTAGAAATATATTATATATTTGTACATCGCACTTGAGGTGATTTTTCACTAAACCGGCAATATGCAAATCATCTCAATATTATTATTAGTATATATTTTTAGGTTTCTATAGAAGCATATTTAAAAGATTATACAGGTTGCAAAAGTTTCAAAATCCTCGATTATTACATGAGGGCGTTTAAATTAAATAAATAAATGAGTATTGTATAAGACGTGAATCCGCACAAGATTGTAGATTTGGGCGCCGGGTCCAGACCGTGTCTTCAGCCGACAGTGATGCTCCTTTACGGTCGATAGTGATGATAGTTGTTTAAGTTGAAGGATGTTATTGCTGTCTGCCTCCCTCACCCGGTGAATGTTGGGCACTGGGTGTGCTGTTGTCTCTGCTCGCTTCTGGCGTTTGGCGGTTGCCTAACAGGGCCGGCTGATCTTGAAGAGGTAAACACCTGAAGATTTGGAGCGGAGACTAGGCAAGGTGAGGCAGGTGATGAGCAGAAGTCACTTATAGAGAGGTAGTAAAAACACTTGTTTGTTTGTAAAGATGAACTGATTTATTGTAAATTATGTCGCTGCTTATATCCAATTCGGCCGACGGTCATGCGACATGAGGCTGCCTACTGGAAAAGGCTGCATATTCATTTTGCTTGCTGAAGGCGGACGCTTAAATTTGCAAGCTCGCCTGTATTACATTTACATGGTTCGATGACACAATAGTTAATACGATTTGTATCTTGACAACTAGATTCTTAGTTTGTCAAGATGCGACAAAAAATAAGAAATGTTTGTACATTAAATTTGATCTTGAAGCGATCAAAAGGGGAAAAAATGGTTAGGACAGTATTTTTCCGAGGTTCCTAGTAACATAGCGCTCAGAAAGAGGTAAGATTCACTATGCTTCGAGGTTCCTGGATCTATGTAGAGGCGAATATGTAAAATTAATGATAAAAAATTCGTTAAAATAGCATTTTTAAATATCTCCCCACTATCGTAAATATACATCATAGCATATTATCGTAAATGTTTTTTTTTATTTTCTATTTGACTTTTATTTTACAAGTTTAAACATTTTTATACGGTATAAAAATTACATTTATATATTTTAAACGGTTTTATCAACATATTTTTAAAGTTTTAATTAGTTATCAAAAATTTGTGTACACAAAACTAAATATCGTTCCGCACGTCCGGGATACGCGCGCGATGTTGTATGGATGCTTCTCGGAGTCTAAAATTTCTGGCCATTTTTGCCGAAACGGGCAATAAAATGAGCAGTGGCGGGTAGAGAGGAATTCGCCAGAGGCGTGGAGTTGGCACATTTAATAAAAGTTAAGATATTTTAACGAACCCATCGCTCAGGGAGTGGAAACACGACCTGCAATAGCCATCCCAAGCTAAGGTGTGAGATACCGTGCTCAGGGCTGAATGACACTGGGGAACAGTGTCACGAACGGTTCCTCCGAGACACAAGGTCGCATCTCGGAGTATACAGACCTTACCCCAGCATTCGGGGCTCTGCTGGGGTGGACCTTTTATTTCCCTAGATACTCGTGGGACCAAATATGGACTATAAAAACAAACCAAAAACAACACTGACGAGGGACCTTTAAGGAACCTAGGAGGAGTGGAAGGAGGAGTTGAGGCCGCCTCGGTGGACTCATCCCTCTTGGGGCCTTTGAGGAACCAAGAGGAAGTGGAGAGGAGAGATGGGACCACCCTGGTGGACTCTTCCCTTGAGGGGCCCTCTGGGAACCGTAAAGAAGGACCTCCGACGGACGCAACGTGGCGGGATCCCCCAGGGGATCCAGACGTGGAAATGCAGGGACCATCAGGGGACCTGGAAAATAATTTCTTTTAGAACCCCCGACTCTAACTGAGGCCCTCGGGGAACCAGCGGAGAGGGGGGGGACTTAAAGAAGAGCCTTACTCCAACAACCACCGCTGAGGAAGACAAGGTAAAGTCCCCGTCAGATGATGTGAAAAGAATTCACATCAGTAAGAAACTCAGTGGGGCTGCGAGGAGAAAACTAAAAAGAGAAAAGCAGGGGCGGCAGGAAGGAAACCAGGAACAACCAGGGACTGTAAAAGTCCGCTGGGGACAACCAGGGACCTCGAAGGCCGGAACAAGCAAACCAGGGACAGACCGGAAGCTAACGGGGACCGCACAAGGTAACCGGGAGCAACCTGGAACGTCCGGGGAAAAGAAGGCCGGGAAGAGGAGAAGAACCTCACCGGAACCTAAACCCTTGGGGCTTTCACCGGGAAATGCCAAGAAAAAGCCTCGAGGAATTCTCACATCTGCTACCTATGCGGAAGCCGCAGGAAATAAAATAGGGGTGGCTGTTGTTCATAGAAACAGAGAGGAAGAATTCACCAAAGAGCAGGAGGCCCTCGTGAGTGAGGCGGCCGCGGATCTGATTTTGAGCATCCCAAAGGGGCAGTTTAAACCCAGATTCGATGAATGCTTCACTCAGAGGGGCGTCCTGAAAATGACCTGCTCCGACAAGGAGTCAGAGACATGGCTGAGGAGGGTGGTGCCGACCATACGGAAATGGTAGGGCTGCGACCTGGAGGTGGTGGGGTTGCAGGAACTGCCAAAGTACGTAAAGGTTAAGGCAGTAATCCCCGAAAATGGAGCAGTAAGCACCGAGAGGTTGCTACAACTGCTGGAGAACCAGACTCCCCGGCTACACACAAACAAATGGATCGTCCACGACTCGATCAGGGATAAGCACATGTATCGCCTGATCATGAGTGTGGAAGAGGAAAGTGTGAAGGTGCTGAGGGAGATGGGGATGACGGCGCATGTCGGAATAAGGAAGGCCACTTTCACGATGCGCTCTCCTAACACCGAGGAGCGGAAATAGGAGGAATGACCTAAGGATTAGGCAGCAATGGCTAAAAACTTACAGTTCATTCAAATAAACTTGCACCTCAGTCCCGCAGCGACTGCAGTGCTTAGCAGTAGAGTCACCCGGGACAGTGTGGACGTCGCGCTGATCCAAGAACCCTGGACTTATAGGGGAAAGGTCAGAGGACTTTTCTTTTTATTTTTTTTTTATATTAACTCCACACAGGAGGCCCTGAAGAAAATAATTTCCCTCAGGGCCTATGTCATCTTTGGGGATGCTGTGTGGAGGGTCTTTTTGTGGAGAGGAAGGAGTGAACATGGGTCTTGAAGAGTCCCATGTTGTAGGAGGGAGGAAACACAGAGGCCGGCAGTTCGTTCCACAGCCGAGCTGTTGAACTTAAGAACGAATCTTAGAAGCGACCCGTTCTCATGTGACAAATGTCAACCGTGTACAAATGTTGGGCGCGCGTTTGGCGTGTATCCCGACTACGCACCGGTGCCGAAGGGATCAATGACGCTAGTTCCTCAGAGCATCTTCCATTGTAATACCGATAGAACAAGCACTAAACATGAACCAAGGTCTACTCTATTATAACGAGTCGGGGGACAGACCCAGGGCCTTTTTTCTCTTCAGAGGGATACCTGGCACACTGCTACCCGAACACTACTTAGTGGCTGTGAAGCTACAGGTCACGCTGGACCAAATAAGCAGAGAAGTAGTTGTGGCATCAGCATACATGCCCTATGACTCTGTGGAACCACCACCCTCAAGGGAAATAACGAGACTCGTCCAGGACTGCAGGGAGAAGGGTAGGGAACTGATACTCGGAGCAGATGCTAACTCGCACCACACTGTGTGGGGGAGTACGGACATCAACAAACGAGGACAGGACCTCCTGGAATACCTGATGACAGTGAACCTTGAGATTCTCAATAGAGGTAGGGAACCCACCTTCGTTATAAGTAATAGACAGGAGGTGATAGACCTGACCCTAGGAACATTGAGAGTCTCACGATGGAGAGTATCGGACCAACCATCCCTGTCGGACCACCGACACATAGAATTTAAACTAAAGGGAGAAACAAGCAAAACGGAGACCGATACATATAGGAACCCAAAAGCAACTGACTGGACTAGATACTCAGAGGAACTAAATATAGGAATGACAAGATTCCCAGCTAAATACGGCTGCCCCGAAGAAATTGAGGACGCAGTAGAAGTACTGAGGGACTCAATGATAAGGGCATACGAAAATAGCTGCCCTCTGAAGACAAGTACCAGGGACAAAACACCGTGGTGGAGCAGAAGACTGCAGGAGCTACGGAAAATAGTAAGGCAAGCTTTCAACAAGGCCAAAAAGTCAGGAAACTGGGATGCCCACAAGCAATATCAGAAAGAGTACAAGGTGGCAATCCAGAAAGCCAAAACATGCTCCTGGGAGAAATACTGTGGGGAGGTGGAAACCATTCCACAGACTGCAAGAATCCAAAAAATTCTTACAAAAGACCCATGGGCAGCAAAAGGCCCATTCATAAAAGCTGATGGAGGATTTACCAACAGTTGGGAGGAGGAGTTGGAGGTTCTGCTGGGGAAACATTTTCCCGGCTACAAAAAGTTAGAAGCAGATGACACCGGTCCACTACCAGCCCGAGTTACACGGGAAGGTAAGGACTGGGACACTGCGGTTAAAATAGTTACTCCCTCCAGAGTTAAATGGGCAATCAGAGGGTTTGACCCTTTTTAAAGCGCAGTAGAGGATGGAATCTTTCCGGCACTTCTTCAGAGGGGCCTAGATACAATACTACTTCCGGTGACGAAGATCCTGAGGGCGTGCTGCGCCCTCGGATACATCCCCATACCATGGCGGAAGACAAGGGTAGTGTTCATACCCAAACCGGGGAGAGCTGACTACGACCAACCAGGTGCATTCCGCCCAATTAGCCCCACCTCATTTCTTTTGAAGACAATGGAGAGGCTAATGGACAGGCACATAAGTTACAGTTTGCTTACCAAGCAGGTAAGTCAGTCGACGCGGCACTGCACAGGTTGGTGTACAAACTGGAGCAGGCACAAGCGACTGGGGAACTGGTGGTAGGGTTATTCCTGGATATAGAGGGAGCATTTAACTGCACCACTATTAAATCCATTGATGAAGTGGCAGAAAGACATGGACTCGACTGAAACAGAACTACCAGATCCTTCCGCAAGAGCGTGGATTCCACCGCCATCAAGTTAGAACCAAGCACAAGTGCGGAAGAGAGTGTTCCTGTGATACTTACGGAAATCGATAAAGACTATCCTTTTATCAAAAAGGAATGTCCGGAATCCATTTCCGAAAGCAATTCAGGTGTTTCTTTTTTTCATTCTTGGAACATAACTGTTACACAGACTAAAAATGCGATAGGGAATAATTAATAAAACTGTAGGTTTTTGCTTGTCTATAACGACATTCTCACTCAGTATTCTCATTCAAACAGTAGAAACCACAAAATATCTAGGACATATCACCAACAACAAGTTAACGGATGATGAAGATATTGACAGGCAGAGGCGTGTACTGAGTATAAAATGTAACATGCTCAGTAGAAGATTCCGGCTCTGTAGTCCACGAGTGAAAAGGACGCTCTTCTTAGCCTTTTGCTCCACCCTGTACACATGCGAGCTCTGGGCTAATTTCAAGAAAAGAACAATGGTAAGGCTTCGGGTTCAATATCATAACGCTTACCGATTGATGTTCGGACTCCCCAGGCACTGCAGTGCCTCCTCGATGTTAACAGAAGGGCGAGTTCCAGGATTTACAGCTCTGTTAAGAACCAGGATTGCAGGACTGAGGGAAAGGATAAACCATTCCAGAAACACTATTATCATAGAATCGCGTCTGACTTCAGGATCGAGCATTGAAGACCATTGGAGAAAGATACTTGCTCCCACAATCTTAGATCCGTTGGATTCCCGTGCTTCTCTGCTTTAACTTAATTTAATTTTTAATTTTTTAATCTCTTTTTATTTATTTTATTTATGTTACTCTATGTAAATATTATTTGTACTTATCTCATCTATGGGATGTGTGGGATTGCACTAACCTCCCCACATCCTGGAATAAAGAATTTATTATTATTATTATATATCGACCTAAGCTACTCTTCTGGGTTATGTTACTAATATTCTGTTTTATTTTTGTGATTTGGCAAAGTTGTGAGGGGTGTCGTTAGGGACTGCTGTAATTCATACCTTCAGGAGTCCTGCGTTAAGTGAAGTAGAAAAGGTTGACGCTGGTGGAGCCGTTTTTCACAAAGCCGAGTCAGTGAAACGGCGCGTTCTGATGAAGTCGACATTAACTATAAACAGTAGAGAGATCATGCACAGTGTCACGCAACAACATGAGTGACATTATGCTCAAATGCTCTCAACCGTTCAAAGTTAATGTGGACTTCATTAGAACGGGTTGTTTCACCGACTTGAGAGAGCATGCACAATGTCACACAAAAAACATGACATTGTTCATGCTCACTCGACCGATATTGATGATATTTATTTTAAACTTTCCCTGAAATTTCAGTTTTTTTTTACAATATAATATCCGATCCTACTGTGTATTAATTTATATAATGACGCTCTTTTGAAGTTCGTTTATATGGGATTAGTAAATATAATTTACTATAGACACGCCTGAACTGCCTAAGTAACAACCTTTTGTACAAGTTATGTTATAAATAGAAGATATCCAATGACTCTGCATACTTATTTCCCTCCATTAGTATTCTGGGCAATGAGAAATACATATTATGGTACTAAATACCTGAATGTCTGCACTGAAATAAATCCCTGCTTCTAGTATTACGTAATGATATTCAAAAGCTTTTCGATTTATGAATTTCTTGACCTTCAAATGCATCATTTAAAATTATATATAGAAATACTCCCTTGTCTGACGCCTCTTTCCATATTAACCGGCGTTTACTGGTGTAACATTTTAATTTTCCAGATAACTTGGGTCTCTTGTTGTTGATACTAGAATGTTAATATTGATGCGGAAACATTAATTTCTTTCAGTTTTTTCCAAAGTAGTGCCAATGTATTGTTTTTCGTTTCTCCAGGTAATATTAATGTGGAGACTGTTACCATCAAGGCAGAACCAGGATCCCAAGAAGAAGTTGGAGGTGGAATTCCTTATACTGATCTTGACATAGACCTCCCGGATGTTAAAATGGAATGCTTAAAGCGCTCTAAAATAATAACCCTGACCGCAAGTAATTCGATTTTTTTATGTTAAATTTAATCGATTCTGGGGTTTAACAGAATTTAATGTATTTGGGGTCTGACTAGGAGTTGGCGGTATTATTTAAGTGTGGTTAGGGGTTAAGGTCCTCGATTGCGAGTTTAGTTTATTTAATTTGTTGTTATTACGCATTAAATTCATACGCATAATCTTGTTGAACGTTCTGGAGTGGTAGATTTTTTACTTGATTATTTTCTAAGCTACCAGAGCAGTTAGTGAGCAAGTTCACAATGCGTGCTCTCGATTATGCTGCATCTGATTACACTTAATATATATTTATCTCATTTTTATCATTTTCAGGCGGATTGCTAAGGGCGCGTCCTGGGGAAAAACAATATTCTTGTCATCATTGTGACTATTCCTGCTCTCGTAAGTCGACGCTTGAACTGCACCTGTGCACCCTTACTCGAGAAAAACTTTTTTCATGTCCTCACTGCAACTATTCATGTTCCAGAAAAAATAGTCTTAAGATTCACATGTTTACCCATAGTGGAGAAAAATCTTTTTCATGTCCTGACTGCAACTATTCCTGCTAGACAAAAGGAAATCTTAAAAGTCACATGCTTACCCACAGTGGAGAAAAACCTTTTTCTTGTCCTGAATGCAACTATTCCTGCTATACGAAAAGAAATCTTAAAAGTCACATGTTTACTCACATGGAAGAAAAACCTTTTTCATGTTCCAACTGCAACTTTTCCTGTTCTACAAAGGGGCATCTAAAAATTCATGTGCTGAGACACAGAGGGCAAAAACCTTTTTCATGTCCTGAATGCACCAAATCCTTCTTTACTAAAGGAAATCTTAAAATTCATATGTTTACCCACAGTGGAGAAAAACCTTTTTCATGTCCTGAATGCAAATATTCCTGCTATACAAACGGAAAACTTAAAAGTCACATGTTTACCCACAGTGGAAAAAAACCTTTTTCATGTCTTGACTGCAACTTTTCCTGCTATAAAAAAATAAATCTTAAAATTCACATGTTTACCCACAGTGGAGAAAAACCTTTTTCATGTCCTGAATGCAACTATTCCTGCTATACAAAAGGAAAACTTACAAGTCACATGTTTACCCACAGTGGGAAAAAACCTTTTTCATGTCCTGAATGCAACAATTCCTTCTTTACAAAAGGAAATCTTAAAAGTCATATGTTAACGCATAGTGGAGAAAAACCTTTTTCTTGTCCTGAATGCAACTATTCCTGCTATTGGAAAAGAAATCTCAAAAGTCACATGTTTACTCACATGGAAGAAAAACCTTTTTCATGTTCCAACTGCAACTCTTCCTTTTCTACAAAGGGGCATCTAAAAATTCATGTGCTGAGACACAGTGGGCAAAAACCTTTTTCGTGTCCTGAATGCAACTATTCCTTCTTTACAAAAGGAAATCTTAAAAGTCACATGTTTACCCACAGTGGAGAAAAACCTTTTTCTTGTCCTGAATGCAACTATTCCTGCTATACGAAAAGAAATCTTAAAAGTCACATGTTTACCCACATGGAAGAAAAACCTTTTTCATGTTCCAACTGCAACTTTTCCTGTTCTACAAAGGGGCATCTAAAAATTCATGTGCTGAGACACAGTGGGAAAAAACCTTTTTCATGTCCTGAATGCAACTATTCCTTCTTTACAAAAGGAAATCTTAAAAGTCACATGTTAACCCACAGTGGAGAAAAACCTTTTTCTTGTCCTGAATGCAACTATTCCTGCTATTTGAAAACAAATCTTAAAAGTCACATGCTTACTCACATGGAATAAAAACCTTTTTCATGTCTTTAATGCAACTATTCCTTCTATACAACAGTAAATCTTAAAACACACATGTTTAACTACAATGGGGAAACACCTTTTTAGTGTTCCGACTGCATCTATTCATGTTACACAAAGGGAAATCTTAAAAGTCACAAAGTCACCCGACTTTACTTTTAATTTTTCCTCCGTGGGTACGGAGGAGAAACACCTTTTTCGTGTCCCTACTGTAACTCTTCAGTTTCACAAAAGTCATCTTTAAAACGTTACATGTTGAGTCAAAGTGAACCAAATTCAGATACGTGTGTAACTTTTCGCCTTTGGTAAAGTTTTCCGGATATTCCTTACATATAAAAACTTTACAAGACAACTTTAAAAAATCCCCAAAATGAAAATGCATATATTTTATATAAAAAAATATAAAAATAAATTAACAGCCTATATTAAAAAAAGTAAAGAAGATTTATTTAAAAATAAAATATTATCCTCAGAAAATAACCAAAAACAAATGTGGAAAACAGTTAATTTGGCTATTGACAATACAAAAAAAACACAAAACGTAAAATATATTGAGCATGATAACAAAATTATAGATGCCAATATGCAACCTAAACAATGTGCAAACATATTTAACTCTTTTTTTGCTAATGTCGGAAAAAATCTTGCGAAAAATATCCAAAAATCTTTTATCCCGGAAAATCATAATAATGAAAACTTACAGGAACGTAATATACTTTCAACGTTTGAAACGACAACAGAATGTGAAATCATAAAAATAATAGATAATATGAAAGTAGGTTCGTCTCCCGGTTTTGATTCTATTACGGCACATATGTTAAAATCTATGAAACCTTATTTAATAAAACCAATCACTCATTTAATAAACCTAAGTTTAACAAAAGGAGTATTTCCAACGAACTACAAAAATACAATAATCTCACCTATTCACAAATCTGGAGATCCACATCAAGTAACAAATTATCGACCAATCTGTTTAATTTCAAATATAGGAAAAATCTTTGAAAAAATAGTAAAAAATCAATTTCCTACATAATAATAAAATACTACACAAAAACCAGTTTGGATTTATAAAATCTCTCAGCACACAAGATGCTATTGCTAACGTAACTTCATACATTTACGAATCTTTAGATAAAGGTAAAAAATGTGCAGGTATATTTATTGATCTAAGGAAAGCCTTTGATAGCATATCGCATAAGATTCTACTAAAAAAAATGAATAATATAGGCATAAAAGACAACGCGATTAAATGGATTTCAAACTACCTAAAAAATCGACCACAAGTCGTAAAAATAAATAATGTTAATAGCCATAAAGAACATTCTGACTTTGGAATCCCGCAAGGTACAGTGCTTGGACCAATTCTTTTCACCATATATGTTAACGACATTTTCTTTCAACCACTACATGGCCAAATTACTTCGTATGCCGATGACACAGTTCTAATAATAAGCGAAAAAACTTGGGAAAACGTAATACTTAAAGCCACTGAAGACATAAATACTCTTAAGAATTTCTTCAACATTAATTTGCTATCACTAAATAGCGATAAAACATATTTAATTCCATTTGCAATACACACAAAAGACATCCCTAAAAATTTTAACATCATCATTCATGACAATTCCAAAATACATAATAAAAATTACTGTCTCCAAAACTGCACAATACTAAAAAACACAAACACAGTCAAATATCTAGGAGTAATTATCGATAAAAATTTGAATTGAAGGAACAAATATGTCAAATTTTAAAAAAAATCAGAAAACTGATATATGTATTTTTAAGAATCAGAAATTTTTTATCTTTAAAAAACCTATATTTAATATATTATGCCTTGGTCCAATCAACGCTACAATATGGTATCATTAGTTGGGGATCCACATACAAAACTAACCTTACTCCAATAGAAGTGGTACAAAGGTTAATAATTAAAATAATATTACGAAAACCTTCCGATTACCCAACGGATCGATTATTCGAAGAATTTCAAGTGCCTTTATTTAAAGATCTTTATATTAAAAATGCACTAATTCAAATCATAAAAGAAAAAGACAAGTATCAATTTCTAACTGAAAACCGTACTAGACTTAAATATATTTTTCCATGCCCAAAATTAAACACTTCCTTTGCACAAAATTATTACACTTACCGGGCAAGAATTTTTTTCAATCGACTACCTGAAGAAATTAGAAACATTAATGATAACATCAAAATAATAAACACTGTAAAAAAATATTTTAAAGACAAACTCACAAAAAATAAAAATGTTTCCAATTGAATTAATCTTAAGAATAACTCACTTCATGAAAAATAACTCACTTCATTTAAATGAGTTTAAAATCATTTTATTTTTAATTACATACTTATTGCAATAAAACAATGTACACTCCTCTTCCAGCCACAAGCTAAAATGCTTCTATGGAAGAGGAGTCCTGAAATATTTTATCTTATATTGTAACAAATAAACAAAAATGTACTTATATAATAAATAATAAAAAAAAAATAAAAAATAAAATAAAAAAATATTTGCTCAAAATACAGCAGGCTTATTCACTGAATAGGTCGAATCTAACGGGTTCTCTCATGGTAAACGTTTAGTTTTTTCCCCTTTGAAGCCAAAGAAGCAAATTATTAAATTCATTAATTAAGTTGCACATATCAATGGTTATATTTAATCTAATAATTTTGTGAATTACAAATTAACCATTTCATTATACCTAGCTCTTTTATTAAAATTTTAGGCGTATTAGATCTATCAACAAATTTAACTATCAAAATGCAAAAATCCGCCATTTTAAATACATATAGGAATACGAAAGATTTAAAAAATATTTATGTTGATGGATCAGTAGGTTTTATAGGCCCTGTTACCATTTTCATACCGAAGTACCTGTTTCATTGGATATCGTACTATAGAACTTTCCCCCAGAGATGGAGTTCTATCCTCTGCCGGCACCATTGTGCGGCGAGCATATAATACACTATAACACAGTAACATACAGATCTCCAGTTAACACTGGCTTCCATCTTGGGGCCCTTACCCCTTTCTAACCACCTCTCCAGTTAACATAGTGTACTGATGATAGACTTCATTTTTTTTTTATCCTCGTTGGACTAGAATAGGAACATCTAATTAATTTAGTTTAGGTCTTAATTCTTAATTATCACTTAAACTTTAATGAGATTTATTCTTATTTACGTTTTGAGTAATTTTCATTTTAAATGAGACGATTCGTCTTCTTAATGGTGTGAGCTTAGTAGTGCGACGCATACGCCCATACACACACATTGGTACGTTCCGTCAGCACAATGGACATAAGTTTGGTTGTCATTATCCTTTGGTCTGAACCCTTCTTTCATAAGTTCATTGGAGTTTTCTTATACTTTTGTCAAGTATCGAAGTATTATTAGTATCCAAAGAGTCTCCAGGAGACTTGGAAAGAAGGATTCTTATTTTTGTGTGTGAAAGAATTGAGCAATTTTTCATACACAAGATTATGTAATTTCCATTTTAGTTGGTACTAGTTTTATGGTTAAATATAGCTTTTTTTAAAGTCTTAGTTTCTTAAGGAAATTCTCAAATTGTGTTGTTTTAAACAAAAGAAGTACATACTGCTTTGGCGTGCTAACCTATTAAATAATTCCGTCTGGATATTACACTTTACCTCTGCTACGTGAGAGTATGTTTTTGTACAGTTTTGTTAGTCATAAGTACAATTTAGTTAATTATAAGTAATATATGCATAAGTATCTCATTGCTAGTACCAGTGTTATGCTTAAATTTTGTAGTACAAGTGTCGATCTCTTGAATTGTGCTCGTACACCTCGTAACCTGTGTCAATTATCTAAAGCACATAGTTGAACACCAATTATATTTTGTTTGTCCAAGAAATTTCGATTCTTTGCTTACGTGGTAAGTGACATTTTTGTTAGAATGCCATCAAGGTTACTTCCTTAGCCATATTTCTTGAGTAAGCAATGTTCATTCGAAGAGAATATGCTAGGTATTTTGAAAAAGTAAACCCTAATCTAACCACCTTTTGATAGACAGGTAAATATTTGTGTTTTCATAAAACCTGAGCAAAATTTTTGAGTATTTTTTTTTATGTAAGCCTTGATTCAACCACGATAGACAGGTTTATCTTCTGATTGTAAAACCTCATCTAAAATTCTTGGCATTGAGTTATGTTAACCCTGCTCTGAACATTTTTTTCATCAATTTTGTAATTGAATTTGTGAAGATCTCTTAGAGATTTAGTGGATTTCATTTTTTTATTTTGTTAAGTTCTTTTGTTTCAAGTTTTTATCTTAGAATGGTACATTTGTTTTATATAAACATAGGGAGAGAAAGAGAATTTAGGTAGTTATTTTATTTATTTTCTGTTAAAAATATATATGTGTTTTTGTTTTCTTCTTCAAAGAATAAAGTGGGAGATTGAGTTTTCCATTCTCACTGGTGTCTCAGAGAGATTGTCTCTCGATTAGTCAGTAAGTGTTTGCGAATCTCATATTAGAGATATAAAAGTGAAGGTACAATCCTCATGTAAATATTAATTATAATAACGATTGTGCAACACCAGTCTGCGAATTAGTTTTCTCTTTTCGTTTTCTTGGTTTAAACTTGTTTGGTTTTATGGTTTTCTTTAAAAACTTATTTATTTCTACTAGCTTTGTCTTTTATGTATATGCGCGGGAAAGAAAGGTATTCGCGTGATTTTTTTTTGTTTTAAGGTAATTTTACTTCACTTCGCGGCGTAAAATTTCCGGCGGTTGCGGGGAATTGTAACGTTAAAGGATTGTGCAAGTTTGGATTGCCAGGGTAGTGCCCGATTATTGTTTTGTTGAGAGTTTTTTCGGGTTACTCCCCTGCGATCGGTTGGACGGGCGGGCTAAATAACGCGGGTAGGAAGATCGGGGAACAATACGGAGAGGATGAGTCCGCGGTGTGCGTTGCGTTTTGATGGACAAATTAATATTGAAAAACAAAATGGAAAAGAGCACGCGAATACCATGATCCGATCCTTCGGAGACTTTCCGTGTAAATCAACCAAACATAAAATAGACGTTTTGACTCCTACGCGAGATCAGCCGGTTCTTTGTTCGAGTGGTATTGTTCGAAGAGATTAAAATATACAATCATTTATTTGGATTAAAAAATGGTTTTATTTGTGAGTGTTTTTGAAGTGTAATTCCTTGGAGACTTCACTGGATTACCAAGCATGCTGTCGAGGTGACACAAAGATGAATCATCATTGTTCCGTAAAACGTTCAATGGATGCTGATTAATTGAGGGTGGCCTCGCGCACTCCTTCCCACGAATCTCTACCCGGCGCAATTTGATACGGATTTTGCGGGGGCCTGTCGTCCTGTTCACCGCTGGCGGACTGTCAAAACACCTTCAGACGTGACAACATGATCAAGGTTCTTCAATGTTTTTACACATGATGCCTCCTTGCCTTAGCCCTATCAAAGCCCTGATGATTGACAAGGGTCCATGCTCATCAGACGTGACCTCAAACGTGACAATATTTAGTCCGTTATCACTGCTGAGATCGATGATAAAAACGAAGTCCAAATCTTTCAATTTTGAACTCATTCAATTAAAAGTTTCAGATTTTTCGTTTTTTAGTCACATAAAAAAACAATAAATAAATAATTATGTAGGAACAACAATAAAACCAACTAGGCACACGACTAACAATAATAAATGTATTGTTATGCTAGCGCAGACCCATAACCCAAATCGCGGGATATTATAATTTTAGGATTTAAAGAGCTGAAAGCATTTAAAAAAATAATATTTTAATCACGATAATCACCATAAATAATAAGCTTACGGCAAATAAGACCTTATGAAAGATTTTTTTTTTCTAAAGTAAGAAAGCTTTTTCAAATTAAATTACATTTGTCAAATGAAGATAACGAAACAATAAAATACAAACCAACACACATTTCAAATAAAAAATTATTGAAATTAATAAAATACTTAGTTTTTACCACTTTTGTTGTTTATAAATACCAACATGTTTCATGAGCAACGCTCACTTCTTCAGGGGTTTAATAATACTAATTATAAATAATAGACATAGACAATGGTGTCAATAGAGAAATTGTGGTGAAGATCATGGTATTCCAGGTGCTCCAGTGAGATGAAAGCCGGAGGTGCGCTGAATCTCGAGGGCAGATGATAAGAGTGCTAAAGGGCTCATAAAGGGAGCGGCCCGCTCAGTTCGACGTAAATGCCGCGAGGCCTAGGCGCAGACCAGCGAATATGTCTCAAAGCCTATGTGCAGGCCGGCGAAGATGTCGCAAGACCTAGGCGCAAATGTGAGTTCTCGCGGAGTCGGTGGTTTGTTGTATATTCACTCAATGACTGAGTTCTGAGAACTGACTGAACTGTAGCGCTGCGTGCTTTCATTTATATCACCCGCGTCTACTAGAGCCGGGAACATTCCAGCAGTCGTAAGTTGATAGGTGCGCCTTCGTTATTATTCCACAAAAAATCTCTATATTTCTAGGATTTACCGCGAATTATTTTAGTAACTTGCCGCTATTGATTTTAAGAAGTTGTTGGTTTTTTGACAAAATTCTTTCAAATCTGTAAATTTTTTTCCCCGCTATTTTTTGATGTTTTATAATTCAGATTTGAATTTTCTTCTCGATATTTTCAATTTCACGCCAAAGGACCCAACCCATTGCTTGATACTTCACAATAAATCTACACATTGTGGTTTATTTATGACATTATCATTTCATTCTGGAATCTGTTTGGTTGTGGTGCTTGTTTAACGGCAGTGCGTAGTGACTCTACAATTCTCGCATACAGATCGTCGATAAAATCTTTATAAAGGTTATTTTTGCATCCTGAGTTTTTCTTTCTTAATAAAATGATGCTATTACAAAATATGACATGTTTTGTGCTCTCCACTTTATTGGGTCCAAAGCTTTCGGTTATACCTGTTGTTCATGAACAATTAGACACGGGCCGGTGATCTTTCCATTCACCGTCGTATTTTATCGAAATATTTCTGGTAATCTTTTGAATTGTGGCCGTCCCTATACAGTGATCTAAGCAGCTCGTTGTGTATAATTTTTTACAAGTGCATCGACTAAATGTATGAAAAATGGTTTCGGTTTCGGTTCTCGGTTTCTCGGTTTCGACAATATTGGTGCTAAATATTTAAAAGGAGATAATACCGTATAATTCTCGCGTGGTTGTGAAATAATTTTAACCAATGTTTAAAGGACGGTTACACCCTTTAGATCGGAGAGGGGTTGTGATCATGCCATTATCCAAAGTCACGTATAAAAAAACAGAAACTTTTCCATGCCTTTGTAGATCTACAAAAAACATATGACCGAGTCGAAAGAAAAAGCTATGGATGGTTTTGCCGAAGTATGGAGTGAATACGAACCTGAATCAGGCAATTGTGTCTCTGTATGATGGAAGCGTTGCATGTGTTAGGGTGAACGGTGGTTTTACGGGATGGTTTGGTAAAACAAAAGATGTTAAACAAGGCTGTGTAATGTCACCGTGGTTATTCAATCTAAATATGGATAATTTTATGCAAGAATTGAAAGAGGTGGCCGCGAATTTGAGTAATTTGAAAGCATGTTGCCTGGTGTAAGCTGATGATGCAGTCTCTCGTATCTAGGATGAACTTATGTATGAAGAATGAGTTTATGATTTTTTTATTTTTTTCTATTTTTTTTTATTAGTGTCTATTTAATAAGCTGTGATGAGATTTACATTATATAAAAATCTATAATATTTCATTCATATAGTTTCTTCTTAGTCCTCCTCACTAGGTGCTGCGGCGGACTGGTAGATTTTTTTGATTTTCTATTATTTAGTTTCTATGATGTTTTTAATACATTTTCTAGTATGTCTGCATCAATTTCTTTCACCCATGTTTTAATATAAGTAAGTCAAAAGTAATGGTCTTTAAAAGAGGGAGTACGAAAACAGTGTGCAATATAGTTGTGAATGAGGAATACTTGGAGCAGGTAGATGAGGATATGTATTTAGCAATGATGTTTACGAGAGATTCGATGGCTGACAGAGATATTGAAAGGGTAAATGCAGGTAACTCTATAAATTGAGGACTGAACGCAGTTGGCGCTAACGAAAAACTGTCGGAAGAAGCGAAGTTAGCAGTCCACAATGGATTGCTGGTACCTATCCTGATGTATGGAAGTGAGGCATGGAACTGGAAGAGAAAGGATTATGGTAGATTGAATTCTGTTGAATTGAGATCCCCGAGGCGTATGTGTGGTAAAACCATATACGATCGTGTGAAAAAAGTGGACATCCGCAAAGAGTGCAAGGCTGATGTAAGCGTAATGAGTAAGATTATGAAAGGGTCGCATAGATGGTTTAGGCATGTAGAGTGAATGAGCGAAGAAAAATTGTTATGAGAATATTGATGATAATGCGAATGGTAGCATAAGTCGGGGACGCCCGAGGGAGACATGGCATGATCAAGTGAACCAGTTACTCGAGTCGTGCCATCTCAAGAGTCAGAATTATAAAAGAGTATGTATGAATGTGAATTAGGCAAGAAGAGTGTGTCCGTCCTCTCTGTCGGCGTGATGGTTAGTAAGTCTTCTTCTCGCGGAATAACTTTATTTGTTGATAAAACCTGTATAAGATGATGCAATTGCATTTATTTAAATCCCCTCAACCATTTGGTCGTTTCTTTGTATTATTTGGTCTTGCATTTTTACATATTCGAATTTCACTCCATGTGAGTTTTAGTCAATTATGAAATACATTTTTAATCATAATTTTTTTCCATATTAAGTAACTCCTTAACCACCAACAGGCGTCTTTTACGACCGTTAAAACGCTTCTCACAATCAAAATATCATTTGATATAGTCAGAGGCGGATTTGCCCTTAGGCCTATGTAGGCCCGGGCCTAGGGCGGCCAGATATTAGGGGCGGCCATTCGTGACAAAAAGTCACAGATGATAACAAGAAATGACTTCCTAAGTACCTAAATATTCTACGTACGAAATAGCGATATGTAATAGCGTGTTCACAGACAGCACACAGCGCGCCCCCACGCCCCGCAGCCGCCGCCCTGAAACTGGAACGCTTTGAAACGGCTATCATGACTGTTAAGTTTTTAGATTCTCACGGCCAAAAGCATTTTTGTTGTTTGTTTTTGGGGTGTTATGCCGTGTTGCGCTAACTCCTTCTTTAGCCGACGTTTCGGACAGCGTTGCAGTGTCCATCATCAGGGCAGATCCGGTAGATCTGAAGATGTGTAAATTTTGGTTGTCGAGTTTGTGCTTATTTATTTGTGGCCTGGGCCCGTCCAAGTGCGAAATGCCAACGGAAGTGGCGACATCTTGTGGCGAATTCTGAAAGCACAGTATTTATGATAGCTTGGGGCCCATCCAAGTGCGAAATGCCAACGGAAGTGGCGCCATCTTGTGGTGAATTCTAGAATAAGAAAACCGATTGACAGCGGTTAGAGTAGATGTACCCAGTATCAAGGTATAAATGCAATGGTTTTATATTGTATTATTATATGGTATTGGAGTATACTTAGACATGTTATTTGCGTTTAGCTTTGGTGTAGCCGTCAATTACCGGATACCAAGAGCTGTTGAGCTTAGCTCCGTCGTCTCTATTGATATTAAATGGATTTTTGTAGATTTCAATTGCCTCCATAATCAGGCGTGATCTATAAGTTTTGGGTCTTCCCAGGACCTTGGGAGCAAATCCAAAGTAATGGCCGGTTTCAATTAAGTGTTCGGCGATTGCCGATTTATCAGGGTGGCCAAGTTTACAAGCACGAAAATGTTCTGCTATCCTTTTGGAAATCGTCCGCTCTGTCTGGCCTATATAAACTTTGTCACAACCAGACCAGCTGAGTTTGTACACTCCATCTGCTTCCAGAGGAAACTTAGTCTTTGCAGACCTCAGTAGGTCTTGGATTTTGGTGGTGGTTCCGAAGACAGTTTTGATGTTTTCTTTTCTCAACAGCCTGGCAATTCTGTCTGTCACATTGTGAACGAAAGGCAGGAAAGCACAGCCTTTTGAGTCTTGTTCAACTCTGTCTTCGTTTGTTGTAGATTTGGCTCTTAAAATTTGCCTAGTCTGACTTGCCGGGTAACCGTTGCGCTCCAGTGCATCGGTCAGTTTTATAAGTTCTGCTCCAAGTTTTGTTTCTTCACATATTCTGGTCACTCGGGTCACCAACGAATCAGCGTGTAAGTATCGATTCGTATGAGTTGGTTTCCTATATACGGTATGTCCTAGGCTACCATCGTGTTTTCGCATCACCTCCACATCTAGAAAAGGCAGGATTTTATCTTGGTTTTCCAGCTCCATTGTGAACTTAATTTTGCTGTGGAGAGAATTAAGATGGTCCAGGAATTCGTTAAGTTTCTCCGTTCCATGAGGCCAAATGGCGAAGACATCGTCGACGTAGCGCCACCATACTTTAGGGACAGCTGAAGCTGTATCAAGTGCCGCTTCCTCAAACTTCTCCATTAAGAAGTTGGCTATTACTGGCGATAACGGACTGCCCATTGCAACTCCCTCCACTTGCTCAAAAAGTTCACCCTGAAACGCAAAGTATCCCGTTTTGAGGCAGTGTTCAAAAAGTTTGCAGATGTCTTCCTCATATATCTCACTGAGCATTGTCATTGAGTCTTCTAGAGGCACATTTGTGAAAAGAGACACGACGTCAAAGCTGACCAAAATATCTCCTTCCTCAGTCTTAACCTGCTTAAGCTTACTGATCAGATCTGTTGAATCCTTAATAAACGATTCGGTTTTTCCAGTTTGCATCTGCAGTAATCTCGAGAGGTGTTGGGACAGTTTGTATGTAGGTGCACCAATAGCGCTGACAATCGGTCTCATTGGGATTCCTTTTTTGTGTATTTTTGGGAGACCGTACAGGGCAGGAGTTCTAGAGTATACTCCAATACCATATAATAATACAATATAAAACCATTGCATTTATACCTTGATACTGGGTACATCTACTCTAACCGCTGTCAATCGGTTTTCTAATTCTAGAATTCACCACAAGATGGCGCCACTTCCGTTGGCATTTCGCACTTGGATGGGCCCCAGGCTATCATAAATACTGTGCTTTCAGAATTCGCCACAAGATGTCGCCACTTCCGTTGGCATTTCGCACTTGGACGGGCCCAGGCCACAAATAAATAAGCACAAACTCGACAACCAAAATTTACACATCTTCGGATCTACCGGATCTGCCCTGATGATGGACACTGCAACGCTGTCCGAAACGTCGGCTAAAGAAGGAGTTAGCGTAACACGGCATAACACCCCAAAAACAAACAACAAAAATATCATGACTGTGTTTTGGGGATTTTTACTAAATCGTATTAGCGCCACAAGTAAAAAACTTCAGAGTGTGGAAATTGACATCACCATTGTCATAGAACTGTATGAGGTACTTATACATTTTATTGGCGAAATGCGAGATAATTTCGATGATTTCGAAAACCAAGCCAAAAAACTGTCCTTTTTACAGGAATATGAAAGATATTTTCGACGCAATCGAAAGCCTAAGCTACTTCCTGGCGAGAATAATTCGGGTGAAGAGATGCAACAAAAAAACGGTCGCGAAAATTTCAGAATCGCTACTTTTTTAGTAATAATCGATTCCTTATCAGCAGAACTAAAAAAACGACTGGGTGCTTACAAATCACTTTATAATAAATTTAATTTTATTACTCAATTGACAAAACTAAGCCCGTCTGAAGTCGAAGAAAAGGCAAAATCATTGCAAATGATTTATTCTGGTGATTTAGAAGCCCATTTTTCAGAAGAATGTCTCCATTTTCGTGCTCACTGCGGTGTGAAAAATAAGGATCGAAACAATGCTGTCAGTTTGTTAAAATGGTTACGAACTGAAGATCTTCAAACCATTTATCCAAACGTGGATATTGCTCTTCGAATGTATGTGTGTACTCCCGCCAGTAACTGTTCTGGAGAACGATCATTTTCTTGTTTACGACGTGTAAAAAAATATTGACGCACAACAATGGCGGAGCAAAGGCTGAACAATCTTGCTTTGCTTAACATAGAAGCAGATTTTTTAAGGAAATTGGATTGCGAAGATCTAATTAATGATTTTGCTGCACTTAAGTGCAGACGAGAATTGTAACTGCCAGATTTTTGTTTTGAGTTCAGTTTTTTTTATGTTAGATAATGCTTTACGTAAATTTTTTTACCAACGTTTTAATTTGAATTTTAAGTTTAGTTATTATATTCGAATATGTACCTTAAGTTGATTTTTATCTAAAAGAGGTGCTGATTTCTTTTATTTGTTTGGAGACTTAATAATAAATTTTTATCCAGCCCGTATCTGGCAACCCTAATTGTAACTGTGAAACACTTATATACACGGTGTCCGGAAACTCGTAGTACAAGCGGGAAACTGGAGAATCTACACCACATGGGGAACCCAAAAAAACATAAAGTTTTTTGGTTTGAGCATTTTCAAAAAAAAAAAAAAAAAACCAAAAAAAAATATTTTTCGGCTATTTTAGGGTTAAAGTTTTTTCTGGTGTTTAGGGTTGAATAACAGATGTTTTAACCCTGCAGAGCAGAAATATTTTATGATTACACCGGGTTAAATGAAGGGTGATTTCAAAATAATGCTTCAAATCCGAGTTTCTTCATTTGTTTTACTTTAAAATAGTTTTAATTAGTTGGGTACTTTGATCTTCAGTAATAATTTATAAGAATTTGATTTAAAAAAAAAAAAAAAAAAAAAAAAAATCAACTTCAAACTCGATTTACTCGACAACGAAAGCTCAAATAAAAAAAAAATATACTACAAAATCGACTCCAAATGTGATGTAGATTCACCAGTTTCCCGCTTGTACTACGAGTTTCCGGACACCCTGTATATATGTATGAGAATAAACCTGAAACTAGATAAATAAATTAAACCTAAAACTGTTTTAAATGTTTTATTCAAATCCTTGAAACCTTAGAAAGTATTACAAACTAGCAGCTATTATAGTTAACTAAATTTCTGAATCGATTTCAATAAAAGTTGTCAATAAAGTAAAATCATTATGTAGTCTATAGTCTATATCAGGGGTCTCCAAACAACGGCCCGCCAATGTCATCAATCCGGCCTGCGACAATCGACAATTATACAGTAATTGAACTAGCGAATTTAGCAAGCGTATTTTTTTACATTAATTCCACACAGGAGGCTTTGAGGAAAATATTTTCCCTCACGACCTATGTCATCTTAGGTGATGCTGTGTGGAGGGTCTTTTTAAGGAAGGGAAGGACAGGAAGTTCTGAAAAGGAAAATATATGAGGGGTTGGTAGGAATCTGGGGATTAGTGTGTCCATGAGTGACATACGTATGAATACATCCCTCCAACTGCGGTGCAAGGCGATGGGTCAAGATAGGCCGGCTAGAAGGGTCAAAAGGCCTCCCTCACCCAGTCTCTCTCGATCCGGCCCGCCACGCAGCAGGTGGGCAGACGTATCCGCCGCCAAGACCTGGACAAATCTCACCCCATGAACCATGAATGATAATGGCAGGAAAATTAAAACGGTTTTGACCCTAGGAACTTACTGAAATGTTTGGATACTCCTGGTCAATATGATGGGTACTGAGAAAGGGGCGGCTACATGGTCTGGGGCCTAGGGCGGCCAAGACTGCAAATCCGCCTCTGGATATAGTGTTAACTCGGAGAGGGGCGACCGTAATTTTGAATGTTATACACTTTTGTTCTCAGGATATCACTATTCGTTTTGTGTTTCGTTTCTCCAGGTGATATTGAAACTGTTACCATCAAGACAGAATCAGGACCCCGAGAAGAAGTTAGAGGGGGAATGCCTTATACAGATATTGACATAGACCTCCCAGATGTTTAAAAAGAATGCTTACAGCACTCCGAAAAGATTACCAAGATCGCAGGTAGTCAGAATATTTATCCTTTTTTCACAAAATTAAATTGTATTGATTCTGTTGTTGCCTTTAACCAGGGCATCAAAAAATAAAATATAATTTATTTTTGCACTGAGTTCACTAGTTAAATAATTGATTAAAGCGTTGGCGGTAAGTTAAACGTAATTAAGGAGTGGTAAGGTCCTCGACCAGAATATAAATAATACTTTGTGTTTTCACATTGAATTCATATAAAATAATTCTACATGTAACACATTCCAGAGCCATGGAATTTTTGTCGTTGTTTATTTAACATTGTAAAACCCGCTCAACAGTCAAAGAAAATTTTTAGCAGGCTCAAGTAAACAATTTATGCTCTTCCAATGCTTTTATGATTTTATTGTTTCTGCTTACATTTATTATATCGTCGCTGTTCTGACTCAACCTCGTATCTACAAAAACAGTTTTTTACAGGAGACAAAAAAAACTACCTTTATCCACCGTTTCAACTTTATTTAAAGTTTTTTATTTTTTTTAAATTACTTTAGTTTATTTAAAACTCAATAATTAAGTTAATAAAATACCAAATACTGTGGCACATTTTAGTTTTCATAGTTTTAGTGAGATACGAGTTTGCAGAATGTATAATTTGCTTTCAGTGATTACTTACGAGGTTGCTGCATTGAAATTATATAAGTGTTAGATATTTTTAAAAACATTTATTAGTGAATAAGGTATAAAAGATTTCACATAAGACCTTGAAGAATATAAAAGTAAAAAAATAGATTTTAATATAACAATAAATTTGTTCAACAAAAGAAATCTTGGGTTAAAATTGTTCACCCTTAATCATTTGAATGAACCAAATTATCATAAAATGTATGATAATCTCTATGTATAACATCTTTGAGGGATTGTAGATCTCTGAATTTTCTCAGTTTAATTGGTACTGGCCCCGATAACAAGGGCTTTACTAATACTTCTTCAGGAACATGGCTTTGACGACGCGAGAGACATTGCCAATCTTCTTTAAATGACAATTTAAATTGAAGACCGTCAGCAAGACTGTATTTTATAGCTCGTATGTCCACAACACGCGGCTCTCCTACTCTTGCTCCAGGTCTTAGAGATTTGTAATAGGTTATATTGGAATAATCTTTAAAGAATTTATGGTCAACATATTTCACCTGATACGGCTTATTAATCCTAGATTCCTTAATAATTTGGACAAAATTGGATGGTGCATGTAATTCTTTGTTTTTTTTGCGGGTTTCAATGGTAGCGTGTACAGAATCGCATTCCATTTGTGTATGTCCTCTCACGAGGTATTTTTGTAAGATAGTGACATTATTATTTTTGGAATAATGTAAAAGAGCATTAGACAGTATAACATTGCGATTCTGCGCTGCACAACCATCACTAAAAAATACTATCGGTACATTTTTGTTAGTAATATGGTTCTCAACGTAATCTAGTATGCACGAAGAGAATATGTTGGCATCCATTCCTCCTTCTCCTTCATGCCAAACATAGCAGGTGACATTTGATGTTACAACATCATAAATTGTAAACTGGTGACAAGCCAGTTTCTGTTTAAAATATAAAGATCCTGCAGGTAAGGATGGTACAAGCTGGACAGCTTGAACATCGACAGTAAACATGTTCTGAAGTCCGGCAATCGCCATTTCCTTGTCCCTTCGTTTTTCATCTCTGGCCAAGTTCTTTTCTGCAATGTGTTGTGCAAAAGCTTCAGAAGAAACAAATCCTAATTTATGTGAAAAACACATGTCGCACTGGTCCTTACGTGGCTGAAATATTCCAAGTTGCATGGCATCGACTTGTTTCCGGAATAAATTATATCCTCCTTTCTCCTCAGAAGGTTTATCATTATCAGAAAAATATATTTCAAATGCTCTGTATACATCTTTAACTGATGCATACGTCATCTCTAAATATTGCTTCGAAGAGCTCTCTCTGCAATAGTGAGAAGGCAGTTTTGGCAGCTTACTTAAAAAGTATTTGATATGCTCTACCTTCGAAGCCTTCTTTTTATTAATGCGTTCAACACTTTTAACTTCAGAAATTATACCATGACTGTTTCCTTTTTTTACCCAGTTAAGAACAGTCCACTCTCCTAGCGACAAAGTAGACAAAAACATCCGTTTGCAGACAGGCACACGTGCATTTTCATTTTTTAAATAGTATTTAAGGGTGTTTTCCCGTCGTGATAGTACTTCGTTAGTTTTTCGTTGAACTGGAACTTTTTCTACCAGTGCGTTCACATACGCTTTTCTTTGTGGCCACGTCATGAACTCCCAGAAGGAATTAAAAATACTCTGCCTTTCACTGTTACTGATAACATCACACTGCCTTAAATGTTTACTGCGAGTGCATTTCAAACTATCGCACCTGGGTTTTAAAGCACGAGCTTGACGGACTATTTTATTACAAGGTTTTCCTCTGGCTGCCTTTTTCCTTTCAATGCTCTCATACTCATGTCCAATTTCTCTGGCTTTTATTAGTTTATTTCGCTTCCAGGCAGCAGGTTTTCCTAAACCTTTTCGTGCTCGACTCTTCTCAACCTCAACTTCATTGCGAGTTTCAATTAATAAACCTGATGCTTCGTCCAGGTAATAAGTTACTGTGTTTTCATCAATGTCGGCAAGGAATGCTAGACCAACTTCACTGGAAGACTGATTCATTATTGAAACATTGTCTGTTTCTGCAGATGAATAAAATAAACCGGTAACTTCGTTTAAAATTCCTCCCTCGATCATCTCATGTTGATTATTTTGTCTTGACTCGGCTGCCTGCTCCATAACAGTTTCACAGAAATCTTTATCCAAAATTATTTCGCTATTCATCATCAACTCCCGTTCATCAGCTTGTCTTGACGAAGATGGTTGATTTATTAGGGAAAGGCACTCAATAGAATCCGGATTATGTGGTATACTCGAATTGTTCATTGCTAGTTGCAATAAACGAGTACTCCTTGTATTGTTTCGTTTCATTTTCTGTAGGAAAGTTCATGGTTAAATTGATTGCATGTATAAGTTAAACTTATATTTAGTAAATATTTCAATTAAAATAAGCAAGTTCTCACAAATTTGCAATTGAATTTTTGATAATATGTGAGGTTAAGTACTGGCTATAATATATTGTCATTATTACAGAATGCTCTTTAAATATTATGATTAAAATTAAAACAACTTACTCTATACAATGTATATTCACTAATAAAAAAACTTTCACTATGTTTAACTTCAAATAACTATTATAAACACACAAAATCAACAGTGGATGTTTACAAGACTCGACCTGTCACGCGTAGATACGAGAATGCTGCTCTAACTTCAGAGTGCTTCAGACACTATTCGCACGACAAAACAGATCGCAAACTCGTATCTTGTGATACGAGTTTGCTGCATTCGACAAACCAGATATGAGTTTGAGTTTTATCAATATAACTAATAAATAATATTTTTAAGGAAGATACGTGTTTGTGCATTAAATGCGCAAGAAAAATGCGCAGATGTTCATAATTTTATCTTAAAAATGCAAAAACTGTAGATACGAGGTTGAGTCAGAGCAGCGACGATATGTTTATAAGCTTTATATATAATTTTTTTCAGGCGGCTTCCGGAAGACAGGTCCTGGAAAAAATCCAACACCATTGTCATCATTGCAACTATTCCTGCAATTACGAATCAGAGTTAGAACGACATTTGCGTACCCATACTCGAGAAAAACCTTTTGCATGTTCATACTGTAACTATTCATGTAAACTGAATACTGGTCTTAAACGTCACATGCTTACCCACAGTGGTGAAAAACCTTTTTCATGTGCTGACTGTAAATATTCATGACATCGGAAGATAGATCTAAAAAGGCACTTGTTTAATCACGGTGGGGAAAAACCTTTTTTATGTCCCGATTGTAACTATTCATGCTCTTCAAAGGGAAATCTTAAAAGACATATGATTATCCACAGTGGTGAAAAACCTTTTTATGTCCATACTGTAACTATTCATGTTAACTGAATGCTCATCTTAAACGTCACATTCCTACCCACAGTGGTGAAAAACCTTTTTCATGTCCTGACTGTAAATATTCATGCTATTGGAAGAAAGATCTAAAAAGGCACATGTTTACCCACAGTGGGGAAAAACCTTTTTCATGTGCTGACTGTAACTATTCATGCTCTTCAAATGGAAATCTTAAAAGTCATATGATTACCCACATTGGTGAAAAACCTTTTTCATGTGCTGACTGTAAGTATTTATGCAACAAAGGGAAATCTTAAGAAGTCATATTCTTACCCACAGTGGTAAAAAACCTTTATCATTTCCCTACTGTGACTATTCGTGCCGTCGGAAAGGAGATCTAAAGAGACACTTTTCTACCCACGAATTCGACCTTAATTCGAAAAAAAAATCTTTAATACTCCTACCATCACGTAGAATCACCTCCCGAAGGCAGCTCACTTTCCCGCCGGACACCCTGTATAAACAGTTTGTTTCCCCTATCCTAAAGCAGTAGTGTAGAACGTGACAGTAGTGATTTAGGTATTTTGTGTGCATGAATTAAAAATAAATTGTTTTTGTTAATTTTTTTAGTCTTATATTTTAAAAATAGTATGTATACATAGATTTTGGTCAAAAATAACAAATTTTCTGAAAAAGAAAAATGTTGTAAGCTAGTTTTGTTTTGTTTAATTGCTGATAAAACTGAAATAGCAATGTTGTTAGTTTTAAGGCTATATTAAAAATATAATTAAAATACCGGTAAAAAATTCTTATAATAGTCTTTACCTTACCTACGAGTACATTGCATTCACCTTTTGATTTGTTTTAAACACACATATTGATGATTCTATACAAGTTAGAACATAATTTATATTTATTTATTTATTTGGAAAAGTTAACAGCAAATCTTTAATTATATAATGATACAATAATAATATTATTAAATTATGCCAATTATAAACTTTCCACTGAAGAATAGTTAATGGTACAATGTCATAGAGATGTTCTCTTAAGTTAATTTCTTGTTTAGTTGGAAAATATTAAAAATATTAAAATAAAGGAGGGTGGGGGGGAGGAGGGGGAAATATAGGATAAGGATTAAGAGGCAAAGGACGGGAATATATAGGAGTTGAACTTCTAGTTTGAGTTTTGTTGATTATTGAGTTTTTGTTTTATGTCGCGTAAAGTCGAGTTAAATATGTCAATATGGTAATAATTTGAGTTAAATGAGTGTGTGGATCTGTAGATAAATGAGTTTTGTTTGGAATTGGTCTTACAATGAGGGAGATTAAAAGTAAGCGACTGTCTGCTGTTGCGATTGGGAACATGGAATAATAGGCGTTGAAGAAGATCAGGACTATCGATTAAATTGTGTGTAATTTTGAATACCATTACCGAATCTGCTATATTTCTTCGGAAAGTTAACGTCTGTATATTGAAGAACTTTTCAGAGTCTTCATTACTAATATGAGATCGAAAAGAGCGGAAATTAAGGTACCTTAAAAATCTATTTTGAACACTTTCAATTCTATTTTTATGTATTGCATAGCCTGGGTTCCACACTTGTGATGCGTATTCAAGGATACTACGAACGTATGAGAAATACAGTGTTTTGAAAGTAGCAATATCTTTGAATTGTTTACAGGAACGGATTATGAAACCCAGCATAGAAGATGCGTTAGTGACTACGTGGTCAATATGTTTATTGAAATTCAGTTTACTATCAAGTATAACCCCAAGGTCCTTAATTTCTGATTTGGTAGATAAAGGATGATGATTAATTGAGTATTCGTGTATAAATATGTTTTTGTTTCTAGTAAAGCGTACGATGAAGCATTTGGATATATTTAATTCCAGACAATGGGCATTAACATACGCGTTTAAACGTTGTAAATCCTTTTGCAGCTTGTGACAGTCTTCGATTGATTTTATAGGTGAGAAGATTTTCATGTCATCTGCATATAGGATGGTCTGCGAGTGTAAAAAGCAGTGACCAATATCATTGATATAGATATTAAATAGTAACGGTCCTAACAGGCTGCCTTGAGGAACTCCCGATGTAACAGCAACAGAGTCGGATTTAAATCCAGCAACCACTACTATTTGACTACGGTTGGAGATATAAGAAGAGAGCCAACGATAAAGATTGCCATGAATACCAATCTTTAAAAGCTTGTTCAACAAGGTTGAGTGATCGACCTTGTCAAACGCCTTACTATAGTCGGTATAGACAGTGTCCACTTGTATTCTGTTATCCAAATTATCCTGCAGGTACTCTGTGAAGGTTAGAAGATTTGTGGTTGTAGATTTACCACGAATGAAACCAATATATATCATATAAATTATCATACTCTGATTTATTTACCATTTCAGCTCCTGCTATTTTGAATCTAACGAGAAAAATTATTTTCTTTTTCTCTGCTTTTCAACAAACATGAATATTTTTTTGTATTTATGTACAGGTAAACATACTTTTTTATCTTGTAAGCTTTGCTTAATTTACAAAATCAGGTGTTGTTATTTGAATTTGACGTTTACTATAGTATCAGTATTTGCATTATTTTTAAATATATTTATGCCGTGTGTGGTTAGTATGCGATATAAAAAATATTTATATTCATGTATCATACTTACATAATGTAATTAAGTGTTATAGGATGCAAAGTTCTACGCTTACCTCGCCGTTTCGCATACTATAGGGGTGTCGTGTTGATTAAAATAAAGAAGATTGTATTTCACAGAATTTATCGTTTATTACACTTATTCGCAATATTACAAACACGAAGTTAATATCAGAAGAAATGTAGGCCTACTAGCCACTATACCGAGCCAGTCTCCAACAGCGGATGAAGATGGCGATTATTCCGCTCAGCAGGTAAGTAGGACGCTGGGGATACCATATAGAAAAATAATATTATGGCTACTAAATGCGCGCGTAGTGACTGCCTACATACCTCCCTCCCAGTTGGTAAACGGTATAACAAGAAAAAATCAGTATATATTAATTAGTTTATTTGTGTCTTGTGTGAGAAATTTTCACACAGAACATGTTGTATCAATTGAATGCGTTCCAGATAATATAATGAGAGATGTCACATTTAGATGTGGTAAGTAGTGACAAGTTACAATGTGTTTAAAATTTAACAAAATGTTATTCCTTTTTCTGAAACGTATTAAATTTTATCTACACAAACCAGATTTTATATTATATAATAAAGGATAAGAGATCCTATGTTTCAAAATATGTATGATAACAAAATTAAATGTTATTCGTTTGATTCTAAATAAGAGATTCTTAAAATACGTAGGTATGTTATAAACAAAGATATAATGTCATAAAAAGATTATGATATCTGTATGTGCATTATTTGCATTTTTTTTATTTTTTATAGTGAATACCTCACAAGAGTCCCAACTGCTCCCGTCTGGAGCCAGTGAGACTATGGCATCCCCAATTGGGGGATGTTGTGAGGCTGAAGGTAAGTGGGGAAGGGAAAGAGGAAGGTGGGGAAGTACCTGGCTATTCAGATCTAGTCACTAAACACGGCTAAAGCCATTTGGAGCAACGTTTCAATTCTGAATGGTGGTCTTACACCAGGGCGATACTGGTAGTATCTTCCACTCCCATATAAAAATTATAAGTCGAAAAATAAAACATAGATTAGGTAGTGTCAAGTGACTTGTGATTGAAATCCAATGATCATTTCAAGCTATTAGGGTTGAATGAGAATATACTATCATGTAAGTATAATACAGAAATGTCATGTATGTTTATGCTAAAATTATTCATTTAAAGTATTTTTCCTATCACTGAAATACGATAATTATTACTTATTACCAGTGTAAGAGTTACATGGTCTTAAATTAATTCATTTTTTTTTTAAATGTACAAAGTACCTATTTGTTATGTGTTCACGAATACCTAAGTCTTATTTCAGAAAGTACTAGTATTATATCCATTGTAAGTATCATATCAAATAATACTTGAACCTTTGTGAACACAAAAGAATTATTCATTTCTAAGAGAAATTGTTCTGTAACTGTTTACTGAAGCGTGTTATTAATGTACTTTAGTAGACTGGCTAGTATTTTCATCCAGTACTGGTATATTGGTTTTCGTTGAGAACTGTTATGATTATTTATTTAATGAAAATGTATGTTTTCATGCTTCTGTAAACACATGGAAAAATTTATCGCAATATTAACACAGACATTTTCATCAACGTGTTCAATCAGATGTGAGTGTCTTGGACATCTGAATGAACACGATTAAGGATTTTTTTTATTATTCTTTATTTTGGCTTTCACCCATTAGGGGTGATCTTGGCCATATACAATTACCATTTTTCTTATTAACAATATAATCATAAACATAACATAATGTAACATAAATAAACCAAACATAACATAAACATAACATAACATACTTAACATAAACGGTACAGAGCTGGTAAGTAGGTTATCACAAAATTATAAAATTAGGAACCTGTGTACAATATAAGTGGGCGTTTTTCGTGATTTAACCAAAGATTTTTCTAAAATTAGTAGCATTTGTTTTTAAACAGAACTATGAAATCGGCAATCTTATAAACAAACACAGCACATGAAAGTAAACAAATGTGATTATAAAACATAAAGATTAACATAACACAAACATACCATGAACACAACATAAACATATCATAACATACACATAACATGAACATAACATAACATAAACATATCATAACATAGCATACACATAACATGAACATAACATATCATAAACATAACATAAACATAACATAACATAACATAGGGTATGACATAAACATAACTTAACAATACCAATACAGAATGGTAATAATAGGTAATAACAAAATTATAAAAATATGAACCTGTGCACAATAGTAGTTTTTTGTTATTTAAAAGAACCGATTGTTCCAAAATTAGAAGCATTTTTTTTTTTAAAACAGTACTATGAAATAAATATAAACAAATACAATAAAAGAATCAAGAAAAACATACAAATTCATAAAGAATAGTGTTTTAACTCAGTCAAAATATGCAGAGTTGGGATAAGTGAAAATAAAGATGAAAATAGGAAACTGAACAAATGTATACAAATGAAAGTGAAAGAAATTTCGTTTATATTTATTATTATGGTCAGATATTAAGGCCATTTTTATAAATAAATTTTGCCAACAAATGGTAAATTTCAGGAGTGTTTAGACTAAGAAGGCAGGGTATACTGGTAGGCAATTTAATATCAAGTTTTTTTCCAATTCATGCATGAAGTTTGGAAATTGGTCATTGATAGGACACTCAAAGAAATTATGGTCCAGAGTATCTTCGGACCCACAATCACAGTACGGCGAACTGACTATGTGGAACCTGGCAAGATGGCTAACGGGCTTTTTCACCAAGCTCTTATAAAGTTGATCATAACTATAAGCCACATATAGTTATTATTATAATTATGCATACGATAAAGTTGCTCATAAACCTGGGTGCGTTTCACCACAGAAAACAAGGTCCCACACAGCTATTAATGTAAGCCATACACGCTACGGTCTACCGGAGAGGTCGCCTTTGAGGTCTGCCTGCGCAGGTCGACCGTACGGCGGTAGCGTGTATGGGGACGTTCCGGTGTACCGGAGCGGTCTTCAGTTCATTCTCTTTGCGATGGCATCGATTGCAGACAATGACGGGTTGGCGTTGATAGGCCTTGCGTTAATTTTGATGAAAAAAGATAAAACAGTGAAGCGAACAAAGTGGTGTAAGCATGGGCTATTAAAAAGGAAAACTTATTGAATGAATTAAAATTTGAACCTGAAGATTTTAAAAACTATCTCAGAATGCACGAGAACACATACCTAAAATTACTTGCAATGGTTACACCAATGATAAAAAAGAAACAGTTATGAGAAATAATATATTATCAGTTACTTTAAGATTTGACGCGACCTGCGCAGGCGACCGGAGTACATGCACACACACGCAGGTACACCGTACGGTGTTGCCCGAAAGAATTGATTTTCGATTTTGCTCCGGTCGCCTGCGCAGGTTAAAAAAACTGCACAGGTCTATTCCCACACACGCTCCGGTCGACCTGCGCAGGCAGACCTTCAAAGGCGACCTCTCCGGTAGACCGTAGCGTGTATAGACGAATCTCTCTGGCAACAGCGCTTTCATAATGTCTAATGCAACGCCTGTCTTTAAAATGGATTGTTTCTATGGAATTGCAAACGTCAAAACGGTAAACAGACGTGGTTTATTTATGCAGACGATATTTCTGCCTAATTCATTCTTGGTAAGTACAATAGTTTTTGGTTTTGTTAATTATTATGCGATCTTACTTGAGATTTGAGTCGAATTAAAAGATATGTCTTATATGAATAAACGAGATCGAAGCATTAATTTTACGAAAGACGAGTGACAGTGTAAACAAACTACTTGAATATAGCGACGCGGTGATGTCCTTAGGAGATAACGGCATCAGGGGGCTGACTCTGTATCTCTCACAAGCGTCCGTTCCGCGGGTTTACGACTGAAAAACCCGTTTTCACTGATTTTGGTACTCTTTAGCAAGTCGTAAACCCGAATTTAATCGACAACTCAAAGTGACAGCTCAACGTTTCGCTTTAGATCGACGTCTGCCGCCGCTCCTTGTATTTTGACAGTTCTTGTTAACTTTGGTACCCTCTACCTCCGAAAGCTAGAAACATTATAGCTCCAAAGGCTTGAATGTCGGGTTTATCAAAATAGGTCGAACTACCTCTGGTTTGGGACCGTTTAGAGCTTTATATCGCCCAACGACATATTTTTCGAAGTTAATAAAATCGAATTTACTAGTTTTAAAAGGTAAGTAATTTGTTTTATTTCGAATTAAACAATACCTCAACCGAATTGATAAATATATACCTAACCGATGCACTTTTAGGCACAGATTATGGAAATTACACTTCGTTTCAACAATTACTACAAGAAAAAACTATTTACGTAAACAAATTAGATTATTAGGTTCTTAATTTGGGTTATTTAAGTAATTTGTGCGAAATTTAGATTGGAAGGAAACTTTCGCAAACGTCCAACGCTGCAAAGGGATAGTTTTATAAGGAAAATTTTGATGTTGAATAAAATAGAATTTTAATGCATCTTTTACCATATATTCTGATGTAAATAGTTGTTTCTTGTAGTTAGCTGAATATTTTATCTTATATGCCCAATAGGTACATGGCTGTTTCAATCTTATTAATAATTTATGTTTTTTTGTGTACCTACATTAGCCACAATGGGAGGTTATCTCCGTCTGCTGTTTGTAAATAGAGCATTGCTCGCGGAAGACCTCCGGGAAGAGAGAGTCCGAAGACGTGAGTTGAGGGATCTCTCGAATCCATTGAATATTCCTGCAAATTTATTATTTCGAATTATCGGCTGTCACAGGACATTTTCAAAACTCTGTGTGAAGAACTGAGGCCGATACTCCCTGTACGTAGGCGAACAACCGGAGTGCCCTTGGAACTTAAGGTGAATACAACATTATTTAATTAATCATTTTTTCTTACAATATCTGCAAATCCCCAACAGCACTTTCCGGTGGAAATTACAATTAGAAATTAAAAATAATTCTCTTTAGTCCATAACCTGTACCTAGGTACTCTTTCATTTATACAGTTTGTATTGTTTCTTTCTGCCTATCTTATCTTCTATTGCCGTGTATTTGCCGTACTCATAATACATTATTTATTTTTAAGATTCTAACGACACTCTCATTTCTTGCGACAGGGTCATACCAAAAAATTGTGGGGAATGATTTTCACTCGAGCCTGTCGCAACAAACAGTGAGCCGACACTTGAACGAGATTGTGTCGGCATTAAACAGAATAATGCACCGGCACATCAAATTCCCAGGAACACAACAAGAAAGGAATTCCGTCAAACAAGGGTTTGTTTTGATCTATTGTATTTTATTGTTACTTATCTTGTTTACCCGAGGATTGTGGCATATTCAGATGACAGACTATAACGTCTCCACTAATGAGGAATGAATGCATCAACATGGATATTATATTGGTATACAAGCGTAGTCTAAGGCCAATTTAAATAAATAATATATCATTATCGTCATAGAATAGAAGAACTGTAAAAATGCCATCCATGTAGATTTGAATGGAAACCAATATCGCCACTGACTTGGTACTTTTTGGTTCTAACCCATTTAGCACATGCTCTATCTTTCTTTCACTTGAATTTCATGATGAAACAGTTTGTTTTTGAAATTTAAGCAAAGAACGGTCCGTCTTAACGATTAAAGTAATATTAATTTTATAACATGTTGTCTGAATCGAGGTTGAAGGAAGGAACAATAAGAATTACAAAAAACAACTAAATTACGTATGTGGTGTAATATTTTATATTAGTAGATTTATAAGAAAACAACAGATATTCATCTTTTTACAGCCTCCATACAGTTACCAATGTATTACAGAAAAGATTATGCATTTAGAACACGTACAGTAAATGAGAAATGGTAAAAACATATTTAGATAAACAAGTAGTAGCAATAACAAATGCATGATACAGTAAGTACATGTGTATATTATTACATACTAATCCAACTAAACGAATCATTATATTGATACTAATCCTACTAAAATGTTGCACCGCTTACGAAAAGTAAAGCCATTCAAAGAATGTGTAAAAATGAAATAGTTATGTGAACGGCCCTCTAAAGTATTGCCACTTAGTCAAAGCACGTTTGTCTCAGTAACGTATCTACATTCTATTCATATCATCTACGGTATATTGAACATTTAATATAACTCAATATGAATAGTGACGTTACTTTGGAAAAATTGTGTAATTTGTCATTTGAAATAAAACAAAATGTTACACTCAATTTATGGTTTACAATGAAGTAGGGAAGTATTTAAGTACAAATCTTATGACTTCAGAAAAAAATTTGGTTTTGATTTATTGAATACATAAAACAAAATCAGAAACATACTTTTTCAGATGCGAGATCAAAAAAGTAGATCATAAAACTTATAGCGATAAGTTGGTACAACTAGAAATGTTTGATAGGAAATAAGTAAGAGTTATAAAAGCACCTTTGCTACAATGGGTACTAAATGGTAAAAAGTGATGGTACATGTGCCAGAATCGGCTGTTAATTAGTCATATTTCAATAAGGCGCCGCATTGTCGCGTCTCCAATACATAGTAGTGCTTGCTGCAAGCACAGCTCTCAGCATGTTGTCCTGAAACCATAAAAACAACTAAATTATAAAAACTGTATAGTTCAGTGATAGTTGATAGTTCAGCAGATAGTTCAGTATACTTGATAGTTCAGTATCTATATCGATTTTAATCATAAAACTCTATATATGTTTCAGGTTTTATGAGAAATATCAATTTCCGGGTATAATTGGATGCATAGACGGAACCCATATGGCAATAATAAAACCCAAAGTCCACGAAGAGGCATATTTCAACCGAAAAGGTTTCCATTCGATGAATGCTCTCATGGTAAATAAATATAATTTTTTTTTAAATATGGACAAACTAGCTGATACACCTATCATATAAAATATATCATGCTATTTTTCACCTGTAGATATGCGACTCAAACCTAAAAATAATAGCTATATGTGCGAGGTATGGGGGTGCCTCACATGATGCACACGTATGGGAAATGATGGCAATAAAACCACAATTGGAAGAAGCAAATAATCGAGAAGCTTTCTGGCTTTTAGGTAAATTTCATTCATGTTTTTAATAAAGTGGGCTATTTTTAATGTATTTGTTTAAATATGTACATCAAATATTATAATATTTCAGGAGATTCAGCATTTCCGCTTAGGCCATACATGATGACCCCCATCTTAAATGCGGTGCCCGCATCGCCAGAAGGGCATTACACGAAATTTTATTTTTATTTATTTATTTATCGTTTCTTTACATTGTATCTTTTTTTTTAAGTTATAATTTTTAACCTCACTAGGACAAGCCTGTGTTGAGGTTAATAATTTTACAAAATATTAAAAAAAATAGTACAAAGATTATAAGAGATTTAAAATAGTACAAATATTAAAAAAAAATAATTCAAATATTAAGATAACAATATTGTTACATTGACGTTTCTGCGAATTGGATACCTATATGGTACCTATCAGCCTATTCATTACAATATAATGCTGTAAACATGTAGGGTGACCATGATATTTAATTGCAATAAAAATGTAACAAACTATTATTTTATTTTTTTAAACAGAGAAGAAAGAAAGAGAGAAAAAACATTTACATTAAAAAAAGAAAAGGATGAAAAAATTAACTTATTCAAAATATTATGCCACAATTTAAAAGGACAAAGATGAAAGAATATGTTGGAAATCCTCGGATGGCAGAAATAATTTAACATTCTTTTTAAATGTACACAAGGAATTTGACGATTTAATGTGATCTGGAAGGCTATTAAATAAAAGTGGAGCCTGGTACAAATAATGTCTCTGCCCAAATGAGGATTTAGGGTGAATTGCCATAAAGTTCAGACCAGAGCCAATTCTTGTAGTACGAATTTGTTGCGTTCTTTTAGCAGAACTAATATTGTTAAAAAATCTGCATAACGTTTGTAGGATAAATAGTTGTTTTAAATTCATGATATTACATTCCTTATAAAGTAACTGTGTAGGATATGTAAATTTTTTCTTATACATAACTTTGAGAATCAGTTTTTGGGCAATATTAAGTGGTTCTATTACAGTCTTCAGGCAAGAACCCCAGCACACTATATTATATGAAAGTAGGCACTGAATTATAGCAAAATACACTGTTTTTAATTTTTCCTTGTCTAGTACATGTCTGAGATCTTTAAAAATATAGATAAGTCTCCTAACTTTATTTACTAACATTTCGACATGATCATTCCACCTCAAAAATTTATCAATTTTTACCCCCAGGTATTTGAGGCTGTCTACACTTTCCAAGGGGTTGCAGTTACACGTTTGCACACAATTGTGAATAATCAAATTATGAGAGGTAGATGGCTGACTTTTATAAGAAATGCTAAAAGTGATGTATTTGGTTTTTTGTGTATTTAAAGTTAAAATATTATTACTCAGATAATTATTAACTATTCCTAAACCTGTATCACATTTTTCAAAAGTTTCACTCCAATTTTTACCCTCAAATATTAAGGCAGTGTCATCTGCAAAACTAACAATGTTACCTGGAATTTTTAGACTGCATAAATCGTTTATATAAATAAGAAATAATATTGGCCCGAGTACACTACCTTGTGGTACTCCAAATGAGATAGATTTACTATCGCTTAACATTTTATTTATTTCTACTTGCTGTGTTCTATCACTAAGGTAAGATCTGAACCAACCCATAGCTGTATTATCAATGCCTAAAGATAATAATTTCTTAAGAAGCAACTCGTGGGAAACCGTATCGAAGGCCTTTGATAAGTCTAAAAATACCGCTATAGCTTTGTTGCCATAGTCCAGTGCGTTTATAACTTTGGTCAATACCTTTAATATAGCATCACTCGTACTTCTGTTCTCTCTGAAACCAAATTGGCTGTCGGAGAGTATTTTGTATTTTTCTAAAAATGATACTAATCTTGACTTAGCCAGTCTTTCTATTATTTTTGAGAGAGTATTGAGCAAAGATATTGGTCTGTAATTATTAACATTTTCGTGATCTCCACCTTTGAAAAGAGGTATAATCTTGGCATTTTTACAATGGGAAGGAAATATGCCATTCTTAAAACTAAGATTAACAATATGAGTTATAGGACCAGCTAACTCATAAACATGCTGTTTATACACCATTATACTTAAGCCATCGATACCACAGGAAAAAGACATTTTTAATTCATTTATAACTTTAGTAACTTCAAAAATGTTAGTAGTTTTAAATTCAAAACTATCTCCTGTAACTTGAGTACCAGGTTTAAAATTGTTAACAAGATACATTTCGTTGGTTTTATTAGCACTGCACAAGTTTTTTGCGTATGTAGGACCAATATCACTGAAGAAGTTATTAACATGGTTGGTAATTATATGTGGATCCTCCTCCAATGAGATAGTTTTGTTATTGATTACTAATTTTTTTATGGACACTTGCTCCTTTTGAATATTTATGGCTTCCTTTATAATCTTCCACTGTTGCAATTGCAATGCAGGGTTAGAAATTGTATAGAACGCTGTTTTGGGATATTAAAAGCAAGATGGCGCTGTCTTTTAAAACATCGTGTGCTTCATTATACCCCAGTAATGGCAGTGAAGATAACGAATGCATGCGCTGTTCTTCACAATATTGCCATTGAAGCTCAAATGCCAGAACCAGAGGATGTTATTATTGAAAATGATTGTAGAGAAGTGTTTGATATTAACAATCGACACGACAATAACCTCAGGCAAGGTCGGCTAACTCAACGTGAGCTTGTTGAGACTCTCAATCGCCACAATTAAACCAGCTCTCTAAAATCATCTTCAATAATAACATCCTCTGGTTCTGGCATTTGAGTTTTAATGGCAATAATATTTTAATGTTGTAATTTTTGTCTCATCTGTTTTTAAATGACAATATTAATATATGTACGAGTATATTGCCATTATAATGTCTAATATACAATAAATCATATCTTACACTTCCGTTTGATAACCTCTGAGAGTATCAGAGCCATCATCTCTTTCATTTCATTGAGAAGTTCAATTTTCTCCCGCTTCATTTGGATCTTCTCCCGCTTAATTTGGATCTTCTCCCGCTCCATCTGAAGGAATTCATCCATTCTATTTTTGACTGAAAGTGAAAATATTTATGTAATTTTTTTATAAATATATTTGTTACATACGATTCTTACTCTTTTTCATAGCATAATTCCTATACACCCCAAGATGTTTCAGTGTAAGTACTTACATAGTCGTTTAGAAACGTTGTGCGAGGCCTTTCTTCTGATGCCAGATGGCCCAGGCTCAGGCGTCGCGGGGATTAACATTTCCACACTGGGAATAATTTCTATCTGTAAAAAGTAATAAACTACCTATTTAGTTTTCCAATCCATATTAAAATTGAACTGTGCATGAATATGATCTGAAACATACAAAGTGGAAAGGAGTCTCCTCTCCAGGTACTCCATCAATGAGTTCTGGCCCAATAATGGCCAGAATTTTGTCCTTGAGTGGGGTGAGAGGTGGTACCCTGCTCACCCCTCCCCCAGTTTGGCACATCTCCACTCGAAGCCGCGACGCCTTCTTCTTCGCGTTGCTCCTCAGGTCCCTCCAGGTCTGAAACAATTAAATAATTAGTCAAACAACTATTCTGGTGAAATAGATTATTTGGAATTATTATAATATGCACATACTTGCTGCCACTTTTCTCCGGTTTTGCAGGTTCCAAAGCCGAGCGCGTTTAGATCCTCTGCTAACCTCTGCCATTCTCGTAGGTTTTGCAGGCGTCCCTCCAAGCCCTGGAACCTACCGGAAGCCATGGCAGGCCTCTCCGAGAGCCACGCCACCAAAAACTCCAGCTGCACACTCGTTGCCCTTTTTTTAATAGTCTGTAGGAGAATTATCATGTATTACATAACTAACAATGTAAAATAAGTAAATGAACATCACGAAAATGAGGTGACTAATAAAAAACTGACAAAGGCAAAAATACACACTACCTAGTGAATATAATATAATAACATAATGAGTAGCGTCATTAGGTGAAAAGAAATCTACAAATAAATGTCATTTGTACGTATAAAACACTGTTCATTCAAAGCGAATTTGAGGTTATAAAGTCCTTTACTTCTTGGAAAGGTTACGATACCTTACGAAATACATTTACCAACGTAAAAAAATACAGAATAAACATGAAAATTATAAATAATTGTACAACTTACGGTCATTTTTCCTTATTTAGTGATAAATTAATCAATTGTTCAAAATGCGTCAATGGGTAATATTATGAATTCAGCGGAAACGTCAAAATTCAGCGCGCTAATAAAATTGCCAATAGACAATTTTGGCATTTCTGTATAGAGTTATGCTGCTGCCACACGCAAAGCTCACATCAAAAGTTAATGTACAGCGCATCATCTTTTCTACCGACACACGACGCTATCAAATATTTCTTCCTATGGTAGGAGAGGGGGTCAGTTGAATTCGAGAGCGGCCGAGGAACATAATTTCATCTGTCAAAGTGACAACTTTACTTACTGACAGCTTGAGCACGTTTTCGAAATGGATGATACTTGTCGCCTATTGCTGGATCTGTTGGACAGCTCATCCTCAGATGATGATGCCGCCAACTATATAATTATAAATGCTATTTATAAACTTTTTAGATTTTAAACAATCTGCGCGTAAATAGCGCATTTTCACATAACCTGACATAACATCTCCGTCGAATCAGGAAATTCGCAGTTCGCACGCCGATCGACGAAAGCGACATATAATAAATTATTGTAAAATAAGCTCAAGTCGATTTCCAAAAATGTCGAAGGCAAAGGCGGCAAGGACCAACACCAGGGCAGGGAACGAGAAAGAGCACGAGAGCTGACGAGAGCAAACCAGATTACCCAGGAAAACAATTGAAAACAATCAACAAACGAACAAACTAGAAGCTTCTCTATGTAGGTATCAGGCCGTCCAACTTTATCAAAAAACTGAATGATATTACCATATAAACATACTGAGTTAAAAATATGATTAATTTTGAAAGGGCGAAAATTTGTTTACTTCAAATTCAAATATTGATTATATTGTGGGGTCAAGAACCGTCAGCCAGCCTAAAATAATATTTTAATACGGAAACACTGTTTCACGGATGGCAACCCAAAAACAGAGCTCGCTGCCAATTCATTACCGACCAAACATTCCTGTTTCTCCGATCTACCTTGGCGGTCGACATTTCTTGATTCCTACTAAATCCTTCTGATATTCAAATCGTGTAATAGTGTAACGTGTTTGCAATAAACTTAAATTATCAACTACATCTTTTCACTTTATCACAACCTACACTATACACATTTATTGGCCGTTATAAAGGTAAGTATAACACCACAAGCCAAATTGGTGACCCCGACTATAACACACTAGCCAAATTGGTGACCCCGACTATAACACAAGCCAAATAGGTGACCCTTCGACTCAGAATAATATACCGACTTTAGTATTTTAAAATCATTTTGCAACATTCCGTCACTGCCAAGGATCAGAAAAGAGAAACAGCAATCCCGGGCAAGATCAGTAAGTAAAATCCAATTCATATATCTCTTACAAATCAATTTTTTAATATAAATGCTAGTAAATGTCCCGGTAATTTAAGGAAATATACACGTGGTATAGTTCCCATCAATACCCTATTTTGTCAATCAATCCCTAGCTTGAAATGTTTTACTATTTTTATGAAAATTAAGTGCGTGTTAAAATTAATTTCAGTGAGAACGATCCTGAAATCAGGCTGTCAACAACGTGGCTAACCATGGCATCATAATCTTGCGATGAATTGCAACCTACCCACTACAACGGCAGCATCTACTCCCCGGACAAGGAAGATGACGCAACAATCCACGTGGACAACCTGCAGTTGAACAAGCCAACCTACCCACATATCTCAATCAAGTAACCTATATCACGATTTCTTATTGCCATTTCGCAAAACAATGAATTGTTCAGCATACCTACATAATCATGTTTTAGATGTACATTATTGTAGTGATATTAAGGTTATTGTCCAATAATTGCCAAACCTTACTTTGAGGTAATTTAACATCATACTATTTTGTAATAACAAATTTAAATTATTATTGCACTATATAATAATAGCGCCATATTGGCATATTGGTATTTCACAATAGCTTACGTGACGCGGTTTGCGTCTTCACTAAAATACAATACAAACGCGAACTCGCTAATAACTTGCCAAGATACCCGGTAGATGGAATAGATTCTTACAAATTATTCTCTAGTTTTTTTTTGGATTTTTTATGTCTTGCATAACGTATTACGTAACATATTATTGGAAATGACCTCATCGGAAGAAACAAACATACCTTCATCGTTTCAAGAACCTGTAACAATTTCACAAGAAAAGTTGAACAATATGGAAGACCAACGCGCAGCACATTCGGAAGCAGATGTACATCATGTATTTTACCTACAAAAACAAATACTAAAGCTGCCCCTTCAAATGGAACAAATCAAACCAGTCATCAATCAGCCGTCATCAATTAGAGAGAAACACAAGCAATAACCCGCGCATCTTCATCGCGCGAAGGACAATATTCCCGGCTCTGCTCATGGACTCCATCGGGACATCATTGTAGCGCCCAGGTCCCGGGAATCATCCCTGGCCAGCCTACATCGGATCTGAACGCCCTGGTTCCAGCAATCTGACCAGCGCTTCATCCATACATCGCGACCACCACGAGGACAAGCAACATCCTCACTGGTTCAAACACCTCCCGCTCAACCGCCTGCAAGGTCCACTGTACCTTCGGCCTTTACATCAGCACTGGCGTACTTGAAGAACCACGTTCTTCCCCAGTGCCTGATCATCATCGAGTCCGGTCACCAGCGCCCGGCGTCGACACACTGACCCGCGCTTGACCAACAAACCGCAAAGCAAACCATCGCGCGCACCCGGAGAATTCTAAATCTGTCACATCATCTCTCAGCACGACTACCGCTTATCACCCGCAAGCAATAACCAGTTTAAAAGCATCTTTCATGGCAAATGGTGAGCAAAACTGGATGGAAACCCTCCCACTTATATTACCAGCCTGAGATCTACTGTTCGTGAGGAATTGAAATGTTCGCCAGCCGAACTAACTAATGGAAGAACTCTAAGACTCCCTCGCGATAATCATACATCTGTTCCAGACCCACCTGAATCAAAGACAACTACAAGATCAGGTCGTCAAGTCCATTTTCCAATAAGATACGGTACATACTAATGCACAAAAGACACAAATTTTTTAACATATAAATTTTCTGTAACTCATGATAGAAACAATGATTAAGAATCTACTCTTGCTATCCATTTAAAGATCGAATTTCACATATCTACAATTATATTCTCTAAATTAATGTTACATACATAATATTTAAGTGTACAAGTTCTTGATGAAAACCTGACCTTTCTTATTATAGTTACTTTGCAAATTACTACGTTTTTTTATCATTTTATAAAAAACCTTATTACGATGAATACTTTCATCCTTTAAAACCATGAAGTAATTCCATGTAATCGCACAAAGTTACCTAGCTAACTTTTCACTTACCATAGTGTAGTGCAAACTCATATACATATATTTTCTAGGATAATTTTCCATTTCGCTATATGCGACAACTTCTGTATAAATCTTGTTCAGAAATAACTTACCACTATATGTGATGACTCAGTTATAAATATAAATGCTTTTAACCATGCTACATCAAAATGTACTGATCACGCATCTGATGTAACATGTCGTTGAGACCTATATGTATTATTATTAATTGAACCATTGTCATTTGTTCGTAAGAAAACATAGCCATTTGATAATATTATCTATCCAAACACATTCTACGAACATATGACAGTTGTTTTTTGTTATATTTTTAGTTATCTTGTAACCTCCAAAATAAAGATTTAGATTTATGTACTCACAGCCATGCTATTGCTAAATATACTTTTACAAAAACATTTAAATATGTATTTTTTTCTTTTTTTACACCTTTTTTTCCATAACACGGATATAAATAATTTTATAATATAGAGACATTAATAGTCGTTTCACTTTGTTCAAAGATTGAAGAAACACTTCTGTTCATACTTTATACATTGATATCATGTTCCTATATTATAAGACAAATTTGTAGTTATTTAAATATGTAATAAATAATATTTAGAATAATCAACTTTAAAATAACTCAATAATTGACAACTCATGCTCTGAACACTGTTTGTAGATGCATTATTAAAAATATATACAAATGGAAATAGATTCCTACTTTTTATTTTATAATTAACTTATGCTTAATTTCATAACATGCTCCGACAACACTGTTCGTAGATGCATTACCATATAAAAAGGTTTAGATAAGTTAAATAATAACCACTTGTGTTAAAGGTTGTAATACCATTTATTGTTTTCAAACATTAAAGTATTAAATGCACTCTGTTTGCAACTTTTGGTTTTGAAAATAAACACAAAATATAAAATTTGTCGACGCAGTAAATGCTCCAATAAAAACATACAGTTCGTAGAGGCAGTACATGCTCCGAACATGTAATTATTTCAACATATTTTAAAAAGGATTTAACTTTCAAATAATGTATTATTAGTTATGTAGGAATTTGTTCATGCCAATGCGTTCACAAACATATAAATGTATTAGTCACAAAGTAACTTCACCATTTAAGATATATCTTTCTGAACGCATAGGCTTATGTTATTTTGCGATGACGTCACACATTGAATTTGTTTATATTATGTAACCGACGTCATGCAAATTTTGTGATATATATTTTTTTTTTAGAACCCCTAATTTTTTCTTTTATGTATCGTTAACACTGGGGGGAAGGTATGTGGGGTCAAGAACCGTCAGCCAGCCTAAAATAATATTTTAATACGGAAACACTGTTTCACGGATGGCAACCCAAAAACAGAGCTCGCTGCCAATTCATTACCGACCAAACATTCCTGTTTCTCCGATCTACCTTGGCGGTCGACATTTCTTGATTCCTACTAAATCCTTCTGATATTCAAATCGTGTAATAGTGTAACGTGTTTGCAATAAACTTAAATTATCAACTACATCTTTTCACTTTATCACAACCTACACTATACACATTTATTGGCCGTTATAAAGGTAAGTATAACACCACAAGCCAAAATATTTTAAATATATGTTAAGTATGTTTGGCAAATAAAGTTTTTTTTTATGTTTCTAAATTTACTAGCACACATGACGATATGAGCTAACATAATAAATAAGAAATGCATTATTAGGCTGCTTATGTCATGGCTGTCAAAGGGAACACGGAACTTAGTCGGTAGCTCCGCAATTAAAATGACCCCCTCTCCTTTTTACGGCGGAGAGGGGGACGCATAACTTTTCAAATATCGCGTCGGGAGCGGTTACGTAAAATAAATTCGGTTAGCGAAGTTCAGAACCACACTTATAGCGCGTTATCTTTTTACGTGTGTCGGGTCTGTATGGGATTGTATGGCGAGCGCTATTGTGCTTTATATTATCTGTTGATGTGAGTTTTGCGTGTGGCAGCACCATTATGTGAGATGCAAACGTACCCGACGCCGACGACGCTAAAATAAACCAAACTTTATCCATGTCGTTACAGAGTACTATTTTAAGTCCGATGTGATAAATTTGGCCAAACAGAAACGTTTTCGTTTGTGAAATCGAAATTTAGCGAGTAAGCCCCCAGGTATTATAATATTACAAATGAGGATGTTCAAAGTCACACAATGTGATTCTTTTGAATTATTGTTCTTCCTGTTAATCCCTAAAGCCTTGCAACGTGTATCTCGAACTGTCACAATTCAGATTCTATATAAATTCGCTATTTTTTTAATATATTTCAAAATAAAATACTGCTCGTGGAAGTGGATTAAAGACTCCATTTATTAAGTAAACTTTGGGCATTATGCATGTTTAATGCATCAAAATTATATAAAATTTCTCAATAATACACAAATTTCAATGTTTCATAAATTTGATATTGCAGTTATTATGTGTGTGATTTTAAAAATTAACCAATTTAACACATCCTTGTTCGTAAAAAAATAATTGCTATTCCTTTTTTACTAAAATTTTTAAAAATTTAATTTTTAGTTTTAAAAATTATTTTGATCAAAATCGATTTGGGTTTTACCAAAACTTTATATGATTTGTATTCCATACATTATATTATAGTTCTATATTATTTTATTTTATTTATCAATAGTAAGAACTGTCGGCAGCTGTCTTATTAATGATAATTGCCTAAAAACAATAAAAAAAAAAAAAAATTCTTCGATTTGTCATTGTCTATGTAAATTTGTGTCAGTGTTACGGGTGCGCCTGTTCTCACATTGCTGGAGGATTGGGGGCGGAGCTACGAAGTTTGCCGAGTGAACACGAAGGCTCAAAGCGGCTCGGAACTACGAAGTTTGCCGAGTGTACACGAAGGCTGGCAACAATCAACTTGATTTTGAATAATTTGTTTGAAGTCTTGAAGTTTGACTGTGGTTTGACGTTCGAAAATCTCTCAAGTATGAGGGAGATTTTGAGTTGAAAGAAACGAAACATGGAGGTCGTTATTAGTAAACATTTAAAAGACATAATCAACCCTACGGACGAAAATAAGTATTATTCTGGATACTTCGACAGCCAGGAGAAATACGCTGCATTCAATACTGACTTGAAGGCTTCAGGGTTTTCATTCTCAACCAGAACCAGTTATGGTAGAAAAGGTATGTAGCCCTACCCTACTACAATCACAGAGCGTGCAGCGTCTAGCCCTGCACTTTTGGCCAACATAAACTAATTTGTATTCCATTTTTTTTTTTTAACCTAACCTAACCTAACCTCACCTTACCTTCTACTTCCTGGTTACGAAACCATTACTAGGATAGGTTATTGTACTTTTTATTACTAACCTCCAACTTACCTAGCTCTGGTATTTGTATTGATATTAACTCACAATTGTTATTTATTCTTATATATTCTAGGTTTTCCGAATAAAATCACAAAGTAGAAGAAATTTGTGTTTAATCCGTGACCTATCCTGATATTCCTTTACGATAGGCCTACTTCACTAGTAACTCTTAAGATCATTTAAACTTGAATGCACTACTTGTATTTTTATGACAAAGTGCCTTCTTCGATGTAATTGTTATGCAGTCTTATGGAGAAATAACAACCAACCAAGAAAGCCAAGTTCTCATTGTCACAGGTTTAAATTTGCCGGGCAGATATGAAGTGAAGTTCGGATTTCGTAGCTCTCTTCCTCCGCTATTCTGAAGTAATATTGTATTAACTGACAATATTTGTGTTTTTATCATTCAGTTTGGTATTGTTTTAGTGACCATCACATTTTTATCTCGAAGTTATTCTAATTATTGCACTTCTACTTTTCTTGTGACGTTTCTTCATCATATTGGAAATGTCGCCTTGTACTTAAATAATTACATGTCATATTGACTAAGACCGAAGTATCTTAATTTGTTTATTTTAATAATATATAGTGTTTTACAACATACGCGATATAATGAATGTATTAAGCTGCTTAATATCAACCAGATTAACTTGCGACAGACTAGAAGTACGTGGGTTGGTTCATTGTAGACTTGCGGCCGCTGTCACAAATACCAACTACGCCATTGGTTAGATTGTTTAAGCTTTACCTTAAAAAGAAAATTTTTAATTTTTTTCTAGTTAGTTAATTCCATTTTTGCGTCATATTTTGAAGTCTTGCTTTTACTCATTGTTAATAAAAGACATCACAACTTTTTTTCCTTTAAACCCTGAAATGCAAAAACTAATGATGTGTTTCTTATTTCAGATATCGTCATTTAGTTTCAGAATTTAGTGAAGTTCTTTTACTTCCTTAACTGAGCGCTCTCTCTTCCATCATTTAATTAAGGTTGTATTTTATATCTCAACTCTCCATTGTAACGTCTTATAACGTGTATTTTGCCGCGTTGTTATTTATTGCAATCATAATTCATGTTTTAATCGATCAGTTGATTGACTCTCACAAGCGCAATAAACGAGCTGTGAACGAAACAGTTCTATACATTTTACAAGTAGAGTGATAATGGAGAACGACACGGTTTAAACCGTCACCTTGATGTTCGATATATTTGATGAACGAGGTCAAATAACCGCCTATGATATTTTTGTAGCGTGTTACAGATGGCATCTGAGGCGTCTATATTTCGTTCCAACTGAAGGTGATTACTGAAAGAACTTTTACAGTCACTCGTTAATAGGATTAATGCAAGTCTACTTTATTTTTAGCTGGGACCAATAACCATCTTTATATTAAACCAGAACGCTATCACAGAAGGCCATGGACCTTCCCAACCCAGAGAGTGTTCCCATCAAGGTGGAACCAGGGTCCCAGGAAGAGAGTGGAGGTGAGATGCCGTATACAGATATAGATATCTACCTCCCGGATGTTAAAAAAGAATGCTTGCAGTATGCGGCGAGAACTTTGACAGACAGTAAGTTGCAAAAGTAAAAAATATTGAATTTAGAAATTAGATGTTCGGAATTCTTGTCCGTTTTGTAATATTTTACAGACAGGACATCATATTATTAATATTATTCATTTTGCCGTTCTTTAAGGCGTTTAGTATTAACTTTTAAAATATATATTTATATGCTCGGGGCGGCCACAAACAAACATCAACATTTCATAGACGATTCACCCATTTTTATTTCCGGCAGCGATATCATCCCAAAAACAACAGTCAAACTTCTCGGTGTCAATCTATATTCGGACTTTTCGCCTCGGAGTCAAATTAAAAGGACTATAAGCACCGTCCTACATTTCCACCTAAGACAACTCATGTCAGTCCGAAGAAACCTTCCTACATAGGCAACAAAACTACAAATCAACTCTTACGTAGTCTCACGTCTCGCTTAGTGTAACGGCATTTATGCCAGCTTTCCAAAATATCAATCCGACAAACTTCTTATATTACTACAATAGATTTCATATTCTGTGGGGGTATTTTGAAGTCTGTTTTCTCCACATTAATGTTACCTTAATTGTTTAATAATGATGTAGCAGTTATTAATTTATTTAAATGTGTTATATTGTTAAGGTTTTGTGAACATACTTAGAAGCGGGGAATAAATAATTTTCCTTACTTTATTAATTAATGTTATATTAGGGTCATCGGTTCTTTAATTGATTTCTAATTGTTCCAGTAAATTTAATCTAAAGCGCTTTCTTTCTATGTGCAAGGGTTTAAGTTCATTGTTGTCAAGCGGGACGTGATTATTTACTAAGAGATGTTCTGCGAATTTTGAAAATGTGCTATGTATTATTATAACATCTTATATGTTCTTTGAATCTAGTTGAAAAAGCCCTTCCCGTCTGTCCGATATAAGTAGCGTTGCAATCGGCGTGGTCACATTTTAATTCATATATGCCATATTATTAAGTTTAGCATTTCTACTTTTAGAGTTTTTAAGGTTTATTCCTATGTTATCATTGGTTTTGAAAGCTATATTTAGACCGCATTTTTTATTTCTTTTGCCATTTTTATGGATATTGGACCGATGAATTCTAGACATGCAAATTTTTCTATATTTTTATTATTTGCCGGATATATTAAATTAATTTTATTTTTATATTTCTTATTTTTTATAATTTTTTCATTGTTATTTATGTAATATCTATTATTAACCGCGATCGTTTGTATCGTTGCCTTTTCTTTCTCATACGCTTTATTGTCCAAGGGAATGTTAATGAGTCTTTGTACCATGGAATGGTAAGCTGATAATTTATGAGACCAAGGATGAGTTGAATTTGCATTTATTGTAGTGTCTGTAAAAGTTGGTTTTCTAAATATTTCAAAAGTATGTTTATTATTATTCTTTCCAATTGTTAGATCTAAAAAAAATATTTTACCTTTGATCTCATGTTCGACTGTTAAGCAGATTTTTTTATTAACAGTGTTGGCCCAATTAATAAAGATATCTAATTGACGGTTGGTGCCTTTCCAACATATTAAGATATCGTCTGCATATCTGACATAGTATATTATATATTTAGCTAAGGGAGACTTAAGAATTATATTTTCAATATGATCCATAAATATCTCCGCTAGAAGTGGACTTAAAGGGGATCCCATGGGAAGTCCGTACAATTGCTCAAAATATGTATCATTAAAAAGAAAATAATTTGTTTGTATGCAAATTTTTATGAGCTGGAATAACTCTTTTCTTATTATTGGGTTGACATTAGATTGTTCTAGGATATTTTCAATTATTTTAAGGCATTCGTTAATGGGGATGTTGCTAAATAAGGATTTTACGTCTAAAGAAATGAATTGACAGTTATGCGGAAGATCAAAGTTTTTAATTTTGTTAACAAGTTCTATTGAGTTTTTGACACTGTAACGTGGTGAAAAATTAGTATATTTTTTTAAGACGAAGTTAAGTTTTTTCGATAAGTTTATTGTAGGAGCATTTATAAAAGATACAACCGGTCTTATTTGAATATTTTTTTTATGAATTTTGGGTTGGCCATACAGAGCAGGGGCTCTTGGGTTCATAACCCTGGCGCTTTTTTTGGACCATTCGTTGGGAAATATGGCGTTACAATTGTTTATGAGGATGTTAACGTTATTAACGATTTTAGTGGTTGGATCTTTCGTTAAGATTTTAAAATCTTCTGGTAACAAGAAGTCTTTTACTTCATTAATGTAGTCTATTCTATTAAATATTACTATTGAGTTACCTTTGTCGGCTTTTTTTATGGTTAGGTCATTATTTTTAATTTTATTCTTAACCTTTCCCTTACTGTGCTAAAAAACTACACGCGTTACGGTGCTGTGTAGTCAATACACATCTCAAAATAAGCGATTTAATATCGGAAAAATATGAATATTCATAGCTAATCGATTATGTTTATTATATTTTATATCAAAAGTGAAAATAATTGTAATTTAATTGCTGAAAACATGAAAAAACCATCGGCAGATGCTAAAGAAACGTGCGAGGGGTCCACATCTAACGACGGTTCGCGGCCAACTGGCGAGCGGCGCGGCTGGCGGCTGTCACAAACACAGCTGTGCGGTCGTAGGTATCGATGGTCTAAATCAAAATACAACTGCAGACGTGTGGATGTCTCATGTTCCCGCATAGCGAATTAAAGCGGGACATCAATAGCGTGACATTTCCTTGCTCACTCTTCGCGTATTTAGTATCACACGGTTGATTGTTTTGGTGTATTTGTTCCCGATTTTCAACAAAAAACTCTGATTTTTAATTGAATTTGAAGACTATGCAATATATTATTTTTTAATTCAGTGCATAAATGTATAACGGAGGAATACCTAAAATCTGAACCCAGAATTTATTATATTTATAGAGTTATTAAAGTTATTAGAAGCAATGTGTAGTAAATACACACCACAGATGAGGAAAGGTTAATTTCTTTCGATGTTTGGATTTCTGTGCTGATAGAATATTTATTATTAGTATTTGTCGATTTGAGTGCTTTCTCTAAAATAACTGCAGTGACGTGTTTTGTTTAGTTATTATTTGCCACTTTGTGCAGAGACATTTCCGTGTCAATAGCTAATGATTCTATCTGTTTTCTCGTTACTTTGCTAGGGGTTTTAAATTTAAAGCCTTTGTCTAGTAAGTTATTTTCTTCCGTTTCGATTTAGTGTTTGACAAATTTACAGTTTTTTTATAAAATTCAATATTTTTGATTTTGGGCAACTCGGTTATTTTCGCATTTTTATTTTTGTTATCAATTAGATTTTTAAGTTTATTTTGTTGAGTCTTAAATTTTTCAAATATAATTCCGTTAATATGTTCGCGGGTTTCAAAATCAAGGGTATCAAATTCCCGTGCATGAAGTTTAAATGTTAATTCTGAGTGGATAACCTTTATGTAGTGAAGCAATATGTCCCGTTTCCGACAGCACTCCTTAGTTTCTTCCTTCAGCCATATCCTCTGCGCTCTCAACACAGTGGCTATGGCCGCCGTAGATGTACTAGCGGTATATCTGTACGTACTTCGGAATCACATTTCACCTCAAGCACTTTTGGTTAAACCACAAATTTTGAACTGTTTTACGATGTCTGAGTTTAAGTCGTCTATATAAAATCACAAGGGTGGCTATATCAGCCACCTTTAATTTATTTATTGTTTTTGTGTTTAATTCGTAGAACTCCATTTAATGTTTTAAAAATTTAATTCAAATCAAATTTAATAATATAATTATTAAGTTCTGCAAGTATTTTTTGGTTTTTGTTATTGTTACAGCTGTTTCGGCTTTCAAGGCCATTTTTAAACTGTGGTTAAGCCATGTTTTGACGACTTATTAATATGATTCTATTTTACCCCCTCCCAAGTAAAAATGATTTATTACCGGTTAAACCAATTTTCTGATAAAACTAATTGTGACAGTAGATTTCATATTCTGTGGGAGTATTTTGAAGTCTGTTTTCCCTACATTAATGTTATCTTAATTGTTTAATAATGATGTAGCAGTTATTAATTTATTTAAATGTGTTACATTGTTTAGGTTTTGTGAACATACTTTGAAGCGGGGAATAAATAATTTTCCTTACTTTATTAATTAATGTTATATTAGGGTCATTGGTTTTTTATTGATTTCTAATTGTTTAAGTAAATTTAATCTAAGGCCCTTTCTTTCTATGTGCAAGGGTTTAAGTTCATTTTTGTCCAGCTGGACGTGATTATTTACTAAGGATGGGTTGTTTCGGAGAATTTGAACAATTCATCAAATTTCAACGTTCATTTTCAAGCTCTGTGAAAGATTTTTTCAAGTTCTGTTTTTATTTCAGTTTTGTCAAGCAACTAGCCTACAATGATATAGTAACAGAACTTGAATAGGACATTCACATAACCCGAAAATGAACGTTGAAATTTGATGAATTGTTCAAATTCTCCGAAACAACCCGTCCTAAGAGATGTTCTGCGAATTTTGAAAATGTGCTCTTATTATTATAACATCTTATATGTTCTTTGAATCTAGTTGAAAAAACCCTTCCCGTCTGTCCGATATTAGTAGCGTTGCAATCGGCGTGGTCACATTTTAATTCAAATATGCCACTATTATTAAGTTACAACCACTAAAATCGTTAATAACGTAACATCCTCATAAACAGAATGAAAAAATTATAGAATCGGTTAAAAAAAATACTTAGACTTTCAAATGTGGACTACATGACCATCTTAGATCATACGACGCACGAAATTATCCACGGCTATCTTGATTCCTCATTATGTCTTGACAATATTGAAATAAATGTCCCCAATTCCCATTGTTAAAGACACCATAGCATTTTACACCTGAATATTTTCAAAAATAATATCGCCTATTTTAGCCCTCTGACAGAGTGTTTCAGGCTAATAATTATTGATTGTAAAAATAATTATTACCCCTTGTGCTGTGCATAAAAATCTTGTCTTAAACATTAGTTTACCAAAAAAATAATAATTAATATTTGACAAGTTCTAGTATCTTCACCAAAAAATGTAGACAATTTGTCTCGACGCCATCTAGTGAGAGAGTTAGCACTTACAATGCCTTTCTCATATAAAATAAAATTGGTTGTTTTCAGGTGAAAAAATGTAACAAGCAGTAATTGTTGAATGAAACACTAGTTTATATTGAATTATTTCGCGGATACGAGATAAGCCGCCATAGCTCAGTGGTCAGAGCTGTCGACCGGAAATTGAAAGGACACGGGTTCAAGCCCCGTTGGCGTCATGTATCTTTTATCAGGAGATTTTTCAATGTGGATGAGTGTTTCAGGCTAATAATTATTGATTGTAAAAATAATTTTTACCCTTTGTGCTATGCATAAAAAATCTTGTCTTAAACATTAGTTTACCAAAAAAAAAAAAAAATAATATTTGACAAGTTCTAGTATCTTCACCAAAAAATGTAGACAATTTGTCTCGACGCCATCTAGTGAGAGAGTTAGCACTTACAATGCCTTTCTCAAATAAAATAAAATTGGTTGTTTTCAGGTGAAAAAATGTAACAAGCAGTAATTGTTGAATGAAACACTAGTATATATTGAATAATTTCGCGGATAAGAGATAAGCCGCCATAGCTCAGTGGTCAGAGCTGTCGAACGGAAATCGAAAGGACACGGGTTCAAGTCCCGTTCGCGTCATGTATCTTTTATCAGGAGATTTTTCAATGTGGATGAGTGTTTCAGGCTAATAATTATTGATTGTAAAAATAATTGTTTATTTTTAATTATTTTGCAATTTGAACCTTCGAAACTGCTTTTGCAGTTTGTCAGCAGGCACAACACTTTATAAAATAACACGGTTAAGATAATATAACAAAAATATAAATATATAACTGAAAATAAAAAAATAAAAAACATTAAAAAAATATAGTTACAGTATAAACACATATAATCAGACAAGTACAATTGAAACAGTCACATCGAAAGAATATCCATAATTAGCATACATAGGTAGGTACAATTTACTATATATTTTTATTTTGCATTGTGAATTCCAATTAGCTATACAAGGGCCTCAGTAGGGCATCAGTACATATAGTATCTGTGTCCAATTAGCTATACAAGGGCCTCAGTAGGGCATCAGTACATATAGTATCTGTGTCCAATTAGCTATACAAGGGCCTCAGTAGGGCATCAGTACATATAGTATCTGTGTCCAATTAGCTATACAAGGGCCTCAGTAGGGCATCAGTACATATAGTATCTGTGTCCAATTAGCTATACAAGGGCCTCAGTAGGGCATCAGTACATATAGTATCTGTGTCCAATTAGCTATACAAGGGCCTCAGTAGGGCATCAGTACATATAGTATCTGTGTCCAATTGCCATTTCCTTAGATTATATTTGACTTTAGTGGTACATAAGGTATTATTTTTGATTGACGTTGGTAGATTATTAGATATCTTGGGCACAATGTAGTTTAGAGTTATTTTTACTTGGGAGATGTTTTCAATTTGTATTAGTGTTTCGGATGACTAATTATTGCTAATAATTATTTCTTTCTCCGTATTTATTGGTACATTTCGGAACCACTAATCCATCATTTTGAGTGAATCTTGTGTTATGTTTATGGTAGACTCTTTCCTTATACAAGGAATCCGACGATATAATTTGTTGACTTATGATATTATATAACAATAATCCTCTAACAGGAAAAATATTCAAAGACTTCTGTGTGCATTTGTGTATTTATGGATTAATAATTTAATAATGGAGTTTTGTAACGTTTGTATATAGCTTATATTTGTTTTACATGAATGTCCCCAAGACGTAATTCCATATCGGATAGTGGATTCGGCTAGAGATGAGTAGATTTATTATAAGGTACTTATATGCACAAAGCATTTTATTTTATAAATCCTACTTACTATAGCCCGTAAACGTTTACAAACATTAGTAATGTGTACAGCCCATTTGATGTAGCAGTCAATTGTTACACCCAGATATACACATTATTAGACAAATTCAATGGTTCCACAGCAACAGGGCTGTGCAACATTTTTTAAATAATAATATAAATACTTATAAAACATTGGTTTATTATTTCAGTAAATGTTGAAGTAAAAGAAAATAAGCTCGTTGATGTCTATTGATTACAATGAGTAAACGTAAGACGTAAAAGGGTGATCTAATAATATAATTAACTAATTATAGAGATTATTAATTAATAATAAAGTAGAGATGAAATAAACTCACTAATCTTGTGGTTGACGTTTGTGACGGCAGTATTAAATCTACAATGAACAACCCCATGTAATATCATCTGTCGCGTTTTTACATGGTTGGTGTTGGGAAGCTCAATATAATATGTCGCGAAAGTTGTAAAATGTGATATATTTTATAATATACCAATCAAGGGGATTAAGTCTTACTTAATAAATCTAACACGAACCTACTTACGCACAAGGCGAAGCGCGGTAGTCAATTCCAATCTGTTGAAGAAATGTCATGAGAAATTTAGAAGTGGGAGAATTTGAATGACTTCGACAATCGAATTCGAATTGTAATTTAAATGACCAAAAATATAACACAAAGATTTTTTTTTTTTTTGCCAGTGAGACTATGGCATCCCCAATTGGGGGATGTTGTGAGGCTGAAGGTAAGTGGGGAAGGGAAAAAGGAAGGTGGGGAAGTACCTGGCTATTCAGATCTAGTCACTAAACACGGCTAAAGCCATTTGGAGCAACGTTTCAATTCTGAATGGTGGTCTTACACCAGGGCGATATTGATGTAAATAATCATAAAAGTCAATGTTGTAACGTAACATCTGTTCGATGGTGTTTGACTTAAAATGGTAACACTTGAATTAAATGATTTCCTCGATTTTTTTCTCAATTGTGTAATTTCTATGGCTAAATCTTCGCGGGCTTGCTGTCACTTTTTTTGTTGGTTATAATATTTTGTCTTCCCTCGTTTTGTTGATTTAAACAACTTGAACTAAAACAGCCATCCTTCTCAAAAAAAATCCTCCAACCACATTACAAAGTAAAAGTAAAATCGAATTACCAGATCGTTACGTAAAAGCATGGATTCCACCGCCATCAAGTTAGAACCAGCACAAGTGCTGAAGAGAGAGTTCCTGTGATACTTGCGGAAATGCATATGGATTATCGTTTTATCAAAAAAGAATGTCCGCAATCCAGTTCCGAAAGCAATACAGGTATTTCTTTGTTAGTACATACCTGTTACACAGACGCAAAATACGATAGGAAATATATAATATATATAATTAAACTGCAGGTTTTTGCTAGGCTCTAAACACACGCTCATTGCTGATACCTACATATCGATTCTACATAATACGCTACGAGTAAATGAAGATAATGTTGGTATTTCTTATTCGAAGTATGATACAGTTTAATATGACCGAAGGAGATAGGGCCCCATTAGCTAAGTTGGAAGAGCTGCGCCCCTGCAAGGTGTGGGTCCTGGCTAGATGCAACTATCTTTTCCTAATTTTTCTGTTTCAAAAGTTCCATCTTTAATATTTTCTCTTCAATAATCAAATATAACAATTTGAGGTTTTACTCATTAAGTTATTCAAAAAAAAAAAACAAGTTTCCTTTCTGTTTTACTAAGAAGGTGGGTTTGTTTCTTTCCGAAGTTTTTGCAAAGTTACCGTAGCTTTTATGTTTGGGGGTGACGGTAGAGAGAGACGAGTGAGAAAGGTGTGTGGTATCATAGTGACTTTAGGGAGTAGTCAGTGTAGTTGTAGCGATGACTCCAGACCGATGGTCGATGCTGCTGGTGAAGATAATCTGAGTGGTTATGTTCATCACTGGTGGTGAAGATCATGGTCTTCCAGGTGCTCCAGTGAAATGAAAGCCGGAGGTGCGCTAAATCTCAAGGGCAGATGATAAGAGTGCTGAAGGGCTCATAAAGGGAGCGGCCTGCTCAGTTCGACGTAAATGCCGCGAGGCCTAGGCGCAGACCAGCGAATATGTCTCAAAGCCTATGTGCAGGCCGGCGAAGATGACGCAAGACCTAGGCGCAAATGTGAGTTCTCGCGGAGTCGGTGGTTTGTTGTTTATTCACTCAATGACTGAATTCTGAGAACTGACTGTACTGTAACGCTGCGTGCCTTCATTTATATCACCCGCGTCTACTAGAGCCGGGAACATTCCAGCAGTCGTTAGTTGATAGGTGCGCCTTCGTTATTATTCCACAAAAAATCTCAATATTTCTAGGATTTACCGCGAATTATTTTAGTAACTTGCCGCTATTGATTTTAAGAAGTTGTTGATTTTTAACAAAATTCTTTCAAATCTGTACAAATTTTTTGTTCCGCTGTTTTTTGATGTTTTATAATTCAGATTTGAATTTTCTTCTCGATATTTTCAATTTCCTGCCAAAGGACCAAACCCATTGCGTGATACTCCACAATAAATCTACACATTGTGGTATATTTATGACATTTTCATTTCATTCTGGAATCTGTTTGGCTGTGGTGCTTGTTTAGTGGCAGTGCGTAGTAACTCCACAATTCTCGCATACAGATCGTCGATGAAATCTTTATGAAGGTAATTTTTGCATCCTGACTTTTTCTTTCTTAAAAAAATGATGCTATTACAAAATAAGACATGTTTTGTGCTCTTCACTTTATTGGGTCCAAAGCTTTCGGTTATACCTGTTGTTCATAAACAATTAGACACGGGCCGGTGATCTTTCCATTCACCATCGTATTTTATCGAAATATTTCTGGTAATCTTTTGAATTGTGGCCGTCCCTATACAGTTATCTAAGCAGCTCGTTGTGTATCATTTTTTACAAGTGCATCGTTTATCTAGGATGAACTTATGTATGAAGAATGAGTTTATGATGATTATAAGTATGTCAAAAGTAATGGTCTTTAAAAGAGGGAGTACGAAAACAGTGTGCAGTATATGTGTGAATGAGGAATACTTGGAGCAGGCAGATTAGGATATGTATTTAGCAAGGATGTTAACGAGAGATTGGATGGCTGACAGAGATATTGAAAGAAGGGTAAATGCAGGTAACTCCATAAATTGGGGACTGAACGCTATTGGCGCTAACAAAAAACTGTCGGATGAAGTGAAGTTAGCAGTCCACAATGGATTGCTGGTACCTATTCTGATGTATGGAAGTGAGGCATGAAACTGGTATGGAGAAAGGATTATGTTAGATTGAATTCTGTTGAATTGAGATCCCCGAGGCGTATGTGTGGTAAAACCATATATATGATGGTGTGAAAAAAGTGGAGATCCGCAAAGAGTGCAAGGCTGATGTAAGCGTAATGCGTAAGATTAAGAAAGGGTCGCATAGATGGTTTAGGCATGTAGAGTGAATGAGCGAAGAAAAATTGTTATGAGAATATTGATGATAATGTGAATGGAAGCATAAGTCGGGGACGCCCGAGAAAGAAATGGCACGATCAAGTGAACAAGTTACTCGAGTCGTGCCATCTCAAGATTCAGAATTATAGAAGAGTATGTATGAATGTGAATTAGGCAAGAAGAGTGTGTCCGTCCTCTCTGTCGGCGTGATGGTTAGTTAGTCTTCTTCTCGCGGAATAACTTTATTTGTTGATAAAACCTGAATAAGATGATGCAATTGCATTTATTAAAATCCCCTCAACCATTTGGTCGTTTCTTTGTATTATTTGATCTTGCATTTTTACATATTCGAATTTCACTTCATGTGATTTTTAGTCAATTATGAAATACATTTTTAATCATAATTTTATTTCGTATAAAGTAACTCTTTAACCGCCAGCAGGCGTCTTTTACGACCATTAAAACGCTTCTCACAATCAAAATTTCATTTGATATAGATTTAACTCGGAGAAGGGCGACCGTAATTTTTAATGTTATACACTTTTGTTCTCAGCATATCACTATTCGTATTGTGTTTCGTTTCTCCAGGTAATATTGAAACTGTTACCATCAAGGCAGAATCAGGACCCCGAGAAGAAGTTAGAGGGGGAATGCCTTATACAGATATTGACATAGACCTCCCAGATGTTAAAAAAGAATGCTTAGAGCACTCCGAAAAGATTACCAAGATCGCAGGTAGTCAGAATATTTATCCTTTTTTTACAAAATTAAATTGTAGCTCTTGATTCTGTTGTTGCCTTTCACCAGGGCATCAAAAAATAAAATATTATTTATTTTTGCACTGAGTTCACTAGTTAAATAATTGATTAAAGCGTTGGCGGTAAGTAAAACGTAATTAAGGATTGGTAAGGACCTCGACCAGAATATAAATAATTTGTTGTGTTTTCACATTGAATTTATGTATAATTATTCTATATGTCACACATTCCAGAGACATGGAATTTTTGTCGTTGTTAATTTAACATTGTAAAACCCGCTCAACAGTCAAAGAAATTTTTGAGCAGGCTCAAGTAAACAATTTATGCTCTTCCAATGCTTTTATGATTTTACTGTATCTGCTTACATTTATTATATGTTTATAAGCTTTATGCATAATCTTTTTCAGGCGGCTTCCGGAAGACAGGTCCTGGAAATAAACAACACCATTGTCCTCATTGCAACTATTCCTGCAATTACGAATCAGCGTTAGAACGACATTTGCGCACCCATACTCAAGGAAAACCTTTTTCTTGTGCTGACTGTAACTATTCATGCTCTTTAAAGGGAAATCTTAAAAGTCATATGATTACCCACAGTGGTGAAAAACCTTTTTCATGTCCCGACTGTAAATATTCATGCTATCAGAAGAGATATCTAAAAAGGCACATGTTTACTCACGGTGGGGAAAAACCTTTTTCATGTCCCGATTGTAACTATTCATGCTCTTCAAAGGGAAATCTTAAAATACATATGACTATCCACAGTGGTGAAAAACCTTTGTCATGTCCCGACTGTAAATATTCATGCTCTTCAAAGGGAAATCTTAAAATACATATGATTATCCACAGTGGTGAAAAACCTTTTTCATGTCCCGACTGTAAATATTCATGCTCTTCAAAGGGAAATCTTAAAATACATATGATTATCCACAGTGGTGAAAAACCTTTTTCATGTCCATACTGTAACTATTCATGTAAACGGAAGGTTGGTCTAAAACGTCACATGCTTACCCACAGTGGTGAAAAACCTTTTTCATGTACTGACTGTAATTATTCATGCTCTTTAAAGGGATATCTTAAAAGTCATATGATTACCCACAGTGGTGAAAAACCTTTTTCATGTCCCGACTGTAAATATTCATGCTATCAGAAGAGATATCTAAAAAGGCACATGTTTACTCACGGTGGGGAAAAACCTTTTTCATGTCCCGATTGTAACTATTCATGCTCTTCAAAGGGAAATCTTAAAAGTCATATGATTACCCACAGTGGTGAAAAACCTTTTTCATGTGCTGACTGTAACTATTCATGCTCTTTAAAGGGATATCTTAAAAGTCATATGATAACTCACAGTGGTGAAAAACCTTTTTCATGTGCTGACTGTAAATATTCATGCTATCGGAAGAGAAATCTAAAAATGCACATGTTTACCCACGGTGGGGAAAAACCTTTTTCATGTCCCGATTGTAACTATTCATGCTCTTCAAAGGGAAATCTTAAAAAACATATGATTACCCACAGTGGTGAAAAACCTTTTTCATGTACTGACTGTAACTATTCATGCTCTTTAAAGGGATATCTTAAAAGTCATATGAATACCCACAGTGGTGAAAAACCTTTTTCATGTCCCGATTGTAACTATTCATGCTCTTCAAAGGGGATTCTTAAAGGACATATGATTATCCACATTGGCGAAAAACCATTTTTCATGTCCAGACTTTAAATATATTCATGCTCTTCAAAGGGAAATCTTAAAAAACATATGATTACCCACTGTGGTGAAAAACCTTTTCCATGTCCCGACTGTCAATATTCATGCTCTTTAAAGGGAAATCTTAAAAGTCATATTCTTACCCACAGTGTTAAAAAACCTTTATCATGTCTCTACTGTAACTATTCATGCCGTCGGAAAGGAGATCCAAAGAGACACTTTTCTGCCCACGAATTCGTCCTTAATTCGAAAGAAAAAGAATCTTTAATACTCCTACCATCACGTTGAATCACCTCCCGAAGGTAGCTCACTTTCCCGCCGGACACCCTGTATAAGCAGTTTGTTTCCCCTATCCTAAAGCAGTAGTGTAGAATGTGACAGTAACTATTTAGGTATTTTGTGTGCATGAATTAAAAATAAATTGTTTGTGTTAATTCTTTTAGTCTTATATTTTAAAAATACTGTGTATACATAGATTTTGGTCAAAAATAACAAATTTTCTAAAAAAGAAATATGTTATAAGCTAGTTTTGTTTTTTTCATTGCTGATATAACTGAAATTGCAACGTTCTTAGTTTTTAGGCTATATTAATAATGTTATTAAAAAATTCTTATAATAGTCTTTACCTTACCTACGAGTACATTGCATTCACATTTTGATTTGTTTTTTAACACACATATTGATGATTCTATACAAGTTCGAACATACTTGCTTTAATATAAAAGTAAAATTAATATACGTTGATTTATTTACCATTTCAGCTCCAGCTATTTTAAATCTAACGAGAAAAATTATTTTATTTTTTTCTGCTTTACAACAAACATGAATATTTCTTTTATATTATAAGCTTTGTTTAATTTACAATATCATGTGTTGTTATTTGAATTCAATGTGCACTATAGTATTAGTATTTGCATTATTTTTATATATAGTTATGCCATGTGTGGTTAGTTTGCGATATAAAAAATATGTATATTCCTGTATCTTGTCATACTTACATTTTGTAATTAAGTGTTAATATCTTTCTAATAGCCCGTAAACGCTTTAATCGTCTAAATAAATAAAAACTGTATATTTAGGTTCGTTTGATCAAAATCTTAAATCCTCAAAATTTCTTCACCGATTGCTTTGAAATTTGGACACAATATGCATTATTTGAATGCGGGTATTTTTTAAATAACTATATTGTATTTATGTCACTTGTGACAGATAAAAAAATGCTTTTTGATCACGGTGTAAAAAACCCTCTAAGGTCAACTAGTACATACACGATATCTCGATAATTATAATTATTGTTTTCCCAATTTATATATTTCACATTACAAGTTTTATAATAAGAGGAAAGGGAACCCACTAAGGCGCAGCCTGTGCGTGGGTAATATAAGTTAATACATTAGATTTTTGTACCTAAAAATATATAACAGTAAAAATAAAATAAAAACAGTAAGCATAGTAAAAAAAACGGTAGGATTATAATTAAAGTTAGTCTAAAGATTGTGAAAGAGGTGCATATTAAAAATAAATGAAAGTAAAAATAAAAATTGTAAGATAATATATATGAATTAAAAGAACATAAAATAAATTAATGGTGTAATTCAATTCATATTTCTTGTAATATTTAGAAAATATGAACCTAATTTCTCCAATATTCAAGGTGAATATTACGAAAATTATGGATAATGTCATTTCATCCTCTATGATTTCCAGTGCATAGGGGAAAAATTTCACACTCACTTCAGCAATCTATTATCTTAGAACACGTACGTAAATATTTGTAACATAATTTTTTTTTCCGTAGGTATATAATATTTATCTATAAAATTTAACATTTTATATCTAGTATATATCTATTTTGAAACTAGTATAATATAATCATATACTATTACATAACCTACGAAAAGCTGCAAACTTTTAGCTTCCTCAACATTTAAATGGAGTTCATCAAATAATTAAAAACATTTGAGTTGACTTTTTACAAAGGTAAAATATTTATACCATTTTTTCAAACCCATGTTCACTATTTCCTCTCCGCTACAAGATCCTTCTCACAGCATCCCCAAAGACGACATAGTGGGAATTTCATCCGTGCATCTCTGTATACGAGTCCACCAGCTGCAATAATAATTTTATTCGGATAATGTTAATGGTTTCTATGCGTTTTGCGAGATATTCATAATAGTCTGCAGCTAGATTATTATAATTACGCACTGAACGTGTTTTGTTCTTCACGTATTTGTTATGATGTTTTATTGTTATTTAGAATTTGTACATGTTTTAGGATTTTACTAGTTCTGTGGGTTAAAACAGGTCCTAAAGGACTCTCAATATCAGAAGGTTGTTTTTAATAAAAGAATGTTGAAATTCACTGAGTTTATTTAAACACATTGTTATACGCGACAATAAATTTTACATGGAAGATTCTAGAATGTAGACGGTATTCAAAAGGGCACAACCAGTCGAGTCGAGACGAACGAAAAAGCAAGAATGGCTCCGCCAGCGGACTGACAGACCGATTTGTTGGGCACAGAATGTTGCCATAATAAGGAAATAATCTTAATTATTATTTTATGCTGTTCGCTGGTAGGTACCGTCTACATACTTCGCCCCCCAGTTGTTAAACGATAAATAAAAAAGAAACATATAGTAGTATACATTAATTGAAAAGGAAAAAATTATAAAGTTGAGAAGTTGTAAGTGATTATAACACACAATTGTACATTTTTTAAATATAATATAACAGGAATTGTCTTTTTAAAAGTATTTTAAATTATCTTCAACTGTTTATCGAAACGTGTTATTTATTATCTCTACATACTAATGGAGATAGTAATATTAAACAAAAATGAGACTGGGCAGTGTTCTCATCCAGTCTGGCATATTCCTTTTTTATTTTCGTTGCAAACTATTGTTATTACATATGAAATGCCAAATAACATTTACACGTTACCATAAACATTTGGATAGAATGGGCCGTTTTCGCAAGATTTTGGTCGCTAGAGGCGCTATTGTTCTACCGGTCCAACTTTTTGTGTTTAACTGTCAGATCCCATACATGTTTTAGGCCGTTTGACGCAATTTAGTGTTTTTAAATATTACAATAATGCCGTCAACCTGTTGTAGTGTTCCTATGTGTAGACATAGGGGTGTTTCCCAAAGATAGAGACTTAAAAGGGATTCATTCCATCAGATCTATAATGGGCACCGACTCTGTAATCTGTAAAGCAGATTATGTGGTCAATGATATTAACCATAACAGTAAGTACATTTAATTAATATCTTACTATAATTCAATATAATATAAAGGTATAGTATAATGAACAAGTAAAGAAACATTTGACATAAAATGCACAAAATTTTATACACAATATTTTGCCTTCTTTCGCAGTTGACATTATTTAACAAACGTACCTAATAACCGTAAATATAAGTGTAGTCAATCACAACTAACATTAATAATTATGGTAGACATAATATCTTATTTCCTTTTTTTAAATTAACCATATTTTTAATTATTGCAATAATTTTATTACACGGTTATCAAACTGTCTGGCACGAGATTTCTAGGCGGCTGATTCTTCATTGTTAGCAATCTAATTTACTTTGCATTTCTCGTCCAATGTCTGTGTATCTCGTAATTGTAATTTAATTTTCAGTAGGAGTGTTTTAGGAAAAAAAATCAAATTGTTATTATTTCTTAACGTATACCGTTTTGTATTTTATATCATGCAAGTATGGAAGTTTGAGCCTAATTTTATTTTCAGATGTACTGTACAGGCAAAAGCTACTGAAAGGTGTAGTTCCTTCAATATTTCCCTGGATAAAAGTAGAAGGAAGTAATTTAGAATTAAGAAACAGACTGGAAAGGCATCTGAAACGTGAAAAAACATATATAAATTCTACAAAACCAAAACCACAAGATGAAGCGGCGTTGCCTGTGAATCTAGAAGACCCGGCGTTGTCTGTGAATCTAGAAGACGCGGCGTTGCCTATGAATCTAGAAGACGTGGCAGTGGAAGTCATATTGCCTTTTGATACTCCGTGTGATAGACCGACTCTAGATAAAGACACTCAGACAGATAGTAAAAAGGAAAGGTTAACAAGAGAATTTTCAAGTCAAACCATAAAACACTCTGAGTTCAGTATAATGACATACAAGAAAGACCCTGCCTCAATTCATGTTTATACCGGTTTAGAGTCATACGAGAAAGTGCTGTTTGTTTTTCAATCCTTAGGACAAGCCTCACACTGTTTAAAATACTTTTATGGTAATCCTCCCAATAATATAAATACATTTTAACAATTTTTTTTAATATTAATGATATTGAGAACTCACAAAACATTTTTGAAATTGCAAGAATGTATCTTATATCTGTTAAAGACGTTTCTAATATTTTTATTACATGGGTGAAATTCATATCACTGCAGTGGAAAGAGCTCAGCCTTTGGACATCAACTGATTTTAGAGACAAATACCCTAACACGAGGTTAATGATTCACGGCACGGAATGTCCAATTAAACGACCTACACTACCGACTGCCCAGCAAGCAACCTTTTCTACCTATAAAAACAGAAATACTGTTTTTTTTTTTTTATCATTTATTAACTTTCAAAAATACATTTTTTTAACTATTAAGTCCCGTTAAACTGATTGATATCAGTTTGTCAACGGGTTCTTTTAACAATTACTTTTTAAATACATATACAATTTTAACAAGTACATAAAATATACAAATAATTACATTAGTACAAAAAAATTCTTTCACATAACCATTTTTTAACATACATTTCCTTCTGTGAGTCAATTCACAGCTTTTTAATGAGTTTGGTAACGTGTTGTAAATTATTGGAACGAGGTATTCTAGAGTTTTTTGACCGTATTTATTCAGGTATCTGGGAACTACAAGTCCATCGTTTGCAATCAGTCTTGTATTATGAACATGTGTCACTATTTTATTATGTTCAGATTGAGATGTATGCTGACTCGCAATTTTAAGCCACAATAAAGCACGAACAGATAATAAATATACAGAATTGTATAGTAATGACTTTGGAACGTCATTTCTTTGTTCGTATTTAGTTTAGTTTAATAATAAATTCACCAAAGAATATTGTACATTTTGGACTGAAAGAAGATTTGTTTTTGTTGAATGTCCCCATGAAGTAAAGTACTTATCGGTGCTACTCCTAGTGGCCTCATAAATGATGTGTCGCCAAGCTATGCAGGCTCTGCCAGTGATCGCCAGATCATTGAAAAAAGCAACCTTTTATCCCTGTGTGATGTTGGTGATTCTATTATGGCTGACAAAGGTTTTAATGTCCAGGACATCTTTGCACCATATGGTGTCACCATAAACATTCCTACATTTTTCAAAAAAACAATCAGTAAGAGTGGTAAGTTTTTAGATTCTGTAATGATCTGCCCTTTCTACTTCAAACTTTTCCTTCTCTTCTTTCTACGATAAATTTTCCTTAAGTCCCGTAGGTAACTTTTCCATAAGGCTTTGGTTATATATATATCCGGGGTAGGAAGGTCCTCCCTGCCGTCTTTTCTTTATTACACACCCCTTCAAGTGTGTACATCCTAGTTTGTCTACGTGACGTACGACCTTGAACGTACTCATTTCACGTGACGGTTCAGTATAAAAAGGCTTCACCGAACGTTGTGTTGGTTTTTTGTTTCTCGGTTTAGAAACCTAGTTATTTATGTATGTGTGGTATCCCTTGGTTCTTTTGAGATAGAGTGAGTTGAATCCATTACCGCTGTGTTTTAAAACCATTTTATAAACCTTATCTTCTAAGTCGCCTGCTCCCCCCCCCCCACTAGCTACTCGATTCTACCTATCGTAGGGCAATGTGAATATAATAAAGTGTTAGATTTTATATATGTGATATACATACGATAAATTTATGGTGTTAGTTGTCGGCGCCATCCATGTATATATTTTAGGAGGGGAAGGAGAGGAAAGGAAATGAATTTTTTTCAAGCTAAGATTGACTCCTCCTCTTACCAAACAAAACTGATGGATGATAATTTGAGCAAGGCGATCGATATCTGCGTGTCTGGATATCACAACCGGCCGGGTCTCCCCTTGTTCCAAATCGGCAACCGTCACGCCAGAATAAAGAAAACCAGGTCTCATCACCAATTTCAGAATTGCCCCAATCTCATACACCTCCAGGATAACCTACTTTACTGAGTGTAGAAGGGGAAAGCCATGACATCCCTTGTCACGAATCTAGTCGCGAAAATGTGACACGTAAGGTCCTAAGTTACGAGCCACCTCTAGAAAACATTGTAACTCCCACGCCGTCGGGGATTTACATCCCTTTCTAGGTCAATACATAGATAACACACGACGATCTTGTCGACATTTAGCCTGCTTTTTAACGATAGGTTGTGTGCCTACCCATTCAGCCAATTATCATGTGAGATATATGTAAGGTCTACTCGAAATGCCAAATTTAGGATGAGGACTGTCTGTATTTTTATATTCGGTTCTAGTAATTATTTTATGAGGTTACTAGCATCCTCGTGTATTAAGTATGGGTAACTCCTACTGAATACCTATCCTCTCAGGTAGGTATAAACGGATAATTGGTTTGATTTTTGCATTTAATTTAAAGAGGCTGCCTACCTCTCGAAAGGTACCTGTTGAGAAAAGTTGTTCGGTTGGTAGTTTTATTTCGGAGATTACCATCTCCCTCTTTCGACTTTAGATTTGTTTTTGTGCATCCCAATTCGTAACTTAGAAAGTTAAACAATAGATGAAAAGTATTAAATTAGAAAGTCAAATAACAGAAGAAAAGTTTTCATTCTGTTTTGTCTGGTTGCATCCGATCGCTTTCTATTTGGGCGGTCATACGCTAGCAAAACTTCCCCTTTGACTGACTGTACCTGCGTCTTGTCCTATATATGAAAAGGTCGTTGACTCGTCTCTCGCTCACAGCTGATTGACGGTTCGCCTAGCACATCCCTGTTAATGATAACATTATTTGGGCGGCAGGTGTCGTAAACTTAGTTCCTGTACCTCGGTTGTATCCGTCTTTTAAAAAGGTCCTCTGAAATTTAATAAATAATATAAAAACTCACCCAGTTAGTCACCTCTCATTCTCAGCGTGAAGCTTACCTGGTTACACTATATAGCTAAATCACTTTAATTTTCGACCTCCTCCCTACGCTTATAAAAGGGTAATTAAACATTCCTGTAAATAAAATTGTACCTCCCTAATCTGTCAGGATTCGAACCCACAGTTAATAATTTATTTGATTCTCTGGTTTTCGGTCTCCGTGGATAGAATGCCATCTCGCCAAATCTATAACTTAGCCCGATTAAACACTCCCTGCCTTTATACGTTCACTCTGTTTTAAAAACGCAATCATTATTTTTATTATTTTCATGTTTTTAAGACAAGCAATCTAGTTCGAACTGTATACGAAATCACGTTTAAATCAACACAACTTTATAACACAATCGCGATTGCACAACACCTGGCGCCCCTGAGGTGGGTTTTTACAAAACGGCGCTCTACAAATTACCCAATTATTATTATTGTCATTATTATTAATTGTTTTCTCACTGAGTCCAATCACTTTCACTTCACACAAAACCCGGTTCAATAATATTTCACTTTAATTCAGAAACCAACAAAGCTTTCCAACATCATCTGAACTCACTAACCAATTGCAAACTCACACATCACTTCTGGCTTGCATTCACCTCTCGGGGCTGTCAACGTATCCGAATTCCAGACTCGACTGTCTCTCCGGTCTCTCCTTTCCCGTGGGAATCTGTTTACTCCAGGCCTGTCTGTCAATAAATCTTCCGTCGTTGTCTAAACAAAAAAGGTTTTTTGAGCACGTTCGTTTATTATTTATCGTTTATTTTTGTGGATATTCAAAACATCACAATTCTCACGGCCAAAAGCATTTTTGTTGTTTGTTTTTGGGGTGTTATGCCGTGTTGCGCTAACTCCTTCTTTAGCCGACGTTTCGGACAGCGTTGCAGTGTCCATCATCAGGGCAGATCCGGTATATCCGAAGATGTGTAAATTTTGGCTGTCGAGTTTGTGCTTATTTGTTTGTGGCCTGGGGCCGTCCAAGTGCGAAATGCCAACGGAAGTGGCGACATCTTGTGGCGAATTCTGAAAGCACAGTATTTACGTTAGCCTGGGGCCCGTCCAAGTGCGAAATGCCAACGGAAGTGGCGACATCTTGTGGCGAATTCTAGAATTAGAAAACCGTTTGACAGTAGATGTACCCAGTATCAAGGTATAAATCCAATGGTTTTATATTGTATTATTATATGGTATTGGAGTATACTTAGACATGTTGGAGTTAGCGCAACACGGCATAACACCCCAAAAACAAACAACAAAAATCACTAGGAGTGTTTTAAAAAAATGACAGAAAAGTTGCTAGCAAAAGGGCGCACATAGAAAGAGTAATAGGACTTTTAAAAACATAAAATTTTGAAATCCCCTATGAACTATACCGAGACAATACTTTCATCGGATATAATATTTATATGTTGCATGTTGTGTAATTTTAGATCAAGTATAATAGGTAAAGATGCTTAATAAATTGTATGTAAAAAAAATGAGTGTGCTTTAGACCACACGAGTGAAGTAAAACTTCACTAACTTATGCCGAGTACACGCTGTATATGATGCTAAAATACGAAATACGGTAGTACTCGTTAGCTAGCTCTAGCTCCTTCTCCTTCTCCCACCTCCGATCACCGTTTCATCGATTAGCGTTGGCATGTGATTTTTCGTAACGCTTTTGGTAAGGCACCAGTTTATCCCCCAAGCGTCGAGCGTGCGTAAAGAAGTTTTACTTCAAAAACTGTTAATGTAAATATTGTTCATATTTTAGATTATAATAAATAAGATAACTTAACTTAAAATAAGAAAACTTCCCGAAGAGCTCATCCATCAGCACGCACGATTTAACCCTTCTTTGAAGTTCCTTTTGTTATATGTATTAAACAAATGTGTTAAGGGACGTACTTGACTTACTTTAACCAGTAATTCCTGACATTATTTGGAATAAAAACCGTTTCTTTTAATTTAAAAAATTCTTTTATTTCTCGAGGTCAATATGAAAAGAACAAGATTACAGACATAATATAAATGTGTCGTAAAACATTTACAAACATTATACACATAGAAGAATATATCAGTACAACAAATAATTAACATTATACATAAATTATTTATTGTTTTGGCATTTATTTTATTTTTTTTTACATCCTAATATTATATAGTTATGTTGTAGCATTGGTCAACGCGTGAGCAACTTTGTGAACCGTCAACCTGTTAAAATAAAGACAATAAGATTACCAACTTAAATATGCAAATAGTGCAGAATAAAAACATAAATAAGTAAGTTTGTCAAATCAATGCCTTCAGAAGGCAAAACAGCTGCCATGCATAGTAATAGATACACTTAGTAAAACATTTAAAATCCTATTTTATTTAAAATAATTATATTAAAAATAATACAAGATATTATTTTTCCAATAATAATTTTGGATGACATGTATTTATATTACTACTTATTTACATTCTGTAGTCATTGGAGAATGTCCACCACATACCCGCCCTGGTATAAGTAACATAAGGTAGAACTACAAATACGTGGTTGCAATGTGCATTGCCGGCTGCACACTCGCATTGGCATTCCAATATAGTGTTACAATTAGGTATAGTGTATATAGACAGCATAAGAAAGATGTTTCCGAAGCACACTTTCCTAAAATATAGGTTGTGCCATTTTCATGTGCACTTCGAACACATATTGTTCAGAATACATACTTAACGCTTTGTCGGTGTTCTTCAAACTGAAACACTGAATTGATGTAGTTCTTCCCGCGTCAGTGCTGGAATATTAGAGGCCATGTTGATGTCTTGAAAATCTTCCGGCTTCATTTCCAAGACATCTTCGTCTGCAACGGATTGAAATTATGAAGTTTATCATAGTCTTCGAGTCTTAAATAAAACGCATTATGATAATAACTATTGATAAATTAGAAAAGAAATTATCGTAGGTAATATAAATAAGCAATTTATGTAGTTCTTCCCGCGTCAGTCACTTTTTTGTTGGTTATGTCATTTTGGCTTTACTCGTTGCGTCGATTTGAACTTTGAATGAAAACATTCCATCCTTCTCTCAAGAAATCCCTCGACATCATAAAAAATTAAAGTGAAACAGAACTACCAGATCCTTACGCAAGAGCATGGATTCCACCGCCATCAAGTTAGAACCAGGCACAAGTGCGGAAGAGAGTGTTCCTGTGATACTTATGGAAATCGATAAAGACTATCTTTTTATCAAAAAGGAATGTCCGGAATCCATTTCCGAAAGCAATTCAGGTGTTTCTTTTTTTTTAATTCTTGGTACATAACTGTTACACAGACTCAAAATGTGATTGGGAATAATTATTAAAACTGTAGGTTTTTGCTTGTCTATAACGACATGCTCACTCCTACATATCGACCTAAGCTACTCTTCTGGGTTATGTTACTAATATTCTAATTTATGTTTGTGATTTGGCAAAGTCGTGAGGGGTGCCTGGGAAGAGGGTTTCGGTTGTCGTTAGGGACTGCTGTAATTCATACCTTGAAGAGTCCTGCTCTAAGTGAAGTAGAAAAGGTAGACGCCGGTATAGCCGTTTTTCACAAAGCCGAGTCAGTGAAACGACGCGTTCTGATGAAGTCGACATTAACTATAAACAGTAGAGAGATCATGGATAGTGTCACGCAACAACATGAGTGACATTATGCTCAAATGCTCTCAACCGTTCAGAGTTAATGTGGACTTCATTAGAACGGGTTGTTTCACCACAGTTTGTTAAAATTGATGCGGAAACATTAATTTCTTTCAGTTTTTCCAAAGTAGTGCCAATGTATTGTTTTTCGTTTCTCCAGGTAATATTAATGTGGAGACTGTTACCATCAAGGCAGAACCAGGATCCCAAGAAGAAGTTGGAGGTGGAATTCCTTATACTGATCTTGACATAGACCTCCCGGATGTTAAAATGGAATACTTAAAGCGCTCTAAAAAAATAAACCTGACCGCAAGTAATTCGATTTTTTTATATTAAATTTAATCGATTCTGGGGTGGTGGTTTTTCACCGGACCATTATTTAACAGAATTTAATGTATTTGGGTTCTGACTAGGAGTTGGCGGTATTATTTAAGTGTGCTTAGGGGTTAAGGTCCTCGATTGCGAGTTTTATTTAATTAATTTATTGTTATTACGCATTTAATTCATAAGAATAATCTTGTGGAACGTTCTGGAGTGGTGGATTTTTTACTTGTTTATTTTCTTCTACCAGAGCAGTTAGTGAGCAAGTTCGCAAAAGTTCTCTTAATTATGCTGTATCTCCTTGCACTTGATATATATTTATCTAATTTTTATCTTTTTCAGGCGGATTGCTAAGGGCGCGTCCTGGGGAAAAACAATATTCTTGTCTTCATTGTGACTATTCCTGCTCTCAGAAGTCGACGCTTGAACTTCACCTGTGCACCCATGCTCGAGAAAAACTTTTTTCATGTCCTCACTGCAACTATTCATGTTCCAGAAAAGTTAGTCTTAAGATTCACATGTTTACTCACATAGAAGAAAAACCTTTTTCATGTTCCAACTGCAACTTTTCCTGTTCTACAAAGGGGCATCTAAAAATTCATGTGCTGAGACACAGTGGGCAAAAACCTTTTTCATGTCCTGAATGCAACAATTCCTTCTTTACAAAAGGAAATCTTAAAAGTCACATGTTAACCCACAGTGGAGAAAAACCTTTTTCTTGTCCTGAATGTAACTATTCCTGCTATAAAAAAGGAAATCTTAAAAGTCACATGTTAACGCACAGTGGAGAAAAACCTTTTTCTTGTCCTGGATGCAACTATTCCTGCTACATAAAAGAAAATCTTAAAAGTCACATGTCTACCCACATTGGGGAAAAATCTTTTTCATGTCCTGAATGCAACAATTCCTTCTTTACAAAAGGAAATCTTAAAGGTCACATGTTAACCCACAGTGGAGAAAAACCTTTTTCTTGTCCTGAATGCAACAATTCCTTCTTTACAAAAGGAAATCTTAAAAGTCACATTCTTACTCACATGGAAGAAAATCTTTTTCATGTTCCAACTGCAACTTTTCCTGTTATACGAAAATTAATCTTAAACGTCACATGTTTACTCACATAGAAGAAAAACCTTTTTCATGTTCCAACTGCAACTTTTCCTGTTCTACAAAGGGGCATCTAAAAATTCATGTGCTGAGACACAGTGGGCAAAAACCTTTTTCATGTCCTGAATGCAACAATTCCTTCTTTACAAAAGGAAATCTTAAAAGTCACATGTTAACCCACAGCGGAGAAAAACCTTTTTCTTGTCCTGAATGTAACTATTCCTGCTATAAAAAAGGAAATCTTAAAACACACATGTTTACCCACAGTGGGGAAAAACCTTTTTCATGTCCTGAATGCAACAATTCCTTCTGTACAAAAGGAAATCTTAAAAGTCACATGGTAACCCACAGTGGAGAAAAACCTTTTTCTTGTCCTGAATGCAACTATTGCTGCTAAACAAAAGGAAATCTTAAAACACACATGTTAAAACACATTGGGGAAACATCTTTTTAGTGTTCCGACTGCATCTTTTCATGTTATATAAAGGGAAATCTTAAAAGTCGGGTGACTTTGTGACTTAAAATCAAATTTTTATTTCTCCTTCGTGGGTACGAAGGAGAACCACCTTTTTCGTCTCCCTACTGCAACTGTTCAGTTTCACAAAAGTCCTCTTTTAAACGTTACATGTTGATTCACAGTGAACCAAAATCAGATTCGTGTGTAACTATTCGTCTTTCGTAAAGTTTGCCGGATATTCCTTACATATATTTGCTTAAGATACAGCACGCTGCCTTAGTTCTTGTATGTTCAATAAACCATTTTGCAAATTTTACAGGAGGCGTTTTTTTTGTTTTTACAGGCAAATTCTAAATAATTCTCGGCTTTGGTCATTTCATTTTATACATATGTATTACAGGAAATGTTGAAACGTCTAATTTCGAAGTTTGAAGCTATAATATGCCCATATTATGACTTTAAAGGTGGATATTGAACATTGGTTGAAAATAATGTTTAAGTTTTTTGGATATTGAACACATTGTTAGAATATTGAACAATTCGGCGTGCAAAACTTTGAGATATTTTATGTTCAATAAGCCAAATAGTGGTAAATTGTACGTACAGGGTGATTTTCAGATTTCAAACAATTTAATTTTATCTTGTAAGTAGTAGTTGTCCTAAATTATTACTTTAAATATGTACACAAACAGCGTTCTTCAGGTAATTGTCAACAAAGGCGACACTTTTTAAATCATTCAAATATTATGATTAAGGTTATATAAGTTTGAAAGCGTAACTATGTACAAAGATACGTCTTAATGATGTTTCGTATGAGTAAGCTGTGCATTATTAAACATACTAATTTCGGTTGTCGGTGCATGCGTGATGTGAAATATTCATATGTGTAACAACATACGGTAAAATTATTCAATTTTTTGTATTTCTTGGGCATTAACTATGTAACAATTTCTAGACATTTTGTTTTGAAGAGTTTTATTTTAAATGTACATTTACATTTAAAATAAAACTCTTCAAATAATAAATTATTCAAGTTTAAATTTCATTTTAAAATTGGAACTGATAAGTATTAAATCATATCAGACAAACGAAAATGTGGGTACCAAAATTATTTTATAAATTATATACATACATATATTTGGAGGGCTTTCGCTTTGTTTTTTTTTAATTATGTTTGTTATTTTTCAAGTTTACTTATTTTCGAATAGTATTTTTTTCCTTTTATATGACATTATATTATAACGTGAAGACATTTTTATTTTTTTATAAATAATAAATAACCCGTGATTTGGGTCATGGGTCCGCGCCAGAATAGTAATAACTTGTTAGTTGTGTACCTAGTTAGTTTTATTGTAGTTCTTTTATAAGATTGTATTTTTTAGTAAGCGCCCCATGGTTGAATTTGGCAGCCACCTCTGGTCAGGAGCTCCAATGTACCTAAAAAAACCCCTCGACTCTGTGCAGAAACGGGCGGTCCGCTTGATAGATTCTCCCGCCTTAACAAGCGGACTGCAATCTTTAGAGCACAGGCGTCGGGTGGGAATGCTATCCTTGTTCTATCGGTATTTCAATGGAAGATCATTGATCCTCTCGGCACCAGCGCATAGTCGGGAAACCCGCCAAACGCGCGCCCAACATATGTACACAGTTGACATTTGTCACATGAGAACGGGTCGCTTCTACGACTCTTTCCTCCTTCCTACAACATGGGTCTCTTCAAGACCCACGTTCACTCCTTCCTCTCCTCAAAAAGACCCTCCACAGAGCATCTTCAAAGATGACATAGGCCCTGAGAGAAATTATTTTCCTCAGGGCCTCCTGTGTGGAGTTAATGTAAAAACAAAAAATATTTATATTTTTTTGGTTTTTTTATCTGACTCCTCACAAGAGTGTACGGTCTCTGTACGGTGCACACCAACAAAATAGGAACTAAATCGCCACCTGGCTGGGCAACGTTGTGAGGCGGGTCACAGCCCTCCGTTGTGTTTTTTTTTATTTTTATTTTTTTATAGTGAATACCTCACAAGAGTTCCAACTGCTCCCGTCTCCCGCTCCCGTATTAAAAGAAACGATAAAGAAAAAAAGGAATAAAAATTGAAGCGAATAAATATTTTAATTATATTTTTGTTAAAAGAAACGTTAAAAGTAAAAAAGGAATAAACATAAAAGTGTACAGATATTTTAATTATATTTTTATTAAAAGAAACGTTAAAAGTAAAAAAGGTATAAAATTAAAAGTGAACAGATATTTTTATTAAAAGAAACGTTTAAAGTAAAAAAAAAGGAACAAACATAAAAGTGAACAGATATTTTAATTATATCATTATTCATTAAAAGAAACGTTGAAAGTAAAAAAGGAATAAACATAAAAGTGAACAAACACTAACTTTTATTTATTAGAAGTAACATAATTTAAGTGTTCCTGGAAAAGTTGACTTTTTAAAATTGTTTACTTTTTATTCCGGGGTATTCTTTTTTTTCTTGGTTTTTTATTTTCTTTTGGCTCATTTTTTTTTGTTTTGGCACTTTTATTTGTTTCTTTACGTACTTTTGTCTGGGTCTTTATAAAGATGGTCCCTGGAAGTTTCGTGTTGAGATCTTCAATATTATGTTTCACTTTTGCTATTTTGTTTATGAGAATTTATAGATGTTCCCGAAATATTTTCAATTTCTGGTTCGGGGTCTTTAATTTCAAACTTTCTTAATATTGCTTGAAAATATATTTTGTCAACTTCTGGCATATATTTGTACATGCTTTTTATATCATCTATTTTCTTTTTCGAAATAGAACTGGTAGAAGGCTTTAGTTGAATACTGGACAAAATTTTGATAGAATTTTTTAGGTCCAGTATATCCCTGGATGTAGTGTCTCCAGAAAACCGTGTTTTATAGGAGATAATATTCCAAGCACTTTTATTGTAAGCAATGAATTTAGTTTTAAAGTAAAGGATTTGAGAAAATGAAAATTTCATTGCTTCTTCGTGAAAAGACAAAAAATCAGAACCTTTTAGTTGAATGAATTCAAATTTGAATGATTTGGACTTAATTTTTATCAGCGATCTTAGCAATGATAACGGACTAAATATTTCAATGTGTCGTAGATGCCTTTCAATAAGACTATGCGCAATGTCAACTTCTTGGACATTTCCATGTCCGGGCTCTGAAAATTTTTGTTGGATTTCTGTGATGTTGCCAGAGTGAGCAGACTTCAAAAAAGAGAGCAATGCCATGCTCATATGTGAGTTTCTATTTTGCGGCACACAACTGTCTGACCATAAAACCAATTTGGTTACTTGAGACGGCAAACTTTTCACTACCTCTTTAAGTATTTTCGTCAATGCGCTGGCTATGTCATCTCCACTCCTGCCATTTGAGGTCTCATCCCAGATACTGTTAAAAATAACATTATTTGAACTGCAATGGGCAGTCAAATTATATACAGTTAATTTGCTCTTATAAAACATACATGATAAGTTAGCCATTGGAAGACTAAAAATATTTTCCAAGTCATACGTAAGAACTGCCGATGATGGATTGCTGATAAGATCTCTGTCTTGTTTACGCTCATTGTAGCCTTCATCCTTTTTTAATAAATGCTCTTCATACAATTGCTTACGTAGTTCATCCGGAACTATTGAAGCACGGAACTCAGCACACAAATCACAAGCATCTTTCTTTGGTTTAAAAAACGAAAGATTAAATTTTTCATTAAAGATCTTTCGGTACATATGTTCCTTCACAGGCTCACAATTTCCTTGCGCATACAGCGCATACATTTTAGAAATACTCAACGACCTATCTAAATATTTCCTTTGAGATGACGCTCTACAAAAATGGGAATCCTCGGTTGGAAAGGACGAAATATGGTTGATAACTTCATCAACTTTTTTGTTGTCAATGCACTTCTTGACGTATTTTCCCTTCGCTGGTGTTGGTGCCACCGCTCCTCCTTTCTGCGTCCAGTTTTCGTAGAAATGATAAACCCTCCTTTGAGAAATATTTAAAGTCGCACAAAAAAATCGTTTGCACACTTGCAGCTTCTCCGAATTCCTCAAGAAAAAGTACTTAAACGAAAATTTTTTCCGGCTTTCTTTTTCATCAGTTCTGATTCTGTTCGGTTTTTCTCTGCTGGTATATGCGACGTAGAACTGCTTCTTCTTTGCATCAGAAAGAGTGTAAAATTCTGCCCTAATTTGCTCCCGATCATTTTCATTAAAGTTTTGGTGACACAAATTTACGCATGTTAACTCACACCCAGGTTTGACAATTTTAGCTTGATGGATTTTTCCTTTCACATCGATGTACTCTTTACCGCTTTCTCTTTGTTTTTTTCTGACGTTTTTCGGCCATGTTTCGGGATTTCTGAGTCGCTTTCTTGTTATGTTTTTTTTTTGTTCTTGCGTGATTTCCTGGATTGCGACTTGTGAGTGTAAATCTTGGAACATTGCATCGATGGAAGTATCACTAGTTGGTATACGTATTATATCATCATCTATAATAATGAATTCATTTGGATATTGAAGCTCTTCCGGATTCATTATGACGACGTCATCATCGAAAGTAAGTTTTTTTTTTTATTTCTTCAATTCTGAAAAAAAAGTATAATATTAAGATAAACTAGATATGTAGATATTAAGATAAACTAGGGGGAGCTCAAATTTCTAACATCCCGCGGGATTTTAGAAATTTGAGCTCCCGCGGACATGCGTGTATATTATGAGTAGATATAATACGACAAACAAGTTTATGGAAAGGCGGAACAGACACTGAAATAAAAAAATTTAAAAAAATGTGCCGAAATTATAAGCTACAAAAATTACTAGTTTCGGTGGAGGGGCCTGAGGTCGTCAGTCGTTTGAAAAATTTCACGGAAAACACATAACTGAACATTGTTTGTTCAACACAATTTATTTATTGACCACATATTTAACATTAATTAATTTATTAATGTTCCTGCTAGGCAAACTCGCAGTAAAGATACTTTTAAATTTAACAAGAACCTCAACACTAATTATTCTATTTTTTCACCAATTCCTAGAATTCACAACCTTGCGAATAAATACTGTGAACTTATAGATATGTTTGGTTTTGACAATTTTGTGAGCTTTAAAAGGCAACTTATTTCGATTCTATCGGCTAATAATTAACTTTTATAGCTTTAATAATTTTATTACATCTTCTCCCATTCGAAACCTTTCAAGTAAATTATATCCATATTTGTTTGTTTTTTATTTGCTCTACTATACACTTATAATTGTATGCATATACCTACTAACTACTTTTTATACATAACACTATGTTCCATCTCAGATCTTATTATTTCTTATTCATGTCGATATTGCTAAATTCTATTAGTTTTTGCTTTTTACAGGTGCAACTCTTATTTTGTTATTTTTTTTTTTTTTTTTTTTAAATCTCTGTTATAATGTTCTTTACCTCACGAGTAAGTTACACTCTAATTTATATTGGTTTATCGATTTGTTAAACTCACAATTAATACTGGGTTTAAACACACCCACTTACTTACATTTTATGTTGAACTTTCTTTTACTTACTATTTCATGCTTGGGTATATTTTATATTGAATCCATCTTATTAGTGTTTTGCTAATTTGCACAAAATTTTATTATATGTGTTGCTTTCTTACAATTAACTCCATTTATCTTCTTATGTTCAATTATTGTAATCAATGTAAATGTATATTTTCATGTAAAAGCCCATTAGGGCGTAAATAAAATAATAAATAAATAAATAAATAATACGTTTTTAATGATAAAGTCCACAAATTGGTTAATTTTATCTTTAGAATATTTAAAACGTATTAAAATAAACAAATTACGAATAAAAATAACTAATTTATTATGACTTGTTTTACGTAAAGAACGAAAGGTGTAATAAATAGTTTAATTAATAAATAATAAATGGAGCATCCTGTGTATATGCCTAGCAAGTTCAAGAAGTACATGTAAAATATATTGGAAATGCGTATAAATAACATAATTTTAAGACTTACCTTTCTATTTGAGCCACTGGTCTAAGGTTTGTTGATTCTGGAGTCGGTGAAGTCATTTTTCACTTCAATAACAGCAGTTTATTCACAATTAAACGTATTTTTAATAGAACAATGCGCAGCTCTGATGGCAGTTCGAAAACACTTAAAAACCAAGATGGCCGCTAACAATCCTAAAGCCGTAACAAGCCGACTCCTGATTGGTTGAAAGTGAATATTGAACATGCAAGAACTCAAATTTCGGCACGACTAGGCAGAACGTTGAACAAATATGTATGAACTTTTTTAAAACTATTCTATGCATAACTTTGAGTGTTTGAACGTTCAATATACAGAATATTGAACATACAAGAACTAACACATTGTTCCGTGAGTGGATATTGGCACTCGAGAAATGCTGAAAATAGCAGTTAAAAACCGAAAAATTTGTTTTTTTTTAGCTACATTAATGCGTAATAGGCTAATGAACACAATGGCATTCATAACTCAGTTTTGCTAAAAAAGGCTTATTGAACATACAAGAACTAGGACAGCGAGCAGGCATATTCACTGAATAGGTCGAAATTAACGGGTTCTCTCACGATAAACGTTTAGTTTTTTCCCCTTTGAAGCCAACGAAGCAAATTATTAAAATCATTAATTAAGTTGCACATATCAATGGTAATATTTAATCTAATAATTTTGTTCTTATTAAAAATTTAGGCGTATTAGATCTATCAAAAAATTTTAATATAAAAATGCAAAAATCAGCCATTTTAAATACATATAGGAATACGAAAGATTTTAAAAATATTTATGTTGAGGGATCAGTAGGTTTTATAGGCCCTGTTAGGAGTAGGAGTTTTACCGAGCCGAACCCTCTGATATGAAAATATCTGGAGTCGGTGAATTATTTTCCCGTTTGATCTCTGTAGAGTTTACGTGTTGTTCTTGTATTGTTTTGTATTTATTTTGCTTATATAATGCACTTGCATAATGTTGATTGACTAGATGAGCATTTGTGGAAAAGTGTGTGGAAGAGTTTAGCTTTTCCTATGGGGAAGATTTAACCCGGACATAAAGTCGGAATTTTATAAATAAATTATCATACCAATGCGCCAAAATTCAATAAAATATTAACGGTCGTAACTGGGGACCGATGTCAGGAACTCTGTCTTACTGGGTCAACATTCTACCTCCGAGCTTCAAAGAACAATTTTTTAATGACATTTCGTTAGCGTTATTTCAATTTAATTAATAAAAATATAACCGGTAATGAATTCCTTATTTTTTTGCTACCTTCTTTTTGTAAGATTATAAGTTTCTGAGGCATGGAATAAGACGAGGAGTGTGTGCTTAGACCAAGTTGTTTGGCGGTCCGTCCTCTCTGCCCATCCCTGCGGTGAAACGGCGTGATGGTTAGTTAGTTATTAATAAGGTTCTCCCAGAATATATTTTGGTTACCTACATAGATAGTGTCTCGGACATTCCTTTGCGATCTTATTTTATTTATATGGGGCAACTATTGACTTTAATACAAATCTAGAATGAATATTCAACTTATCAGTGGTTTGGGGTTCGATACCCATTTGCGATCGTTACCTTTTTGTTTCGCTGTATTTTTCATGTTTTGTTAAGACGTATTAAAATAATCTACTCTGTTAAAAGATATTTCCTTTTTATAGTTTTTTTTAAATAAAATTTCACAATGATTTCAACATAATTCTATGAATAAAATATGTTTCTTGAACTTTCAATTAAGAATACTTTTTGGCTGTTGGTTGTTGGATACGAGATAGAACACAAGTCGACAATTCTTTCATAAATAACGGAAAATAATTAATCTTCCATTTTTATGATACTTTACTGACTTACTTTTGTATTATATTAACTGTTTGTTTCTCACAAATGTATAAATATAAATATTGAAAATTTTAAATAATTTTTCACTTAAGTAGACTTTGCCTTCCAATCACAATTCCCAATTTGAAACTCCCACCACTTCTAAACCTTCCACCTTTTTCCTACCCCTCCTCCCTATAGGTGATGTACAATGATTTTTTAACTTTAGTGTTAATCTAACCCTGATGATGTGAACATCGTTCACGAAACATGTAGATTGTGTATATAAATAAAAGTGATATAAACAAAGTTATTTGTCGTTTTAATAAACCTATTATACTATTAATTACGTATAAATAACTACAACAGTTTTCTGTACTGTGCATAGACTAAATTAGACTAGACACGGCATATCCATTGAAAAATGAACCCAACACAATTTTGGTTTGATTCACGTGCACATTTATGAAAAGTCCCACGCATTGTTTATTTCATCATTCACAACTTTTGCCGATGATACTGTTTTGCTATTTTACGCTAAATCTTGGGATGAAGTTTGTAAAACGGCAGAAAATGGCCTTCGTACTGTTAAAAATTGGCTTGATGCTCACATATTAAACCTAAATACAGACAAAACCAAATTTTTAACATTTCGAATATCAAATAAGCTCTTACCGTCTCAACAAAGCCCCAACCTACACAGCTGCAACCCCGTAATAACCCCATGTACTTTTCCTTCTATAAGTAGAGTTGATACTATTAAATATCTTGGTATTCAAATAGACAATCTTCTTAAATGGAATGTTGCAATGTTGCAAACCTAACGACAAAACTGAGGAAACTCATATATTTTTTTAAAATGTTAGGGATATTTTAAATAGAAAACAACTGAAACTAGTTTACTGTGCTTTTGTTCAATCGTCTCTGGAATATGGTATTATCAGTTGGGGTAGTGCCGCACATACTTGCCTAGAGCCATTAGCAAAGATTCAAAAATAATTCTGAAGTTTATTCTAAAAGTCCGATTAAGATCGAATACTGATTTTATTTTTAAGACACTTAGGACGGGTTGTTTCGGAGAATTTGAACAATTCATCAAATTTCAACTTTCATTTTCAAGTTCTATTAAAGATTTTTTCAAGTTCTGTTTTTATTTCAATCTTGTCAAGCAACTAGCCTACAATGATATAATTACAGAACTTGAATAAGTCTTTCACAGAACCCGAAAATGAACGTTGAAATTTGATGAAGTATTCAAATTCTCCGAAACAAACCGTCCTAAATGTTCCAAATCTGAAAAAATTACATTGAAAAAATATCCTGCTTCATCAATTTAAAAATACCCATATGTATGAAGAACGAACAAGCACTAGAGCCTTGAGACATTCACATATAAAATCTTTTAACCCTTAGGAACCGGGAAGGATCTCAATGAATTGGTTGCCTGGACCGGCATGATTTTCTGAAATTTTGTGTCATTGTTTAAAAATTTATACAGCTGCACCAAACAGGTTTTAAGTTATAAATTTTATTTTATGGCATTCTTAAAGGTTGTTTTATTGTATATGTATATCGAAAATTAGGTTTTTAGTGTCTGATTTTGTGTTATGTTAAATGTAAAAGCAAATTTACCTTCAAAATGCCGCCACTCCAAATATAATCACTCATCGTTTATTTATTCATTATAATATCGAAGAATTTTTTCTTCACACATAAATAATGTACCTTTATCAGTCATCTTATGAACATTTATCTGCCGTTTGATAAACACATTGATTACAATTATTGATTTCTTATTACGCAGTCGCTTTTTTCCCCCGGCTACACATACACTTACAAGACATCGTGTTCATATTAGATAGGGTTACCATAAGACTATTAAGCGCTGCGGACACTTTAATTATTAAAACTTCTGTACAGTATGATATATTTTAAAACATGTAGTAGGGCATAAAGCAACTTCACAGTCCGAACACCAATAACGTGTCTGAACGCGACGTTTTGGATTGAGTTTTGAGTGTTTGCAAACATAACACTCCCGGTAAACCGACTTTCTCTTAGAATTTGCGGCCTGTGGAACATCCGACAGAAAATGTCGGGCAATTAGCCTCAGCGGATTTTCGCCAACTCGATTAACTCTTCTTGATGAGCCGGGAACATGATGTTTTTGAATGAGTTGCCTGATAACTTCTAAATGAAAATCTGTGAGGCTCACATCTTTTTTAGTTTTGTACTTATACATCGCGTGGGCATTTATTAAAACTACATCGATTGTCCGAAACGCAATTTTTTTGTACCACTTAACAGTTTTACGAACACATTGCACGAAGGTTATCAACATATCTGACCTATCAACCCCCCCCATATTCCTATTATAATTTACTATACAACTGGGTTTTACTATTGGATCCTTTGTTTTCCAATTCGCTTTTCCTGTTTCTACCATTGAAGCGTTGTGTGATGTGGTCAGCATATGAACGTCCCTTTTATCATGCCATTTGACTGCAAGTAGGCTCCCAGATTTTTTGCATTCCATCTCTCCTTTTTTTACATCACCAAATGGTGGTAAACATTTTCGCGTCTTTTTAACAGTGCCACAAGCATTTGTGGTTTTACTATGTAAATAACTAAATAAAAAAGGACTCGTATACCAGTTATCTGTGTACACAGTGTGGCCCTTTCCTAAATAGTCAGACAATAATGAAACCACAACTTTCCCAGAAACCATCAATTGCTTCGATATGCCTTCTTCCACATTTGGTATGTTAATGTCCGTTTTAGCTCCACAATAAATAACAAATTGTAAAATGAAACCGGTTTTACAATCACATAAAACAAATAGTTTGACGCCAAATCGATGTCTTTTTGCTGGGAGATATTGCTTAATTGATAATCTACCTTTGAATAATACCAAAGATTCGTCAATGCACAAATTCTCGTATGGATAAAAGAATTTTTTAAACTGACTGCACACCATATCCACAAAATCTCTTATTTTAAATGTCGTATCGCCCCTTTTTTGTTTTTCATTATCTGAAAAATGGAGCATGCTTAAAATGGATAAATACCGATCTCTTGACATGGTTTCTCCAAATATTGGCGATGAAATGAGCTTGTCTAGTGACCAATATTGACGGATTTTTCCTTTCTTGCTTCTTGCCATTAGCATAGTCAGGGCAATGAACACATACATTTCCTCTGTATCAACATTTTTCCATTTATGTAAACTCGAATTTGGAGCAAATACTTTTTGTGATTTTACAGTATCAAAATATCTGTTGGTTTCGGTTGTAATGCAACCCACGACAGTTTTATTTAGGAAAAGTTCAAAAAATTCAACTTCAGTACTCTCCTGATTGAGTTCACAATCTCTTAAACCAGATTGTTGATTAAAATTGTGTTCTTCAGGTTGGAAATTAATTCCATTTTCCCATATTGGCGAGAAATTCATAAAATTTATATCAGGGGAGGAATGTTCGTCCAAACCAGAAATGTCAATTTCATTATCTCCGTTTTCTGATGATTCATCTAAACTCTCCAAATCTTCTGGAATATAGTCTTCATCGTCACTCATGGAAAAGTCCGAATCACAATCTAACACAAAGTTTTCGATATCTTCGTTATTCATTTTTAAGAATTAAAAACCGAAACTATTTATGTGAAATCATTGGAGATAGTAAAAAATGGACCATGGAAGAATATGCACCGCAACGGAATATTTTTGAAGACACCCGAAGAATAAATTTTCCTAAATAAAATGGTATATCTAAAGTAATCACTTCACTAATGTAAATATTAACAAGATTATCTTATATTGGACAAAGGATTCCACATTTCTCAAACAGTTTATTATTAGCTATAAAGATAAAAAATTCTAATAAACAATAATGTTCACCGCAAGTAGCAATAACTCAGTCTGTAATGTAAACACACTCGCGGCAACGGGACGACACGCATACATCGACGCGCGTTACGAGACTGTATGCGAGTGACAAAAAGTTTGATGAATTGTGAAGGGATACATGGATACAAAAAAATTAATTAAAAAATCACTGTAAGTAAAAAGGAGTTCCTCTTTAAATGGTATGATAGAAAACATTCAGTTTTAGAGTATGAACCTTTTACTTCGAAAATTTACCGGTAAATTAACTCAATATTTGGAGATGAACATGACGAATTCTCGAAACTGCTATTGTAGTGGGTCGGCTTGTAGGAGAATTTTCCTTCAACTACAATTGTAGTTGGTCGGATCCTTCAGGTTAACATCCCAGTTTGTCAAACCTCATGTGGACAAAAAAAGCTTTAAATACAATGCTATTAAACTATTTAATTCTCTACCTATTGACATAAGAAACACACAAATCAAAACTTTATTTAAAAATAAAATCATTGATAACCTCCAATAAAAATATACATTGAACTATTTCATAAATACTAAAAATTTTGTCTACTGTGTATATATGTAGGTATAATACGCCTTTTGGTCAAAGTGAAACTTTATTAATTAATTACTTTCAATTATTATTGCTTCGCCTCCACCTTCTACATTCATTCTTGAATTGTATAATTTAAAAAAAAAATACTGATTTTATTTTATCTGGCATTTTCACAATATTGTATTAGCTAAAACCTACTTAACAACCAATCTGTAAATTGCCATCTCAACACAGGCCATAAATAAACCACTCTCTAGATCGATATCTTCGGGCTTTTTGTATGGCCCCATTTTGTCACCCCCTTAACCGCAAACGACCACAGATAAAACGGTCGTGTGGTCCAGACAGGTAAATATATCGTGGACCATAAAGAAATCTCAAGGACATTTAAAAAAAGTGCAAACATAGACAATATAACTGCACCCAGCTAACATCTTTCATTCACTAGCCCAAAAAAAAAAATATTTTAAAAATAAAAATATTGGAATGCAGGATAAGGAAAATAAAAAAAAAACCCACAGCTATGCACACATCAAAATATTTTTTTATTTTCAAAAAGATAATGGATAGTAATACAAAACAGGGTCAGTACAACCGATGTATTGAGCATTGATTTATTTTAAAAGTAGAAGATAATACTAATATATCTAAACAAAACATGAAAGCGAACAAGACATAGAAAAATAAAAAGTAACGGTCTCAACTAGGAATCGATCCCAGGATTTCTGTCTTACTGCAACAACTTAATAGGATTTAATTTGACCTTGCACAAAAATACAAGAATATATACACAAAATACATATTCAACGTGTTGAAAGATATTCATTATATCAAGAAATAAAAAAGGGAGCGAAAACAAAACTTCTTGAGCGAGTTTCAATGCAATATAAATTAGGTGTATACCTTCAGAATATTTCTTCAAATGAGGATTCCACACTGTTCAAGCGTACTATGGCTGACTTACATCTTATAAATATTAAAAGAGTAACAAATTTAAGTGTTAATTATTATTGCCACAGCACTAGAAGTTATTCAAATTCTCCTGCAAGGGTTTCATATAATTTTCACAGCTTTGTCGTCAGCAAACATTATGGAAAATTCTGGTTAAATCTGAATAAGGTACTTACATGATGCAATTCTGGAGAGGTTTAAATGATCTTGTTTGATGTAATCGTGGCTTTGTTTAGCAGTTTTAGCATCCTAATACGTGGTATAGTATCGCGTCGGAATACGGATAGGTCTGAAAAGGAAAATTAATTAAATTTTTAGTCGATGAAGTACATTCAGGAATCAGGAACATTTTATCAAGGAACGAGAGGTTAGTACCTGTATTTAACGGGTTCGGGTCCTTCTTTCAATTGGTGGAGATAGACCGGATTACACACTTTAACACAACACGGCATTAATTTATCACCTTGAAGAATTCTAGCACGCAACATTATTTTTAGATGGGTGAAAGAAAATTCAAAATATTTACGCAAAAAAACTTCAATTGACTTAATTTTCCGAAATGGCGTCTTGGAAATTACCGTTAATTTTTATCGCAGCATAACCCATGCTTAGCTTCTCTTTCTGTTACACAAGTCGCTATGGTAGAGAGCGAGAAATCAAACTACAATTTTTGCTCTGAGCCAATGAGATCTGAGCTTTCAGCCACAACAGCTTTGTCTATAAGAATTTGGGTTTGGAATAACTCCTCCCATCAGGGTTACAAGGTCAGACGTGAGTTGTACGCCCCTGACACAGGCGTTCCACACCTAGTGAGATGGGCAATACGTCACTACTGTAACTAAATGTAACATGAAAATAAAATAAATTGTCAAATAGCAAATACCATAGAGTATCGATCGAAAATACGTAAATCTCAGTATATATCTCAGCTTTCTGCAATCCGTAATCGTAAAAGATAAAGTTCGACCATCTTTTCGGTTGTGGAAAAAAATAACAGATTTTTGCCATCTATTATAAACGGATACACAGGTTTCCTATCTTCCAACTTCTACGGCCAAGGGCTGTACGGTAGTGATGGGAATGATCGAAATATTTATATAATCGATTTTTTTTAACCGAAACATCAAAAGAATCGAATGATCCATTCGAATGAATCGCTTGGAGTGCGGGAGCAATAGCTACGGACAGGGGCAAAAATTATTATATTGGTATGCATATGCAATTAACATTTGTATAAATAATTAATAAGATTCGAATATCTACATACGTACAATTAAAATAAATTATTATACAAGTTACACCGATGTTAATTTCATTCATGTTAATTTCAAATAAATTAAATATATTTTTTCGTAGCATAGGTAGCAGATATATTATGTTTATATGAACGAACACATGTCACTTGATGAGTTTAATATATACTGAATATTGTATACTGCCCGAAGAAGCTACGGTTGTAGTGAAACCCGATCAGCATTAAATATAAAAATGGTGTTTGCTAAGTTATTGGTTTATTTTATTTTAAATATACACTACCCGAATGTCCCGAATAGATGATACATAACCTAAAAATAACATATGTAGGTATTAAACCTTCAATTGTGAAAAACTATTACCATGAAAATCTTTTACACATAAACTATACCTACTGGAAACGTAAATCGTCACCTAAAAGTATTAATTCATAATTTACAATTCACACACGAGGTTGATTATAACATCAACATGCTTCAGTAGGCAGCCAACAATGTACTTATAAAATATTTCGTTTGTCAAGCAATCTGAGATATTTTGACATCTCGAAATATAACCTCTCGAATGTGAGAATCGATTTGCGTTTTCGAACGAATTCTGACAGTTTGAAAACGATTGTCTCGGACTGAACATTCGAATGATTTCTGACATTTCAGAGCGATTGTCTCGATTCCACTTTCGATGACATTTGAAAACGATTATTTCGGACCGTGCATTCGAATTAATTCTGACCAATCACAACGCTTGGCTGGCATCGATTATTTCTGACCAATCACAGCGACGACTTTCGATGACGATTCAAAACGATTGTCTCGGAGTTGCATTCCAATTAATTCTGACAATGAATCGAGATATTTCGAATGGTAAAAAAGATCAAGTAAATAATAATAATAATAATAACATAGCATTTATATAGCGCAGTTTTGTGTTGTTTCACTTCAAGTGCGCTTAACTATAATAAACTTATAATAAAATTTCCTATTGTGTTCCTTTAAAAAAAAAATAATTACATACTATGAAATAAAGAATAAACGGCTTACACAAAAGCAGAGAATAAAATTTAACAATAACAGTGCTATTTTAGTAGAGGACAACAATAAAGGACAGTGACAGTGCACGAAAAATAAGAACTTTAAAATTTAAATATTATATAAAACAGGAAAACATTAAAATATTATATAATAGGTGGACATTAAACATAAAAGTACAATAAGGAGGAAACCGAAACCAAACAATTACCGGAAAACTTCAAAACCTGGCTTTTTATAGTATATTAAAAAAAAGCTTAGATTCATGAGAATATAAATGATTTTTATATTATTAAATACGATTTTTTTAATAATTTTGTTTTCAAAACCCGTTTAAATTCAGCCAAATTTTGTATATTGGTAAGGGCTGGGGGAAGTTTATTCCAAATGAGTGGGCCAGCTACACGAAAAGAGCGATCATAGTAAACAGCTCGATTTGACCGAGAAAGTTCGATTAAACGATTGGTAACATCTATATCTGCTGACCTCAGAGTAAGCTGTCTATCGCTTAGGTTTTGTCGGACACATAATTCCGATATATAGGCTGGCGCCATTCCCTGCAATGCTTTGAAGGTCATTAAGCAGATCTTGAACTCTATTCGTTCATGGCATCGAAGCCAATGAAGACGATCCTTTAGAAGCGGGGTTATACGACAGTTTTTTTTTTTTTTTTATATTTACTCCACACAGTATGACATAGGCCCTGAAGAAAATAATTTCCCTCAGGGCCTATGTCATCTTTGGGGATGCTGTGTGGAAGCGACCCGTTCTCATGTGACAAGTGTCAACTGTGTACAAATGTTGGGCGCGCGTTTGGCGTGTATCCCGACTACGCACCGGTGCCGAAGGGATCAATGACGCTAGTTCCTCAGAGCATCTTCCATTGTAATACCGATAGAACAAGGACAGCATACCTACCTGACGCCTGTGCTCTAAAGATTGCAGTTCGTTTGTTAAGATTGGGGAATCTATCAAACGGACCGCCCGTTTCTGCACAGAGTCAAGGGTTTTTTTCAGGTATTTAGGGGCTCCAGACCAGAGATGGCTGCCAAATTCGACCGTAGGGCGCACTTGCGATTTGTACAGGGTGAGCAGTTGTGTACTATTAAAGTATCTGCGAGCCCTGTACAGTACGCCCAGCTTCTGAGAGGCCAACTTTACTCTGGCTTCGATGGAGCCCCCGTACCTGAGCTGGTCACTTATAGTTACACCAAGCATATCAATGGAAGGCCTGTTCGGAAGATTGCTTCCGTTGAAGGAGACTATATTATCATTTGGATCCCTTTTAGACGTAATCAGACAGGATTGGGTCTTTGAAACATTAAATTCGACGAGATTATTTTTACCCCAGGAGGAAATACTCTCGAGATAACCGTCCATTCTCTGCTTCAAAGCCCTCCGAGCCGTTGGAGTTTGTGTGCCCTTTGGGGGCTTGTCAAACAAAAAGCTATCATGAACTGTACTGTCATCCGCGTAACAATGAATCGGTGCACATGTCAAAAGGTCATTGATGTGCAACAAAAACAAAGTCGGAGACAGAACCGATCCCTGTGGGACGCCAGCATTTATAGAGTGCGAGGAAGAGGTGAAACCGTCAGCAACCGCCTGAATCGACCTATCCCTTAAAAAGTCAGCAATCCACGTACACAGGGATGCGGGAAGTCCGTAAGAATGCAATTTGTTGACAAGTCCTCGGTGCCAGACCCGGTCAAAGGCCTTGGATATGTCTAGTGCGACCGTTTGGGTCTCACCGTGACGTTCCAGGCACCGCCCCCAAACATGCGTCACATACGCGAGAAGATCACCGCACGAGTCGTTCCGCCGGAATCCGTATTGACGGTCGTTGATAATTTTGTTCTTCTCGAGGTATGTGAGCAGTTTGTCGTTGATCACACGTTCCATCACTTTGGACAGAACTGATGTGATCGCTATGGGGCGGTAGTTGGCCGGGTTGGAGCGGTCACCTTTCTTGGGAATAGGGTGAATTACCGCTTTTTTCCAACCAGAGGGCACAGTGCCACACTTCAGGGACATTTTGAAGAGCTTTGTCAAAACTGGAAATATTTCCGCAGCACACCTCTGCAATACCAGGGCAGGTATTCCATCAGGTCCACTAGCTTTGTTAACATCGAGCCCCCGTATGACGTGGAGTACATCCCGATGCCGGATCCTCAGCTTTTTCATATAGAAGCCGCAGTGAGGAACCGACGGCGGAACAGCACCCCCGTCGTCGAGGGTCGAGTTTTCCGCAAACATTTTCCCTAAAAGGTTTGCCTTTTCGGTGGCAGTGTTTGCTAGTGAGCCGTCAGGTCTGGTAAGAGGTGGCAAACTGGGTTTGCAAAAATTTCGACCTATTGAGCCCGCAAGCGATCAGAATGCTCTGCTGCCATGCGGGCAGGCAGCCAGCTTTTTGCTGATCTGCAGGTCGTGTTCGAATTTAGACCTATTGATGATTCTCTTGCATTCCTTTGCCGATTTGTTGTATGCTGATCTGCTTTTGGGCGTTCGAGATGTGTTGTAGGCTCGGTAAGCCGCGTTTTTTCGTCGAACTGCTTCGGAGCATTGTCGACTGAACCACGGCTTTGAGCCCACACCAGTTTCTTTAGTAGTCGATTGTATGAAGCCATCCATCGCCGAATTGATGACTTCACCAATCTCCTGGGCACATCTTGAAGGGTCCGAAGTCCGAAAACAAACAGCTGACCACGGAAAAGCATTGAAATGGGCCCGCATACCGAACCAATCTGCTGACCTATAGTGCCACACTTTTCTCCTCAGCCTCTCATTGGTTGGTCTGAGGCTAACGGGGATTGATGTCGTCACTAGGCAGTGGTCAGATGATCCCAGAGGCGCTGTGACGTCAATCTTATAACCGTGTGGCACAGTAGTTAAGAATAGGTCTAACAGATTGGAGCGGTGAGTCTGGACATCAGGAACCCTTGTAGGCTCCTGAACCAATTGCTCTAATCCGTAGCAAATGGCAAAGGATTCCGCCTGTCGGCCAGCCGAGTCCGTTGGGCCTGAGAACTTCAACCATGGTTCGTTATGAACGTTGAAGTCCCCCAGAACAACAAACTCGGCCGAAGGGTAGCGGGGCAAGAGATCATCAATAGTATCGCTCAAATGTTTGAAGAGCTCGGAAGTGTCTGATTCGCTATGGTTCGGTGAGCGGCATAGACATGCGTAGAATCTTGCCGTACTGGCAAGATTGACGCGCACCCACATTACGTCGAATCTGGAGTTTTCCAGACTCAATAGTCGCACACAGTTGACGTCAGCTCGACTATAGAGGCAGACTCCTCCTTTCAGTCGGAATTTGCTTGCGAGGGTAAAGCCCGGGCAGTCCAGATAGGAGGAGTCTGGCGGCTCGGCTATCTGAGTTTCGGATAGGAAAAGAAGGTTGGGACGTTGGGACAAAAGATGGTGATGGACGGAATTTAAATTTGTGTGCAGGCCGCGAATGTTGGCAAAATTTACCAACAGTTTCGGCCCGCACCGGGGACGCCTGCTACTCGCCGCTGTAAAGATGTTAAGTTTGTTTTTATGTATATTCATGATTTTAATTTTTTTTTTTTTTTTTTTTTTTTTTTTTTTTTTTTTTTTTTTTTTTAAGGGTATGAAGTGAAAGGAAGGTCTGGAATGGAAAGGTATGAGGGGTGGGTAGGAATATGGGGTTCAGGCTGTCCAGGAGTGATGAGCGTTTGGTTCCAGCCCACCCACTGCGGTGCTAGGCGATAGGCTGGGAGAGTCCGGCTGGAGAGGGCATCCAATGCGCCCCAAACGCTGCTGCTGGGTCCCCTCCGGTCACGAACCGGCACAACAGCAGTGGCGGGGTTTTTTCACTCGCTGATGGGGCAGCCCACCCTTAGTCGTGAGCCTGAGGGTCGGGCCCCTGTACTATCGAGCGGCCCGGACAGCGGTAACCGGTTGTAAAGGGTCTCCCTCAACCAGCATCTCCCAACCGGCCCGCCACGCAGAAGGTGGGCCGACGCACCCGCCACCAAGACCTGGGCAAACCTTAACCCATGAACCCGGGCACCCCTGCTAAGTCACCAAACGTAGCGAACCACTTGGGGTGACCTGTGGCAGAGGTGTTGGTCATCCAATAAATGGTTCCCAGGGCGGCGGTACCCATTCCCGCCTACCAAATTGCTTAGATTCACCAAAAATCATTCTCGCCGCAGCATTGAAAACGGACTGGATTCTGTTGAATTGTTTTTTAGGTAGGCCAGCATATGCACTATTACAATAGTCCATACGTGAGACAACGAACGAATTTATGAGTGATTTTGCTCCATCAGAGGGAAGGCATCTCCTAATTTATTTTATCTGCCTTAGATGGAAAAGCCAGCACTTACAGTTTTTGAGATTTGCGATTCAAGAGAAAGACAATTGTCTAAAGTGAAACCTAGAAATTTTATTTCCGTAGAAGGGATTATATTTGTATTCTGAATACGGATTGTACTGGAGTCGATGAGGGCTTGTCTTCCAGGAGAAGCTATCCAAATAAATTCCATCTTTGTCGGATTAAGTTTGAGTTTATTAACAGACATCCAACTTGAAACCGTGTCAATGAAACTAACCACCTCGTTTTTAAGGACGTCTTTTTCATCCGGGGAGCAAAACTTGAAAATCAAACGATCATCCGCGTAGCCTTGTGATTCAAAGCCAGCTGAGTGAATGATTCGTTCGAGACGATTAGTACCTATATAGAATGAAGAGAATGGGACCCAGTACCGAACCCTGGGGAACTCCAAATTCGATGGGAGTTTCAGGTGATGTATATTTATTGAAAGTTACTGAAGCTACTCGTCCAGACAGGTACGATGACATCCATTGGAGTACATCACCTCGAACGCCAAATTCAGTTTCAAGCACATTTAATAAAATACTGTGATATACAGTAAGGTGGAGTGAATTTTTTTTTTTGAGAATTTCGAAATCGACATAATTGGGAAAGATGCTCCATATATTAACAATTACTGCAAAAATAATAAAAAAAATATATTCACAATACCTGGACATCGCCAAAGCTTTATATTCTATCATTTTTACGATTTTACCTAAGTATTTATAGCTCATGCACGCGAAATAAAACACACATAAAATTTGTATTTTACCATTTATTTTACAGATAATACATTCGTTGATTGTTAGAATGAAACAAATAGTGGAAATAAAAAATGTACATATATTATTTACCGCATTGAAAAACTTGAAAATTACAAAAGTTACTATGAACGGTACTGCATTTTGGTGTAAAAAAATAGGCATAAGGTGTCGTGACTCTTACCTTGTTTTTATTAATCCATCTCGCCTCAAGGATCCACAAACAACGGCTGAGGCTTCTGTTACAATTTTCACACATCTCTCTGTAGCTTGAGTGTGGCAAGGAAAATTCTTTATCGTTGGTAGTATGACATCCTCAATTATTGTGTGATCGGTAATGGCTTGTAAAATTGTCTTGTCACTTACAAATTTGGTTAGTGGTGTCTCGGTTATATTTTCCCACTTTATAACATCAATATAATCCATCTGCTGAAAAATCAAAAACAGGCACTTTGAAGGTACGAATAAAGTCTGATTGCATTTTCATTTGCCGAGCTTTCAATATTCTTCTCAACGCCAACTCTCTTACGTATTTTCGGTTGTCGTTTAACATGGCTAACAATATATTTTCGTGATGCCCAAAAAAGCCATTACGCTGGATTACTGGATCAATAATATCTTTTAAATCACTGTGCAAATACCGTGAAAGCACTATTGTTTCGTGTAAATGCCTTGCACCGAAAAGACATAATGGTTTGGTCTTAATGTTGAAACACATAGGTGCGTAAACTGTTAATACAAATGTCGTTAAAGTTACCATATTTTTTTATGGTTTTAGGGTAAAAATGTCAAGTCAAAGAATCCGATTCGCTGTAGTTTAGCCACCTGGATTGTACAATTTTACCGGGATTTGTTTTTGATAAATTTTCATTGCAGAATCCGGAGTCAATAGTTTTACACATTTTCAATAGATACCTACAGCTGATCTGTACTTAAATCCTGTGTATTTGTCATACTTGGTAATGAACATTGAATAATTTTAAATTTCACGACAGGAAGTTGTTCACACTTATTTAAAGATTTACCAATAATTCCAGTGAAACTTTGCGGTCCAGTCGTGGTTCCGTCGATGTTCTCAAAGAGATGTCGCAAAATGAGTTCGTTTTCTTGTAATTGACAGACAGTCCACTGTAAAGGCCGTTTGAGATGTGATTCAAGGCGCCGAATAACACCTCCTTTGTACCCCGTATTAACTGCAGTTCCGTCGCATCCAATTGCAACAATTTTTTCCAAAGCAATATCTTTCGAAGACAGTAATGAAATAATTCCATTACTTTTTGATTCAGATTTTCCGGTTTTTAATGAAATTTGTCCCATGCACCCACTACCTGGTTCTTTTACTAAACTAACGTGTTCTTCAGTTATTATTTTTCACCGTTTGTCCTCCATGCTTAAAGTTTTGTCCTTCCGTCCATCGAAATATAAACCAAATTGATTGGAATCGATTACTAACGGCTTACTAGTAAGTGCAGTTCTTTTCTTCATTCGAGCTCGACGAATTTTACACCTATCCACAACGCGAGATGTATCGTTCTGTGAAATTAAACCAGCATCTTGTAATACAGCGAAAACAATTGCAGCTCCTGCTCGATCTGAAATACAATATCTGTCTAGTGTTCTGGCCACAACAGGGAAATCTTTCACCTCATGGTGAGAATAATTTGGTTGTGCTTCACTTTGAATTATTTCCGGAGGGATTGAAGACGAAGCACATTTTTTTGAGAGTCTAAAGTTTAAACTACAAGAAGGAATAGCGTCAGTACCCCGATCTACTAGATAATGTCTAGCGGATCGGAAACTTCGCCAAGATGATACGCGATACACTTCACTCTGTTTGATACGCGTTTGGGATAAAAGGATTCGTTGCTGTGTGGGAATAGTTTAACTGTTCCTACAGTCCTACTTTATAATTATACTATAAAATAATAATGTTATTATATCATAGGTAATAAATAAACACTCAATTTTTTTTTACATAATTATAAGCATTTCTAAGAATCGGGAGAACATTATTGGTGTTTTCAGTGTTTTTATCAAAAATTCAAAGTGGTGGCGATGTCGTAATTATAAATAAATATTTTTTATATTTTTTATTTAAGATAAGTACATAACGGAGCATCAATCCCGCGTATGTCGAATTCTATATTACGAAAAAAAAATTTCTCCATACTAGACCGCTCCACCTTAATATACAGTGTCAAATGCCGCACTCATATCAAGAACAGATACCAAACCCAACTTACCTGCTTCCATCCCGATGATCAAATCTGAAATTACCCGCAAAAGGACAGTTTCCGTTGAATGAAACTGTCGATAAGCAGATTGATTTTTGGCAAATAGACCGGCCGAGTTCAAGTACCCCACCAATTGTTTGGCAACGATTTTCTCAAGCAGTTTTGACAGAAATGGTAGGTTAGATATTGGCCTGTAATTATCCGTATTGTCTGTATCAAGATTTTGTTTTTTTAGAATCGGAGTTATAATTGATTTTTTGAGTGTTCCCAGTACAAGTGAATTTACTAGTGACTTCTGGATAATTGCGGTAATTATAGGGGTTATATCCGGAAGACATTTCTTTAAGAGCCAGGTAGGTATGGGGTCTTGTGTGCATTATTTATTAGGACAAGACATCACAGCACGCGTGACATCTTCTTCCGTTACAGCTGCGAAAGTAGTGAAGTCACCAGAGAGCGGACTTGGTGCTGCGACAGAAGGCGATCCTGCTACACTGAGGGCCCAAATATTTTCAACCTTATTTCTGAAGTGTGTTGCGAGGCTGTTTGCTTCAAGGGAGGAATCAACCTTGATGTTGCTCTCTCCAGACAGAGTCTTTATGTTTTGCCAGAGCTTTCGAGGGTCCTTTTCTGACTCAATTTGGTCCAAAAGCTGCCGATTACTGAGAGTTGGGTTCCGTCTGTAAGCCCTCTCCAATTTACGCATTTCCCTTTTCCTTGGAAGACATTCTGCATCGAACCATTTACTGCAATTTCTAATGCGGCAGATCTTTTCTGTGAAAGGAGCATTTTTATCAATTATTGCCAGTAGCGTAGAATTATAGAGAGTAACTAACTCTTCTACCTGCATTTCGCAATACTTTTCCTTATCACAGAGAGGCGAGGTTTTTAATTCGATGCAAAATGTCTCGAAGTCGAATTCTCTCCAATTTCTGGAGATAATAGATTTAAACTCCAGTTTTGGAGGATCGAAGGCAAACACGGATGTGACGAGACGATGATCCGATAGTCCAATATCCGTAACATCTATGATTTTCGGAGGAAAACCGACCCGGGAAATTATTGCGTCAAGTGTGCCTCCTGCATCATGAGTAGGTGAGTTAACCCACTGGTCGCAGCCGAAGTCACGCAGAATTTTATTAAACTTTATTGAATTTTAGTAAACCATCGATGATTCATCGATTCCGCCCATCGCTACTGTACGGCCTATTCTTACTGCTTATTCCTACTATAAACGGGCCTTTACGTTCGTCAAGAGGCCCTCTGGTAGGAACCCAAACATATTATTTAAAATGGCAGCACTCAGATTTCATCACATGCTTGAAAATTATTTTCTTTTCTATGGTATCTATGGATAAACCTCATTCATCATGCTTCTTGTCACATTACATTGGTTATGTTATTTGGCGTTACTCCTTTAGTCAATTTGACGAAATCAATCAATCATTTCTCTAAAGAAATCGTTCAACCTCGTTATAAAGTTTAAGTAAATCAGAACTCCGAAAACCTCACTTAAAAGCATGGATTCCACCGCCATCAAGTTAGAACCAGGCACAAGTGCGGAAGATTGTATTCCTATGATACTTACGCAAATTGATGTAGGCTATCATTTTATCAAAAAGGAATGTCCGGAAAGCATTAACGAAAATATTTCAGGTATTTTGTTTTCTTTTTTTTTTCGGTACACAACTATTATACAAACGCCAACAACAAGCGAAATAAAACTGCAAGTTTTTCTTGACTATATCGACGTGGTCATTTTTACCTACTCTATTCTGCTGGGACGTGTTGCCTATATTTGTTTTAATTTAAATAAAATACCTGACACCTCACGAGAGATTCTGTGCAGTTTGCCGATGAGGGAACTATATTATGTTAGGTTGTGAGGGGGGTTTGAGAAGAGGGTATCGGTAGGAACTTTTGTTGCAAATGTCTGTGTGCTTCCTTCAATTATACTATAGAAATAGTAGATGTCGATAGAACGTTGCAAATTAGAGCAATTTTTGCGACCGTGAAAATATTAATACAGTCGTGCAAAAAATTGACGATATATTTTCAATGATATTTTGCGACTGGGTCATCCCGTTTGTTGGTTCCACTTTATGAATAATTATTTTCTCTTAAAAGGTGAAATGGGTGCAACGGAGCTTTAAAATCTAGAGAGAGTCACCGTTAAATCAACTGAAATTTCTTATACTGAAATTAATCTCGGGGTTCCTTGTATTAAAAAAGGAATACTTTGTGCCCTCTGAAAGAATTCACCAAAGGGCGAGTAAGACAAATTACCTGACAATATTTTTATAAATCAGCATATCCAGTATAATCGTACTTGAAAAGCTATTTTTATGAGCTGAATTATTTTATTACATGATTTGAGGTGACATTTAATTCATTTATGTTTATCCTTTGATTTTAATAATTATTTGCAATGTTTTTTTTTAAATAAACTTCTTTTGATGTCAATAATAGCAAAATATCGTTTAAACTGGATTATAAAATTAGTAAATACGGTGTAGATATCCAGTATACACGAGTACTTCAATAAGGTCAATTGCTTTTCATAGCTTAGTATTAGTTCAATGGCTTTGATTATTGTGTTCCCTTTTCACTAGCGAGATCGAATTCGTATGAATAAATAAATTAATGTACCAAGTAATTTTAAAAGTGTGATATAAGTTGAGTTTGGAGAGGTGCTTTTGGTTGGATTGGGTTGATTCGTTTTGGGTAGGGATGATTTAGGTTGGGTCGTGTTGGGATGAGTAGGGATGGGTAGGGTGGGTTCGGGTCGGGTTCGGTTGGGTTGAGTTGATATTTTGGAATAGTTTGACTGTCTCCGTTCGGTGCAACGAGCATACCGCTACACTTTTCACTTTATGTTGACTACACCTCTCAGTAACTACACTATACCACCCTTTTAAGTATGCTAGTGGGTTCTAGAAATTCAATAAACGCAACGCGCATCAAAATGGAACCTACTAGTAAGACGGTGAATGTATGCTGCTAGAATAATAGCGAAGCCGCCAACCCATCTACTCGCGATCTCCAGATTGTTCTCGAAGAATGTGACCTATATAAGCCAGGCGACCAAGGCGACGGATCGGTGATCAATGTTTTCGGTGGGTTAAATTATTTGTTATTCCAGGTAGCATTAATGTAGAGACTGTTCCCATCAAGGCAGAACTAGGACTCCAACAAGAAGATGGAGGGGAGTTTCCTTTTACTGAAATTGACATAGACCTGCCGGATTTGAAAAAGGAATGCTTAGAGCCATCTGAAAGTACTACCCTGGCAGCAGGTGAAATGTTTTTTCTCGATTAGTTTTAGTAATTTTTAAATTTTAAGATACAAATTTATTAATCTTTATCCGCCATCTTTTTCAGACTCGATAACGGACCTTGGGAAGTATCCTGGAGGAAACGCCTTCTCGTGTTCCCACTGTAACTACTCCTGCTCACGCAAGTTAAAGTTAGCCCTGCACTTGCGCACCCATACTGGAGAAAAACCTTTTACATGTTCCGACTGCAGTTCTTCATATACTCTAAAGGGAGTTTTAAAACGTCACATGCTTACCCACGCTGAAAAAAAACCTTTTTCGTGTTCCAACTGCCACTATTCATTTTCTGAAATAGGGTATTTAAAGCGTCACATGCTTACCCATACTGGAGAAAAACCTTTTTCTTGTTCCGTCTGCAGTTATTCAGGTTCACGAAAAGATAATTTAAAAAGTCACATGCTTACCCATACCGGAGAAAAACCTTATTCTTGTTCCTACTGCAGCTATTCATGTTCTCAAAAGGGAACTTTAAAACTTCACATGCATACCCATACTGGAGAAAAACCCTATTCATGTTCCTACTGCAGTTATTCATGTTCTCTAAGGGGAACTTTAAAAAGTCACATGTTTACCCATACTAGAGAAAAACCTTATTCATGTTCCTACTGCGGCTATGTATGTTCTCGCAATAGAACGTTAAAACGTCACACTCTTATCCATACCCGAGAAAAACCGTGTTCATGATCCTACTGCCTTATTCATTTTTCAGTATTCAGCTCTTCTGGAGAAAAATCTTTTTCGTCCTCCGATTGCAACTGTTCATGTTTGCTAATAGAGTTTTTAAAAAACACACCCTGTAAAAACAACTAATGCGCAATAAGATTCTAATTGAAAACTTCGAAACTGTAGATTTCAATTTAGCAATAATAAATGGCAACCTAAAACTTCATTTTATACTGATTTGATTCCATCCATAGTTATTAAGGGATGTTCCCATCCATTTTGAACCTTTTACATAATTTTACACTTGGAATTTTTCATAAGCTATGGAAGCTGTCAAAGGTCACCTTTTTACAAAAATATCCACAAAAGCAAATGACTACTTTCAAAAAGCTTTTTTTCCAGCACAGCTGCAAATTATTGGAAATAATAAGTATTTAAAATGTATGCCGAAGTTGAACCATATATATATTAACATCTTATTGGCATTTGTTTTTTTTGGGGGTAGTTGAGGTAAAAGACGACCACTCTGTTCTTCGATCCGTATAGAATCGAGAGTTTATTTTTGCGTGCACCGGGTGCTTTTTTTTACCAATCAAAATGCAGACATAAAACGACCGCAACGCCCCTCGTTTTATATCGAATCTAAGGTTCTTTTTCGTTTGAATTTCGAGCTGACAATTTGGTATGGAAAAATTTAGCCCGAAATCGTATGAAATTTTTTTTTCATACCATTTGTGAACTCGGCCAGATTTCGTACGGAAAGTTAGCGATGAATTTACCTAAAACTCTGGTGGCGCAAACTAGAACCGGTCACGGCGCGCCCAACGAACGTCGAGGTAGTCGTATTTCCCGCCGCCAGGTTCGCCACTTTTCACGCTGAAGATGCTTGCGTGGTTTTGAAATGGCGAATTCGGGAATGCATTTCTAGATTTCCAGCAGTGCAGATTCACAATGTTGTTTTTATTAACTATCATCGTCGATAAATAATTTGTCTACGATTAGGTACCTATTATTATTATTATTATTATTATTATTTAATTTCAAATGGACTTTTCAACTATGAAATAAATACATTTTTTTGTAGGGTGTTTTTTGAAGTCGTTTTGTTCAAAAATATTTTGTTTTTCTTATTATTCAAAGGAAAATTAAAAAGATTGTTGTTTTTAACCTTTCCATATCTATGGTGTGTATTTACTACACATTGCTTCTAATAACTTGAATAACTCTATAAATATAATAAATTCTTGGTTCAGATTTTATGTATTTCTCCGTTATACATGTATGCACTGAATTAAATAATAAAATTTTTCGTAGTTTTCAAATTCAATTAAAAATTTAGAGATTTTTTTTTTAAATCGGAAACAAATACACCAATCCAATCAACCGTGTGACAATGCTACGCGAAGAGTGTGCGAGGAAATGACACGCTATTGATGTCCCGCTTTAGTTTGCTATGCGGGAACATGAGAAATCCACATTATATAATATTTTGATTTAGACCATAGATACCTACGACGGAAAAACTCTGTGTGTGTGCCAGCCGCCGGCAGTCGGTCGCGGACCGTCGTTATATGTGGACCCCTCGCACGTTTTTTTTAGTATCTGCCAATGGTTTTTTCATGTTTTCAGCAATTAAATTACAATTATTCTCACTTTTGACATAAAATGTAATGTGATTTATATTGACTACATTGCACCGGAACGCGTGGATTTTTTTAGCACAGCAAAGGAAAGTTTAATAAAGGTAATTTAATCAGGTGTTGTTGTTTTCTTACAAAATCTCACTAACTATTTTTCGCCGCTACGCGCATCAATTCATGCGAAAATAATTTGTGCCCTCACCGCTATGCGCATCATATCATGCGTTTGACTTTAGCGGCTGTATACTACGTAAATACGCGACGAATTTAGCAGATAACTGAACCAAAAAATAGTTCAATCCTTTATCTAACTGACGTCTGGCGTTTGCTGGTTAAAATATAATAAATTGTTTTATTTAAATTAATTTTGAAAATTTAAAAAACATAAAGAAAAATTAATCTTGGCAAGAACTCTTCCAAATAAAAAACTCAGATGATGCGTGGAGATATTTTGTAGACTTTTTGAAAAACGAATTAATTAATAATACCACAACACTGACAAAAAATATTCCACACAAAATAAAACCCTTCAAATCATAGATAAACTATTCAATCATCAACTGCATTCGTAGAAGAAACGCACTGCACAAAAAAATGAAAGAAAATCCATATGACATAATAGGAATAAACATCTACAAAATATACAAAAAAACGTGCGGTGACGTCATTAGAAAGGCAAAAGAAATCTTCTACGCAGTCAAAATCAAAGAAAGCAACAACGATCCCAAAAAAATATGGCAAATTTTAAGAGAAGCCACAAATACACAAAACACCAAAGCCACACAGGACATAAGTAAACTCTGCATTGATGGAGAAATTATTGACACCTCAAAAAACCAAAGCTCGTTGCGGATCACATCAATAATTTTTTTATTAATATTGGGTCACATCTTGCTTCTCGTCCACCAAATTATGGGAATGCTCAAACTTATGAAATAGGTAGGACTCCAATTTTCTCATAGAAGATTTAACTTTCAAACAGTGTCTGGGGAAGAGATTATAAAAATAATTAATTCCCTACAAAACACGTCCAGTGCCGGAGTTGATGGGTTATCAACCAAGATTTTAAAAACGCTGTCTACGGAAATTGCATTGCCCCTAGAACACTTAATAAATTCTTGTATCACTCAGGGCCACTTCCCCTCAAACCTGAAACAAGGTATTGTTATTCCTCTACATAAAGCAGGTAACAAGACAGACATAAACAACTAAAGACCAATAACTCTACTAACTAGTCTATCTAAAGTATTTGAAAAGGTTATCAATGTTATCACAGTTGGTAAAATTTCTCGTGAGCCATAAACTGATCTCAGAAAATCAATACGGGTTTCAAGAAAACAAGAGTACCTCAGACGCTATTGCTGCTGTCACTGATTTCATTGTTAAAAACCTTGATAAAAGCAAAACATGTATTTCAACATTCTGAGACCTTTCTAAAGCCTTTGATACAATATCGCACACTAAATTAACAAATAAACTTGAAAAAATTGGTATTGCGGACAACGAACTTAAATTCTTTAAAAGCTACCTTAATGGACGTAAGCAACAAGTTAAAATAAATAACACGCTAAACAACGCCTGCTCAACTAATTATGGGATACCACAAGGAAGCATATTAGGACCGATTTTGTTCCTGGTGTATATTAACGACTCATGTAACATTAATATTCAGGGGAAAATTGTTAGTTTTGCCGATGACACTGTTCTTCTGTTTGAAGCTGACATTTGGCCAGCTGTCTTCAAAAAAGCTGAAACGGACATAAGCATTGTAAAAAAGTGGTTGGATACAAATACGCTCACACTGAATGCCGAGAAAACCAAATACATCACATAAAGCATTAATATTACAGGTCAACCTCATGTAGATGCCTCTATTAGAATACACAAATGTTTGAATTCTGAAGAATGTTGTCAGTGTCCCTACATTGAGCGCACTGCTCAGATAAAGTACCTCGGCCTCACCATTGATCCATACCTCAAATGGAATCTTCACACTCAAATAATTGCAAACAAAATAAGAAAAACCATGCACTTCTTCAGAACGATACGAAACTTCCTCAACTCACAACACTTGAAAATGGTTTATTTTGCACTCTGTCAATCTATTATTGAGTATGGTATCATAGCGTGGGGAGGTGGAACTTCATCTGCACTAGACCCAATCATAAAGGCACAGAAAACTATTATAAAAAATAATTCATAGGCTTCCTCTAATTACTGACTCGAACTTAATCTTTAATATTATGAATTTGTTTGATGTTCGGCAGACATACGCAAAAACAATACTCACTCACCTATACACAAATATACATACATACTACGAAAAAAGATCTATACTCGCTGTACTCGAAGCAATAACAAAGACTTACTTCAAATTCCTGTAACGCACACTACTTTTGGACAACGAAACTTTAGATATCTTGCGACAAGACTTTACAACATTCTTCCTGATAAAATAAAAACATGTCATTCACAAAAAAAAATAAAGATAGCGTAAAAATTTGGATCAAAAGTAATGATAGGGCCTTTACCGGTGCACTCATCCAAATTCGCAGTTATTGATGCAACTTAATTATTGTATGTATTTTCATATAATTGTAGGTATATTATTAGGACTATAAACGAACTTGGTAAATGATGTATTGATATTGATGCTACCTAACTATTGAGTGTTCTTATTGTTATATAATTGTAGGTACGTTATAGAACTATAAGTTAACTTGGTAGATAACTGCCTCAACACAGCCTAAGCCTAGTGAGGCGGGCTATGATAAACCTTAACACATTCCACATACTATAACCAGATTTCAAGGTTAAGGGCACATTGCGCGCCATTATGACGGGATATAATCCCACAATAGGAAACATGATGATAAAATGTAGTAATAAAAGAGTTATGAATTACAACGTATTTTTATTTCTACAGCGTACAAAACCAGAGCAAACTAGAGATCTCTAAATATTCATGATTGAATTTAATCCTAGGGCGTGTGCGTCGGACCGAAGGCCTTCCGCATCGGACTTTTTAATAATAGGTAGCAATGTTAAATGGTGTGACTAGAAAAGTGAATTAAGAATAAGTAACATGAAACGTGTGTGTGTGACAAAAGTATTCTGACCTGTTATAAAGAGTAGAGGGCGCCAAACATCATTTTACATGACGTTAAATTTAGATGAGAAAGCAATGACCAGCAAGACGATTATAATATGTTGCGTCATTCTTCCCCAAAAGATCGATGTCTTGAATGTTCGTCCAATGTCGTTTGTAGCGTTCGCTGTGTCTTCCGGGATTGCGTCTACAGCCGGCGGGAGCCGTCTTGGTACTGGCCGCTCGGGCCCGCTCGAGTTGCCGTCTCACCTCTTCTTGCCAGAATTCAGTGTTTCCATACTCCGAATAATCTTGAAATGTAGCGGGTAGTAAAGAACTGCTACAATGCCCCCTCAGCCAAAAGACTTATGCTCATAAGTCTGAGGTTCGCCTGACACCTCGTGGCCAACTGGCCTTGGAACCACTCCTGCAGTAGAAATCAGTAGTTGCGTAAAGGAGGGCAGCAAGGGGCTTCAAAAATGACGACATGAGTTTCCGACGTCTATGTGGTGGAGCACCTCAGGCTCCAAGTTGTTCAAACAGGGCCCGTCCATTTCAGTTTCAGAAGTTGCCAGAGAAGGACAGCAAAGACGGACAGCATACTAAGATGATAAGTGATACTTCAGTCGCACCAGCACGGAAATGAAGAAGAAGCAAAGCAATCCAGATGATCCTGATGAGCGCATCATGTAGTACGTTGAGCGGAAGCAGAAGAAGTCTTCGTGAGAATGTTGGATGTCTAGCCTACCCGAACTGGTCATTGATTAAAGAAGCTAAAATTTATTAAAATAGCAAGCCGTTTTCAAGGAAAGAAGGTGCACACCTTACAAGCAAGAATTATAATATATTTACTAATTGAAAAAGGTGAAGCTCAAGTTGAAAACCTGAATAAAAACTCTAACAAACTGTTTTGTACTAAAAGTGACAGTTGTACATAGGCGAGGTAACCAACAATGAAAAATAAATTCCAAGGCCCAAAAAAAATATAATAGTAAAACGTCATGATGACAAATGCAATTAATATTCAAAGGAAAATTTTCTTAAATAAAAAGAATTTATTTATTTATTTATTGGTAAAGGTAAGAGACAAACAGCTTATACATAAAATACAAATATAAATATATACATGTTAAAAACAGTCAAGCCAAAAAAGTCTCCTATATTAATATTGATTGGAGATGGAGTTTTATTGCATAAAAAAAAAATATATATATATTTATATATATATTTTAGGTGAGGAGGGGAGGAATAGGAATTTAGGATGAGGATAGGAGATGCTCTGGATACATTCCATACTATAGTATTAATTTTCGATCGTACGAGTTACTTCTATTCGATATTTGTGAAGTGTATTGCTAAAAATATCTATGTTTTGAAATTTAGTATTATATTGGGCACATATACGTGGAATTGGTGAATTTTTTCTAAAGTTAGTTCTACATGTAGGTAAATGAAACAAATGGGATTGCCGTGTTGATCTTGTTGGAATATGAATATTTATTAAATTCATTAGCTCTGGTGAGTCGAGGCCATTGTTAAGAATTTTAAATAATAAAATTTGGTCAAAAACCAAACGTCGTGTATGAAGTGAGTTGAATTTGTGGTAATTAATAGAATCGGCGTAATTTGAGAAATGTAAGTTTTGTTTATAATTAATGTGTTTAAAATTTTTTTTTTGAATTCTTTCGATTCTTTCAATGTGGGCTTGGTAAAAAGGAGTCCAGATCGGTGTGCAGTGTTCTAGGTGGGGACGGATGAACGCTGTGTAAAGGGAATATAGAGTCTTAAGGTTGCGGAAAGGTTTCGTTAAACGTATTATAAATCCTAGCATTTTGTTGGCTTTGTTGATGATTGCATCAGTGTGTTGAATGAAGTTTAATTTCACATCCAGTATTACCCCAAGGTCTCTGATAGAATCTACTTCTTTGATTTGTGTCCCGTTTAATGTATAATCAAAGGAAATTTTATTTTTGTTACGTGTAAATGATAATTTACTGCACTTTGAGGTATTTACTACAAGTTTATTTGATTCACAGTAGTTAAAAAGACGATTGAGATCCTCTTGAAGTTTAATGCAATCTTCGATTGATTTGATAACTAAGTAGATTTTTTTATCGTCTGCATATGCTAGGTAATTGGCATGTAAAAAACATTTGTGAATATCATAAATATACACATTAAATAATAATGGCCCTAAATGAGAACCTTGAGGTACACCGGAGGGCACGGAAAAGAAACTGGACTTAGTTCCCGCAACTGATACACATTGAAGTCTGCACCGAAGGTATGAAGTGAGCCACCGAAGTAAATCACCATGGATGCCTATTTGACTTAATTTTTTAATTAAAATGAAATGGTTTACTTTATCGAAGGCCTTAGAGTAATCAGTGTAGATTACATCTACTTGGTTTCTATTGTCCATATTGCTCGTTAAATATTCCGTGAAATTTACCAAATTTGTTAGTACCGATCTTTTTTGTAGAAATCCGTGTTGTTGGTTTTGTATGTTGCGAACAATTGTTGTATAAATTTGATCGTAGACAATTTTTTCAAAGAGTTTACTAAATACAGTTAGAATTGAGATTGGGCGGTAGTTTACAATGTTGCTTTTAGAACCTGTTTTATGAATAGGGATTATAGTTGCTTCTTTAAACTTTGTAGGAAATTTTCCTGCTTTTAGTGACATTCTAAATATATTAGTTAGGGGGTATGAAAGATTTTTTGCACATTTTGAGATAAAGTATGGCGATATACCATCACTGCCAGCACCCTTACTAATGTCTAAATTCTTAAGGTATTTATTGATCAAAAAATTGTTTATTTGTACGTTCCCAATCGGGTTATGATTATTCATATAGGTAAAACTATCGACTATACTGGGATCATTCGTGTCCTTATCATTAACGTAGGTGGACTGAGAGTGTTTAGAGAAAAGTTGACACACTTGTTGAGCACCGGTGCCTGACTCATCTTTAAGGTGCATGATTTGTGGGATGCCATTTGTTTTACTTTTGCTTTTAGCATAGTTCCAAAGTTGTTTATTATTTATAAGAATATTAGATTCAACTGAATTTATGTACTGAATAAAGCAATGCTTCTGTAAGTTTTTTTGTTGGGTACGTTTGATTGAAAACTCTATGTAGTCTACTGGATTATTATTGGATTTCCATTTTTGATGGAGTTTTTGTTTATCTTTAATGATTTTAATTAGAGAAGCTGAATACCAGTTTGGAAATTTTCTCTTTTTGATGATACGTTTAGGGACAAACTGGTTGATGGTACTGTTTAAAATGTTGTAGAAAGAATCGACTACTACGTCAATATCCGAATTTTCCTGAGTAAATGACCAGTCTGTCATTGACAGATGTTGGTTGATTAGCTCGTAATTGGCTTTTGTAAACTGATAAATTTCTTTAGGTGGGGCGTGAATAATAGGAAGTATATCGATTTTTAGCATAATTTTGAGTGATGGGTGGTGCGAGTCTTCGTTGACAAGAGGATCGCATGCACGATATACTTGGCATTCCTCATTACAGATAACTAAATCCAGGATTCTGTTATTTGCATTATTTATGTAATTATATTGTTTTAATTCAGAATAATGGATTGTGTCAGCAAGTGAGGAACTAATTGTGTTCAAGTTTTCAGGTGTCAAGTGTAAATCATTGTTATGTATATTCCATGTTACGGTGGGCATATTAAAATCTCCAATTACAAGTAAAATGTCATCGGGATGATGATCTTTTACGTTAGCAAGTAAGCAAAGGAATGAATTGAGTGCAGTCTCATACCCTTGTCCCTGTGGGAGATAAACACAGGCTACATGGATAGTACGTTTGGAGGTATAGTTAGAAGGGGGAATAGTTACCCAGATACATTCAGCATTGCAGACCAATTCTTCGCGAGGGTAAGCGTTAAGATTGTTATGTGTTATGATCATCACTCCACCACCTCGACGAGAATCTTCTTGGTTGTTTATGCTATTAATTGTAATGTTATTTGATCTATCCCGTCTGAAAACGCTGTAAAATTCTGTTGGTGCCAGTTCCGGATCTAAAATAGAATTAATTAGCCAAGTTTCAGAAATACCGAATATGTAACAATCGTCATTCAATAAAATATTATTGTGAAATATGTCTGTTTTAGTGCGTAGTCCTCTACAGTTTTGATACATAATAGTAATCATCGTGAATTATGTAAGTTTTTCTATAAGTGTAAATAATTTTGGTAAAGATAAGAGATAAAAAAACAAATAATAAATGCAGAGTTTTATGAAGGACACGCATGATGTTATACTAAACTGGTGAAATAGTGAAATATAAATGTGAGCAGCAAGTACGGAGAGCATGTTAGGAAAGAGGGGGGGAGTGAGAGTGGAATGGGGGAATGGTGTAAGGTTGTGGATAAATAATACGTCGATTACACGACGAATTATAGAATTACAAAACATATGATTATAAACAATATAAGAAGATAACAAAATATAAGGAAATAAAAAAAACTAATTAAAAAAAGAAAACATATAAATTACTATATTCAACGGAAGGTTAAATAAAAATAAAAATGCAAGAAGTGCGCGATGATCTTAATAGTACGGTTGTATGTTAAAAGAAATATTTTTAGCATAAACAAAATATTAATTTATAAGATATATAGGATATATAAACATGTCTAAAATTACATCATAGATACCTAAGTGAATTGTTGGTATATGTTAGTCGTGAGTTACTTGTGAAATACACGTAAATATTATACATATACATACACATACACACATATGTTTATATATTTTTTAATCATTGGTGAAATATTATAATATTTTTAATATACGCAAAGTTCAATACGTCATATACCTACATACTTTTTTTTCAAATCAATTACAAATTACAACGACATCTATGAAGTTAATAGAAGGTGACAATATGATTAAAAAAATTATAATGGTACAGGTATATATAAAACTTCAAATCAAAAAAAAAAAAAGTTAGAGCAGATAAAGGCAAACTAAATTTATCAATAAAAACTGTTTACGTGCGTAAAATAGAGTTGAAAGATAGACTTACATTTATATAATAACATCATAATATGAAAAATAGAGTAGAAAGACTTACATTCACATAATAATATCACAATACGAATGTAAATCTTCATAATATCATATTGTAAACGAAATGTAGGTACCGAGACGCTAAGTTAAAAGTGTGTATAGTTCGCGGTGGAGTTCACTTATTTATAAAAGTACGTAAATTAATATATGTTTTGTGTCTCTGTTGCGCTGAGTAAATAATAAACAGGTAAGAGATACGTACATATACATTTATATATGAACATATTTTTTAAATTATTTTTTATTTCTATGGATAGTGAAATATAATAATATTTCTAGTAGGTATGTGCAGTGTTCAATACGTCACATACCTATATAAATTTTTCAAAGCAATTACAAATTACAAAGGTATATATGAAGTTAATTGGAGGCGACAATATGTTTAAAAATATATAATGGTATAGGTATATATAAAACTTCAAATCATAAAAAGAAGTCACAGCAGATAGAGGCAATCTTAATTTTAATGCTAAATGTATCAATAAAAACTGTACACGTGCGTTAAAAAGAGTACAAAGATAGATTTACATTCAATTTATAACATCATAATATGAATGAAAATCTTCATATCATATTATAAATTACAAATGAAATGTAGGTACCGAGACGCCACGAACTATAGTTCACGTCTGTGGGTGCAGTCACTACTATTTTGTTGATATATTAATATAGGTATGTGTCTCTAATTATTGCGCACAGTAAATAATAAAGAGGTAAGTAAATAGATTATGGCCACAAGTGCATAATAATATACAATTGATACTATAGGTTTGTGTAGAACATAAGGGATAAATACCCGTGTTATAGAAGAAACAGGATAATAAATAATAAAATATAATGAGTTTAAGAAAATAAGATAAATAAGTTTTATCGAAATAAGAATAATAAGCAGGCCAAATTCCTAGTATCGAAATACCCACCCAAATGCAATATAATTAGTTGTTATTAATTACAATGGGTTATACATACCTCAATGACTTAATGTGGTTATGGAAGTAGCATTTGGATAAGTTATTTTGCAATAAAATTAATTATCTGCCTACCCAACACAATTTATTATTATTTCCTTGGGAGAAAATTATTTCCAATTAGCCATTAATTAGCCAAATAGATAATAATGCATGAAAGCTACTCATTGGTAGAAATAAATGCTTTGCGAATATAAACATATTTTTTTTTATACACTTATTTTTTAGTATTTGTTCTGGGGCGCAGGCCAATAGACTTGGAGCCATCGTGTTGAGGATGGGGACCGGGTGTGATGGATGAGGTGTTGGATGAGCTGGTGCTGGTGCTGGTGTTGGTGCTGGCGCTGGAGCCGGTGTTGGTGCTGGTGCTGGTGCTGGTGCTGGCTGATAGTTTGGTCACAAGGGCGGCAGCGACATCCAGCTGCTTTTGGGTACTGATGGCGTGCTTGCTGCCACCAGGGAGCAGAACCACAATTGTGCCGTCGCTGGTCCAACACTTGTTGTTTGAAAAGATTGAACGTGCAGAGGAAAAGAGTTTTTGTCGTGTTTTTGTTAGGGATTCAGTTAGTAGACGAGAGGAGTTTTTCAGCCCTTTCTTCCTCTCCCATACAGATCGACGGTCGATTTGGCGCTGGAATTCAATAAGAATGGGTCGATTCTTATTTGGTTTCATGCGACCAAGTCTTCTGGTGGAGACGATACCCCTGATGGCGTCTTCGTGGCACCCTAGGCCGGTCAACGCCGCAGTCACAAGGGATCTCGTGTCTTCTGGTCCATCTTCTTTCACGCCATGTAGAAGTAACAGATTTTTTCTAGAAGCAGCGTCGATGGCATCCACACGAAGCTCAAGTTGCGCAATACTCTCTTGAAGAGCCGTCATCTCCGATGTAATTTTCAATTTAAATGCATTGAAGTCTCCACGGAGACTTGTGAGCTCACAATTCGGGTTGCCGGGTTTTTTGTTGACTTTATCGAGCCGATTTTCAAATTCATTCATCGTTACCACGAATTTTTGGTTAAGTTCTTCGAGCGACATGTTGATTTAGTATTGTGGGTATGTTTGAATTTAGTAACTGTCACTATCTGGAATTTAAATATCACTGGATAATACGATTTATGAAAGTGTTTTTAATTTATTATTATTGTGTTATTTATAGTTTGAGATCGCGCACTTTATGATATTACATTTTATTTAAAACATGTTATATTTAAACTATAAAACATATATTTTGCTTGAGCGGTATGAAGAGTAACTCGTTGAGGAACGATCCATAGACAAATAGACAATTTACCGTAATATCGAAGATAACAGCTAAATAGTGTATAACCATACAAGTGAATGAAGCTAATAATCAAACCAAAAGCAATGGTAATTAAAAGTTTTGCACTACTTGACAATAGATGGCAGTAGTGTAGAAATAAATTTAAGATAGAAAATCAATAAATTTTCTTGTTAAAAAATATTGAATAAAAATCTAGAGTTTATAGAGCAATTATATAGAAATTAATCTAATCATAATTATTTTATTTTCAAGCACATATTCTTCCGTCACAGAGCGAACCAGTGAATGACTGAAGAATACCGTAGAAAATTGACGAAACACATGATTCGTTCCTTACTTTTCCGAGCTCTAGAAAAGCAGGGAAGGAATCAAATTACGAAGAAAATGTTAAAACATGCACTACAATTAAATATGTAAAACATAAAACCCATTACATAACCAACCACCATAAACCTGTGAATGTGATAATGGCTTACCGACTATTGATATTGAAATTTTCATAAAAAAATCAACAAAAATATCTTAATTGTAAGCCTGATGAGGGCTATCATGTGCTAAAGAGCCTAAGCCATTATAATACCACAATAACTCTCCAAAATAAGTGCTGAGGTGACAGCATCAAGATAGAAGTATATTTCCTTCAACATACTCCAACACAACAGAAGAGCTGGTAAGCTAATGTGTGAAAACAAAAGCACGAAGCTCATGAGCTTATGATAAGGTCACTCAACAAGACATGACAACTTAATAAGTAAGGTCGAGCGCAACATAAGCACATCTTAATCAATGATACTGAGAAAAACAGCGGTAAACAATAATCATAACGATGAGAGCGGATCCTCTTAAGAGAAATAGATGTGTATGACAATTTTCAGACAAAACACAAATAACAATAGATAATAATCATTAGAAATGATGACATAGTAACATACAAAGCAGGTTGAAAAAGAGGAATGGAATTCTTTAGGGAAAAGAAAACCATTACTCCCAATCAACAAGGTATCAAAAAGGAAATAAGTTTCCTATACCCACGTGATCAGTGTAGGTACCAGAAACCCGTTCACTTTTTCCCTTTGTAAATAATAATAAAAACAATTAATTTTCTGCCCTAATTAAATCTTTAATATGGAATGTTCCAATAGGCTTTCCCTTCATATCTGCCAGTTTGTAAACGACGGCCGAGACCTTATCAATAATTTTGCTTCTTAAAAATTTTGGAGCAAGTTTAGCAGAGAAATGCTTAGAAGCATCGGACAACACGAAAGAGCGTCTCCAAACAATATCACCAACTTTGAATTCCACATTCCTTCTACGAAGGTCATAGTGAACTTTATTCTGTTCGTAAGATTGACGTAAACACGTCCTAACTTGGCAGAAAATGTCATTAAGCTCAGAAACATCTTGAGCCCATGTGTCACGTTTCGAGAATGTTAAATCTTCCGAAGAAAAGTCAGGTGATTTGTAATCTTTGCCTGAAATAATGGCTTCCCTGCCGAAATTTAAAAAGAAAGGGGTGTAACCTGTTACCTCATGTACAGCAGTGTTGATAGCAAGCTCTATTTCAGGTAAATGATTTGCCCAAGTTCGATGATCCGTTCCCACGTACGAACTTAAGGCTGTAACTAAAACTCAGTTAATTCTCTCTACAGGATTATTCTGTGGATGATATCTACAGTTAAAAAACATGTGACGTACATGATATCTGTCAACTAAATGTTTCAATTCTTTCGAAATGTATTGGGGACCATTGTCTGCGATGATGCAATCCGGAACGCCAAATTTTAGGAAAATTTCATCCTCTATAATAGCAGAGACATTTTTCCCATTCGCACTTCTCAGCGGAAAAATTTTTGTAAATTTAGTGAAGAAATCAGCGACAACTAATAGATATTTATAACCTTTCTTGTAGGAGCTGGGAAGAGGTCCCAATAAATCTGTCGAGATAACCTGCCAAGGACGCTGGACCAACTTAGGATCTCCCATAAGACCGGGTGCAGCCTGATTTGAACTTTTCTGTCCTAAACAAGTGTGACATTTAGATACAAATTTCCTTACGTCTGAGGACATTCTAGGCCAGTAAAATTTCAAACAAATCCTATTCAGAGTTTTCATAATCCCAAAATGGGCAGATGTAGGAGGTACGTGATGTAACGCAATCAACTCTTGTCTTTGATCCTTAGGAACAACTTCCTTCCAATCATTAGGCTTATGCAGGGCTTCCATACTCTGCACATGCTTATATAAAACTCCCTCTACAAGTTTCCACTTAGAGAATAACTCAGGTTTAGCTAAAACGTCACGACACATTTTATTGTACCACCGATCAGTACTAATAATGGGAGATTGAACAATAGATGAAATAACTAAAGGATCGCGAGATAAAGCATCTGGCACAACATTTTCCTTCCCTTTCCTGTGTTCAATAATAAAGTTAAATTGCTGCAATCTGACAGCCCACCGAGCTAATCTTCCAGAAGGTGATTTTAAGTTTACTAGCCACTTCAGACTATAATGATCCGTAATTACTTTTACAGGGATGGGTGACCCTTCAATGTAACCCCTGAATTTCTCCAAAGCAAAAATTAACGCATTAAGTTCTTTCTCAGTAGTAGAGTGGTTCCTTTCCTGAGCCGATAACGATCTACTAATGGAGGAAATAGGGTGTTCCCTGTTTTGTTCATCTAATTGAGAGAGTACTGCGCCTAAACCTTCGTTTGATGCATCACAAGAAATTGTAAACGGCTTATTAAAATCTGGGCATGCTAAAACCGGAGCCGCGACAAGAGTTTCCTTTAATTTAGAGAACGCCGCCTGCGCTTGATTATTCCAAGAAATTTTTTTACCAATGAACTCTTTTTTGGTTAAGTTGTGTAACGGAGCAGCAATAATAGAAAAATTTAAAATAAAACGCTTGTACCATGATATAATACCAATGAAACGTCTCAGACTCTTTTGTGAGGTAGGTACCGGAAAATCAACCACAGCCTTTACTTTGTCTGGGTCAGTTCTCAGACCATTACTATCTATGACATAACCGAGATATTTAAGCGATTCTCTACAGAATACTGACTTGTCAATGTTAATCGTGAGACCCGCCTCGAACAGTTTACGTTTTACAAGTTTAAGTAATGCTAAATGCTCTTCAAAAGTACTGGAAATTACAATAATATCGTCTAAATAAAAGAAAACTTTACCATCAAATTCTGGGCCAAAGATTTTACTCATGAGCCGCATCATTCTCGAACTGGCTCCATGAAGACCGAAAGGCATAGAAGTAAATTGAAAAAGACCCCTTTTAGGAATAGTAAAAGCCGTTTTTTCCCTTGAACTACGTTCTAGTGGAATTTGATAAAATGCATCTTTTAGATCAATAGTGGACAGAAAACGAGCTCCCCCCAAGCTGTCTAAAATATTTGAAATGTATGGTAACGGAAAAGCGTCCCTCTTAGAGATCGAATTAATTCGTCTGGAATCCAAGCAAAGGCGGTAAGTGCCATTTTTCTTTGGTACAAGTAAGACGGGACTGTTCCAAGCACTACTGCTCGGTTCAACGACGCCCATCTCCAACATTCTATCAAGTTCCTTGTGTACAACCGGGAGCAGGTGAGGTGAAATCGGATAGTAACGCTGTTTTACAGGTATACTATTACCAGTGTCTATGACATGTTCCTCTAAATGTGTACGACCAAGTTTGTCCCCAGAAATTGAAATATAATCTTTAACTACATTATCAAGTAAATTTTGTTGATATTTGGATAAGTGATGTTTGTCCACAATACCTCTGACTTCAGAAGTAACCCGAGGAGCAGATTTTACTACCTTCGTATTCATAAACTTAGAAATATCCGGACAAATGTTAAAAGATTTCCAAAAATCAATACCGAGAATAACATCCGTCTTTATATCTGGCATGAAAACAAAAATAAACTCTTTTACAACATTATTACATGTTATAGGAAGCGAGATTTTCAAGTTACAGCAAACGGAATGACCCGTCGCAGAGGTTAAAGAAAATGAATTATTGAGCTTAGCCAACCTGGCACCAAGTTTTAAAAGTTTTAAATGAAAATTATTACCGAGAATAGAAACATGTGAGCCTGAGTCCAACAGGCCAGAAAAAACAGTTCCGAGTGTAGAAAAGGATACGAAAGGACGGCCGTCCCTGTCAGCCTTCCCTCCGCAACCTGATGCTCCTAAATTTCTGTAAAAATTCCTGACTACCAAAAGCCATTCTTGCCACGCCGGATCGAGAGCAGTGATACTGGTGGAGACGTCTTCCGCCAGCGGCACAGCTAACGTCCGGCTCTCGCGTTTTTTGACCTAACGCAAGTGCAGTCAGGAGTCTTAACGCCTGGACATCCACAGCGGAAGCAATGAATCTCCTCCCTGGAATTCACGTTATAACGTTTGAAAGACATATTTTTATGAGAAGAATTCACATGCCTGAAAGAATTAGGTTTAGAAGGAGCATTTGTATTTGGTGGCGCCTTTACGCTGGCAGTTGAAGGGGTTTGAGGGGACTTTGAACCTTTCCTCTGGTCAGAACGACTGTCTGCCAATTCAATTAGTTTGCCCAAACTTTTTAGGGTAGTTATGTCCGGAATGGAGTTTAATGCAAGTTTCTGAATATATCTGGGAAGCATATTGCACTGGAGAATTTCCAAAATTTCTACATCAGGCAATTTCTTGTTTAATCTTTTATTTAGGATGAGAACATTAGTGATAAAGGTACCAAGTGAATCATTAGGTGCTTGCATAGTTGACCTCAACTGTGCAAGGAGTCTACGGTCATAATCGAGAATTTCATATTCCTCCTTGAGGCCTACCACAAGGTCATCCCAGGATTCGAAAAGGGAGCGATTGACCCTCAGCCAATCAAGGGCAATCCCATCAAAAAGTTCAAACGCGCCTAAAAAAAGATTGTGCTTACTTACAGAGCGAGACAGGGCGAGTTCTTCAACACGTTCAAGAAACTTCCTAATGCAAGTAGTGCCATCGTACTTGATATTCCATAAATGCAGTGGAACCAACGGAGATGTGGGAACAATAATGTCTGCAACCTTGACGGAAGACATGGCGGATTCTTTTATTTGACTCCTTGTATCAGGCATTGTGACTAGATGTACCTAAAGATTAATTGGAAAAAAAAAAGAACAACAAGGCAACATTAATCACGTCCGAAGACGGCAATAATAAAAAGTAAAATTCCCAAAAGAGGAAAAATTGGTGTAAAATTATTTGTACCTATACATCTAATGGACAAAAGTTCAGAAATGGACATACACCAATACTACAATTTCAGATGTGGGAATCTGGAACAACTTACAACAATAAAAAAAAAAAAAACGAGATACCCACCAATCTCGCAGAGTACCAACGGACAATAAATAATTTTAAAAGGTTAAAAGTAATAATAAAAATTTTTAAATTGTCTTCAATTTCTAAAAGAAACTCGGCTAGGGGACGACGCAATCCAGGAAGACACACTCCAAACGACATTAAAAACACGAAAAACAGGCCAAATACTATGTCACACAAGAAAAAAAAAAAAAACCATCCAAAATGCTAACCTAATTAAAATGTTAAAAATATCCGAGAAAAAACCACGTTGGTGCGCCATTATAACCAGATTTCAAGGTTAAGGGCACATTGCGCGCCATTATGACGGGATATAATCCCACAATAGGAAACATGATGATAAAATGTAGTAATAAAAGAGTTATGAATTACAACGTATTTTTATTTCTACAGCGTACAAAACCAGAGCAAACTAGAGATCTCTAAATATTCATGATTGAATTTAATCCTAGGGCGTGTGCGTCGGACCGAAGGCCTTCCGCATCGGACTTTTTAATAATAGGTAGCAATGTTAAATGGTGTGACTAGAAAAGTGAATTAAGAATAAGTAACATGAAACGTGTGTGTGTGACAAAAGTATTCTGACCTGTTATAAAGAGTAGAGGGCGCCAAACATCATTTTACATGACGTTAAATTTAGATGAGAAAGCAATGACCAGCAAGACGATTATAATATGTTGCGTCATTCTTCCCCAAAAGATCGATGTCTTGAATGTTCGTCCAATGTCGTTTGTAGCGTTCGCTGTGTCTTCCGGGATTGCGTCTACAGCCGGCGGGAGCCGTCTTGGTACTGGCCGCTCGGGCCCGCTCGAGTTGCCGTCTCACCTCTTCTTGCCAGAATTCAGTGTTTCCATACTCCGAATAATCTTGAAATGTAGCGGGTAGTAAAGAACTCCTACAATACCTACTGTTTATATATTACTTTCCGGTGATAAAATTATATACTCATCTAATTTATAAACCAATGTACACAAAACAGTCCTTCATGTATTTCTACAGTTATAGTTTGAAAATTTATCACAATAAAGATATTATTATTATTATAACGGCAGTTGCTCCAAATCAAACTGAGCGACTGTTGAGTTTTATTATAAGCTAGGACATGCTTAAATGCACATTTTGTGATGACCAACGCGACCTACAACAAACAAGTTCGTGAAATCGTTAGCCAATAATATTAGAATTTGCTAATACTAATAACTGATTCAAGTTGTACCGTCAATTTGACGTAAAGATTGATAAAAATTTGCACAATTATGCAATTTGCATTAATGACATTTTCAAAATACTGACGAATGACGAATCCAATAAACAAAATACCGCTGGACAAAAAAGCTGGTCATCTGATGAAGCCCCTTTGATTTTTATATCCTTATTTATATTTATGCAAAAAATCGCCATTTCCTTCCCTCCCTCTACATTCAACCGACCAATATACCCTACTAGGGGAGGCCACAGTCTCATTAGATTAGCTCAGGTTGTGAGCAGTTGGGTCTCTTGTGCGGTCTTCATATTAAAAATAAAAATGTATCATCAGTACAGGTATCAATATAAAAATGATTAAGCATCGGATTTTACATTTCATCCATAACTCGTTTCCGAATTATTTGTGCAACTTTTGTTGTTTAATTAACTTACAAACATTTATTATGTAAACTTTGGGTACTATGCATGTTTAATGCATTAAAATTATATAAAATTTCTCAATAATACACAAATTTCAATGTTTCATAAATTTAATATTGCAGTTATTATGTGTGTGATTTTAAAAGTTAACCAATTGAACACATCCTTGTTCGTAAGAAATTAATTGCTATTCCTTTTTACTAAAATTTTTATAAATTTAATTTTAGGTATTGAAAATTATTTTGATCAAAATCGATTTGGGTTTTATCAAAACTTTATATGATTTGTATTCCATACATTATATTATAGTTCTATATTATTTTCTTTTATTTATCAAAAGTAGGAACTGTCGGCAGCTGTCTTATTAATGATTATTTTCTTCGATTTGTCATTGTCTATGGAAATTAGTGTCATTTGTCTGTGTATTAGGTGACGCCAATGTTACTGTCGTTATACCATTCTTCCTCCGCTATTCTAAAGTAATATTGTATTAACTAAAAAAAAAGTGTTTTATCATACAGTGTGGTATTGTTTCAGTGACCATCACATTTATATCTCGAAGTTATTCTAATTATTGCACTTCTACTTTTCTTGTAGGTAGGTTGGTTCATTGTAGACTTACGGCCGCTGTCACAAATGCCAATTACGCGATTGGTTAGATTGTTAAATCTTTACCCTGAACAGAAAACTTATTCCAATTAGATAATTCCATTATATTGTCATATTTTGAAGTCTTGCTTTTACGCATTGTTAATAAAATAAATCACAACTTTTTTTCCTTTAAACCCTGAAATGCAGAAACTAATGATGCGTTTCTTATTTTTATACCAGATATCGTCATTTAGATTCAGTTATTTTGTGAATTTTTCATTGTATTAAGTTCTTTTACTTCCTTAACTGAGCGCTCTCTCTTCTATCATTTAATTAAAGCTGTATTTTATGTTTTAACTCTCCACTGTAACGTCTTATAACGTGTCTTTTGCCGGGCAAATATTTATTGCAATCATAATTCAAGTTTTAATCGATCAATTGATTGACTCTTACAAGCGCAATAAACGAGATATGAATGAGACAGTTCTATACATTTTAAAGTAGAGTAATAATGGAGGGCGACACAGTTTATACCTCCACCTTGATATTCGATATATTTGATGAACGAGGTCAAATAACCGCCTATGATATTTTTGTAGCGTGGTACAGATCGCACCTGAGGCGTCTATATTTCGTTGCAACTGAAGGTTTTATTTTAAGAATTAATGCAGTTCTACTTAATTTTTAGGTGGGGCCAATAACCATCTTAATATTAAACCGGAACGCTATCACAGAGGGCCATGGATCTTCCCAACCCAGAGAGTGTTACCATCAAGGTGGAACCAGGGTCCCAGGAAGAGAGTGGAGGTGAGATGCCGTATACAGATATAGATATCTACCTCCCGGATGTGAAGAAAGAATGCTTGCAGTATGCGGCGAGAACTTTGACAGACAGTAAGTTGCAAAAGTAAACAATATTGAATTTAGATATTAGATGTTCGGTATTCTTTTCCGTTTTGTAATGTTTTACAGACAGGACATCATATTATTATGATTATTCATTTTGCCGTTATTTAAGGAGTTTAGTATTAACTTTCAAAATATATATTTATATACTCGGGGCGGCCACAAACAAACACCAACATTTCATAGACGATTCACTCATTTTTATTTCCGGCAGCGATATCATCCCAATAACAAAAGTCAAACTTCTCGGTGTCAATCTGGATTCGGACTTTTCGCTTCGGAGTCAAATTAAAGGACTATAAGCACCCTATTCCTTTTTCACCTAAGACAACTCATGTCATTCCGAAGAAACCTTCCTACATAGGCAACAAAACTACAAATCAACTCTTACGTAGTCTCACGTCTCGCTTAGTGTAACGGTATTTATGCCAGCTTTCCAAAATATCAAACCGACAAACTTCAATTCATATTTAATGAAGCAGCACCGCTCATAACCGGTATCTCTAAACATTCGCACACTTCGTAACCTTCACTGAATCAAGTGCCCTGTAAGAATGTAGTACAAATTTGCTCGATGGTGTTTAAATCCATCAATGAAATGGCCCCATCGTACATCTTAGGGCAGATTGTGATAAGCAATTACATTATTCGGAGCCTATATATCAATCGATCTGTCTCATACCAAGGAACGAATGGCATTTGGGAAGATAAATTCCAATCAAATCTTTGTTCTTTTGTACCGCCCAACATAAGAGTTGCCTTTCCTCTCTTGAACACGCTCATTAAAGAACATAATTATCTATTAATAAAATAAATACTATAGTTGATAATTGCATTTCCAATTACACGTGTTACACGTGTTACAATTATGTCATCTGAGTGCAAACTGTAAATAAATTTATCTAATAGACGATAAACAGTGATAATCTGTAATGAACTCCCAGGTAAGTATGGCCCAGTATCTATATTTTATGCCTATACAGAATGTAAATAAATTGTAATATCATCACGTTCGTTGATCAAATGCATTGTACATTTAGTTTTGCATTAGTGATCGACGTACCGGTGGATGCAATCTTTTAGCCAAAAGTTGATAATAGATCGTCTAGTCTATGGTTAGTAATAGGATAGAATCTATCCTACTACTATCCGACAGATCTTTGTAGAAATATATTATATATTTGTACACCGCACTTGTGATGCTCCTTTACGGTCGGTAGTGATGATAGTTGTTTAAGTTGAAGAATGTTATTGCTGTCTGCCTCCCGCACCCGGTGAATGTTGGGCACTGGGTGTGCTGTTGTCTCTGCTCGCTTCTGGCGTTTGGCGGTTGCCTGAACAGGGCCGGCTGATCTTGAAGAGGTAAACACCTGAAGATTTGGAGCGGAAACTAGGTAAGGCGAGGCAGGTGATGAGCAGAAGTCACTTATAGAGAGGTAGTAAAAACACTTGTTTGTTTGTAAAGATGAACTGATTTATTGTAAATTATGTCGCTGCTTTTATCCAATTCGGCCGACGGTCATGCGACATGAGGCTGCCTACTGGAAAAGGCTGCATATTCATTTTCGCGGTGGGCTTGCTGAAGGCGGACGCTTAAATTTGAGACTTGCAAGCTCGCGTGTATTACATTTAAATGGTTTGATGACACAATCGTTAATAAAATTTGTATCTTGACAACTAGATTCTTAGTTTGTCAAGATGCGACACAAAATAAGAAATGTTTGTATATTAAATTTGATCTTGAAGCGATCAAATGTGTAAAAATGTTTAGGACAATATTTTTCCGAGGTTCCTAGTAACATAGCGCTCAGAAAGAGGAAAGAATCACTATACTTTGAAGTTCCTGAATTTATGTAGAGGCGAATATGTAAAATTAATGATAAAAAATGGTCATTGAATTCGTTAAAATATCATTTTTAAATATCTCCCCACTATCGTAAATATACATCATAGAATATCGTAAATGGTTTTTTTTATTATCTATTTGACTTTTATTTTACAAGTTTAAACAGGTATTATCAACATATTTTTTAAGTTTTAATTAGTTATCAAAAATTTGTGTACACAAAACTAAATATCGTTCCGCTCGTCCGGGATACGCGCGCGATGCTGTATGGATGCTTCTCGGAGTCTAAAATTTCTGGCCATTTTTGCCAAAACGGGCTATAAAATGAGCAGTGGCGGGTAGAAGAGAATTTGCCAGAGGCGTGGAGATGCCACATTTAATAAAAGTTAAGATATTTTTAGAAATGGAAAAATATGGCCAACAACGTCCGTTGCAAGTATTATTACACATTCAAAACGGGTTGTTTCAGAACCTTCACAGAACTTGAAAATCAACTTTGGAATTTGGCGAATTGGTGGAATTCTAAGAAACCATCTGTCTCAAATAATTATTCCATTTCCAATAAACAACCAAACTCCGTTCTGAAGAGGCTCAAGTATAAATGTTGATTCATTCTTGAAGTATCCATGGGTCACTTTTTTTATTTTTTTATAGTGAATACCTCACAAGAGTCCCAACTGCTCCCGTCTGGAGCCAGTGAGACTATGGCATCCCCAATTGGGGGATGTTGTGAGGCTGAAGGTAAGTGGGGAAAGGAAAGAGGAAGGTGGGGAAGTACCTGGCTATTCACTGGAGCGGACTTCTGAGATATTTCTTAATAATCTTACACTTAAATAACCCTGATTCCCCGATCTACAATGTTCTCCAATTAAATCCATAATTGTTAATATTTTATCATTGTCGAAGAAAATATTACCATTAAATCTTAAAGATATCGAATTATTGATACCTACTCATTTAAAGTCATTTTGGTCGACCTCGTATTTCAAATTCAGATATATATAGAATACGCTGTGCTTCTTGGCATCACCATGTTTTTATTATTACATTTTTCAGGTAGTAATAATGTAGAGACGGTTACCAGCAAGGCACAACCAGTATCCTGTGAAGAAGCTAAAGGGGGAATTCTTTATACGGATATTGACATAGACTTCCCTGATGTTAAAAAAAGACTGCCTAGAGCGCATTGAAAGGATTACAAAGACAACGGGTAAAACCGATTTCTTTTTGGTTAAATTTAACGATTCGAGTTCTCTTTTACTATGTAACTGTACGTAATACTCTAAATTTATCTTTATCCGTTATCTTTTTCAGACGCGTACCTGCTTAGACATTTTGACGAGAAAAACAACTCTCGTTCTTATAGTAAATATTCCTTCTCTCGTACGCCAAATTCGGAATTGCACTTTCGCGCCCATATTGCAGAAAAACCTTTTTCGTGTGCCGACTATAACTATTCATGTTCAACTAAGTTAAATCTAAAAATGCATATGTTTACCCACAGTGGTGAGAAACCCTTTTCATGTCCCGACTGTAAGTATTCATGCCAACCGAAGGGAGATCCAAAAAGTCACTTGTCTACCCACGAACTCGAGATGAATTCGAAAAAAAATATTTATCTTTCATACTCCTACTATCATCTTTAATCACCCCCCAAAGTCGCAACCATTCGGGACCTAGGCGTAATATTTGATAAAAAACTAACTTTCACACCTCATATCGACAGCATTATTTCTAGATCCCTGAAAATGCTAGGATTTATCAAACGAAATAGTAAAAATTTTCAGAATCCCAAATCAAAAATAACGCTGTACAATTCCTTAACCCGCAACGTGTTGGAGTACGCAAGTTCTATATGGAGTCCAACCTACAAAGTTCATATTCAGCGAATAGAGCGGGTTCAAAAACATTTTATGTACCACCTAGCGTATTGTGATAAGCGAGCTCGATCACTTCCTCATTACACCGATAGACTAAATTTCTATAATGTACGCACCCTTGAACAGAGAAGACTAAATATTGATTTAAATTTTCTTTTCAAAATTGTTAATGCTCTAATAAACTGCCCTTTTTTACTCAATCAAATTATGTTCAACGTTCCTAAAATTGGTTGCCGACTTATACATTATATTCCGTTACATATTAAAAAAATATATAAAACTAAGCTGGGGTATGACTCACCTTTACCGAGAATGTGCCGTTATTTTAACGAGACATATAAAAGTCATTCCATTGATTTGTCAATGTCATCATTGGCCACCTTCAAATCAAACGTAAACAAGACTTAAAGCTACCTATCGTGTTGATCTAAAAAATAATTACTGTTGCTGTTATGAAATGTATATGTAAGTGTATGTATGTGTGTATACATGTATGCATGTAGGTGCATACATGTACATTATTCTTTACTTACAGTGTTGTGTTCATCAATGTTGTGTTTGTCTGTAATTAGTGATAGTATCAACCAAGTTTAATTAATGTAATTATATTTCGAGAGCTCTGATATGAATCACTGTTGATAAACCTAAGAAGAAAAAAAAAAAAGTTACCGAACTTTACCCCCGGACACCCTGTATAAGCAGTTTTTTTCACACAAATAATAAGACTAATAAGACTATCCTTAAGCAGCAGTCTAGAACGTATTTAGTTATTTCTTGTGCACTGAACTAAAAATAATTTTTTAGGCTTATATTTTAAAAACACTATGTATAGATAGATTTTGGTCAAAATTAACAAATTTACTGAAAAGAAAGAAAATAAAGGCCAGTTTTTTTTTTTAAATTATATTGCTGATAAAATTAAAATATAACTGCAATAGCAACTTCGTTAGTTTTTAGGATATATTTAATATGTTATTAAAATCCCACTAAAAAAATCTTATAATAGTCTTTACCTTACCTTCGAGTACATAGCATTCCCTTTTTAAGTTTTAAACACATATTGATGATTCTATGCAAATTCGAACATACTTTCTTTACGTATTATCATACTTTGATTTATTTACCATTTCAGCTCTTGTTATTTTAATTCTTACGAGAAAATTATTATCTTGTTTTCTCTTTTTCACACAAAAATAAATATTTTTTGTATTTACGTTCAGATAAACAAATTTTATTTGAAATTTTAGGTTTTGCATAATTTACAATATCATGTGTTATTATTTGGATTCGATGTTAATTATAGTATAAGTATTGATTATGATGTTTTGCAAAATCTTCACATATTTGAAGCATTTTCGTTAGTTCGCTATGTGACGGTGCTAGAAGAACCATATAATCTGCGTAATTTATACTGTTTACACATACCCTTTTAACCCTTTACTATGCCTTAATTAGAAGTAAACTTGAATATGGAAGCACTATTTGGAATCCACATTATTGCAAGTATGAAAAAATTATTAGTTTAAAAAAATGCTTACACTTTCAAATGTGGACTACATGAACATCTTAGATCATACGACGCACGTCGTGAATACTTTAAGATTAATACACTGAAAATAAGAAGGCAATTGACTAAACTAATGTTTGCTCAAAATTATCCACGGCTATCTTGATTCCTCATTATGTCTTAACAATATTGAAATAAATGTCCCCAATTCCTATTGTTAAGACACCATAGCATTTTTCACCTGAAAATTTTAATAAATAATATCGCCTATTTTAGCCCTCTGACCCAAATGAGTCGACTGTATAATAAGATTGAGTGTGCTGAAGTAGATATTTTCGTCGATAATCTATTCAAATTCAAATATATACCCACCTCAGGACAGAAATCTTCTAGTGAGGCGGGTTACTTTAATGTTTTTAATTTTGATTAGGTTATTGCAATAAACGCCTGGGTTGCCGGCAATAAAAAACAAAATTATGAATTCCATAAATACGCGCGGCAAAAACACAGGCATTACAATGAGAATTGAAGTAGAAAATATCTCGCAACCACTTTCACTAATTATACGAGACCGCTCCGCTAAGTACTTGAGAAAACTAAATACAACGTGGCTTCATAAACAAGCCGACATAAAAATACGGTTCAACATCAACTTAAATGAGTAATTTCAGTGACCGTAGCCACACAAAGTGTAGAAAAGTAAAATACACTGTGGTGAAGTTGGCGTGGGTCGAAGCAGTTGACTCTACTTCCATCTAAATAGCAGATACTCTCGGCATCACTCTAGTAAAAGATAACTGTAGCGGTAGCAACTTAAAGGTTTTGGAACGTAGATACATGCAACCCGCATCGCATTAGAACCTACTAGTAAAAGATCGAATGTACGCTGCACAGGCTGCGCCTTAGTGGGTTCCCTTTCCTATTATTATAAAACTTGTAATGTCAAATATATAAATTTGGAAAAAATAAAGGAAATAAAAAAAAAACAAAAAAAACAACCTACTTGCAAAAGTCTTACAAGTGGGTACCATACGAGCCCCCGTCGCTAAATCAACTGGGCGGCCGCTTCAGCCGGCCCATTCTTACCTCACAGCGCCACCATGGGCCACGGACCTACTACGCCCGGCGTCGCACGACCTTTAAGAAGAGGCTACAAATTATTATCGACTCCGCGGGATTACAGCAGCGCCTCGGCCTTGTGATATCTTCGCTGGTCTGCGCCTTTGCCCTGCGATATCTTTGCCGTCCGGCATCTCTCGCATCGCGAGCTCATCAGCACTCGCATCATCTGCCGATCAGGTCAATCGTACCTTTGTCACTCTTCCATCACCCTAGAGTACCAAGAAGACTCAACGTCTTTCATAGTGCTGAACACCATCTACAATTCCGGTCTCCACCAACGCGGTGTCGATCTTCAGCCCGGGAAATTCGCCATTGATCAAGTCGACTAACTGCGTGAGCATCGACAAACGCTGTGACCTCACAAAATCTTTCATTCCCCAAAAAACTTCAGAATCGAAAAGTTGCTTTGAATGGCTTAAGCGGTGTTTCTAGTATTTTTAAAATTTGTTTATTTTTATCTATTTTACAATTTGAACCTTCTTAACTGCTTTTGCAGTTTGTCAGCAGGTACATACAGACAACACTTCATAAAATAACAAGGTTAAGTTAATATAACAAAAAATATAAATGTATAACTAAAAATAAAAAAAAAATATTAAATAAAAATATAGTTGCAGTATAAGCTTTATCAGACAAGTACAATTGAAACAGTCACATCGAAAAAATATCCATAATTAGCATTCATAGGTAGGTACAATTTACTACATATTTTTAATTTGCATTGTGAATTCCAATTAACTATACAAGGGCCTCAGTAGGGCATCAGTACATATAGTATCTGTGTCCAATTGCCATTTTCTTAGATTATATTTGACTTTAGTGGTACATAAGGTATTATTTTTGATTGACGTTGCTAGATTATTAGATATCTTGGGCACAATGTAGCTTAGAGTTCTTTCTCCGTATTTATGGGTACATTTCTGAACCACTAATCCATCATTTTGAGTGAATCTTGTGTTATGTTTATGGTAGACTCTTTCCTTATACACGGAATCTTCGCCCGAAGGCGCCCAAATCTACAGTCTTGCGCGGAATCCCGTCCAGTACAGATATTATACAACAATAATCCTGTAACAGGTAAAACATTCAAAGACTTGTACATTATTTTGATGTTACTTCTGTGTGCATTTGTGTATTTATGGATTAATAATTTCATAATGGAGTTTTGTAACGTTTGTATATAGCTTATATTTGTTTTACATGAATGTCCCCAAGACGTAATTCCATATCGGATAGTGAATTCGGCTAGAGATGAGTACATTGATTTTAAGGTACTTATTAGGTAAACATAGTAATGTGTACATCCCATTTCATGTAGCAGTCAATTGTTACACCCAGATATACATATTTTTCGACAAATTCAATGGTTCCACAGCAACAGGGCTATGCATAATTTTTTAAATAATAATATAAATAATTATAGAACATTTGTTTATTATTTCAGTAAAAGTTGAAGAAAAAGAAAATAAGCTCGTTGATGTTTATTGATTACAATGATTAAACGTAAGACGTAAAAGGGTGGTCTAATAATATAATTAACTAATTGGAGGAAGTTAAAGATTTCCGCTCAAAGTAGAGATAAAATAAACTCACTAATCTTGTGGTTGACATTTGTGACGGCGGTAGTAAATCTACAATGAACAACCCCATGTAATATCATTTGTCGCGTTTTTACATGGTTGGTGTTGGGAAGCTCAATATAATATGTCGCGAAGGTTGTAAAATGTGATATATTTTATAATATACCAATCAAGGGGATTAAATCTTACTTAATAAATCTAACACAAACCTACTTACGCACAAGGCGAAGCGCGGTAGTCAATTCCAATTTGTTGAAGAAATGTCATGAGAAATTTAGAAGTGGGAGAATTTGAATGACTTCGACAATCGAATTCGAATTGTAATTGAAATGACCAAAAATATAACACAAATATTGTAAAGTTAATGCACTAATACTTTAGAAAACTGAGCAAGAAGGTTTTGCGTGCTACGCAAGAAGTGACGAAAATCAACAAAGCGCTGTCCTTATTCTTGTATGTTCAATAGACCTTTTTTTGCAAAACTGAGTTATGAATGCCAATATGTGCATTAACCTATTGCGCATTAATGAAGCTCAAAAAAGACTTTTTGGTTTTTAAGTGACATTTTCAGCATTTTTCGAGTGCCAATATCCACTCACGGAACAATGTTTTAGTTCTTATTTGTTGTAAACTCCCGGATATTGAACATTCAAACACTCAACGTTATGAATATAATATTAGGTTCATAGACATTTCTTCAACATCCCGCCAAACGTGAGGTCTTGAATGTTCAATCTCCACTTTCAACCAATCAGGAGTCGGCTAGTTGAAATGAGCGGCCTTGTTGATTATTGGTTGTATTCTAACAACTTAATTGCTCCACTAAAAATATGTTTCATTGCGAATATATACTGTTATTGAACTGAAAAATGACTTCACCAACTACAGAATCAATAAACCTTAGACCAGTAGCTCAAATAGGAAAGTAAGTCTTAAAATTACGTCATTTATAGGCTTTTTCACCATGTTTTACATGTATTTCTTGAATTTGCTAGGAAAATATACAGGTGCTTCATTTATTATGTATTTATTCAATTATTTATGTACACCCTAAGGGCTTTTACCTAAAATGAGTCTTCATAAATTATATTAGTTCATTAAAATTTATTTCTATTCAAGAAATACAACAAAAGAGCCAAGACCTGGAAATGTGCAAGAAGTCAACTGCTCTCATAGTCTGATTGAAAGACATCTACGACACATTTTTAGTCCGTTATTACTGCTGAGATCGATGATAGATGAAAACGAAGTCCAAATCTTTTGACTCTTTAACCCTACCACTCTGGGAATGTAATTATTCCTACCACGGGGTACTGAAGTACCCCGCGCAAAAAAAAAAGAATAAAATAAAAGTCAAATATGATTTAAGATTTTCACGGCCAAAAGTATTTTTGTTATTTGTTTTTGGGGTGTTATGCCGTGTTGCGCTAACTCCTTCTTTAGCCAACGGATGTGTACCAGTACACATCCAAATAAAAAGACACATCACATCCCGGAAAGCAGATAGAGTATTCCAAAGAGCGGAGGCTGCACTATTAAGGGAGAGGATCCACAATGTGCGAGGCGAGCTGGATGGAGTATCTCGGGACCTTTTCGCTCTACATCTGCACCTAAGTGCAACCCTTACCAAAGAAGACTGGAGAAAAGTTGACAACATGACTTACCAACAAGAAGTAAGATCTAAGCAGTCAACAGATGCGAGACAGAAACAAAAGTTTGAAAGGCTCAACCGAGACAAAAAAGGTGATCGAAAACAACTCGATCAAAAAGTTGTCATCAACATTTCGACCCTTGCGTTGAGCCCAGACGCAACTTCTGTGCTGGCAAAGGGGATGAATTTTGCAGTGGCCCCCAAAAAGATACCTGTGGAATCCATCGTATGTGGTGTAGAGACTGCACTACATACAATGATGAAAGTACACAAAATGTCAGAGGTGCAAGCAGAGGACATCCGGCAAGAGACTTGCCGTATTTTGAAAAGGGCTGAAATACCCCGCCCCAATATCACGAAAGGGGAGTTTGCGGCCCTAAAAGAATTACGCGCCAATGAGGAAATCTTGGTTCTGCCAGCCGATAAAGGAAATGCCACTCTCGTGATTAATACGGCAGACTACACAAAGAAGATGGAAGACCTCTTGTGCGATTCAGGCACCTATAAGAAGATTAAAAACAACCCCACCAACAAGATTGACATAAAGACAAGGGAACTAGTGAAAGCTTCTAGCATCAGGAAAGAGGATTGGTCTAAGCTTTTTGTAAAAGCCTCTAGAACTCCTGCCCTGTACGGTCTCCCAAAAATACATAAAAAGGAAATCCCAATGAGACCTATTGTCAGCGCTATTGGTGCTCCTACATACAAATTTTCCCAATACCTCTCGAGATTACTGCAGATGCAAACTGGAAAAACCGAATCGTGGATTAAGGATTCAACAGATCTGATTAGTAAGCTCAAGAAAGTTAAGACTGAGGAAGGAGATATTCTGGTCAGCTTTGACGTCGTGTCACTTTTCACAAATGTGCCTCTAGAAGACTCCATGACAATGCTCAGGGAGATATATGAGGAAGACATTTGCAAACTTTTTGAACACTGCCTCAAAACGGGATACTTTGCATTTCAGGGTGAACTATTTGAGCAATTGGAGGGAGTTGCGATGGGCAGTCCGTTATCGCCAGTACTAGCCAACTTTTTTATGGAGAAGTTTGAAGAAGTGGCACTCGACACAGCTTCGGCTGTCCCTAAAGTATGGTGGCGCTACGTCGACGATGTCTTCGCCATTTGGCCTCATGGAACGGAGAAACTAAACGAATTCCTGGACCATCTTAATTCTCTCCACAGCAAAATTAAGTTCACAATGGAACTGGAAAACGAAGATAAAATCCTACCTTTTCTAGATGTGGAGGTGATGCGTAAACACGATGGTAGCCTAGGGCACACTGTTTATAGGAAACCGACCCATACGAATCGGTACTTACACGCTGATTCGCACCACCACCCAGCGCAGAAGAGAGGACTTATTCATACATTGGTGACCCGAGCGACCAGAATATGTGAAGAAAATAAAATCGGAGCGGAACTTACGAAGCTGACCGATGCACTGGAGCGTAACGGTTACCCAGCAAGTCAGACAAGGCAAGTCATAAGAGCTAAATCTGCACCAAACGAAGACAGAATTGAACAAGAGTCGAAAGGCTGTGCCTTCCTGCCTTATGTGCACAATGTGACAGACAGAATTGCCAGGCTATTGAGAAAGGAAAATATCAAGACTGTCTTCGGAACAACAACAAAGATACAGGACTTACTGAGGTCTGCAAAGACTAAGTTTCCTCTGGAAACAGATGGAGTGTATAAACTCAGCTGTTCCGGATGTGACAAGGTCTATGTAGGCCAGACAGAGCGGACTATCTCCAAAAGGATTTCAGAACACTTCAGAGCTTGTAAACTCGGCCACCCTGACAAATCGGCAATTGCCGAGCATTTGATTGACACCGGGCATTACTTTGGATTTGTTCCTGAAATCCTGGGGAGACCCAAAACTTATAGAGCAAGGCTGATTACGGAAGCCATTGAAATTCATAAAAAATCCCGTAAACATTAATAGAGACGATGGAGCTAAGCTCAATAGTTCTTGGTATCCGGTAATTGACGGATACACCAGAGCTAAACGAAGAAAACCACTTTAAATATATAATGATACGTTAATGTTAGCTCAGAGGGTTGGAGCTGGCAACACGGTATCACAACCTCATACATAAGCTCACATTTTAACACAACCTCAAATAACACATCTGCCCTGATGACGGACACTGCAATGCTGTCCGAAACGTTGGCTAAAGAAGGAGTTAACACGGCATAACACCCCAAAAACAAATAACAAAAATAAAAGTCTTTGATATTTTTTTCAAAATTATTTTACTATGGCAAAGTAATAAGAAAAGACAATAAAATTTACTAATACAAAACTAATAGACATTTTTGTCGTTACATGAAGGACAGGTTTTGTATTGATGGTCAACACAAATATGGCGGCGACAAGGATTACAGTCAGATCGAGATTTTTTGTCCTTTGTGCGCGGACAAAAGCAGCAGCGACCAGGTTTGGGATAATCAGGGACCGGCCTATGATCTTCACTATGAATATTCAAGACTGCACGTATAGTTTCTCTAATATCCCGGGGTAAACTTGGCTATTGTAATTTTGCTCTCATATTAGGCTTTATGAGTGCCATTGACAAACTCTTAAGAAATTTACGCCGCTTGGTTATTTTCTATTCATCAATGTTAGTTGACAGCTTGAAAAAGACCCAAAATTTGACACCAACGGCATTAAGGAACCCGTAGAAGAGACACATGGGCCACCTTTTGATCTTCCTGGAAGTCGAGTACTTCTTACAAAGTTTGTCGAACACATCCTCCCCGCATTTGGTTTTACTATAGAAATGTATTTTTTCTGGAAGGTACACTTCATTATTCTTGTCAAGGCTGTCATGCATGGTGGACAGCATGATTGCAACTTTCTTCTTAGCTGACTTCAGAGGACAATACGACAAAAGTGTGAGAGATCCGTCGTAGGCAAACATTGATATGCATCTCTCTCGATTTTTAGTGTCTAAGAAAACAGGTGGAATTTCTCGTTTATTCTTCTTTTCAGTTCCAACTAATGCTATACCTTTTTCCAGTAACTTCTTGGCTGTGGGTATAGACGTGAACCAATTGTCACATGCCAGGTTTCTGTTAAGACGTTACCAGGTGGATGCAACAAAATATTACGGCGAGGCATTCTTGAGCGAGAAGGCTTAACACTAGTCCACTTATGTCGATTATTATGACCTTTTCCGCACAGAACTAATGGAGAATCTAGCACACCAGCCCCGACATTGTCAGGCACTAAATACTCTTCATCTCCTTCCACACTATCTTGATCACCGTCTTCGTGAGATGCGACTTTAAAATGGTCTCGGAAATCCTCGATAACACCGTCGGGCTCATCTTCTGAATCTTTTCATAGGTTTAGCTCTTCGTCGTCAGAAACCAACAAAGCAGCTGCAATTTCATCCCCCCTCCCCCCAAGACTTCGAGTCTGGGATGCCATATCTGAAAACAATACAACACCTCATTACGCTGCATACACTCGCATTACATTCATAACACATTATTAGTCCATGAATGTCTCGTTATTGGGCGCAGGCCCTCCCTATCAACACTGTACTCTTACCATCAAAAGTAAATCACAAAGTAAAGTAAATCATAAATAATGTGTAAACTTACCAGAGAGATGTTGAAAAACAACTTCAGTAATTCAAGTATAACTGGAAGGAAGAACTAACACTATTCCTACCACGGGGTACTGGGGTACTCCGGAACACCTGTGGACGCGACTGCACTTCCGGGCAGTCACGGCTTACTTACGCACCAATTATCGAGAGTAGATTAGCTAGAGCGATTTTTGTAACAGTGAAATATTGTTGATATTTTAAACACTAGTGGGGTACTCCAGTACCCCAGGTAGGGTTTAAGAGTTAATTTTGAACTCATTCAATTAAAAGTTTCCGATTTTTCGTTTTTTAGTCACATAAAAATAATAAATAAATTTTTATGTATGAAATAAAATAAAACCAACTAGGCACACGACTATACTACATACGTTATACTAGCGTAGACCCATAACCAAATTGCGGGATATTATAATTTTAGGATTTTAAGAGTTGAAAGTATTTAAAAAAATAATATTTTACTCACGATAATCAGCATAAATAATAAGCTCACGGCAAATAAGACCTCTTGAAAGAAATGTTTTTTTTACTAAAGTAAGTAAACTTTAAAAATAACATTTGTCAAATGAAGGCAACGAAACAATAAAAAACAAACCAACACACATTTCAAATAAAAAAATATTGATTGTTTAATAGTAATCAGTTCCAATTTTCAACTGAAAATTGAACTTGAATAATTTTACCCATCACTCAGGATTTTTTTTAATCACGCATGCACCGACAACCGATAGTAATATATTAGCGGTAGGTACCTTTGTACTTGTGCATTGTTTTCAAACTTACATAATATTTGGATAATTTATATAAACCAGTTTTTGTGAAAAATCAACTCAAAGATGCTGTTTGTATATTTTAAAGTAATAATTTAATTCAACTACTACCTAAGATAAAAGTAAATTGTTTGAATTCTGAAAATCATCCTGTACATACAATTTACCACAAATTGGCTAATTGAACAAAAAATACCTCAAACTTATGGGAGCCGAATTGTTCAATCTCCAAACGATATGTTCAATATCCAAAATAATCATTCATCATTTTCAAGCCATGTTCAATGTCCACCTTTAAAGTCATAATATGGTCATATTATGGCTTCAATCTAAGAAAAATGATCTTTAAACATTTCCTGTTACACATATGTATGAAACGGAATGACCAATCACGAGAATTTTTTAGAATTTGCCTGTACAAACCAAAAAAACGTCTCCTGTATAATTTGCTAAATGGTCTTTTGACCATACAAGCATTAAGGCAGCGAAAGTGAATTTTTCACAGTAAGATGAATAAAATAATTGATGTAAATAATCATAAGTCATTGTTGTTACGTAACATCTGTTCGATGGTGTGACTTAAAATGGCAACACTTGAATTAAATGTTTTCTTCGATTTTTTTCTTAATTGTGTAATTTCTATGGCTAAATCTTCGCGGGCTTGCTGTCACTTTTTTGTTGGTTATAATATTTTGTCTTTACTCGTTTCGTTGATTTAAACAACTTGAACTAAATCAGCCATCCTTCTCATAAGAAATCCTTCAACCACATTACAAAGTAAAAGTAAAATCGAATTACCAGATCCTTACGTAAAAGCATGGATTCCACCGCCATCAAATTAGAACCCGGCACAAGTGCTGAAGAGAGAGTTCCTGTGATACTTGCGGAAATGCATATGGATTATCGTTTTATCAAAAAAGAATGTTTGGGGGTGACGGTAGAGACAGACGAGTGAAAAAGGTGTGTGGTATAATACTGACTTTAGGGAGTAGTCAGTGTAGTTGTAGCGATGACTCCAGACCGATGCTCGATGCTGTTGGTGAAGATAATCTGAGTGGTTATGTTCATCACTGGTGGTGAAGATCATGGTCTTCCAGGTGCTACAGTGAGATGAAAGCCGGAGGTGCGCTGAATCTCGACAGCAGATGATAAGAGTGCTAAAGGGCTCATAAAGGGAGCGGCCCGCTCAGTTCGATGTAAATGCCGCGAGGCCTAGGCGCAGACCAGCGAATATGTCTCAAAGCCTATGTGCAGGCCGGCGAAGATGTCGCAAGATCTAGGCGCAAATGTGAGTTCTCACGGAGTCGGTGGTTTGTTTTATATTGACTCAATGACTGAGTTCTGAGAACCGACTGAACTGTAGCGCTGGGTGCCTTAATTTATATCACCCGCGTCTACTAGAGCCGGGAACATTCCAGCAGTCGTAAGTTGATAGGTGCCCCTTCGTTATTATTCCACAAAAAATCTCTATATTTCTAGGATTTACCGCGAATTATTTTAGTAATTTGCCGCTATTGATTTTAAGAAGTTTGGTTTTTTGACAAAATTCTTTCAAATCTGTAAAAAAATTTTGTTCCGCTGTTTTTTGATGTTTTATAATTCAGATTTTAATTTTCTTCTCGATATTTTCAATTTCCTGCCAAAGGACCCAACCCATTGCGTGATACTTCACAATAAATCTATACATTGTGGTTTATTTATGACATTGGCATTTCATTCTGGAATCTGTTTGGCTGTGGTGCTTGTTTAGTGGCAGTGCGTAGTGACTCCACAATTCTCGCATACAGATCGTCGATAAAATATTTATGAAGGTTATTTTTGCATCCTGACTTTTTCTTTCTTAAAAAAATTATGCTATTACTAAATAAGACGAGTTTTGTGCTCTCCACTTTATTGGGTCCAAAGCTTTCGGTTATACCTGTTGTTCATAAACAATTAGACACGGGCCAGTGATCTTTCCATTCACCGTCGTATTTTATCGAAATATTTCTGGTAATCTTTCGAATTGTAACCGTCCCTATACAGTTATCTAAGCAGCTCGTTGTGTATCATTTTTTACATGTGCATCGACTAAAATATCGACTAAATGTATGAAAAATGGTAAGGCTCTCGGTTTCGACAATATTGGTGCTGAATATTTAAAAGGAGATAATACCGTATAATTCTCGCGTGGTTGTGCAATCATTTAACCAATGTTTAAAGGAGGAATACACCCTTTAGATCGGAGAAGGGCTGTGATCATGCAATTATTCAAAGGTCACGTATAAAAAAACAGAAACTTTTCTGTGCCTTTGTAGATAAACAAAAAACATATGACCGAGTCGAAAGAAAAAGCTATGAATGGTTTTGCCGAAGTTTGGAGTGAATAAGAATCTGAATCAGGCAATTGTGTCTCTGTATGACGGAAGCGTTGCATGTGTTAGGGTGACCGGTGGTTTTACGGGGTGGTTTGGTAACACAAAAGATGTTAAACAAGGCTGTGTAATGTCACCGTGGTTATTCAATCTAAATATGGATAATTGCAAGAATCACTTCCATACTCTCGAAGGTATTAAAAAGGGTGGTTAACAACAAATTGCTCACATATCTCGAGAATAACAATATCCTAAGCGATCGGCAATATGGATTTCGTCGAAACCGATCGTGTGGCGATCTACTCGGATATGTAACGCATATTTGGGGGCGGTACATGGAACATTTTGGTGAAACCCAAACCGTTGGGTTGGATATCTCCAAAGCCTTTGACAGAGTCTGGCACCGGGCGCTTATCGGGAAGTTACCATCGTATGGGATCCACCCAACCCTGCATAGTTGGATTGCGGACTTTCTGAGGGGAAGAACAAATCAAACCGTGGTTGACGGCTCTTCTTCCTCACCGCACCAAATCAATGCGGGGGTGCCACAAGGATCTGTGCTGTCTCCGACGCTGTTTTTATTGCACATCAACGATCTCGTTGAATGTGCACCAATTCACTGCTACGCTGATGACAGCACCGTTCACGAGGGTTATCTTTTTGACAGGCCCCCTTCCACCTATGATGTCCGAACAGCTCGGGAAGTTTTGAAGCAAAAAATTGACCACCACCTAGAGATGGTTCGTGCCTGGGGTAAGGCCAACTTGGTCAGTTTCAACGTCTCAAAAACCCAAGCGTGTCTGATTTCGGCAAAGAGGGAGATCAATGACTGTCTGGTGCAATTTGATGGGAGCACTCTCCCCAATAAAGACTCAATTGAAATGCTTGGAGTTACTATATCAGACCAGCTCAAGTATCGGGGATCCATAGAAGCCCGAGTAAATCAGGCCTCCAAAAAGTTGGGCGTCTTGTACAGGGCTAGGAGATTCTTCAACAGTGACCAGCTGCTGACCCTGTACAAGTCTCAAGTCCCCCCAACTATTGAATTTGGGAGCCACCTTTGGGCTGGTGCCCCAAAATATTTGATAAACCTCCTTGAATCTGTGCAAAGGAGAGCGATCCGTCTGATTGACAATCCGTTGTTAACAGACCGATTGCCTTCTCTAATGCATAGACGCAATGTAGGCATGCTGTGTCTGTTCTACAGGTATTTCAATGGAGCCTGCTCCAAGGAGCTAGCAGCATTGATTCCTGATGCACCGGTGCACGTGCGCGAAACTCGACGGACACGAACTGAACACCCGTTCACGGTTGACGTTGGCTTCATGAGAACGGGCCGTTTTTACGACTCGTTCTTGTGTAAGTCGGCTCGTATGTGGAACGAGCTACCGGCATCTGTTTTTCCTCCCTCCTATAATCCGAGCCTCTTCAAGGCCCGCATCAACAAATCCCTTCCTACAGCCCCTACCTTACTCCGCCTCACAACGCCGCCCAACCGGGTGGTGACATAGTTCCTCTGTCTGTGCACTGCACAGGTAGGGACACTCTTGTGAGGTGTCACATTAAAAAAAAAAAAAAAAAAGAATTGAAAGAGGTGGCCGCGAATTTAAGTAATCTGAAAGCATGTTGCCTGGTGTAGGCTGATGATGCGGTCTCTCGTATCTAGGATGAACGTATGTATGAAGAATTAGTTTATGATGATTATAAGTATGTCAAAAGTAATGGTCTTTAAAAGAGGGAGTACGAAAACAGTGTGCAATATAGTTGTGAATGAGGAATACTTGGAGCAGGTAGATGAGGATATGTATTTAGCAAGGATGTTTACGAGAGATTGGATGGCTGACAGCGATATTGAAAGAAGGGTAAATGCAGGTAACTCCATAAATTGAGGACTGAACGCAGTTGGCGCTAGTAAAAAACTTTCGGAAGAAGCGAAGTTAGTCCACAATGGATTGCTGGTATCTATCCTGATGTATGGAAGTGAGGCATGGAACTGGTAGAGAAAGGATTATGGTAGATTGAATTCTGTTGAATTGAGATCCCCGAGGCATATGTGTGGTAAAACCATATATGATCGTGTGAAAAAAGTGGAGATCCGCAAAGGGTGCAAGGCTGATGTAAGCGTAATGAGTAAGATTAAGAAAGGGTCGCTAAGATGGTTTAGACATGTAGAGTGAATGAGCGAAGAAAAATTGTTGTGAGAATATTGATGATAATGTGAATGGAAGCATAAGTCGGGGACGCCCGAGGGAGACATGGCACGATCAAGTGAACCAGCTACTCGAGTCGTGCCATCTCAAGAGTCAGAATTATAAAAGAGTATGTATGAATATGAATTAGGCAAGAAGAGTGAAAGTCTTCTTCTCGCAGAATAACTTTATTTGTTGATAAAACCTGAATAAGATGATGTAATTGCATTTATTAAATCCCCTCAACCATTTGGTCGTTCCTTTGTATTATTTGATCTTGCATTTTTACATATTCGAATTTCACTTCATATGGGTTTTAGTCAATTATGAAATAAATTTTTAATCATAATTTTTTTCCGTATTAACTAACTCTTCAACCGCCAACAGGCGTCTTTTACGACCGTAAAAACGCTTCTCACAATCAAAATATTATTTGATTTAGTGTTAACTCGGAGAGGGGCGACCGTATTTTTTAATGTTATACACTTTTGTTCTCAGCATATCACTATTGTAGTAGTATTGTATAGTATTGTGTTTTGTTTCTCCAGGTGATATTGAAACTGTTACCATCAAGACAGAATCAGGACCCCGAGAAGAAGTTAGAGGGGGAATGCCTTATACAGATATTGACATAGACCTCTCAGATGTTAAAAAAGAATGTTTAGAGCACTCCGAAAAGATTACCAAGATCGCAGGTAGTCAGAATATTTATCCTTTTTTTACAAAATTAAATTTTATTGATTCTGTTGTTGCCTTTCACCACGGCATCAAAAAATTAAAAATATAATTTATTTTTGCACTGAGTTCACTAGTTAAATAATTGATTCAAGCGTTGGCGGTAAGTAAAACGTAATAAGGAAGTTGAGTCCATTTTTTTAATTTTTTTTTATCAATGTTCGCATTCAAACTTAAATACTGGTATTTTTTTTTTTTTTTTTAAAGTTTGTTTTCATTATTAAATTAATTCTCAAAGTTTAAATTTTATTAAGCCCGCCAAAACGAGCGGAATCCGAGCGGTAACAGGCGGGGTGTGGTGTGACGTCATTGGAACTGTGAAAACCACGTAGCTTAAGCATTTTGTATGGAAAAAATTTTAATTCTTCAACAAGGAATTCCAGTAATTTTTTTACCAATGTTAACTGTCTATTAGAATTGATGTTATTAAAAAAAATGAAAATTGATTAAGATTTCATAGTTAAATTAATATTTTAAGTTAGATTATTTGCTTTTCCCGCCTGGTACGGTACTTGTACGGTATTCCCGTCGCTACTTGTTGACGTTCCACGCGCGAATTCAGGACCACCGCGCAGAAAAGTAGAGACCAAAAGTAAAATAACGGTTTACAGCCCAGTTTCTGAGCGGCCGGCGGCCTGAAGTGTATCACATGCTATGTGACATGTATAATAATAAAAACTTCTAAGTTATGCAATAAACAACATATTATTATAAAGCACTATACGAATATGTATCTTTAGAAATCCATTTCATATAATAATAATAACAAATACGTACATATATATTTGACAAACCCAAATAAACCTTTGGCCTATACACCTCTCTCATCTAAACCGACCATCTCTCATGTAATAGAAAGAGATGCACCATAGGTGATCCGTTGTACGTACAAGTAACGACACATGTGACGACAGAATTCTTTCGACCAATCGTGGAGCGTATACAGTCTATTGCTATTGAATGCTTTTTCAAGAACGTTTAACTAATTCTAAGAATAATAATATAGAAATATATTTATATATTTAGAATCGATATTTTTTGATCTACATGAACATCTTTTTTATAAGTCAAAATATTTTACACTCAACTTCCTTATTAAGGAGTGGTAAGGTCCTCGACCAGAATATAAATAATTTGTTGTGTTTTCACATTGAATTTATATAAAATAATTCTACATGTAACACATTCCAGAGACATGGAATTTTTGTCGTTGTTAATTTAATATTGTTAAACCCGTTTAACAGTCAAAGAAATTTTTGAGCAGGCTCAAGTAAACAATTTATGCTCTTCCAATGCTTTTATGATTTTACTGTGTCTGCTTACAGTTATTATATGTTTATAAGCTTTATGCATAATCTGTTTCAGGCGGCTTCCGGAAGACAGGTCCTGGAAAAAAACAACACCATTGTCATCATTGCAACTATTCCTGCAATTACGAATCAGCGTTAGAACGACATTTGCGCACCCATACTCGAGAAAAACCCTTTTCATGTTCCTACTGTAACTATTCATGCTATCGGAATAGTGATCTGAAATGTCACTTGATTACCCACGGTGGGGAAAAACCTTTTTCATGTCCCGATTGTAACTATTCATGCTCTTCAAAAGGACATCTTAAAAGTCATATGATTATCCATAGTGGTGAAAAACCTTTTTCATGTGCTGACTGTAAATATTCATGCTGTCGGAAGATAGATCTAAAGAGGCACATGTTTACCCACGGTGGGGAAAAACCTTTTTCATGTCCCGATTGTAACTATTCATGCTCTTCAAAGGGAAGTCTTAAAAAACATATGATTATCCACAGTGGTGAAAAACCTTTTTCATGTCCCGACTGTAAATATTCATGCTATTGGAAGAGAGATCTAAAAAGGCACATGTTTATCCACGGTGGTGATAAACCTTTTTCATGTCCCGATTGTAACTATTCATGCTCTTCAAAGGAAAATCTTAAAAAACATATGATTATCCACAGTGGTGAAAAACATTTTTCATGTGCTGACTGTAAATATTCATGCTATCGGAAGAGTAATCTAAAAATTCACATGTTTACCCACGGTGGGGAAAAACCTTTTTCATGTCCCGACTGTAAATATTCATGCTATTGGAAGAGAGATCTAAAAAGGCACATGTTTATCCACGGTGGTGATAAACCTTTTTCATGTCCCGATTGTAACTATTCATGCTCTTCAAAGGGAAATCTTAAAAGCCATATGACTATCCACAGTGGTGAAAAACCTTTTTCATGTCCCAATTGTAATTATTCATGCTCTTCAAAGGGAAATCTTAAAAGACATATTCTTACTCACAGTGGTGAAAAACCTTTATCATGTTCCTACTGTAACTATTCATGCCGTCGGAAAGGAGATCTAAAGAAACACTATTCTGCCCACGAATTCGACCTTAATTCGAAAAAAAAAATCTTTAATACTCCTACCATCACGTAGAATCACCTCCCGAAGGCAGCTCACTTTCCCGCCGGACACCCTGTATAATAGTGTGGGCCGATTTTTTTTTCTTCATAATTCCATCTGACGCTACTTATAAAAAGTTGTCTTTGTATCTAAAACATCAAAATAATATAATTGAAAAAAAATCAAAAAATATCTTAAGGCTCCACTTTGCCTTTAAAGTTGGAGAAAATATGCTAAAAATTAGTTTTTTTCAGTCTCATTATAAAGTATTCTGGATCAGTTTAACCATGTGCATTTATGAAATCTTCTTTAATAAAGTATGTAGCTTTACTGTATATAACTAGAATCTATTATTTTTGTAGTAATACGACACCAAAAAGTTCCCGCCCGCAGTTCCTAGCCTCGCCGTCGCACGGGCTGCGCGCTTTACTCGCCGTTCTGTATTTGCCCTAGGCCTTAGTCGACCAACTGCTTTCGAAGGGAGAAGTCACGCGTATAGGCAGTTAACCACGTGCCCTATTATTGGTACTTAAAGACAATGTGTTGCCCACGTACGAAGACGTATTGAAGTGTTGTGAGTGGGAGCGATCGGAGTGGAAATCGATCCATGCCCCCAAAGACCCTCCGTTACGTGATATTGTTTTGAAGGTAATTTCAAGTATTTTACAAATATAGGAAAAAGCTTCTTTATTATTAAGGTTTATCATCCTAAGTATAAATTCCTGTTGAAGACAGAAAAGAACAAAAGAAATAAAGTTTCTTTAAAAAAAAGTATCTCAATTTAAAGAAACAAGCTCCCGACTGTTCGATATTTGTTCTTGTAAATGTAAAGACAATTATTGTAGATGTTCGAAAGCAAGGAAAGTTTCCCTTAAAGAAAAACAGTTTTTGGAAGACCAAAGAGGTGAGAGAAAAATGTTCATCGGCAGTGTTGATACACCGACTACGAAACAAATGGAAAAATCTATGAAGAGAAAGAGAAAAGATCTCACTAAAATAAAAGACCAGGTGTGTGAAGAAAAAGAATTTGTAGACACTTTATCATTATCTTCCACTTCAACATCAAAATCATCTTCTTCGATCGCAAAATAAAGTAGGCTACTTAAGACTAATACCACTGCTTTTCCGACGACCAGCAAATCTCCATCTTTTACAGTTCTCTCCAATATCTGGGACAGGTTCAGGATATCGCGCACGTCTGCGTACCAGATCTATACTCAAGAAATCAAAGACTTTGGATAAAGTAAGTGGATTATTTTTTGATGGTCGAAAGGACAAGACTTTCGTTAGTATAAAAAAGGACAGAAATATTATAAAAGCACGGTACTTGAAGAACACGTATCGTTAATCGTGGAACCAGGATCTCATTTCTTGACCAATATTACCCCTAGGTCAGGCACTGCCGTTAATATAACCAAAGCAATTATAGAATACTTTGCTAGTCAAAACATTTCACTTGACCATTTAAAAGCAATTGGTTGTGATGGTACAAATGTTAACACGGGAACAACTGGTGGTGTGATTTGAACGATGGAGAGACACTTAAATCGTCCAGTACAGTGGCTGATCTGTCTTTTTCATTGCAACGAGGTGCTTCTACGCCATTTGATTATTAAGTTGGATGGCACAACTACTGGACCTCGTGCTTTTTCCGGCACCGTTGGTTCGGCTCTTCTTAATTGTCATAATTTGCCGGTTCAATATTTTTTAAATATTGATGTGGAGTACTCGACCGATGTCCTGTATGCTGATTTAAGCACCGATCAAAAATACTTGCTCGATATTTTCAAAACAGTTTCCAGCGGACGTTGTCATCCTGATATTGCCAGAAGAAACTCAGGAGTGATGTCACATGCACGATGGCTTACTACAGCGAGTCGTATCCTACGACTGTATATTGGATGCGCAACGCCATCAGAAAATCTGGTCATATTAACCACATTTATCATGAGGGTATATGTTCCCATGTGGTTTGATATAAAACTACATGGGTCGTGCAAAGATGGTGCGAGGCATATTTATCCTATCCCTAGAATATTAGATTTCACTTACGCACTTAACAAGCGACAAATTTTTTCAAAAATTGATTTATGTCGAGCCTATCATCAAATCCCAATCGCAGCAGAGGACATTCCCAAGACAGCAATTTTAACTCCTTTTGGGTTGTACGAATTTACTAAAACGAACTTTGGACTTCGCAATGCAGCAAATGCTTTCCAAAGATTTATCGATATGATCTTACGCGGACTCGATTATGTTTTCGCATATCTTGATGATATTTTAATTGTTTCTGAAAATGAAGAACAGCATCTTCAGGAAGTATTATCCCGACTGGATATATCCGGTTTGACCATCAACGCAAGCAAATGTGAATTTGGAAAGAAGGAGCTTAATTTCCTTGGATACTGCGTGAAAAGCGATGGAGTTACCCCTACCGAGGAGAAAATTCAGGCCATTACCGATTTTCCGCAACCCACCACCATTGAGGAACTACGTCGATTCCTTGGAATGGTAAACTTTTACCGCAGCTCCATTCCGAAAGCAGCACAGATACAGGCACCACTCAACGCTTTTTTACATAACTCTAAGAAAAAAGACAAAACACCTATTGATTGGACATCAGTCGCAAAGGAGGCATTTCAACAGTGTAAAGATAGCTTAAAAAGCACCGTTACGCTGTTTCACCCTGCTCTCAATGTAAGTTTAGCCCTCATGACTGATGCATCTGAAACTTGTGTCGGTTCTTCCTACAACAACGAGTTGACAACAGATGGCAACCTTTAGGATTTTTCTCAAAGAAATGTGAAACGCAACAAAAATATAGTACCTACGACCGCGAATTATTAGCAATATACATGTCAATTAAACACTTCCGCAACATGACAGAAGGAAGGGACCTAATAATATATACAGATCATAAACCCCTTACGTTTGCGCTTACTAAGAAAATTTCAACTTATGACACACCTCGAAGAATCAGACAATTGGATTTTATTTCGCAGTTTCGTTTTAAAATCGAATATGTTAAAGGAGCTGACAATCCCGTCGCAGATGCTTTGTCACGAATCGAAGAAATTTGCCTTCCCATTTTATTCGATAACATAGAGCTTGCAGAAGGACAAAACAAAGACGAAGAATTACAACAGCTGAAAAAGGCCATACCTACCACTGAAATTCCGCGAAAAGGCGTTATACTCTGTCCATAACACGAGTCACGCTGGAATCAAAGCGACTAGACATTTGATAACGCAGCGATATTTTTGGACCGCAATGAACAGAGACGTAGCAATATGGGTAAAAAAATGCTTAGCATGACAACAAGCTAAAGTTAGTAGGCATACAATTTCACCACTTGGCGAGTTCCATGACGTATCTCGTTTTAAACACCTACATATTGACATAATCGGACCACTTCCAATCTCACAGGAAAACCGATACTGCGTAACAATGGTAGATAGAGAAACCTCATGGCCAGAAACAATTCCAGTTAAAAACATCGATGCTGAAACTATAGCTGATGTTCTAATAACTCATTGGATCTCGAGATTTTGCTGTCCGACTTATTTAACAACAGACCAGGGTCGACAGTTCGAATCTGACCTATTTAATCAAACAGTAAAAAAACTGGGCATGGAAAAAAATTCACACTACCGCCTACAAACCGAAAGCCAACGGCAAGGTAGATCGCTACCACCGCACGCTGAAAGCTGCAATTATGGCAAAATGTGTAGATAACACCCAGTGGTCACAAGAGTTACCTATAATTTTATTAGGCCTACGTTCAGCAGTCAAAGACGATAAAGGTTACAGCCCAGCACAAATGGTTTATGGGACAACCTTGACTTTACCTGGAGATATTTTTGTGCCTTCCGAGCCAAAAATTAACGACACGGACTACACCAGGAAACTTATGGATCATTTCAAAAACATCTCTTTTTCAAATAGACGACCAACGAAAGATAAAAGGAATATTTTCATGCACCCAGACTTAAAAAATTGCAAAAACCTGTTTCTTAGAAACGAGGTGAAGAGAGCACTCACCCCACCGTACAAAGGTCCGTATAAAGTCATCAAACGCAGAGAAAAATCGTTCAGCATTTTAATAGGTTCAAAAGAGGTCAACGTGTCAGTCGACAGACTAAAACCAGCATACCTACAAATTCTACCAACTGATTCAGCAAATAGCAGCCCGACTGCAGCAATGACTAAAGGGCACAGTGAACCTGACACACCGTCAGCAAAATACGTTACGCGTGTTGGACGAACCATAAAGAAACCAGTGCGCGTGTATAATACACCTGTAGAGGTCAATAGATTTGCCGAGCTCTGGAACCAATGTCCAACAATTCGCTGAGTCAACATCTGACGACAACAAGCAATTTACCAAGATCGCTGACGCTGCACTCAAGTTCATCTGGGAGCGACGGGCGTTGGAATCAATTCGCTGATGCAAGCTTGGACTTCAACAGAGATCAATCCCACCAACTGCAGTAGTGGGCCCTCATTAGTATCATTCATTAAATAGCATCATGGGTGGACAGTCATCTAAAGAAGAACTAATTATTGCTTAGGCTGGAGGAGAGGCCTCGAGCCAAACGACACACCACATGTCAATAGTGTCATTGGTTTTGGTGTGCTCAGTTATTTTTTTGGCACTGTCGTTCCTGGGATGGAAGTTTGGCCGCAATAAAATAACCGCCCGCATCATGGAACGAGTCGCGGAGAGAGAGGGAGCGGGGGCTAGACCCGCTAACTTCCCCGTCAACATCCAATATAATGTGCAACGAACAAGTAATTCTAAACTCCAAGTGAAAATTTACATAATGCACGGTGAAATAATGCAATGAACTTGTGTAACCTGTTTTTTTGTTTTTTGTAAAATAATCATTCAACTTTATTTTACCTCGATTAACCAAGATGTCTTTAATGTATTTTGCTTGATTTATTCATTGATTTTTGTTTGTGTTTTATTATGAAACTAATAATATGGAGGGATTTCTCTCAAATTATAATTTCTATGTTTTGTTCACAATCGAACTCTTATTTTAATGTATTCAATGAAACTGAACATGTTTACAAAATTCTATCATGTTACCAACTAAATTTGTTCACTTTTTTTAAAGTTTATCTTAGTGATTTCAAATATTTTGTTCCTTACAATGTGTTATATTGAAACAATTCTGTATCTAATATTTTTTAAGTTTATGTCCTTTAAATTTCTCTGTGGAAATATTTTGTTATCCTTTCCACTAGGGGGGGAGGGATGTGGCGGTTAGGTGACATGTTCCCCTCACCTCAACCCCCCCCCCCACGGAGGATATATAAACTGTATTCTTCTTTATCAGACCCAGGGGCATTTCTTTCAGCTTTGGCCTTGAAACTCATTTGAAACCGCCACGCCCACCTCAAAATTCTTATAGAAAACGAATAATATGGCTAAAATCTCAGATCTCATTGGTGAGAGCAGAAGGGTTGGTTTGATCTCTCGCTCTCTACCATAATGACTCGTGTAACAGAAAGAGATGACGGAATTTTGCCGTGAATGGTTTATTTATACACGCGGGTTGTCATTTGCTGCCGAAATACTATCATTTCCGTCGTTTTAAAGTTGTTCGTGATAAAAATACAATATAAGCCAGTATAGTGTTAGCGAGTTACAAACATATATTCAACCTACCTACGTAAGTTCAAGTTTAAAGTGAATTGACAGTTTTTAGGTTATTACGTAACATACTTGGCATATTATGTCTTCCTCCACAACGTATAAATGTTATTTATTATATCGACCAACTTATTAATGTTATTGATTAGTGTTATCCTGTATTATCTTATTGTTTTGGTGAAATTAAAGATTTTTAAACATATGTAACCATGAGTTCATGAGGCTAAAAAATGTCAAAATTCTTCGTCGTACTGTCGGACAATCATGTTTTGGAAATTTTCTTCAGTGTTGTTGCAAATTTCTTGTCATTTTGGGTTTCTTCTTCTCAGATTAACAAGTTTCATCTTAAGGAAATGCACTGTAAAAGTTTATTTTCTTAGTCAGATGAACCTTGCCCTTGGAAAACATTTCGACATTTTTCTGCTTCAAGGACATTTTTATTTTTAAAATATTTTTTTGGGCTAGTGAATGAATGGGGTAGGCCGAGAGCAATTATATTGTCTATGGTTGCATCCTACTTTTAGATGACCTTGAGTTTTTTCTATCTTGTCTACTGCTCTTTTCCGCACGGTAGGTACTGCTTGTATATCTGTGGTTAAGTACTGTATAATTCTGTTGTATACAAAAAGCCCGAAGATATCGATCTAGAGAGTGGTATATTTATGATCAGACCAGTCAATAAATGCACCTACTACCGCTCGGTCGTTTAATTCATTTCTATCCCATTGTGTTGACTCCACACATACTTAGTCCAGTAAGTATACACCCGTATACCTAAACACAAATTATTCATTGAAAATAACGTACAGTTTATTTGTGGCATGACTATCAGAATTGAAATGGATTTAGCCATGTTTGGTTCCAGATCTGAATAGGTACTCTCATACCTTCTCTCTTCTCCTTCCTCCTCCTTCCTCTCTTTCTCCTCTCCATCTCCTTCCCCTCCACACTACCTTCAGCCTCACAATATACTAATATACCCCAATTGGGGATTCCATAGTCTCACTGGCTCCAGATGATTGGGAGCAGTTGAGCACCAAAAAATGAGTGATGCGTAAAATTGATGCGTACATCGCCCGTACATTCTTGGTCGCGGAGTTTTGTTAAAAGAAAAGAACACTATTGGAATCACTTGAATTTATTCAATACGCTATATTTAATAATAATATAATTGTATAACAAAATGCACGACACAAGATTATCAGAAGGATTTTTATATGGGGGATTGAGGACTAATTGAAACACCGTATCGATCGAACTGATTTCCCAGCCAGAATATTAGGAGCTTGCCTCGCAATCAGTTAGTTATCGTAAACCAGTGTTGCCAGGAAAGGAATGTTGGGCACGCTAAAATAAATTTACCCGATTTTGTAGGTTCTTTCTCAGTTCCCCATACTTTAATTCCCAATTTGAAACTCCCACCACTTCTAAACCTTTCACCTTCTCTATACCCCTCCTCTCTATAGGTGATGGATAATTAATTTTTAACTTTAGTGTAAATCTAATCCTGGTGATTTGAACATCTTTCACGAAACATGTAGATTGTGTGTATAAATTAAACAAAGTTATTTGTCGTTTTAATAAACCAATCATATTATTAATTACTTATAAATAACTACATTAATTTACTGTACTTTGTTAAATAAATCATATTTATTAAGTAAAATTAATTTAATTACTAAATCAATTAATCATCAACCATCAACTAATCTAGAAGAACTGCAAGAGTTAGTCATTTATAAAACGACTAATCTGGAAAAAAAAACAAAATGCTATTTTGGACCAAAATAATAAAATTCTAGAAAATATACAATTCATGAGTGCGCAGTATGAGGACTTTCTTGCCAGAATTCGTAACATGGAGCAACGGAATGATGAGCTCACGTAGAAGAACGCCGTTTTGGAAGCCAGAATTACGGTCCTGGAGAATGGTCTGGAATTTCAGGAGCGTGCCCTCAAAGCAAATAATGCCGAAATAAGAGGCATTCCTGAAATCAACGGGGAGAAATTACAAGACGTAATGTTCAACATCTGCCAGACTACAAAATCCTCGATTTAAACTAAAGATATCGACTCTATCTATCGGTCAGCTAAGAAAAATAATAAACAGAATCATCCGAGAGAAATAATTATCAAATTAAAGACGAATCTAGCTAGAGATCAGCTGCTAGCAGATGTGAAAAATTACAATAAAAATCAACAAAATACCGAAGACAAACTTAACACATTGAACATTGGAATTGCCGGTCCTCGCTCGCCTATCTACGTTTCCGAACAACTGACCTTTCGATCAAAGCAGCTCTGGTTTAAGACACGCCAATATGCCAAGGAACGTATGTTTCGATTTGCGTGGGTTAAAGGAGGCAACATATACAGGGTGTCCGGTGGTAAAGTGCAGTAACTTCGGGAGGTGATTCTACGTGATCGTAGGAGTAAAAAAGATAAATAACTTTTTCTGAAATTTCAACCTTTAGGTGTACTTTTAAGCTAATAACGAAAAATTTCTCCGACGTGCGTAGACGGCATTATTTTTTTCGTCGTTGCCAAATCTACATCCCGCGCCCCCCCCGGTAACTAATACCTGCTACCCCCGGCACCCAAATTCAGTCGGTCAGCTGGTAAACTGTCCCCCGCACCCCCTCCTGCACCCCCCGCTATTAGTAAACCGTAATTCAGTAAACAAACGTCTGTGCTTTGAATGTTATGTGTCACCTAATTTGACGCGCGGAGTAAACAACTTTGAAAATTTAATTTATCTAGTGTTAAAAGTCTCATTTAAATAAAAACTTGTTAATTTAGTGTCTTTATCTAGTGTTTAAGTCTTACTAAAAAGTACATCTTTATTCGGTGCGTGTTTTCCTTAAACATCGAGTTTTATTTAGTTTAAGAGTAACCTAACTGTTAAAAATGTGTTTCTTTTGTGCGTAATTTTAATATTGAATTATTGTGACAATGCCTCGCTTTACCAACGAAGAACGGGCAGATATTCATTATTTTTATGGACTACATGGTGGAAATTCCGAAGCGGCGCGCCGGGAATATGCACGTCGTTTTCCAAATCGTAATGTGCCCAACGCTCGTGTTTTTGTTCAAACGCATGCACTTATTCGCGAACAAGGAATTGGCCGAAGACCCCGAAACAACAATGCTATTAATTTACCAATAGCGGACGAAGACTTCATCATGGCTACAATTGTAAATGATCCTACATTGTCTCTTCGTAGAATTTCCGCAATGACTGGTGTCCCTAAGTGTTCTATCTGGGATCTCTTCAAGACATACGGAATGCACCCGTTCCATTATCGGTGCGTGCAAGGCCTTCTGGAACGTGACCCCGTATCAAGGATTGCATATTGTCAGTGGCTACTTCGTAAGCAACTTAATAACCCGAACTTCATTGGGAACATCCTTTGGACGGACGAGGCCCAGTTCAACAGAACTGGTGTGATAAACCTGCATAACTTGCATGAATGGGCGGAAGAAAACCCGCGCTCCGTAAGGCAGTTGCACCATCAAGTTCAATTCTCCGTTAACGTTTGGGCTGGAATTATTAACAATCAAATTATAGGACCGCATGTGTTGCCACCTAGGCTTAATTCAATAAATTACCTGGATTTCTTGAAGAATGAACTTCCCGTTCTTTTGGAAGAAGTTGATTTAAATAGAAGACGTGAAATGTGGTTTCAACAGGATGGAGCTCTACCACATTTCGGACTTGCCGTTCGTCGCTACCTAGACGAACAATTCCCAGATGGAGATGGACGAGGGAGTACTTCGCCATGGCCGGCGCGTTCTCCAGACTTGACACCGTTAGATTTTTTCTTTTGGGGTGCGATGAAGGATAAAGTTTACGCCAAAGAAGTAAATAACGTCGAAGATCTCCGGTTACGTATTCGCGAAGCCGCAGATGAAATACGCCACAATGTACGAATTATAAATAATATTACTGTACGTTTACATACTTGCCTACAAGCAGAAGGTGGACATTTTGAAAATATTTTAAATTAGTAAAAAGCGATGAAATTAGTTAAGTGTTCAATGAGTTATTAATATTTTTTATAATAAAAAGTGTAACGTGATTTTAGTGCAGTTCTCTTTTTGAATTTGGTAAAATATCAAAACATACGGCGAACTCTGTGTTGTTATTGTTTACAATTCACTTGCGGTTTCCATGGATACGCGCCACTCACAATATGCAACGTTGCCACGTTCACACTTGCGAATTTATCGGGTAAGTTTGCACCTACACTATGGCTTTTTAGCAGGTATGTCTTTTTGTATGAAAAAGAAAAAATTGGAATTTCGGAAAAAGTTATTTATCTTTTTTACTCCTACGATCATGTAGAATCCCCCCACGAAGTTACTGCACTTTACCCCCGGACACCCTGTATATTAGAAAAGAGGCGGGAACAAATGCTATTCTCATTTCCGATGAATCAAAATTGTCAGCACTATGATAAAACTGTACCAATTTCGCTCTCGAGGTATATTTCGTCTCGCTTGATAACTATCATATTTAGTCGTTGTTCCCGCTTCATCAAGTCTTTTGCTTTCCACTACCTGCTAGGAACTTGTATTATCACCAGCTTCATAGTAATTTTAGGTGTCAATAAATCTAAATTAGAAATTGTATTAAAACTTATATTATGCGACACAGCACCACATTAATCTAAAATACAATAAATATGTTATGCAATACAACATTTATTTAAAAAATATATATTTATTTTTTTTGTTATTGCCGGTAACCCGGGCGTTTATTGACATCAATACTAACTATGTTTCGTTTACCATATGATAATTATAATGATTCGGATACAAATTATAACACAAATGTTATTTATGATCTAAATAATCTAAACAAATACAATTGGGGCTCATATAGTCTAAAAATCATACATCAGAATATCAGAAGCATTTCAAAAATCGATGATTTTTTATTATTTCTTGACCAATTTAATTACTCATTCGATGTTATAATTTTGTCGGAATGTTGGATAAATAAAGAATACACCTCCAAAATTATACACAATTACTCTGAATACCACACTAACATAAGTTTAAATAAATCTAGTGGGATAGTTGTTTACATCAGAGACGGAATACAAGCACAAGTAGATGAAATTTTATTATCACAAGCAAACTGTCTGAAAATTGTTTTGAATAACAACTTATGTATCTTTGCAATCTAAAGATCATCCGCTTTCCAAAACATCGACACTTTTTTGAGCTCACTTCAAGCAATCATCAATAGTTCAAAACAAATAGAACGTCAAATCATCATAGGCGATCTCAATATTAATACTATTCCCGAATACCACCGTCAATATAACGATTATTTATGCCTGCTTACTGAAAATGGATTCTTTCAGACAATTAACAGCCCTACTCGAGAACAGGGCATGAGTAAATCTTGCCTAGACCATATCAATGTTAAAAATGTTAACCTAATCGACTCATTTGTTTTTCACACTACAATTTCAGACCACTTCACCACAGCTCTCTGTCTTAAAAACAAACCTTCCACTGATTCTAAAATTAAATATGTCCCTCGAACAAATTACAATAACTTACTCGACGACTTGCGATCAGAAAACTGGCAAAACGTTCCAGACCAAATTGATACTGACTCAGCAATGAATGAATTTATCACAAAATTACATTTATATATATCTAAACACACTAGTCACATACACATAACAAATAATCAAGTAAAACTCACACCTTGGATCTCCCCTGGCCTGGTCAAATCTATTCACAGAAGGAATCAATTACACGAAAAGGCGAAAAGATGTCCTGAAAATATTAAAGTACAAGCTCATTATAAAAAGTATAGGAATTTGTGTAAACATTTAATTAAATCGACTAAAGAAAATAATTATAAAAAAAATATTTACGAAAATAACTGTACGCCAAAACGTCTGTGGAAAGCTTTTCGTAATATATCTAAAACAAAAATTAATAAATCTTCCGAAATCAAATCGTTGTACATCAATAATATAAACTATTCAAACCCAAAAATTATGGCAAATTTTGCCAATAATTATTTCACTTCAGTGGGAGTCACTCTTGCGAAAAAAAATTCTTGATAAACTTAATACTACTGAAATTGATCTCGCTAAGTTTACTACCTCTAATTTCGGTCATAAAATAGACAATATCCAAACAACGACAAACGAAGTCATGAAAATAATTGACGATCTTAAGTCATCAAACGCTGGTGGTCCTGATAACCACTGGAACGATTTCGGTCGAAAAATCGACCACTTTTATTTTTCTGCGATTGATATCGGTCCAAAAATGGACCGATTTTTCTACCATTCGTAAAATATTTATTGTAATTATTTAAAACGTTTCCATGGCCAGCTACTTGTTTTATCGAATAGCTGATAATATATTCTCTTTGTCTATGAACTTATCCGTTGTCTTTGAAGTGTTATTTAACGAGTTTTCGCGGTTTTTTTATGGCGTCCTGTCAAAAACAAAATTATAAATTTTCAACATTCACGAAATTTTGGACTCTTCCTAAAATGCCGTAAGTAATTAATTTATTGGGTTTTTAACGCATAATTATATATCTGTGTAATCATGATTGACTTATCTATCTTTGAAATGCGTTTTTAATTCGTTTGTTTGTATTATATTGTTTTGGTTGAAGTTTTTGTGTAAGATTACGTCAACTGAAGACGTCATCTGTTTTTGATTTACAATAATGTCTTAAATACTGCACTCGCGCATTTGAAATATAGATATTCCATCACAGTGATTCAAAACAAAGAGATATATATAAGTTTTATTTGAATTGGTTCATTATTAATACAGATATTTGCTAACCAATTATTTTAAGTCATATGTCAAAAAGTTGACTCTTTTTCACATGTAAAATGGTGTAAAGCCTTCGTCACACAATAAAAATTTAGTAATTTAGTTGTATAATTAATTAATTTGTTTACTTTTACCAAATTTGTGCAGAAACAGCTGTCGTCCAGGGAAAGGGATCACTCCACAACCCAATAATTATTTTCAAATTTTATATTAGTGCAATATTTAACAAAATTTAAACATTTAAGTACTTACATTAAGTGTTTTCAATTTAAAATTTATAGAGCGGTGCTGACTGCAAGAGGAGGCAGAGGAAAAGGGAGACGTGGGGTACGAGCTGGTGCCGGACTACCTGCACGTGGACGTCAACGCAGAGCTGCAATTGCAGCCTCGTCTGGAGTGTTAGTATTTTTTAATGTTTTTTTATGAAAGTACTTTGCTGTGGCCGTTGAACTCATCATATATTTGTATTTATTTAAACAGCGACCCTGCTTTGCTACTGGTGCGAGAGGATCGCGTCAAGGCCCTAAAGGCTGTTAGGGCCCTGCCTGCTTCCATCCGGCTAGAGCTGGAAAGCCGAAAATTCAAGAAGCAGGCGGCGCGCATTTTGCTCCCTACCGCACCTCCAAGAAAAACTAAACAAAAGTAAGTAATCGTATTTAGATGCTTGGTACAATATTATTGTTTTTTCCTGACAGCGTTCCACTCTTACAGTGAGAGTTGGTAAGTTCAGCGCTCTGTGCATTTGGCACATTCAGTGCATATTTTACAGAGTTCTTATTTTATTGTTTATTTACATACTGTACTTACTGTTTCACACGTGAATGAGAACAATTTTCTATGATTTATGTAAATGTTTTCAGAATTCCATCTCCGGAGAGAACAACGTGTCCCTTTTCACAAGGGACGCCTTCACCGTTGCCACGACCCGTACCACCACCGTGGATGTCCACTCCCGCACAGACCCAATCAACGGCTCCCAATGCACCAATTATGCCTATCCGTGCAGCATCTCCCGAGCCGTTACCTGGGACATCGCGGAGTGGGGAACTCTTCTCTCCGGAAGCCGGCTATCACAGCGAGCTGTGGGTGGACGTACCATTCTACGAAGAATTGTCGGCGTTTGGGAACGGTGAGTTTATTTTTTGAAATGTCATACCAGGGGCTCAATATAAAATCAATTATCTATATTTTATATTGATATCCCTAGCACAGTTTCACTGTTGGTATATTGGCAGGAAATAAGCATAGTACTTAAAAATTCCACATAACAAACATACAAAATGTATTGTTGTTATGTCGTGGATGCATCATTACACATCTTTTTTCTGTAACGGGTATTGCAGAGTGAGAAATAAGACATGCCGAACTTCTTTGCGAGGATTACATTTGATTCACCGGCTTCTAAACGGTGTAATACAGCATTTTTTTCTTAAATTGAAAAAACACTTTCGCTTCACGGGACTCATTGTGTTGCGAGGCTGTATTGGTAGGTGGGTTTTGTAACCGGACAAATTATCATTAAAATAGGTCGCTTTACGTAGTTGGTCACTTTAAACGGATACGTTTTCCTACTAAAAGCTATGAAACCTTACTAGAGTTTACATTATCGTCACTTAAAACAGTAGACCGTTAAATGCAAAGTCATTATATCCAAATTCTACTGTAAATTTGTGTTTTCTTTTATTTCAGAGTCAGACATGGGCAGAAAAAGTAACGTGGACGAGGCAGCTGTACTAGAAGAGTCTGTACTTGGAAACCGTGAGTTATAAAACTAACTAACTTACCTTCACGCCATTTCGGTAGGCAGAGAGGATGAACCACCATGCAACTCGATCTTGGCACACACACTCTTTTCTTCATTCCATACCTACCTGACTGTGCTATTCTGACTCCTGACATTGCCCGCCTCAAGTATTTGATTAACTTTTTATATTTTTTTTTATATGAATACCTCACAAGAGCCTCAGCTGGAGCCAGTGAGACTATGGCATCCCCAATTGGGGGATGTTGTGAGGCTGAAGGTAAGTGGGGAAGGGAAAGAGGAAGATGGGGAAGTACCTGGCTATTCAGATCTAGTCACTAAACACGGCTAAAGCCATTTGGAGCAACGTTTCAATTCTGAATGGTGGTCTTACACCAGGGCGATACTGGTAGTATCTTCCACTCTGGAACGTGCCGCAAATATACTATATATTATTTTAATTATTATTTTAATTAATTAATTGTGAAATAACACAAATCAATCAAATAAAATTTATTTGCGCACGCCGGGTTCGAACCGGCGACCTTCGGAATGGCAGTCCAATGCGTTACCACTGGACTATGCCGGCCGTCAAAAGCCATTTCAAGCAACGTTTCAATTCTGAATGGGGTCTTACACCAGGGCGATACTATGGGTATCTTCCACTCTGGAACGTGCCGCAAATATAATATATATTATTTTAAATGAATTTTGTGTGAAAATAACACTAATTATTCAAATATAATTTATTTGATTTGATCCCGCGACCATCGTATTGCGAGTCATAAGCCGTACCAGAGGCAGTGGGTTATCGTAATATAGACACATTAAATTAATTTGGGTTTTCTGTTGTTTCAGAAATGGACAGATCGAGCGACGAGGATGACGAAGCGAGTGACGTCGACCACGAAGAGAGCGATGAGGATACCTTCTGCATGCCGCCAATACCTTATCATAATATTATCAACGTTTCACCTAACTCCGCTATGGCCATAGACTTTAGTAGACAAGACCAGGTAGATAGTGAGGCAATGCGTTTGATTCTGCCGCCTGAAGGTTACTCTTTCGATTGGTCTAATGATATCTTACGTTTTACTGGGATAAGGGAGACTTTCACAGGCACGCCGGGACCAACTTTCAATACCGACGAAATGGGCAAACCTGTGGATGCCTTTCTTAAAATCTTTGATGCAGATTTCGTTGAACTGATCGCGAGAGAGACCAACAGGTATGCAGATCAATGGATTGCGAAAAAACAATTTAAGCGTCATGCGCGTACCAATAAATGGGCTCCCACGAATAAAGAGGAAATGTATGTATTCTTGGCAATTTTAATGTATCAAGGTATTAGTCTTTTCCAGATCTAGTCACTAAACATAACTAAGCCAATTCAAGCAATGTTCAATTCTGAATGGTGGTCCCTCACCAGAGCGATACTCAGAATCTCACTCTATAGCGAGGCACAATGATATTATTATGTATTGATTTTCTTAAATTATGAATAAACCAATAAACTGAATACATTTTTATTATGACAAAGTGTGTAAACAATGTTTAAATCAAAATACTGCTCTTTCATTGTAACCATACAACTGTAATATTGATTTAAAAGGATATTAGGGCTTAATAAATAAATCAATTATTGGTTCCATCAATTATTTTCCCCTCATCCATTTTTTTTCGATACCTTTGCGTTTAGATATAAAATTATCACTATGATTTTATTTGCCATTCTACGGTCATACAAAGGTTTGATATATATATACAAATTTATCATCATTTTACATATTCCGATATACCCTATGTAGATTGACCTTAAGATAGCTGTCAGTAGTGATTTTTCGTCAAATATTGGTGAATTTCATCAACTTTCAAAGTATCCCCCTGAAATATTGGCAATGTTTATATCTATGATGTATATCTCATTTTAAGCCTTATTTCCTCGTTTTGCACGTTATATAAAAACATGGTTACAAATCTCCAGTTCTAATTTACAATTATTTAAAAAGTAGCACCATGATTTTGACATCGTGAAATAGGCTCTCTGTATAATTCATCAAATGAATAAAATAAAGCCAACACGGCGACTATGCTTATTAATAATTGTAGACAGTTAATGTATCTTCCTAACGTAATACCAGTTTTTGTGGTAAATTTATTATATAGTATAATACAGTGATTTCAATTTTGACACGTCACGCACTCAAATTTTAAAAAATTATTTTCTAACCAAACTTTTGAAGAGAGCATAACGTACAAAAAATTATTTTCCCATTATATTCTTGCATCTGTGGTTATCAAACAGGCCATAGAGAACATAAAAACGTAGAAAATATTCTATAAAGATATTTAAAACTGCCACTGGCGGCAATTTCAAATCACAAAAACGCTAATTTCGCGCATTCATAAAGTTTAAGATTTTTTAATAATTTATCTATCAATTCTAAAAATATAGAATAATTATAAAAATATAGGTGAATTCATTGGCTGTATAGCACTACAATCAGTTTTATGTCTCCGTATTAAAATTCGGAGGTTTGATTTTTTTAATGTTGGCGGAAAATATTCAAATTCGTCGCCAAAAAACCGCGAGCAATCGGAGAAAAAAGTTTTTTGACGCGCGATCGTTCGAGTGGATAAAGTCTCATCAAATCTGTTAAAACTTATTAAATCCTCAATCGCAATACCGATCGCGTTCATTTCAAATCTAAGCTTTAAATCAGGAATATTCCCCAATCATTTAAAACATTCAGTAGTTATGTTGCTTCACAAAAATGGTGACAAATCGCATGTACATAATTACCGGCCAGTTTCTTTGCTAAATTCGGTCTCGAAAATTATTGAGAAAATTGTAAAAAATCGCCTTAGCACATATCTGGAAGATAATAACATTCTTTCTTATAGACAATACGGCTTCCGACCAGGTTTAAGCACAGAAAATGCTATCGCTAACCTGACAAAAATCATCTCTAATAATATCGATGGACGAATTAAATGCACTGCACTATTCCTGGATCTAGCCAAAGCGTTCGACACAATATCACATAAAATTCTGTTGAAAAAACTACAGTGCGTTGGAATACAGGGTCAACTATTAAAGTGGATGGTTAGTTATTTAGAAAACAGAAGCCAAAGAGTGAACATTAATGATACTTTAAGCGATTCAGCAAATATTAAATTTGGTGTACCTCAGGGAAGTACTCTAGGGCCAATTTTGTTTAATATATATATTAATGAGCTATGTAACAGTTCCCTTGCCGACCACATTATTACCTTTGCAGACGATACGGCACGGACGTATATATAGCTTTGATAAGGGGGGGGTCCGCAAATTAAAAAAAATATATAAGGTCATGTTTTCGTGAAAAAAATAGTCAGTCTTAATCAATCAGCCTTTATTTTTAAATATTATATATATAAATCATTCAGTCTCTGATATTTGAACTAAAAATAAACATAACATAATTATCGCTCCTTATTTAAATAAAATCGCTTCGTTTATAACATAAAAAAAGAAATAACATAAAATAAAAGGTGGAAAACAAAATAACTTTTTTTATACCTAATTTGTTAAGGTACACTAAACAAAAATACTCTTTCATCTTAAGAACAAATAATTTGTTTTAAAATTGAAACCCCTTTTATTTAATCACATAACCAAATAATTTATTCTAAACTTTGGTCATATTGTAAGGCACTCTTTTTAATGAACTACAATTATAAAATTAAAAAGTATCATCCTACCTACAATAACAAAATATTTTTAATGCAAATAATACTTAATGTATGAAAAAAATAAGCGTTTTCTCTCAAGCTAAATGAAGAGCTTTCATCTTAAGAACAAAATAATTTCTTTTAAACTTTTGTCGTATTATTATGACACTCTTTTTAATGAACTACAATATAATTAAAATTAAAAATTACCTACCTACCTACAGTAACACTAACAAAATATTGTAAATTCAAGTTATACATGAAAATAAATGTAGTTTTCTCTCAAACAAAAAAAAACTGACACGAGATTCATTGTTTTACAACTACTATTAATTAAAAATTATCATTCCTTATTTCAAATAAATGGTTGTGCTTTTTTAAATAAGTTATAACTTCTTCGTAAATAATATAAAAAAATAAACAGTATCCAGGTATTACCTGTGTGAACATTATTAACGAATAACATAAAATAAAAGGTAGAAAACAAAATTACTTTTTTAGGTGCACTTATTTCTTTAGGTACCTTTTTTTTTTTTTTTTTTTTTTTTTTTTTTTTTTTTTTTTTTTTTTTTTTTTTTTTTTTTTTTTACAGTATTACCGCACAAGAGTCCCAACTGCTCCCGTCTGGAGCCAGTGAGACTATGGCATCCCCAATTAAGGTATGTTGTGAGGCTGAGGGTATTGGGGAGGGGAGGGAGATGGGGAAGAGGAAGGTGGGGAAGTACCTGGCTATTCAGATCTGGTCACCAAACACGGCTAAAGCCATTTCAAGCAACGTTTCAATTCTGAATGGTGGCACCAGGGCGATACTGAGAGTATCTTCCACTCTGGAACGTGCCGCAAATATACTATATATTATTTTTTTTTTAAATTAATTAATTGTGAAATAACACAAATTAATCAAATAAAATTTATTTGCGCACGCCGGGTTCGAACCCGCGACCTTCGGATCTGTAGTCAAAAGCGTATACCACTAGACCACGCCGGCCGTCAACCTACCTACACTAAACAAAAAATACTCTTTCATTTTAAGAACAAAATAATTTCCTCTAAACTCTGGTCATTTTGTATGGCACTCTTTTTAATGAACTACAATATAATTAAAATTAAAAAGTACCATCCTACCTACAATGACAAAATATTTTTAATGCAATAATACTTATTTGAATATAATGAAAATAAAAAGTGTTTTCGTGGCTCGCAGTTCAGTGCACCGAACATGTCCGACCGCAGGACGAAATCTCCCGAATTCAGTTTCGGTTTCGGCCGTAGTTTCGGCTGGATGGCGGCCGAAACCGAAACTAAGCCGAAACACGTTTTTTGGCCGAAACTAGGCCGAAACCGAAACCGAAAGTTCGGTGGGACACTACTTTAAAGTAATACATTTAGTCTTTTACGTTTAATTGCTAACTGATTAATAATTTCTTCGGAATCAAGTTGCACCGCCAGATCTCGGTGTACGCTCATTAAAGCCAGACCAGTAAGTCTTTCGTCGCCCATTTTATTTCTTAGGTAAGTTTTTAACCTCTTTAATGTAGAGAAAGATCTTTCAGGGGTTGCAGTGGACACTGGGAGTGTGGCTAAAATAATTAGAAGCTTTTTTATTAAAGGGAAAAACTGATCATTGCAGTTATCGATGGTGTCGATCACAGTTGCAGGTTTTTGTGCTACAGATTTCCAGTGATTGTGCCATATCTCATATTCACTCAGAAATATTGTGCCTTTATTTTCCCCACCCAGAAATGTTTGTGTAATCTTGTTAAGATTTTCTTTTATCCTGGAGTCATTACTGGTTTTTTCAGGTAGCAGCATTTGAATTCCTTCGATCGTCGATTCATGTGGTTTAAAACGAGCGTCGAGTTCTGTAATAACATGATCAATGAAAGGGTAAAACACATTTCGTCGGTAGTATATTTCGGCAGTTTCTGCTGCAATATTATTGCGCAGGGTTTGCCTTCCAGTTATTCTTGGCATTACTATATCGCTTGAACTCATCTGCTGTGCTTGCTCAAAAAGAATTGCGAACTGACTTTCGTTCCGAACATTTAGTAAAGTCGTTTTTACATTTTTTGTATATTCGCAAATGTTGGTCAAATCGACATTGACTTTCTGCATTGCTTTGTTAAGGTTTGCTGTATATGAAAAAACTTTTCTCAGTATAACTAAAGAAACAATAAACTGGCTGTTATCCATAGCGATTTGAAGATGGTATGCTTGAGTAGCGACGTCGCTACTAGCAGCATCTTGAAGTGCCCCAAGTGTTTCGCATATAACGGGAACCATTTCTGCAAATCTTTCGACAGCCACGTGTTTCTCGGTCCATCGTGTCTCACAAAGAGAGATAAGCGTTGAATGAGATGAATTAATTTGATCCGCAATTTTCTTCAAAAGTCCGTCGCGAAGCGGTGATAGGCGAAAAAAGTTTATTACGCTCTTAATGGTTCCGATACAGTTACGTATTATTGGTATCTCACATGAATGCGCTAAAACTAAGTTGAGAACATGAGCAACACAGTGTACGAATTGCGCTCTCGGGTATTGCTCTGCGATTATTGTTCTTACGCCCCGTAACCGGCCGCTCATCACTGCAGCGCCATCATAGCCTTGACCAATCCATTTATCCATATCCAAATTATATGATAAGAGATGTGATATAATAGTCGTTGCCAAAGCTTGAGCTGAAACATCTTCTACGTGGATGAATTCTAAAAAATCTTCCCGTATAACCGATTTCCCAGATGAGCAGTGTACGTATCGTAAACATAACGCTAATTGTTCTCGTCGTGATATGTCTTGTGTTTCATCAGCAAGTACAGTAAAAAAACCAGCCTCTTTGACCCTATTAAGTACTTGCGCTTGAATAGCACTACCACATAGTTCAATCACTTGATTTTGAATTCCTGGTGACGTATACATGGCTCTACTGTGAATGTTTTGTGTTAGTAAATGATTTTTAAGTGCTTCATCGCCAGATCGCGCACGAAAACGAAGAAGTGCTCTAAAACTACCATCATTATGTTCGGGTTCATTTATCCCAATTTCTCCAAAATCACGACTTCCTCTTAGTGCTATTTCTTGCCTTCCACAAAGAATAATTGTTTCAACAATGGCTTTCAATCTTTTTCTGTTCTCTTCGGCAATTTTACTGTTTTCTACATTCATGCACTCTATAACATCAAACGTTTTTCCTTCCATGATCCTTGCAAAATTTGCTGCCTGCTCAACAGCAAATTTATGATACTTAGTATCTGCATGGTGATCAAAGCTCTCTAAAGCTTTCTTCCAGTAAGTAAATGGCTTACTAACCAAGGCTCCAAGTTCTTGCTGACCACGACCGCCATGCTTTTGTCCAAATAAAACACATACTTTGCAAAGTGCTCCCTGCATGACGTTTGAATATACAAGCCATGAGTACCTGGTAGTCCAATGGCGTTGAAAAGAAAGTTTCTTTTTACCAGTGATAGTGACTGGAAATTTAAATGTATCCGGAGGGGTCCAAAGCTCTTTTAATGCTCTCAGCTTTTCCTCGTCATTGCTTGGAGGATGACATACGTAGAGCGCAATATCATAACCCGTCCTGGCTGCGGCTGCGGACGTAGCCGAACACAAATCCATCCTGGCTGTAACAAAGACATATTTGACTAAAACAAAACAACAGCACATACCCATCTTCAAACAGCTTTTTGGTCATATTTAATTGTAAGAATAATAATAATAATTTGTGACTCTAATACTCTAATCCATATTATAATTAAATCGTAAGCGTTCCGTTTCTGTAAGTACATAAATATTTACAAAAAAAAAACAATTCATACGCACTATAATTATGTTACTGAGGTCAATAAAATAGTTATTAAAATTTTTGTCTGTTTGTCTGTGCGTTTGACCACGCTAATCTCAGAAACGGCTTAATCGATTTGTATGCGGTTTTGTTTAACATTTTAGTCTATGTTTCATTCCAATCGGTTCATAAACTAAAAAGTTATGTTAAGAATAAGAATTTTCAACTAAAAATTAAGTCTACGCGAACAATGTCGCGGGCACCAGTTAGTTGTTAGTTAAATATAATTGTATTTCTTTCTGTTAAAAGGCGAAATGATTTTATAACACTTAGGTACACGTCGCATATACACTGAAATTACCATTTGTCAAATATTTTATGCTCACGGCAAAACATTTGTTTACAGAAATTCTCTGGGAATAAAAATAAGAGCAGGATAAAAGTTTTTAAAATTCTAGTAACTGGGTTCCTTCCTAATAAAATAAACAAGAGACTTACCTTTCTTCACTTCATCGTCATCAGTATCTGTGGATGGCCCCGCTCTATTTATTCCTACTTCTTCAATATGACAGGATTCCACATTGTCTTTTGATAAAAGTTCATTGGGATTTGGTCTCTCTTTCTTAGAAAAAAAACTCAAAAGAGATACCTGATTTGATCGTTTCATACTTTTTAAATGCGACACTTCTTTCTGTATTAAAACAACTGACAACTGCGCAACGCGAAGAGACAAAATAGACTAAACTAGATTCTAGCTTGGTATGGTGCGCGCGGCCGAAACGCGGGCGGCGGCGGCGCGCCGCGGCGGGGGCACTGCCCATTCCCCCGCTCCCCGCACTGTGGCGGACTTAAGAAACTATCGTATTCTACAATCGGCGCGGTGCAATGGGGGGGGTCCGGACCCCCAAGACCCCCCCCTTATATACGTCCGTGCGATACGGACTTGTTATTTGAAGGTAAAAACTGGAATGAAGTTCACAGTAAGGCAGAAGCTGGTATAAACAGTGTTAAACAATGGCTAGATAATAATCTACTCACACTCAACACGGAGAAAACAAAATTCATCCGCTTCAGTGCAACTCAAGCGGGACAACCGAAAGAAACACAAAACATTATTATACACCACTGCAATAACCTAACTACTTGTAATTGTAACACCCTAGAATGCGTAGATAGTATAAAATATCTAGGAATTATGATAGACAAATTTCTGAGATGGGACCTACATATAGACTCAATTTCCACAAAAGTCAGAAAAATTACTCATCTTTTCCTGGGCATTAGAAATATTCTCTGCATAAAAGATCTGAAATGTTTATATTTTGCTCTGTGCAACTCATTACTTGAATATGCATCTTTGGGATGGGGCGGATGTACCAAAACAATACTGGATCCCTTAACAAAAGCACAGAAATCACTACTAAGGGTCATCCTAAAAAAACCATTTAGGTAACCCAGTGATGTATTATTAGAAGAGATACGAGTTCTTGATGTAAAGCAACTATACATAAAAAAAATTATATTACACACTCAAAAACATCGTCACCACTACCCTTCCATTGATCATTATCACGACACTAGACATTCAAGGAGGAATCCAGTTGTTCCACCTACTACTATGACATCCTTAGCCCAAAGACAATTCTATTACCTTGGTCCAAAATTATTCAACCTCTTACCCGATTTATGGAAATCGAAAAGCATAAGCATTCTGCGTAAACTAGTTAATGTTTGGCTTCTAGACTTAGGAAGAGTCGAAAGCGAGCTTATGATGACCAACAGATAAACAAAAATGTTCTGTACTCACATTTATTCATTGTTATTGGCAGTTAAATAAAAAAATTCCTACCATGCATCTGATTGATAATTTTTGTGATTGATATTGTTTATACAATATGTTTTCATGTACCTTGTTTACATTTTTCTTGATTATGTATATTATATTATATGTACCTTGATTATGTAAATTAATACACAGCATAGTAACAGCGAACAAATTAAGAAACCCACCTAATATATTTCTTATATTGTAACTATAAATTGAATTAATCCAATATGTTATCATGTACCCTGATACAGTGTTCCTTAATTATGCATATTATTACATGTACCTTGATAACATTTATCAGGTGTTTTCATAAAAATAAAAATAAAACTAATATTCGGGTGTACAAATATGTCTGAAAAAGTTTTATTTTGATTACTTTGAAAAATATATAAGTATATAGACTTTATATTACTAGCTTAACTATTAATGTAAAGTATGGAAATATAATTCATAACAGCAGCGTGTACAAATGTTAACTAAACCAGGCAATTTGGCTGTCCTAAAACGGGAAAATTTCCTAGTTGGACAGCCAAAGCTTCCTTAATATGTACGTAATTAACCGGTCGGTGGCCGAGTTGACATCGCGCTTGGGTCCCACTCAGGCGTAGTGTGTTCAATTCCTCGGCTGGCTAAGTCCTCCATCACAACACAAGCAACATTTTCAGCTTTCTGTGGTGGTAGTAGGAGATTTTCAAATATTGTCAGGTTATTCGTAACCCGGGAATGTTTGTCTTTCTTTAAAAAAAAAAAAAATATTTTTATCTAATAAATAAATAAATAAATAAATAAAATTGGGTCCTGTCTTCGCGATGATCGCCTGGACATTAGTGACGTTATTTCATCTAAATGGCCCAACTCCTCTATTTTATTTACTGATGGCTCCAAATATGCAGACTCTCTTAACTGGGGTATAGATATAAATGGTTACCATAATAATTCTGGTAACAGAATATCACGTGCAATTTAAAACCAATTTTCAGCCGAGTGAATTGAAATAATTGAATCTCTCAAATATATAGTAAAAAATAATTTTAAACACTTCCTTGATCTCTCTGGTTCTCTGAGTTCCCTCAAAAAACTTAAATCCGGTCCTTTTCTTCATTCTTCTGATCACTTTGTACGCCTTATTCGAGTGCAGATAGCTTCCACTCAAAGCTCTGGTAAAACCATAACTCCGAGCAGGATTCCTGGACATGTTGGCATTGTGGGTTATGCTATTGCGGATTCGTTGGCAAAACATGGAGCACCCAATCCTATTGTCACCCTCATAAACCACATTCCTTTATCTGACATTTTTTCCATCCTCAATAATAGATCCCGCAATGTTTGTTCCGATTATTGGAATGTTGTCAATCTAAGGGAGCCTGCTATGCCTCAATACAAAGGATAACCCTTCGGTACTTTCAGCACTTTTGTACAGTTTGCAGTTTACACTTTGCATTGTATTCTTTGTATGAATATTTCAAATGCGATATATACAACCATTTTTAAATTTTTTTTGTAAAAACAAATAAAATTATCTTTCCGATGTAAGCATTTAAAAGAAACATTACTATTTCTAAATAATAAAACTTTAATATCAAACGTGAAAAATGTTGTCAAAAACGCTATTCATATTTTTACTTAATTTTTTACTCCAATCATATAAAAATTGAGAGAACTCGATATTTTGGAAACACATTCGTTTCGTTTGGGGAATATGTAAAAAAATCTGTACGTTCACTTTTATCTCGTTCATATAATAAAAAAATAATTTTTAAAGATAAACCGATTGTTGCGATAGCGGCGTGAAATATGAATAATTCTTAAATATTGAAGACAATATTAGTGATTTTTTTTAAACGAAAATCTGAAACAGAAAAATCAGAAAAGGAAACGGTCACATCTGGGACTCGAACCCAGGACCCTTGTCTTTCCGGGACAATGCTCTACCAACTGCGCTAATGGGACCCTATCCTACTCGGTCACTTTTAACTGTATCATACTTCGAATAAGAACTACCAACGTTGTCTTCATTTTTTCACCGCACATTTTTATTGGCAACTATCTTTATGTATGATCGCAAGATTCAACAAAAATCACTAATATTGTCTTCAATATTTAAATATTATAATTTGAGGTTTTACTCAATAAGTTATTCCGAAAAATAATAATGAATAATTCTTTTTGGCTATTTTTAGGATTTTATTAATTGTCTATAAATATTTGAAGCAAACTGGAAACAATTATTATTTCTCTTTGTAACCTTAAAAAATTAAGTATTTCCGCATGATAGAAAACATAAATAAAAATACATTTATAAAATATGGTAGCCCGGTCATAAATGACTCTTAAATGCTGGAAGGGTTAAGTAACAGATAGAATAATTCAGACTTTTGACAGCGCCATCTGTAAGACGTAGAAGCAACACGCGCTTTTGTCTCTCTACCTAAACATACACACTGAGCCATAGCAACGCGTGGCGGGATACAACCAGTTAATAAATAAATTCTTGATAACTACACTTACTTCAGGTTTTTCAAAGAATAATATACAATATTAATAATTTATTGCATAAATCATTTTCTATTTTTTAGCCAAAGTTTTTTTAATTTTTGCAAACTTAATTTACTTCAGCGGACTTTATTTTATTCTAATAAATTTCAAATACGTAATTCTAATAACAGTTTTGTTGAATTTATTTATTTGTAGTTTGCAACGTATTGCGTCCACACAGGGCCTAACTAACGGCACTTGTAGAAATTTCAAGGGCGCTGTGAAAGGTTTTTGTTTTATTTTGCCTCGTTTATTCCAGATTGCAGGGAGGGTGGTTCGATCCCGCGAGTTACATGTTATTTATAAAATAAAGAATAACAATAAAAAAAATAAAATACAAAATAAAAATAATGTAGAAAATGAAAATATTGTTTCACTTTTAGACATCTATTACATCAGAAATTGGCTCCAACGCTTGTAAATGGAACCCTCCCAGAAGTTCAGTGCTGCCATCAATACAAATGAAATAAAAAATATTTTTTTTGTTCAATTTACTATTCTTGGCTTGTTATTTTTGGGGAATGAAGGAGAAGATATTATGGAAATGAAAAAGGTATGAAGGATGTGTAGGAATATGGGAGTCAATGTGTCCGGTCGTATAAATCCGTCCCTCCCACTACGGTGCAATGCGATGTGTAGAGAGAGTTCGGCTGAAGAGGTGAAAGGGTCTCCCTCAACCGGCCTCTCTTCAGAGTTGGTGGGCAGACGCATGCACCTCCGAGACCTGGACAAACCTCATCCCGAGAATCCGGGCACTCCTGCCTACTAAACTAACGCAACGAACCACTCGGGGTGACCTATAGCAGAGGTGTTGGTTATCCAATGAATGATTCCCGGGGCGGCGGTACCCACACCTGCCATTGGCAAAGGTAATTTCGATAAAAGGAAACATTCATTGTATTTTTAAAAGTAGTTTATTGATATAAAAAAGACTAGACCGAACAGTAAAAAATAATATGTAAACTGAATATTTTAATTATGCCTTACAATTCATAATTAACCACTAAGTATTTTTCAAAGTTTTCGAAGAGAAAATTATAATTTTTTTATCAGGAAACATGTGACTGAAGATTTAAAAACTTCTCTCAATATCTACTGATAAAACAGGAGCATTACATAATAAAGTTTTAAAATATATTTTTTATAATTTCTACAACAGGCACATTATTTTCAAAAAGTCACCAACACACTTTTGTTGAAGTATTAAAAAAAAATCCTACTAATTTAATCCGATTAAAACTGTTTTACAACAATTTGGGAGGCTGGTAAAGATACCTTTAATAAAATCATTTACTACAGGAACTGCCCCTTTTTAGCGGAAAAAGAAAAAAAGTTGCTCTAATCACTTAAAAAATGCATGTTTAGAGAAAAACCATAAAAAATGCACTGTGCATTTTTCCGTTATCTAATTATGAAAGTCGGCAATTCGGATTCCGAAACAATTATAATCGTATGATTTTAGGAATAAATCGCTTCTATAAGCACACTGAAGAGATAAACCGAGGGACAGCTCTGTGTTATGGGCGATGGCCAGTGGATTCTACACATCAACCTATCAGGACCATAAGCATCCTGTGTAATGTTATCTTAAATTTTAGATTGCGTCGGCTATAGTTGATTAATTACCCTAGACCTTTTCACGCAGAAAGTTTGTTGCGTAATAATCGATGGATGCTGGATGAATGGACTGTAATTCAAGTCAAAAAAATCAAACGATCGTGTTTATTTATCAAGTAAATTATTATTGTTAAATTGTTATTGATCTCGCTTCAATTGTGTTCAAAAGTTCTGGTGTTTTATTGAAGGTTCGTAAGCACTATAGTCTATAGTTATATATCTCAGCACCGTTCCACAACACAATTTGTTTTCTTCTTCTAACACAGTAAACTTATTTTGTGGCACCATTTTAATTGAAATCAATAAAATACTTAGTTCATACCACTTTTATTGTTTAAAAATACCAACATGTTTCATGAGCAACGCTCACTTCTTCAGGGTTTTAGTAATATAGTATTATTAAAACCCTGAAGAAGTGAGCGTTGCTCATGAAACATGTTGGTATTTATAAACAATAAAAGTGGTAAAAACTAAGTATTTTATTAATTACAATTTGTTTAGATTACACACGACAATATAATATATGATGATTGAGGCTGATAATTTGTAGCTTACAAACTTTTTATGAGATAAATATTTAACTGACTTGTACCCGGCGTCGCTCGACTTTTCTCACTATCAGTAAATTTAATATCTATGTTTTTTTATATATATAACCTTATAACTTTCCGGAAGAAATTCTCTAAATGATCGTGAAAACCCTATCACACTCCCTTGCATAGTTTAGAAGAACAAAGCACACAAATAGACAGACGTGGTTAGTGACTTTGTTTTGTACTATTTAGAGAATATGAGAAGCGAAAATATGCAAATATATGCCAAGACGAAGAAATTCTAACCCCAAAATAAAAGACATTTGATGTGGGCTTCTATTTTTCATATCTTCTTGCTTGCTTTCTTTCTTCGAAGGTAGGTCCTTCAAGAAATGGAACAAAAATGAGGGAAAGTGCAATTTAGGTAGAAACGGGATTGTTTCCATATTAAACAATGCTTTACCACCTCCGTAGAGGCGAAACTATAGAGTGGCAGGGCTAGCAAAATGCCACGGGCCCCGAGGGGGCCGCGGTCCCGGCCGCCGCGGGGCCGCGAGCTCAGAAATCAGATATAACCTAACATTTTTAACTAAATATAGTAAAAATTATAAATTTTATATAAGTACATTAAATGAACTAAAGTTAGACACAACTAAAGGCCATATCGGTTATAGGTTATTCGCAAATCGGGCTAAAACAATACAAAATCTCTCGATGGAAAACAGAATCGAGACATCTAAAATTCACCTGGATTCTTATTTAACGTATCAACAATGGCGGCCACATGGAACACTAGATGAACAGCAAGAATTCATGATCAAGAAAGAAAAATCATTTTGGCGCAAAGTACTCTCTAGACTCCTCGATGTTACTCTGACACTTTCAACTTGTAATTTAGCTTTTCGTGGCCAAGGAGAAAAGGCAGTTGCAATGATCCAAGTTCCCAAAGAAACTTTTTGAGTATTGTTTAGTTATTAGCAAAATATGATCCGATTTTACAAGAGTTGTTAAGTAAATCAAAGGGCCAGATAAAATAATGAAGTTCTAAAATAGAAAATTAGCTCATTTCTGTTCTGGTTCTAAAAATAGAAAATGCACTCATAAATTAAATAAATGTCACACCATTTAACTGTATCATATTCCATGCAACTCAAGATATTTCAAAAACAGATCATGGAATTCCAAAGGCGCTTGTCACTAAAGAGTCATTTTTAGGATTTCATGAAGTTAATGACCAAACTGCCTTAGCAATTTCCAACCAAATTATTAAATCCATAAATGACAAAATATACATCTAAATAAGTGTTGAGGACAAGGATATGATGGTGCTAACATAATGAAAGAGTTGGTAGAGTTCAAAAACTCATAAAAGATATCGAGCCAATTGCGGTATATGTTCACTGTGCTTCCCATAACCTATATCTAGTACTTATTGATGCAGTAAGAGAGAGGTTATTGATATGCAAAAAAAATTTGAAAAAGTTCAACAAATTTATAATTTTCCTGGGCATAGTATCAAAAGATGGAATATCTTATCAAGTTTTATACCTAATAAAGAAGGGGAGTCTTCAACATCGATAACATTAAAAACCATTAAAAGATAAAGTTGGACCATCTTTTCGGTTATGGAAAAATAAGAGATTATTGCCATCTATTATAAACGGATACACAGGTTTCCTATCTTCCAATTTCTACGGCCTAGGGCTTTACCGCTTATTCTTATTACCTTCAATAGATTATGCACAAATATCGATGTGTTCAATACGAGCCTCGCAGGATTCATAGCATTCCTAAGAGAGTAGCGTTCGATCGTTGCGGGAAACTTAGTAGTGTTAGTGTGTGTATTGTTTTTGTATGGGTTGAATCTGTAGTCTTTTTATTTTTATTTTTTTGGAGATTTTCCTTTTCTACTAGTTAGTATTTATATTGTATTGTATTATTTATATTCATATGTTTTTCTACCTATATATAAAATGAATCTTGTGTGGAAACTTTACTGGTGTATACAACTTGGTAAAACAGATTTGTATTAAAATATATTTGTATAACTGTTTGTTTTCCAAATAAAATAAAATGAAAATAAAATAAACGGGCCTTTAAGCTTGACTTTTGCGATAATGTATAATTAAGGAAATAATAAGAATAAATAATTATGCAACATCGGTTTATTATTTCATGGAACAAGGGAAAATAATCTTGTAAATGTCTTTTATTGACAATGAGTAAACAAAAGACGCAATAATGTGGTCTAATAATAGAATTGACTAATTGGAGGAACTCACTAATCACCTGGTTAACATTTGTGACAACGGCCGTAAATCTAAATTGTACAACATTCTTCTGTCGCGAGTTTACCTAGTTGGTGTTGGGTAGCTCAATATAATATGTCGCAAATGTTGAATAATGTGATATATTCTTTAAAAACCCTGCACTAATTATGGGGATTTAGTATTACTTAGTCAACATAACATATATCTATTAACATACAAGGCTTCAGTTCCAATGTGTGGAAGAAACGTCACTAGATAAATAGAAGTGCAATAAATACAATATAACTTAAGAAAAGGTAGCAACAAGGTATTGCGTGCGACCATAAATAAACCACTCACCGTGCGACGCAAGAAGCAACGGAAATATCACAACTAATACAAAATGAATTTGCCACTGACAATCAGAGATGTGCTTTATTTCAAATAAATCCATTTGAAATGGAAATGCAAAATGGGTATTTTCCATTTTGCATTTTAAATGCTTTTCTAAAAACCATTTTGCATTTTGCATTTTAAGTGCTTTTCTCAATGCATTTTCCATTTTAAATGCTTTTTTGCAACATTCTTCCTACTATCTCCATTCATTTTTTTTCATAAGCCCCAAATGTCAGTCGGTTCTCAACCTCGCTATGAGAGATAATTAACATTTGTCAAGTTGCTCCCTGGTAGGAGCCCTGGCAATTGAGTGATATCATTACAAAAAATACTGATTCAAATACTAAACATGGGGCCATGACGCTGTAATATTAAATGTTAGATAGCAGTTTCTATGTTTTTACGTTGGCCACATTAGTCCCGCGCAATTTTTTTGTGGTTTCATAATCTGTTGTCGTGGTGTTTTTGGATTTACCATCAGGTAATATGTTTGTTCTACATTGATGTCCATTATTAAATGACGAAATTGTTATAAAATTCTATAATTATTTTAATTGTTTGACCTGAGAAACCATTCTGCATTTTCAATGCATTTTGAAAATAGGTATTTTGCATTTTGCATTTGAAATGCTTTTCTAAAAACCATTTTGCATTTTCAAATGGAAAAGTTTTGACCCATTTCCATTTTGCATTTCAAATGGTTTTGGGTACCAATTTTGCACATCTCTGCTGACAATAAATAGTTGAACAAAAATAATCGTAAACGTCAACAGCTCTTGAAAGTTCTTACTTGAGTTTGTTCGATGTTGTTTTATGGCAACACTGGAATATTATCAGAAACTCGATTATTTTCTTAATTTTGTAATTTCTATGGATATAACTCCGCTTGCAATACGTCACCTTTTTTTGTTAATTATGTTATTTTGGCTTCACGTTGCGTCGATTTGAACACCTTGAACAAAAAAAATCCACCCTTCTATCAAGAAATCCCTCGAACTCATAACAAAATTAAAGTGAAACGAAACTACCAGATCCTTACGCAAGAGCATGGATTCCACCGCCATCAAGTTAGAACCAGGCACAAGTGCGGAAGAGAGAGTTACTGTGATACTTACGGAAACCGATAAAGACTATCCTTTTATCAAAAAGGAATGTCCGGAATCCACTTCCGAAAGCAATTCAGGTTTTTTTTTTTTTTTTAATTATTGGTACATAACTGTTACACAGACGCAAAATGCGATCGGGAATAATTATTAAAACTGTAGGTTTTTGCTTGTCTATAACGACATGCTCACTCCTACATATCGACCTAAGCTACTCTTCTGGGTTATGTTACTAATATTCTATTTAATATTTGCGATTGGGCAAAGTTGAGTTTGGTGTCTGGAAAGAGGGTTTCGGTTGTCGTTAGGGACTGCTGTAATTCATACCTTGAAGAGTCCTGCTCTAAGTGAAGTAAAAAAGTAGACGCCGGTATAGCCGTTTTTCACAAAAGCCGAGTCAGTGAAACGACGCGTTTTGATGAAGTCGACATTAACTATAAACAGTAGAGAGATCATGCACAGTGTCCCGCAACAACATGAGTGATATTATGCTCAAATGCTCTCAACCGTTCAGAGTTAATGTGGACTCCATTAGAACGGGTCGTTTCACCGACTTGAGAGAGCATGCACAATGTCACGTATGTTGCTGTGTGACATTGTGCATGCTCTCTCAACTGATATTGATGATATTTATTTTAAACGTTCCCTGAAATTTCAGTTTTTTTTTACAATATATATTTTTATCCAAACATAAGGCCCAAAGGAAAATAATATCCCTTATAGGCTATGTCATCTTTTGGGATGCTGTGGGGATGGTCTTTTATAAGAAAACGAAGGGAGAGGAAGTACTGGAAAAGTAATAGGTATGAGGCTTGGGCAGGAATGTAGGAAACCAGCCTCTCCCCGATCTGTATGAGGCTTGGGCAGGAATCTAGGAAACCAGCCTCTCCCCGATCTGTATAAGGCTTGGGCAGGAATCTAGGAAACCAGCCTCTCCCCGATCTGGCACGTCAAGCAGCTGGTGGGCAGGCGCATCCTGAATACACCTCACCCGATGAACTTGGTTACCCCTGCTAAATCTCCAAACGTATCGACCCACTTGGGGTGTCCTGTGGCAGTTGTGTTGGTTATCCAATGAACGGTTCCCGAGGCGGCGGTACCAAAACTCGCCTCTCAAATTTTTTGACTAAAGTCGAAAATATTTATTGTCCCGGCAGATGAAAAATTTCGATTGCCGCCCTTATTTTGGCGTTCTAGATTTAGTTCTGAACAATATTCTCGAAGTTATTGACAGCAGATTTTTACGTGGCTACATTGACATACTTCCGATCCTATTGCGTATTTATTTATATAATAACGCCCTTTTGAAGTTCGTTTATATGGGATTAGTAGAAATAATTTGAAATAAATAAAGTTGAACTACTAAATATTACTCAAAAATTGATCCTTAAAGTAATGTACAAAAAAAAATTCTGTTATCCATCCAACCTACTTTATAAGGAATGTAATGTTATGTGTATAAAACAGTTATATATCACGCAAATACTTTGTCGATTTTTTATCAATATTAAATTTGCCGAAAGAACACAACAAATGCGGACAACTAGAATTAGCTCTACATTGAACTTTGTCGCGGTACATACTAAAACTTCTTTTGGTCAAATAAATTATTTATATCAGGGACCACTTATGTTTAATATTCTTCCAAATCATATTAAGTCTACCAATTCCTTTGTTAAAATTAAAAATTTAATAAATACTTTTGTATTGACAGACAATTGTCTAAATATTTTTTCATCCTTGTCCTTTCTTAAATAATAAGATTTTATATAAGTCCCATTTACTAAAAACTGAATGTCACCCTATCTGTCTTTATTATCTACTTTGCTTCTTCTTTTGAATAATGATTAATGATTAGTTATGGTTCAAATATTGTTACAATATACTGTCAAATTACCCATCTGGTAACACATCTAATACTCATTTTTTCTTTAATTTTGAAATATTTTGTGTTTGTATGTAGAATTAATTTATGTTTGTGATTACTCTTATGTTCGCTTCACTATAATGTAAATTGTTAACCTCGATACAGGCTCAGTCCTAGTGAGGTTAATTTTTATGAGAAAAAAAAGTGTTTTATGTATAGTGAGATGCAATAAATAAATAAATAAATAAATTTACTATTAGACATGCCTGAACTGCCTTAGTAACAACCTTTTGTATAAGTTTAGTTAGAAGTAGGCGATATCCAATGACTCGGCATACTTATTTCCCTCCATTAGTATTCTGGGCAATGAGGAATACATATTATAGTACTTAATACCAGAATGTCAGCACTGAAATAAATCCCTGTTTCAAATATTAAGTAGTGATATTCAAAAGCTTTTCGATTTATGAATTTATGGACTGTCAAATGCATCATTTACAATCTTATATAGAAATACTCCCTTGTCTGACGCCTCTTTCCATATTAACCGGTGTTTCGTGGTGTAACATTTTAATTTTGCAGATAACTTGGGTCTCTTCTTGTTGATGCTAGAATGTTAATATTGATGCGGAAACATTAATTTCTTTCAGTTTTTTCCAAAGTAGTGCCAATGTATTTTTTTTCGTTTTTCCAGGTAATATTAATGTGGAGACTGTTACCATCAAGGCAGACCCAGGATCCCAAGAAGAAGTTGGAGGTGGAATTCCTTATACTGATCTTGACATAGACCTCCCGGATGTTAAAATGGAATGCTTAAAGCGCTCTAAAATAATAACCCTGACCGCAAGTAATTCGATTTTCTTATACTAAATTTAATCGATTCTGGGGTGGTGGTTTTTCACCGGACAATTATTTAACAGAATTGAATGTATTTGGGCTCTGACTAAGAGTTGGCGGTATAATTTAAGTGTGGTTAAGGGTTAAGGTCCTCGATTGCAAGTTTAATTCAATGAATTTATTGTTATTACGCATTTAATTCACATTCATAATCTTGTTGAACGTTCTGGAGTGGTAGATTTTTTAGTTGTTTATTTTCTAAGCTGCCAGAGCAGTTAGTTCGCAATACGTGCCCTCAATTATCCTGTATCTGCTTACACTTAATATATATTTATCTCATTTTTATCATTTTCAGGCGGATTGCTAAGTGCGCGTACTGGGGAAAATCAATACTCTTGTCATCATTGTGACTATTCTTGCTCTCGTAAGTCGACGCTTGAACTGCACCTGTGCACCCATACTCGAGAAAAACTTTTTTCATGTCCTCACTGCAACTATTCATGTTCCAGAAAAGTAAGTCTTAAGATTCACATGTTCACCCATAATGGAGAAAAACCTTTTTCATGTCCTGACTGTAACTATTTCTCCTATACAAAAGGAAATCTTAAAAGTCACATGCTTACTCACAGTGGAGAAAAACCTTTTTCATGTCCTGAATGTAACTTTTCCTGCTCTACAAAAGGAAATCTTAAAATTCACATGTTTACCCACAGTGGAGAAAAACCTTTTTCATGTCCTGAATGCAACTATTCCTGCTATACAAAAGGAAAGCTTAAAAGTCACATAATTACCCACAGTGAAGAAAAACCTTTTTCATGTCTTGACTGCAACTATTCCTGCAATACAAAAGGAAATCAAGTCACATGCGTACTCACAGTGGAGAAAAACCTTTTTCATGTCCTGAATGCAACTATTCCTGCTATAAAAAAGGAATACTTAAAAGTCACATAATTACCCACAGTGGGGAAAAACCTTTTTCATGTCCTGAATGCAACTATTCCTGCAACACAAAAAGAAATCTTAAAATTCACATGTTTACCCACAGTGAAGAAAAACCATTTTCATGTTCCAACTGCAACTTTTCGTGTTCTACTAAGTGCCATCTAAAAATTCATGTACTGAGACACAGTGGCGAAAAACCCTTTTCATGTCCTGAATGTAACTATTCCTGCTATACAAAAGGAAAACTTAAAAGTCACATAATTACTCACAGTGGAGAAAAACCTTTTTCATGTCCTGAATGCAACTATTCCTGCAATACAAAAGGAAATCTTAAAAGTCACATGCTTACTCACAGTGGAGAAAAACCTTTTTCATGTCCTGAATGCAACTATTCCTGCTATAAAAAAGGAATACTTCAAAGTCATTTAATTACCCACAGTGGGGAAAAACCTTTTTCATGTCCTGAATGCAACTATTCCTGCAACACAAAAAGAAATCTTAAAATTCACATGTTTACCCACAGTGAAGAAAAACCATTTCTATGTTCCAACTGCAACTTTTCGTGTTCTACTAAGTGCCATCTAAAAATTCATGTACTGAGACACAGTGGCGAAAAACCTTTTTCATGTCCTGAATGTAACTATTCCTGCTATACAAAAGGAAATCTTAAAATTCACATGCTTACTCACAGTGGAGAAAAACCTTTTTCATGTCCTGAATGCAACTATTCCTGCAATTCAAAAGGAAATCTTAAAAGTCACATGTTTACTCATATGGAAGTAAAACCTTTTTCATGTTCCAACTGCAACTTTTCGTTTTCTACTAAGTGCCATCTAAAAATTCATTTACTGAGACACAGTGGCGAAAAACCTTTTTCATGTCCTGAATGCAACTATTCCAGCTATACAAAAGGACATCTTAAAAGACACATGTTTACCCACAGTGGAGATTAACCTTTTTCATGTCCTGAATGCAACTATTCCTGCTATTCAAAAAGAACTCTTAAAAGTCATATGTTAACCCACGGTGGAGAAAAACCTTTTTCATGTCTTGATTGCAACTATTCCTGCTATACAAAAAGAAATCTTAAAATTCACATGTTTACCCACAGTGGAGAAAAACCTTTTTCATGTTCTATCTGATCTCTGGTGAGTTGCCCTGTTGTTCTTGTATTGTTTTGTACCTATTATGCTTTTATAATGCAATTGCATAATGTTGATTGACTAGATGATTATTTAAGGAAAAAATTGTGGAAAGGTTTAGTTTTTCCTATGGGGAAGATTTAACCCGGACATAAAGCAGGAAATTTATAAAAAAAATATATCAAGGCGCCGAAATTCAAGAAATTATTAACGGTCTTAACTGGGGACCGATGTCACGAACTCTGTCTTACTGGGACAACACTCTACCTCTGAGCTTCAAAGAACAAATTTGACATTTCGTTGGCGTATTTTCAATTTAATTAATAACAATATTACCGGTAATGAATTCCTTATTTTTTGACTGCCTTCTTTTTGTAAGATTTTAAGTTTCTGAGGCATGGAATGAGACGAGGAGTGTGTGCTAAGTTTGGCGGTCCGTCCTCTCTGCCCATCCCTGCGGAGAAACGGCGTCATGGTTAGTTAGTTATTAATAAGGTTCTACCCGAATATATTTTGGTTACCTACATAGATAGTGTCTCGGACATTCCTTTGCGATCTTATTTTATTTATATGGGGCAACTTTGGTAGGCGGGAATGGGTACCGCCGCCCTGGGAACCATTTATTGTATGACCGACACCTCTGCCACAGGTCACCCCAAGTGGTTCGCTACGTTTGGTGACTTAGCAGGGGTGCCCAGGTTCATGGGTTAAGGTTTGCCCAGGTGTTGGTGGCGGGTGCGTCGGCCCACCTTCTGCGTGGCGGGCCGGTTGGGAGATGCTGGTTGAGGGAGACCCTTTACAACCGGTTACTGCTGTCCGGGCCGCTCGATAGTACAGGGGCCCGACCCTCACGCTCACGACTAAGGGTGGGCTGCCCCATCAGCGAGTGAAAAAACCCCGCTACTGCTGTTGTGCCGGTTCGTGACCGGAGGGGACCCAGTAGCAGCGTTTGGGGCGCATTGGATGCCCCCTCCAGCCGGACTCTCCCAGCCTATCGCCTAGCACCGCAGTGGGTGGGCTGGAACCAAACGCTCATCACTCCTGGACAGCCTGAACCCCAGATTCCTACCCACCCCTCATACCTTTCCAGACCTTCCTTTCACCTCATACCCTTACAAAAAAAAAACTTAAAATCATGAATATACATCAAAATAAATTTAATATCATTACATCGGCGAGTAGCAGGCGTCCCCGGTGCGGGCCAAAACTGTTGGGTAAATTTTGCAAACATTCGCGGCCTGCACACAAATTTAACTTCTGTTCGTCACCATCTTTTGTCCCAACGTCCCAACCTTCTTTTCCTATCCAAAACTCAGATAGCCGAGCCTGGAGGTTATCCACAGCTTACCCGCCCTGGTATAAGTAACAGATGGTTACTCCTTCAGGGCTCTCACAAGGACTCTAATTTTTTTTTTGTTTAATGACTCTACATTTATTATAAAATGAATCTAGACCTCCAATGTCCCTGCATAGTGGTTAGGCTGCAGGATGCCTACAATATGCACAAAAACACAAATAACAATATTAAAATATGTACAGGTATATTCAAATAAAATAAGCCTAAAAATAATACAGGACGAAATAACTGCTTAAAGACTAGGCCATCTGTAGAGAAAGGAAAACAAATGAAAAGAAACACATATGCATTCATGTTTGTATTGTAAGAATCTACATTTAAACATATATAAATATCAGATAGCCGAGCCGCCAGACTCCTCATATCTGGACTGCCCGGGCTTTACCCTTGCAAGCAAGTTCCGACTCAAAAGAGGAGTCTGCCTCTATAGTCGAGCTGACGTCAACTGTGTGCGACTATTGAGTCTGGAAAACTCCAGATTCGACGTAATGTGGGTGCGCGTCGATCTTGCCAGTACGGCAAGATTCTACGCATGTCTATACCGTTCACCGAACCATAGCGAATCAGACACTTCCGAACTCTTCAAACATTTGAGCGATACTATTGATGATCTCTTGCCCCGCTACCCTTCGGCCGAGTTTATTGTTCTGGGGACTTCAATGTTCATAACGAACTGGCTGGCTGGACTCGGCTGGCCGACAGGCGGAATCTTTTGCCATTTGCTATGGATTAGAGCAACTGGTTCAGGAGCCTACAAGGGTTCCTGATGTCCAGACTCACCGCTCCAATCTGTTAGACCTATTCTTAACTACTGTGCCAACGGGTTATAAGATTGACGTCACAGCGCCTCTGGGATCATCCGACCACGTTAACCTCAGACCAACCAATGAGAGGAGAAAAGTGTGGCACTATAGGTCAGAAGATTTTTTCGGTATGCGGGCCCATTTCAACGCTTTTCCGTGGTCAGCTGTTTGTTATCGAACTTCGGACCCTTCAAGATGTGCCCAGGGTGAAGTCATCAAATCGGCGATGGATGGCTTCATACAATCGACTACCAAAGAAACTGGTGTGGGCTCAAAGCCGTGGTGCAGTCGACAATACTCCTAAGCAGTTCGACGAAAAAACGCGGCTTACCGAGCTTTTAACATATCTCGAACGCCCGAAAACAGATCAGCATACAACAAATCGGCAAAGGAATGCAAGAGAATCATTAATAGGTCAAAATTCGAACACGACCTGCAGATCAGAAAAAAGCTGGCTGCCTGCCCGCATGGCAGCAGAGCATTCTGGTCGCTTGCGGGCTCAATAGGTCGGGATTTTCGCAAACCCAGATTGCCACCTCTTACCAGACCTGACGGCTCACTAGAAAACACCGCCACCGAAAAGGCTAACCTATTAGGGAAAATGTTTGCGGAAAACTCGACCCTCGATGACGGAGGTGCTGTTCCGCCGTTGGTTCTTCACTGCGGCTTCTATATGAATAAGCTGAGGATCCGGCATCGGGATGTACTCCACGTTATACGGGGGCTCGATGTTCACAAAGCTAGTGGACCTGATGAAATACCTGCCCTGGTATTGCAGAGGTGTGCTGCGGAAATAGTTCCAGTTTTGACAAAGCTCTTCAAAATGTCCCTGAAGTGTGCTGTGCCCTCTGGTTGGAAAAAAGCGGTCATTCACCCTATTCCCAATAAAGGTGACCGCTCCAACCCGGCCAATTACCGCCCCATAGCGATCACATCAGTTCTGTCCAAAGTGATAGAACGTGTGATCAACGACAAACTGCTAACATACCTCGAGAAGAACAAAATTATCAACGACCGTCAATACGGATTCCGGCGGAACCGCTAGTGCGGTGATCTTCTCGCGTATGTGACGCATGTTTAGGGGCGGTGCATGGAACGTCACGGTGAGACCCAAACGGTTGCACTCGACATATCCAAGGCCTTTGACCGGGTCTGGCACCGAGTACTTGTCAACAAATTGCCTTCTTACGGACTTCCCGCATCCCTGTGTACGTGGATTGCTGACTTTTTAAGGGATAGGTCGATTCAGGCGGTTGCTGACGGTTTCACCTCTTCCTCGCACTCCATAAATGCTGGCGTCCCACAGGGATCGGTTCTGTCTCCGACTTTATTTTTTTTGCACATCAATGACCTTTTGACATGTGCACCGATTCATTGTTACGCGGATGACAGTACAGTTCATGATAGCTTTTTGTTTGACAAGCCCCCAAAGGGCACACAAACTCCAACGGCTCGGAGGGCTTTGAAGCAGAGAATGGACGGTTATCTCGAGAGTATTTCCTCCTGGGGTAAAAGTAATCTCGTCGAATTTAATGTTTCAAAGACCCAATCCTGTCTGATTACGTCTAAAAGGGATCCAAATGATAATCTAGTCTCTTTCAACGGAAACAATCTTCCAAACAGGCCTTCCATTGATATGCTTGGTGTAACTATAAGTGACCAGCTCAAGTACGGGGGCTCCATCGAAGCCAGAGTAAAGTTGGCTTCTCAGAAGCTGGGCGCACTGTACAGGGCCCGCAGATACTTTAATAGTACACATTTGCTGACCCTGTACAAATTGCAAGTGCGCCCTACTGTCGAATTTGGCAGCCATCTCTGGTCCGGAGCCCCTAAATACCTGAAAAAAAAACCCTTGACTCTGTGCAAAAACCGGCGGTCCGCTTGATAGATTCCCCAATCTTAACAATCGGACTGCAATCTTTAGAGCACAGGCGTCAGGTAGGTATGCTGTCCTTGTTCTATCGGTATTACAATGGAAGATGCTCTGAGGAACTAGCGTCATTGATCCCTTCGGCACCGTTGCGTAGTCGGGATACACGCCAAACGCGCGCCCAACATTTGTACACGGTTCACATTTGTCACACGAGAACGGGTCGCTTCTACGATTCGTTCTTAAGTTCAACAGCTCGGCTGTGGAACGAGCTGCCAGCCTCTGTGTTTCCTCCCTCCTACAACATGGGACTCTTCAAGACCCATGTTCACTCCTTCCTCTCCACAAAAAGACCCTCCACACAGCATCCCCAAAGATGACATAGGCCCCAAGGGAAATTATTTTCTCCAGGGCCTCCTGTGTGGAGTTAATATAAAAAATAAAAAAAAAACCATTGACTTTTACACAAATCTAGAATGAATATTCAACTTATCATTGGTTTTGGGTCTTCGCTCTTCGATGCCCATTTGCGATCGTTGCTCTTTTGTTTCGCTGTATTTTTCATGTATTGTTTAGAAGTATTAATAGAATCTTCTCTGTTAACCTTTACCTTACTATGTTAAAAAAATCCACGCGTTCCGGTGCTGTGTAGTCAATACACATCTCAAAATAAGCGATTTGATATCGGAAAAATTTGAATATTCATAGCTTATTGCTTATGTTTATTATATTTTATCTCAAAAGTGAAAATAATTGTAATTTAATTACTGAAAACATGAAAAAAAATATCGGCAGATGCTAAAAAATCGTGCGAGGGATCCCCATCTAACGATGGTCCGCGACCGACCGCTGGCGGCTGGCGGCTGGAACACACACAGAGCTTTGCGGTCGTAGGTATCTATGGTCTAAATCAAAATACAACAGCGGACATGTGAATTTCTCATGTTCCCGTATAGCGAACAAAAGCGGGACATCAATAGCGTGTCATTTCCTCGCACACTCTTCGCGTAGCAGTATCACACGGTTGATGGTATTGGTGTTTTTGTTCCCGATTTTTAACAAAAATCTCTGATTTTTAATAGAATTTTGAAAACTATGTAAATCCAAAAATTAATTATGCAATGGAGGAAAAACTAAAATCTGAACCCAGAATTAATTATATTTATAGAGCTATTATATTTATTAGAAGCAACATGTAGTAAATACACACCACTGGTTAAAAAATATTTCCTTTTTTGCGTTTTTTTTTTTAAATATAATATCACAATAATTCTAACTTAATTCTATGAATACAAAATGTTACTTGAACTTTCAATTCAGAAAACTTTTTTCTGTTGGCTGTTGGATGCGAGATAGAACATAAGTTCAAAAATCTTACGTAAATAACTGAAAATAATTAATCTTTATTTTTATGATACCTTACTGATTTAACCTTTGTATTATATAAACTGTTTGTTACTCACAAATGTAAATTTATAAATAAAATAAATATTGAATATTTTAAATATTTTTCCACTTAACTGGACTTTCCCTTCTAATGACATTTTAATTCCCAATTTGAAACTCCTACCACTTCTAAACCTTCCACCTTCTTCTTACCCCTCCTCTCTATAGGTGATTTATAATGAATTTTTAACATTAGTGTAAATCTAATCCTGATGATGTGAACATCGTTTACGAAACATGCAGATTGTATATATAAATAAAAGTGATGTAAACAAAGTTATTTGTCGTTATAACAAACCTATTATACTTTTAGCTAGTTTTAAATCCTGTATTCGTCTAGGACAGTGGTCGTCAAACTTATTGGCCAAAGAGCTAAATATGTACATTACAACGATTAAAAAAAATTATGAAAGATCAAATCTGTTTTTTTTTTAAATTTTGGTAAACCTTTATTATAATTTTAGACCTTCATGAAATAACGGGTGCACTGAAAAAAAACTTGATTTCACACTTAATAAAAATTTATTCGTTGAAAAACAATAATATATAAGTAAGGTATCTATAAATTTAAATCATGTCAAATACTGACAAACACTTAATGCGAACAATGTCATTGCAGTAAGTCAGATTTGTATGTTATAACATATCTGATAAACACTTAATGCGAACAATGTCATTGCAGTAAGTCAGATTTTTATGTTATAACATATCTGACAAACACTCAATGCGAACAATGTCATTGCAGTAAGTCAGATTTGTATGTTATAACATATTTGACAAACACTTAATGCGAACAATGTCATTGCAGTAAGTCAGATTTGTATGCTATAACATATCTGACAAACACTTAATGCGAACAATGTCATTGCAGTAAGTCAGATTTGTATGTTATAACATATCTGACAAACACTTAATGCGGACAATGTCATTGCAGTAAGTCAGATTTGTATGTTATAACATATCTGACAAACACTTTATGCGAACAATATCATTGCAGTAAGTCAGATTTTTATGTTATAACATATCTGACAAACACTTAATGCGAACAATGTCGTTGCAGTAAGTCAGATTTGTATGTTATAACATATCTGACAAACACTTTATGCGAACAATGTCGTTGCAGTTAGTCAGATTTGTTTGTTATAACATATCTGACAAACACTTAATGCGAACAATGTCGTTGCAGTAAGTCAGATTTGTATGTTATAACATATCTGACAAACACTTAATGCGAACAATGTCGTTGCAGTAAGTCAGATTTGTATGTTATAACATATCTGACAAACACTTTATGCGAACAATGTCGTTGCAGTAAGTCAGATTTGTTTGTTATAACATATCTGACAAACACTTAATGCGAACAATGTCGTTGCAGTAAGTCAGATTTGTATGTTATAACATATCTGACAAACACTTAATGCGAACAATGTCATTGCAGTAAGTCAGATTTGTATGTTATAACATATCTGACAAACACTTAATGCGAACAATGTCATTGCAGTAAGTCAGATATGTTTGTTATAACATATCTGACAAACACTTAATGCGAACAATGTCGTTGCAGTAAGTCAGATTTGTATGTTATAACATATCTAACAAACACTTAATGCGAACAATGTCATTGCAGTAAGTCAGATTTTTATGTTATAACATATCTGACAAACACTTAATATGAACAATGTCGTTGCAGTAAGTCAGATTTGTATGTTATAACATATCCGACAAACACTTTATGCGAACAATGTCGTTGCAGTAAGTCAGATTTGTTTGTTATAACATATCTGACAAACACTTAATGCGAACAATGTCGTTGCAGTAAGTCAGATTTGTATGTTAAACATATCTGACAAACACTTAATGCGAACAATGTCATTGCAGTAAGTCAGATTTGTATGTTATAACATATCTGACAAACACTTAATGCGAACAATGTCGTTGCAGTAAGTCAGATTTATATGTTATAACATATCTGACAAACACTTAATGCGAACAATGTCATTGCAGTAAGTCAGATTTGTATGTTATAACATATCTGAAAAACACTTAATGCGAACAATGTCATTGCAGTAATTCAGATTTTTATGTTATAACATATCTGACAAACACTTAATGCGAACAATGTCGTTGCAGTAAGTCAGATTTGTATGTTATAACATATCTGACAAACACTTTATGCGAACAATATCATTGCAGTAAGTCAGATTTTTATGTTATAACATATCTGACAAACACTTAATGCGAACAATGTCGTTGCAGTCAGTCAGATTTGTATGTTATAACATATCTGACAAACACTTTATGCGAACAATGTCGTTGCAGTAAGTCAGATTTGTTTGTTATAACATATCTGACAAACACTTAATGCGAACAATGTCGTTGCAGTAAGTCAGATTTGTATGTTATAACATATCTGACAAACACTTAATGCGAACAATGTCATTGCAGTAAGTCAGATATGTATGTTATAACATATCTGACAAACACTTAATGCGAACAATGTCGTTGCAGTTAGTCAGATTTGTATGTTATAACATATCTGACAAACACTTAATGCGGACAATGTCATTGCAGTAAGTCAGATTTGTATGTTATAACATATCTAACAAACACTTAATGCGAACAATGTCATTGCAGTAAGTCAGATTTGTATGTTATAACATATCTGAAAAACACTTAATGCGAACAATGTCATTGCAGTAAGTCAGATTTGTATGTTATAACATATCTGACAAACACTTAATGCGAACAATGTCATTGCAGTAAGTCAGATTTGTATGTTATAACATATCTGACAAACACTTTATGCGAACAATATCATTGCAGTAAGTCAGATTTTTATGTTATAACATATCTGACAAACACTTAATGCGAACAATGTCGTTGCAGTAAGTCAGATTTGTATGTTATAACATATCTGACAAACACTTAATGCGAACAATGTCATTGCAGTAAGTCAGATATGTTTGTTATAACATATCTGACAAACACTTAATGCGAACAATGTCGTTGCAGTAAGTCAGATTTGTATGTTATAACATATCTAACAAACACTTAATGCGAACAATGTCATTGCAGTAAGTCAGATTTTTATGTTATAACATATCTGACAAACACTTAATATGAACAATGTCGTTGCAGTAAGTCAGATTTGTATGTTATAACATATCCGACAAACACTTTTTGCGAACAATGTCGTTGCAGTAAGTCAGATTTGTTTGTTATAACATATCTGACAAACACTTAATGCGAACAATGTCGTTGCAGTAAGTCAGATTTGTATGTTATAACATATCTGAAAAACACTTAATGCGAACAATGTCATTGCAGTAAGTCAGATTTGTATGTTATAACATATCTGACAAACACTTAATGCGAACAATGTCGTTGCAGTAAGTCAGATTTATATGTTATAACATATCTGACAAACACTTAATGCGAACAATGTCATTGCAGTAAGTCAGATTTGTATGTTATAACATATCTGAAAAACACTTAATGCGAACAATGTCATTGCAGTAAGTCAGATTTTTATGTTATAACATATCTGACAAACACTTAATGCGAACAATGTCGTTGCAGTAAGTCAGATTTGTATGTTATAACATATCTGACAAACACTTTATGCGAACAATATCATTGCAGTAAGTCAGATTTTTATGTTATAACATATCTGACAAACACTTAATGCGAACAATGTCGTTGCAGTCAGTCAGATTTGTATGTTATAACATATCTGACAAACACTTTATGCGAACAATGTCGTTGCAGTAAGTCAGATTTGTTTGTTATAACATATCTGACAAACACTTTATGCGAACAATGTCGTTGCAGTAAGTCAGATTTGTATGTTATAACATATCTGACAAACACTTAATGCGAACAATGTCGTTGCAGTAAGTCAGATTTGTATGTTATAACATATCTGACAAACACTTAATGCGAACAATGTCGTTGCAGTAAGTCAGATTTGTATGTTATAACATATCTGACAAACAATTAATGCGAACAACGTCATTGCAGTAAGTCAGATTTGTATGTTATAACATATCTGACAAACACTTAATGCGAACAATGTCATTGCAGTAAGTCAGATATGTTTGTTATAACATATCTGACAAACACTTAATGCGAACAATGTCATTGCAGTAAGTCAGATTTGTATGTTATAACATATCTAACAAACACTTAATGCGAACAATGTCGTTGCAGTAAGTCAGATTTGTATGTTATAACATATCTGACAAACACTTAATGCGAACAATGTCATTGCAGTAAGTCATATATGTTTGTTATAACATATCTGACAAACACTTAATGCGAACAATGTCATTGCAGTAAGTCAGATTTGTATGTTATAACATATCTGACAAACACTTTATGCGAACAATATCATTGCAGTAAGTCAGATTTTTATGTTATAACATATCTGACAAACACTTAATGCAAACAATGTCGTTGCAGTAAGTCAGATTTGTATGTTATAACATATCTGACAAACACTTTATGCGAACAATGTCGTTGCAGTAAGTCAGATTTGTTTGTTATAACATATCTGACAAACACTTAATGCGAACAATGTCGTTGCAGTAAGTCAGATTTGTATGTTATAACATATCTGACAAACACTTAATGCGAACAATGTCATTGCAGTAAGTCAGATATGTATGCTATAACATATCTGACAAACACTTAATGCGAACAATGTCGTTGCAGTTAGTCAGATTTGTATGTTATAACATATCTGACAAACACTTAATGCGGACAATGTCATTGCAGTAAGTCAGATTTGTATGTTATAACATATCTAACAAACACTTAATGCGAACAATGTCATTGCAGTAAGTCAGATTTGTATGTTATAACATATCTGAAAAACACTTAATGCGAACAATGTCATTGCAGTAAGTCAGATTTGAATGTTGTAACATATCTGACAAACACTTAATGCGAACAATGTCATTGCAGTAAGTCAGATTTGTATGTTATAACATATCTGACAAACACTTAATGCGAACAATGTCGTTGCAGTTAGTCAGATTTGTTTGTTATAACATATCTGACAAACACTTAATGCGAACAATGTCGTTGCAGTAAGTCAGATTTGTATGTTATAACATATCTGACAAACACTTAATGCGAACAATGTCATTGCAGTAAGTCAGATTTGTATGTTATAACATATCTGACAAACACTTAATGCAAACAATGTCGTTGCAGTAAGTCAGATTTGTATGTTATAACATATCTAACAAACACTTAATGCGAACAATTTCATTGCAGTAAGTCAGATTTTTATGTTATAACATATCTGACAAACACTTAATATGAACAATGTCGTTGCAGTAAGTCAGATTTGTATGTTATAACATATCCGACAAACACTTTATGCGAACAATGTCGTTGCAGTAAGTCAGATTTGTTTGTTATAACATATCTGACAAACACTTAATGCGAACAATGTCGTTGCAGTAAGTCAGATTTATATGTTATAACATATCTGACAAACACTTAATGCGAACAATGTCATTGCAGTAAGTCAGATTTGAATGTTGTAACATATCTGACAAACACTTAATGCGAACAATGTCATTGCAGTAAGTCAGATTTGTATGTTATAACATATCTGACAAACACTTAATGCGAACAATGTCGTTGCAGTAAGTCAGATTTTTATGTTATAACATATCTGACAAACACTTAATGCGAACAATGTCGTTGCAGTAAGTCAGATTTGTATGTTATAACATATCCGACAAACACTTTATGCGAACAATGTCGTTGCAGTAAGTCAGATTTGTTTGTTATAACATATCTGACAAACACTTAATGCGAACAATGTCGTTGTAGTAAGTCAGATTTATATGTTATAACATATCTGACAAACACTTAATGCGAACAATGTCATTGCAGTAAGTCAGATTTGAATGTTGTAACATATCTGACAAACACTTAATGCGAACAATGTCATTGCAGTAAGTCAGATTTGTATGTTATAACATATCTGACAAACACTTAATGCGAACAATGTCGTTGCAGTAAGTCAGATTTATATGTTATAACATATCTGACAAACACTTAATGCGAACAATGTCATTGCAGTAAGTCAGATATGTATATTATAACAAATAACAAATGTAGATCCTAGGAAATAAATTGTACAGCGCCCTTGAGGTGATTTTTCACAAAAACGGCGCTCTACAAATTATCCAATTATTATTATTGTTGTTGTTTTTATCTTTAGGCATGATTCCAGGTTCTCATCAAAAAGACGACTTCTCAGTTTACTCTTGATATAGGAAAGAGATTGTTCGCGTGAATATGTTGAACCAAAAAGGGAAAGAACAGCAAACGCGAGTTTTTTCAGCTGATCGTAAGAGTCAGGAATACTATTCCATGTCTTCCTTCTCCAGGTCTTTCAAAGTAGACCACTTGTGTTATGAACTATTTGTTATTCTCCAATATTTCAAAACCAATACAAAGACGTTGAAATTTAGAGCTCCATATTTCCTTGTTTTTTAAATTGTATTTCAAAGTTACCAATGTCAATGCCAAAAGGAGAAAATGTCAACTCAGTTATCGTGGCATTAAGGGGATTTTTGGCGGATGCTAAGGTCGCTCTGCTGTTTTTAATTCCTGAAACCTGCTGATACCTGCTGGGCATGGATATTTGTGCCAGAGCCGCACTCAAGGAGCTAAAGAGCCGCACTTTGCCGACCACCTGTCTAGGATAACTTGAAAATTTGACTGTCCTGAAACGGGATTCCTTCCTAGTTGGACAGTCAAAATCATAAAATGTAATCGATTTTATGAAAAATAAATAAATTACTACAATAATTTTCCTTAATGTATTATATAAATTCATTTTTTATGAAGTATAATATCAAGTATCAAAGAATTGTCAAAAAATTAATTAAATTAATTACATCAATTGGGTCCTGTCTTCGCGATGATCGCCTGGACATGAGTGTTGTTATTTCGTCTAAATTGCACAACTCCTCTATTTTATTTACCGATGGTTCTCAAATATGAAGACTCTCTTAACTGAGTTATATATATTAACTCTTTTCATAATAACTAGCTTTTTGCCCGTTGCAGGCAACTAATGGGTAAAAATGTGGTGCGTGGTGTAGTATTTGAATGTAGATGAGGCGAGGGTGTGGGACTACAATTTTTTAAAAAATAAATTAATATTTTGAGAAAAAAAAGAGCCAAGGAGCTAACTGATCAATTTTTTCACCGAGCCGTTCGGGTTGTGTAGGTCGAGACGCGTAATTTGATACCCATATCATATGTACGGTTTTTGTCACCGACATTCTTAAAAAGTTGTTATTTTGGAAAAAGAATTGATCAATTAACACGCAAAATTTAAAAAATGTTATATATATGTTTGCATGTGAATGAAGCAATGAATGTGTGACCACAAATGTATTAAAATATATGTATGTTTAGAAAGAAATGGATATTTTGAGAAAAAATAATGCCAAGGAGATAACTGATCATTTTTTCACCGAGCCATTCGGATTCTGTAAGTCGAGACGCGTAATTTGATACCCATATCGTATGTACGGTTTTTGTCACCGACATTCTTCAAAAGTCCCAGCGAGTTTTATTTTGGAAAAAAACATTGCTCTATAAACACGCAACATGTAAAAACTCTTATTGGAAAATTTTTTATTTTTAAATTTAAAATACGTTATAAAACAACACTACGGACCTAACCTAGAAAACGGGCTAAAACACGCTCTCAGTACCTGCCTACCTAGGACCTCTACCCGGTACCATCTGTGTAGGTACCTGCCTACTATTAAAAATTTACCGAAAAAATATATACATAACGCAATTAGGTACCTACACATTAAAAAATAAAGAGATAAAAACTTTAAATATGAATGGCTCCCAGGCTAACCTTATCCAACTTCTGCGCTCTGGGTACAATTTATAAATTTGCGTGACGCTATTGATGTAGTTTTTCACTACGGGACGACGGTACCACTACTACTACTACAACTACAACTACAACTACAACTACAATTACAACTACAACTACAATTACAATTACAACTACAGTTACAACTACAACTACACCTACAACTACTACAACTACAACTACTACTACTTGGTACAATTTATAAATTTGCGTGACGCTATTGATGTAGTTTTTCACTGCGGGGCGACGGTATCCGTGTCAAATTATTTTTACCAAACTTTATTTTGTTTCGTTCAAAAGCACTATCGATTTTTAAAAATATACTGCCAATAAGTACCTACACAGTTTTTATTGTTTCTTTGAATTCACAACATTTCGCTGCTAGTCTATGATCGGCTATTATCTCTGATTAACCAAAAGCCCGATTGTTGGCATTTTCGGTTCAAATGGCAAATATCAAAACTTTAGCCGGTTACTGTGAGACATTTTGAACCGAACGCCATCTGTGGGACGACCGATTAACTTTCCTAAACCTTCGGAGGATGAATTTTTTCGATAATTTTAATGGCAGACTGCGTGTTTGCTACGGAATGCAATCATCAAGTTGAGCGTGTAGATTTTATAAAAAAAGCATACCGCGTGGTTTTTGCGTGACCACGTGACTTTCTTTTTCGCCGGGAAGCTCTCGGCCGCAAATCATTTTTTTGCGTGTTGGGCAATCCCGGCGGCCGGAGAGAACACTGCGCACTTTCGTATGGCGCGTCTTGAGCGCTTCCAGTTTCCGCCGCCAGATGCTACTCAAATTTTTGTCGACAAATTACCCCGAACGAATATACTGGTAAACATTTTCATACAAACTCGTGTTTTCGGTTTTTCCACGCCGAATTGAACCCCGGGTTCTATGCCGACGAGAAGGCGTCTCGGTCGACTTTCGCCTGAAGCCCGAAACAAATGAAAGGCAACTTTTTTTCTGGCACGCCAAAACGAACCTCGAGTGTAAACAACTTAAGGGGGAGAGCGGTCGATTTTCGCCTAATTTTCCCCACGCAAAAAAAAACAAAGAAACTGAGTATTAATATATGTATTCAAATGACCGAATATCACGTGCAATTTAAAACCAATTTTCAGCCGAGTGCATTGAAATAATTGAATCTATAACTGTCCAGATACCGAACGTAGATACCGAAACCGGAAGACAATTAAATTTATCAATAAAATGACCTAAAACTGATTATTTTCATTTAATTTATTTAAAATGTCAAATCACAATGTGTTTGCTTTTTTTGAAATAATAAATTAATTTTTGTTTGTTTGAATACAAAACTCACAATCGTTTGGAAATATGTTTTCGACTGCTCCAATTGCACCTGCACAAAGCCGGCCCAACGTTCACAACAAATAATACAAATTAAATAAAAAATAGAACTACGGTTAAATATATAAACAGTAGCTTTCCAAAGGAAGCCCTTAAGAAAATAATTTAAGGCTTTTTATTTTTGGGGAAGTTAAGGAAACGAAGGAGAAGATATTTTGGGAATGAAAAGGGTATAAGGATGGGTAGGAATATGGAAGTCAATGTGTCCGGTCGTATAAATCCGTCTCTCCCACTGCGGTGCAATGCGATATATAGAGAGAGTTCAGCTGAAGAGGTGAAAGGGTCTCCCTCAACCGGCCTCTCTTCAGAGTTGGTGGGCAGACGTATGCACCTCCGAGACCTGGACAAACCTCATCCCGAGATCCCGGGCACTCCTGCCTACTAAACTTATAAAGTAAGTATGTACCTACATTGTACATTCGTATTTGCTTATAATTATTCATGTTTGTTGCAAACCAGTAAAACTGAAAGCAGGAAAATAATTTACTCTTCAGGTAAATAAAAAGTTAATATACTAGTTGCGCGTGAGGTTTAAAATTGAATAGCCTTAAATGTGTACCCTTCACCCCCCTTTGCCCCTTGACCCCTTTCCTTGATCCGGGCCCAAAGACAAGGAGTATCAGTGTTATCGTTGCATTCCCCGCGAACATTCGTGTCATATTGAAACCCGCATATGTTGAATTCGGCTGTGATTATTTTGGAGCACAATCGTCCAGTGAAACGTTTTTTACCCGCCGCAGTGAATTTCACTGTGTTTTTGTTTGTGTTAAGTGAGCGAATTTTAATTGTATTTTTTTTTTTTTTTTTTTTTCGTAGAAAGCAATCACTTTGTGGTTTGACATTTTAATGAAATAAAAACAATATTTTTTGTTTAAAACCACGATTTTTTTTATTAATTTTAAGACCGACCGGTTTCGCTACACTCGAGCATCGTCAGGGTACAAAATTAAACTAATCAAAAATACAAAATGTGTCATTATATATACATACAGAGGGAGATAGAAAGTAAAATCAAAATGAAACAACAATATAATAAAAGAAAACAATTAGTGTACATAAATATTATAATAATAGAGAATAGGCATTAATAATTGTAAGGTGATTAAGGGATACTGGGAATTTTACAGTTTATAGGGAATATTCCCAGTATTGGGCTTTTTGACAAATCTAATTGATTATTCAGAATTAAACTTTTGGTTTTAATGGCTTTCTTTATTTCTAGTGCTTCTAGATTATTCAATTTGTTACTATGGTCATTTCTATGGAGAATCTTAGCACCGGTGCTTTTATTGAATGTATGATCTGTTTCAATAAGATGATTGGCAAACTCTGAAAAGCCATTGCTATTTAGGCATCTAAGATGTTCTTTAATCCTAATGTTTACATTGCGCGTTGTCTTCCCGATATAAAACGCTGGACAATTGTTACAATTTAATTTATAAATTCCTGCATGACTTACGGCCGTTGTGGCCAACAATTTCGATGGATTATCAAAGGAATTCTGAGCCTGAGCCAGGCGCTGCTCAATTAAGTGATCGTAGTGATTTGCTCCATTTCGCCTGTAGCCAACATTTTGATCATAACACCTCGTGTGTAGCACTGTTTATTTACATAGACAAAAAAATGACGTCAAATTAGAAACTTTACATTTTAAATTAATACCGAAGCATTAATTAATTGTATTTATTATTTATACAGATAATTTACTTTAAATAGTGTAATACATAAACCGACATTTCATATTTTTAAAACAAACGTATTTAATATGTAAAAAATAAGGTGTTAATTGACTTAACTTTTTTGTTTACGTCAAGTTTGACGTTTTATGCAGTTGAAACTTTAGATTCAAAATCATAACCTATACAAAATGGACAAAGCAAAACGCTCAAAAAATTTCACCCCAAATGAGAAAATGCGACTTGTCGATTTAGTTACCTCGTCGCGGGTCATTTTGTCTAGGTCTACAGGCGGCCCAAATTACGCCAAACTGTTGAAATCAAAAGAAACTGCTTGGAACGAAGTGGTTCTCGGTTTTAATAGCATCAACTCAATTAACCGGTAAGTTACATACTGATTATCTCATATAATAATGTGTTCTTCAAATGCCATTGAAGCTCGATTAAGAAATATGGTTTCGGCACGTAGAATGAACGAACTAAGGAGTGTAAGGAGAGCATATTATTACGCGAATTTGGATGGTGGAAGAAGTCGGGGACGCCCGAGGAAGACACGGCAAGATAAAAAAAAACTGATATTTGAGTAGGGCTATGTTAATAGTCCGAATAACAGAAGAGTATGTATGATATATGGTGTGATTGTGGGCGAGGCAAGTGGTTTGACAGATTGTCCTCTCTGCGTAACCTTTCTAGGAAGGGTGCAATGTTTGGTTAATTAGAATTTGTATACATCCCAATTGATTTCTCGTAATATTTTATATATGATTGCAGACCCCTAGCAGCTCTAAAAAAGGCTTGGGACAACTTGAAACGAGATGCCCGAACACAGAGGGCAAGTGTTCGTTGCCAAATATTTGGAACTGGTGGAGGGCCCAGTCAAGACATAGAAGATCCAGTGCTGCTGAAGGTTGAGGCAGCAATTGGATTAAGTTCCTCCGGGATGGTAAATTCGTAAGTTAAAATATCTTGTTTTTAATTAAATTGGTATTTGGTGATGACTGAACATGTCCACTGAGTCAGCATTAGTACCCGGAGCAATTAGGAATGCATTATGTTTACGGTATATGGCAGTAGACCCAGAATTGGCGCACTCAAATAAACCCTCACTTTTAGTACTACCATTACGTAGTGGAATCCAAAAGCTTGTCAATGCATTGTCATTGTAGTTCAACAATAGCTGGAAAGCGCACATTACTTATGACTTGTTCATGTTTTCAGTTGGTTGTTGGTCATTCACTGACCCATAAGGGTTGGGAAATGGAAGGTTAGGTACATTTATAAATTAAACAATCTCTTCTTGCTATACAAATGTCTCATATATTGCAATAAATGAATCCACGCTACTAGAAAAAGCTTTATTCTCTTTGTGGATGGATTTGGCAGTTAATTTACTGATTTTAAATCTATTTTTGCTGTCATGTCTCTCTAAACTATCGACCAATGAAAATACATGCAGTTTTGTTAGGTTTTGATGAGCAAATATTAAATATTCAGTACTCGACGTAAAATGTCTTACGAGGTTGAATTTTCAAGAAATTAAAAAAAAAAAACAAAGAAAAAACTGTTTTGTTAATGAAGGTTTTTTGAATCTAAACTCTTATCTGTAACCTTTGATAAAACTACAGAAAAAAACATCATCCACATAAAGATTCAGCATTAAAAAACTAGGCAGAAAGTTACAAGTTTTACATAAATAATAGAATAGTTTACAGTTTATAGGAACATAGTATGTATAATTGATCATAACAGTAAGTAGCAACACCAATAAACCGGAGTGACCAATCACAGGCATCCGGAACGTTGGTGTTGGCAGCTCTCTATGCCGTGAAGGAGCGCATCTAGTGGAGTATCCTTGTTCATCAGAGCGTTTGGAGTGGGATTCGTAACCCTCGGCAACAGAGACTCGAAGATGTGGGCAACATGAAAGCAAACCAAAGAAAGATTAAAAAGTACACATAAAAGGCATTATTGACCAATAAACAAGAATCATAAATCATAAAGAAAATAGTTCCCACAGAGCAAAACTAGCAATTAACAGAATATAGAGAGAATTGTAATATAATTTAACGTGACATACATATTTGTATTCTATTTTGAAAGGTTTGATTGCAATGGTCCTGCCGTCCAAGATGATCAACAGGCATCCACCAGCCGGGAGGAAGTAGAGCAGCCGACTCTGGAATCAGTGGAGCCTGCGGAATGGACATTGGTAATTTTTATTTCATTTATCCTAATTCTCAATAATCGCATTGTTCGCATTGGTGTCTCAACTGCTCCCAACTGCCCGGAGTCAGTGCGGTGAGACTGCGGCATCTCCAATTGGGGTGTGTTGTGAAACTGAAGGTATTAGGGAAGGAAGGGGAAGATGGGTAAGTACTTGGGTATTCAAATCTGGTCACCAAGCATGGCTAAAACCATTTCATTCCATGTTTCAATTCTTTAATGGTGGTGTTACAACAAGGTGATACTGAGAGTATCTTCCACTCTGTAATGTACTGCAAATATACTATTTATTATTTTTAATGAACAGTTTGTAGAATAACACAAAGTAATACAAATAAAATTTACTCGCACACGCCAGGATTTGAACAGGCGACCTCCGGATTGCTAGTCGTGAGCCTTACCGCTCGGCCATCAATAACTTGAAATAACTAATCTGCAAAATATTTTAATTTCTTCATTTTCCCATAGATACTTGTGTAAAATGTTATTTTATTACACGGTCTTTTGAAAGGTTTACACATTATTTGTTTTTAAATTACTTGTGGCTGGTTATAAAACTTGACATTCTTCTTATATTTTGTTCAGGATGAAAATCCAGTTTTCACACTTCCTGAAAGTCCAGTGATGCCAGTGGTATCAACTGTTCGACCCGTAGTTCCAAGGAAGGCATTCAAGAGGCGACTGTGCTTGGGAAAATCAACAAAGGACTCGCTCTTTAGTGACCTGCAAAATGTTGCTACCACCCAACTTGCGACGGAAAGAGTGTTATTAGAGACCCAGACTGAAAACTTTCAAATGCAAAAGGTCCAGTCTAATGTATAAAAACAGTTTATTATAAACAAGTTCTGCTTTGTAATTATTATTATGCGTTACAGCTGTTTCGCCCTCTGAAGGCATTATCAAACTGTTTTTATACATTAGATAACAAATTATTGAATATATAAAATAAATAAAAATTGAAATGGAGTTCTACAAAATTAACTAATAACAATAAACAGGTCCAGTCTCTTTTGCAATGCGACCTCCTGAGTATGCAGACTGCCCACTTGAAACTCCAACTGGAAATGCTCGATGCGGCGAGGGTCTCAAAAGAAGCCCAATCGGAAATACAACTGCAAATCCTTAGTGATGCCAGGAAGCAGAAGGTCGCAGAGGCAGCCCGAGCAGAAATCCGATGGGAAATCGAACTGGAAATGCTCGATGCGGCGAGGGTCTCAAAAGAAGCCCAATCGGATATACAACTGCAAATCCTTAGTGATGCCAGGAAGCAGAAGGTCGCAGAGGCAGCCCGAGCAGAAATCCGATGGGAAATCCAACTGGATATATTGAAGTTGGAGAGGAGAGCTCAGGAGGCAATTACAAAGAAATTATAAAGTGGTAATTGTTAATATTATAATGCTTGTACATACATATTATTTGCAATAACGTCTCTATTTAAATGGGCGATGTTGTTCCCTGCATTGTTCCTGAATGCCACATTGTTGGGTTCATCACCAACACCGTGGATCCAATCTTGTGGATATTCCTCCCCACGATTGATGCTTATGTTGTGAAGAACTCCACATGCAACTATAACTGCCATCGTGGTGTCGATGTTTAGTCGTAGGCCATTGGATAAGACCGGAAATCGTCTTTTCCACAATCCATATTGTCTTTCTACCACGTTCCTTGTTTTTATATGTTTTGTGTTGTAGTTGTTCTGGTTGGGTGTTTCCGGATTTCGATATGGTGTCAGCAGATATGTCTAAAATATGAAATAAAACATACATTTGTAATAATGTTATACTGTTTTCTTTTGCAGAATGTCCTTAAAATCAAGTAAATCCACGTTCGGCTGGAGCACTCGAGAATGGTGCACGCGCTAAGTATTCCCGCACTAAAGGATTTTTTTCTTGTTTTTTTTATTATTTCCTATATTTTCATAATGTGCGTATATATGTATGTCACAATTTTCTTAAGTTATTTTCAGTTGTTTCCAATATTCTCATAACGTGCATATATATGTATGTCACAGTAAACAATATTAAATTCTCCCTATATTCTATTAATTGCTAGTTTTGCTTTGTGGGAACTATTTTCTTTATGATTTATGATTCTTGTTTATTGGTCATCGTTCATTAGCTTCGCAGACCAATATCAATAATAATGCCTTTTATGTGTACTTTTTAATCTTTCTTTGGTTTGCTTTCATGTTGCCCACATCTTCGAGTCTCTGTTGCCGAGGGTTACGAATCCCACTCCAAACGCTCTGATGAACAAGGATACTCCACTAGATGCGCTCCTTCAAGGCATAGAGAGCTGCCAACACCAACGTTCCGGATGCCTGTGATTGGTCACTCCGGTTTATTGGTGTTGCTACTTACTGTTGTGATCAATTATACATACTATGTTCCTATAAACTGTAAACTATTCTATTATTTAAGTAAAACTTGTAACTTTCTGCCTAGTTTTTTAATGCTGAATCTTTATGTGGATGATGTTTTTTTCTGTAGTTTTATCAAAGGTTACAGTTAAGAGTTTAGATTCAAAAAACCTTCATTAACAAAACAGTTTTTTCTTTGTTTTTTTTTTTTTTAATTTCCTGAAAGTTCATCCTTGTAACACATTTTACGTCGAGTACTGAATATTTAATATTTGCTCATCAAAACCTAACAAAACTGCATGTATTTTCATTGGCCGACAGCTTAGAGAGACATGACAGCAAAAATAGATTTAAAATCAGTAAATTAACTGCCAAATCCATCCACAAAGAGAATAAAGCTTTTTCTAGTAGCGTGGATTCGGATATCCATTAAAAGTATATTTATTGTTTAAATATTCAAATACCTTTTTAATAACTTAACTTTAAAATGAATGTGTATGATTAATGGGTACTTTATATTTAATAGGTAAATGAGAGTGTATTTGGGAAGCATGTTTATGAGAATTGACAAGGTTGTAGAGATATTGAAAGAAGGGATAAATGCAGATAACTCGATTAATGGTGGACTGACATGCTTCGCTCTAACTCTCTTAACGTTCCAAACTCTTCTCCCATTAGCTTATTCGGAGAGTCATTTGTCATGTTTTCAGTTGGTTGTTGGTCATTCACTGACCCATAAGGGTTGGGAAATGGAAGGTTAGGTACATTTATAAATTAAACAATCTCTTCTTGCTATACAAATGTCTCATATATTGCAATAAATACTATCTCCAAGAAGTGCTCCATTTGGGTACTGCCCTGTCTCGAACATTGCTCTGGCTCGGCAGCCTTGAAAAATAAGGGAGTCATGTGTAGATCCTGGCCATCTTGCTACAATGTCTCTTATTCTCATTCTGGCATCTGAAATGGTCTGCACGTTAATGGAAAAGTAGCCCTTCCTATTTCTGAACGTTTCAGCTTCTGGTCCACCTTTCGGAGAAATCAGATGGTCAACACAATACTTAATTGGTACAGTACAGAAAAACATGCAGACAAAACTAAAACATATGCTTGTCTGGCACTTACCCACGGATTGAATTTTGACATGAGTGCAATCAATTGCACCTATTACGTTGGGGAATCCGGCTATTTCGTGGAACTCCCTTTTTACTACTTCCACCTCTTCCCCTATTGGTAATTTAATGTGGACAGGCCTTAAACTTACCAAGGCACGAGAAACATTTTTTACGATTTTGCTGGTCGTAGATGGGGAAATTTTAAAAAAGTCTCCATTTGTTATGTGGAAACTTCCAGTTGCGTAGAAACGCAAAGCAACAAGCAATTGATTGCATGGTAAAACTGGGCAGTTTCTAAAAAAGAAATAAACAAAGCATGATAACATTAGATAAAAGGTTTTCAGACCTGATAAGTGCTAAATATATTCAATGACACTCGAATAAGTCAAAATTTTACCTTTCGCTTGCGTAAGTCAAGTTATCCTCTATTTGGCTCAAAACGTATAAAAAACACGTTTTAGTCATCCTAAAACGGGTATAAAAGTCTGCATCATTTAATATATGTATAAAATTTATATCGCCGTCTTGTCGCCGCCTATATAATCCAATATTATTATCAAGCATATTGGCCCATTCCACCGCATCTACTATATTCAAAATGTTCATAATTCGAATTAAAAAACCGACAAGAGCGTGAACTGATGACAGATGACAGCGATGACAGATCGATTGCTTTCGCGTATTTCGCTCTGTTGTCAGTTTTTATAAGTAGGTCTTCCTCAAGCGTCTTTAATCCACGAGGTTAGCTTCCTTAAATTTGAGTGGTGTGGCGATCAAGAGCTTTGGGCAAAACAGATTTGGGCATTTCAGCAGGGTTGAGTCGAGTATTCGGCTCAAATTAGATTGGCCACAACGGCCGTTAGTGTGTCATCTTTATCTTTAGAATTGACTAAAAATTTACCTAAATTGTTATTGGTATAAAACGCCGGTTTGACTTCAGAAGGAAGGTTAACTATACTGCAGGAAGAAAAATGATTAATGAATAGAATACGGCGCCATTGGAAAGGAAGATTATTATTATTAATATTATGTGGAGTCGCGAATAACAAGTTTTTAACTGCTAATTGTTTTAGTTTTTTACTTAAAATTCTATCAATAAAATCTGGATCGTATCCATTATTAGAAGCTATTTTTTTAATTATTGATAATTCGTTAGAGAAATTAATATTAGTTAATGGAATCGTGACCAAGCGATGGACCATTGAGTGAAATGCTGAGTGTTTGTGTGAAAAAGGATGATTGGATGTATTATGTATGACAATATCGGTGTAGGTAGGTTTCCGAAAGATGTTAAAATCGATTTTATTATTTATGAGAGATAAGGATAGGTCTAGGAAGTTTAAGGATGAATTAATGCCTATCTCTAATGTAAATTTAATATGTTTATGATAGGAATTTATAAGGTTAAGGAAGGAATTTAGTTGACGTTCCGTGCCTGTCCATATACAAAATATGTCATCGACATATCTTTTCCACAGAAAGACGTTTTTTATAAGTGGTGAGTTACCGGCAAGTATTTTACTCTCCAAGTTATTCATGAATATATCGGCAATCAAAGGGCTATTGGGAGCACCCATAGGTAAACCTTCTTTTTGCTGATATATTACATTATTAAATTGGAAATAGTTTTGACTTAGGCACATATTAAATAACGACATGAGATCATTTATAAAGTCTTTGGATAAATTAGAAGAATTTAATAAGTCTGATATTAAACATTTACTTTCCCCAATGGGAACATTAGGGAACAAATTAACCACGTCAAACGAAATGAGTTTACAATTATTAGGGAGAACCAAATCTTTCAATTCTTCTACTAATGTAAATGAGTTTTTAATTGTGTATTTAGGAGTGAAAACATTGGTATTATTAAACACTTTAGTAATAAATGACGATATTATAAAATTTGGGGCATTACAACATGATACTACTGGTCTAATTGGGTTGTCAATTTTATGAATTTTAATAAAACCATATAATTTTGGAGATTTGGGGTTTTTAGTTAAAAATTTTACTTGGTGATATGAATCATCTTGGAATTTTTTAGTTTTACATGCCTTAAGTGTTTGTCTAACATTTTCTAGGTACTTGTTAGTGGGGTCTTTATTCAGAATTACAAAATTATCACTGTTAATGAAGTCTTTCACTTTTTCATTATATACATTTCGTGGGATGATTAAAACTGTATTACCCTTGTCAGCTTTCGTCAGGATCAAATCTTCATCGGCTAATTTTTTACGAATATTTTTCACTATAGTTGTCTCAGGATTTGGCATAGGTTTGAATTTGGGTATGAGTTCTTTTATTGTTTCAGCGCTCTTGTAGAAGAATTTTTGTGGATGATTATGTAAAGCTGAATCTATATCCACTGCAACTTGTTCTATTGCAGCATTAAACTGATTATTAGAATACTTCAGGTTATACTTTAATCCCTTGGATAGTAGGGTTGTTTCTTCAGGTAGAAAATGTACATTTGACAGGTTCTGTACACGATCGAAGAAAGTATGGGCTGGTTGTAGGTTATCACTCTTATTGTTGGTTTTGTTTGAGGAACACAAATTTTCAAGTTTTTTATTAATTGTATTAAGCTTATTAAAAGCTTTAACAGAAACCAAGTATCTCACTTTGTCATCAAATAAGTCCCATTCGATAGGGTGCAACTCGTATACAAGTTCTGTATGTAAAAGTTTTAAATTTAATTTTATATTGTTACGTTGTTTGTATGTATATTTTATATTTTTTGTATATTTTTTTTTTATTAATTTTAAGACCGACCGGTTTCGCTACACTCGAGCATCGAGTGCACGATGCTCGAGTGTAGCGATTAAAGTATAACCTGAAGTATTCTAATAATCAGTTTAATGCTGCAATAGAACAAGTTGCAGTGGATATAGATTCAGCTTTACATAATCATCCACAAAAATTCTTCTACAAGAGCGCTGAAACAATAAAAGAACTCATACCCAAATTCAAACCTATGCCAAATCCTGAGACAACTATAGTGAAAAATATTCGTAAAAAATTAGCCGATGAAGATTTGATCCTGACGAAAGCTGACAAGGGTAATACAGTTTTAATCATCCCACGAAATGTATATAATGAAAAAGTGAAAGACTTCATTAACAGTGATAATTTTGTAATTCTGAATAAAGACCCCACTAACAAGTACCTAGAAAATGTTAGACAAACACTTAAGGCATGTAAAACTAAAAAATTCCAAGATGATTCATATCACCAAGTAAAATTTTTAACTAAAAACCCCAAATCTCCAAAATTATATGGTTTTATTAAAATTCATAAAATTGACAACCCAATTAGACCAGTAGTATCATGTTGTAATGCCCCAAATTTTATAATATCGTCATTTATTACTAAAGTGTTTAATAATACCAATGTTTTCACTCCTAAATACACAATTAAAAACTCATTTACATTAGTAGAAGAATTGAAAGATTTGGTTCTCCCTAATAATTGTAAACTCATTTCGTTTGACGTGGTTAATTTGTTCCCTAATGTTCCCATTGGGGAAAGTAAATGTTTAATATCAGACTTATTAAATTCTTCTAATTTATCCAAAGACTTTATAAATGATCTCATGTCGTTATTTAATATGTGCCTAAGTCAAAACTATTTCCAATTTAATAATGTAATATATCAGCAAAAAGAAGGTTTACCTATGGGTGCTCCCAATAGCCCTTTGATTGCCGATATATTCATGAATAACTTGGAGAGTAAAATACTTGCCGGTAACTCACCACTTATAAAAAACGTCTTTCTGTGGAAAAGATATGTCGATGACATATTTTGTATATGGACAGGCACGGAACGTCAACTAAATTCCTTCCTTAACCTTATAAATTCCTATCATAAACATATTAAATTTACATTAGAGATAGGCATTAATTCATCCTTAAACTTCCTAGACCTATCCTTATCTCTCATAAATAATAAAATCGATTTTAACATCTTTCGGAAACCTACCTACACCGATATTGTCATACATAATACATCCAATCATCCTTTTTCACACAAACACTCAGCATTTCACTCAATGGTCCATCGCTTGGTCACGATTCCATTAACTAATATTAATTTCTCTAACGAATTATCAATAATTAAAAAAATAGCTTCTAATAATGGATACGATCCAGATTTTATTGATAGAATTTTAAGTAAAAAACTAAAACAATTAGCAGTTAAAAACTTGTTATTCGCGACTCCACATAATATTAATAATAATAATCTTCCTTTCCAATGGCGCCGTATTCTATTCATTAATCATTTTTCTTCCTGCAGTATAGTTAACCTTCCTTCTGAAGTCAAACCGGCGTTTTATACCAATAACAATTAAGGTAAATTTTTAGTCAATTCTAAAGATAAAGATGATTCACTAAGTCATGCAGGAATTTATAAATTAAATTGTAACAATTGTCCAGCGTTTTATATCGGGAAGACAACGCGCAATGTAAACATTAGGATTAAAGAACATCTTAGATGCCTAAATAGCAATGGCTTTTCAGAGTTTGCCAATCATCTTATTGAAACAGATCATACATTCAATAAAAGCACCGGTGCTAAGATTCTCCATAGAAAAGACCATAGTAACAAATTGAATAATCTAGAAGCACTAGAAATAAAGAAAGCCATTAAAACCAAAAGTTTAATTCTGAATAATCAATTAGATTTGTCAAAAAGCCCAATACTGGGAATATTCCCTATAAACTGTAAAATTCCCAGTATCCCTTAATCACCTTACAATTATTAATGCCTATTCTCTATTATTATAATATTTATGTACACTAATTGTTTTCTTTTATTATATTGTTGTTTCATTTTGATTTTACTTTCTATCTCCCTCTGTATGTATTCATAATGACACATTTTGTATTTTTGATTAGTTTAATTTTGTACCATGACGATGCTCGAGTGTAGCGAAACCGGTCGGTCTTAAAATTAATAAAAAAAATCGTGGTTTTAAACAAAAAAAAAAAAAAAATATTGTTTTTATTTCATTAGAATTTTAATTGTATGCAAACTGATAAGAGAACAGAACCAGCGGCTTAAGGAGAACGAGACCAGGGTAAGTCTTTGGCCTTTCCTACTCATTTTCCTCTTGCAAACACTAAGGCAATTCAATTCGTTTTTGTTTGGCTTAGTCTATATCGCATCCGCAATACCGCAACCCCCCGCACAATTGCGTACGAAAGAGTTGCGCACAACCATCAAATTGGTCCAATTTCGAACCGGATTATATTGTTTTACTTTCGTTCGCAATTGCAATCTATAATCATTATTTGTACCAAAATCATGGCATTTGCATTATAAATGAGTTAAAATTTAGTTCGTCAAATAGCTATATTAAAAACGAATTACATTTAATTCCTCGTGGCAAATTATAGGTTGACAATAATTTAATCGTGTATGTAGGTACCTGGGGCCCTAGCATGAACGATCGATAAAGCCCGATATTGACAAAATTCGATAAAATTCGTCATATAAGATCAGTTACCGATAGTTGCGAGCATGGTCAATGGTAGATTGGATATATTCCGACCGACAATTGACAAAATTCATTGTCTATGGTCAGTTGGCGTTATTTGCGAGCACGTTTGTCAAATATTCCAACCGACGATTGACAAAAACCCGCCAAATCTATCGCGGACTCTTGGCTGTCAGTTAAACTTTCGATATAAAAACAACTTTTTAATAATGCCGTTTTTTTTACAAAATTACTGGTATATCAATGAACGGAGGCAGGCTAACGATTCCAAAGAAGCTCGTAAGATTGAAAGACGCCGTTTACGCGATCAATTGAATCCGTTTGAACTTGGAGAGACTGAATTCAGACACTTGTTCCGGATATCTCGTATAATGGCTAAAGATCTTATAGATCAACTAACTCCCTTTTTAGTGTCAAAAAGTACAAGCGGACTTCCAATGTACATTAAAGTAAGTGCATTTAATATTATTATGATATCTTTGTAAAAACACAATGTCGATCATTAATAAAAGGATTATAATGTTGACAGGTATTAGCACCAATAAGTTTCTTCGCCACAGGAAGTTACCAACGTGGGGTGGGGCAAGACCATATGCTGGCTATAGGTCAGACAACCGTCAGTAAATGCATCAAAGTGTTTATGAAGGCAGTGTTGGAGCACCTTTATAGAAGGTGGATACATTTTCCAGCAACAAACGAAGCCAGGAAGCAAGTTGAGAGTGCTTTCAGGGACAAATTAAACTTTCCTCATGTTCTGGGCTGCATTGATTGCACCCACATTGCCATTGTGACCCCTTCCAGACATGAAGAGCAGTATAAAAATCATAAAGGATTCTATTCGCTCAATGTTCAAGTGGTAAAATGTTTGTTTTTACAAATAAAACAGTTGGTGTACGGTGTTTTCACATTTTATTGAAGGTTTTACATGTTTGTTATACAGGTATGTGATGCTGAGTTGACAATATTAAGTATTAACACACGCTTCCCGGGTACTGTCCACGATCAATTTGTTTGGAATAGTAGTACAGTAAAAACTGAAATGACCAGACTATATAATCAGAGAATTGGGACGTATTTCTTGCTAGGTATTATACTATATTATATTTCAACAATCCATAACTTAGTAGTTATATATACCTATTGTAATGGGTGTTTATGTTTCAATCAGGTGACTCCGGGTACACATTGGAACCTTATCTCATGACCCCAATATTTGATGCAGCTGAGGGAAGTGCAGAGTACAAATATACAAAGGCGCACTGTAAGGCGAGATGTTGCATAGAACGTCTATTTGGAGCATGGAAGGCTATATTCCGTTGCCTTAGGAAAGATAGAGTTCTCCATTACGAGCCAGAAGTTGCTGGTCAAATAATCACTACATGTGCTATTTTATACAACATGATGAAGCACTATAAGTCAGTTTCCTTATTTAACTAAATTAAATGCATTTAAAGAAAGTAAGGCAACAATTCAAAATAATAATCGTTTTATTTCAGATTAACAGATGAATTTATTGATAATATCGTGATAGAAGAGATTGAGCTATTAAACCAGGCTGAAGATGTCAGCAGAGTAGTAGCAGCCCGCGGAGTGAGAGATCAAGTCGTTCGGAAGTACTTCTCTAATTAATAAACTCATCTTACCCATCTAATAAAACAAAGTTTAAACATTTCAATCATTTACTATTAAATATAAAAAAAACTTGAAAGAAAGTAAAGCAACAATAAACAAATACAATTTTTGTGTCATTTCTATTTTTAATGTTTGGATGAAGAACTGCCTGTGCCCGCATTGCTGAAGAAGATTCTCACTGACCACTGAACCCGCCAAAAACACATTTCAAATTTTGTGAGACTAATTGTTAATTACCTTACATAATGATATTTTTGTCTAATTTCAAATCTAGCTGCTACATTTAAGACAGATTCTAACATCTTGTTACTATGATAAGATAATATTTCATATTTATGTGATTACATAATTACTATTTTTGCTAAACTGTGTATTTTTTTAATTCCCCATTTTCCTCTTCCCTATCTCCTTCAGCCTCGCAACATACCCCGATTGGGGATACCATGGTCTCACTGGCTCCAGACGGGAGCACATAAAAAAAGTATTTTACTAAAACTGTATGAATATAACATATGTCTATAAATCTACAAAAACCAAAATGGCTTCATACACACAAATACAACATTTATGTAAACATTACAAGTCATTGAACACTATACAAGTACATAACAAATTACATATACTCAAATTCACCAAAGACTGAAAGTGGCAAAAGAAATACAGGCTATGAGGGTGTACACGTATACAATCTCCTTCCCGATAGCTTGAAAACAGTAATAGAATTAATATATTTAAGAAAACCGTTTGATTTTAAAATTAGTGAACAAAATTGAAATGTACTTATATAAAATGTGTACTTAAGTTAATAAAGCGAAATATGTATATTTCTTAACTTAATAAATAAAATAAAATAAAACTTATTCTAATGAACAAGTAAAACAGAGATATTGGAACAAATGGCACACATAAAAATTAAATTGAATTTTCCTTGTCTTCAGATTCCAACTGCAATGAATAGTTATGGGAAGTCGATGGTACTGGATCTGTTGGTCTAGAAATAGAAAGAAAAGTGTATTATTAGAGATTTCATTCATTATACTTTCATCGTTCCTCTGCCAGTTCCATGCCTCACTGCTATATATATATATATATATTAGAGTAGGTACCAGCTTTCCATTGTAGGCTGCTAGCCTCGCTTCATGAACTTTTAATTATCGTGTTTCTCGTGCCTCTCTTGAGACATACTCAATCATTCAAGTGACATCATAATAATATGAAATATGTACTGTAATACCTCAATATCTGTTGTCGGAGTATGTCAACCCTTTCTTCTTGTGCTGCAGTGTACCTCTGAAACGATAGATAATAATTCATTAATTTACCGATGAGACCATTTTTTTACATCGACGTATTTTCGTTTTACATTGTATATGATGACATTAATTTATGAGACGATGTATGAATGTGAAAGAGGCAAGAAGTGTGTGCCAAGACCGAGTTGATTGGCGGTACATCCTTTATACTGGTACTGCCTACCCCTGCGGGAAACGGCGTGATGGTTAATTAGTAAGTTAATGAGAATAAGAAGGCCGCCGCTGAACTTTGAAAGGTTGCCACTGAACTCTGAAATTATAAATAACAATTCATAAATTTTACTTAATTTGAAATTACTTGGGAGTGATTCAAAAAGAAATATGTAGGAAATACCTCAAAAACATCTGTAAATCTGTTGGCGACTGCCACAAGCTCTTTAAAGATGTTGTTGCTGGCTTCTTGAGCTTTTGCCATACGACAGCCGACATCTGGCGTAGCAGCTAGCTTCCTCTTCTTGGCTGGGTTGGGTTGACTTCTCAGCCCAGTTTCCATCCCTACACTGGGCTGAGGCGTGAAGAGCTGCTGATCGGAGTACTATAAAACACAAATAATTGGCATTGATGATGAACGATAACTTCCATTTTGACAGCAAATATATATTATATTAACATTCTAAGACATTAGTGACCTCAATATCCAGCACAAGTTGTTCTGGTCCCTCTCCTATGCAGCTTTCGGGAACTCCACTGCCCTCAGAACTGGCTCTGCCAATGATACTAATCACTTTTTGAGTGATGTCACTTAATACCGGTATGGTAACAGTGTTTCCAGTTCTGAGAGCAGCTCGCTTGGCATCGGCGTTTTTTGCCCGCGACTTACACTTTAAATCACGCCATGTCTGAAAAGAACAAAAATAATATCAGCTTAAAAGTGTTTTACGGACTTATATTAAGTGTCTTCATGATCGATGAAAATCAATCTGACTGGCCGTCGACCGTACTTTCTTGCTGAAATTGTAATAAAGCATTCTGAATGTCTACAAGCACATCTTTATTGATAATCCCATATAAACAAGATAAATAAATAACTTACATTGATTCATTTGACTTCGACATCATAATAAGTTGATTTTTGTAGATAATACGTAAAGCCGTTGGTAACCGTTGAAGTTTGACATTTGACGTTTGAGAAGCGATCCATAGACAACTGCTTCAGTATTGCCAGCGTATATCGATTTCTTATTTATTGCGTTATCAATATTGATATAGTTACCGATAGCTTTTACATGCTAGGGGGTATTGATATAAACTCGTCGGAAGTTACGTCTGTCGATCCGATATTGTAAAGTTATCGAATTTTCTGTGCTTGACCCCCTGGTTTAACGCAAGGAATCGTATTCTAAGTAGGTACTTGTATTCAATACTCAATTCTAATACGAGTACATACTTCGCTAGCGTTAAGTACGTAGGTATGTATTAACGACCGCTAATAATAGATAGTAAACAGAATAATAATTCAGTTGTTATTGAGTTTAATTTGGAAACACATATCAGAAGAATTGTTTACTTTGATCAATTTACGCTAGCGTTAACTAAATTATAGCGTTATTTAAATTAAAATTAATTATTTGGGTTAATTATTTATTGCTAAATACATAATGGCCACTAAAGAAAAAAAGTTGAGATTACTGACGGCTCAGCGAGATGCGTTAGATGCACGTCTTACTAAGTTATTTGAACTATCAAATAAAATTTCCGACTTGAGTATTCTAGAGGAGTTTCTTTCGTTAGTTGAAACTCTAGACTTGACTAGAAGTAAGTATGAGGACATATCTCAACAAATAAATATATTAAATTTGGAAATCGATTCAAACTTTGAACCTGATTTTGAAAGATGGTTCAAGTTCGACGATATGTACGGACATATCAAAAGAAAAATATCATTAAATCGGGAAAACACTTCGCGGGTGGTTAGTGAACAGAAAAAATGTAGTGTAAAACTCCCACCGATTGAATTGGCATATTTCGATGGGGAAATAAAAAATTGGCCCATATTTTATTCAAGTTTTATTAACACCGTACACAATAACGATACACTTTCGAATTCAGAAAAGTTATATTATTTGTTGGGAAAAATTAGTAACCGTGTTAAATCAACGTTCGCCGGGATCATTTTATCGCCGGAAAATTACGAAATTATTTTTAACTCGTTGATCGATAAATATAACGACAAAAGAGTAATATCTTCTGCATATATCGATCAAATTTTGGATTTTAAATCCTTTGCTGTTGCAAATATTAATAATCTGGAATCCTTCATTGATAATTTTGCGTCAGCTGTGGCAGCCGTTAAAAATGTAAATTTAGATAATTTGTTTGACTTTATTTTCTTACACATTGCATTGAAAAAACTGGATATGGACTCGGTGAAAGGATTCGAAACATACAATAGGGAAAATGAATTCCCCTCGTTTGAAGACTTGGTGAAATTTGTGCGGGAACAAGTTAAGATTTTGCAAAGAACCGGTTCTTCAAGGAAATCGGTGGAAAATAAAAGTGAAACGTTAAAACGGTCACAAAGATCAACGCAAGCCTATATGAGTGCTGGTAGTGAGGAAAATCGTCATCCTATTAAATGTTTACTTTGCAATAATCTATCGCATGGAAATTTGTTTAAATGTTCAGAATTTTAAAAATTGACTGTAAGGGAACGGTTCAATTTTATCAAAAGCGAGGGATTCTGTTATAGGTGCCTTAGTGATAGACATAAGGCTAGGACTTGCAATTCAAATCAAAATTGTCATAAGTGTAATGACAAGTTTCATCATACAATGTTACATTTTGAAGAACAGGGTGCATCACACAAGGGGCAGTCAGACTCTCAAAATGCCCAAAGAATTGAAAACCAGAAAGCTGATCAATTGAATGATCCAAAACCGGGCTGCTCCAATTCTGATGTAGCTTTGTGTACTTTTTCAACTGTTCGATCTCATAATCTAAAGACTCATTGTACTGTATTGCTGGCTACCGCACGAGTGGGAATAATAGACGCACAGGGAAATGAACATCTCGTTAGGTGTTTATTGGACAGCGCATCTCAGAGCAATTTTATTACTCGGGATTGTTGTAGAAAATTAGGATTTTTTGAATATCAACGCCCGTCTTGTTCCACCGTTAAGGGTATTGGAGGATCGTCTAAGCCCATTACAGGCTCCATACAGACCGAAATTTACTCTCGTTTCAATCGAGCAATAAATTATAACATTACTTCATTGATTGTGAATAAAGTTACAGAGCGCTTACCTACCGCCAAAGTTGATGTACCTTCATTGTCATATTTGAATGACTTACCGTTGGCGGATGAGTCATATGGAGAACCAGGAAAAATTGACATGTTGCTAGGAGCCCAGCTCTTCCCGCATCTCCTGTTGTCAAAAAGGGTTCAAGACCCTTTTCAGAGGTATAATCTGCATGCTTTAGAAACAGTTCTAGGATACGTTATTTTGGGATCAGCACCAACTCGGGTTGAGGATAATGTTAGCGTATCTTGTTGTGCCATGCTAGAAGAACCAGATGATATTTGTCTCAAAAGATTTTGGGAATTAGAAGAGGTAAACGTACCGTCTATTAAAAGTCCTGAAGATCGTGAATGTGAGGAAATATATCAAAGAACAACCACAAGAGATCCTGAAAATGGAAGATATATAGTAACTTTGCCATTTAAAGGGGATGTTTCAACCCTTGGGGATTCATTTGCAATGGCAAAGAAACGTTTTTTATGCCTTGAACGTAAATTGGAAGCCTCTCCAAAATTAAGAGAAGCTTATAATAATATTATCAATGAATATTTAGAGAAGGATTATTTGACTCTCAGCACTTCAAATGAAGGAAATGAGATGCCTTCATACATAATTCCGCACCATGGAGTTGTACGAGAGGATAAAATCACGACCAGTTTGAGAATAGTCCTGGACGCTAGCGCAAAAACAAGCACTTCCGTGTCATTGAATAATATTTTATATAGTGGGGAAAATTTACAGGGAAATTTATTTAATATAATTATGAATTTTCCTGTATTCCCAATAGCTCTTTCAGCTGATATACGCAAAATGTTTTTGTGTATAGGAGTGAAAAATAGTGATCGGAGATATCAACGAATCTTGTATCGCTTCTCGCCCAGCGAAGATATTAAAACTTATGAGTTTAACCGCGTTTGTTTTGGTCTTACATCCAGCCCATTTCAAGCTTTACGCACTATCAGGCAATTGGCCTCCGATGAAGGAGAAGCTTTTCCTGAGGCTAAGAAAATTATTGAAGAATTTTTATATATGGATGATTTTGTATATAGTATGGAAACTGAAGAGGGTGCAAAGGAAACGTCCTCTCAGTTAATCGCATTATTGAAGACTGGCCAATTTGACCTTGTCAAGTGGACCAGCAATTCGCAAGATGTTCTGGAATCTATTCCAGATTCGCATCGCTTATCAGCGATAAAGGAATTTGATGAAGTAAGCATGCATAAAATATTGGGCTTATACTGGTCACCAAAATTCCGATTTATTCTCGTTCGTCACTTCTACACCTAAAACAGGTTGTACAAAACGAAATATATTGTCTTGTGTCGCAAAAATATGGGATATTATGGGCTTCATCGCGCCTGTCGTTTTATATGCCAAGCTTTTAATTAAAAAATTGTGGCTACACAAATGCGATTGGGATGATGAGCCTCCCGACGATATTGTAAGGATATGGACGCAATTCTGTGAGGAACTTTCCTCACTAAATAGAATACAAATTCCGCGCCATACTGGCATCACGTCCAGTAGCATCGTAACCATTGTTGGTTTCGCAGATGCCAGCGAAAAGGCATATGGAGGTATAGTGTATTTCCATGTCCAAAATCATGAAGCAATTTCAGTACATGTTGCTTGTGCAAAATCGAAGGTTTCTCCTGTGAAAATTGTTTCTCTCGCACGATTAGAACTTTGCGCTGCATTAATACTTGCAAAATTAATGCATAACGTAGTAGAAACCTTAGAAAAACGCTAGAAAATTGAAAATATATACGCATTTACTGATTCCACTGTAGCACTTTGTTGGATTCAGTCTTCTCCGCACCGTTGGGGGACATTCGTGGCTAATAGAGTTGCTAAAATTCAATCTGAATTATCGGCTACCTGTTTTAATCATATAGCAGGCACAGATAATCCCGCTGATTGTCTGCCACGAGGGCTTACCCCCAATCAAATTTTAGATCACCCGCTATGGTTTCATGGCCCACCGTGGATGAAATTTAGGCCTGATCGGTGGCCCATTACCACATTTGATGTTACTATGGTGACAGAACTACCCGAACAGAAGTCTATTTCGTTAGTAATGACTTCTGGTTTAGAAGAATATGATATTCTAACCCTGTCAAAGCGCTTTTCCTCGTGGAATAAATTATTACGATGTTTGGTTTACGTATTTCGTTTTCTTAAGGTGTTGCCATATCGAAAATATATAAGTGGGTCAGATTTAGAGTTCGTTGAGCTTAAAATATTGCGCGAAATACAACGAGCGTACTTTCCCGGGGAATTGATAAATCTACAACAAGGAAAGACGTGTAAACCCGTATTTCAACGTTTGAGACCGTTCTTGAATGACGGAATTTTGGCGCTATTATACTTACCTTTATAGCTGGCCAATTAATGTGTATAGTGTAGGTTGAGATAAAGTAAAAAGATGTAGTTTGATAATTTAAGTTTAATGAAAACACGTTACACTATATCACGAAATTAATATCAGAAGGATTTAGTAGGAATCAAGAATTGTCGACTGCCAAGGTAGATCGGAGAAACAGGAATGTTGGTCGGTAACGAATTAGCAGCGAGCTCTGTCTTTGGGTTGCCATCCTCAAAACGGTGTTTCCGTATTAAAATATTATTTAGGGTTGGCTGACAGTTCTTGACTCCACATACCTTCCCCCCAGTGTTAACGATACAGATAAAAATTAGGGGTTCTAAAAAAATATTACACAAATTGTATGACGTCAGTTACATAATATAAACAAATTCAATACGTGACGTCATCGCAAAATAACATAAGCCTATGCGTTCAGAAAGATATATCTTAAATGGTAAGGTTACTTTATGAATAATACATTTATATGTTTGTGAACGCATTGGCATGAACAAATTCCTACATAACTAATAATAACATTATTCGAAAGTTAAATCCTTTTAAAAATATGTTGTTTCTATTTATAATTCGAGCATTTACTGCATCGACAAGTTTTATATTTTGTATTTATTTTCAAAACCAAAAGTTGCAAACAGAGTGCATTTAAGACTTTAATGTTTAAAAACAATAAATGGTATTACAACATTTGACAAAAGTGGTTATTATTTAACTTATCTAAACCTTTTTATATGGTAATGCATCTACGAACAGTGTTGTCGGAGCATGTTATGAAATTAAGCATAAGTTAATTATAAAATAAAAAGTAGGAATCTATTTCCAGTTGTATATATTTTTAATAATGCATCTACAAACAGTGTTCGGAGCATGAGTTGTCAATTATTGAGTTATTTTAAAGTTGATTATTCTAAATATTATTTATTACATATTTAAATAACTACAAATTTGTCTTATAATATAGGAACATGATATCAATGTATAAAGTATGAACAGAAGTGTTTCTTCAATCTTTGAACAAAGTGAAACGACTATTAATGTCTCTATATTATAAAATTATTTATATCCGTGTTATGGAAAAAAAAGAAAAATTTACATATTTAAATGTTTTTGTAAAAGTACATATAGCAATAGCATGGCTGTGAGTACATAACTCTAAATGTTTATCTTTGAGATTACAAGATAATTAATATTATAAGAAAACAACTGTCATATGTTCGTAGAATGTGTTTGTATAGATAATATTATCAAATGGCTATGTTTTCTTACGAACAAATGACAATGGTTCAATTCTGTAAAGAATAATACATATAGGTCTCAACGACATGTTACATCAGATGAATGATCACTACATCTGATGTAGCATGGTTAAAAGCGTTTATATTTATAACAGAGTCATCACATATAGTAGTAAGTTATTTCTAAACAAGATTTATACAGAAGTTGTCGCATATAGCGAAATGGATAATTATCCTAAAAAAAAATGTATGTATATGAGTTTGCACTATAATATGGTAAGTGAAAAGTTAGCTAGGTAACTTTGTGCGATTACATGGTATCACTTCATGGTTTTAAAGGATGAAAGTATTCATCGTAATAAGGTTTTTTTTTAAATGATAAAAAACGTAGTAATTTGCAAAGTAATTATAATAAGAAAGGTCAGGTTTTCATCAAGAACTTGAACGCTTAAATATTATGTATGTAACAGTAATTTAAAGAAAAATAAATGTAGGTATATGAAATTCAATCTTTAAATCGATAGCAAGAGTAGATTCTTAATCAATGTTTCTATCATAAGTTACAGAAAATTTATGTGTAAGAAAATTATGTCTTTTTTATGCATTAGTATGTACCGTATCTTTTTGGAAAATGGACTTGTCGACCTGATCTTCTTGTTGTTTTTGCTTCAGGTGAGTCTTGCATAGATGTATGATCTGGAACATTTTCCTCGGTGGGAACGAAGGCTGGTTTCAGGCGGTCTATAGAAACGCGCTTAGGTTTTCCTTTGATGGTGATGACATAGGTCTTGTCATTTCGTTCCTCGACCTTATAAGGTCCCTCGTATGGGTTTTGTAAGGGTTTTTTAACACTGTCTGTCCGCAGAAATACGTGCGTAGAAACGGGAAGTTCCGAGTGTACAAAAATTTTTCTTGTGCTGTGATTAGAGGTAGGGGTTGATTTAATTAATTCAAATTTCCTCTGTAGACGTCCGATATAAGTATCGGGTTCTTCTCGTGGAGTACTTGTGAAGAAGTCGCAGGGAAGTTTAAGAGTTCTTCCATAAGTAAGTTCGGCTGGCGAACATTTCAATTCTTCACGAACAGTAGATCTCAGGCCAAGTAATATAAGTGGGAGGGTTTCCATCCAGTTTTGCTCACCACTTGCCATGAGAGATGCTTTTAAAGTACGATGCCAACGTTCTATAATTCCATTCGCTTGGGGATGGTACGCTGTGGTTCTTAAGTGTTTAATTCTGAATTTCTGAGTAAGCTTTTTAAATAAATGGCTTTCGAATTGACGACCCTGGTCCGAAGTTATGGTTATCGGTACTCCATGTCGTGCGATCCAGTGGTTCGTCAGTGCTGAAGCTACTGTCTCGGCTGTAATGTCCTTTAAAGGAATTGCCTCGGGCCAGCGGGTAAATCTGTCTATTATGGTTAATAGGTACTGGTACTCGTTGCAAGCTGGCAATGGGCCTACGATGTCAATATGTATGTTGCTGAAGCGATCTTCTGGTAATAAATACGTTGCCGGGGGGGCAACCGTATGTTTGGAGATTTTTGCTTTCTGACAAGCGATGCAGTGTTTCACGAAGTATCTTATGTCAGCTTTCATGTTTGGCCATACAAATCGTTGTTTGATAGTGTTAGTTGTTCCTGCAACGCCTGGATGACATACGTCATGTATGCTCTGTATGACAGTTTTTCGCATGTCTAGTGGTACAAAAGGTCTGACATGACCTGTCGAGATGTCGCACCATACTGATGTGTCTGTGCCAGGGATCACCATTAGTCGTAAGGATAGGGAGGAGTCATCTTTTGCCTTAATTAATTCGTCGTCTTGACTCTGCGCTTGTCCCATTTCCTTGTAATCGATAGTAAGACTGTTAATCTCTTCGACCCGAGATAGAGTGTCAGCTACTGTGTTTTGGTGTCCCGAAATATGCCTTATATCAGTAGAAAACTGCGCAATAAAATCCAGTTGTCTCTCCTGGCGTGGAGAACTAGACGCTCGTTTTTTTATTGAAGGCGAAGGTGATAGGTTTATGGTCAGTATAGATAGTGAACGTGCGACCTTCTATGTTGTTTCGGAAATATTTTACAGCTTCGTAGACACCTGTTAGTTCACGATCGAATGTGCTATATTTACGCTGCGGTGTTGTAAATTTCTTAGAAAAAAATCCGAGAGGTTCCCAAGTGTTATTTTTAAATTGTTGTAAAGAAGCTCCAATTGCCATGTCAGAGGCATCTACCATGATGGCAATTCTTGAGTTGGGATCTGGGTGTGCTAGGAGGGCTGCATTCGCGAGTTGATTTTTACAATCATTGAATGCTGCTGTCAGCTCCTCGTTCCAAATGAGTGAACGCTTGTCGTTTTTCTTGTATCCTTTTATACAGTTAAATAGTTTTTCTTGAGTGTTGATGGAATTTGGGAGGAACTTGCGATAATAGTTCAACATTCCTAGGAAGCGTCTCAATCCGTTGGCAGTTTTTGGCAGCGGAAAGTCGGTAATAGCCTTGACTTTCTCTTTGATCGGTGTCATTCCCTCTGAAGTGATTGTGTGACCAAGAAAGTTAACAGTTGTTACACCAAAATTACACTTTGAAACGTTTATAACGAGGCCATTATCGGCGAGTCGCTTAAATAGAGTATCCAAATGTTTCCTGTGTTCTTCTTCGTCTTCTGAGGCTATCAGGATATCGTCCAGGTAGACAAAACACAAATCAAGGTCTCTGGTAACTGCGTGCATAAATCGTTGAAAGGTCTGTGCAGCGTTTGAGAGGCCGAATTGCATAGATGTGAACTCAAATAGGCCAAATGGTGTGATTATGGCCGTTTTAGGGATATCCTCTGGTTCAACTGGTATCTGGTGGTACGCTCAAGTGAGATCTATAGTGCTGAAGATTCGTGCTTTCAATAGTTTGTGCGAAAAGTCGTGAAGTTGCGAAATAGGATATTTGTCCGCCAGAGTTTTTGCATTTAATCGCCTGTAATCACCGCATGGTCTCCACTCTCCATTGGGTTTCCTCACCATATGTAATGGGCTTGCCCAATTACTTTTAGATGGTCTACAAATTCCTTGTTCCATTAAGAATTTAAATTCTTTCTTAGCAGCTTCCAAAAGGGCTGGTGCCAGTCTGCGGGCACGTTCTGTAACTGGGGGTCCCTTGGTCTCGATACAATGTGTGACGGAATGTTTTCGAATTTCCGGGATTTTCATATTTGGTCTAGTTAAACATGGGTATTTATTCAAGATATCGCCGTACTTTTGTGATGATGCAATTGTAGAGATGCCAGAAGTAGGTCCTTTGAAAGTGGTGCCTTTGATTTGTAGTCCTGTCGATTGATCCAATAACATTGCTTTCTTTAAATTTACCGTCAGGTTGTAGTGATGGAGGAAATCAGCTCCGAGTATAGCTCTCGATACATCAGCAACGATGAAGCGCCACTTCATTGCTCGACGTAGACCGAAATTAAGCTCTGTAATTTTTGTGCCATATTTTTTAATAGGGTTACCGTTTGCGCCATATAATGTTGTTGGAAAATTGTCAGAAGTTATACATTTCCTACGGTGGTCCTTATTTTTAGGAATAACAGAAACATCTGCACCCGTATCTACTAGAAATTTCTGTGTGGTTTCTAAATCGTAAATGAAGAGACGACAACTGTTGTACGGAAGTTCACACGTCCCTACTTGTGGGTTACCATTAGCGTTTCCCGCGTTCGTGCTAGCATATGTGCATGGCTTGTAGCACCGGTAAGCCTTGTCGCCGTACTTTGCATGCGGTTGGCAATATCCAAGAGTCTTTACCGCGAGACCTGGACCTGGGTCTCCAAGCGGTAGATTGCCGAGGTGAACTTGTTGTTGGTTGGGAGTAATCTCTCCGACGTGGGCTTTGGTACCCACGGCCACGGAAGTTGTGGGACTGGTCGTCGTTCTGATTGCTTTTCGACAATTTAAGTTGTTTCACTTCTTGGGTTAAAGAAAAAATCTGGTCTTGTAGATTTTGTAGAATGGTGTTTAATCCTGTTTCGTGATGCGACGGGCCTGGTTTGTGATTTTCCTCCACCGCGCCGCATTCTGGTTTCTGGTAGACCTCCAAGATTTTGTCAGCGGCCGAAGCTAGTTGCTCTATATCGTTATCAGGGAGTGCTGATAGTATTGCTTGGGCGTGTTGAGACAGGCGCTGCAGCCAAAGAGTCTTCACTATTGCACTTTTATTAAGCATTGGTCCCGCCAGCTCTACCATGTGTCGTAGAAGTCCAGTAGGTTTCCTGTCTTCTAACTGGATTCCTGTGAGTAGACGGGTCAGGCGTTTCTCTTCCGAGTCCTGCAGGCGCTCAATTAATGCCGTTTTTATACGTACATATTTATCTTTAGGCGGTGGTTCAATAACTATATCACTAACCAATTGTAGTGTTTCAGAGTCCAATTCCGCGATGATTGTATTGTATTTGGTAAAATCTTCCTTAATTCTGGAATTTGAAAACTGTGCTTCTGCCTGGGCAAACCATAAGGGTATATTGGTTTTCCAGCAAGCTGGTAGGCGTACAGATACATGGTGCACGTTTGCTTCCGAATGTAATGCGCGTTGGTCTTCCATATTGTTCAACTTATCTTGTGAAATTATTACAGGTTCTTTAAATGTGTCCAGCAAGGCCCAGACTCTTTTTATGAAATTGAGGCGAATCTCAACTGCAGAGTGGGGATTACGTTCTCCGGCTCTGCGTGTTCTGTACAGAGGTGTATACATATCACAGGTGGCTTATGCCGCATCTGTTTGGGAGCACCGTCTGGATAACGTCCTGATCCACTCTGCACTTAAGAGGGGTCAGCGAGTTCCCTTGCTGGCACTTTCGGGTGCATACCGTACAGTGGCCTCGGACGCGTTGCCTGTTCTGGCGGGCATTTTGCCCATTGATTTAGAGATAAGAGAAATACAAACTAAAAAGAAGCTGACCAGAGGAAGACCAGCCAACCACCTAGGGGTTGAACTAACCCCCGGTGATGCTGTGTCTCTCCAAAGCCTTCTTCGAGCGATGCGAGAAAGGACACTGAGCGAATGGCAAATGCGTTGGGATAGTTCGAGAAAGGGAAGATGGACTCACTCCTTCTTCCCATCAGTTAAAGTCAGAATGAAAGGGGCACACATTAGGTTGGATCACCACACAACCCAGATTCTAACCGGACATGGTGAATTTAGAGGGAGGCTACATAGTCTTACCTTGTCCCCACACCCCACCTGTGCGTGTGGTGACTCCAACCAAACCGCCGAGCACATTCTGTGGCATTGCGAGATACTGAAGGACGCTAGAGAGGAAATGCTTAATGGTTTGAATGTTTCAACGAGACCGATCTTGAACGTAGATCTCGTATCGGATCAGAGGAATTTTGGATGTCTGAAGAAGTTCGTTAAGGTTTGGGTTGAAAGGTGGCCTGTGTTGAGAGTCGATGTTATTTAGAGTAAATTCAAATAATTTAGCTCGGCCGAGTGTACTGCTCCTGACTCCCCTGGTTTCTGATCTTTATACTCTTCTCTCACTCATACTATCGCCAATTTATATATCATGTTTATCTTTTTCTTTTTTTTTTCTGATCAAATATTTATGTTTCACTGTTATATCTTACTCTATCTTATTTATGTATCGCTATATTATTCTATTACTCGTAATCCTTTTATTATTTTGTATCTTGTTGCTCATTCTTCTATGTTACATTGTCTCCTTTTCAGGTGGGAACTGAACTCCCCTTGTGTTTTGTCTTGTCCTAGCCCTCTTCTTGGGCGAGGCATAAAGACCCCAGTCCCTGCATAAAGCCCGAATTTTCCAGACCCCCGGATAAGACATTGTGTTAGATAATCGGCTTTCCCCCAATTGCGATGCTCTGGCTCGTCGTGACGTCCGCAGTGAACTACATCACCTTCCCCACCCCCCGTTGACGTGTGACGCTCTTCTTTTAGTTTATTTCTCTTCGGTTAGCTCACAACCCATCTGTTCTCCTAGGGTCTTCGAGCATAATCACGCCTCGGCGTGGGGTGGGCGGTGATGGAAACTCATCTGTGGGCTGATCGGCGACCGGTCGCACGCCTTTGGGACTGCTGAGGACCTGATCACTCCTAATATATCTTCGTCTATATATATTTGTTTTGTGCTACTAACACGCATGTGCATGTCTAACACAACTAACTCGAGCATCCTCTGCATAGTGCTCGCTAACACAATATGCAGGGACATTTAAAGGTCTAGAGTCTTTTATTGATAATTCGAATCCTTTAATATAAAAAATTAGCTTCTTGCGAGAGTCCCGAAGGGGTGACAATAAGTCACCTATACCGGGATGGGACAGTGGTGGGTGCCTTTAAAAAGGTTCTTGAAACGATGAAGGTATGTTTGTTTCTTCCGATGAGGTCATTTCCAATAATATGATACGAAATACCTTATGCTCGGCATACAAAATCAAAGTTAAACTAGAGGGTAGAGTGCTAATAGAATCTACTCCATCTACCGGATATCTTTAAAAGTTATTGGCGAGTTCGCGTTTGTATTGGATTTTAGTGAAGACGCAAACCGCATTACGTAAGCTATTGAAAAATAGTACTTAAAAGATGTTAAATGTTGATTACCTCAAAGTAATGTTTGGCAATTATTGGACAATAACCTTATAATTACTACAATAATGTACATTTAAAACATAATTCTGTAGGTATGCCGAACAATTCATTTTTGTGCAATATGGCAAATAAGAAATTGGTAATATAAGTTACTTGTTGGAGATTTATGTGGGTAGGTTGACTGTTCAACTGCTGGTTTGTCCACGTGGATTATTGCGTCATCCTAATTGCCTGGGAAGTAGATGCTGCGTTTGTGGATTGGAATTCATCAAAAGATTGTGATGCCATGGTTGGCCACGTGGTTGGCGGCTTGTAGTCAGGATTTTCTCACTGAAATTAATTTTAACACGCACTTAATTTTCATAAAAATAGTAAAACATTTCAAGCTTTAGGGATTGATTGACCAATATGGTATTGATGGAAAATACACCACGTGTATATTTTTTTTAAATTACCGGGATATTTAATTAAATATATATCAGAAAATTGATTGGTAAGAGAGATATTAATTGAATTGTACTTACAGATCTTGCCCGGGATTCTCTGTTTCTCATTTCTGGTCCCTGGCAGTGACGGATTTGTCGTAAAATTATTTTAAATGCGAATGTCGGTAGTTATGTATTCTGTGTCGCGGGGTCACCAATATGGATGCTATAACTTACCTTTATAGCCGACCAATTAATGTGTGTAGTGTAGATTGTGGTAAAGTAAAAAGATGTAGTTTGATAATTTAAGTTTAATGAAAATACGTTACACTATAACACGAAATTAATATCAGAAGGTTTTTGTAGGAGCCGAGAATTGTCGACTGCCAGGCCAGACTCGAGAAACAGGAATGTCGGCCGTTAAAGGAACTACTCGCGAGCTCTGCTTTCGGGTGGCGATCCCCAAAACAGTGTTTCCGTATTAAAAATATTATTTAAAGTTGTTTGACAGTTCTTGACTACACAGGTTAATTTACAACGATGCCGCTTGACACTCAGAACTAAGAAGCATCCTGCGTGGTTTGTAATGCATAACGACGATCGTGCTGCGTTTACGCATTACGTTGGTAGTATTGCGTCCGTTCACGAATAGATATTATTTTTAATACATATCGATGATAGTGCTGTATCCACGCATTACATCGATAGTATTGCGTACCTGTGGCCAATCTAGAGTAGGTATTATTTTCAATTAATGAAGACAATATTAGGGAAACTCAATGGAACATCTGAACAGAAGAATCTGAAAAAGATACTGTCACATTTGGGACTCCAACCCAGGAACTGATCGATCTGCTTGAACGGGTCGCTTCAACGATTCGTTCTTAAGTTCAACAGCTCGGCTGTGGAACGAACTGCCGGCCTCTGTGTTTCCTCCCTCCTACAACATGGGACTCTTCAAGACCCATGTTCACTCCTTCCTCTCCACAAAAAGACCCTCCACACAGCATCCCCATATATGACATAGGCCATATAAATAAAAAGGACCTTTGGTTTTCCGAGCCGTGATATACTGTATTTTTAATTACAAACTTGGTGAAACATGAAAAAAAACAATAAGATATGTTATTTGGTAAAATATTTTTAAACTTTCGAAACATCACCTCGATTTATCACATGTTGCCACGTTTACCACGTGTTGCTACGTTTGTTAGTATCTTACCACGTATCGTCATATTCAACCATGTTTTTATGTGTTTTAACTCCTTATTGGGTGAAACTTGGTAAAACATGGACAAAAATCAATAAGATATGCAAAGCAATGAAAAACATAGGAAAAATTGAAAAATCAATGAAATATAGTAAAGGCCCTTATAGACCTGGCTTACAACGTTTAAAAATTAAATAAATAGTTAAATGCGGTCAATAATTTAAAGAATGGCAAGAGATGGCATTAAGTGACAAATTTAGAAAATCATACAATGCACTTATGTGGCGTAAAAGACGTAAAGTACGTGTTTAAAATGCAGTAAAAATGCAATAAGTACGTAAAGACGTGAAAAAATCAATACACGGCTCGCTAAAACACTAGTCATACATTAAAACACCTATATTCATCATATTAAACCATGTTTTTGTGAGTTTTGTAGGAAACACCGTAAAACATGGAAAAAAGTCATAAAATAATGTAAAAATTTGTAAAACACGCTAAAACCAAGTAAATAGTGATTTAATATGGTAAAACAAAGCGAAACGTGGTTAAAACTCGCAGAAATTTGATCAAACCACACAACATTGGAAATCAATGTGAATTTAAACTGTTAAAAATTGAAAAACTGATCAAACACGGTAAAACAAGGGATGAATTGTGGTTAATATGCTTAAACAGGAGAAAGCACAGCAAAATTGAGAAAATATGGTAAAACATGGAATACTAACTAAAAGACTGTATATTTTACCATGTTTTATGATATTTTACGGTGGTTGCTATTCTCCAAGATATTTATCCTTCTGCATTCTCAAAGAATTTCATCTTTTTGACCATTTCTTACAATTTATATGCTTTTAAGCGTTTTTAATGCTAGTTGCGTTTCTCTATCATATTTTTGTTTCTGCATTTTTACAGTATTTATCCTTTTAAACATTTGTATGCTTTTTAGCGTATTTAATGCTAGTTGCTTTACTGTATCATATTTGTGATTGTGCATTTTTACAGTATTTTATTATTTTAAAGAGTTTTTGCATTTTTATGCTTTTAAGCGTTTTTAATTCTGGTTGAGTTTCTTTTTTACATTTTTGTTTGTGCATTTGTACAGTATTTTAGCCCTTTTATTATTTTAATGCTTTAAAGCATATTTTAATGCTTGCTGCGCTTATCTTTCATATTTTTGTTTCTGCAATTTTAAAGTATTTTTATCATTTTAACCATTTAATGCCATTTTTATGAGTTTAAGCGTTTTATCCGTATTCTTGATTTTTTAAGTAAACAATTTTTTTCATCAAATCTACCATCTTTTACACTTTTCATCATGTTTTGAAAATTTAAGTGTGTTTTATTAAATTCTTTACCTTTTACCACTTTTTTACTACATTAAAGGGTTTGGAGTTATTTAACGTTGTACATTATTACGGCATTTTACTCTATTGATTTAGTAACTCTTCGCCGTTGCTATGTTTAACGTCATTTACCGCATTTCGACATTTTTTGCGTGATTTCTCATTTTTTCTGAAATTCTATGAATTATTGTATTGACAAATGGACAGAAATGTCTTTTGCAATTTTCACGCATAAAAATGGCATAAAATGGTTAAATGATAAAATACTTTAATATTTTAGAAACACAAATATGATAGAGTAAAGCAACAAGCATTTAAATGCGCTTTAAAGCATCGAAATGGTTAAAGGGATAAAATAATGTAAAAATTAAAAAAGAAAAATTTGATGACATGAATTAAATTAAACGCTTAGAAGCATAAGAATGCTTAAAATCTTTTAAAGAATAAAATACTGTAATAATGCAGAAACTCAAATATGATAGAGAAACGCAACTAGCATTTAATACGCTTAAAAGCATAAAAATGGTTAGTAATGGTTAAAAGGATAAAATACTGTAAAAATGCAGAAACGCAAATATGGTAGAGAAGCGCAACTAGCATTAATTGCGCCTAAAAGCATAAAAATTTTAATAAATGGTTATAAAAATAAAATTCATACTGATATACTGTAATATACTTCGACTAAGAATTACCAACAGTGTGGAACAGAGTGGAAGTTACTCCCAGTGTAAGACCACCATTCAGAACTGAAACGTTGCTCTAAGTGGCTTTAGCTGTGTTTAGTAACTAGATCTGAATAGCCAGGTACTTCCCCACCTTTCTCTTCCCCATCTCTCCCCCTTCACTTCCCCTTCCCCACTACCTACAGACTCACATTATACCCCAATTGAGGATGCCATAGTCTCACTGGCTCCAAACGGGAGCAGTTGGGAGTCTTGTGAGATATTCACTATGAAAATAAAAATAAAACTTAATCTTAATTTTCTTAACGCATATTTTTACTGGCTGCTATCTTTATGTATGATTGCAGGATTCAACTCGAACTAAATGCTATCTAGATAGTGTCTTGAATAAATTGATCAATTTTTATTTAATATGCGACACCTATTGACTTTTCTTCAAGTCTAGGATGATTATTATTTTATATTATATCTCTACACTATGTTTTCAAAACTCGTATGAGCGGAGTTTACACAAGCACACTATTTTACATTGAAATCATTATCGAACGAAGAACGAAACCATATTGTTTTTTTAAGAAGAACATTCGGTGGTAGCGAAACCCGGTCGGCACAAAGTATAAAAAATAAAAGTGGTGTTTACAAAGTTATTGTTAAATCGATTTAAAATTCTCTAATACCACCTCACAACTTTTTTTATTGTTTGAGGTTATTTATTTATTTATTTTATTTCACGGAAATCAACAGTTTACAATGTGGTTAATTTATACATGTGTAATTTACCTAACTGAGAAACCAATTACAGATTTCCTCAATATACTATTCTATTATGTATCTAAAAATTTAAACACTATACTTACAAGAACTAAAAAATATTAAATTTATCGAAGAAAGCAAACACTTGGTGGCTTGACACTATACAAAATGAAACAAGTACTTTGTTTTAAACCACTTTATTTTAATTTATATTTCGTTGACCGGTTTGGATTGAACCCAAATATTGTGTTAAATAAATATAAAGTGGTTTAAAACAAAGTACGGTTTTGTTTTGTAAAAAATATAACGTTATTCAAGAGGCAGATTATTATAACATGAGATTATATTTGGAGATCATTATAACAGGAGATTATTAAAACAGAAGTTTATTATAACATAATACGATATAATATATGTCATTAGTCATTAAATAATATAATTACATTTTATGCAGTTTGGTACACGTTTAATACATTTTAAATTGAGTTTTTATATTTATTTTGGTTACATTGAAGATAGAATCAGAGATAATGTTATTATTTTCAATTTGGTAGGCGGGAATGGGTACCGCCGCCCTGGGAACCATTTATTGGATGACCAACACCTCTGCCACAGGTCACCCCAAGTGGTTCGCTACGTTTGGTGACTTAGCAGGGGTGCCCGGGTTCATGGGTTAAGGTTTGCCCAGGTCTTGGTGGCGGGTGCGTCGGCCCACCTTCTGCGTGGCGGGCCGGTTGGGAGATGCTGGTTGAGGGAGACCCTTTACAACCGGTTACCGCTGTCCGGGCCGCTCGATAGTACAGGGGCCCGACCCTCAGGCTCACGACTAAGGGTGGGCTGCCCTATCAGCGAGTGAAAAAACCCCGCCACTGCTGTTGTGCCGGTTCTATCAGTTCAGTTCTAGCCTCCGCGGTTAGAACGTGTTACAATTTTGCTCCGCAATTAATATTCTCTATATCAGTTCCGGTCAAAATTCTTACAAACCTTTTAGCGCCACCAGGTGTATTTTTTTACGGGCTATCCGCCTGTAATATTTTTTTTTCCTGTGTTGTTCTTTTTTCCTAGTGTTTGATAGCATATAAGTGTTTAAATTTAACAATCCGCCATATTGGTGGTTCTCACCACTTCCCCGGTATCCATTATCGATACAGGGTAGAAAGTTTACTTCCGCATCGTTTAACAAAAAGTTCCGGTGAAATTGACACTACTTTGAGTTTTTTATAGTGATTTCAAATTTATACCGCGGTGTTCCTCATTGAAATACTACCTACGGCCGTAATTCGCAGTGAATCTCGACGACACATACTGTATCAGACGCAGAATTTCTTTCTGCGTCGAGTGATCGTCGCGGTTTTTTTGTAAGTGCCATACTTTTGGTTTTATAACCGTTTTAGAGTCCAACACGTGGTCAATTCTCTAGAATATTCTACGATAATTTCTGTGAAGTGACGAAAGAACTTGTGCGAACTGCTTGGAGGACTGACCCTTCATTTGGCAACAACGGTTAATTTTGCAACTTTTTTTGAAAATTAATATGGTTAAGGGCCCGCTTTCCGCGTAAAGAATTTAGATTTGGGCAACACCCACAAAATTTAGTGTTAAAAGAATCCGACAGAGGTGTCTGAATTCGTATTAGGAATAATTTTGGGGATTATGAAATTAAATTACCGACATCTATTGCAATTTTAGAAAAACAGAACCATTTTTAGTTAGCACCGACCTTAGAGTAATAATGCACCGACCAAATGAGAAGGAAGTCGAAATGAAGATGGTTCTCAAAATATGGGTTTTATTACGGATTTAATTAATTATTTTTTTTTTTTAATTTTACAAAAAACATTTACGAAAGTTATTTGTATAGGTATAAAAATTACTTTACTTTACTAAAATACTATTCTCACTTTTATAAAAGTAATTTATAACTTTTATAAAATCAATAAATATATTTTTACATCAATAAGGTTTTAAACTTTTTTACTCGAAAACTATCTTAAAACGTTGGAATTCCAAAAAAAGTTTTTTTTTCTTTTTTACTTGTACTATCAATTAGAATCACCTCCCGAAGTTTGTGCACTTTACCCCCGACATCTTGTATAAAATGCGCAATATAATATTTATACACGTGTAATATCTACTTTTGTACATTTATATAAATTATATATACGTTTACATTTTTATGCTCATCAAATTTATTATATTATAAAGATAGATAGAAAGATCCTTAGTGCTTCCCGAGGACTTACAAATCAGAAGACTTTTTTGTAATTATTTATTTATTCATTTAAACAATTCAATAATTATAAAGAGTAATAAAACATGTAAGCAACATAAAATTACATTCTAAAATGTGAAAGGGGCTCTATTTATTTACATTTTTATGAAATTACTACTTTTAATAGTTTAAGCTTTCAGTGAACTTTCAATTTTATTTTTAACTTCTCTAAATATTATTTGTTTAAATTGTCAAATATAATTTAATCACAAACACAAGATTCACTCAAAATTAAAGATTGGTGGTTCTGAAATGTTCCCATAAATACGGTGAAAGAACCCTAAACTATAAACTTATTACCCTAAACATGCTTCGAGCGAAATGCGGATCTGGAAATCTGAGCAAAACATACCATGAACGTCAATATAGCAACAGCCTTTGTTCTGCTGCAGTTTCATTAAATGCCGAGAGATCCGTTTACAGTCTCCAAAAAGCAATACTGGGGCACAACCCTAGAAGCAAAGAAACATTAAAAAACTATAACAGTTATACTGGCACTCAAATCAATGTTATTGTTTTCATAGATCGATATCCATTTTAAGGCAGCTTTTGATTTTCTAGGTTGGATACAAATGACACGGTCGGAATAAGGAGAATAAAGATGCACCATCGACAACTTCTTTTTTTATCAACCAACTGCAATCCATATCGGACCATTCTCCATTTAGACGCGGATTTGGAAAAGTTATTGTCAAATCTGAGCCCAGATCTGACCTTAAGTCCAAAATAAAATTTGAATGTAAAATGTGGCGACAAATTTATAGTCAACACATGCGACCAAAAGCCTAAAAATACCATGGACATCAATGTAGCAGCAGCATCGGGGATGACTGAAGGAATTGGGCTTGCTCAACTGTCTGAGTTTTTGACGGCTGTCGACTTATCCCTGGTGTACCAAAAACATTATAATAAAGCAAATATATGTCAAGAGAGTGAAAGAAATGTGCATTACTCGCAGTGGAAGTCACAGTGGAGCGAGAGCGTCAATCTGCTATTGAAGAAGGTTTTCTGCAGGATGGAGTGGCGGTGATCGCGAAGTGATCATACATATAGATTAAATTATACAGCCCTCTTATGTGCAGCAGCAATTATTGACAGAAAATTTGGAGAATTTTTAAACCTACAAGTAAATATTGTTGCATTTGTGCAACTGAGAACCAATGTGCTTTGCCTAAAGACCACGGATGGTACAAAAATTAATGAACTTGATCAAAACTTCCGTTGAATCGTATGATTTGATACATGCAACTTATATTGGTTGGCGACAGTAGTACTTATAAGTTAATCCAAAAGAAACCACATCCGAAGTAAATCATCGAAAAAGTGTCGCAATTATTTACTTCCAAAGAATGTGCACCAAATTTTCCGCTCCAAAAGATTATTCGCTGATGTGAACGACCAAGTATCCTTTACATCAGCGAAAGATGATAACCACACAAAGGATACTGCTCATCAGAAAGGTGATTTGTCACCTATTCGATCGCATAAACAAGATACTGAGAACATGTCAAACAGAGTCAATACACTGTATGTAGATTTACACTTCAGCAACAGTTACAATGAAGTGTTCAATCAACAATTCAAAAGCTATTATTGTCAGAGTTATAAAGTACTGCACTTCAAGTGACCTTTTAAATAACAGTAATGGGCTCAAATGATTTTATTATTACCTCCGTGCTTTAACATCTTTACAAGACTCGGGCAAAACATTCTGTAGCGGAGTATAGATTTCACATCTGAAAAATAATTAAAGAGTTTATTGAAAATAGAACACCTAGGTACGGTTAGTCAAAAAACGTACAATAAAGTCAATTCTGGGTAGAAATTGTACAGTTGACATTCAGGACAGGTTCACTCCCTCCTCCTCAGAAAATACCCTCTATACAGCATTCTCAAAGATGACACAGGCTCTTAGAGAAATTATTTTCTTCAGGGCCTCCTTCCGAGATAAAAAAATAACATCAGTGAACTAAATTAAATTCCCCACAGTTTCAGAACTTTCAATAGCTTCTTTCGCTCGCATGTTTATTATTTTTCTGGATTCCACGTTCGAGTATTGTTATTTGAAACAGATGGCCCATATATTATTATTATTATTACATATTATATTATATTTCGGACATCGTTGCAGTGTGAATCATTAGAGCAGATGTAAAGTGACGTGTGTATTTGTGTACGTAGAAAGTTAATTCACAAATAGGTAAATCACGATCGTATAGGTATTCCTCAACAAGAAAACTAAATTAATAAAAATTTACCCCGTAATTTCTAATGCATTGGAATTAGTTTTATTTCCCAAGGTACCTATTCTGAAAAAAAAATAATAACTTTTTACTACACAATACATAAATAAAAATATGAATTATTAATTTTTATAGTAAATTATCGTTTATAATAAATATAAGCTTATAAATCAAAAATTGTATTTTTTTCTTCTCACCTATTAGATAGGATATAATTTTATGAGAAATCATTTTTTCTTTGAAATACGGGATATCTTTCGTGTAGTTCCCATCTTTGAAAAAACAATATTTATTAACTCATAAACTTTACACGCGTAAAAATTATCTTTATAGATTCAAATATTTGCACGTAATCGCACGTCTGTAGATCAGAGAACGTTGAACAACACGTCTGCCCCCAAAGCCCTCGAGTTGGCGAATGAACTTTTCAAAGAAAGATAGATTAATCTTCAAGTCGGAGCGAGCGCGCTATAATAAATATGATTTAAAAGCAATAGGCGTAAGCGACAGTTGTGAAAATGTTTAATAAATCACGGCGTATTTCAAAAATAGCAAAAATTACTTATGGGGTCTATTGAGTAGCATTAAAAGAAGCATTGTGATTTTTTTCATACATATAACTTGTAAAATAACAGAAATAAAAGTGTTAATAATATTTTTCGGAGCATACTTTGCGATTTATTTCTATCGAGGGAATTTCAAATAATTACCGTTTCGGCTTTTGGAACAAATAGATACTATCTTAAAGAATAACATATATTTTTTTAAGAGCTTAAAAACTTCAAACTTTTAAGGAAAATATCTCGGAAATTGGATGAAATTCGAATAGTGGGCCCTTAAGTCCAAAATTTTTAAATCTCAGGGAAGTGCCATATCCGTTTGAACATTTTATTTTTTTTAGATAATCCATTCACAGTGGAGGACTAATAAGTGGATTTTGAAAACATTAAATTTTTGCAGTTTTATTAAATACATTGGGGAGGGCTACTGAAAAGATATAAAATTAATTTACTAAAAATTGGGTAATTGTTAAAATTCATTGGGTAAACGCGTAACTTTGTCAATTTCAACTTTTTTTGAAATTTGACAACAGTTTAGGTTAAAAATTTTCCGCATTTTTTTTCCCCATTTTTGGGGAAAATTTCAAAAAGTGGGGTAAATTTTTAATTTTCCCCATTTTTTGGGAAAAATGGATTCCGACGTAGTTTCGCCTGGCGAAACCGGTGGTGCCACTGGCAGACGTGCCGGACCATCCAGTACGCGGGAAAGTGCTCTTTTAGCCCGTATGATTAGCCTTCAGGCGGATATTTTGGGCGCCAGAGCTCCTGCAGGTCCCTCCAAAGGCAAAAGGAGACCAAAAAGGAAAACAACGTCCAAAGACCAAGATGCCTCCACGCCTGGTGAGTCGGATTTCGCTGACTCTTCAGACCATGAAGATACTAACCGTTCTGCACCTATACCAGAATCACACGAAATGGTCTCCATCACCGTTGCCGCGTCACCCAACGCTGAAAAAAAAAAAAGGGTTAGATATAGTGACTCTCCCGACAACCAGGAGCACAAAGCCATCCCTGCTCTGGCTAAATGCCAAAAAATTCGCTGCATCCTGATGGACGGAACAAATAAACTCAACAAGGCCGACAAAAGTATCCTGAACACAACTCTCGATGACCTCATGTCGGATATCACCCGACTAATGCTTGAGTTAAACACTCTTACTACGCGAAGCTCCACCATAGATGAGATGCTTAATGCCCAATCTGATATGGCATCAAAACTGGATCAAGCACTCCTGACTCGCCCGTCGACAACCACTGCTCCCTTTCCGAAGGAAACCTTATCCTACGCCAGGGCTGCTTCGTCCCTGCCTGCATCTAAAAAAATAGTTATTAATGGGTTCGAGCGTCCGATTCCTAAAAAGCCACTTACAATTTTGGTTTACCCTGAGGCCCCTGAGGGAAAAACCTCGGAGCAAACTCAGAAAGCGTTGGAGAAAATCCTTAACCCCAAGAAGGATGATTTCCAAATAGTCCGATCTAGGAAAATCAAAGGAGCGGGAATGGCCTTTCAAGCCAAGGACTCCAAGGATCTGGAGAATATAAAGAAAGCCGAAGCGAGACTTACTGCAAATGGCCTGAAGATGATAAATCCCTTGGGCCGTCTTCCAAAAATAGTGATTTACAACGTGCCAAAGGGCGATCAATCCGCAGATCAGGAATTATTCACTGAGATTTTCTCCAATAATTTATCTGGCCAGACCACATTGTCTTTGGAAGATCACTTTCGGACTATGCGGCGAGTCTCGCTGTTTGGCAAGCGCGACACTCCTACCATGAACATGGTGGTGACATGTCATCCAGCTGCCCGTAAGGTGTTACTAGACAGCGGAATGTGCTTCCTTGGGTGGAACGCCTGCCGCACTCGCGATTATACAGGTGCGACCAGATGCTTCAAGTGTCAACAGTATGGTCATATTAGTAAGTCCTGCTCCCAGGAGAAAGAAACCTGTCGCCACTGCGCCGCTGTGGGACACAATCAAGAGGATTGCCCCAGGAAGGCACTCCCCGCTGTCTGCGCTACCTGCACCCGATTTAAGAAGACTGCCGACCATCCAACGGGAGACAGGGACTGTCCTGCCCACCTGGCCGCCATAAACGCCCAAGTCCGTATGACCGATTATGGCTCCGCATAATTTACTCTCCCTAGGTCAGATTAACTTGCAGCGATCCCGATTGGCCACCCTGGACGCTCAGCGGGTCATGTCTGACCTCAACATTGACATTTTGCTTATTCAGGAGCAGTACACCCGGGAAGGTAAGACACCAATTGAATTTCCGGGAGCGGTACTCGAAGTCGGCTCATCCCCAGGGGCGGGTGTTCTGGTCAATACATCATTGATCAGCCCCCTCCTTCTGGCTGGGCTGTCTAATGAGTACCAAACCTGTGTATGTATTAAGTTTGCTGATACTGAGATCTATCTGATCTCAGTCTATTTTAAATGGGGGAACCCGGTAGGACCACATATCCTGAGTCTGACGCGCGCCCTAAACGCGCTTAAAGGTCGTAACGTAGTTATCGGAGGGGACTTTAACGCTCGCTCTCCTCTTTGGTTTGACAATAATAAAACCCATTCAGTACGATCACGGACTGACGCCGTCGAAGACCTGATTGCTGCGCAAGGCCTTTGTATCGTTAACGAACAGAGTTCGTTCTTTACCTTTTCAAACACACTAGGAGAGAGCAACATTGATCTAACTCTTTGCTCTGGATCAGTTGCGGCCAGGATATCTAAATGGAGAGTCCATGAATGCGCAATAGTTTCGGATCATAGATTAATCACATTCACAATAGGTGTTAAGAAAACTGAAACTCCGAGATCCTCCTGGAATTTCAACACCTCCAGGGCGAATTGGGATAACTTTGGGGAGGCGCTACGAGATACATTAAGGGATTTTCATCACGTAGCAGCTAATGATCCGGATAATTTGGGGAACTTTTTCAATTCTGCCGTTGTATCTGCGGCTGATTCCTCTCTGGGCAGATCAAACCCAAAGACGAAAATTAGAACGCCGTGGTGGTCACCTGAGCTGACTTCGCTAAAGGGGGCCTACAAAGGAGCCTATAGGGCCTTGGGACTGTCCAGGAGGGGAAGCTGTACGGAGGAGGAGACAGCTGCCCTTCAGGCCGCTCTCAGGAGATCCAGGGCAACTTTCAAACATGCGGTTCTCCTTGCGAAACGAGCTGCCTGGCATAATTGGGTTAAAGATGTGGGCAACGCCAACCCGTGGGAAATCCACAGCGCAATTGAAAAATCCGGCAAGGGATCGGATCGGTTTTTGTCAAGTTTAATTGGGAATATTGATGGGAAGGACGCTGAGACTGTGGACGTGGCCTCTACTCTCAACACACTTTTGGGCAAGTTAGTCCCTGTAGAGTCAGTAATCTGGGAAAGTGACCACCAAAAACAGATTAGAAATCTAGCACGGCTTCCACCTAGAGACCTCGCCCAAGAGGATAGAATCACTCCCGTCACTAGAGCTGAAATAGGTGCTATAATTAAGGGTTTGGGTCCAAAGAAGGCACCAGGGCATGACAGACTCAACGGCGAAATAGTGAAGCATGTCTGGGTCCACGCTAAAGAGGAGCTCTTTCAAGTGATGGAATCGTGCCTGAGAAGAGGAATTTTCCCTTCTGAATGGAAGAGGGGCGTGCTCAGGATTATACCTAAAGGGAACGGCAAACCACTCACCGATGTAAAGGCTTATCGCCCGATAACCTTGCTCCCAGTCCTCGGTAAGATCCTGGAATTACTTATTCGGCAGCGTCTTCGCAGTACACTATCACCGCCCAGTGAACTTCAATTTGGTTTCATCCCAGGTAAATCCACTGTGCACGCCATTTCGTTTGCGCTTAACTGGGTGAAGGTCTGCACAAAGAGGTATGTTGTAGCAATCTTCTTAGATATAACTGGTGCCTTCGACTTCGCGTGGTGGGACATGATACGCACAAAGGTTAAAAGTAGGAATTGTCCAAAACGCCTGTTTAAATCGGTTGACAACTACCTATCGGGACGAACTGTCTCGATATCCCATGGTGATTTTACTATAGAACGCGAAGTAAATATGGGCTGTCCCCAGGGCTCCGTTCTGGGACCTGAATTTTGGAATATTGACTTTGACGACTCCTCTAGGCTACCCTTGCCTGAAGGATGTATCATGATCGACTACGCGGATGATAAAATGTATCTTGTCTCGGGGAACAGCAGAAAGGAAATTGAAGAAAAGGCTGGTGATGGTTTGAATACCCTCCTTAAATGGGGGGAGAGGAATAAGATGACCTTCGCTCCCCACAAGACAAAGGGTCTCCTGATGAAGGGCTCTCTCAGTAGAACAAGAAACCCTACCATCCGGATGGGAGACACCAACATCAAATTTGCAGACACGGTCAAGTACCTAGGTGTAACACTCGATCGATCGTCCTCATTTCTGGCTCATGTTAAAGATGTTTCAAGCAAGGCTCAGGCGCTGTTCCTAAAGCTGAGGAGACTCTCCACCGCTGAATGGGGACTACGCAGTCCGGCACTACGTGCTCTGTACAGGGGCGTATACGTTGCGCAAGTTTCGTATGCTGCCTCTGTTTGGGAGCACCGCCTGGATAACTGCCTTATACTCCTCGCTCTTACTAGGGGCCAGCGAACTTCTTTGCTGGCACTATCTGGCGCATACCGTACTGTTGCTTCGGACGCTTTGCCAGTTTTGGCCGGCATTTTGCCAATCGATCTGGAGATTAGGGAAGTCTTAACCAAGCAGAGACTTTCCAGAGGATCCCCGGCAACCCATCTTGGTGTCGTTCTGACACCAGGTGGACCGGGAACTCTCCCTGGACTGCTTCGGACGATGAGGGACCTTTCGCTTAAAGAGTGGTAGGTCCGTTGGGATAGGTCGAGCATGGGAAGATGGACCTTTTCCTTCTTCCCATCAGTTAAACTCAGAATGGAAGGGGCCTTCCTCAAACTGGACCATCACATGACGCAGCTCCTCTCAGGACATGGGGAATTCAGGGGGAGGCTTCACAGCCTTGCCCTGTCTACCCATCCCAATTGCGCTTGTGGCAATACTTACCAGTCGGCCGAGCACATTCTGTGGCACTGTGAGATCTTGAAGGATGCCAGAGACGAAATGATAGACGGTCTGAATGTCCCCATTAGACCGGTGTGGAACACCGATCTTGTTTCTAACAGAGTTAATTTCGAATGTCTGAGGAAGTTTACTAGGATCTGGGTTGAGAGATGGTCTGAGCTTAGAGTCGCTGACTAGCGTGAGAACCCCTGGTGTATTGCTCCTGCTCCATGACTAATTCTTTTACAAATCTCCGATTATTGTTTATGCTATTCTGTTCTTCTTATTTTTATTATTTTTCTTTCCTTACTGTACCAGCTGCTGCAGATGATTTTTCTTTCGTTTACATTTCTTTTAAATAACTTGTCTCTTATTTTTCTTCTTATTTTCAGTTTTCTTTTCTTATGTTTTACTTTTTTGTTATCTTATACTTCACATGCTGTCCTCTTTACAGACTATGCAGATTTTATTTTTACACTTTCAACTTTGTTTTTTTTTGGCACTTTTGGATTGTTTATTGTTTTCCTTTTCTCTTTTCTTTTCTCTTCTTTTATATGTATTTTTTTTTCTTTTTTCAGTAACGGCAACGAGTTTACAGGCTAGAACTGAACTCCGTTGTTTGTCTTGTATTGTTTACTTCTCCCCAATAGGGGTTGGACAACGGGCCTCGTCCCCGCATACCTTGCTGGAGCTTCTTTTATTTCCTTTTTTTTACCGGGGGACTCCGCCAATCACCTGCGCCACCCCTGAGGAGCGTTGGTGGTCAGAGGGGCGACTGTGCGGGTTGGGGTAACCTCCACCCTGCCTCCGACCTCCCGACGCTTCTTTCCCCTAGGTTCTTTAGGGTTTATCCCTCTTTTTCCCATACTTATCTTCAGGGCACCACCGGGTGGTCGGCTAAGGGGTGTGGAAGTCCTGACCTGCGCCAGTCGCCCCGACCACCACTAATCTCTCAACAGGACTGCCAGTCGTGGTTCGGCGAAACTCCCCCGTCACTCTATTATGTCATTTATTTCTTCTTTGTGTTTACAGGTACTGGAGTGTGGGTTCCCTCCACCAACTATTTGCCTGACACTTGTTACCTGATTGTTTGATGCTTATTGTTCTGTGTTGTTCTTAGACTAGTACCTGTAAGCGCTCGCATTACCGCTTCCTAACACCGTATGCGGGACATTGAAGGTCTAGCTTCACTTTAAATTGTAGAGCCGTTTATTCAAAAAAATTAGATTCTTGCGAGAACTCCGAAGGGGTGACCATAAGTCACCTATACCGGGGTGGGAAAGCGGTGGGTAACTTCAATGTGCCGGTTCGTGACCGGAGGGGACCCAGCAGCAGCGTTTGGGGCGCATTGGATGCCCTCTCCAGCCGGACTCTCCCAGCCTATCGCCTAGCACCGCAGTGGGTGGGCTGGAACCAAACGCTCATCACTCCTGGACAGCCTGAACCCCAGATTCCTACCCACCCCTCATACCTGTCCTTTCCAGACCTTTCCGTTCACCTCCTACCCTTACAAAAAAAAAAAAATAATAATAATAATTTCATGAACATACAACACAACAATTTTAACATCATTACAGCGGCGAGTAGCAGGCGTCCCCGGTGCGGGCCAAAACTGTTGGTAAATTTTGCCAACATTCGCGGCCTGCACACAAATTTAAATTCCGTCCATCACCATCTTTTGTCCCAACGTCCCAACCTTCTTTTCCTATCGGAAACTCAGATAGCCGAGCCGCCAGACTCCTCCTATCTGGACTGCCCGGGCTTTACCCTTGCAAGCAAGTTCCGACTCAAAGGAGGAGTCTGCCTCTATAGTCGAGCTGACGTCAACTGTGTACGACTATTGAGTCTGGAAAACTCCGGATTCTACGCATGTCTATACCGCTCACCGAACCATAGCGAATCAGACACTTCCGAGCTCTTCAAACATTTGAGAGATACTATTGATGATCTCTTGCCCCGCTACCCTTCGTCCGAGTTTATTGTTCTGGGGGACTTCAATGTTCATAACAAACCATGGTTGAAGTTCTCAGGCCCAAAGGACTCGGCTGGCCGACAGGCGGAATCCTTTGCCATTTGCTACGGATTAGAGCAATTGGTTCAGGTGCCTACAAGGGTTCCTGATGTCCAAACTCACCGCTCCAATCTGTTAGACCTATTCTTAACTACTGTGCCACACGGTTATAAGATCGACATCACAGCGCCTCTGGGATCATCTGACCACTGCCTAGTGACGACATCAATCCCCGTTAGCCTCAGACCAACCAATGAGAGGCTGAGGAGAAAAGTGTGGCACTATAGGTCAGCAGATTGGTTCGGTATGCGGGCCCATTTCAATGCTTTTCCGTGGTCAGCTGTTTGTTTTCGGACTTCGGACCCTTCAAGATGTGCCCAAGAGATTGGTGAAGTCATCAAATCGGCGATGGATGGCTTCATACAATCGACTACTAAAGAAACTGGTGTGGGCTCAAAGCCGTGGTTCAGTCGACAATGCTCCGAAGCAGTTCGACGAAAAAACGTGGCTTACCGAGCCTACAACACATCTCGAACGCCCGAAAGCAGATCAGCATACAACAAATCGGCAAAGGAATGCAAGAGAATCATCAATAGATCAAAATTCGAACACGACCTGCAGATCAGCAAAAAGCTGGCTGCCTGCCCGCATGGCAGCAGAGCATTCTGGTTGCTTGCGGGCTCAATAGGTCGAAATTTTTGCAAACCCAGTTTGCCACCTCTTACCAGACCTGACGGCTCATTAGCAAACACCGCCACCGAAAAGGCAAACCTTTTAGGGAAAATGTTTGCGGAAAACTCGACCCTCGACGACGGGGGTGCTGTTCCGCCGTCGGTTCCTCACTGCGGCTTCTATATGAAAAAGCTGAGGATCCGGCATCGGGATGTACTCCACGTCATACGGGGGCTCGATGTTAACAAAGCTAGTGGACCTGATGGAATACCTGCCCTGGTATTGCAGAGGTGTGCTGCGGAAATAGTTCCAGTTTTGACAAAGCTCTTCAAAATGTCCCTGAAGTGTGGCACTGTGCCCTCTGGTTGGAAAAAAGCGGTAATTCACCCTATTCCCAAGAAAGGTGACCGCTCCAACCCGGCCAACTACCGCCCCATAGCGATCACATCAGTTCTGTCCAAAGTGATGGAACGTGTGATCAACGACAAACTGCTCACATACCTCGAGAAGAACAAAATTATCAACGACCGTCAATACGGATTCCGGCGGAACCGCTCGTGCGGTGATCTTCTCGCGTATGTGACGCATGTTTGGGGGTGGTGCCTGGAACGTCACGGTGAGACCCAAACGGTCGCACTAGACATATCCAAGGCCTTTGACCGGGTTTGGCACCGAGGACTTGTCAACAAATTGCATTCTTACGGACTTCCCGCATCCCTGTGTACGTGGATTGCTGACTTTTTAAGGGATAGGTCGATTCAGGCGGTTGCTGACGGTTTCACCACTTCCTCGCACTCCATAAATGCTGGCGTCCCACAGGGATCGGTTCTGTCTCCGACTTTGTTTTTGTTGCACATCAATGACCTTTTGACATGTGCACCGATTCATTGTTACGCGGATGACAGTACAGTTCATGATAGCTTTTTGTTTGACAAGCCCCCAAAGGGCACACAAACTCCAACGGCTCGGAGGGCTTTGAAGCAGAGAATGGACGGTTATCTCGAGAGTATTTCCTCCTGGGGTAAAAATAATCTCGTCGAATTTAATGTTTCAAAGACCCAATCCTGTCTGATTACGTCTAAAAGGGATCCAAATGATAATCTAGTTTCCTTCAACGGAAGCAATCTTCCGAACAGGCCTTCCATTGATATGCTGTGATGATGATGTGTGAATGTGGTGCGGTGCAGACTACCGAACATGTGGTCAACGAATGCCCGCTCCATTCATTCCCCGGCGGGATTGATGAGGTTCACATGGCGACGCCTGAGGTCCTAAAATGGCTCGCAGATCTAGATGTCCCCCTCTGACCCCCCACCATACGAAAGAAGAAGAAGAAGATTGATATGCTTGATGTAACTATAAGTGACCAGCTCAGGTACGGGGGCTCCATCGAAGCCAGAGTAAAGTTGGCCTCTCAGAAGCTGGGCGTACTGTACAGGGCCCGCAGATACTTTAATAGTACACAACTGCTCACCCTGTACAAATCGCAAGTGCGCCCTACTGTCGAATTTGGCAGCCATCTCTGGTCTGGAGCCCCAAAATACCCGAAAAAAACCCTTGACTCTGTGCAGAAACGGGCGGTCCGTTTGATAGATTCCCCAATCTTAACAAACGGACTGCAATCTTTAGAGCACAGGCGTCAGGTAGGTATGCTGTCCTTGTTCTATCGGTATTACAATGGAAGATGCTCTGAGGAACTAGCGTCATTGATCCCTTCGGCACCGGTGCATAGTCGGGATACACGCCAAACGCGCGCCCAACATTTGTACACAGTTGACACTTGTCACATGAGAACGGGTCGCTTCTACGATTCATTCTTAAGTTCAACAGCTCGGCTGTGGAACGAACTGCCGGCCTCTGTGTTTCCTCCCTCCTACAACATGGGACTCTTCAAGACCCATGTTCACTCCTTCCTCTCCACAAAAAGACCTTCCACACAGCATCCCCAAAGATGACATAGGCCCTGAGGGAAATTATTTTCTTCAGGGCCTCCTGTGTGGAGTAAATATAAAAAAAAAAATAAAATAAAAATAAATATGTTGAACATATTCTTCTAAGACAAGCATTTTTATTTGAATTGGTTTTACAGTGTTTTTTCTTTAAATAGATTACATGAGCGTGTGTGCCGTGTAGGTACTTTCAAATCAATTCTGCTTAATAAACTCCACATATTATGTTTCTGCTTATCATGTATTGGTATTATTTATAACTAACCTGTTTTTATTACTTTTATTTATTTTCTTGTAAGGTTATTAATAGTTTTTGCAATAATATTTGCAATATAAATATATGTAAAAATATACAGTTGTCTTCTCCTAAGCACAATCATCTGATTTATCAGAAAAGTGATTGAAATATTACATAATATTATGTTGTAAATATTGTAACACTAAAAATGTTAAGAAATAAAAATAAATAAATATTTTTATTTTTAAGTTAATGATAATAGTAAGTTTAACTCATTATTTACAATATTACAATTTGAGGTTGAACTAATTAAGTTAGATATAAAAACAGATATTATTATATTGAATATGTAACGCCGGAAGTGCTTCGTCGATGGTATTGTATCCTCGTGACCGATCACGATTAGATATTATTTTGTATCCATAACGACGGCCGTGCTGCGTCTATGCATTACGTCGATAGTATTGCGTCCCCGTGTCAGTTTGCGAATATATACACTGTTATGTATTGTTTGAGCCCTTGGTGAAGCAAAACGCTAGATTTGGTAACATTCAGTTCATTTACAACGATGCCACGTAGCACTCAGAACTAAAAATCACCCTGCGCGGGTGGACATTTTTGTAAGATGGATTACAGTAGACGGTAAATTGATGTCCCGACCTAAAAAAGTCCCACCGCCCTCTGCAATGGAGCGAACTGGCGCGTTATGAAATGATACATTTGTATTAAGGATATCGTTGTAAAAATGCAATCGCACGTCTGCGCCCAGTAGATACTTTTGTATACAAGATGCAACAAGATATTCATTCAAACTTCTCACTATCAATAGACAGTTTGTTGTCAGGTCTGGTGTGTTTCTGGATAACAAAAAAATAAAACATATATAGATACATATATTTTTTATTTACCGCACAAGAGTCTCAACTGCTCCCGTCTGGAACAGCGAGACTGTGGCATCCCCAATCTAATCACTAGGGTGAAGGTATTGGGGAGGGGAAGAAGATGGGGAAGAGAAATGTAGAAAAGTACCTGGCTATTTATATCTGGTCACCAAACACGGCAAAAGCTTAGAAATAACGTTTCTATTCGGAATGGTGGTCTCACACCAGGGCGATACTGGGAGTATATTTCACTCTGGAACGTGCTGCAAACACTCTTTATAACATGTTTAATGTATTAATTGTGAAATAACACAAACAAATAAAAATTTATTTGCGCACGCCAGGTTTGACCGTCAGATTACGGGCTTCGGATAGCGAGTCGAGAGTCTTACCTCTCAACCACAGATGCTGTTATTAATTAATTAATTCACTATGAACGTGAAAACTTCACTAGAAAAATAAGAAATATTTTGTGTTGTTTATTTATTTGTTCATTTATTTATTACACCTAATTTATTACACATTTATTTATTACACGTTTACATTCTAGTTTAATAGTTGAGTATCGCAGTTATTATAAATTCTTCAAAATTAAAACAATAGAGAAAACAAAATACAATGAAAAAAAATAAAATGTTACAACAAAAGCGTATAATAAAATAAGATACATTGGTAAAAATGATAAGAAGTCTCACATAAGTAGATATTCAAAATAAACAAAAGATTGCAAAAATTATAGATGTCTATTTGTCTCGATATATAAAGGAATTAAAATAAACAATATTTATATTGATTATTTTTATGGTGAAATATATCTCCCATATCAGAAAAAGTCATGTAATCCTAAGGGGTTTTGTAATATAAGGGGCATAACAACGGCCTAAATGTACCTTTTAAAACTCTCAAAACAAATCCAAGAGTCTTAAGGGCCTTATATACGGAAGAAGTAAAAATTAAATCGACCTTCAAAACGCCAAGTAACAAACAAATAATATACACTCGGACGCCAGAATAAATTATTCAGTATGGAGGTGAAACCTTTATTAGAATAGTCAGCAATATACGGAAGATGTAACAATTAAATTAGAGTGAACGGACGTGAAACCTATATTAAAAGGAACCTTCAATATACAAAAAATATACACCTGGACGTGAATATGTACGTGACGCTAGAAATGTATGAAAGTGTAATTAACATCAAAACCTGCATTATTATGAATGTTAAAAAAATATGATATTAGCAATTATTGTGAGTAAAACATAGTGCAATATTCACAAAAACAATCGAAAAAAAATAACTAGAAGTGCTGGACGCCCAAAGACGGATTTACGCACGGACGCAATAAATGTTGGTTAAAAACAGGTCCCACAACATATATATTTGTTTTTTTGATAGGAAAAAATTAATTAACATTGTACATACAAAATAAATTACTTAACGACGCGATTTTTTCATATAATTTAACACGCAAATAATTGTGGACTTAATACAACCCTGAATTAGAGACAAACCCAAAAAATAACCCATACTTCTAAAGTTTTCTTTTAAAAATGCGTGATTTTAACCAACACATTAATAATTATCATGTGCCAGGCTCGCGCCATGTCGTATTGTTTATAAGTATTCGTTAAAAGTCTATAACATACTGCATGATGTTAAGATTGTGACTAGTTTGAAAGATGACGACAGAAAATTTACTTGTCGATAGTGAAATTATATTAATTTCTGATATTTGTTAATGCGCTGCCTTTAAGCTATCTGTTAGGTACTTATATTTTTTTTGCATTCAGATAGCTGATAATATTTTCAAAAATAAAGTCCGCGATGTTAAAAATAAATTATACATCACATATAGAGAGGAGTGGAAAGAAGAAGGGGGAAGGTTTAGAAGTGGTGGGAGTTTCAAATTGGGAATTAAAGTGTCATTAGAAGGGAAAGGCCAGTTAAGTGGAAAAATATTCAAAATATATTTTTGTTTAATATATATATATATATAAACATTTGCGAGCAAAAAACAGTTTATATAATACAAAGGTTAAGTCAGTAAAGTATAAAAAAAATGGAAGATTAATTATTTTCAGTTATTTGTGTAAGATTTTTTGACTTGTGTTCTATCTCGTATCCAACAAACATCCAAAAAGTTTTCTGAATTGAAAGTTCAAGAAACATTTTTATTTATAGAATTAAGTTGAAATTATAGTGAAAATTTATTTTTAAAAAATGCAAAAAAGGAAATATCTTTTAACAGAGAAGATTATATTAATACGTCTAAACAAAACATGAATACAATCGAAACAAAAATGTGACGATCGCGAATGGGGATCGAACCCAGAACCAATGATAAGTTGAATATTCATACTAGTTTTGTATAAAAGACAAATAATATAAAAGTAATATTTTCTTGAATTTCAGCGCCTTAATATGATAATTTTTTTATAAATTTCCGACTTTATGTCCGGGTTAAATGTTCCTCATAGGAAAAACTAAACCCTTCCACACACTTTTCCACAAATGATCATCTAGTCAATAAACACTATGCAAGTGCATTATATAAGCAACATAAACACAAAACAATACAAGAACAATACGTCAACTCACCAGTGATCAGATGGAAAAAAATTTCACCGGATATTTTCATATCAGAGGGTTCGGCTCAGTAGAACTTCTAACAGGGCCTATGAATCCTACGGATTCCTCAACAAAAATATTTAAAAAATCTTTCGTAATCCTACATGTATTTAAATTGAATGATTTTTGCATTTTATAAATAATTTTTTGATAGATCTAATACGCCTACATTTTTAATGAGAGAGCTAGGTATAGTGAAATAATTAATTAATTAATCATTGATTAACAAAATTATTAGATTAAATATAACCATTAATATGAGTAACTTAATTAATGATTTTAATAATTTGTTTCTTTGGTTTCAAAGGGGAAAAAAATAAACGTTTAGCATGAGAGAACCAGTTAGTTTCGATCTATTTGTGAATAAGCCTGGTGTATCTTAAGCAAATTTATGTAAGGAATATCCGACAAACTTTATTAAAGACGAATAGTTACACTCGGAACAGATTTTGGTTCACTGTGAGTCAACATGTAACGTATTAAAGATGAGTTTTGTGTAGATGAATAGTTGCAGTAGGGACACGAAAAAGGTGTTTCTCCGCCGTGGGTAAGGATGTGACTTTTAAGATTTCCCTTTCGATAACATGAATAGTTGCAGTAAGAACACTAAAAAAGGTTCCCCATTGTGGCTTACCATGTGTGTTTTAAGTAATTCCTTTGTGGAAGATGAATATTTGCAGACGGAACAAGAAAAAGATTTTATTCTTCTGTGGGTAAACATGTGAATTTTATGATATCCCTCTGTAGAGCATGAAAAGTTGGAGGCAGGACATGTAAAAAGTTATTCCCCACCATGATTAAACACGTGTTTTTTTAAATCTTTCTTAAAATTGCATGAATAATTACAGTCGACACATGAAATTTTTTTTTCACTACTATGTGAAAACAGGTGACTTTTAAGATTTCCTTTTGTATAGAAGGAATAGTTGCATTCAGGACATGAAAAAGGTTTTTCCCCAATGTGTCTCAGGACATGAATTTTTAGATGCCCCTTAGTAGAACACGAAAAGTTGCATTTAGAACATGAAAAAGGTTTTTCTCCACTGTGGGTAAACATGTGACTTTTAAGATTTCCTTTTGTATAGCAGGAATAGTTGCATTCAGGACATGCAAAAGGTTTTTCTCCACAGTGGGTAAACATGTGTCTTTTAAGATTTCCTTTTTTGTAGCAGGAATAGTTGCAATCAAGACATGAAAAAGGTTTTTCCCCACTGTGGGTAAACATGTGACGTTTAAGAATTCCTTTTGTATAGCAGGAATAGTTGCAATCAAGACATGAAAAAGGTTTTTCCCCACTGTGGGTAAACATGTGACTTTTAAGATTACTTTTTGTATGGCAGGAATAGTTGCATTCAGGACATGAAAAAGGTTTTTCTCCACTGTGGGTAAACATGTGAATTTTAAGATTTCCTGTTGTACAGCAGGAAAAGTTGCATTCAGGACATGAAAAAGGTTTTCTCCCACTGTGTCTCAGCACATGAATTTTCAGATGCCCCTTAGTAGAACACGAAAAGTTGCATTCAGAACATGAAAAAGGTTTTTCTCCACTGTGGGTAAACATGTGACTTTTAAGATTACTTTTTGTATGGCAGGAATAGTTGCATTCAGGACATGAAAAAGGTTTTTCTCCACTGTGGGTAAACATGTGATTTTTAAGATTTCCTTTGGTATAGAAGGAATAGTTGCATTCAGGACATGAAAAAGGTTTTTGCCCACTGTGTCTCAGCAAATGATTTTTTAGATGCCCCTTTGTAGAATACGAAAAGTTGCAGTTGGAACATGAAAAAGGTTTTTCTTCCATGTGAGTGAACATGTGTCTTTTAAGATTTCCTTTTGTATAGCAGGAATAGTTGCATTCAGGACATGAAAAAGATTTTTCTCCATTATGGGTAAACATGTGAATCTTAAGACTAACTTTTCTGGAACATGAATAGTAGCAGTGAGGACATGAAAAAAGTTTTTCTCGAGTATGGGTGCACAGGTGCAGTTCAAGCGTGGACTTTTGAGAGCAGGAATAGTCACAATGATGACAAGAATATTGTTTTTCCCCAGGACGCGCCTTTTGCAATCCGCCTGAAAATTATAAAAATGAGATAAATATATATTTTGTGTAAGCAGATACAGGATAATTGTAGTTTAGAAAATAAACAACTAGAAAATCTACCTCTCCAGAACGTTCCACAAGATTATTCTTGTGAATTAAATGCGTAATAACAATAAATTAATTAAATTAAACTCGTAATCGAGGACCTTAACCCCTAAACACACTTAGATAATACCTCCAACTCCTAGTCAGAGCCCAAATACATTAAATTCTGTTAAATAATGGTCCGGTGAAAAACCACCACCCCAGAATCGATTAAATTTAACATAAAAAATCGAATTACTTGCGGTCAGGCTTATTATTTTAGAGCGCTTTAAGCATTCCATTTTAACATCCGGGAGGTCTATGTCAAGATCAGTATAAGGAATTCCACCTCCAACTTCTTCTTGGGATCCTGGTTCTGCCTTGATGGTAACAGTCTCCACATTAATATTACCTGGAGAAACGAAAAACAATACATTGGCACTACTTTGGAAAAAACTGAAAGAAATTAATGTTTCGGCATCAATATTAACATTCTAGCATCAAAAAGAGACCCAAGTTATCTGGAAAATTTAAATGTTGGACTAGTAAACACCGGTCAATATGGAAAGAGGCGTCAGACAAGGGAGTATTACTATTTAAGATTATAAATGATGCATTTGACAGTCAAGAAATTCATAAATCGAAAAGCTTTTGAATACTTCTACGTAATACTCTTAGCAGGGATTTATTTCAGTGCTGACATTCTGGTATTAAGTACCATAATATGTATTGATCATTGCCCATAATACAAATGGAGGGAAATAAGTATGCCGAGTCATTGGATATCTCCTATTTATAACTAAACTAATACAAAAGGTTGTAACTCAGGCAGTTCAGGCATGTCTAGTAGTAAATTATATTTACTAATCCCATATAAACGAACTTCAAAAAGGCGTTATTATATAAATAAATACACAATAGGATCGGAAGTATGTCAATGTAGCCACGTAAAAATCTGCTGTCAATATATTCGAGAGTATTGTTCAGAACGAAATCTAGAACCCCAAAATAAGTGATGCAATCGAAATTTTTCATCTGCAAGGACAATCAATATTTTCGACTTTAGTTACACAATTTGAGAGGCGGGTTATGGTACCGCCGCCGAAGGAACCGTTTATTGGATAACCAACACAACTGCCACAGGACACCCCAAGTGGGTGGATACGTTTGGTGATTTAGCAGGGGTACCCAAGTTCATCGGGTGAGGTGTATTCAGGATGCGCCTGCCCACCAGCTGCTTAACGTGCCAGATCCGGGAGAGGCTGGTTTCCTAGATTCCTGCCCAAGCCTCATACCTTTTACTTTACCAGTACTTCCTCTCCCTTCCTTTTCTTATAAAAGACCATCCCCACAGCATCCCAAGAGATGACATAGCCTATAAGGTATATTATTTTCCTTTGGGCTTTATGTTAATGGAAAAATAAAACAAAAATTTCAGGGAACGTTTAAAATAAATATCATCAATATCGGTTGAGAGTGCATGCATAATGTGACACAACAACAAACGTGACATTGTTCATGCTCTCTCAAGTCGGAGAAACAACCCGTTCTAATGGAGTCCACATTAACTTTGAACGGTTGAGAGCATTTGAGCACAATGTCACGCTTGTTGTTGAGTGGATTATCTCTCTACTGTTTATAGTTAATGTCGACTTCAATAGAACGGGTCGTTTCACTGACTCGGCTTTGTGAAAAACAGCTCTACCGACGTCTACTCATTCTACGTCACTTAACCAAGGACTCTTCAAGGTATGAAATACAGCAGTCCCAAATGAAAACCGAAACACTCTACCCAGACCGACCTCACAACTTTGCCCAATCACAAAAATAAATAAAAATATTGGTAACATAACCCAGAAGAGTAGCTTAGGTCGATATGTAGGAGTGAGCATGTCGTTATAGACAAGCAAAAACCTACAGTTTTAATTATTATTCCCGATCGCGTATTGCGTCTGTGTAACAGTTATGTACCAAAAATTTAAAAAAAATAAACACCTGAATTGCTTTCAGAAATAAATTCCGGAAATTCCTTTTTGATAAAAGGATAGTCTTTATCGATTTCCGTAAGTATCAAAGGAACACTCTCTTCCGCACTTGTGCCTGGTTCTAACTTGATGGCGGTGGAATCCATGCTCTTGCGTAAGGATCTGGTAGTTTCGTTTCACTTTAATTTTGTTATGAGTTCGAGGGATTTCTTGAGAGGATTTCTTATGTTTTCGTTCAAAGTGTTCAAATCGACGCGCAACGAGTAAAGCCAAAATAACATAACCAACAAAAAAGGTGACGTGTTGCAAGCGGAGATATATCCATAGAAAATACAAAATTAAGAAAAAAATCGAGTTTCTTATGATATTCTAGTGTTGCCATAAAACAACAGCGAACAAACTCATTTCAAGTAGGAACTTTCAAGATCTGTTTACAGTTATGATAATTTACTTCAACTATTGATTGTCTGTGGCAAACTCATCTTGTATTTCTTGACATTTCCATTGCTTGTTGCGTCGCATGGTGAGTGGTTTATTTATGGTCGCACGCAATTCTTTGTTGCTCACCTTTTCTGATGTCATATTGTATTTCTATTTATATAGTGACGTTTCTTCAACATTGGAACTGATGCCTTGTACGTAAGTAGAAATATGTTATGTTGAATAAGTATTACTAAATGCCCCTAATTGGTGCAGGTTTTTTAAAGAAAATATCACATTATTCAACATTTGCGACATATTATATTGAGTTACCCAACACCAACTAGGTAAACTCGCGACAGAAGAATGTTGTACAATGTAGATTTACGGCCGTTGTCACAAATGTTAACCAGGTGATTAGTGAGTTCCTCCAATTAGTCACAACCTCGGAAACCTGTTCAGCTTCAACATCCATGATCCTGCCACGTAAATCTCAGATTTTATTGTCAATACCTGTTTTCAAACGTACTTACAATGCATTAATTTCTCACAACATAATATGTTTGCACATAATTGAAATCAAAATATTATTTTGATTTCAATTATGTGCAAACATTCTCATACATTTTTTGATTGAAATTAAGCGTAACGTTTTGTCACATTAAAATAAAATTCTTGCTTGAGATTCTGAAAAATAATATGTCACAAGGTATTTGCAATTCTTGTAACAAAACTGTACATTAATGTTACATTCTATGTTCGTAAACTATAATATTAATCACATGTACAATATGCATTTTACAAAAAGGTTTGCGTCTTGAATATTTTTTTGCTAACTTGAGGAATTCACACATAGATGTCGACAATCTACTTTTTAAAAATTTCCAGCATAATTCATAATTTTCATAACCTTTAGCGTTTGCCAAATTATTGTCTTCAGTGCTATTCGTATTTATGTTGAAATGACCTCGGAAAAGAACAACTATACATAAAGCAAGTCCACAATTGAACTTCAAGATCAGGCAGCAGAAAATATTCTCACCACCATGGAACATACTGACGATTCAAGCTCCGCAACAACGATTAATTATGTCTCGGTTAGACTACCACCGTGCTGGAGAGAAAACATCTCACTATGGTTTGTGCAAGCTGAAGCTCAGTTCATTAACTCGCGTATCAAGGATGATTTTACCAAATATAATATCATTATCGCAGCGTTGGGCACACAAACGTTACAATGCGTCAGCGACGTATTGATGCACCCACCTACCTCTGAAAAATACATCAACCTGAAAGCAGCACTAATAGACCGACTTCAAGACTCTGCTGAAAAACGCCTCACTAGATTACTGACCGGCATACAACTGGAAGACAGGAAGCCTACCGGCCTATTACGTCACATGTTTGAACTCGCAGGACCTACCTTGGCGGACAGCGCAATCGTACGCACTTTATGGTTACAATGCCTACCTCAACATGTGCAAGCAATCCTTTCAGCACTTCCTGACAACGACATCAATCAACTTGCCACAGCTGCAGACAAAATCTTAGATGTGTACCAATCTACCGACTGCAGCGCTGTTGAAGACCACAATAAACCAAGCACTTCTCATCACAAACCGCATGAAACTTCTTCATCTACATTCTTCACTGCTGCAACTTCAACAACAAATCGCCGCACTTTCTTGTGAAGTATCAGCTACGCATAGCGAGAAATGAACCGCTCAGGAGCCGGTTCACGCAACTCATCTCCCAATTGGAATCGAGATGGAAAATCAAGCAGATCGACGTCAGATGTACATCACATATTTTCCTACAAAAACAAATATTAAAGCTTACCCTGCAAATAAAACAACTCAAATCAATCATCAATCAGCCGTCAACAATTTGAGAGAAACGCAAGTAATAACCCGCGCATCTTCATTGATCAAATCAATCATCAATCAGCCGTCAACAATTTGAGAGAAACGCAAGTAATAACCCGCGCATCTTCATCGACCAAATCAGTCATCAATCAGCCTTCAACAATTTGAGAGAAACGCAAATAATAACCCGCGCAACTTCATCGCGCGAAGGACGATATTCCCGGCTCTGCTCGTGGACTCCATCGGGACATCATTGTAGCGCCTTGGCCCCGGCCGTCGTCTCTGGCCAGCGCTACATCGGATCTAAACGCCCTGGTTCCAGCAATCGGACCAGCGCTTCATCCAAGCACCACGACCACCATGAGGACACGCAACATTCTCACTGGTCTAAACACCTCCCGCTCAACCGCCTACAAGGTCCACTGTACCTTCGGCCAAGGACAAGGTCCACTGTACCTTCGGCCTTCCTGCACCGGAGTGAAGAACCACGTTCTTCCCCAGTGCCTGACCATCATCGAGTCCGGTCACCAGCGTCCGACGTCGACACACTGACCCGCGCTTGACCAGCACACCACCGCCTGCATCCGGAGAATTCAATATCTGTCCCACATCATCTCTCATCACGACTACCGCATATCACCACCTTATGAAGGTGGTGATATGCGGTTTGCCTCTTATGTCATTTCAATAAGAGGCAAACCAAAACGCATCTCCATAGACAAACTCAAGCCTGCTTTCGTTCCCGCCGAAGAAAATGTAACTATGGACACACCTGTCGCTACACCTGCAACCAAGACGACAACTCGTTCAGGTCGGCAAGTACATTCTCCAAAACGATTTGGATCGGAATACGCACAAAAATACATTTCTATTGGCTTTTTTTCTATAACTCATGATAGAAATTAATTTCTAAATTCCGCTTAGCTTTCTCTTGCAAACCTTATTCTTAAAGTATAAATTTAAAAAAAAACAGCAAATCAAACAATATTGAATTTACACATTTTTGATGGAAATTTGACTTTAATATTGTTTGTTATCGAATAATAGAATCTAAAACTTAGATAATTATTATGTATTCACGAGTGTGAAACATTTTCTTTACGATGAACACAAATCATCATGTAAACCGCATAACCCATGCACCTTAAAACGTATAACAATTATACAATAACTCTACGTTCGGATGAAAACTTTTCACCGCTTTCAACATTTAAAAAAAGATTATGTATGCCAAACAATGTACATGTTTATATGTTTATAAAACTATTAGCACACACGAAGATGTGAGCTAACTTAAGATTAATAAATAAATTTATATAATGCATTGCTACTCGATTTATAGCACCAACCGTCATCACGAGTGTGATCGACTACCAATATAATGAGCATAGTTCATTTATTTTTTTCAACCATATAATCGAAAACTTCTGTTTTTTAATGTATCTTTATTATTTTTTTTTCATGCAATAACAGTAAACAGCTGATGATGTATTACTTTCCTAACTAAGGAACATTAACCCATTTTGTCATACGTATGTAAATAAACAAGGTTATTCGACTTTTTGTCTCCAAAAAAACACATATTTACATACTGATGACAGATGTGTTGCATAGTTAATTTAAAATTACCAATTCACCGCTACATAGTACGCACTCTGCACAAAATCATGCAGTTGCACTGAACATAGTTCAGCTTGCAAACATTTCACGATTTATACAGTGATCTAAACCACAAACTGGAATCAAACTTTGTTTCCATGCACCACAAAGTAATAAACAAATGCTCCGAACAATTAGTTCGTCGATGCACCTGACACCGCAAACGCGGAATATTAGAAAACTTTTAGTTTAAAGCTATTTTTTAAATAAGTTAAAACTACAAACACTTATTATAATTAAACTTAGCAATAATACCTATAGTTGTTATAAGAAAGCTAAACTAACTAGTAACTAACTAAAGCTTAACTAGTAAACAAAATGTTATGTTTCCATTTCATCACATATTATAAATATTGTATTAGAATTAAGTTCTCTTGCTGACCATCTATCTTGCTCACATTTTGACTGAAGGTGCCTCAGTCAGGATATGACCAATATGTTGCTTCTTATATCTCAACTCCTGTAGTATGTCTTGGACACTGGAGGGGAGGCTGTCGTGATCTAAGAAAGCACCCCAATATTTTGAGTATTATTTAGAAGATGGTCACCCTTTATTAAATGGCAGCACCGGCCGCTCGAGTCACCGAAGGTCCGAGCGGACACGCTAGCGACTCGAGCGGTATTCTTTATGGGTATTCTGTTCTTGGGCGTCCTAAAGCCAACACGTCGTTATCTTTGTAAAATCACTTTCGTTCTTAAATGTTAAAAGTAACCTTCTGATTAATAAAATATTAAACGTGGAAATTTCTTTCATTACTCCGAGTCAACGATCCCGCAGCTCCGAGTAAGTATTCATGACGAACTACAATCCACATCCTGAAACTTCCACAATATGAATAATTTTAGCATAAACATACATGACATTTCTGTATTATACTTACATGATAGTATATTCTCATTTAACCCTCATAGCTTGAAATGATGATTTAATTTTAATCACAAGTCACTTGACACTACTTACTCTAAACAAAACATTTGTTGACACAGTAATCTATGTTTTCTTTTTCGACTTATAATTTTTATATGCAAATAATGCACATACAGATATCATAATCTTTTTATGACATTATATCTTTGTTCATAAAATACATATTATGTCATCTCAAATACATGTATACATATCTTAAGAATCTCTTATTTAGAATCAAACGCATGAAATTTCATTTTGTTAACATACCTATATATTTTGAAACACAGGATCTCTTATCCTTTATTTTATAATATAAAATCTAGTTTGTGTAGATACAATTTAATACGTTTCAGAAAAAGTAATAACATTTTGTTAAATTTTAAACACATTGTAACTTGTCACTACTTACCACATCTACATGTGACATCTCTCATTATATTTTCTGGAACGCATACAATTGATACAACATGTTCTGTGTGAAAGTGTCTCATACAGGACACAAATAAACTAAATAAATATTGATTTTTTCTTGTTATACCGTTTACCAACTGGGAGGGAGGTATAATAATAATAATAATAATATTAATAATAATATTTTATTCCAGGATGTGGGGAGGTTAGTGCAATCCCACACGTCCCATATAGATATACATTTTTTTTGTACAATAGATATAATAAATTATCAAATAAGGAAAACTATGCAGGGTGTAGTCTTGAGTGCGCTTGGGCCCAGCGCTCACTCAGGAGTGGCGCTTGGTGCTGGTAGGCTGCGGTCACCAACGTGTTGGTGGAGGCCATTAGCCGCATCCTGGCTCCAGTGACCCGGTGTCTCATCAGGCCGGCAAATCCATTCAGTCCTAGTTCCGTGAACATTGTCGATGCGCTGGTGTATCTTTGGTATCCAAATATTATTCTACAGGCGTCATTATATTGAATTCGGAGTAGTTCCATCGAGCAAGTTCGGTAGCGACACCATGTCTCACACGTATACAGGCCAGTACAGAATGCGTTGAACAGTATTCTTTTAACGGTATTGCTGCATTTGAAAAATTTGCAGGCAATCATGTTAAAAACTATGCTTAGGCTTCCCCTTTGTTGTTCGATATCGCCATCGTCCGATAGGTCTTCATTAATAATGTGCCCCAAGTATTTCACGTTCGAACATGTATTTATTTTTGCCTCGTTAAGGTATACGGGGAGCATCTTACTTGTATCTTGACTTTTTCCGTGGTGGAACGCAATCAATTCCGTCTTTTTCGGGTTGTACATCATATTATGCTGTTTTCCATATTCTTCACAAATGTTTAGGAGTAATCTTAATCCCTAGATCGACGGAGCTAGGAGGATCATGTCGTCCACGTAGCTTATATGATACATACATATACTGTTAACACGACAGCCCGCTCTGATGTCCAGGCGACTTGACAACTCGTCCTTGTATACATAAAATAGAATGGGGGACATACACCCTCCTTGCCTTACTCCTGACCGAAAATATATCGGCTGGGAGTATGTACTTGCCCACCGTACAACATTTTCTTGCTGGGAGTGCCATCGGGACAGTATGTTTATAAATAATTTAGGTATATTCCTAGCTTTCAATTTATCCCATGATGTTTTATGACAGACCCTGTCGAAGGCTTTACTTAGATCTAAGAAGCACCCGTATACGGTAGTTTTTCGTTTCTTGTAGAATTCTATTATTTGCTTTGCAGTATATATTGCCATATTACTGGATAATCTACATTTAAATCCCATCTGGTTATCTTTAGACATTAGTTTATCATTTATCTCATTTAATATTACCCTTTCAAATAATCTTGCAGTTATAGTTGCTAAAGATATTGGCCGGTAATTGCTGGAGTTAGTCATGTCAGGCCGTCCCGATTTCGGGATTGAAGTTATAATCGTTTTCGTCATTGCACCCGGTATATGGTTGTGTTTAAGTATTGCGTTGAACAGTGTGTGTAGTAGTTTGGGTATGTATCTACCTCCGTATTTTATGTGTTCAATACTTAGGTTATCATGTCCCGGAGACTTATCAGCCTTAGTGCCTGTTATGGCCTTCATTATACTGCTTTCAGAGAGATAAACGTTTTGTCCATCATATTCCATAATATCAGGGACAGACGGTACTTCATTTCCAGAAATATCTGCAAAGGTTCTTCTAAAAGTATAAGCAATTTTATTAGCAATCTGTAATAATAATTTGCATACATCTAAATAAAGATTCAAAAACAAAATGTAGGCAGAATTTTGAATTTTGAAAATCGTCTAACCCATCTTAAAATAATGTTGCGTGCTAGAATTCTTCAAGGTGATAAATTAATGCCGTGTTGTGTTAAAGGTTGCTCAGACGGATTCGATAATCGCGCTAGCAAGAAGCAGCAAGAAATACGTTTGTTTTTGGGTGTCATTTCGCAATTCAAAGCAAAAATACGGTACTTTTGGGATTAAAAAAGAATGCTTGGCAACGTTTAATCTTCCAGTCATCATATAATATCTTGTCTATCTCCACCAACTGAAAGAAGGACCCGAACCCGTTGTTAAATACAGGTACTAACCTCTCGTTCTTTGATACAATGTTCCTGATTCCTGAATGTACTTCATTGGCTAATAATTTAATTAATTTTCCTTTTCAGACCTATCCGTATTCCGACGCGATACTATACCACCTATCAGGATGCTAAAACTGCTAAAAAAAGCCACGATTACATCAAACAAGGTCATTTAAACCTCTCCAGAATTGCATCATGTAAGTATTCAGATTTAACCAGCATTTTCCATAATGTTTGCTGACGATAAAGCTGTGGAAATTATATGAAACCATTGCAGGAGAATTTGAATAACTTCTAGTGCTGTGGCAATAATAATTAACACTTAAATTTGTTACTCTTCTAATATTTATAAGATGTAAGTCACCTACAGTACGCTTGAACAGTGTGGAATCCTCATTTGAAGGAATATTCTGAAGGTATACACCTAATTTATATTGCAGTGAAACTCGGTCAAGAAGTTTTGTTTTCGCTCCCTACAAAACGCTATTTTTTCCCATACAAGAAAGTTCAAAAGTTCAACAGTGAACATCACCATGTCCCTTTTCTAAAAATATTTTGTAAATAATTTTATCCATGAAATTTATTAAATATGTGTACAATACTAGAATAGTGTAATCATTGGTCTCAAATTTTGTCTTTTTCTAGGTAAGACGAAGGTCATTTTGAGCTGCATTGGTCCGACAGCAGCCCTTTCTCCCAGGAAACAGAAGACGCACTTGGAGATTTTGGGGACCAGACGGCAACTGCGATATGTATAACATTTGTATAAATATATAACAGACTTTTCTGTAGGCCTTTTTAAGGTATACAATTCCGTAGTACATTATTTTGATATTCTCATAAAGTCTCGCCAGCGTTAGCAATGTAAGCGGCCAAAAATAATCTTTATATCGACTTTTCTCTGCTTTTTATCAATATGTATCAATGCATGTGTTATTTATCATATTGATTTAACACATTAATTTATTTACATATTGATATATCAATGCATGCGGAAGGTTTAGATAAATAACATGTGTTATTTATCTAAACCTTCCGGAATAAATTCTCTAAATGATGCTGAAAACCTTATCGAAATCAGTCGCATAAGAAGAACTAAGCGCACAAACAGACAGAAGCGAATATCACTTCTTTTTATACTATTTATAGATAATGGATTCCACTACGAATCGTCAGTATCCAAAATAGAAATATTAATTACATGTTCTTAACTTCTATTTCATAATATCTTTTGTTGTTTTATAAACTATATTTCTTTACAAGCTTTTATTATGTACACGATTTTTATTTCTTATATTATGGTTTGTGTATTATGATTTAAATTATACCATGTAAAAGTCAAAAGGCGTTGATATATTATATTAGTATTATATTCTACTTCAATAATAAATCAATGCTCAATACATCGGTGGTACTGACCCTGTTTTGTATTACTGTCCATTGTCTTTTTGAAAATAAAAAATATTTTGATGTGTGCATATCTGTGGGTTTTTTTATTTTCCTTTTCCTGCATTCCTATATTTTTATTTTTAAAATATAATTATTTTGGGCTAGTGAATGAACGATGTTAGCTGGGTGCAGTTATATTGTCTATGTTTGCACTTTTTTAAATGGCCTTGAGATTTCTTTATGGTCCACGATATATTTACCTGTCTGGACCAAACGACCGTTTTATTTGAGGTCGTCTGTGGTTAAGGGGGTGACAAAATGGGGCCACACAAAAAGCCCGAAGATATCGATCTAGAGAGTGGTTTATTTATGTTACCTGCTGAGCGGAATAATCGCCATCTTCATTCGCTGTTGGGGACTGATTCGGTGTAGCGGTTCGCGTACGTGGCTCATTTCTTCTGATATTAACGTCGTGTTTGTAATATTACGAATAAGTGTAATAAACGATAAATTCTGTGAAATACAATCTTCTTTATTGTAATCAACACGACACTCCTATAGTATGCGAAACGGCGAGGTAAGCGTAGAACTTTGCATCCTATAAAACTTAATTACAATATGTAAGTATGACCGGATACATGAATATACATATTTTTTATATCGCATACTAACCACACATGGCATAACTGTATTTAAAAATAATGCAAATACTAATACTATAGTAAACATCGAATTCAAATAACAACACCTGATATTGTAAATTAAGCAAAGCTTACAATATAAAAGAAAGTATATTAACCTGTACATAAATACAAAAAAATATTCATGTTTGTTGAAAAGCAGAGAAAAAGAAAATAATTTTTCTCGTAGGATTTAAAATAGCAGGAGCGGAAATGGTAAATAAATCGAAGTTTGATAATATATAAAGCAAGTATGTTCCAACTTGTATAGAATCATCAATATGTGTGGTAAGTTTTTAGATTCTCACGGCCAAAAGCATTTTTGTTGTTTGTTTTTGGGGTGTTATGCCGTGTTGCGCTAACTCCTTCTTTAGCCGACGTTTCTTATCTTCGGATCTACCGGATCTGCCCTGATGATGGACACTGCAACGCTGTCCGAAACGTCGGCTAAAGAAGGAGTTAGCGCAACACGGCATAACACCCCAAAAACAAACAACAAAAATCAATATGTGTGTTTAAAACAAATCAAAAGGAAAATGCAATGTACTCGTAGGTAAAGTAAAAAGAATTTTTTAACAACATTTTAAATATAGCCTAAAAACTAACAACGTTGCTATTTCAGTGTTATCAGAAACAAAACAAAACTAGCTTATAACTTTTTTCTTTTTTATAAAATTTGTTCTTTTTGACCAAAATCTATATATACACAGTATTTTTAAAATATAAGACTAAAAAAATTAACACAAAAAAATTATTTTTAATTCATGCACACAAAACACCTACATAGTTTCTGTCACGTGCTACACTACTGCTTTAGGATACTCATTATTATTTGTGGGAAACAAACTACTTATACAGGTTGTCCGGCGGTAAAGTGAGCTACCTTCAGGAGGTGATTCTACGTGATGGTAGGAGTATTAAAGATTCTTATTTTCGAATTAAGGTCGAATTCGTGGGCAGAAAAGTGTCTCTTTAGATCTCCTTTCGGACGGCACGAATAGTTACAGTAGGAACATGATAAAGGTATTTTACAACTGTGGGTAAGAATATGACTTTTAAGATTTCCCTTTGAAGAGCATGAATATATTTAAAGTTTGGACATGAAAAATGGTTTTTCACCAATGTGGATAGTCATATGTCTTTTAAGATTTCCCTTTGAAGAGCATGAATAGTTGCAATCGGGACATGAAAAAGGTTTTTCACAACTGTGGGTAATCATATGACTTTTAAGATATCCCTTTAAAGAGCATGAATAGTTACAGTCAGCACATGAAAAAGGTTTTTCACCATTGTGGGTAATCATATGTCTTTTAAAATTTCCCTTTGAAGAGCATGAATAGTTACAATAACGACATGAAAAGGGTTTTTCACCACTGTGGGTAATCATATGTCTTTTAAGATTTCCCTTTGAAGAGCATGAATAGTTACAATTGGGACATGAAAAAGGTTTTTCTCCACCGTGGGTAAACATGTGGCTTTTTAGATTTCTCTTCCAATAGCATGAATAGTTACAGTCAGCACATGAAAAAGGTTTTTCACCATTGTGGGTAATCATATGTCTTTTAAAATTTCCTTTTGAAGAGCATGAATAGTTACAATCACGACATGAAAAAGGTTTTTAACCACTGTGGGTAATCATATGTCTTTTAAGATTTCCCTTTGAAGAGCATGAATAGTTACAATCGGGACATGAAAAAGGTTTTTCTCCACCGTGGGTAAACATGTGGCTTTTTAGATTTCTCTTCCAATAGCATGAATAGTTACAGTCAGCACATGAAAAAGGTTTTTCATCACTGTGGATAATCATATGACTTTTAAGATTTCCCTTTAAAGAGCATGAATAGTTACAATCGGGACATGAAAAAGGTTTTTCACCACTGTGTCTAAACATGTGCCTTTTTAGATCTTTCTTCCAATAGCATGAATATTTACAGTCGGGACATGAAAAAGGTTTTTCACTACTGTGGGTAATCATATGACTTTTAAGATTTCCCTTTAAAGAGCTTGAATAGTTACAATCGGGACATGAAAAAGGTTTTTCACCACTGTGTCTAAACATGTGCCTTTTTAGATCTTTCTTCCAATAGCATGAATATTTACAGTCGGGACATGAAAAAGGTTTTTCACTACTGTGGGTAATCATATGACTTTTAAGATTTCCCTTTAAAGAGCATGAATAGTTACAGTCAGCACAAGAAAAAGGTTTTCCTCGAGTATGGGTGCGCAAATGTCGTTCTAACGCTGATCCGTAATTGCAGGAATAGTTGCAATGAGGACAATGGTGTTGTTTTTTTCCAGGACCTGTCTTCCGGAAGCCGCCTGAAAAAGATTATGCATAAAGCGTATAAACATATAATAAATGTAAGCAGACACAGTAAAATCATAAAAGAATTGGAAGAGCATAAATTATTTACTTGAGTCTGCTTAAAAATTTCTTTGACTGTTGAGCGGGTTTTACAATGTAAAATTAACAACGACAAAAATTCCATGGCTCTGGAATGTGTTACATGTAGAATTATTTTATATAAATTCAATGTGAAAACACAACAAATTATTTATATTCTGGTCGAGGACCTTACCACTCCTTAATTACGTTTTATTTACGGCCAACGCTTTAATCAATTATTTAACTAGTGAACTCAGTACAAAAATAAATTATATTTTATTTTTTGATGCCCTGGTGAAAGGCAACAACAGAATCAATAAAATTTAATTTTGTAAAAAAAGGATAAATATTCTGACTACCTGCGATCTTGGTAATCTTTTCGGAGTGCTCTAAGCATTCTTTTTTAACATCTGGGAGGTCTATGTCAATATCTGTGTAAGGCATTCCCCCTCTAACTTCTTCTCGGGATCCTGATTCTGCCTTGATGGTAACAGTTTCAATATCACCTGGAGAAACGAAACACAATACGAATAGTGATATGCTGAGAACAAAAGTGTATTACATTCAAAATTACGGTCGCCCCTCTCTGGAAACACTATATCAAATGATATTTTGATTGTGAGAAGCGTTTTAACGGTCGTAAAAGACGCCTGTTGGCGGTTAAGGAGTTACTTAATATGAAAAAAAATTATGATTAAAAATGTATTTCATAGTGGACTAAAAGTCACATGAAGTGAAATTCGAATATTTAAAAATGCAAGATCAAATAATACAAAGAAACGACCAAATGGTTGAGGGGATTTAAATAAATGCAATTGCATCATCTTATACAGGTTTTATCAACAAATAAAGTTATTCCGCGAGAAGAAGACTAACTAACTAACGCCGACAGAGAGGACGGACCACTAAAAACTCGCTCTTGACACACTCTTCTTGCCTAATTCATATTCATACATACTCTTTTATAATTCTGACTCTTGAGATGGCACGACTCGAGTAATTGGTTCACTTGATCGTGCCATGTCTTCCTCGGGCGTCCCCGACTTATGCTTCCATTCGCATTATCATCAATATTCTCATAACAATTTTTCTTCGCTCATTCACTCTACATGCCTAAACCATCTATGCGACCCTTTCTAAATCTTACTCACTACGCTTACATCAGCCTTGCACTCTTTGCGGATCTCCACTTTTTTCACACCATCATATATGGTTTTACCACACATACGCCTCGGGGATCTCAATTCAACAGAATTCAATCTACCATAATCCTTTCTCTACAAGTTCCATGCCTCACTTCCATACATCAGAATAGGTACCAGCAATCCATTGTGGACTGCTAACTTCGCTTCATCCGACAGTTTTTTGTTAGCGCCAACAGCGTTCAGTCCTTAATTTATGGAGTTACCTGCATTTACCCTTCTTTCAATATCTCTGTCAGCCATCCAATCTCTCGTTAACATCCTTGCTAAATACATATCCTAATCTGCCTGCTCCAAGTATTCCTCATTCACACATATACTGCACACTGTTTTCGTACTCCCTCTTTTAAAGACCATTACTTTTGACATACTTATAATCATCATAAACTCATTCTTCATACATAAGTTCATCCTAGATAGTCGATGCACTTGTAAAAAATTATACACAACGAGCTGCTTAGATCACTGTATAGGGACGGCCACAATTCAAAAGATTACCAGAAATATTTCGATAAAATACGACGGTGAATGGAAAGATCACCGGCGCGTGTCTAATTGTTTATGAACAACAGGTATAACCGAAAGCTTTGGACCCAATAAAGTGGAGAGCACGAAACATGTCTTACTTTGTAATAGCATCATTTTTTTAAGAAAGAAAAAGTCAGGATGCAAAAATTACCTTCATAAAGATTTCAACGACGATCTGTATGCGAGAATTGTGGAGTCACTACGCACTACCGCTAAATAAGCACCACAACCAAACAGATTCCAGAATGAAATGACAATGTCATAAATATACCACAATGTGTAGATTTATTGTGAAAAATCACGCAATGGGTTGGGTCCTTTGGCAGGAAATTGAAAATATCGAGAAGAAAATTCAAATCTGAATTATAAAACATCAAAAAACAGCGGAACAAAAAATTTGTACAGATTCGAAAGAATTTTGTCAAAAAACCAACAACTCCTTAAAATCAAAAGCGGCAAATTACTAAAATAATTCGCGGTAAATCCTAGAAATATAGAGATTTTTTGTGGAATAATAACGAAGGCGCACCTATCAACTTACGACTGCTGGAATGTTCCCGGCTCTAGTAGACGCGGGTGATATAAATGAAGGCACGCAGCGCTACAGTTCACTCAGTTCTCAGAACTCAGTCATTGAGTGAATATACAACAAACCACCGACTCCGCGAGAACTCACATTTGCGCCTAGGTCTTGCGACATCTTCGCCGGCCTGCACATAGGCTTTGAGACATATTCGCTGGTCTGCGCCTAGGCCTCGCGGCATTTACGTCGAACTGAGCGGGCCGCTTCCTTTATGAGCCCTTTAGCACTCTTATCATCTGCCCTCGAGATTCAGCGCACCTCTGGCTTTCATCTCACTGGAGCACCTGGAAGACCATGATCTTCACCACCAGTGATGAATATAACCACTCAGATTATCTTCACCAGCAGCATCGACCATCGGTCTGGAGTCATCGCTACAACTACACTGACTACTCCCTAAAGTCACTATGATACCACACACCTTTTTTCACTCGTCTCTCTTTAAAGTCACCCCCAGACATAAAAGCTACGATAACTTTGCAAAAACTTCGGAAAGAAACGAACCCACCTTCTAAGTAAAACAGAAAGGTTTCAAACTTTTTTTCTTTTTTTTTTGAATAACTTAATGAGTAAAACCTCAAATGGTTATATTTGATTATTGAAGACAAAATATTAAAGATGGGAACTTTTGAAACAGAAAAATGAGAAAAAGATAGTTGCATCTAGCCAGGACCCACGCCTTGCAGCTCTTCCAACTTAGCTAATGGGGCCCTATCTCCACAGGTCATATTCAACTGTATCATACTTCGAATAAGAAATACCAACATTATCTTCATTTACTCGTAGCGTATTATGTAGAATCGATATGTAGGTATCAGCAATGAGCATGTCTTTATAGCCTAGCAAAAACCTGCAGTTTAATTATATATATTATATATTTCCTATTGTATTTTGCGTCTGTGTAACAGGTATATACTAACAAATAAATACCTGAATTGCTTTCGGAACCGGATTGCGGACATTCTTTTTTGATAAAACGATAATCCATTTGCATTTCCGCAAGTATCACAGGAACTCTCTCTTCAGCATTTGTGCCTGGTTCTAATTTGATGGCGGTGGAATCCATGCTTTTACGTAAGGATCTGGTAATTCGATTTTACTTTTACTTTGTAATGTGGTTGAAGGATTTCTTATGAGAAGGATGGCTGTTTTAGTTCAAGTTGTTTAAATCAACGAAACGAGTAGACAAAATATTATAACCAACAAAAAAGTGACAGCAAGCCCGTGAAGATTTAGCCATAGAAATTACACAATTAAGAAAAAAATCCAGGAAATCATTTAATTCAAGTGTTGCCATTTAAAGTCAAACACCATCGAACAGATGTTACGTAACAACAATGACTTTTTTGATTATTTACATCAATTGTTTTAATGTCTGTGAAAAATTTACTTTCGCTGCCTTAATGCTTGTATGGTCAATAGACCATTTAGCAAATTATACAAGAGACGTTTTCTTGGTTTGTACAGGCAAATTCTAAAAAATTCTCGTAATTGGTCATTCCGTTTTATACATATCATGTGTAACAGGAAATGTTTAAAGATCATTTTTCTTAGATTGAAGCTATAATAAATATGCCCAATCCATATTATGACTTTAAAGGTGGACGTTGAACATGGCTTGAAAATGATGAATGTAAGTTTGAAAACACTGCACAAGTACAAAGGTACCTACCGCTAATATACTACTATCGGTTGTCGGTGCATGCGTGATTTAAAAAAATCCTGAGTGATGCGTTAAATTAATCAAGTTCAATTTTCAGTTGAAAATTTGTACTGATTACTATTAAACCAAATAAAGTAATCAATATTTTTTTATTTGAAATGTGTGTTGGTTTGTTTTTTATTGTTTCGTTGCCTTCATTTGACAAATGTGATATTTAAAGTTTCCGTTCTTTAGTAAAAAAAACATTTCTTTAGAAAGTTCTTATTTGCCGTGAGCTCATTATTAATGTCGATTATCGTGAGTAAAATATTATATTTTAAATACTTTCAGCTCTTAAAATCCTAAAATTATAATATCCCGCAATTTGGGTAATGGGTCTGCGCTAGTATACCGATACATTTATTATTGTTAGTCGTGTGCCTAGTTGGTTTTATTGTAGTTCCTACATAAGAATTTATTTATTGTTTTTCATGCGACTAAAAAACAAAAATCTGAAACTTTTAATTGAATGAGTTCAAAATTGAAAGATTTGGACTTCGTTTTCATCAGCGATCTCAGCAGTGATAACGGACTAAATATGTGTCGTAGATGTCTTTCAATCAGACTATGAGGACAGTCGACTTTTTGCACATTTCCGTTTCCTGGCTCTTTTGTTGTATTTCTTGAATAAAAATAAGTTTTAATGCACTAATATAATTTATTAATACTCATTTTAGGTAAAAGTCCTAAGTTTGTAAATAAATAATTGAATAAATAAATAATAAATGAAGCATTCTGTATATTTGCCTAGCAAATTCAAGAAGTACATATAAAATATGGTGAAAAGGCCTATAAATGACATAATTTTAAGACTAACCTTTCTATTTGAGCTACTGTTCTAAGGTTTATTGATTTTGGAGTCGGTGAAGTCATTTTTTAGTTCAATAACAGTATATATTCGCAATTAAACGTATTTTTAGTGGAACAATTTCGTTGTTAGAAAACAACTAAAAATTCAAGACCTCAACCTTCTGCGGGATGTTGAACAAATATCTAGGAACTTTAAAAAAAATATTATATTCATAACTTTGAGTGTTTGAATGTTCAATATCCAGGAGATTGAACAAATAAGAACTGAAACATTGTTCCATGAGTGGATATTGGCACTCGAAAATTGCTTAAAACGTCACTTAAAAACCAAAAAATATGTTTTTTTTAGCTTCATTAACCCTTTCGTCCCGGAAAGAAAAAAATCACATTGGATCCGAAGCTGGGTCACTCAGTCCCCCAATTTGTGTTGCTTATTAAAAGGTGTTAATGACCTAATTCGATGAAATTTGTTTTGGTTATAATTAGAGGGAAGTATATATTACATATTTCAGTAGTCATTATCAAAATCGTTTCATAAATAAAGTCATAATTAATGTTCTAATGAATTTAGACCATAACGCATATGTTTTCAAAGAAAACAGAGAAGGCGGGTACGTAGCAAGCATCGCGCCTCGTTTCCGAATCTCGACTGCCGATTGGCGATTAAGCGTCGACGTGGGTGGCTAGTTTCTAGCATAGGATGGTCTGCAAATGATGAATATATTTTTTTATTATATATTTTTTAAACAAATCTACCACTACTAAACTGGTTTCGGATGTTATTGCGAATATTATAGCATATTTAGATATTAATTAAGGTATTAAATTCTTTATTCTCCTAATTTATGATTTGATATATTATATTTACATTTAGGATCAAATCGTAGTGTTTACCTTACGATAAATGATGGGTTCGTTTGAAGGTATATTACGGGCGTAAAATTGATAATTAAAAAAATATATATACAGGGTGTATCGGCACTAACCCGACAAACTTTAACCAGCTATTCCTTAGCACATTTGGAGTAAAAAATGTTATGTGCACTTTGCTGTCCGGTTACGTTTTTTTTAATAAAAAATTAATTAAACATATTTTCACCACATGTCACCACTGTTTTATCCTTTGTCAAAATTTGAAAGCAACATCGCAACTTAACTCGCGTGTCGCTGCGAACGAAGCCCGTATTACATAATCCAGTACCAGAAAATAAATATTTTATTTAACAATAATGATTATTCACATTTTTCGTATGCGAATCACTGATTGTCTTCTTGTATTGTACACATCAGTTTTATTTTTGTATCTAAATTGTTTCACCTCTGGAATGCTCTGGTTTCACCTCTTACGCGTTTCACGTATTAAATAGTCTAATTTTGAAACTAAGAAACTAATTAGTAGATTTCCTGAATTTATATTCGAAGTCCAATAATTCTGAGCACTTTTAAAAACAATTTTCCTCACTTAGGTACTTATCAATAATAATAATTGGATTATTTTAACAGCGCCGTTGTTTTTTAAATCACCGTAAGTGCTCTGTCAAAATGTTGCTTGCTAGGCTATCCTACAACGTATATTTTTTTAATAAATTTAGTTATTTACAACTTCGCGAAATGTGATTTATGAATATTATTGCTTTAGAAGCCTTCCAGAATTACCGGAATATAACGAGCAGCTTGACACACTTAAGTTTATTTCCACTAATTTGAAGGTACAAAGAATGTATAGTTTTAAAAACAATCCCGATGAATCAAAAAACGGTTCATATAAAACTGCTGCGCAACACACTCACAAAGGAAAGCACTCACACAAACGTCATGACTGCATTGGGTTGACCACCTGCAAATGAATGCTGCCAGATTGCTAATTTATTTACATAAAATTATTAAATTTTATTTAAAATATCGCAAATTTTTTAAAAAATCGACAATAAATTACAACTATAATTAAAAAAATATTCTTAACCCCACGCTTTTTCGTAATTGATTAATTAATTCAGAATTTAAACGTTGCTTGAAATAACTAGCCGTATTTGGTGACCAAATCTGAATATCCAGGTTTAGAATTTAAACAATGCTTGAAATAACTAGCCGTATTTGGTGATCAGATCTGAATATCCAGGTTCAGAATTTAAACAATGCTTGAAATAACTAGCCGTATTTGGTGACCAGATCTGAATATCCAGGTTCAGAATTTAAACGTTGCTTGAAATGACTAGCCGTATTTGGTGACCAGATCTGAATATCCAGGTACTTCCTCACCTTCCACTCCTTCCCTTAGCCATAAAACTTTCCCCAATTCAACATAAAAATTGTGTAGATATATCGGATGTTACGAAATGCATGATAATTAGACCCCAAAATACTTAATTATTCAGGAAAATAAACCCCTGAGTCATCAGTTGGAAATACCAACGACATTAAGTGAAATTTTAAACAATGCGATAATAGGAATTAGCAAATAATAATTTACGACATTTTACTCAGAAATCAATAAAGCCAGGATAATAAAAATAGAAAGTTATCACTTACGTCGTCTGTAAGTGGCTTAACCACAGTTTGATAATGCCGTCAGAAGGTGAAACAGCTGTCACGCGTAATAATAATTACAACTAGCAGAACTTGTTTATAAACACACTGTTTTTATAAATTTAATAATAAGACTGTTAAAAATTAAAAAAATCTCTAAATTGAAATGGAGTTCTACAAACTAAACTTAAAATCAAATAAATTTATTGCGAAGGTTCAAAGTACTGTACTGTAATATTATTTTTAATAATTTTTGCGTGTTTAATTATTGTTTGAAGTCAGATTAAAGCGATTAAAAAACCCACCTGGCAATTCTTATTCGAGTTTCGTTGTATACTTACGTATTGGCGCGCTTTACAATCACAATGGTATGGCATCATTCGTCTCATTTTTAAATATTATTATTTAGTGTGTAGGAAAGAGCGATGATGGTTTTCGACACACTTGCTTATAAAAGCCCACACGGGACTTGAGACAGAATACGTGTGAAAGAGATGACAGTAGCGCGGCGTTGCCAAGTACTTTACCCCTATACTGGGGCAGTAACGGAGTGTGGAAATTTTATTTATTTTTTTGTTTTTAAAAGAAAAAAATGTTACCGGACAGCAAAGTGCCCATAACATTTTTTACTCCAAATGTGCTAAGGAATAGCTGGTTAAAGTTTGTCGGGTACGTGCCGATACACCCTGTATATACATATTTATATATTCAGTTAAAAGTTTTTCATTTTAGGACACTTATATTTTTAACGGTGAACGGTTTTGAACCGCAGATGACATCAAATCAACGCGATCATCTGGGAACGCGTCCTTCTGTCAAGGTTCGAAATAAAACGGATTAAAACAGTGAAAAAACAAGGTATTTTAAAACTGTTATAGTTATATTTTATTGTAACCTCAGAAATACCTGTTTTTGATGTTTTTTTCTGTGAATATCCCACAAGAGTCCCAATTGCTCCTAACCATGAATGTGATTTGTTCCGCGGCACACCAAATAAAAATGCCTTAAAAAAGTAAATGTACTTTATTGATATGAATAAAGGAAATCATAATCTATATCTAATCATTTCATGAAATAAATATGAATCTCGAACCAAATTTACAACTTATGTAAAGATGCCATAATAAGCTGCGAAAATATGCAGTTAGATACCGAGATGGAAATTCCGACCCTTATTTCATTAATAAAATCAAACGACTAAATTGCAAAATTTAATATCTAACTAATCACGCCGTTTCCCCGCAGGGGTAGGCAGAGAGGACGGATCGCCAAAAAAACTCGGTCTTGGTACACACTTCTTGCCTCATTCACATTCATACATCGTCTCATACATACTCTTCTATTATTTTGACTCTTGACATGTCCCGACTCGAGTATCTGATTCACTTGATCATATCATGTCTTCCTCGAGCGTCCCCGACTTCTGGTACCATTCGCATTTGCATCATATATCCTCCTTACACTTCGATCTTCACTCATTCGCTCTACATGCCCAAACCATCTAAGCGTCCCTTTCTTAATCTTACTCATTACGCTTACATCAGCCTTGCACTCTTTACGGATCTCCACATTCCTCATTCAAATTTAATATCGTATAGAATAAATGTTTTACACCCCTTTAAGAGTATTTAAAAAACACCATTGCCAAAGTTTAAAATGTACTTACCAGTCTGAAGATGTAACAGAGAGAAACTGGTTCGGTCTCACAGATTATAATTATTTACGATAAAGTTAGGAATCATAAACTAAAACACAATTATTGCTAACACACGTTTGCGATAAACTTTTTAAAACCATACTGTACTTTTTTCAAACTCCTTGTTTACACTTTCCTTCAAAATTTGTATATAAAATAAATGTCTTTGTCTGGTCCATGTGTTTTTCATGTGAGAAATAGAGACAGATATAATTTTAATCTTGTGCATAAAATTTGTGACACACACCGGATGTATTCCAGACAGGCCGACATCTTGGCCCGGCAAAAGAACATCTTAGTATAGCAAAAGGACATACGAAATATGCAGTGTAAGCGACCGGAATTTAGCCCTTTCTGTATAACTTCGAAATTAGTAGCTACAGTTAGTATTGTCCATTTATGCCGACGCCCATATTTCAACTAGTGGTCAATCATTTAAGTAATGCAAAACGGTAAAAAGTAATGGTAGGAAAGCAAACGTGACTCAAATATTACGACACCGCCCTTTCTATTAAAATGCAACTTTTACGGTCGAGTTCGTATCTCGCGGGATCTCGCCACCTGCATAGCTCGGCGAATATTTTTAATGGAAGGGATACGAGCGGGGCAACTACAGCAATGTTACTGAGCTGCAGTGAGACGGAAGGGGGAGTAAATTTCCAGAATTTGTTGTAAATTATTTAATATCTAAAGAAATATAAATGCGATATGTTTTTTTCAAATGTAGATCGATAACTGAATAGTTTTTCTAGGATTTCCTAAATTAAAGAGTATGTGGTGTAAAAAACAACTGAGATAAAACATAAAACACTCTTTTGTGTACCAGTGTTCCCCCTGTTCGGTGCGCGAGTGTTAATGCGCAATAGGCTAATGAACATATTGGCATTCATAACTCAGCTTTGAAAAAAAAGGTCTATTGAACATACATGAACTAAGACAACGACATCTGTCCCTCGGTTTATCTCTTCAGTGTGCTTATAGAAGCGATTTATTCCTAAAATCATACGATTATAATTGTTTCGTAATCCGAATTGCCGACTTTCATAATTACAGAGCGGAAAAATGCACCGCGCATTTTTCATGGTTTTTCGCTAAACATGCATTTTTAAAGTGATTAGAGCAACTTTTTTTCTTTTTGCGCTAAAAAGGGGCAGTTCCTGTAGTAAATGATCTTATTAAAGTTATCTTTACCAGCCTCCCAAATTGTTGTAAAACAGTTTTAATCGGATTAAAATACTAAGATTTTTTTTTAATACTTCAACAAAATGTGTTGGTGACTTTTTGAAAATAATGTGCCTGTTGTAGAAATTAAAAAAAATATATTTTATAACTTTATTATGTAATGCTCCTGTTTTATCAGTAGATGTTGAGAGAAGTTTTTAAATTTTCAGTCACAAGTTTCCTGATAAAAAAAATATAATTTTCTCTTCGAAAACTTTGAAAAATACTTAGTGGTTAATATTATGAATTGTAAGGCATAATTTGAATATTCAGTTTACATATTATTTTTTACTGTTCGGTCTAGTCTTTTTTATGTCAATAAACTACTTTTAAAAATACAGAGAATGTTTCTTTTATCGAAATTACCTTTCCCAATGGCGGGTGTGGGTACCGCCGCCCCGGGAATCAATCATTGGATAACCAACACCTCTGCTATAGGTCACCCCGAGTGGTTCGTTACGTTAGTTTAGTAGGCAGGAGTGCCCGGGTTCTCGGGATGAGGTTTGTCCAGGTCTCGGAGGTGCATGCGTCTGCCCACCAACTCTGAAGAGAGGCCGGTTGAGGGAGACCCTTTCACCTCTTCAGCCGAACTCTCTCTACACATCGCATTGAAAAGTGGGAGGGACGGCTTTATACGACCAAACACATTGACTCCCATATTCCTACCCATCCTTACATACCTTTTTCATTCCCATAATATCTTCTCCTTCATTCCCCAAAAATAACAAGCCAAGAATAGTAAATTGAACAATTTATTTTTATTTTTGTTTCATTTGTATTGATGGCAGCACTGAACTTCTGGGAGGGTTCCATTTACAAGCGTTGGAGCCAATTCCTGATGTAATAGATGTCTAAAAGTGAAACAATATCTTCATTTGTATTGATGGCAGCACTGAACTTCTGGGAGGGTTCCATTTACAAGCGTTGGAGCCAATTCCTGATGTAATAGATGTCTAAAAGTGAAACAATATCTTCATTTGTATTGATGGCAGCACTGAACTTCTGGGAGGGTTCCATTTACAAGCGTTGGAGCCAATTCCTGATGTAATAGATGTCTAAAAGTGAAACAATATCTTCATTTGTATTGATGGCAGCACTGAACTTCTGGGAGGGTTCCATTTACAAGCGTTGGAGCCAATTCCTGATGTAATAGATGTCTAAAAGTGAAACAATATCTTCATTTGTATTGATGGCAGCACTGAACTTCTGGGAGGGTTCCATTTACAAGCGTTGGAGCCAATTCCTGATGTAATAGATGTCTAAAAGTGAACAATATCTTCATTTGTATTGATGGCAGCACTGAACTTCTGGGAGGGTTCCATTTACAAGCGTTGGAGCCAATTCCTGATGTAATAGATGTCTAAAAGTGAAACAATATCTTCATTTGTATTGATGGCAGCACTGAACTTCTGGGAGGGTTCCATTTACAAGCGTTGGAGCCAATTCCTGATGTAATAGATGTCTAAAAGTGAAACAATATCTTCATTTGTATTGATGGCAGCACTGAACTTCTGGGAGGGTTCCATTTACAAGCGTTGGAGCCAATTCCTGATGTAATAGATGTCTAAAAGTGAAACAATATCTTCATTTGTATTGATGGCAGCACTGAACTTCTAAGAGGGTTCCATTTACAAGCGTTGGAGCCAATTCCTGATGTAATAGATGTCTAAAAGTGAAACAATATCTTCATTTGTATTGATGGCAGCACTGAACTTCTGGGAGGGTTCCATTTACAAGCGTTGGAGCCAATTCCTGATGTAATAGATGTCTAAAAGTGAAACAATATCTTCATTTGTATTGATGGCAGCACTGAACTTCTGGGAGGGTTCCATTTACAAGCGTTGGAGCCAATTCCTGATGTAATAGATGTCTAAAAGTGAAACAATATCTTCATTTGTATTGATGGCAGCACTGAACTTCTGGGAGGGTTCCATTTACAAGCGTTGGAGCCAATTCCTGATGTAATAGATGTCTAAAAGTGAAACAATATCTTCATTTGTATTGATGGCAGCACTGAACTTCTGGGAGGGTTCCATTTACAAGCGTTGGAGCCAATTCCTGATGTAATAGATGTCTAAAAGTGAAACAATATCTTCATTTGTATTGATGGCAGCACTGAACTTCTGGGAGGGTTCCATTTACAAGCGTTGGAGCCAATTCCTGATGTAATAGATGTCTAAAAGTGAAACAATATCTTCATTTGTATTGATGGCAGCACTGAACTTCTGGGAGGGTTCCATTTACAAGCGTTGGAGCCAATTCCTGATGTAATAGATGTCTAAAAGTGAAACAATATCTTCATTTGTATTGATGGCAGCACTGAACTTCTGGGAGGGTTCCATTTACAAGCGTTGGAGCCAATTCCTGATGTAATAGATGTCTAAAAGTGAAACAATATCTTCATTTGTATTGATGGCAGCACTGAACTTCTGGGAGGGTTCCATTTACAAGCGTTGGAGCCAATTCCTGATGTAATAGATGTCTAAAAGTGAAACAATATCTTCATTTGTATTGATGGCAGCACTGAACTTCTGGGAGGGTTCCATTTACAAGCGTTGGAGCCAATTCCTGATGTAATAGATGTCTAAAAGTGAAACAATATCTTCATTTGTATTGATGGCAGCACTGAACTTCTGGGAGGGTTCCATTTACAAGCGTTGGAGCCAATTCCTGATGTAATAGATGTCTAAAAGTGAAACAATATCTTCATTTGTATTGATGGCAGCACTGAACTTCTGGGAGGGTTCCATTTACAAGCGTTGGAGCCAATTCCTGATGTAATAGATGTCTAAAAGTGAAACAATATCTTCATTTGTATTGATGGCAGCACTGAACTTCTGGGAGGGTTCCATTTACAAGCGTTGGAGCCAATTCCTGATGTAATAGATGTCTAAAAGTGAAACAATATCTTCATTTGTATTGATGGCAGCACTGAACTTCTGGGAGGGTTCCATTTACAAGCGTTGGAGCCAATTCCTGATGTAATAGATGTCTAAAAGTGAAACAATATCTTCATTTGTATTGATGGCAGCACTGAACTTCTGGGAGGGTTCCATTTACAAGCGTTGGAGCCAATTCCTGATGTAATAGATGTCTAAAAGTGAAACAATATCTTCATTTGTATTGATGGCAGCACTGAACTTCTGGGAGGGTTCCATTTACAAGCGTTGGAGCCAATTCCTGATGTAATAGATGTCTAAAAGTGAAACAATATCTTCATTTGTATTGATGGCAGCACTGAACTTCTGGGAGGGTTCCATTTACAAGCGTTGGAGCCAATTCCTGATGTAATAGATGTCTAAAAGTGAAACAATATCTTCATTTGTATTGATGGCAGCACTGAACTTCTGGGAGGGTTCCATTTACAAGCGTTGGAGCCAATTCCTGATGTAATAGATGTCTAAAAGTGAAACAATATCTTCATTTGTATTGATGGCAGCACTGAACTTCTGGGAGGGTTCCATTTACAAGCGTTGGAGCCAATTCCTGATGTAATAGATGTCTAAAAGTGAAACAATATCTTCATTTGTATTGATGGCAGCACTGAACTTCTGGGAGGGTTCCATTTACAAGCGTTGGAGCCAATTCCTGATGTAATAGATGTCTAAAAGTGAAACAATATCTTCATTTGTATTGATGGCAGCACTGAACTTCTGGGAGGGTTCCATTTACAAGCGTTGGAGCCAATTCCTGATGTAATAGATGTCTAAAAGTGAAACAATATCTTCATTTGTATTGATGGCAGCACTGAACTTCTGGGAGGGTTCCATTTACAAGCGTTGGAGCCAATTCCTGATGTAATAGATGTCTAAAAGTGAAACAATATCTTCATTTGTATTGATGGCAGCACTGAACTTCTGGGAGGGTTCCATTTACAAGCGTTGGAGCCAATTCCTGATGTAATAGATGTCTAAAAGTGAAACAATATCTTCATTTGTATTGATGGCAGCACTGAACTTCTGGGAGGGTTCCATTTACAAGCGTTGGAGCCAATTCCTGATGTAATAGATGTCTAAAAGTGAAACAATATCTTCATTTGTATTGATGGCAGCACTGAACTTCTGGGAGGGTTCCATTTACAAGCGTTGGAGCCAATTCCTGATGTAATAGATGTCTAAAAGTGAAACAATATCTTCATTTGTATTGATGGCAGCACTGAACTTCTGGGAGGGTTCCATTTACAAGCGTTGGAGCCAATTCCTGATGTAATAGATGTCTAAAAGTGAAACAATATCTTCATTTGTATTGATGGCAGCACTGAACTTCTGGGAGGGTTCCATTTACAAGCGTTGGAGCCAATTCCTGATGTAATAGATGTCTAAAAGTGAAACAATATCTTCATTTGTATTGATGGCAGCACTGAACTTCTGGGAGGGTTCCATTTACAAGCGTTGGAGCCAATTCCTGATGTAATAGATGTCTAAAAGTGAAACAATATCTTCATTTGTATTGATGGCAGCAATGAACTTCTGGGAGGGTTCCATTTACAAGCGTTGGAGCCAATACCTGATGTAATAGATGTCTAAAAGTGAAACAATATCTTCATTTGTATTGATGGCAGCACTGAACTTCTGGGAGGGTTCCATTTACAAGCGTTGGAGCCAATTCCTGATGTAATAGATGTCTAAAAGTGAAACAATATCTTCATTTGTATTGATGGCAGCACTGAACTTCTGGGAGGGTTCCATTTACAAGCGTTGGAGCCAATTCCTGATGTAATAGATGTCTAAAAGTGAAACAATATCTTCATTTGTATTGATGGCAGCACTGAACTTCTGGGAGGGTTCCATTTACAAGCGTTGGAGCCAATTCCTGATGTAATAGATGTCTAAAAGTGAAACAATATCTTCATTTGTATTGATGGCAGCACTGAACTTCTGGGAGGGTTCCATTTACAAGCGTTGGAGCCAATTCCTGATGTAATAGATGTCTAAAAGTGAAACAATATCTTCATTTGTATTGATGGCAGCACTGAACTTCTGGGAGGGTTCCATTTACAAGCGTTGGAGCCAATTCCTGATGTAATAGATGTCTAAAAGTGAAACAATATCTTCATTTGTATTGATGGCAGCACTGAACTTCTGGGAGGGTTCCATTTACAAGCGTTGGAGCCAATTCCTGATGTAATAGATGTCTAAAAGTGAAACAATATCTTCATTTGTATTGATGGCAGCACTGAACTTCTGGGAGGGTTCCATTTACAAGCGTTGGAGCCAATTCCTGATGTAATAGATGTCTAAAAGTGAAACAATATCTTCATTTGTATTGATGGCAGCACTGAACTTCTGGGAGGGTTCCATTTACAAGCGTTGGAGCCAATTCCTGATGTAATAGATGTCTAAAAGTGAAACAATATCTTCATTTGTATTGATGGCAGCACTGAACTTCTGGGAGGGTTCCATTTACAAGCGTTGGAGCCAATTCCTGATGTAATAGATGTCTAAAAGTGAAACAATATCTTCATTTGTATTGATGGCAGCACTGAACTTCTGGGAGGGTTCCATTTACAAGCGTTGGAGCCAATTCCTGATGTAATAGATGTCTAAAAGTGAAACAATATCTTCATTTGTATTGATGGCAGCACTGAACTTCTGGGAGGGTTCCATTTACAAGCGTTGGAGCCAATTCCTGATGTAATAGATGTCTAAAAGTGAAACAATATCTTCATTTGTATTGATGGCAGCACTGAACTTCTGGGAGGGTTCCATTTACAAGCGTTGGAGCCAATTCCTGATGTAATAGATGTCTAAAAGTGAAACAATATCTTCATTTGTATTGATGGCAGCACTGAACTTCTGGGAGGGTTCCATTTACAAGCGTTGGAGCCAATTCCTGATGTAATAGATGTCTAAACGTGAAACAATATCTTCATTTGTATTGATGGCAGCACTGAACTTCTGGGAGGGTTCCATTTACAAGCGTTGGAGCCAATTCCTGATGTAATAGATGTCTAAACGTGAAACAATATCTTCATTTGTATTGATGGCAGCACTGAACTTCTGGGAGGGTTCCATTTACAAGCGTTGGAGCCAATTCCTGATGTAATAGATGTCTAAAAGTGAAACAATATCTTCATTTGTATTGATGGCAGCACTGAACTTCTGGGAGGGTTCCATTTACAAGCGTTGGAGCCAATTCCTGATGTAATAGATGTCTAAAAGTGAAACAATATCTTCATTTGTATTGATGGCAGCACTGAACTTCTGGGAGGGTTCCATTTACAAGCGTTGGAGCCAATTCCTGATGTAATAGATGTCTAAAAGTGAAACAATATCTTCATTTGTATTGATGGCAGCACTGAACTTCTGGGAGGGTTCCATTTACAAGCGTTGGAGCCAATTCCTGATGTAATAGATGTCTAAAAGTGAAACAATATCTTCATTTGTATTGATGGCAGCACTGAACTTCTGGGAGGGTTCCATTTACAAGCGTTGGAGCCAATTCCTGATGTAATAGATGTCTAAAAGTGAAACAATATCTTCATTTGTATTGATGGCAGCACTGAACTTCTGGGAGGGTTCCATTTACAAGCGTTGGAGCCAATTCCTGATGTAATAGATGTCTAAACGTGAAACAATATCTTCATTTGTATTGATGGCAGCACTGAACTTCTGGGAGGGTTCCATTTACAAGCGTTGGAGCCAATTCCTGATGTAATAGATGTCTAAAAGTGAAACAATATCTTCATTTGTATTGATGGCAGCACTGAACTTCTGGGAGGGTTCCATTTACAAGCGTTGGAGCCAATTCCTGATGTAATAGATGTCTAAAAGTGAAACAATATCTTCATTTGTATTGATGGCAGCACTGAACTTCTGGGAGGGTTCCATTTACAAGCGTTGGAGCCAATTCCTGATGTAATAGATGTCTAAAAGTGAAACAATATCTTCATTTGTATTGATGGCAGCACTGAACTTCTGGGAGGGTTCCATTTACAAGCGTTGGAGCCAATTCCTGATGTAATAGATGTCTAAAAGTGAAACAATATCTTCATTTGTATTGATGGCAGCACTGAACTTCTGGGAGGGTTCCATTTACAAGCGTTGGAGCCAATTCCTGATGTAATAGATGTCTAAAAGTGAAACAATATCTTCATTTGTATTGATGGCAGCACTGAACTTCTGGGAGGGTTCCATTTACAAGCGTTGGAGCCAATTCCTGATGTAATAGATGTCTAAAAGTGAAACAATATCTTCATTTGTATTGATGGCAGCACTGAACTTCTGGGAGGGTTCCATTTACAAGCGTTGGAGCCAATTCCTGATGTAATAGATGTCTAAAAGTGAAACAATATCTTTATTTGTATTGATGGCAGCACTGAACTTCTGGGAGGGTTCCATTTACAAGCGTTGGAGCCAAATCCTGATGTAATAGATGTCTAAAAGTGAAACAATATCTTCATTTGTATTGATGGCAGCACTGAACTTCTGGGAGGGTTCCATTTACAAGCGTTGGAGCCAATTCCTGATGTAATAGATGTCTAAAAGTGAAACAATATCTTCATTTGTATTGATGGCAGCACTGAACTTCTGGGAGGGTTCCATTTACAAGCGTTGGAGCCAATTCCTGATGTAATAGATGTCTAAAAGTGAAACAATATCTTCATTTGTATTGATGGCAGCACTGAACTTCTGGGAGGGTTCCATTTACAAGCGTTGGAGCCAATTCCTGATGTAATAGATGTCTAAACGTGAAACAATATCTTCATTTGTATTGATGGCAGCACTGAACTTCTGGGAGGGTTCCATTTACAAGCGTTGGAGCCAATTCCTGATGTAATAGATGTCTAAACGTGAAACAATATCTTCATTTGTATTGATGGCAGCACTGAACTTCTGGGAGGGTTCCATTTACAAGCGTTGGAGCCAATTCCTGATGTAATAGATGTCTAAAAGTGAAACAATATCTTCATTTGTATTGATGGCAGCACTGAACTTCTGGGAGGGTTCCATTTACAAGCGTTGGAGCCAATTCCTGATGTAATAGATGTCTAAAAGTGAAACAATATCTTCATTTGTATTGATGGCAGCACTGAACTTCTGGGAGGGTTCCATTTACAAGCGTTGGAGCCAATTCCTGATGTAATAGATGTCTAAAAGTGAAACAATATCTTCATTTGTATTGATGGCAGCACTGAACTTCTGGGAGGGTTCCATTTACAAGCGTTGGAGCCAATTCCTGATGTAATAGATGTCTAAAAGTGAAACAATATCTTCATTTGTATTGATGGCAGCACTGAACTTCTGGGAGGGTTCCATTTACAAGCGTTGGAGCCAATTCCTGATGTAATAGATGTCTAAAAGTGAAACAATATCTTCATTTGTATTGATGGCAGCACTGAACTTCTGGGAGGGTTCCATTTACAAGCGTTGGAGCCAATTCCTGATGTAATAGATGTCTAAAAGTGAAACAATATCTTCATTTGTATTGATGGCAGCACTGAACTTCTGGGAGGGTTCCATTTACAAGCGTTGGAGCCAATTCCTGATGTAATAGATGTCTAAAAGTGAAACAATATCTTCATTTGTATTGATGGCAGCACTGAACTTCTGGGAGGGTTCCATTTACAAGCGTTGGAGCCAATTCCTGATGTAATAGATGTCTAAAAGTGAAACAATATCTTCATTTGTATTGATGGCAGCACTGAACTTCTGGGAGGGTTCCATTTACAAGCGTTGGAGCCAATTCCTGATGTAATAGATGTCTAAAAGTGAAACAATATCTTCATTTGTATTGATGGCAGCACTGAACTTCTGGGAGGGTTCCATTTACAAGCGTTGGAGCCAATTCCTGATGTAATAGATGTCTAAAAGTGAAACAATATCTTCATTTGTATTGATGGCAGCACTGAACTTCTGGGAGGGTTCCATTTACAAGCGTTGGAGCCAATTCCTGATGTAATAGATGTCTAAAAGTGAAACAATATCTTCATTTGTATTGATGGCAGCACTGAACTTCTGGGAGGGTTCCATTTACAAGCGTTGGAGCCAATTCCTGATGTAATAGATGTCTAAAAGTGAAACAATATCTTCATTTGTATTGATGGCAGCACTGAACTTCTGGGAGGGTTCCATTTACAAGCGTTGGAGCCAATTCCTGATGTAATAGATGTCTAAAAGTGAAACAATATCTTCATTTGTATTGATGGCAGCACTGAACTTCTGGGAGGGTTCCATTTACAAGCGTTGGAGCCAATTCCTGATGTAATAGATGTCTAAAAGTGAAACAATATCTTCATTTGTATTGATGGCAGCACTGAACTTCTGGGAGGGTTCCATTTACAAGCGTTGGAGCCAATTCCTGATGTAATAGATGTCTAAAAGTGAAACAATATCTTCATTTGTATTGATGGCAGCACTGAACTTCTGGGAGGGTTCCATTTACAAGCGTTGGAGCCAATTCCTGATGTAATAGATGTCTAAAAGTGAAACAATATCTTCATTTGTATTGATGGCAGCACTGAACTTCTGGGAGGGTTCCATTTACAAGCGTTGGAGCCAATTCCTGATGTAATAGATGTCTAAAAGTGAAACAATATCTTCATTTGTATTGATGGCAGCACTGAACTTCTGGGAGGGTTCCATTTACAAGCGTTGGAGCCAATTCCTGATGTAATAGATGTCTAAAAGTGAAACAATATCTTCATTTGTATTGATGGCAGCACTGAACTTCTGGGAGGGTTCCATTTACAAGCGTTGGAGCCAATTCCTGATGTAATAGATGTCTAAAAGTGAAACAATATCTTCATTTGTATTGATGGCAGCACTGAACTTCTGGGAGGGTTCCATTTACAAGCGTTGGAGCCAATTCCTGATGTAATAGATGTCTAAAAGTGAAACAATATCTTCATTTGTATTGATGGCAGCACTGAACTTCTGGGAGGGTTCCATTTACAAGCGTTGGAGCCAATTCCTGATGTAATAGATGTCTAAACGTGAAACAATATCTTCATTTGTATTGATGGCAGCACTGAACTTCTGGGAGGGTTCCATTTACAAGCGTTGGAGCCAATTCCTGATGTAATAGATGTCTAAAAGTGAAACAATATCTTCATTTGTATTGATGGCAGCACTGAACTTCTGGGAGGGTTCCATTTACAAGCGTTGGAGCCAATTCCTGATGTAATAGATGTCTAAAAGTGAAACAATATCTTCATTTGTATTGATGGCAGCACTGAACTTCTGGGAGGGTTCCATTTACAAGCGTTGGAGCCAATTCCTGATGTAATAGATGTCTAAAAGTGAAACAATATCTTCATTTGTATTGATGGCAGCACTGAACTTCTGGGAGGGTTCCATTTACAAGCGTTGGAGCCAATTCCTGATGTAATAGATGTCTAAAAGTGAAACAATATCTTCATTTGTATTGATGGCAGCACTGAACTTCTGGGAGGGTTCCATTTACAAGCGTTGGAGCCAATTCCTGATGTAATAGATGTCTAAAAGTGAAACAATATCTTCATTTGTATTGATGGCAGCACTGAACTTCTGGGAGGGTTCCATTTACAAGCGTTGGAGCCAATTCCTGATGTAATAGATGTCTAAAAGTGAAACAATATCTTCATTTGTATTGATGGCAGCACTGAACTTCTGGGAGGGTTCCATTTACAAGCGTTGGAGCCAATTCCTGATGTAATAGATGTCTAAAAGTGAAACAATATCTTCATTTGTATTGATGGCAGCACTGAACTTCTGGGAGGGTTCCATTTACAAGCGTTGGAGCCAATTCCTGATGTAATAGATGTCTAAAAGTGAAACAATATCTTCATTTGTATTGATGGCAGCACTGAACTTCTGGGAGGGTTCCATTTACAAGCGTTGGAGCCAATTCCTGATGTAATAGATGTCTAAAAGTGAAACAATATCTTCATTTGTATTGATGGCAGCACTGAACTTCTGGGAGGGTTCCATTTACAAGCGTTGGAGCCAATTCCTGATGTAATAGATGTCTAAAAGTGAAACAATATCTTCATTTGTATTGATGGCAGCACTGAACTTCTGGGAGGGTTCCATTTACAAGCGTTGGAGCCAATTCCTGATGTAATAGATGTCTAAAAGTGAAACAATATCTTCATTTGTATTGATGGCAGCACTGAACTTCTGGGAGGGTTCCATTTACAAGCGTTGGAGCCAATTCCTGATGTAATAGATGTCTAAACGTGAAACAATATCTTCATTTGTATTGATGGCAGCACTGAACTTCTGGGAGGGTTCCATTTACAAGCGTTGGAGCCAATTCCTGATGTAATAGATGTCTAAAAGTGAAACAATATCTTCATTTGTATTGATGGCAGCACTGAACTTCTGGGAGGGTTCCATTTACAAGCGTTGGAGCCAATTCCTGATGTAATAGATGTCTAAAAGTGAAACAATATCTTCATTTGTATTGATGGCAGCACTGAACTTCTGGGAGGGTTCCATTTACAAGCGTTGGAGCCAATTCCTGATGTAATAGATGTCTAAAAGTGAAACAATATCTTCATTTGTATTGATGGCAGCACTGAACTTCTGGGAGGGTTCCATTTACAAGCGTTGGAGCCAATTCCTGATGTAATAGATGTCTAAAAGTGAAACAATATCTTTATTTGTATTGATGGCAGCACTGAACTTCTGGGAGGGTTCCATTTACAAGCGTTGGAGCCAATTCCTGATGTAATAGATGTCTAAAAGTGAAACAATATCTTCATTTGTATTGATGGCAGCACTGAACTTCTGGGAGGGTTCCATTTACAAGCGTTGGAGCCAATTCCTGATGTAATAGATGTCTAAAAGTGAAACAATATCTTCATTTGTATTGATGGCAGCACTGAACTTCTGGGAGGGTTCCATTTACAAGCGTTGGAGCCAATTCCTGATGTAATAGATGTCTAAAAGTGAAACAATATCTTCATTTGTATTGATGGCAGCACTGAACTTCTGGGAGGGTTCCATTTACAAGCGTTGGAGCCAATTCCTGATGTAATAGATGTCTAAACGTGAAACAATATCTTCATTTGTATTGATGGCAGCACTGAACTTCTGGGAGGGTTCCATTTACAAGCGTTGGAGCCAATTCCTGATGTAATAGATGTCTAAACGTGAAACAATATCTTCATTTGTATTGATGGCAGCACTGAACTTCTGGGAGGGTTCCATTTACAAGCGTTGGAGCCAATTCCTGATGTAATAGATGTCTAAAAGTGAAACAATATCTTCATTTGTATTGATGGCAGCACTGAACTTCTGGGAGGGTTCCATTTACAAGCGTTGGAGCCAATTCCTGATGTAATAGATGTCTAAAAGTGAAACAATATCTTCATTTGTATTGATGGCAGCACTGAACTTCTGGGAGGGTTCCATTTACAAGCGTTGGAGCCAATTCCTGATGTAATAGATGTCTAAAAGTGAAACAATATCTTCATTTGTATTGATGGCAGCACTGAACTTCTGGGAGGGTTCCATTTACAAGCGTTGGAGCCAATTCCTGATTTAATAGATGTCTAAAAGTGAAACAATATCTTCATTTGTATTGATGGCAGCACTGAACTTCTGGGAGGGTTCCATTTACAAGCGTTGGAGCCAATTCCTGATGTAATAGATGTCTAAAAGTGAAACAATATCTTCATTTGTATTGATGGCAGCACTGAACTTCTGGGAGGGTTCCATTTACAAGCGTTGGAGCCAATTCCTGATGTAATAGATGTCTAAAAGTGAAACAATATCTTCATTTGTATTGATGGCAGCACTGAACTTCTGGGAGGGTTCCATTTACAAGCGTTGGAGCCAATTCCTGATGTAATAGATGTCTAAAAGTGAAACAATATCTTCATTTGTATTGATGGCAGCACTGAACTTCTGGGAGGGTTCCATTTACAAGCGTTGGAGCCAATTCCTGATGTAATAGATGTCTAAAAGTGAAACAATATCTTCATTTGTATTGATGGCAGCACTGAACTTCTGGGAGGGTTCCATTTACAAGCGTTGGAGCCAATTCCTGATGTAATAGATGTCTAAAAGTGAAACAATATCTTCATTTGTATTGATGGCAGCACTGAACTTCTGGGAGGGTTCCATTTACAAGCGTTGGAGCCAATTCCTGATGTAATAGATGTCTAAAAGTGAAACAATATCTTCATTTGTATTGATGGCAGCACTGAACTTCTGGGAGGGTTCCATTTACAAGCGTTGGAGCCAATTCCTGATGTAATAGATGTCTAAAAGTGAAACAATATCTTCATTTGTATTGATGGCAGCACTGAACTTCTGGGAGGGTTCCATTTACAAGCGTTGGAGCCAATTCCTGATGTAATAGATGTCTAAAAGTGAAACAATATCTTCATTTGTATTGATGGCAGCACTGAACTTCTGGGAGGGTTCCATTTACAAGCGTTGGAGCCAATTCCTGATGTAATAGATGTCTAAAAGTGAAACAATATCTTCATTTGTATTGATGGCAGCACTGAACTTCTGGGAGGGTTCCATTTACAAGCGTTGGAGCCAATTCCTGATGTAATAGATGTCTAAAAGTGAAACAATATCTTCATTTGTATTGATGGCAGCACTGAACTTCTGGGAGGGTTCCATTTACAAGCGTTGGAGCCAATTCCTGATGTAATAGATGTCTAAAAGTGAAACAATATCTTCATTTGTATTGATGGCAGCACTGAACTTCTGGGAGGGTTCCATTTACAAGCGTTGGAGCCAATTCCTGATGTAATAGATGTCTAAAAGTGAAACAATATCTTCATTTGTATTGATGGCAGCACTGAACTTCTGGGAGGGTTCCATTTACAAGCGTTGGAGCCAATTCCTGATGTAATAGATGTCTAAAAGTGAAACAATATCTTCATTTGTATTGATGGCAGCACTGAACTTCTGGGAGGGTTCCATTTACAAGCGTTGGAGCCAATTCCTGATGTAATAGATGTCTAAAAGTGAAACAATATCTTCATTTGTATTGATGGCAGCACTGAACTTCTGGGAGGGTTCCATTTACAAGCGTTGGAGCCAATTCCTGATGTAATAGATGTCTAAAAGTGAAACAATATCTTCATTTGTATTGATGGCAGCACTGAACTTCTGGGAGGGTTCCATTTACAAGCGTTGGAGCCAATTCCTGATGTAATAGATGTCTAAAAGTGAAACAATATCTTCATTTGTATTGATGGCAGCACTGAACTTCTGGGAGGGTTCCATTTACAAGCGTTGGAGCCAATTCCTGATGTAATAGATGTCTAAAAGTGAAACAATATTTTCATTTTCTACATTATTTTTATTTTGTATTTATATATTTTATTATTTTTTTTATTGTTACTCTTTATTTTATAAATAACATGGAACTCGCGGGATCGAACCACCCTCCCTGCAATCTGGAATAAACGAGGCAAAATAAAACAAAAACCTTTCACAGCGCCCTTGAGATTTATAGAAGTGCCGTTAGTTAGGCCCTGTGTGGACGCAATATGTTGCAAGCTATAAATAAATAAATTCAACAAAACTGTTATTAGAATTACGTATTTGAAATTTATTAGAATAAAAGAAAGTCCGCTGAAGTAAATTAAGTTTGCAAAAATTAAAAAACTTTGGCTGAAAAATAGAAAATGATTTATACAATAAATTATTAATATTGTATATTATTCTTTGAAAAACCTGAAGTAAGTGTAGTTATCAAGAACTTATTTATTAACTGGTTGTATCCCGCCACGCGTTGCTATGGCTCAGTGTGTCTGTTTAGGTAGAGGGACAAAAGCGCGTGTTGCTTCTACGTCTAACAGATGGCGCTGTCAAAAGTCGAAACATTCTGAATTATTTTATCTGTTACTTAATCCATCCAGCATTTAAGAGTCATTTATGACCGGGCTACCATATTTTATAAATGTATTTTTATTTATGTTTTCTATCATGCGGAAATACTTAATTTTTTAAGGTTACAAAGAGAAATAATAATTATTTCCAGTTTGCTTCAAATTAATAAATTAATACCATTAATAAAATACTAAAAATAGCCAAAAGGAATTATTCATATTTCCCTCCGCTACCGCAACTATCGGTTTATCTTTAAAAATTATATTTTATTATATGAACGAGATAAAAGTGAAGGTACAGATTTTTTACATATTCCCCAAACAAAACGAACGTGTTTCCAAAATATCGAGATCTCTCAATTTTTATATGATTGGAGTAAAAAATTAAGTAAAAATATGGATAGCGTTTTTGACAACATTTTTCACGTTTGATATTAAAGTTTTATTATTTAGAAATAGTAATGTTTCTTTTAAATGCTTACATCGGAAAGATAATTTTATATATTTTATTTGTTTTTACAAAAAATTTTTAAAAATGATTGTATGTATCGCATTGGAAATATTCATACAAAGAATACAATGCAAAGTGTAAACTGCAAACTGTACAAAAGTGCTGAAAGTACTGAAGGGTTATCCTTTGTATTGAGGCATAGCAGGCTCCCTTAGATTGACAACATTCCAATAATCCGAACAAACATTGCGGGATCTATTATTGAGGATGGAAAAAATGTCAGATAAAGGAATGTGGTTTATGAGGGTGACAATAGGATTGGGTGCTCCATGTTTTGCCAAGGAATCCGCAAAAGCATAACTCACAATGCCAACATGTCCAGGAATCCAGCTCAGAGTTATGGTTTTACCAGAGCTTTGAGAAGAAGCTATCTGCACTCGAATAAAGCGGATGAAGAAAAGGACTGGATTTAAGTTTTTTGAGGGAACTGAGAAAATCAGAGAGATCAAGGGAGTGTTTAAAATTATTTTTCGTTATATATTTGAGAGATTCAATTATTTCAATGCACTCGGCTGAAAATTGGTTTTAAATTGCACGTGATATTCAGTTATCAGAATTATTATGGTAACCGTTTATATCTTTACCCCAGTTAAGAGAGTCTGCATATTTGGAGCCATCAGTAAATAAACTAGAGGAGTTGGGCCATTTAGATGAAATAACGTCACTAATGTCCAGGCGATCATCGCGAAGACAGGACCCAATTTTATTTATTTATTTATTAGATACAAATAATTACATACATATTAAGGAAGCTTTGGCTGTCCAACTAGGAAATTTTCCCGTTTTAGGACAGCCAAATTGCCTGGTTTAGTTAATATTTGTACACGCTGCTGTTATGAATTATATTTCCATACCTTACATCAATAGTTAAGCTAGTAATATATAGTCTATATACTTATATAGTTTTCAAAGTAATCAAAATAAAATTTTTTCAGACATATTTGTACACCCGAATATTAGTTTTATTTTTATTTTTATGAAAACACCTGATAAATGTTATCAAGGTACATGTAATAATATGCATAATTAAGGAACACTGTATCAGGGTACATGATAACATATTGGATTAATTCAATTTATAGTTACAATATAAGAAATATATTAGGTGGGTTTCTTAATTTGTTCGCTTTTACTATGCTGTGTGTTAATTTACATAATCAAGGTACATATAATATAATATACATAATCAAGAAAAATGTAAACAAGGTACATGAAAACATATTGTATAAACATTATCAATCATAAAAATTATCAATCAGATGCATGGTAGGAATTTTTTATTTAACTTTTTTTTTTTTTTTTTTTTTTTTTATTTTTTTTTTTTATTAATATCAATAGCAAAATTTGTACATTATGTAGGTTTAAAGTATAATATAAGTATATTTTTTGTATTTTTTTCACAGTCCTCCTCACTAGGGTTTCCTGTTCTGAGGCGGCCTGTAGTTTTTCTTAAATTTTTGTATTTAGTTTTGAATTGTCTTTACATTGTCTTCATAATGTTTGTAAGTTGATTGTTACTTTGATCTCTAAGCCATGTTTTGACTTTTGTTTTAAATATACTCATTTCGTTTATTTTTTTGGTTTCATTTGGTAGAGCATTGAACAATTTTATAGCATGGAATTTATTATTTCTCTGTCCAAAGGATGTGTTTAAACTGGGAGTAATCAGGATATTTTCGCTTTTTGCCCTGGTTGTGTATTTATGTTGGGCAGTGGAGTATTCGGATATGTTTTTTTTCAGTTTAAATAAAATATTTTTTGAATATAGTTTCTGTACATTGTAAACATTGAAGTTTTTGAATATTTCTTCTGTCGGAGTTCTAAGCGGAACTTTCAGTATAGTCTTTAATACTCCTTTTTGTGCTATATTGAGCCGCTCTGTGTGAGTGCTCAAGGCAGACCCCCATCCAGTTATTCCGTACTCTATTTGTGATTGACACAAAGCATAGTATACTTTTTTAATATCGTTTATATTGAGGATATTGCGAATGTTTCTAAAGAAGTATATGTACCTGGTTAGTTTTTTTGTAATTACATCTATATGTGAGTTCCAACGGAGATTATCATCAATTTCAATTCCAAGATATTTGATGCTTTTGGAGTGTGCTATAGTGGGACAGAGGCATGATAAGCCTTGATTTTTTTGATAAATTCCTTGGCATGAATGTAATTTGAGATTAAGGTCCTCTGACGGCTGCCCTCTGGCTGTTTTAGAAAATGTCAGATATTTTGTTTTATTGACATTAAGCGTCAGGGAGTTTCTTTTAAGCCAGTTTTGCAGGAGACCAAGTCCGTGTTCAGCTTCTTTGTAGGTATTTATCCAATCTTTTTCTTTAAATAAAATTACTGTGTCATCAGCAAAACTAATGATTTTTCCTCTTGTTTCTAGGTTACAGATATCATTAATGTATATTAAAAATAATATCGGACCTAGTACGCTTCCTTGTGGTACTCCATGGTTGATTAGGAGAGGTTTGCTTTTTCTCTTGTTAATTTGGACGCTCTGCGTACGCTCCGTCATATAGCTTTTTAGTAAGTTTAGTCTTGTACATGACATACCAATTTTTGAAAGTTTTGAAAAAAGTATTTTGTGATCTATTGTGTCAAAAGCCTTTTGTAAGTCTATGAAGATTGCCAAAGTTTTTTCTCCACTGTCTAAACTTTTAGTGATCATATCGGTAATTTTTTCTATGGCGTCACTAGTACTTAAGTTCTCCCTAAATCCATACTGAGTTTTTGATAATTTTTTATTGTCTTCTAAGTAGGATAAGAGTTGTTTTTTTAGTATTCTTTCCAATATTTTTGAAAATGCATTTAGTAGGCTTATTGGTCGGTAATTGTTTATGTCATTTTTACATCCTTGTTTAAATATTGGTATAACAATCGCTTTTTTGAGGGCTGTAGGGAATATGCTATTCGTTATAGACATGTTGACTAAGTATGTAAGTGGTTCGATAAGTTCTTTACAGAGATATTTTATTGCGTTGGTTGAGATTGTGTCCTCCCCCGAAGAAATATTTGATTTTAAAGAAGAAATTGTGTTTTTGATATCGTCAGCTGTAATTTGTTTAAAATTGAGCTGATTTCCTTGCTCAGGTGGTTCGTTTATTTGTACATCTTCGTTACATTTTGTAACTTGCTTTGCTAGATTTGATCCTATATTTATGAAAAAATTATTGACGTATTCAAGTATTTGGTCAGGATTATCAGCGTATGTCCTGGGAACATTGTTTATATTCAGCACGTCAATTGATGTAACGTTGGCAGATTTAGAACTGGTTATTTCATTTATTATTTGCCACATTTTCCTGGGATTTTGTTTACAATCTACAATTTTTTTCTTATAGTAGGTTTCTTTTGTATACATAATAACGTTTTTGCAAATGTTTCTGTATCTTTTGTAGTATCTTAACATGTGTATATCGTATGGAATTTTTTTAAGTTTCTTGTGTAACTCGTCTCTTTTTCTTATGCAGTTTATAACATTCTGTGTAATCCATGGTTTAATATGTACATTTTTGTGTGAGATTTTCTTAGTAATTTTTGTGGTATTAGATAGTATATTATTCTGAAGAAGTTCTATGAAATAATTCCATGCATCATTTGTATTGTTCATGCTTTGCAGTTTTTTCCAATCGGTACATTGTAGATTATGTTTAATGATATTCCAGTTGATTTCTGTTTTTTCTGTTGTTAATGGTTTTTTCTTCATTTTATTTGACTTGTTTATTTTTATTGAAAGCATAGTTGTATAATGATCGGTTATAGTTGAATTAAATACAACAGTTTGAGTAATGTCTTTTGTTTTACTCATTATATGGTCTATGCAACTTTCACTGTTGTCCACTTTTCGAGTAGGAACATTTATTAAGCTTTCCAGTCCATGGGATGCTAGCATCTGCAGATATTGAATTCGCTTAGGGTGTCCATTTTCTAAAATATTTATATTTACATCTCCAATAATAAATATGTTTTTCGTTTCTTTAAGAAGGCAGAGTTCCTCGTCTACGGATTTAAGGAATGGGTCGATGTTTCTTGTTGAGGGCGATCGATAGATTGCTAATATAGCTTTTTCTTTACTGATTTTAATTTTTAAACAATTGGCATTTGTGATAATAATTTCTTCAACTTCGGCTTTTATTTCATTTTTAATGTATATAATTACACCATCGTTTTGTTTTTTGTTATTCAAACTTGAGTAGGTTGTATATCCAGCAATTTCCAATTTCATGTATTTATGATTTATCCAACATTCAGTAAGTATTATTATTTGAAAATTAACTTTTAAATATTTCAATAAAATTTGCAATTCATCAAAATTTTTTCTTATGCTTCTTATGTTTTTGTGTAGTATATTGAAAGAGTTGTTATTTAAATTCGATAGATCATTTGGTTCCGAGGTTAATATAATGTCAGCCATTTTTATATTTTTTTTCGTAATCGTTTTTGTGCCCTTTTGTTATACAATATTTTTTATATCATCTACATGTTTTATATAAATTATTTTTTCGGTTGGCCTTCTTCGCGTCATTATTTTTCCATCTTTGAACCAAACGTAGGAGTACATTTTTTCATTGGCAGATTTTTTCGTTTTCCAGAGCAGTTCCCTTTGATATGGGCTCAATTCTTCTGCAATATAGATTGGTTCGGTGGAGATATCTTTTATAGCTGCATAATTAATATTTTTCCTTTTAGAAAGAAGATTGTCTCTTGTCTTTTTTTCCGCAAATTCCACTAGCAGTTTCGGTGGCGCATTGTTCCTTCTATCATGTGTCCTTTTTATATCAATTATATCATTGTGCTGGATTTCCATTCCTGCCGCCGCCGCAACTCTTTTTACTATCTCCATCTGCTGCTCTCCATTTTTTTGGGGAATGCCCGCTATTTCTAAGAAATTAGACCGAGATTTGTATTCGAGGTCTGAAATTTTTATTTCAAGTTGTTTAATAATGATATTCTTTTCCTGGTGTTCCTTTTTTATGTTTTCAAAATCATTTTCAATTTTTTTATTTTGTATAATTGTTATTTCTAGTTTTTTTATTAGTTCATCGTACTGACTACTCATAAAATCAATGCTTTTTTGAGTGTCCTGGGTTTGTTTTTCAATTTTTGATATAATTTCTTTTTTCATGGATTCAAATTTTTTTTCAATAATCTGTATAATTTTATCAATGTTAAATTTTTCTTCGGTTTCCGTTATAACTCCCTTTCCTCTTGTGTTTGCCATTTTCTATTTTTTTTTTTTTTTTTTTTGGTTTATTAATTATATTTTTATTAATGTTGGAACAAAAATGCCCCTAAGTATATATTAATTTATGTAAATTGTCTATGGCGAAATAGTTTTGTATTGTCTATGGTTATTGTATGTTTTCACCAAAGTTGATTTTGGGTTACAATGACAATACTCTTTTTGCACTTCAATTTACAAATGATTAATTTCACTGCCACCGTCACAAATACTGCCACTTTGTCTAGCGTATCACTATATATTGTTTTTTTAAGCGGGTTATGTTAATAGGTTGTTTTATTGACACTATATTGATATTATTTACGGTGCTGTCAAAAACGGCTATTGAGTCAAATCATAGACAAGACTGATTGCCAATAACAATGAATAAATGTGAGTACAGAACATTTTTGTTTATCTGTTGGTCATCATAAGCTCGCTTTCGACTCTTCCTAAGTCTAGAAGCCAAACATTAACTAGTTTACGCAGAATGCTTATGCTTTTCGATTTCCATAAATCGGGTAAGAGGTTGAATAATTTTGGACCAAGGTAATAGAATTGTCTTTGGGCTAAGGATGTCATAGTAGTAGGTGGAACAACTGGATTCCTCCTTGAATGTCTAGTGTCGTGATAATGATCAATGGAAGGGTAGTGGTGACGATGTTTTTGAGTGTGTAATATAATTTTTTTATGTATAGTTGCCTTACATCAAGAACTCGTATCTCTTCTAATAATACATCACTGGGTTACCTAAATGGTTTTTTTAGGATGACCCTTAGTTGTGATTTCTGTGCTTTTGTTAAGGGATCCAGTATTGTTTTGGTACATCCGCCCCATCCCAAAGATGCATATTCAAGTAACGAGTTACACAGAGCATAATATAAACATTTCAGATCTTTTATGCAGAGAATATTTCTAATGCCCAGGAAAAGATGAGTAATTTTTCTGACTTTTGTGGAAATTGAGTCTATATGTAGGTCCCATCTCAGAAATTTGTCTATCATAATTTCTAGATATTTTATACTATCTACGCATTCTAGGGTGTTACAATTACAAGTAGTTAGGTTATTGCAGTGGTGTATAATAACGTTTTGTGTTTCTTTCGGTTGTCCCGCTTGAGTTGCACTGAAGCGGATGAATTTTGTTTTCTCCGTGTTGAGTGTGAGTAGATTATTATCTAGCCATTGTTTAACACTGTTTATACCAGCTTCTGCTTTACTGTGAACTTCATTCCAGTTTTTACCTTCAAATAACAAGTCCGTATCATCTGCAAAGGTAATAATGTGGTCGGCAAGGGAACTGTTACATAGCTCATTAATATATATATTAAACAAAATTGGCCCTAGAGTACTTCCCTAATTTAATATTTAATATTTGCTGAATATCTAATTTAATATTTGCTGAATCGCTTAGAGTATCATTAATGTTCACTCTTTGGCTTCTGTTTTCTAAATAACTAACCATCCACTTTAATAGTTGACCCTGTATTCCAACGCACTGTAGTTTTTTCAACAGAATTTTATGTGATATTGTGTCGAACGCTTTGGCTAGATCCAGGAATAGTGCAGTGCATTTAATTCGTCCATCGATATTATAAGAGATGATTTTTGTCAGGTTAGCGATAGCATTTTCTGTGCTTAAACCTGGTCGGAAGCCGTATTGTCTATTAGAAAGAATGTTATTATCTTCCAGATATGTGCTAAGGCGATTTTTTACAATTTTCTCAATAATTTTCGAGACCGAATTTAGCAAAGAAACTGGCCGAATTATGTACATGCGATTTGTCACCATTTTTGTGAAGCAACATAACTACTGAATGTTTTAAATGATTGGGGAATATTCCTGATTTAAAGCTTAGATTCGAAATGAACGCGATCGGTATTGCGATTGAGGATTTAATAAGTTTTAACAGATTTGATGAGACTTTATCAGGACCACAAGCATTTGATGACTTAAGATCGTCAATTATTTTCATGACTTCGTTTGTCGTTGTTTGGATATTGTCTATTTTATGACCGAAATTAGAGGTAGTAAACTTAGCGAGATCAATTTCAGTAGTATTAAGTTGATCAAGAATTTTTTTCGCAAGAGTGACTCCCACTGAAGTGAAATAATTATTGGCAAAATTTGCCATAATTTTTGGCTCTGAATAGTTTATATTATTGATGTACAACGATTTGATTTCGGAAGATTTATTAATTTTTGTTTTAGATATATTACGAAAAGCTTTCCACAGACGTTTTGGCGTACAGTTATTTTCGTAAATAATTTTTTTATAATAATTTTCTTTAGTCGATTTAATTAAATGTTTACATAAATTCCTATACTTTTTTTAATGAGCTTGTACTAAAATATTTTCAGGACATCTTTTCGCCTTTTCGTGTAATTGATTCCTTCTGTGAATAGATTTGACCAGGCCAGGGGAGATCCAAGGTGTGAGTTTTACTTGATTATTTGTTATGTGTATGTGACTAGTGTGTTTAGATATATATAAATGTAATTTTGTGATAAATTCATTCATTGCTGAGTCAGTATCAATTTGGTCTAGAACGTTTTGCCAGTTTTCTGATCGCAAGTCTTCGAGTAAGTTATTGTAATTTGTTCGAGGGACATATTTAATTTTAGAATCAGTGGGAGGTTTGTTTTTAAGACAGAGAGCTGTGGTGTAGTGGTCTGAAATTGTAGTGTGAAAAACAAATGAGTCGATTAGGTTAACATTTTTAACATTGATATGGTCTAGGCAAGATTTACTCATGCCCTGTTCTCGAGTAGGGCTGTTAATTGTCTGAAAGAATCCATTTTCAGTAAGCAGGCATAAATAATCGTTATATTGACGGTGGTATTCGGGAATAGTATTAATATTGAGATCGCCTATGATGATTTGACGTTCTATTTTTTTTGAACTATTGATGATTGCTTGAAGTGAGCTCAAAAAAGTGTCGATGTTTTGGAAAGCGGGTGATCTTTAGATTGCAAAGATACATAAGTTGTTATTCAAAACAATTTTCAGACAGTTTGCTTGTGATAATAAAATTTCATCTACTTGTGCTTGTATTCCGTCTCTGATGTTAACAACTATCCCACTAGATTTATTTAAACTTATGTTAGTGTGGTATTCAGAGTAATTGTGTATAATTTTGGAGGTGTATTCTTTATTTTTTTTTTTTTTATTTATTTTTTTTTTTTTTAAAAGAAAGACAAACATTCCCGGGTTACGAATAACCCAACAATGTTTGAAAATCTCCTACTACCACCACAGAAAGCCGAAAATGTTGCTTGTGTTGTGATGGAGGACTTAGCCAGCCGAGGAATCGAACACGCGACACTCGGGTGAGACCCAAGCGCTATGCCCACTCAACCACTGACCGGTCAAACGTGACGACGCCGACGTGACCTCGAAGTAAAATTCATCAAACACACGGGAAACTTCCAAAATATCATTTTTTGACTCAAATTCGGGAAGTGAAACCAGGTCCGACAGTTCGCATTGTATGTTTTGAAATTCCTCATATGTCGACTCGATTTTATCCATTCTAGCCTTAAATTGACATAACTTTGAACTTATACTTAAATCTTTAATAAGATCATATGCGGCCTGTATACGCCCAAATAATCTTTGCCTTTTTAACTTTAAAGAACCAATCTTGGATTCATTCTTGTCCATTTTGAAACATGTACTGAAATTACTACCCACCTATGAAATGCAACCGCGGCGCGCGGTAAGAAATAATTACTACTTGAAATAATCTTTTAATCGTACGATTATTGAACCATTTACTATTTGAATACAATTTCTACGCAAAACTAATCTTATCCGGCTGAAGACCAATGTTTCGATAGCTCTTGAAAAACTTAAGCGTCTTGTCGGGTGCAAATTGATCGATATACGGGAACGGGAATAGGAATTAGAGGATGCCACCAGAATTAAGAGAAAGTCCTACCTTGTACTGGTATCTCCTTACAGCTTCCGTGGTAGCATCAAACTCACACAGTATTAATCTATTTCCGTCACTAGATATTGACCACGAAAGAAATGTCCATTGAAATGTATGACCCGAGACGCGTATCCGTAGGTGGTAGAAATTGTACTAGCGAGCGCCGGTCAGACCAAATCCCTATATCCCGATGGCAAGGTGGGAACAATAGGATGTAGGTAATAAAATAATTATAATTTCTTCGCGTTATGCCCGAACAACGCTTTTAAAATAATCAGCAAAATAGTTAACTTTTTCATTCATGTCAGTACTACTCTTTTCTTTGAAGTGCATTGAAAGGGGTAAACCTTGTTTGTTTTTTCTAAGAGAGTTAATGTGAGTGAAAAAGTTTTGTATATTAGAAGGTATAGAGTTTTCGATTCCATTTATATAATTGAAATATGAATTTCTTGATAGTTTTTTTACATTGAGTTCTATAGTTGTGAAATATCTTGTAGTCGATAAGAGAGTTCGATTCTTTAAAGTTTTTGTGTGCAATTTTTTTACAGATAACTCTAGGTTAATTAGCTCGCCACTGAACCATTTTGGGAACTTCGCTTCCTTGAAGTGTGAAAGTGGTACAAAGCTTTCAATGGCCTTATTAATAATTTTGTAAAATAATTCAAGATTATGTTAATAGTATTATTATGGTGAAGAAATGACCAGTCTTCATTTGCAAAATATTGATTCATCTTAGATTAGTCAGCTTTGGAGAAATTATAAGTTAGGTTAGGAAGAACAGTTGTGTCATCTGGTGAGTTTATGTCGAGCAATTTATGTCGAGCCTATCATCAAATCCCAATCGCAGCAGAGGACATTCCCAAGACAGCAATTTTAACTCCTTTTGGGTTGTACGAATTTACTAAAACGAACTTTGGACTTCGCAATGCAGCAAATGCTTTCCAAAGATTTATCGATATGATCTTACGTGGATTCGATTATGTTTTCGCATATCTTGATGGTATTTTAATTGTTTCTGAAAGTGAAGAACAGCATCTTGAGGAAGTATTATCCCAACTGGATAAATCCGGTTTGACCATCAACGCAAGCAAATGTGAATTTGGAAAGAAGGAGCTTAATTTCCTTGGATACTGCGTGAAAAGCGATGGAGTTACCCCTACCGAGAAGAAAATTCAGGCCATTACCGATTTTCCGCAACCCACCACCATTGAGGAACTACGTCGATTCCTTGGAATGGTAAACTTTTACCGCAGCTCCATTCCGAAAGCAGCACAGATACAGGCACCACTCAACGCTTTTTTACATAACTCTAAGAAAAAGGACAAAACACCTATTGATTGGACATCAGTTGCAAAGGAGGCATTTCAACAGTGTAAAGATAGCTTAAAAAGCACCGTTACGCTGTTTCACCCTGCTCTCAATGTAAGTTTAGCCCTCATGACTGATGCATCTGAAACTTGTGTCGGTTCTTCCTACAACAACGAGTTGACAACAGATGGCAACCCTTAGGTTTTTTCTCAAAGAAATTGAGTGAAACGCAACAAAAATATAGTACCTACGACCGCGAATTATTAGCAATATACATGTCAATTAAACACTTCCGCAACATGACAGAAGGAAGGAACCTAATAATATATACAGATCATAAACCCCTTACGTTTGCGCTTACTAAGAAAATTTCAACTTCTGACACACCTCTCGAAGAATCAGACAATTGGATTTTATTTCGCAGTTTTGTTTTAAAATCGAATATGTTAAAGGAGCTGACAATCCCGTCGCAGATGCTTTGTAACGAATCGAAGAAATTTGCCTTCCCATTTTATTCGATAAAAAAGAGCTTGCAGAAGAACAAAACAAAGACGAAGAATTACAACAGCTGAAAAAGGCCATACCTACCACTGAAATTCCGCGAAAAGGCGTTATACTCTGTCCATAACACGAGTCACGCTGGAATCAAAGCGACTAGACATTTGATAACGCAGCGATATTTTTGGGCCGCAATGAACAGAGACGTAGCAATATGGGTAAAAAAATGCTAAGCATGACAACAAGCTAAAGTTAGTAGGCATACAATTTCACCACTTGGCGAGTTCCATGACGTATCTCGTTTTAAACACCTACATATTGACATAATCGGACCACTTCCAATCTCACAGGAAAACCGATACTGCGTAACAATGGTAGATAGAGAAACCTCATGGCCAGAAACAATTCCAGTTAAAAACATCGATGCTGAAACTATAGCTGATGTTCTAATAACTCATTGGATCTCGAGATTTGGCTGTCCGACTTATTTAACAACAGACCAGGGTCGACAGTTCGAATCTGACCTATTTAATCAAACAGTAAAAAAACTGGGCATGGAAAAAATTCACACTACCGCCTACAACCCGAAAGCCAACGGCAAGGTAGAACGCTACCACCGCACGCTGAAGGCTGCAATTATGGCAAAATGTGTAGATAACACCCAGTGGTCACAAGAGTTACCTATAATTTTATTAGGCCTACGTTCAGCAGTCAAAGACGATAAAGGTTACAGCCCAGCACAAATGGTTTATGGGACAACCTTGACTTTACCTGGAGATATTTTTGTGCCTTCCGAGCCAAAAATTAACGACACGGACTACACCAGGAAACTTATGGATCATTTCAAAAACATCTCTTTTTCAAATAGACGACCAACGAAAGATAAAAGGAATATTTTCATGCACCCAGACTTAAAAAATTGCAAAAACGTGTTTCTTAGAAACGAGGTGAAGAGAGCACTCACCCCACCGTACAAAGTGAACCTGACACACCGTCAGCAAAATACGTTACGCGTGTTGGACGAACCATAAAGAAACCAGTGCGCTTTGCTTAAATGTGTATAATACACCTGTAGAGGTCAATAGATTTGCCGAGCTCTGGAACCAATGTCCAACAATTCGCTGAGTCAACATCTGACGACAACAAGCAATTTACCAAGATCGCTGACGTTGCACCCAAGTTCATCTGGGAGCGACGGGCGATGGAATCAATTCGCTGATGCAAGCTTGGACTTCAACAGAGGTCAATCCCACCAACTGCACTAGTGGGCCCTCAGTTTCTTGCTATATAAAGCGTAATTAGTATCATTCATAAAATAGCATCATGGGTGGACAGTCATCTAAAGAAGAACTAATTATTGCTCAGGCTGGAGGAGAGGCCTCGAGCCAAACGACACACCACATGTCAATAGTGTCATTGGTGTTGGTGTGCTCAGTTATTTTTTTGGCACTGTCGTTCCTGGGATGGAAGTTTGGCCGCAATAAAATAACCGCCCGCATCATGGAACGAGTCGCGGAGAGAGAGGGAACGTGGGCTAGACCCGCTAACTTCCCCGTCAACATCCAATATAATGTGCAACGAACAAGTAATTCTAAACTCCAAGTGAAAATTTACATAATGCACAGTGAAATAATGCAATGAACTTGTGTAACCTGTTTTTTGTTTTTTGTAAAATAATCATTCAACTTTATCTTCATGTTTTACCTCGATTAACCAAGATGTCTTTAATGTATTTTGCTTGATTTATTCATTGATTTTTGTTTGTGTTTTATTATAAAACTAATAATATGGAGGGAATTCTCTCAAGTAAAATAATTTCTATGTTTTGTTCACAATCGAACTCTTATTTTAATGTATTCAATGAAACTGAACATGTTTACAAAATTTTAGCATGTTACCAACTAAATTTGTTCACTTTTTTTTTAAGTTTATCTTAGTGATTTCAAATATTTTGTTCCTTACAATGTGTTATATTGAAACAATTCTGTATCTAATATTTTTTAAGTTTATGTCCTTTAAATTTCTCTGTGGAAATATTTTGTTATCCTTTCCACTAGAGGGGGAGGGATGTGGCGGTTAGGTGACATGTTCCCCTCACCTCACCCCCCCCCACGGAGGATATATAAACTGTATTCTTCTTTATCAGAGCAGTCAATAAATGCACCTACTACCGCTCGGTCGTTTAATTCATTTCTATCCCATTGTGTTGACTCCACACATACTTAGTCCAGTAAGTATACACCCGTATACCTAAACACAAATTATTCATTGAAAATAACGTACAGTTTATTTGTGGCATGACTATCAGAATTGAAATGGATTTAGCCATGTTTGGTTCCAGATCTGAATAGGTACTCTCATACCTTCTCTCTTCTCCTTCCCCCTCCTTCCTCTCTTTCTCCTCTCCATCTCCTTCCCCTCCACACTACCTTCAGCCTCACAATATACTAATATACCCCAATTGGGGATTCCATAGTCTCACTGGCTCCAGATGATTGGGAGCAGTTGAGCACCAAAAAATGAGTGATGCGTAAAATTGATGCGTACATCGCCCGTACATTCTTGGTCGCGGAGTTTTTGTTAAAAGAAAAGAACACTATTGGAATCACTTGAATTTATTCAATACGCTATATTTAATAATAATATAATTGTATAACAAAATGCACGACACAAGATTATCAGAAGGATTTTTATATGGGGGATTGAGGACTAATTGAAACACCGTATCGATCGAACTGATTTCCCAGCCAGAATATTAGGAGCTTGCCTCGCAATCAGTTAGTTATCGTAAACCAGTGTTGCCAGGAAAGGAATGTTGGGCACGCTAAAATAAATTTACCCGATTTTGTAGGTTCTTTCTCAGTTCCCCATACTTTAATTCCCAATTTGAAACTCCCACCACTTCTAAACCTTTCACCTTCTCTATACCCCTCCTCTCTATAGGTGATGGATAATTAATTTTTAACTTTAGTGTAAATCTAATCCTGGTGATTTGAACATCTTTCACGAAACATGTAGATTGTGTGTATAAATTAAACAAAGTTATTTGTCGTTTTAATAAACCAATCATATTATTAATTACTTATAAATAACTACATTAATTTACTGTACTTTGTTAAATAAATCATATTTATTAAGTAAAATTAATTTAATTACTAAATCAATTAATCATCAACCATCAACTAATCTAGAAGAACTGCAAGAGTTAGTCATTTATAAAACGACTAATCTGGAAAAAAAAACAAAATGCTATTTTGGACCAAAATAATAAAATTCTAGAAAATATACAATTCATGAGTGCGCAGTATGAGGACTTTCTTGCCAGAATTCGTAACATGGAGCAACGGAATGATGAGCTCACGTAGAAGAACGCCGTTTTGGAAGCCAGAATTACGGTCCTGGAGAATGGTCTGGAATTTCAGGAGCGTGCCCTCAAAGCAAATAATGCCGAAATAAGAGGCATTCCTGAAATCAACGGGGAGAAATTACAAGACGTAATGTTCAACATCTGCCAGACTACAAAATCCTCGATTCAAACTAAAGATATCGACTCTATCTATCGGTCAGCTAAAAAAAATAATAAATAGAATCATCCGAGAGAAATAATTATCAAATTAAAGACGAATCTAGCTAGAGATCAACTGCTAGCAGATGTGAAAAAATTACAATAAAAATCAACAAAATACCGAAGACGAACTTAACACATTGAACATTGGAATTGCCGGTCCTCGCTCGCCTATCTACGTTTCCGAACAACTGACCTTTCGATCAAAGCAGCTCTGGTTTAAGACACGCCAATATGCCAAGGAACGTATTTTTCGATTTACGTGGGTTAAAGGAGGCAACATATATATTAGAAAAGAGGCGGGAACAAATGCTATTCTCATTTCCGATGAATCAAAATTGTCAGCACTATGATAAAACTGTACCAATTTCGCTCTCGAGGTATATTTCGTCTCGCTTGATTACTATTATATTTAGTCGTTGTTCCCGCTTCATCAAGTCTTTTGCTTTCCACTACCTGCTAGGAACTTGTATTATCACCAGCTTCATAGTAATTTTAGGTGTCAATAAATCTAAATTAGAAATTGTATTAAAACTTATATTATTCGAAAGTTTATCACAGCACCACTTTAATCTAAAATACAATAAATATGTTATGCAATACAACATTTATTTAAAAAATATATATATATATATTTTTTATTGCCGGTAACCCGGGCGTTTATTGACATCAATACTAACTATGTTTCGTTTACCATATGATAATTATAATGATTCCGATACAAATTATAACACAAATGTTATTTATGATCTAAATAATCTAAACAAATACAATTGGGGCTCATGTAGTCTAAAAATCATACATCAGAATATCAGAAGCATTTCAAAAATCGATGATTTTTTATTATTTCTTGATCAATTTAATTACTCATTCGATGTTATAATTTTGTCGGAATGTTGGATAAAATAGATCCGAAGATCTACCGGATCTGCCCTGATGATGGACACTGCAACGCTGTCCGAAACGTCGGCTAAAGAAGGAGTTAGCGCAACACGGCATAACACCCCAAAAACAAACAACAAAAATGCTTTTGGCCGTGAGAATCTAAAAACTTACTAGTTCTCACTAATATTGAAAAATTTCACTACCTACTAAGTTCTTTGAAGGGCACAGAATTATCCCTGGTTAAAACAATTCCAATAATACGAGAAAACTATGAATTAGCCTGGGAAACATTATTAAATCAATTTTCGGAGTCGAGAGCATTATTTATACACTATGCAAACTCTATCTTAAATTGCGATTTCACTAGCAATGTGGAGATATTAAATGGTTTACGTGAAAATCTTTCCGGTCTATACGAACTAAAACGACACAAATTATTCGAGGAATTTATTTGCCATTTTGTTTTACAAAAAATAGATTTGAATACGCGGCGGTCCTTTGAATCTAAAATTGATAAGGATGAAATTCCGAATGTCGAAAAATTAATTGATTTCTTGGCAACGCAAAACCGCGTAAATATGCTTTCAGATTTAAAAGAAAATCGTAAGTCTAAACGGGTTTTATTTGTTAAAAACGATTACACGAAGAAAATTATTTGCAATCATTGCAAAGCCGATCACCACATTACAAAATGTAAAATATTTCTTGGATTACAAGTAGATTAAAAGAGAAAGATTATGTTTCAATTGCTTAAATCCACATCTAATTAAAAATTGCCGATCTAAATTTCGATGTAGAAGTTGTAACAAGTCACACAATACTCTTTTACATAGTGACGAAAGGTCACCTTCACCGAACCGCGATTCTGAAAACGATAATTTAGCAAACTGTAATGCTGCGTACACAGTGACAAAACGCTCTATTTTACCTACCGCGCTGGCAGAATTCCTTGACATTTCAGGACGCAGAAAACGCGCCAGAATATTAATTGACTCTGGCAGTGAAATTTCGTTCATGTCTGAAAAATTATATAATGCTTTGGGATTAAAATCGAAGAAATGGTTAGGTACTGTCACTGGGGTCAATAATGCAATAGTCAACAATGTGCAAGGTTTAGTTACTTGTAAAATATATCCCATTCAGAATCATTCTTTTGTGTCAGGACAAGCGATAGTTATTTCAAATATTACGTCCAAGCTTCCGCCCGTTAATATGCATGAACCGTTTGAAGAATTCAAACAGTTGAAGCTGGCGGATCCAGATTTTCAATTTCCAGGCGATATCGACTTCTTAGTGGGAACTGACTTGATATCAAAAATATGGAGACCAGGATGTATTTCAAGCCGTAAATGTAATTTGCTGGCCGTGAATACAATATTCGGATACGTAGTCATGGGTTCATGTGTAGCACAAATGAAAGATGAAACACAGGCTTTTGTGACGTCAGCTTTAACTGCAGTCGAAAACAACGACTTAAATTACGCGGTAAGACGTTTCTGGGAAGTCGAAGAGATTTCTAACGAAATTATTCATAATAAAGATGATAGTGAATGCGAAAAGATATATCAGGCAACGGTTAAACGGGATATTTGTGGCAGATATGTAGTAGCGCTACCTTTTAAAAATAAATCGGAAGTAAATTTAGGAAGTACATATGATATCGCTCTTAAGAGATTATATAATTTGGAAAAACGTTTGTCGTTAAATCCAACCTTAGCGGAACATTATCGTAAATATATGAAGGATTTTATAGAGCAAGGCTTCATGTCAAGAGTTACCCAATCGACTGAGATACGGAATACCAATTACATTCCCCATCATCCGGTCGTGCAAAAAATTAGTAATGATATTAAAATTCGAGTGGTTTTTGACGCTTCCTGTAAATCAGACCGACAAATTTCTTTAAACGATTGTTTATATTCAGGTCCCAAATTACAAAATGAGATAGGACAAATTTTACTAAAGTTTCGTATATACCCGGTAGTATTTACTACGGATATTCAAAAAATGTTTTTGCAAATTCGAATAAGAGAAGAAGACACTAGCTATCAAAGGATTCTTTGGTGTTTTTCTCCTTTGCAGCCGGTAGGGCAATACACACTTAGCACAGTCACGTTTGGTGTGACTTCTTCGCCCTATTTGGCAATCAGAACTTTACATCAGCTAGTGCAGGATGAGGGTGCACAATTCCCAAAGGCTTCCAAGGCACTGTTGTCGGATACATACGTAGACGATATTGTTACTGGTGATTGGGAGCCAGACAGCGCCTTTCAGCTTCAGAGAGAGCTGAAAGAACTACTTGCGAAAGGAGGCTTTCAATTAAGAAAATGGATGAGTAATTCGCTGCCGGTATTAAAGGACATCCCGAGTGAACATCGGATCCACTCAAGTGGTCAGGTTGTATTTAATGATGAAACATCTGGTTCGTTAAAAATTTTAGGCTTAATTTGGGATCCAGAAAAGGATACCTATTCATACTCCGTGGAAGAAAAGTTAACGGTATTTTCAAAGCGTGCAATACTAAGCTGTGTTGCTCGCATATTCGATCCTATTGGATTAATAACCCCTGTGGTTTTCAAAGTAAAATGCCTTTTGCAAGAAATATGGAAAATCAAGATAGGTTGGGATGACTCGCTCCCTGAAAATATTGTCATTTTGTGGCAAAATTTCTTAAATGGATTACCATCGTTACGTTTTTTACAAATACCTAGACATTGCAATACAATTAAACAGTCAAACTGTATTTTAGTAGGATTTTCAGATGCTAGTGAGTTGGGTTATGCTGCTTGTGTATATTTGGTTACGAAGGAAGCACACCCTAAAGTGACATTGCTTACTAGTAAATCTAAAGTTGCGCCACTGAAGACATTGTCAATACCGCGCCTTGAGCTCCTGGGAGCTCATCTGCTTTCGAAACTGATAAAAATGACGAAATCGTCGATTGAAACTCTTATACCAATTACAGATATAATATTATTTTCGGATTCTACAATTATCGCGTAATTAAAATACTCGATCAAGTCGAGGACGCAAGGTGGTATCACGTTGTTTCAAAGGAGAATCCAGCTAACGTCATCTTCTTCATCATTTAATTTAGAAGGCAAAGATGGCGGTGCAATCGCGACCATCAGTTTAAGCGCTTCACTCGAAAATACTTTTTTCTTGGTTTGACTCTTGGGTCTAATGGAGCTTAAATAAGGATCGGAGCTTAGCAACAATCTATTAATAATGTCTCTATTGCAGGCTTCTCTAGAAAATTTTATTCTTCTCTTGCAAAATTAAGCCTATATTGTCTAAAATGTTTATCTCGTCGAATTTAATGTTTCAAAGACCCAATCCTGTCTGATTACGTCTAAAAGGGATCCAAATGATAATCTAGTCTCCTTCAACGGAAGCAATCTTCCGAACAGGCCTTCCATTGATATGCTTGGTGTAACTATAAGTGACCAGCTCAGGTACGGGGGCTCCATCGAAGCCAGAGTAAAGTTGGCCTCTCAGAAGCTGGGCGTACTGTACAGGGCCCGCAGATACTTTAATAGTACACAACTGCTCACCCTGTACAAATCGCAAGTGCGCCCTACTGTCGAATTTGGCAGCCATCTCTGGTCTGGAGCCCCAAAATACCTGAAAAAAACCCTTGACTCTGTGCAGAAACGGGCGGTCCGTTTGATAGATTCCCCAATCTTAACAAACGGACTGCAATCTTTAGAGCACAGGCGTCAAGTAGGTATGCTGTCCTTGTTCTATCGGTATTACAATGGAAGATGCTCTGAGGAACTAGCGTCATTGATCCCTTCGGCACCAGTGCATAGTCGGGATACACGCCAAACGCGCGCCCAACATTTGTACACAGTTGACACTTGTCACATGAGAACGGGTCGCTTCTACGATTCGTTCTTAAGTTCAACAGCTCGGCTGTGGAACGAACTGCCGGCCTCTGTGTTTCCTCCCTCCTACAACATGGGACTCTTCAAGACCCATGTTCCCTCCTTCCTCTCCACAAAAAGACCCTCCACACAGCATCCCCAAAGATGACATAGGCCCTGAGGGAAATTATTTTCTTCAGGGCCTCCTGTGTGGAGTTAATATAAAAATTAAAAAAAATAATAATTTCGGGCCTCAGCCGCCTCTTTTGATAATTGACCAATTGGTAAAATTGCACGGCTTATAACTTGGGACCCATGAACTAAAACTTTGTGAATTGTAGGTGACATAGGGTGCCATCCATATAATTCTACATACAATTTTGCAGTTTTGTTGGCATAGGTAGCAAACTTTTCGGTATCTTTGCTAATTCCACTAGAAATCACTTCAAGGATTGTTCTGAATCGCTTGATGAGTTCTATATTGATACTGGTTATTTGAGAAGATGTATCAGGGTCAGCAAAAAACCTTCGTGCTGTATTGCCATCATTAGTATTTCCAAATCCTGCTTTAGGCACGTCTACGAGCAGTCCCATTCGTTCTCTGAAATCTTTTTGCACTCTTTCTTTCGTCTCTTTGACAGTTTTTTTTTGTTCTGGTGTACGCGCCTGCCATTTCTTTAGGGGGATTTTATAGGCGAGGTGGAGAAGGGACTCAAAAAATCGTATTCTGGCGTGGAGAACAGATAGTCCAAACTACAAGGCTTCGACATTTACTTCTTGTACTTCCTTCAGCTTATTAAAATCTTTTGAAGTCTGTCCACAAATATAGCAGCGCGTAGTTGAAGATGTGTCAGTAGCAGCATTGCATACCTTGCCATCAACCATTGTAAATAGTAGCTTATGATTTATTTTCACCAATCCACTGGAAGGTATATATATTTCTGTTTGTGACAATTTTTTTAATTGGTGATTAACATAAGCTATCTCCTCCTTAGTGATATCTTTGGATTCACTTATAAATCTTATCCAAATCGGTCTACAGAATCGAACTGAAGATGGCGTCGGATTTTGCCAAATTAATTTCGTTTCGCCATTTACATTTACATTCAGTCGCAGAGGTTCGAGGGAACTTTGAAATATATTAGCGTCACTATCTGAGCTATTTTGAAATCTCTGCTTAAACTGCGACTGCTGTGATCCATCACATCCCCATTTTGATATAAGTTCCAAGTTTTCTTTTTCATCGTTTCTTTAACTCTATTACCTCCGCAAGGTACTTATATAGGCGAAATGCCGTATGATCCAGTAAACCTTGAACCTGAATTTCATTACACGTTTCAGTCACACGTATTGTTTCTTCCTTGGGGTAACTGTCCTGTTTTGCTTTTTGGATTAATTAGTAACATGGGTAGATACTCTTATTAGGATTATAAATTATTTTCCATTGCCTCCTCGTAAAGTCGCCTTCTACAAATATTGCCAATGCCTCTTGTGGTGTGTGCTTTTTCACATTTATTTGATTTTGGGATAGAGAATAAGATTTGCGAATTTTTGATGCTCTTGTTGGCGTTGCTACAATCTCTTTTATCAATACTGAGGCAACAGTATTTCCAATAATGCGTTGACTGACTCCAGCTGCATAAACAAGTTCTTCAGGAGGTATTTGCTTCCGCATCTCACTGGTTTTTTGTCGCTTACTACGCTCACTTAAGTTTTCAAAAGATTTTGTTGGCCGACCCGTTTTAGGTCTACTTTCCTCGTTGACTGAATAGAAGATGTGAGCCATGTATCATTTTTAAGTAAAAAGCGCTCTTTATTATTATTATTCCGACCTGCTGCTTCCCATCTTTGCTTAAATTCAGTCTTAAAATATCTCAGGCTGCGACTCAAAATAAATCTTTTATCCTCAGGGCACTGGGTTATTTCAACTAACTTTGTTTCTAAAAACACTAACATTTCTTTAATTTTATTTGCTTTGCAGGCACACATGATGTCATGTAGAGCTCTTCTACTAAAATTAATGGTTGATCCAATATTATCTGAAAATATAAAATTAAATTCATTAAGGCGAAATTTACCCAAATTCTACTTTACCACTTTCAAATGATCGAAAACACAAATGGTGAAAATATAAGCAGAATTTTTTTTTTGTATTCATTAGAAAATATCCTAGTAAACATATTAATCATAAAATAAAAGTTTGAAAAGCCTCGACACATAATCAAAAACGTGATTATCTTAATATTTTTATACAATTCTTTTAATGTTTTCGGATAATTTTGCTTTATTTTTTAAAACACTTTAATTCTACATAAAGTAGAAAATTGGCATGATAAAATAATCTACGTACCTTCTACTTCCATATTCGTAATAATTTTTTTCCACAATTTAGCACACCAAATCACAACTGCGACTACAAAATAATGAAAATAACGAATGCCGAGAACAAAGACGTGCGGTCCGCACAACGACTGGGTTCCGACTGCCTGCACGAGAAAGGACGGCTGAGGAACTAATGTATCACTCATTCATTGACCCGGTTATTAAGCTACAAAAAAGAGCGACAAAAACACCTGATAAATGTTATCAAGGTACATGTAATAATATGCATAATTAAGGAACACTGTATCAGGGTACATGATAACATATTGGATTAATTCAATTTATAGTTACAATATAAGAAATATATTAGGTGGGTTTCTTAATTTGTTCGCTTTTACTATGCTGTGTGTTAATTTACATAATCAAGGTACATATAATATAATATACATAATCAAGAAAAATGTAAACAAGGTACATGAAAACATATTGTATAAACATTATCAATCATAAAAATTATCAATCAGATGCATGGTAGGAATTTTTTATTTAACTTTTTTTTTTTTTTTTTTTTTTTTAATTTTTTTTTTTTATTAATATCAATAGCAAAATTTGTACATTATGTAGGTTTAAAGTATAATATAAGTATATTTTTTGTATTTTTTTCACAGTCCTCCTCACTAGGGTTTCCTGTTCTGAGGCGGCCTGTAGTTTTTCTTAAATTTTTGTATTTAGTTTTGAATTGTCTTTACATTGTCTTCATAATGTTTGTAAGTTGATTGTTACTTTGATCTCTAAGCCATGTTTTGACTTTTGTTTTAAATATACTCATTTCGTTTATTTTTTTGGTTTCATTTGGTAGAGCATTGAACAATTTTATAGCATGGAATTTATTATTTCTCTGTCCAAAGGATGTGTTTAAACTGGGAGTAATCAGGATATTTTCGCTTTTTGCCCTGGTTGTGTATTTATGTTGGGCAGTGGAGTATTCGGATATGTTTTTTTTCAGTTTAAATAAAATATTTTTTGAATATAGTTTCTGTACATTGTAAACATTGAAGTTTTTGAATATTTCTTCTGTCGGAGTTCTAAGCGGAACTTTCAGTATAGTCTTTAATACTCCTTTTTGTGCTATATTGAGCCGCTCTGTGTGAGTGCTCAAGGCAGACCCCCATCCAGTTATTCCGTACTCTATTTGTGATTGACACAAAGCATAGTATACTTTTTTAATATCGTTTATATTGAGGATATTGCGAATGTTTCTAAAGAAGTATATGTACCTGGTTAGTTTTTTTGTAATTACATCTATATGTGAGTTCCAACGGAGATTATCATCAATTTCAATTCCAAGATATTTGATGCTTTTGGAGTGTGCTATAGTGGGACAGAGGCATGATAAGCCTTGATTTTTTTGATAAATTCCTTGGCATGAATGTAATTTGAGATTAAGGTCCTCTGACGGCTGCCCTCTGGCTGTTTTAGAAAATGTCAGATATTTTGTTTTATTGACATTAAGCGTCAGGGAGTTTCTTTTAAGCCAGTTTTGCAGGAGACCAAGTCCGTGTTCAGCTTCTTTGTAGGTATTTATCCAATCTTTTTCTTTAAATAAAATTACTGTGTCATCAGCAAAACTAATGATTTTTCCTCTTGTTTCTAGGTTACAGATATCATTAATGTATATTAAAAATAATATCGGACCTAGTACGCTTCCTTGTGGTACTCCATGGTTGATTAGGAGAGGTTTGCTTTTTCTCTTGTTAATTTGGACGCTCTGCGTACGCTCCGTCATATAGCTTTTTAGTAAGTTTAGTCTTGTACATGACATACCAATTTTTGAAAGTTTTGAAAAAAGTATTTTGTGATCTATTGTGTCAAAAGCCTTTTGTAAGTCTATGAAGATTGCCAAAGTTTTTTCTCCACTGTCTAAACTTTTAGTGATCATATCGGTAATTTTTTCTATGGCGTCACTAGTACTTAAGTTCTCCCTAAATCCATACTGAGTTTTTGATAATTTTTTATTGTCTTCTAAGTAGGATAAGAGTTGTTTTTTTAGTATTCTTTCCAATATTTTTGAAAATGCATTTAGTAGGCTTATTGGTCGGTAATTGTTTATGTCATTTTTACATCCTTGTTTAAATATTGGTATAACAATCGCTTTTTTGAGGGCTGTAGGGAATATGCTATTCGTTATAGACATGTTGACTAAGTATGTAAGTGGTTCGATAAGTTCTTTACAGAGATATTTTATTGCGTTGGTTGAGATTGTGTCCTCCCCCGAAGAAATATTTGATTTTAAAGAAGAAATTGTGTTTTTGATATCGTCAGCTGTAATTTGTTTAAAATTGAGCTGATTTCCTTGCTCAGGTGGTTCGTTTATTTGTACATCTTCGTTACATTTTGTAACTTGCTTTGCTAGATTTGATCCTATATTTATGAAAAAATTATTGACGTATTCAAGTATTTGGTCAGGATTATCAGCGTATGTCCTGGGAACATTGTTTATATTCAGCACGTCAATTGATGTAACGTTGGCAGATTTAGAACTGGTTATTTCATTTATTATTTGCCACATTTTCCTGGGATTTTGTTTACAATCTACAATTTTTTTCTTATAGTAGGTTTCTTTTGTATACATAATAACGTTTTTGCAAATGTTTCTGTATCTTTTGTAGTATCTTAACATGTGTATATCGTATGGAATTTTTTTAAGTTTCTTGTGTAACTCGTCTCTTTTTCTTATGCAGTTTATAACATTCTGTGTAATCCATGGTTTAATATGTACATTTTTGTGTGAGATTTTCTTAGTAATTTTTGTGGTATTAGATAGTATATTATTCTGAAGAAGTTCTATGAAATAATTCCATGCATCATTTGTATTGTTCATGCTTTGCAGTTTTTTCCAATCGGTACATTGTAGATTATGTTTAATGATATTCCAGTTGATTTCTGTTTTTTCTGTTGTTAATGGTTTTTTCTTCATTTTATTTGACTTGTTTATTTTTATTGAAAGCATAGTTGTATAATGATCGGTTATAGTTGAATTAAATACAACAGTTTGAGTAATGTCTTTTGTTTTACTCATTATATGGTCTATGCAACTTTCACTGTTGTCCACTTTTCGAGTAGGAACATTTATTAAGCTTTCCAGTCCATGGGATGCTAGCATCTGCAGATATTGAATTCGCTTAGGGTGTCCATTTTCTAAAATATTTATATTTACATCTCCAATAATAAATATGTTTTTCGTTTCTTTAAGAAGGCAGAGTTCCTCGTCTACGGATTTAAGGAATGGGTCGATGTTTCTTGTTGAGGGCGATCGATAGATTGCTAATATAGCTTTTTCTTTACTGATTTTAATTTTTAAACAATTGGCATTTGTGATAATAATTTCTTCAACTTCGGCTTTTATTTCATTTTTAATGTATATAATTACACCATCGTTTTGTTTTTTGTTATTCAAACTTGAGTAGGTTGTATATCCAGCAATTTCCAATTTCATGTATTTATGATTTATCCAACATTCAGTAAGTATTATTATTTGAAAATTAACTTTTAAATATTTCAATAAAATTTGCAATTCATCAAAATTTTTTCTTATGCTTCTTATGTTTTTGTGTAGTATATTGAAAGAGTTGTTATTTAAATTCGATAGATCATTTGGTTCCGAGGTTAATATAATGTCAGCCATTTTTATATTTTTTTTCGTAATCGTTTTTGTGCCCTTTTGTTATACAATATTTTTTATATCATCTACATGTTTTATATAAATTATTTTTTCGGTTGGCCTTCTTCGCGTCATTATTTTTCCATCTTTGAACCAAACGTAGGAGTACATTTTTTCATTGGCAGATTTTTTCGTTTTCCAGAGCAGTTCCCTTTGATATGGGCTCAATTCTTCTGCAATATAGATTGGTTCGGTGGAGATATCTTTTATAGCTGCATAATTAATATTTTTCCTTTTAGAAAGAAGATTGTCTCTTGTCTTTTTTTCCGCAAATTCCACTAGCAGTTTCGGTGGCGCATTGTTCCTTCTATCATGTGTCCTTTTTATATCAATTATATCATTGTGCTGGATTTCCATTCCTGCCGCCGCCGCAACTCTTTTTACTATCTCCATCTGCTGCTCTCCATTTTTTTGGGGAATGCCCGCTATTTCTAAGAAATTAGACCGAGATTTGTATTCGAGGTCTGAAATTTTTATTTCAAGTTGTTTAATAATGATATTCTTTTCCTGGTGTTCCTTTTTTATGTTTTCAAAATCATTTTCAATTTTTTTATTTTGTATAATTGTTATTTCTAGTTTTTTTATTAGTTCATCGTACTGACTACTCATAAAATCAATGCTTTTTTGAGTGTCCTGGGTTTGTTTTTCAATTTTTGATATAATTTCTTTTTTCATGGATTCAAATTTTTTTTCAATAATCTGTATAATTTTATCAATGTTAAATTTTTCTTCGGTTTCCGTTATAACTCCCTTTCCTCTTGTGTTTGCCATTTTCTATTTTTTTTTTTTTTTTTTTTGGTTTATTAATTATATTTTTATTAATGTTGGAACAAAAATGCCCCTAAGTATATATTAATTTATGTAAATTGTCTATGGCGAAATAGTTTTGTATTGTCTATGGTTATTGTATGTTTTCACCAAAGTTGATTTTGGGTTACAATGACAATACTCTTTTTGCACTTCAATTTACAAATGATTAATTTCACTGCCACCGTCACAAATACTGCCACTTTGTCTAGCGTATCACTATATATTGTTTTTTTAAGCGGGTTATGTTAATAGGTTGTTTTATTGACACTATATTGATATTATTTACGGTGCTGTCAAAAACGGCTATTGAGTCAAATCATAGACAAGACTGATTGCCAATAACAATGAATAAATGTGAGTACAGAACATTTTTGTTTATCTGTTGGTCATCATAAGCTCGCTTTCGACTCTTCCTAAGTCTAGAAGCCAAACATTAACTAGTTTACGCAGAATGCTTATGCTTTTCGATTTCCATAAATCGGGTAAGAGGTTGAATAATTTTGGACCAAGGTAATAGAATTGTCTTTGGGCTAAGGATGTCATAGTAGTAGGTGGAACAACTGGATTCCTCCTTGAATGTCTAGTGTCGTGATAATGATCAATGGAAGGGTAGTGGTGACGATGTTTTTGAGTGTGTAATATAATTTTTTTATGTATAGTTGCCTTACATCAAGAACTCGTATCTCTTCTAATAATACATCACTGGGTTACCTAAATGGTTTTTTTAGGATGACCCTTAGTTGTGATTTCTGTGCTTTTGTTAAGGGATCCAGTATTGTTTTGGTACATCCGCCCCATCCCAAAGATGCATATTCAAGTAACGAGTTACACAGAGCATAATATAAACATTTCAGATCTTTTATGCAGAGAATATTTCTAATGCCCAGGAAAAGATGAGTAATTTTTCTGACTTTTGTGGAAATTGAGTCTATATGTAGGTCCCATCTCAGAAATTTGTCTATCATAATTTCTAGATATTTTATACTATCTACGCATTCTAGGGTGTTACAATTACAAGTAGTTAGGTTATTGCAGTGGTGTATAATAACGTTTTGTGTTTCTTTCGGTTGTCCCGCTTGAGTTGCACTGAAGCGGATGAATTTTGTTTTCTCCGTGTTGAGTGTGAGTAGATTATTATCTAGCCATTGTTTAACACTGTTTATACCAGCTTCTGCTTTACTGTGAACTTCATTCCAGTTTTTACCTTCAAATAACAAGTCCGTATCATCTGCAAAGGTAATAATGTGGTCGGCAAGGGAACTGTTACATAGCTCATTAATATATATATTAAACAAAATTGGCCCTAGAGTACTTCCCTAATTTAATATTTAATATTTGCTGAATATCTAATTTAATATTTGCTGAATCGCTTAGAGTATCATTAATGTTCACTCTTTGGCTTCTGTTTTCTAAATAACTAACCATCCACTTTAATAGTTGACCCTGTATTCCAACGCACTGTAGTTTTTTCAACAGAATTTTATGTGATATTGTGTCGAACGCTTTGGCTAGATCCAGGAATAGTGCAGTGCATTTAATTCGTCCATCGATATTATAAGAGATGATTTTTGTCAGGTTAGCGATAGCATTTTCTGTGCTTAAACCTGGTCGGAAGCCGTATTGTCTATTAGAAAGAATGTTATTATCTTCCAGATATGTGCTAAGGCGATTTTTTACAATTTTCTCAATAATTTTCGAGACCGAATTTAGCAAAGAAACTGGCCGAATTATGTACATGCGATTTGTCACCATTTTTGTGAAGCAACATAACTACTGAATGTTTTAAATGATTGGGGAATATTCCTGATTTAAAGCTTAGATTCGAAATGAACGCGATCGGTATTGCGATTGAGGATTTAATAAGTTTTAACAGATTTGATGAGACTTTATCAGGACCACAAGCATTTGATGACTTAAGATCGTCAATTATTTTCATGACTTCGTTTGTCGTTGTTTGGATATTGTCTATTTTATGACCGAAATTAGAGGTAGTAAACTTAGCGAGATCAATTTCAGTAGTATTAAGTTGATCAAGAATTTTTTTCGCAAGAGTGACTCCCACTGAAGTGAAATAATTATTGGCAAAATTTGCCATAATTTTTGGCTCTGAATAGTTTATATTATTGATGTACAACGATTTGATTTCGGAAGATTTATTAATTTTTGTTTTAGATATATTACGAAAAGCTTTCCACAGACGTTTTGGCGTACAGTTATTTTCGTAAATAATTTTTTTATAATAATTTTCTTTAGTCGATTTAATTAAATGTTTACATAAATTCCTATACTTTTTTTAATGAGCTTGTACTAAAATATTTTCAGGACATCTTTTCGCCTTTTCGTGTAATTGATTCCTTCTGTGAATAGATTTGACCAGGCCAGGGGAGATCCAAGGTGTGAGTTTTACTTGATTATTTGTTATGTGTATGTGACTAGTGTGTTTAGATATATATAAATGTAATTTTGTGATAAATTCATTCATTGCTGAGTCAGTATCAATTTGGTCTAGAACGTTTTGCCAGTTTTCTGATCGCAAGTCTTCGAGTAAGTTATTGTAATTTGTTCGAGGGACATATTTAATTTTAGAATCAGTGGGAGGTTTGTTTTTAAGACAGAGAGCTGTGGTGTAGTGGTCTGAAATTGTAGTGTGAAAAACAAATGAGTCGATTAGGTTAACATTTTTAACATTGATATGGTCTAGGCAAGATTTACTCATGCCCTGTTCTCGAGTAGGGCTGTTAATTGTCTGAAAGAATCCATTTTCAGTAAGCAGGCATAAATAATCGTTATATTGACGGTGGTATTCGGGAATAGTATTAATATTGAGATCGCCTATGATGATTTGACGTTCTATTTTTTTTGAACTATTGATGATTGCTTGAAGTGAGCTCAAAAAAGTGTCGATGTTTTGGAAAGCGGGTGATCTTTAGATTGCAAAGATACATAAGTTGTTATTCAAAACAATTTTCAGACAGTTTGCTTGTGATAATAAAATTTCATCTACTTGTGCTTGTATTCCGTCTCTGATGTTAACAACTATCCCACTAGATTTATTTAAACTTATGTTAGTGTGGTATTCAGAGTAATTGTGTATAATTTTGGAGGTGTATTCTTTATTTTTTTTTTTTTTATTTATTTTTTTTTTTTTTAAAAGAAAGACAAACATTCCCGGGTTACGAATAACCCAACAATGTTTGAAAATCTCCTACTACCACCACAGAAAGCCGAAAATGTTGCTTGTGTTGTGATGGAGGACTTAGCCAGCCGAGGAATCGAACACGCGACACTCGGGTGAGACCCAAGCGCTATGCCCACTCAACCACTGACCGGTCAAACGTGACGACGCCGACGTGACCTCGAAGTAAAATTCATCAAACACACGGGAAACTTCCAAAATATCATTTTTTGACTCAAATTCGGGAAGTGAAACCAGGTCCGACAGTTCGCATTGTATGTTTTGAAATTCCTCATATGTCGACTCGATTTTATCCATTCTAGCCTTAAATTGACATAACTTTGAACTTATACTTAAATCTTTAATAAGATCATATGCGGCCTGTATACGCCCAAATAATCTTTGCCTTTTTAACTTTAAAGAACCAATCTTGGATTCATTCTTGTCCATTTTGAAACATGTACTGAAATTACTACCCACCTATGAAATGCAACCGCGGCGCGCGGTAAGAAATAATTACTACTTGAAATAATCTTTTAATCGTACGATTATTGAACCATTTACTATTTGAATACAATTTCTACGCAAAACTAATCTTATCCGGCTGAAGACCAATGTTTCGATAGCTCTTGAAAAACTTAAGCGTCTTGTCGGGTGCAAATTGATCGATATACGGGAACGGGAATAGGAATTAGAGGATGCCACCAGAATTAAGAGAAAGTCCTACCTTGTACTGGTATCTCCTTACAGCTTCCGTGGTAGCATCAAACTCACACAGTATTAATCTATTTCCGTCACTAGATATTGACCACGAAAGAAATGTCCATTGAAATGTATGACCCGAGACGCGTATCCGTAGGTGGTAGAAATTGTACTAGCGAGCGCCGGTCAGACCAAATCCCTATATCCCGATGGCAAGGTGGGAACAATAGGATGTAGGTAATAAAATAATTATAATTTCTTCGCGTTATGCCCGAACAACGCTTTTAAAATAATCAGCAAAATAGTTAACTTTTTCATTCATGTCAGTACTACTCTTTTCTTTGAAGTGCATTGAAAGGGGTAAACCTTGTTTGTTTTTTCTAAGAGAGTTAATGTGAGTGAAAAAGTTTTGTATATTAGAAGGTATAGAGTTTTCGATTCCATTTATATAATTGAAATATGAATTTCTTGATAGTTTTTTTACATTGAGTTCTATAGTTGTGAAATATCTTGTAGTCGATAAGAGAGTTCGATTCTTTAAAGTTTTTGTGTGCAATTTTTTTACAGATAACTCTAGGTTAATTAGCTCGCCACTGAACCATTTTGGGAACTTCGCTTCCTTGAAGTGTGAAAGTGGTACAAAGCTTTCAATGGCCTTATTAATAATTTTGTAAAATAATTCAAGATTATGTTAATAGTATTATTATGGTGAAGAAATGACCAGTCTTCATTTGCAAAATATTGATTCATCTTAGATTAGTCAGCTTTGGAGAAATTATAAGTTAGGTTAGGAAGAACAGTTGTGTCATCTGGTGAGTTTATGTCGAGCAATTTATGTCGAGCCTATCATCAAATCCCAATCGCAGCAGAGGACATTCCCAAGACAGCAATTTTAACTCCTTTTGGGTTGTACGAATTTACTAAAACGAACTTTGGACTTCGCAATGCAGCAAATGCTTTCCAAAGATTTATCGATATGATCTTACGTGGATTCGATTATGTTTTCGCATATCTTGATGGTATTTTAATTGTTTCTGAAAGTGAAGAACAGCATCTTGAGGAAGTATTATCCCAACTGGATAAATCCGGTTTGACCATCAACGCAAGCAAATGTGAATTTGGAAAGAAGGAGCTTAATTTCCTTGGATACTGCGTGAAAAGCGATGGAGTTACCCCTACCGAGAAGAAAATTCAGGCCATTACCGATTTTCCGCAACCCACCACCATTGAGGAACTACGTCGATTCCTTGGAATGGTAAACTTTTACCGCAGCTCCATTCCGAAAGCAGCACAGATACAGGCACCACTCAACGCTTTTTTACATAACTCTAAGAAAAAGGACAAAACACCTATTGATTGGACATCAGTTGCAAAGGAGGCATTTCAACAGTGTAAAGATAGCTTAAAAAGCACCGTTACGCTGTTTCACCCTGCTCTCAATGTAAGTTTAGCCCTCATGACTGATGCATCTGAAACTTGTGTCGGTTCTTCCTACAACAACGAGTTGACAACAGATGGCAACCCTTAGGTTTTTTCTCAAAGAAATTGAGTGAAACGCAACAAAAATATAGTACCTACGACCGCGAATTATTAGCAATATACATGTCAATTAAACACTTCCGCAACATGACAGAAGGAAGGAACCTAATAATATATACAGATCATAAACCCCTTACGTTTGCGCTTACTAAGAAAATTTCAACTTCTGACACACCTCTCGAAGAATCAGACAATTGGATTTTATTTCGCAGTTTTGTTTTAAAATCGAATATGTTAAAGGAGCTGACAATCCCGTCGCAGATGCTTTGTAACGAATCGAAGAAATTTGCCTTCCCATTTTATTCGATAAAAAAGAGCTTGCAGAAGAACAAAACAAAGACGAAGAATTACAACAGCTGAAAAAGGCCATACCTACCACTGAAATTCCGCGAAAAGGCGTTATACTCTGTCCATAACACGAGTCACGCTGGAATCAAAGCGACTAGACATTTGATAACGCAGCGATATTTTTGGGCCGCAATGAACAGAGACGTAGCAATATGGGTAAAAAAATGCTAAGCATGACAACAAGCTAAAGTTAGTAGGCATACAATTTCACCACTTGGCGAGTTCCATGACGTATCTCGTTTTAAACACCTACATATTGACATAATCGGACCACTTCCAATCTCACAGGAAAACCGATACTGCGTAACAATGGTAGATAGAGAAACCTCATGGCCAGAAACAATTCCAGTTAAAAACATCGATGCTGAAACTATAGCTGATGTTCTAATAACTCATTGGATCTCGAGATTTGGCTGTCCGACTTATTTAACAACAGACCAGGGTCGACAGTTCGAATCTGACCTATTTAATCAAACAGTAAAAAAACTGGGCATGGAAAAAATTCACACTACCGCCTACAACCCGAAAGCCAACGGCAAGGTAGAACGCTACCACCGCACGCTGAAGGCTGCAATTATGGCAAAATGTGTAGATAACACCCAGTGGTCACAAGAGTTACCTATAATTTTATTAGGCCTACGTTCAGCAGTCAAAGACGATAAAGGTTACAGCCCAGCACAAATGGTTTATGGGACAACCTTGACTTTACCTGGAGATATTTTTGTGCCTTCCGAGCCAAAAATTAACGACACGGACTACACCAGGAAACTTATGGATCATTTCAAAAACATCTCTTTTTCAAATAGACGACCAACGAAAGATAAAAGGAATATTTTCATGCACCCAGACTTAAAAAATTGCAAAAACGTGTTTCTTAGAAACGAGGTGAAGAGAGCACTCACCCCACCGTACAAAGTGAACCTGACACACCGTCAGCAAAATACGTTACGCGTGTTGGACGAACCATAAAGAAACCAGTGCGCTTTGCTTAAATGTGTATAATACACCTGTAGAGGTCAATAGATTTGCCGAGCTCTGGAACCAATGTCCAACAATTCGCTGAGTCAACATCTGACGACAACAAGCAATTTACCAAGATCGCTGACGTTGCACCCAAGTTCATCTGGGAGCGACGGGCGATGGAATCAATTCGCTGATGCAAGCTTGGACTTCAACAGAGGTCAATCCCACCAACTGCACTAGTGGGCCCTCAGTTTCTTGCTATATAAAGCGTAATTAGTATCATTCATAAAATAGCATCATGGGTGGACAGTCATCTAAAGAAGAACTAATTATTGCTCAGGCTGGAGGAGAGGCCTCGAGCCAAACGACACACCACATGTCAATAGTGTCATTGGTGTTGGTGTGCTCAGTTATTTTTTTGGCACTGTCGTTCCTGGGATGGAAGTTTGGCCGCAATAAAATAACCGCCCGCATCATGGAACGAGTCGCGGAGAGAGAGGGAACGTGGGCTAGACCCGCTAACTTCCCCGTCAACATCCAATATAATGTGCAACGAACAAGTAATTCTAAACTCCAAGTGAAAATTTACATAATGCACAGTGAAATAATGCAATGAACTTGTGTAACCTGTTTTTTGTTTTTTGTAAAATAATCATTCAACTTTATCTTCATGTTTTACCTCGATTAACCAAGATGTCTTTAATGTATTTTGCTTGATTTATTCATTGATTTTTGTTTGTGTTTTATTATAAAACTAATAATATGGAGGGAATTCTCTCAAGTAAAATAATTTCTATGTTTTGTTCACAATCGAACTCTTATTTTAATGTATTCAATGAAACTGAACATGTTTACAAAATTTTAGCATGTTACCAACTAAATTTGTTCACTTTTTTTTTAAGTTTATCTTAGTGATTTCAAATATTTTGTTCCTTACAATGTGTTATATTGAAACAATTCTGTATCTAATATTTTTTAAGTTTATGTCCTTTAAATTTCTCTGTGGAAATATTTTGTTATCCTTTCCACTAGAGGGGGAGGGATGTGGCGGTTAGGTGACATGTTCCCCTCACCTCACCCCCCCCCACGGAGGATATATAAACTGTATTCTTCTTTATCAGAGCAGTCAATAAATGCACCTACTACCGCTCGGTCGTTTAATTCATTTCTATCCCATTGTGTTGACTCCACACATACTTAGTCCAGTAAGTATACACCCGTATACCTAAACACAAATTATTCATTGAAAATAACGTACAGTTTATTTGTGGCATGACTATCAGAATTGAAATGGATTTAGCCATGTTTGGTTCCAGATCTGAATAGGTACTCTCATACCTTCTCTCTTCTCCTTCCCCCTCCTTCCTCTCTTTCTCCTCTCCATCTCCTTCCCCTCCACACTACCTTCAGCCTCACAATATACTAATATACCCCAATTGGGGATTCCATAGTCTCACTGGCTCCAGATGATTGGGAGCAGTTGAGCACCAAAAAATGAGTGATGCGTAAAATTGATGCGTACATCGCCCGTACATTCTTGGTCGCGGAGTTTTTGTTAAAAGAAAAGAACACTATTGGAATCACTTGAATTTATTCAATACGCTATATTTAATAATAATATAATTGTATAACAAAATGCACGACACAAGATTATCAGAAGGATTTTTATATGGGGGATTGAGGACTAATTGAAACACCGTATCGATCGAACTGATTTCCCAGCCAGAATATTAGGAGCTTGCCTCGCAATCAGTTAGTTATCGTAAACCAGTGTTGCCAGGAAAGGAATGTTGGGCACGCTAAAATAAATTTACCCGATTTTGTAGGTTCTTTCTCAGTTCCCCATACTTTAATTCCCAATTTGAAACTCCCACCACTTCTAAACCTTTCACCTTCTCTATACCCCTCCTCTCTATAGGTGATGGATAATTAATTTTTAACTTTAGTGTAAATCTAATCCTGGTGATTTGAACATCTTTCACGAAACATGTAGATTGTGTGTATAAATTAAACAAAGTTATTTGTCGTTTTAATAAACCAATCATATTATTAATTACTTATAAATAACTACATTAATTTACTGTACTTTGTTAAATAAATCATATTTATTAAGTAAAATTAATTTAATTACTAAATCAATTAATCATCAACCATCAACTAATCTAGAAGAACTGCAAGAGTTAGTCATTTATAAAACGACTAATCTGGAAAAAAAAACAAAATGCTATTTTGGACCAAAATAATAAAATTCTAGAAAATATACAATTCATGAGTGCGCAGTATGAGGACTTTCTTGCCAGAATTCGTAACATGGAGCAACGGAATGATGAGCTCACGTAGAAGAACGCCGTTTTGGAAGCCAGAATTACGGTCCTGGAGAATGGTCTGGAATTTCAGGAGCGTGCCCTCAAAGCAAATAATGCCGAAATAAGAGGCATTCCTGAAATCAACGGGGAGAAATTACAAGACGTAATGTTCAACATCTGCCAGACTACAAAATCCTCGATTCAAACTAAAGATATCGACTCTATCTATCGGTCAGCTAAAAAAAATAATAAATAGAATCATCCGAGAGAAATAATTATCAAATTAAAGACGAATCTAGCTAGAGATCAACTGCTAGCAGATGTGAAAAAATTACAATAAAAATCAACAAAATACCGAAGACGAACTTAACACATTGAACATTGGAATTGCCGGTCCTCGCTCGCCTATCTACGTTTCCGAACAACTGACCTTTCGATCAAAGCAGCTCTGGTTTAAGACACGCCAATATGCCAAGGAACGTATTTTTCGATTTACGTGGGTTAAAGGAGGCAACATATATATTAGAAAAGAGGCGGGAACAAATGCTATTCTCATTTCCGATGAATCAAAATTGTCAGCACTATGATAAAACTGTACCAATTTCGCTCTCGAGGTATATTTCGTCTCGCTTGATTACTATTATATTTAGTCGTTGTTCCCGCTTCATCAAGTCTTTTGCTTTCCACTACCTGCTAGGAACTTGTATTATCACCAGCTTCATAGTAATTTTAGGTGTCAATAAATCTAAATTAGAAATTGTATTAAAACTTATATTATTCGAAAGTTTATCACAGCACCACTTTAATCTAAAATACAATAAATATGTTATGCAATACAACATTTATTTAAAAAATATATATATATATATTTTTTATTGCCGGTAACCCGGGCGTTTATTGACATCAATACTAACTATGTTTCGTTTACCATATGATAATTATAATGATTCCGATACAAATTATAACACAAATGTTATTTATGATCTAAATAATCTAAACAAATACAATTGGGGCTCATGTAGTCTAAAAATCATACATCAGAATATCAGAAGCATTTCAAAAATCGATGATTTTTTATTATTTCTTGATCAATTTAATTACTCATTCGATGTTATAATTTTGTCGGAATGTTGGATAAAATAGATCCGAAGATCTACCGGATCTGCCCTGATGATGGACACTGCAACGCTGTCCGAAACGTCGGCTAAAGAAGGAGTTAGCGCAACACGGCATAACACCCCAAAAACAAACAACAAAAATGCTTTTGGCCGTGAGAATCTAAAAACTTACTAGTTCTCACTAATATTGAAAAATTTCACTACCTACTAAGTTCTTTGAAGGGCACAGAATTATCCCTGGTTAAAACAATTCCAATAATACGAGAAAACTATGAATTAGCCTGGGAAACATTATTAAATCAATTTTCGGAGTCGAGAGCATTATTTATACACTATGCAAACTCTATCTTAAATTGCGATTTCACTAGCAATGTGGAGATATTAAATGGTTTACGTGAAAATCTTTCCGGTCTATACGAACTAAAACGACACAAATTATTCGAGGAATTTATTTGCCATTTTGTTTTACAAAAAATAGATTTGAATACGCGGCGGTCCTTTGAATCTAAAATTGATAAGGATGAAATTCCGAATGTCGAAAAATTAATTGATTTCTTGGCAACGCAAAACCGCGTAAATATGCTTTCAGATTTAAAAGAAAATCGTAAGTCTAAACGGGTTTTATTTGTTAAAAACGATTACACGAAGAAAATTATTTGCAATCATTGCAAAGCCGATCACCACATTACAAAATGTAAAATATTTCTTGGATTACAAGTAGATTAAAAGAGAAAGATTATGTTTCAATTGCTTAAATCCACATCTAATTAAAAATTGCCGATCTAAATTTCGATGTAGAAGTTGTAACAAGTCACACAATACTCTTTTACATAGTGACGAAAGGTCACCTTCACCGAACCGCGATTCTGAAAACGATAATTTAGCAAACTGTAATGCTGCGTACACAGTGACAAAACGCTCTATTTTACCTACCGCGCTGGCAGAATTCCTTGACATTTCAGGACGCAGAAAACGCGCCAGAATATTAATTGACTCTGGCAGTGAAATTTCGTTCATGTCTGAAAAATTATATAATGCTTTGGGATTAAAATCGAAGAAATGGTTAGGTACTGTCACTGGGGTCAATAATGCAATAGTCAACAATGTGCAAGGTTTAGTTACTTGTAAAATATATCCCATTCAGAATCATTCTTTTGTGTCAGGACAAGCGATAGTTATTTCAAATATTACGTCCAAGCTTCCGCCCGTTAATATGCATGAACCGTTTGAAGAATTCAAACAGTTGAAGCTGGCGGATCCAGATTTTCAATTTCCAGGCGATATCGACTTCTTAGTGGGAACTGACTTGATATCAAAAATATGGAGACCAGGATGTATTTCAAGCCGTAAATGTAATTTGCTGGCCGTGAATACAATATTCGGATACGTAGTCATGGGTTCATGTGTAGCACAAATGAAAGATGAAACACAGGCTTTTGTGACGTCAGCTTTAACTGCAGTCGAAAACAACGACTTAAATTACGCGGTAAGACGTTTCTGGGAAGTCGAAGAGATTTCTAACGAAATTATTCATAATAAAGATGATAGTGAATGCGAAAAGATATATCAGGCAACGGTTAAACGGGATATTTGTGGCAGATATGTAGTAGCGCTACCTTTTAAAAATAAATCGGAAGTAAATTTAGGAAGTACATATGATATCGCTCTTAAGAGATTATATAATTTGGAAAAACGTTTGTCGTTAAATCCAACCTTAGCGGAACATTATCGTAAATATATGAAGGATTTTATAGAGCAAGGCTTCATGTCAAGAGTTACCCAATCGACTGAGATACGGAATACCAATTACATTCCCCATCATCCGGTCGTGCAAAAAATTAGTAATGATATTAAAATTCGAGTGGTTTTTGACGCTTCCTGTAAATCAGACCGACAAATTTCTTTAAACGATTGTTTATATTCAGGTCCCAAATTACAAAATGAGATAGGACAAATTTTACTAAAGTTTCGTATATACCCGGTAGTATTTACTACGGATATTCAAAAAATGTTTTTGCAAATTCGAATAAGAGAAGAAGACACTAGCTATCAAAGGATTCTTTGGTGTTTTTCTCCTTTGCAGCCGGTAGGGCAATACACACTTAGCACAGTCACGTTTGGTGTGACTTCTTCGCCCTATTTGGCAATCAGAACTTTACATCAGCTAGTGCAGGATGAGGGTGCACAATTCCCAAAGGCTTCCAAGGCACTGTTGTCGGATACATACGTAGACGATATTGTTACTGGTGATTGGGAGCCAGACAGCGCCTTTCAGCTTCAGAGAGAGCTGAAAGAACTACTTGCGAAAGGAGGCTTTCAATTAAGAAAATGGATGAGTAATTCGCTGCCGGTATTAAAGGACATCCCGAGTGAACATCGGATCCACTCAAGTGGTCAGGTTGTATTTAATGATGAAACATCTGGTTCGTTAAAAATTTTAGGCTTAATTTGGGATCCAGAAAAGGATACCTATTCATACTCCGTGGAAGAAAAGTTAACGGTATTTTCAAAGCGTGCAATACTAAGCTGTGTTGCTCGCATATTCGATCCTATTGGATTAATAACCCCTGTGGTTTTCAAAGTAAAATGCCTTTTGCAAGAAATATGGAAAATCAAGATAGGTTGGGATGACTCGCTCCCTGAAAATATTGTCATTTTGTGGCAAAATTTCTTAAATGGATTACCATCGTTACGTTTTTTACAAATACCTAGACATTGCAATACAATTAAACAGTCAAACTGTATTTTAGTAGGATTTTCAGATGCTAGTGAGTTGGGTTATGCTGCTTGTGTATATTTGGTTACGAAGGAAGCACACCCTAAAGTGACATTGCTTACTAGTAAATCTAAAGTTGCGCCACTGAAGACATTGTCAATACCGCGCCTTGAGCTCCTGGGAGCTCATCTGCTTTCGAAACTGATAAAAATGACGAAATCGTCGATTGAAACTCTTATACCAATTACAGATATAATATTATTTTCGGATTCTACAATTATCGCGTAATTAAAATACTCGATCAAGTCGAGGACGCAAGGTGGTATCACGTTGTTTCAAAGGAGAATCCAGCTAACGTCATCTTCTTCATCATTTAATTTAGAAGGCAAAGATGGCGGTGCAATCGCGACCATCAGTTTAAGCGCTTCACTCGAAAATACTTTTTTCTTGGTTTGACTCTTGGGTCTAATGGAGCTTAAATAAGGATCGGAGCTTAGCAACAATCTATTAATAATGTCTCTATTGCAGGCTTCTCTAGAAAATTTTATTCTTCTCTTGCAAAATTAAGCCTATATTGTCTAAAATGTTTATCTCGTCGAATTTAATGTTTCAAAGACCCAATCCTGTCTGATTACGTCTAAAAGGGATCCAAATGATAATCTAGTCTCCTTCAACGGAAGCAATCTTCCGAACAGGCCTTCCATTGATATGCTTGGTGTAACTATAAGTGACCAGCTCAGGTACGGGGGCTCCATCGAAGCCAGAGTAAAGTTGGCCTCTCAGAAGCTGGGCGTACTGTACAGGGCCCGCAGATACTTTAATAGTACACAACTGCTCACCCTGTACAAATCGCAAGTGCGCCCTACTGTCGAATTTGGCAGCCATCTCTGGTCTGGAGCCCCAAAATACCTGAAAAAAACCCTTGACTCTGTGCAGAAACGGGCGGTCCGTTTGATAGATTCCCCAATCTTAACAAACGGACTGCAATCTTTAGAGCACAGGCGTCAAGTAGGTATGCTGTCCTTGTTCTATCGGTATTACAATGGAAGATGCTCTGAGGAACTAGCGTCATTGATCCCTTCGGCACCAGTGCATAGTCGGGATACACGCCAAACGCGCGCCCAACATTTGTACACAGTTGACACTTGTCACATGAGAACGGGTCGCTTCTACGATTCGTTCTTAAGTTCAACAGCTCGGCTGTGGAACGAACTGCCGGCCTCTGTGTTTCCTCCCTCCTACAACATGGGACTCTTCAAGACCCATGTTCCCTCCTTCCTCTCCACAAAAAGACCCTCCACACAGCATCCCCAAAGATGACATAGGCCCTGAGGGAAATTATTTTCTTCAGGGCCTCCTGTGTGGAGTTAATATAAAAATTAAAAAAAATAATAATTTCGGGCCTCAGCCGCCTCTTTTGATAATTGACCAATTGGTAAAATTGCACGGCTTATAACTTGGGACCCATGAACTAAAACTTTGTGAATTGTAGGTGACATAGGGTGCCATCCATATAATTCTACATACAATTTTGCAGTTTTGTTGGCATAGGTAGCAAACTTTTCGGTATCTTTGCTAATTCCACTAGAAATCACTTCAAGGATTGTTCTGAATCGCTTGATGAGTTCTATATTGATACTGGTTATTTGAGAAGATGTATCAGGGTCAGCAAAAAACCTTCGTGCTGTATTGCCATCATTAGTATTTCCAAATCCTGCTTTAGGCACGTCTACGAGCAGTCCCATTCGTTCTCTGAAATCTTTTTGCACTCTTTCTTTCGTCTCTTTGACAGTTTTTTTTTGTTCTGGTGTACGCGCCTGCCATTTCTTTAGGGGGATTTTATAGGCGAGGTGGAGAAGGGACTCAAAAAATCGTATTCTGGCGTGGAGAACAGATAGTCCAAACTACAAGGCTTCGACATTTACTTCTTGTACTTCCTTCAGCTTATTAAAATCTTTTGAAGTCTGTCCACAAATATAGCAGCGCGTAGTTGAAGATGTGTCAGTAGCAGCATTGCATACCTTGCCATCAACCATTGTAAATAGTAGCTTATGATTTATTTTCACCAATCCACTGGAAGGTATATATATTTCTGTTTGTGACAATTTTTTTAATTGGTGATTAACATAAGCTATCTCCTCCTTAGTGATATCTTTGGATTCACTTATAAATCTTATCCAAATCGGTCTACAGAATCGAACTGAAGATGGCGTCGGATTTTGCCAAATTAATTTCGTTTCGCCATTTACATTTACATTCAGTCGCAGAGGTTCGAGGGAACTTTGAAATATATTAGCGTCACTATCTGAGCTATTTTGAAATCTCTGCTTAAACTGCGACTGCTGTGATCCATCACATCCCCATTTTGATATAAGTTCCAAGTTTTCTTTTTCATCGTTTCTTTAACTCTATTACCTCCGCAAGGTACTTATATAGGCGAAATGCCGTATGATCCAGTAAACCTTGAACCTGAATTTCATTACACGTTTCAGTCACACGTATTGTTTCTTCCTTGGGGTAACTGTCCTGTTTTGCTTTTTGGATTAATTAGTAACATGGGTAGATACTCTTATTAGGATTATAAATTATTTTCCATTGCCTCCTCGTAAAGTCGCCTTCTACAAATATTGCCAATGCCTCTTGTGGTGTGTGCTTTTTCACATTTATTTGATTTTGGGATAGAGAATAAGATTTGCGAATTTTTGATGCTCTTGTTGGCGTTGCTACAATCTCTTTTATCAATACTGAGGCAACAGTATTTCCAATAATGCGTTGACTGACTCCAGCTGCATAAACAAGTTCTTCAGGAGGTATTTGCTTCCGCATCTCACTGGTTTTTTGTCGCTTACTACGCTCACTTAAGTTTTCAAAAGATTTTGTTGGCCGACCCGTTTTAGGTCTACTTTCCTCGTTGACTGAATAGAAGATGTGAGCCATGTATCATTTTTAAGTAAAAAGCGCTCTTTATTATTATTATTCCGACCTGCTGCTTCCCATCTTTGCTTAAATTCAGTCTTAAAATATCTCAGGCTGCGACTCAAAATAAATCTTTTATCCTCAGGGCACTGGGTTATTTCAACTAACTTTGTTTCTAAAAACACTAACATTTCTTTAATTTTATTTGCTTTGCAGGCACACATGATGTCATGTAGAGCTCTTCTACTAAAATTAATGGTTGATCCAATATTATCTGAAAATATAAAATTAAATTCATTAAGGCGAAATTTACCCAAATTCTACTTTACCACTTTCAAATGATCGAAAACACAAATGGTGAAAATATAAGCAGAATTTTTTTTTTGTATTCATTAGAAAATATCCTAGTAAACATATTAATCATAAAATAAAAGTTTGAAAAGCCTCGACACATAATCAAAAACGTGATTATCTTAATATTTTTATACAATTCTTTTAATGTTTTCGGATAATTTTGCTTTATTTTTTAAAACACTTTAATTCTACATAAAGTAGAAAATTGGCATGATAAAATAATCTACGTACCTTCTACTTCCATATTCGTAATAATTTTTTTCCACAATTTAGCACACCAAATCACAACTGCGACTACAAAATAATGAAAATAACGAATGCCGAGAACAAAGACGTGCGGTCCGCACAACGACTGGGTTCCGACTGCCTGCACGAGAAAGGACGGCTGAGGAACTAATGTATCACTCATTCATTGACCCGGTTATTAAGCTACAAAAAAGAGCGACTTTAATAGGTTTTTATTTAACTTCGTAAAATCGACTTTTAACCGGAGTTTTAACCCATTACCTCCATGACGATGTCTATAGGCATCAAAAAAATAGATGAAAAGTATGATTTTTTTTCACTGTGAATAAAGCTAAATCCCACCAAGTTGTTATGCAGCATTTACAGATTGTTATGTTAGCTTTCAATAATTAACATAATTTAATAAATTTTATTAATTATTCTATTTTAAATATTTTTTTTACTAAAGCCCTGAAAATATACCCATTTTGAAAAAAAAAAAAAATTAAAACGGAAAAAAATAAAACATGTGTGAATCACATATTTTTATCAAAAGATGAAATAGTCGACAACACTGTTTTAACATAGTATTATATGCATAAGATGACCGCTGGATGTCACTGAAATCAGGTGATGCCTGCGCGCAACGTTTGGAGGTTAGCTGTGACAGTGTTTTCATATGTTTTTGGTTAGCTTGCCTTCAAATAATACGGTTTTTTTTTATTTTTATGGGTGATTTTTATTAAAAATAATAGTTAGTCTGCAGTTTTCGGATATTTTTAAACAGAGAATGTTGATGAACAGACGGACGAAGAGCTGATTGACGATGATTTGATGGCAAATCACGACATGACTGGAATCAGCCTTCGACATCCTCTGGTGCGAGTCGTAATACCTTGCGAATATCTATTTCAAATGCACCACCAGCCAAAAAATTAAAACTACAGTAAACTGTTGCGTTCCTGAACCGCTGAATGTGGTGCATAAAGATATGTACGAAAAGCTGAAGTCTTATAATGCTTTTCAAGTGTTTTCAATATTCTTTGATGACGAAGTGATTCAGTTTATTCTTGAGAGGATGATCAAATACGCTCGATTTAAAACCAATACCGAATTCCAGTAAGATATATACGAATTGAAGCGTTTTCTTGGTTTCTGTGTTGACCGGCTACAATACATTGCCATCTACCACAGATTATTATTCGTCTGACCCGACCTTGGGTGTAAGCGTCATCAAAAAAGGAACCAACGTCCACATTTCGAGCGATATATACATTTTTGCGATAACAACAATCTAGATATAACCGACAGAATGGCTAAGGTATAATAATGACTAACGTTCCATCTTTATTTGTATTTGATGTTTTTGCACACAAACTTTCCATCGACGAGCAAATGGTGCCATATTTCGGTCGACATTATTGCAAGATGTACATTAAGAATAAGCCAATCAAAGTTGGCTACGAGATTTGGTGTCTTGCTTCCTCCAAAGGCTACCTGTTTCCAAGCAATGCCATATTCCTGAGCATCTGATACACATGACCCCATATTAGGTCAAAGATTATCCCTCGTACTGTCTATGATGGAATATATAGAGTTCCCCGCACGCCATGAGTTATTTATGGACAATTTCTTCACATCTCACCATTTGATGTGTATCCTGAAGGATAAGAGAATGTGCGCTACTGGCATATGTAAGCCAGTTCGCTTTCCTAACCTTGAAGCTTCAGGCAAGTTGAAGACAGGAAAGTAATTGCCTAAAGGTAACATTTTCTTCTATATTTCCCTTGCGCATAGCGAACATTTACCTAGCAGGTGAATTTGAAGCGGTGGTAGACGTAGAAAGCCAAATCCTCGTATGCCGTTGGTTAGGACAACCGTGAAGTAACAGTGGCCACGAACTATGATCGAATGGAGCCAGTAAGTCAAGTGCAGAGTTGGCAGAAATTGAAGAAAGATAAAAAAGGCAAAGTTTTGAAGGAAGCATGCAAAAAAAATCAGTTGCCCAGCGTGCCAACACGAAATTATAATTTGGGAATGGGTGGGGTAGACCTCCATGATAATGGTATACAAAATTATCGTGTCAACATTCCGTAAAAGAAGTGGTACTGGCCTTTATTTGCATCTTGCCTGAGCAGCACTCTTTTTAATGGATGGAAGTTGCTATGCTTCTTTAGGAAGTACGAGCATGATATGGGAAACCAGATGACTAGGCGACAGAGAAAACCTTCCCAGAAGGCATTCCGTCTGGAGGTTACCCGTACTCTTTTATTGTCTTTTCCAAATCAGGTCAATGCCGAATTCGGAGATTCTCGTGTGAAGGAAGATGGGAATCGTGTGCGTCGAATGCAAAATTTCATTTGACATATCGTGGCGAATCTCGAATTCGTTGTGCTCTATGTAAAAAAAAATCCAGCAGTCTATCGATGCCGGGCCTGCAACCGCGCCCTTCGTTTTGACTGCTTCGAACGGTATCACTTAGAGAATAATTTGGTTAGATTTGGTTAGTTTTCCTCATTCTAGAAGGTTTTTTCTAATATTGATTTTTTTGTTATTTTGTGTATTTTCCATTAATAAATTGTATTTTCATTGAATTATAAACAATGGCAATTATTTATTTTAAATTATCAATATAAATCATACAGTTTACTGCATTTTACCCATACTCGACGTAAATTTTGCTTAGGGGGGTTACCTCCAAGCGTTGCGTTTAGGCATCAATTTTCTGGACGCTCCGATGAGAGGGTGGGCGGGCGGGAAATTCTAAAACTGATTTTGGGCTCTCCTTTAAGTCTATACTATCGGGTTATAATGATGATTCAAGTTTAAAAAAATAAAAATAAAATCATGGAGGTAATGGGTTAATGAAAATACTCCTATGTGCGTCAGTCGCACTACGGTGCAGGGGCATTTCTCTCAGCTTTGGCCTTGAAACTCATTTGAAACCGCCACGCCCGCCTCAAAATTCTTATAGAAAACGAATGATATGGCTAAAAGCTCAGATCTCATTGGTTAGAGCAGAAGGATTGGTTTGATCTCTCGCTCTCTACCATTATGACTCGTGTAACAGAAAGAGATGACAGAATTTTGCCGTTTGACAGTTTTCAAATCATTCCAACAAAATGAAAGTGGTTTATTTATACACGCGGGTTATCATTTCGCGTCGAAAATATTGCGTGTTAAAGTTGTTCGTGATAAAAATACAATATAAGCCAGTATAGTGTTAGCGAGTTACAAACATATATTCAACCTACCTACGTAAGTTTAAGTTTAAAGTGAATTGACAGTTTTTAGGTTATTACGTAACATACTTGGCATATATCTTCCTCCACAACGTATAAATGTTATCTATTATATCGACCAACTTATTCATGTTATTGATTAGTGTTATCCTGTATTGTCTTATTGTTTTGGTGAAATAAAAGTTTTGAAACATATGTAACAATGAGTTCAAAATAGGCAGAAAAATGTCGGACAATCATGTTTTGAATTTTTCTTGTAATTTTGGGTTTCTTCTTTGGGAGATTTAAAAAAAAAAATTTCAATCTCAACTATTCAATCTCCGTCAACTATTTTTACTTCAAAGCCTGAAATATGTCATGAAAAACCAAAACAAATTTCAAAAATATGAACCCAAAATCAACTTTAGAAGAAATCATGTATTTTATACCCCACAAACCAATACCAAACTAATGCAAACTCACAGTAGCTTTATTGAACCTCGCACTTTTAATCTATTACCAAAAAAAATTCAAGTAACAACTAAAATAGCGCAATACCAAAAAGAATTAAAGTTGTGGCTGTACAATAGGGCGGAACGAATATTTTTTTTTTCTAATTCTGATTTGGAATAGTTGTATTAAGTTGCCAATTGCCATCAATTACCTCAATTAAAAATATAAAAAATATCAGACAACGGTTAGAGCCCCCGCCAAGACATCGAACATTTACAAAAACGACAGTTTAGGGGATATTTGCGCGGCCTAGAAAATAGTACAGAATTTATTAAAATAGGTTTATTTTATTTAAAAACAAATTCAAATATTGTTAACTAGCTATTGCAATCAAATATTTCTTTATTTTAATATACTTTGGCGCTGTAACAGAGGTGCAAAGTGCGGGACGAAGCGGAGAGCGGCACCTGACAATTTACGAATAGCAGTGTTTTGTTTAAACTACTGTCGATAATTGTCTCAGGTGAAAGGTCGCGCGTCAATTATATTCACGAGTACTTATTGATAAACGTTTTTTAAGTGAATTAAACTGATTTCTAGAAGACAAAATTTAAAATGTCCGATATTTGGTGTAAGTGCAGAGTTGAAAGAGAATATCCTACCTACGTATGAAAATGTGATGAAATTCTACGAATGGGTTAGACAAGACTTAAAAGTAAGGAATAACACAACAAAAGAACCTACGTATTTGGAAATCGCCGTAGTAGTTTGAACGAAAATTGAAGAATTGTGGATAAAATCTTCGATTCCAATTGTCACACACAAAATAATCTTACAGTTACTAAAAAGTTATCACTCGAAGTGTTATAATTTGAAAAAGTCTTTGAAGAAACTTAAGGAAGAAAAGTTAGAAGAGTTCAGAGTACAGAGTAGAAAGATTTTTGACATAGCTGCAAGTAAATGTCAAGAATTTGTAAGCTGTACTTGTTTGAGAGAAAAAAAAGTTCCAAAAGAGGAACAAATGTTTTAAGAAGACCAACGCACTAACTGACTAATGGCTTTAGGAAGAACTGATCTTATCCATAGTAAAAAAATGCTGAATAGAAGATTACGTACTCTCAAACAAGAAATGAGGCATAATAGATAGGATGAAACCAAGAACAATAAGGCAGAATGAGACGCGAGCAAATTTTAACCGAAGAAAGAGTAACAGAAATTCCTTCATTATATTTCGATGGAAGGAAAGACAAGACGACTAAAACTGTTTTAAAAAGATCGAAGAGGCTTAGAGTGACTGTACAAGAGGAACATATTTCGATTATAAAAGAACCAGGTACTGTTTATGTTGGGTATGGGGTTCCAACATCGGGCAGTGCAAGAAATATTGAAAGAGCTATCCACAGATTTTTAACGACTGAAAAGATATCACTAGATGGTTTAATGGCTGTTGGCTTGATGGAAAAAACACAAATACAGGGAAAACAGACTATCTCGACCATTGCAATGGATAATTTGTCTCTTACACTCCAATGAGTTACCATTGAGGCATTTGTTTACCTATTAGGATGGCCCTACTGCAGGACCTAAATCATTTGCAGGTCAAATTGGTAAAGCATTAGAGATATGCGAGACGCTGCCGTTGGCTAACTTTGAGAAGATAGAAGGTGAACTACCTCCACAAATATCCACAGATCTCAGTACAGACCAGAAATATTTACAAGAAATTACTACTGCTGTCATAAATGGATCCTGGTCTCCTGGATTTATTAAAGAGAAGCCCAGGTAAACTACCCCATGCCCGCTGGTTGACAAGAGCTAATCGCATACTGCATTTGTATATTTCTACAGAAAATCCACAACAAAATCTTGTGACTTTAGCAACGTTTGTCGTATAATCATACGCTCCTGTCTGGTTTACTATCAAAACACATTCATCCTGCAAAGATGGTTCAAATCATTTATGGAAGCTCATTAACAGCACTAGATATGTCACTATAGATGTCCAACGAGTTGTTAGTGATAGTGGACCCTGTTATAATTTGTAACAGTTACTTCGCTCATCCAGAAAACTTGTTGTTGAGTATGATAACAGATTCATGTAAGCACATTAGAGAACTCGCTGCAAGACGCATTTTAAAGGCTCGTCAGATTAATAAAAAATCTGTTTCGCGCATTTTTGAGATGCCAAAAGTGAACTTAAATGCATGTTCTTACATAGACATGATTGACTGGCACCAAAATATATACGAACCCTCAATACTGATGAATATTTCAGATGGTCAGTTACAAGATCTTATTGAAAATGGAGAAGATACATTGTTGAAGTTTATGAGACTGACTTGCCATACCCAGGCTGTGGAAAGATTTGTAAAAGTTGTGACAGAAGCAGTTCTAAGTGCATTCGACAAGATAAGACGAGAGGGATTCATAAAATCTAAATTAGCATCTCGAAAACTCATGCCAAAGTTTGGACCTAAAAATGGTTTTTTGCTATAAAAAATGATTTTATTCATACGAACATAACTTTCTTAATCTGTGTTTAATTTTAAAATAAATGTTTTTATTAATTAAAATCTACTTTTATTTTATCATTTCATGCATAACATATTATATTTACTTATTATTTTGTTTATAGGGTGTTTAATACAAAACGTCTATAAAAACTTAAAAAATAAAATTTCAAGTCTCTGGCGGGACCTCAAGATGTCGAGCTAGAAGTTCCAAATTGAGAACTGTTATTTAGAATTACATAAAGCAACTTTTCCCTGGTATTCCAATTCGAATATCGAAAAAAAAATTTTTTTCATACAAAAGTGTTCCACCCTACTGTACAATGCAAATGTTGAAGCATTATTCATTTAATTTTTACTTTTTTCTCTTTTTCTATTTTGTTTCTGTATAGTTATTTATTATTTTATTTTGTGTTCTTTTACTTCATATATATTATCGTGCAATCTTTATTTTTACTTTGATTTATTTTTAATATACACCTCTTGCACAATTTTTTAGACTAACTTTAATTATAATCCTACCGTTTTTCTTTATATGCTTACTGTTATTTTTAGGTACAAAAATATAATGTATACACTTATATTACCCACGCACAGGCTGCGCCTTAGTGGGTTCCCCTTCTTATTGTTATAAAACTGTAATGTCTAATTGTATAAATTGGGAAAAAATAAAGGAAATAAAAAATAAAATAAAATAAAAAAAATAAACTGTAAAAGTTAATTTTCTTAGTCGGATGAACCTTGGCCTCTGAAAACATTTCGACATTTTTCTGCTTCAAGGACATTTTTATTTATATAATAGTTTTTTTGGGCTAGTGAATGAATAAGAGTAGGCTGAGAGCAATTATGTTGTCTATGGTCGTATCTTTTTTAAATGGCCTTGAGTTTCCTCTACCATGTCTACTGCTCTGCTCCGCACGGTAGGTACCATAAATCAACTATCTATAGATTGATAACTCCGCCCTCTTTCCATACGTTTGCTTTCGTCAAGTTTTAACCATAGATCTGGCAAATTTGAATACACCACGCATCGCCGACGTCACAGCACACCATCGACAAAGGATAGAGGAAATTTAAAAAAAGGCGCAACCATAGACAATTTAATTCTGCTTCGGAACCTACCTAAAACCCAATTCATTAGCCTAAAACATAAGTAAAATGTCACCCAAGACCACAAGGTCCCATCTGACAAAGCCCTGTCCTAAGAAAGAAATGACCTTTAAAGTAACCTTCTTTACAGCTCATTTTCTCAGGACAGCGTTTTATCAGAAGGAAGCTGAAAAGCAAACTCATAATTACATGTACAATAATTTTATTTTTTAAATATAAACATGAAATACAATAATATAAGCACAAAACACATTTAGAAGGTGAAATTACTGTATCAATATAAAACTAGCTGTTGGAAATGATAGTTATTTTCTTTCAACATCCAACGGCAATTGAAAAAAATATTGTCAATAAGGCAGTCAACGATTCAACCTACTGTTTTAGCTGTATTAGCGTCTAATTACATTATTATTATTTTTGTTTCCCTCCTACTTATCTTATTACTTAAATATTTATACCTTTCATATATAAATAGTAAGTATATAATACTTTTTAGTTTAAAAAACTTTATATGCCTTTTAGATATTTTTAACTTAGGAATAGTACACAACATAAAGAATGTAACAGTGTAAACAGAAAAGTAAATTTAACAATAGGTTATTGTTTTAACAATACATATTGGCACCTGATAAATAAATAGGGTATAATAATAACAAATAAAAACACCAAATACAAGAGTAAAATTTAAAGAAGGTGTTGAGAGAATATTCATTATGATGTCAAGTATGTAATAAAAAAGTAGAACTATATATAAACTAGACATGAAATAAACTAATTCGACTATTTTTTTATTAACACTAGTCGGTGACTGAAAATGGGCTGCAGACTAATACAGCCAAACTGAATAATGTAAACTCTGCATCAGAGAATATTTGGCTTAAAATTACAAACGATAACAATATTTGACTTGTATATTTATTTTTTCGTTATTATTCTACTACTCATATAGAGATGTCAATATAAAATGAATTGGCAAGGATACACCACAACCATACAATGGGCCTGATTTAATGAGGAGCATGGCAGTACTACGATATTTAAAAGACGCTTATAGGAACAAATTGTGGTCCGAATTGGTTTTAACTTATTAAAATAAATTAGTTATGACAACCATTTCTTCCTATATTTAGCATATTTTAAATGTTGCAGTACTGCCATTTCTTCATGGAGTCAGGTCCATTGTATGGTAGTGTATCCTTGCCAATTAATTTTCTATTGACATCGGTACACCATGCATTGATTATAAATGGTACAGTAATTTTGATAATGAATTGAATTAATTTTTTTTATGTTCGTTACAATTAAGCCAATCAAAACATATATATTTGACAATGGTTTCTTCAATAACGGGCACACGATATAAATTTTCGCAATTATAATTCAGTACATACTCGACGACATAATGAATTTCAAGATCGTTGATAGCAAATTTCTTAGTGGGATCATATGGGTCACGTATGCAAGATATTTTACATATGTTCTGCCATCCCCTGTGCAGCAAGAGCAACGCTGCTGGTTGCAGAGAAGACATGACTGGGTCCTGCACTCATTTCTGGAAAAAAATATATCATAGTTCTTGAAGAAATTGAAGTAAAGATTGACATATTAGAGGAACAAAACTAACAATACTATTCCCTTTTAAGTAATATAAAACAGATATGTACCTTCGTTTTCTACTAGCATCCCCTGTGCAGCAACGGGTACGCTGCTGGTTGAGATGTTACGCTCTGAAATAAATATAATTATTAGATTAACCGAATTAACAAAACATATTATTATTATTATAGGCTGATGCAGTATAGAATACCTTTTAGGATGTAGTCATGATACGTGCTGAACAACATTCTCGAAATGGACTCTCAGAGGTTATGGTTGGAAACTTGTGTCGAATAGTCTCTGTCCGTACATCCTTTCACACAATACGTTTTAAGGACTTTATCGGTAGGCACATAAATGTTTTTTATCACACATAAATCAACTGTTTCACACAACCAGATATTTGACAATTTTATGATGACAAACAACGGCGTCTGTCAAACTTTTCTTACAGTTTTTAGAGGAAATGAAATGGCGGGAAGCATGAGTCGGCCACCTAGCGGCGAGAACACGCATTACACCGTTTGCGAACCCTCTCTTTCTGGCGCACGAGTCTTATGGTAAAGTGAGCGAGAAACAAAAAAAATACGCATCGCCTACGTCACAAACATAGATTTTTACCATGTCTATAATTTGTGTTGACGTTTTTAAGCGGAGTTATACCCCCCTGGTAGGTACTGCTTGTATATCTGTGGTTAAGTAATGTATAATTCCGTTACATACAAAAAGCCCGAAGATATCGATCTAGAGAGTGGTATATTTATGCTACGGTGTATCAGCTGACAAGACGTAACGTGTTTTCGGTATAGGTACTAACGATAACCATTCTGAATCGAAAAGTTACTGAAAACGGCGATAACCGTGTTTCCTGATCAGCTCTGGTATATAACATAAATAATTATGCAACATCGGTTTATTATTTCATGGAACAAGAGAAAATAATCTTGTAGATGTCTTTTATTGACAATGAGTAAACGCAAGACGCAATAATGTGGTCTAATAATAGAATTGACTAATTGGAGGAACTCACTAATCACGTGGTTAACATTTGTGACAACGGCCTCAAATCTACATTGTACAACATTCTTCTGTCGCGACTTTACAACACATGTACAAGGCATCAGTTCCAATGTTGAAGAAACGTCACTATATAAATAGAAATACAATAAATACAATATGACTTCAGAAAAGGTGAGCAACAAGGTATTGCGTGCGACCATAAATTAACCACACACCGTGCGACGCACGCAAGGCCAAGAAGCAACGGAAATGTCACAAATTACAAAATGAGTTTGCCACAGACAATCAATAGTTGAAGTAAATAATCATAAATGTAAACAGATCTTGAAAGTTCCTACTTGAAATGAGTTTGTTCGCTATTGTTTTATGGCAACACTTGAATATCATTAGATACTCGATTTTTTCTTAATTCAATAATTTCTATGGATATAATCTCCGTGTGCATACTGTCACTTTTTTGTTGGTTATGTTATTTTGGCTTTACATTGCGTCGATAAGAACACCTTGAACAAAAAAAATCCACCCTTCTCTCAAGAAATCCTTCGAACTCATAACAAAATTAAAGTGAAACGAAACTACCAGATCCTTACGCAAGAGCATGGATTCCACCGCCATCAAGTTAGAACCAGGCACAAGTGCGGAAGAGAGAGTTCCTGTGATACTTACGGAAATCGATAAAGACTATCCTTTTATCAGAAAGGAATGTCCGGAATCCACTTCCGAAAGCAATTCAGGTTTTTCTTTTTTATAATTCAGGTTACATAACTGTTACACAGACGCAAAATGCGATCGGGAATAATTATTAAAACTGTAGGTTTTTGCTTGTCTATAACGACATGCTCACTCCTACATATCGACCTAAGCTACTCTTCTGGGTTATGTTACCAATATTTTTATTTATTTTTGTGATTGGGCAAAGTTGTGAGGTCGGTCTGGGTAGAGTGTTTCGGTTTTCGTTAGGGACTGCTGTATTTCATACCTTGAAGAGTCTTACGTTAAGTGAAGTAGAATGGGTAGACGTCGGTAGAGCTGTTTTTCACAAAGCCGAGTCAGTGAAACGACCCGTTCTATTGAAGTCGACATTAACTATAAACAGCAGAGAAATCATCCACACAACAATATGCGTGACATTGAGCTCAAATGCTCTCAACCGTTCAAATTAATGTGGACTCCGTTAGAACGGGTTGTTTCACCGACTTGAGAGAGCATGCCCAATGTCACGTTTGTTGTTATGTGACATTGTGCATGCTCTCTCAACCGATATTGATGATATTTATTTTCAACTTTCCATGAAATTTCAGTTTTTTTTTTTTAAATTTAATATCCGATCCTACTGTGTATTTATTCATATAAAGACGCTCTTTTGAAGTTCGTTTAGATGGGATTAGTAAATATAATTTACTATTAGACATGCCTGAACTGCCTGAGTAACAACCTTTTGTATTAGTTTAGTTATAATTAGGAGATATCCAATGACTCGGCATACATATTTCCCTTCATTAGTAATATGGGCAATGAGAAATACATATTATGATACTTAATACCAGAATGTCAGCACTGAAATAAATCCCTGCTTTTAGTATTACGTAGTGGTATTCAAAAGCTTTTCGATTTATGAATTTCTCGACTGTCAAATGCATCATTTAGAATCTTATATAGAAATAATCCCTTGTCTGACTCCTCTTTCCATATAAACCGGTGTTTACTGGGGCAACATTTTAATTTTCCAGATGACTTAGGTCTCTTGTTGTTGATGCTAGAATGTTAATATTGATGCGGAAACATTAATTTCTTTAAGTTTTTTCCAAAGTAGTGCCAATGTATTGTGTTTCGTTTCTCCAGGTAATATTAATGTGGAGACTGTTACCATCAAGTCAGAACCAGGATCCCAAGAAGAAGTTGGTGGTGGAATTCCTTATACTGATCTTGACATAGACCTCCCGGATGTTAAAATGGAATGCTTAAAGCGCTCTAAAATAATAAACCTGACCGCAAGTAATTCGATTTTTTTATATTAAATTTAATCGATTCTTGGGTGGTGGTTCTTAGCCGTACCATTATTTAACAGAATTTAATGTATTTGGGTTCTGACTAGGAGTTGGCGGTATTATTTAAGTATGGCTTGGGGTTAAGGTCCTCGATTGCGAGTTTAATTTAATTCATTTATTGTTATTACGCATTAAATTCATAAGAATAATCTTGTGGAACGTTCTGGAGTGGTAGATTTGTTAGTTGTTTATTTTCTAATTTACATTTATGTTGTATCTGCTTACACAAAATATGTATTTATCTGATTTTTATTATTTTCAGCCGGCTTGCTAAAGGCGCTTCCTGGGGAAAAACAATATTCTTGTCATCATTGTGACTATTCCTGCTCTCATAAGTCGACGCTTGAACTGCACCTGTGCACCCATACTCGAGAAAAACTTTTTTCATGTCCTCACTGCAACTATTCATGTTCCAGAAAAGTTAGTCTTAAGATTCACATGTTTACCCATAATGGAGAAAAACCTTTTTCATGTCCTGATTGCAACTATTCCTGCTATACAAAAGGAAATCTTAAGAGACACATGTTAACCCACAGTGGAGAAAAACCTTTTTCATGTCCTGACTGTAACTATTCCTGCTATACAAAAGGAAATCTTAAAAGTCACATGTGTACCCACAGTGGAGAACAACATTTTTCATGTTCTAACTGCAACTTTTCGTGTTCTTCTAAGGGGCATCTAAAAATTCATGAGCTGAGACACAGTGGAGAAAAACCTTTTTCATGTCCTAAATGCAACTATTCCTCCTATACAAAAGGAAAACTTAAAAGTCACATGCTTACCCACAGTGGAGAAAAACATTTTTCATGTCTTGATTGCAACTATTCCTGCTATACAAAAGGAAATCTTAAAAGACACATGTTAACCCACAGTGGAGAAAAACCTTTTTCATGTCCTGACTGTAACTATTCCTGCTATACAAATGGAAATCTTAAAAGTCACATGTTTACCCACAGTGGAGAACAACCTTTTTCATGTTCTAACTGCAACTTTTCGTGTTCTTCTAAGGGGCATCTAAAAATTCATGAGCTGAGACACAGTGGAGAAAAACCTTTTTCATGTCCTAAATGCAACTATTCCTCCTATACAAAAGGAAAACTTAAAAGTCACATGCTTACCCACAGTGGAGAAAAACATTTTTCATGTCTTGATTGCAACTATTCCTGCTATACAAAAGGAAATCTTAAAAGACACATGTTAACCCACAGTGGAGAAAAACCTTTTTCATGTCCTGACTGTAACTATTCCTGCTATACAAATGGAAATCTTAAAAGTCACATGTTTACCCACAGTGGAGAACAACCTTTTTCATGTTCTAACTGCAACTTTTCGTGTTCTTCTAAGGGGCATCTAAAAATTCATGAGCTGAGACACAGTGGAGAAAAACCTTTTTGTACTGGACGGGAGTCCGCACAAGACTGTAGATTTAGGCGCCGGGTCCAAACCGTGTCTTCAACCGATGAGATGCTCCTATACGGCCGATGATGATGATTGTAGGTGGTATTGGTGATGAAATCTGCCTCCCGCACCCAGGCTTGGTGAATGGTGGGCACTGGGTGTGCTTTCGTCTCTGCTCACTTCTGGTGTTGGCGGTTTTCCAAAGGAGGGCCGGCTGGTCTCGAAGAGGTAACACCAGAAGATCTTGGAGCAGCAGACTTGGCGAGGTGAGGCAGACGTTGAGCAGGAGTCACTTGTTGATAAATAAAACGCTTGGTTTTGGTGGTAAAGATGAACTGATTTATTTTGAATTATGGGCTGCTTATATTTGATTAGCCTGACTCGTGCCCGACATTGGGCTAGGAGCCCAAAAGTGGTGGGGGGTTGTACCCGCGCCAACAATGCGTTTATAGCCTCCGACAAACTGTTGCATATTCATTTTGTCGGTAGCAATGGTGAGAGTAGTCGCTTAAATTTGAGAGTTACAAAAGATTTTGAGCGCTAACATGAATGATAATTACATAGTTTAAAAGCATAGTAGTTATAGGAATGTGTATCTTGACAACTAGATTTTTTGTTTGTCAAGATACGACAAAAAATAAGAAATTTTTGTAAAAGAAATGTGTAAAAATGATCTCAAGCGATCAAATTTGTAAAACATGTTAAGTTAGTATTTTTCCGAGGTCCCCCGTAACATAGCGCTCAGAAAGAGATAAGATTCACTATGCTACGAGGTTCCTGGATTTTTGTACACGCAAAAAAGGTAAAAATATTGTTCAAAAAATGGGTTTACATATGGGTGAAAAACAGCTTTTTTAATATCTCCTCAGCGGTAGTATATCGAAAATAGTGTTTATTTGACTACCGCCGAGGGGATGAACAAGTAAAATATACATATTTGCAATGTTTAAAAATTGATTTTTCTATGTAAAATTTACATAGAAAAAATGCTGGACACTGATCCACGCGGCAGGTAAGCCGGCGATGTGGTATCGAAGCCATTCGGAGTCAAAGTTTTCAAGCCGCTTTGGCCGAAAATTGGACAAAATGACCAGTGGCGGGGAGTGGTGATTTTGCCAGTGGCGTGGAGTAGGGACATTTTATAAAAGTAAAACAATTTTTATGAAATTAAATTAAATGGTCAACTACGTCCGTTACACTCCCCCCGTTTAGCTATGCTGAACTAAAAAATAGGACGTTTGTTGGTACGGCGCAGTCCGCGGCGGCCAGTCCCTCTGGGATGGTGCTGGGCTGGTGGTACTGTTGGGTTTGCATCGGTAGGTGGGGCCGGCAAGATTACAGCGAGCTTCACAGCGGGGCGGACGTAAATTCCGGTGCTCGTCTGGATCCTGGCGGTCCTCACTTGGCCGTCTGCAGCAGGGGTGGCATCAAGGACTCGACCGCGTGGCCAGCTGTTGCGGGGCATAGCGGGGTCCATGATGATCACAAGGTCATCCTTCTTGATGGGGATGACTGGCTGTTGCCATTTTTGGCGAGCAGCCAGGGTGGGGAGATATTCGCGGAGCCACCGTCTCCAGAACATATCAGCGAGTTGTTGGCTGTTACGCCACTGGCGACGGAGGCATACCTCCTCATCCTGCCTGTCGTATAGTGACAGATGAGGTCGGTTTCCGGCTCTTCCCAGTAAAAAGTGGTTGGGGGTAAGGGGCTCTTCGTCCCTGGGATCCACCGAGACGTGTGTGAGGGGGCGGTTGTTTACAGTCCACTCGGCCTCGGCAAACGCAGTCCTCAAGGTCTCTTCGCGTGGAGCTCGTTCCAGCAAGATGGCCTTCAGGGCGGTTTTTACAGAACGCACCAGGCGCTCCCAAGCTCCCCCCATATGAGGAGACATTGGAGGGATGAAGTTCCATTCGATCCCCTTTGTTGACAAATGATCCCTCATCCGGGTATCATTTTTGAGGAATTCGATGGCATCCTTCAGCTCGTTGTCAGCACCATGGAAGTTCGTACCATTGTCTGAGTACAGAGCTTTTGGTTGGCCTCGGCGCGCCGTCATGCGTTGTAAAGCCATGATGGCGGAGTCCGTGGTCAGTGAAGTTGTCAGCTCAAGGTGAATGGCACGAGTAGATAGACATGTGAAGATTGCACCATATCTTTTCTCCCGATGTCTGCATACGGTGACTTCCATCGGCCCAAAGTAATCTAGTCCACAGTTTGTGAATGGAGGAACATGGTGGGCTAGCCTTGATGGCGGCAAGGGCCCCATAAGTGGGGGGGCTGGCTTGCTCCTGCGCATCTTGCAGGTGGGGCAGTTGTGGGCGATCATCCGAATATTTGTTCGCAGTCGCAGCACAAGGTAGCTGCCTCGCACCTCAGCCATCGTTCTCTCCGTACTTGGGTGATTGGCTTCCTGGTGATGATGTTTCACCAGAAGTCTTGTATAGGCGTGATCACCATCTAATATGATCGGTGTCCGCACTGCTTGAGGCACTTTACTGAGGGCTTGTAATCTGGAATTCATCCTCAGTAGGCCGTCAGGTCCAAGGAAGGGGCTCAAGGCTTTGAGCCGGCTGTCACTTGGTAGTGGATCTCCTTTCTGGAGCGCATTTATGTCCTGATAAAATGTCTCTTCTTGACATATTCTTGCCCATCGGGCCTCTGCTTCTTTGATTTCATCGCTTCTTAAATATTTATCAGGTTGTTCGTGATGTTTTCCACGACACCTTTTAATAAAACGGTGTATCCAGCAGGTAGTACGAATAAGTCGACGCCATGAAGAGAATCTGTTGATTTCGGGCAGTGTCTCTGCCACAGTTGTTGTGATGCCAACGTATTGAGGCCTCACTTCCAGGGTGCCATCATCAGGCTGAGGCAGTTTGCACCGTTCGCGCGGCCATTCTGCCTCGTCTGAGGTCAGGAAGGCTGGTCCACTGAACCATCGTCCAGAGTGTGAGAGGTCAGGAGTGTTGACGTCTCGGGTGCCGATGTCTGCCGGGTTTAGTTTGGTAGGGACCCATCTCCAATCTGCAATGCGGGTGAGCTCGTCGATTTCGCCGAGTCTGTTGGCCACAAAGGCGGAGTATGTGCGTGGATCTGTGCGCAGCCAGCACAACACTGTTGTCGAGTCTGTCCAGAACACTGTTCGCGCAATGTTGCTGCGACATTCTTTCTTCAGGGTTGCTGCCAGTCTGGCCGCCATGAGCGCTGATTGTAGCTCAAGGCGGGGTATTGAAAGAGGTTTCAGAGGAGCCACTTTGCACTTGCTGGCCAAGAAGGTGGCTGTGGTGTTCCCATCAATCTCCTCGGTATGGTAGGCGACTGCACAGCATGCCTGCTCTGAGGCATCACAGAAGAGGTGGAGGGTGACGAAGCTCTCTTTGTTTTGCAAGCAGCGCCGAGGTATGGCAACTTTGCAGTCTTGCAGAAGTCCCAGCCAGTCCATCCACCTTTCGTTGTGTTCAGGTGTGATGATGTCGTCCCACCCGATGTTGGATCGCCAGACAGCTTGTAGTAGTATCTTCGATCGGACTGTGAGGCAAGCGACGAAGCCCACAGGGTCGAAGATCTTCATGACAATGCTGAGCAGCTGGCGTTTGGTAGGCCTGCTGATCAGTTCAGGATCGGCAGCATCGCGAAATGCATATAAAAATCGATCGGTGACAGGATCCCACAGAAGTCCGAGGATTCTCTCGGTATCTGCTTCTCCGCTGTTTATGGTGATGGCTGACCTGGCTCGGTCTATAAGCGGGATAGTAGCCATCACTGAAGTATCGTTAGAGGCCCAGTTTGTTAGGTGGAATCCTCCAGTTGACAGCACTTTGGCAACAGTAGTGATGAGTGCTGTCGCTTCAGTTTTGGTATCGACCGCATCCAAATAGTCATCCATATAAAACTTTGTTTGGATGGCGGCTGCGGCAGCAGGGAATAGTGCAGAATTCTCCTGGGCCACTTTGTTTCGCACGTACTGGGCGCTGCTTGGTGAACAGGTAGCGCCAAACATCATTGATGACATCATGTAAGTACGTGGTTCTTGTTGAGGTGTTGGTCTCCATAAAAACAATTGTGACTGTTGATCTTCACTTTTGATTTTCACTTGTAAAAACATCTCCTTGATGTCGGCGGCGAGAGCTATTTTTCCTTCTCGAAACCGGAGTATGTTTCCTAACAATGAAGTCAGCAGGTCAGGCCCAGTCAGCAACTGATCATTGAGGGAGGTCCCTCGGCAGCGGCTGGCAGCATCAAACACCACACGGATCTTGTTTGGTTTGTTTTGGTTCACTACGGCAAAATGCGGTAGGTACCATTTGCGGGCAGAGGGTTTTTCTACCTCTCGATCCGTAAGTTCACGTGCGTGGCCTTGTGTTATAAGTCCGTTGATTTTAGCTGCATAGGCGGTTGCCAAGTCCTTTTCCTTCGATAATTTTCTCTCCAGAGACCACAGTCGTTTTAAAGCACATTGCCGATTGTCAGGCAGTGTGATATTATTCTCCTTCCACAGAAGGCCGGTTTCCCATCGGCCAGATGTCAGTTGATGGGTTGTATCTTCCATCAGCTGATTTGCACGTACTATGTGCGCAGTTACACGAGAGGCGGACGTGATCCCCAATGAGTCAATCGCAAAATTGTGTTTGATGAGATCACTCATGAGGTCGTCTTTGTGGCTCTCCTCGCGCAGGGCCAGTGTTGTAGCCTCAGCTTCGTGTTCAGGGGCCCCACCGCCATGGGTGATCCACCCCAACGCCGTCCGTGACAATATTCGCGTAGAGTCACGAACGTCGCGCACTTCCCTCGAGACAATAAGGTGTACATTGTCTTGCCCGATGAGAAGTGTGGGGGTGATGTAGCGGCCGTGGATCCTCTGTTCAGGAAGGCTGAGCTGCTGGACGGTGTTGGCCTTGATGACGTACTCATCAGAGATTCCGGCGCCGCGTAGAGTGATTGGCACGCGGCGGGACGTTAAGTCTGTCGAGCACATATTTTTTGCTCCGTGTAGTCGTAGCTCACGGATAGGTCCGGTTGTGCCGATTTTCTGTGCTGTGGTGGCATCAATAAGGGTGACAGTTGAGCCCTCGTCCAGAAGCGCAAATGTTTTAATCTGTCGCTTGGGGCCCGACAAAATGACCCCCACCACTTTTAACACGGCACTTTCGGTGTGGCGTCACATATTGTGAACGTTTGCCACTGTATTGTTATTTTCACGATAGTTTGGGTTGTGAAGAAGTCGGTGGTGGGGGTATCTGCACTCCCCCACTCCGAACCAGTCACTAACTTTGCAGAATTTGGTAAAATGTTTGCCATTGAGGCATACTCGGCACAATCCGGCACTTTTAACTGTCACAAAACGGGTTTTTATGTCTTTCGCGGCGAAAGTACGACATTCGCTAAGTTGGTGGCCATTTTCACCGCACTGAACACACCCGGCGCGGTTGTCGAACTCGCGAACTTCATTGTAACTGTTTTGCACTTTTTCCCCGCTTCGATTATTTTCTCGATTATTACCAGACAAAATTTGGGGCATTCGATTATTACCAGACAAATTTTGGGGCTTTCGATTATTTTGCGCGAAATGTTGTTTTTCACTAGAATTGTCATTGTAAACATTGTTTTCCCGCGACAAAAACCGTTCTGACGCGGCAGACGTGTTTAAACTGTGGTCACAAGTGTCACTTTTGTTCGAATTGTTTTTTCGCGAAAACTTTTCTGACGCGGCAGACACATTATGGGAACTTTCACAGGTATCACGTTTTTTAGCACCGTTTTTGCGCGAAAACTGTTCCGTTGTGGCGAGCGTATGTTCACGGCGTAGGCGGGACCTCGCGGGGTCAACCAAACCGGACTTTGGGATGGCGTTCGCGACGGTTTTCAGGAAGGCGGCAAACTGGCAGATGGTAGCGGAGGCCTCGTAGTGCCGCACTTCCATCAGCCACGCCAACCGCAAGGTGGGCGGCATCTTCCCCGCGATGTCACTGAGCAGCGCTGGATTCGTCAGGTAGCCATCATTGTTGAGGGAGCGGAGTGATGCCACCAGGTTCTGGACTGTGCCAGAGAAGTCTGCGATGTCCTCCAGAGAGGCCTCAATTGTGAGGTGGGGCAGCTTCTTCACCTTGTCCAGCATCAGAGCAGCGAGTGAGGTAGTCCCTCCAAATCTCTGCTCCAGGACTGCCAGGATCTCCGGAACCTGAGCAGGGTCCATCAGAAGAGGGCCGACGGCTTCTCGGGCTTTCCCCTTGAGGGCCCGCTGTAGGCGGATCAAGTTTTCACTGGAGGTCATCCGACATGTGGAGGTAGACTGGTTAAACTGTGCCCTCCAGGTGGGCCACTCCAGTGGATCTCCAGAGAATGGAGGCAGGTCCTTGGCCATAGATTGTCTGGCAATAAGGGCCGCCATTCGTGGATCGTCCTCGATTGTGGGACGGGGGCTGTCCTGAGCCCTCGAAGCTCTGATGGCTTCTGTCAGGGCGGAGGCCAGCTGAGCCATGGGACTGCCATCATGCTGAACCCAGGCTCTGGTATGTTGGGCCGTCTCATCCGCCGTAGGTTGGGGCGGGAATCTCGGCATGGAGCTGGTACTGGCTGTGGGCGGGCCATCTGGCCGTGCCGGCACGCCATACTCCTGTTCGCGCAGTGGTACGGGCGGCACATGTCCAGATGGTCCAGATGGTCCAGAGGGTCCAGGTGGTCCAGGCTGTGTCCATGGCACGTCCCACTGCTCCAGCAGTCCGGCAGGTGATCCTGGCGTCGGCGCTGGGTACCCCGGGTGGGGCAGAGGTACGGGCAGCACAGGGCCATGAGGTCCAGGCTGCACCAGTACTGGGCATCCCTGAATGGTCCAGGGTGCTGGTTGCGCAGGGCCTGCTGGCTCTTGCTGCGCTCGTGATGCGTACCTCTGGTCCACCAGAGGTACAGGTCCGGCTGGCACTTCAGGTACGGCTTGCCTCTGTTCGATCAGAGGGGCGGGCGGTACGGGGCCAGAGGGTCCAGGCTGCATCATGTTTGGCCACCCTGCATTGGGCCAGGGTGACGAGGGCGGGGGACCGGCTGGCCTGGGCTGCGCCGCTGCTGAGTACCTCTGGTCCACCAGAGGCACCGGGCTCGGTTGGCCGGGCTGCACCCATCCAGGGCTGTACCCTTGGAAGCGCCAGGGTCCTCCTTGAGCAGGGTACCCTTCCAGGAGTACGGGTCCAGATCGGGCAGGCGCTGCTGCTGCTGGTTCCTCGTACCTCTGGTCCACCAGAGGCACCGGGCTCGATTGGCCGGGCTGCGTCCATGATGGTGGTGACCTCTCCAGGAGCTTCGAAGGTCCAGGAGGGGCAGGGGCTGCTGCTGTTGGAGCTGATTGAAGAGCTGCTTTAAGTCTCTCAATGTGCTCGGTTTGACTGCGAAGCTGCTGTCGCAATGACTCCATCGCATCCTCTTGAGATGTGGAGGGCGGTGAGTCATGATGTGTAGGTGGTGCCATGTCAGGAGTAGTGCTGGGCGTGGGCATGGGGGTTACGTCAGGCGTGACGTGAACCGCAGCCGTGGCCTGAGACCCAGCGTCCAGGGCATCTGCAGATGGTGTTGAGGATCCATCGTCTTGGATCCGGCTCGACCGTAAGGTTGGAGACATCTTGGTTGAAGGCGTGTGAGAATCCCGGCTAGAAGGACCACTTGTACTGGACGGGAGTCCGCACAAGACTGTAGATTTAGGCGCCGGGTCCAAACCGTGTCTTCAACCGATGAGATGCTCCTATACGGCCGATGATGATGATTGTAGGTGGTATTGGTGATGAAATCTGCCTCCCGCACCCAGGCTTGGTGAATGGTGGGCACTGGGTGTGCTTTCGTCTCTGCTCACTTCTGGTGTTGGCGGTTTTCCAAAGGAGGGCCGGCTGGTCTCGAAGAGGTAACACCAGAAGATCTTGGAGCAGCAGACTTGGCGAGGTGAGGCAGACGTTGAGCAGGAGTCACTTGTTGATAAATAAAACGCTTGGTTTTGGTGGTAAAGATGAACTGATTTATTTTGAATTATGGGCTGCTTATATTTGATTAGCCTGACTCGTGCCCGACATTGGGCTAGGAGCCCAAAAGTGGTGGGGGGTTGTACCCGCGCCAACAATGCGTTTATAGCCTCCGACAAACTGTTGCATATTCATTTTGTCGGTAGCAATGGTGAGAGTAGTCGCTTAAATTTGAGAGTTACAAAAGATTTTGAGCGCTAACATGAATGATAATTACATAGTTTAAAAGCATAGTAGTTATAGGAATGTGTATCTTGACAACTAGATTTTTTGTTTGTCAAGATACGACAAAAAATAAGAAATTTTTGTAAAAGAAATGTGTAAAAATGATCTCAAGCGATCAAATTTGTAAAACATGTTAAGTTAGTATTTTTCCGAGGTCCCCCGTAACATAGCGCTCAGAAAGAGATAAGATTCACTATGCTACGAGGTTCCTGGATTTTTGTACACGCAAAAAAGGTAAAAATATTGTTCAAAAAATGGGTTTACATATGGGTGAAAAACAGCTTTTTTAATATCTCCTCAGCGGTAGTATATCGAAAATAGTGTTTATTTGACTACCGCCGAGGGGATGAACAAGTAAAATATACATATTTGCAATGTTTAAAAATTGATTTTTCTATGTAAAATTTACATAGAAAAAATGCTGGACACTGATCCACGCGGCAGGTAAGCCGGCGATGTGGTATCGAAGCCATTCGGAGTCAAAGTTTTCAAGCCGCTTTGGCCGAAAATTGGACAAAATGACCAGTGGCGGGGAGTGGTGATTTTGCCAGTGGCGTGGAGTAGGGACATTTTATAAAAGTAAAACAATTTTTATGAAATTAAATTAAATGGTCAACTACGTCCGTTACACTTTTTCATGTCCTGAATGCAACTATTCCTGTTATTCAAAAGGAAATCTTAAAATACACATGTTTACCCACAGTGGAGAAAAACCTTTGTCATGTTCTGACTGCAACTTTTCGTGTTCTACTAAGGGGCATCTAAAAATTCATTTGCTGAGACACAGTGGAGAAACACCTTTTTCATGTCCTGAATGCAACTATTCCTGCTATACAAAAGGAAATCTTAAAAGACACATGTTAACCCACAGTGGAGAAAAACCTTTTTCATGTCCTGACTGTAACTATTCCTGCTATACAAAAGGAAATCTTAAAAGTCACATGTTTACCCACAGTGGAGAACAACATTTTTCATGTCCTGACTGTAACTATTCCTGCTATACAAAAGGAAATCTTAAAAGTCACATGTTTACCCACAGTGGAGAACAACTTTTTTCATGTTCTTACTGCAACTTTTCGTGTTCTACTAAGAGGCAACTAAAAGTTCATGTCCTGAGACACAGTGGAGAAAAACCTTTTTTATGTCTTGATTGCAACTATTCCTGCTATACAAAAGGAAATTTTAAAAGACACATGTTTACCCACAGTGGAGAAAAACCTTTTTCATGTTCTAACTGCAATTTTTCGTGTTCTTCTAAGGCGCATCTAAAAATTCATGAGCTGAGACACAGTGGAGAAAAACCTTTTTCATGTCCTCAATGCAACTATTCCTGCTATACAAAAGGAAAACTTAAAAGTCACATGTTTACCCACAGTGGAGAAAAACATTTTTCATGTCTTGATTGCAACTATTCCTGCTATACAAAAGGAATTCTTAAAAGACACATGTTAACCCACAGTGGAGAAAAACCTTTTTCATGTCCTGACTGTAACTATTCCTGCTATACAAAAGGAAATCTTAAAAGTCACATGTTTACCCACAGTGGAGAACAACTTTTTTCATGTCCTGACTGTAACTATTCCTGCTATACAAAAGGAAATCTTAAAAGTCACATGTTTACCCACAGTGGAGAACAACTTTTTTCATGTTCTTACTGCAACTTTTCGTGTTCTACTAAGAGGCAACTAAAAGTTCATGTCCTGAGACACAGTGGAGAAAAACCTTTTTTATGTCTTGATTGCAACTATTCCTGCTATACAAAAGGAAATTTTAAAAGACACATGTTTACCCACAGTGGAGAAAAACCTTTTTCATGTTCTAACTGCAATTTTTCGTGTTCTTCTAAGGCGCATCTAAAAATTCATGAGCTGAGACACAGTGGAGAAAAACCTTTTTCATGTCCTCAATGCAACTATTCCTGCTATACAAAAGGAAATCTTAAAAGTCACATGTTTACCCACAGTGGAGAACAACTTTTTTCATGTTCTTACTGCAACTTTTCGTGTTCTACTAAGAGGCAACTAAAAGTTCATGTCCTGAGACACAGTGGAGAAAAACCTTTTTTATGTCTTGATTGCAACTATTCCTGCTATACAAAAGGAAATTTTAAAAGACATATGTTTACCCACAGTGGAGAAAAACCTTTTTCATGTTCTAACTGCAATTTTTCGTGTTCTTCTAAGGCGCATCTAAAAATTCATGAGCTGAGACACAGTGGAGAAAAACCTTTTTCATGTCCTCAATGCAACTATTCCTGCTATACAAAAGGAAAACTTAAAAGTCACATGTTTACCCACAGTGGAGAAAAACATTTTTCATGTCTTGATTGCAACTATTCCTGCTATACAAAAGGAATTCTTAAAAGACACATGTTAACCCACAGTGGAGAAAAACCTTTTTCATGTCCTGACTGTAACTATTCCTGCTATACAAAAGGAAATCTTAAAAGTCACATGTTTACCCACAGTGGAGAACAACCTTTTTCATGTTCTAACTGCAACTTTTCTTGTTCTTCTAAGGGGCATCTAAAAATTCATGTGCTGACACACAGTGGGGAAAAACCTTTTTCATGTGCTGAATGCAACTATTCCTTCTATACAAAAGGAAATCTTAAAAGACACATGTTTACTCACATGAAAGAAAAACTTTTTTAATTTTTCGAAGAAAACTTCGTCGGAAAGGTTTTCACTTTATGATGGCATTATTTATTTTAGTAAAAAGACGAATAACTTTGTTAACATCACTTTATTTGTACACATAAGATGATGTTAACAAAGTTATTTGTCTTTTTATTAAAAAAAAAAAACTTTTTCAGGTGCTTAAACACAGTGAAGAAAAACCTTTTTCATGTCTTGACTGCAATTTTTCCTGCTATACAAAAATAAATCTTTAAAGTCACTTGTTTTCACATAGTAGTGAAAAACTCTTTTCATGTGTCGACTGTATTATTCTTGCAATTTTGAGAACGATTTAAAAAACACGTGTTTATCCGCGGTGGGGAATAACCTTTTACATGTCCTGACTCCAACTATTCATGCTCTACAAAAGGATATCATAAAATTTACATGTTTACCCACTGTGGAATAAAATCGTTTTCTTGTCCCGACTGCAAATATTCATGTTCCACAAATGAATTACTTAAAACACACATGGTAAGCCACAGTCGGGAAACACCTTTTTAGTGTTCCTACTGCAACTATTTATGTTATACAAAGGGAAATCTTAAAAGTCACATGCTTACCCGTGGTGGAGAAACACCTTTTTCGTGTCCATACTGCAATTATTCATTTTCACACAACTCATTTTAATACGTTACATGTTGATTCACAGTGAACCAAAATCAGTTTCGTGTGTAACTATTCGTCTTTAGTAAAGTTTGCCGGATATTCCTTAAATATATTTGCTTTTTTATACAACAGGCTTATTCACAGAATAGGTTTTCGTTTAGTTTTTTTCCCCTTTGAAACCAAAGGAACAAAAGAATAAAATCATTTACTAAGTTGCACAAATCAATGGTAATATTTAATCTAATAATTTTATTAATTAATGATTCATTATTTAATTTCATTATACCTAGCCTCTCGCATTAAAAATTTAGGCGTATTAGGTCTATCAAAAAAATTATATATGAAAATGTAAAAATCAGTAATTTTAAATACATGTAGGATTTCGAAAGATTTTGTAAATATTTATATTGAGGGATCAGTAGGATTTATAGGCCCTGTTAGGAGTTCGACAGAGCCGAACCCTCTGATATGAAAATATCTGGAGTCGGTGAATTATTTTCCCATTTGATCTCTGGTGAGTTAACGTGTTGTTCTTGTATTGTTTTGTATTTATTTTGCTTATATAATGCACTTGCATAATGTTGATTGACTAGATGATCATTTTTGGAAAGGTTTAGGTTTTCCTATGGGGAAGATTTAACCCGGACATAAAGTCGGAAATTTATAAAAAAATTATCATATCAAGGCGCCGAAATTCAAGAAAATATTAACGGTCGTAACTGGGGACCGATGTCAGGAACTCTCTCTTACTGGGAACACATTCTACCTCTGAGCTTCAAAGAACAATTTTTTTCTGACATTTCGTTGGCGTATTTTAAATTTAATTAATTATAATATTACCGGTAATGAATTCCTTATTTTTTTGGCTACTTTCTTTTTGTAAGATTATAAGTTTCTGGGGCATGGAATGAGACGAGGAGTGTGTGCTAAGACCAAGTTGTTTGGCGGTCCATCCTCTCTGCCCATCCCTGCGGTGAAACGGCGTCATGGTTAGTTAGTTATTAATAAGGTTCTACCCGAATATATTTTGGTTACCTACATAGATAGTGTCTCGTACATTCCTTTGCGATTTTATTTTATTTATATGGGGCAACTATTGACTTTTATACAAATCTAGAATGAATATTCTGTTGTGTGTTGTATCTTGTAAATGTCCTGTTTTATTTAACTTCAGTCAAGCCTAAACTCTTTCACTTTTTCATTTTATAATCTCGATGTGTAGAGCCTTTAACATTATCTTTTTCTGTCTGTGCCACCTTTTACGTTAAATCTTTTTTGTCTATGGCACGTCATAGTGTAATATTGTCATTAATTTCGCATCTATAATATCTTGTGTCTGTATTCACGTCAAACGTTGGTGTTTTGTTTTATATAGTTTGTTGTGATCGAGATCTTTTGTTCTATTCTACTTAGCATTCAATTTGACATTACCAGTATCTACCAACTCTCGCTTCTCTCTCTCGGTTTAATGTCTACCCTCTTCTGTGTTACATATTAAACTTATCAACAAAAACACAAGTGTTTTCAATGAGAAGCGAACCTCCATCTATCTCAACGGCAAGCCAATCCTTGTCGTGATACGAAAGAAGCCTACACAAGCCGATCAGCCTTACAAACTGACTGGAGGCTTCTGGACTCCACACGAGGACGGTGCTCATGGTCCTTCGAGCCGGATTGCACCAGCAATCATCACCCAGGCCACCACAGGAGAAATCAGCAATCATCACAGCAAGCACCAAATTAAGTCAATCCTTTCAACTTTCCCTCCTTACTGTGTTAATACTTTGTTGTTTCTCAATCATAACAGGCACGGATCTCTAATCATCTGACAATGGCGGACAACCTGAAGGCTCTCATAGCCAGAAGGGGTCAGATCAAAGGGCTGATAACGAAGTTTCAGTCATTGTTAGATGAAGACCAAACGGATCCGTCAATCATCCAAGTCCGATTGGCAAAAATCGAACCTTTGCATGACTTATTTATTTATTTTTTTTATTTATTTAGGAGAAAAAACAGATACAGATATCAATTGACAAGAATATACAAAACATCAACTAGAGAATTTACCTGCATCCAAACTATTTCTCACGAATTAACTTAAACAGCAGTTAAAAACATTAACAAATATTTTGACTTATAATTAGGGGAAAAATATATACATAAGAATATTATTTTACAAATAGAGATATGAAAGAAATGCGCAATATCCTTATAAGAATTTACAATTTTTTTTTGAAAAAATTTAGAGGGTAAAACAAAAAAAAATATATATATGTAAATAGATAAACAATGTTAAACAGAAATTAAAAAATATATACATATTTAAACAAGTAAGTCTTAGTTTTTACTATGAACTTTGTAGGAAAATAGTCTTCATTTTTCTACTAAAAGTAGTGCGTGTATCAAAAAATAAGTCAGAGCCCTTGAGGTTTTGGTTCTGATTAAGTGATTCGCATATTCTTCTGATTGGATCCCTGACACCAGCATTTGTACGCGTCCTGCTAATGTGGAATAAGTCGTTAAGCCTTGTTACTCTGGGTGGTACTTTGAAGTTTATTAATTTCAGTAAGTCGGGACAGTCAATAACGTTGTTACAGATTTTATACAGAGTCGTGAGATCAAGGTATGTTCGCCGGTTAGATAGAGTGGAGACTTTATAACTCGAGAGCATATTTATGTACCCGCGTTTGGGTGCGCTCATTCTGTAATTGAGGCATCGCAGAAATTTCTTTTGAATACTTTCAATATTTTCTTTATAGATATCGTAAAGTGGATTCCATATGGAGGTGCAGTATTCAAGTTGAGAACGGACCAGAGTGTGGTAAAGAAGAAGATATGTTTCAGGTTTTCGAAATTCACGGCTGTTTCTGATGACAAATCCTAGCATGCTGTAAGCTTTATTCACAATATTATCAATGTGCGCATCGAAGTGGAGTTTGGAATCAAAAAGAACGCCTAGATCTCTTATACAGTAAACGCGCTCGAGTAAATAATTACCAATACAATAATTGTGTTTGATAGCGTTGTGATTTTTAGTAAAACTTATTTGTTTACATTTATTGTAGCTTAGGTAAATTTTGTTTTCATTGCAAAACGTTTCGAACCTTACTAAGTCGCTTTGTATGAGCAGACAATCGTTTAGATTCCGAATAATGGCAAATATTTTTATGTCATCAGCGTACAAAAGATATAAACAATGCACGAAACATTTAGTAACAGTGTTAATAAAAAGAATAAACAACAGCGGACCCAGGATTGACCCCTGAGGCACGCCAGAAGTAACTGGTTCCCATGTAGAAGTGTGTCCTCGTAATGATACGGCTTGTTGTCTTTTTGTTAAATATGAGATAAACCAACGTAATAAATGTCCTCTAATTCCGTTGTACATAATTTTTTTGATAAGAATAAGGTGGTCAACCTTGTCAAAAGCTTTTTTGAAATCGCAATATATTGCATCTACCTGGTGGCCTCGATCCATACTAGTAAATAAGAAATTTGAGTAAATAAGTAAATTACTCATGGTAGATTTGCCTTTTACAAACCCGTGTTGTTGTTCAGTAATTTTGGCAGCAAGCTGGGGATATATATTGTTATGGACAAGTCTTTCCAATAGTTTAGGGATCGCCGAGAGAATGGATATTGGCCTATAGTTTTCCACTCTTTGACGCGAGTCACCCTTGTGGACCGGTATAATATAGGCCAACTTCCACCTATCAGGGAAAACTCCATCACTCAGGCATTTATTAAATATTATGGTAAGCGGCACACACAGTGACGACGCAGCAGATCTAAGGAAAAACGCCGGTATTCCATCGTGACCCGCACCCTTGTTTATGTCCATAGATTTTAAACTCGAGTGCACTTCTTTTTCCGTTAGTTTAATTGTGTGAATGTGCGCAAGTCCAGAGTCCTGAACTTCCTCAAGTTGGTCAATGTTAATATAATATACCTATCTCGTCAAAATCAAGTCAAATAAAACATTTGCTGAGGATGGTGGCAACCCTACACACGCCAAAATAAGATACCTATACGGCAGTATAGTAAATGCTCTGCGTAGCAGTGCTATTTCTGTGTTTACTAAACGTACTATCCAAAAACATAAGCAAGTATGTGGGTGGAATGAATTTGTAGCGGATAAATACGATGAATCCAGACAAGCGATGCTCACTTGGAAAACTAACGGGAGACCAGGCGAGGGTCCTGTCGCAGAGGATAGAAGGGCAAAGCGTGCTGCCTTTAAAACAGCACTAAAACAATGCCAAAATAACTCGACTCAACTCCAGATGGACAAAATAGCAGGGGATCTAGATAATCGTGACTTCAAAAAATTTTGGAACAAGTCAAATAAACTGTTAAACATGCGTTGTAAAATCTCGTGCAACATACACGGAGAGACGAATCCAGAAGTAATTGCAAACATTTTTAAAGAACATTTTGCAACTACCACACCGACTATCGACTCAAGTGAATCACATTTAACGGCTTATGATGATATCGATCTCACCATCACAACTAACATGATAAAATCGGCCATTAGTAATATGAAATCTGGAACGTCTGCAGGGCATGATGGTTTAAGCACCGAACACGTCAAACATGCAGGGGCAGCGATTATGGGACTTCTGGCAACACTGTTCACCGACATCATAAAGAGTGGCTATCTACCCAAAGACATGACAAAGACAATTATTATACCGGTAATAAAATCCAAACTGGCAGACATAACTTTACAGGAAAACTACAGACCGATATCCATCGCCACGGCCATCGCTAGAATATTTGAACGAGTTCTCTTAGATCAAGTCGGATACCATATGACAACGAAAGATAATCAGATGGGTTTCAAGAGAGAATGCTCTACTGACTCAGCTATATTTTGCGTAAAAAGAACGTTAGAATACTACAGGAACAAGAAAACAACAACTTATGCATGCTTTCTGGACCTTAGTAAGGCATTCGACAGAGTTTCCCACCCCTTACTATGGAAAAAACTAAAGGAAAGAGGGATACCATGGAAAGTGGTAAAAATTCTGGAATCATGGCACCGTCAGCAAGAAAACCTTGTAAAGTGGAAAGACGGATTCTCAGAACCCTATTTCTTGAAAAGCGGGGTCAGACAGGGAGGATGTATGTCCCTAGTACAGTTTAATCTATACATGGACGAACTAACCCACAGATTAACACTCGCGCACCGAACAGGGGGAACACTGGTACACAAAAGAGTGTTTTATGTTTTATATCAGTTGTTTTTTACACCACATACTCTTTAATTTAGGTAATCCTAGAAAAACTATTCAGTTATCGATCTACATTTGAAAAAAACATATCGCATTTATATTTCTTTAGATATTAAATAATTTACAACAAATTCTGGAAATTTACTCCCCCTTCCGTCTCACTTCAGCTCAGTAACATTGCTGTAGTTGCCCCGCTCGTATCCCTTCCATTAAAAATATTCGCCGAGCTATGCAGGTGGCGAGATCCCGCGAGATACGAACTCGACCGTAAAAGTTGCATTTTAATAGAAAGGGCGGTGTCGTAATATTTGAGTCACGTTTGTTTTCCTACCATTACTTTTTACCTTTTTGCATTACTTAAATGATTGACGACTAGTTGAAATATGGGCGTCGGCATAAATGGACAATACTAACTGTAGCTACTAATTTCGAAGTTATACAGAAAGGGCTAAATTCCGGTCGCTTACACTGCATATTTCGTATGTCCTTTTGCTATACTAAGATGTTCTTTTGCCGGGCCAAGATGTCGGCCTGTCTGGAATACATCCGGTGTGTGTCACAAATTTTATGAACAAGATTAAAATTATATCTGTCTCTATTTCTCACATGAAAAACACATGGACCAGACAAAGACATTTATTTTATATACAAATTTTGAAGGAAAGTGTAAACAAGGAGTTTGAAAAAAGTACAGTATGGTTTTAAAAAGTTTATCGCAAACGTGTGTTAGCAATAATTGTGTTTTAGTTTATGATTCCTAACTTTATCGTAAATAATTATAATCTGTGAGACCGAACCAGTTTCTCTCTGTTACATCTTCAGAATGGTAAGTACATTTTAAACTTTGGCAATGGTGTTTTTTAAATACTCTTAAAGGGGTGTAAAATATTTATTCTATACGATATTAAATTTGAATGAGGAATGTGGAGATCCGTAAAGAGTGCAAGGCTGATGTAAGCGTAATGAGTAAGATTAAGAAAGGGACGCTTAGATGGTTTGGGCATGTAGAGCGAATGAGTGAAGATCGAAGTGTAAGGAGGATATATGATGCAAATGCGAATGGTACCAGAAGTCGGGGACGCTCGAGGAAGACATGATATGATCAAGTGAATCAGATACTCGAGTCGGGACATGTCAAGAGTCAAAATAATAGAAGAGTATGTATGAGACGATGTATGAATGTGAATGAGGCAAGAAGTGTGTACCAAGACCGAGTTTTTTTGGCGATCCGTCCTCTCTGCCTACCCCTGCGGGGAAACGGCGTGATTAGTTAGATATTAAATTTTGCAATTTAGTCGTTTGATTTTATTAATGAAATAAGGGTCGGAATTTCCATCTCGGTATCTAACTGCATATTTTCGCAGCTTATTATGGCATCTTTACATAAGTTGTAAATTTGGTTCGAGATTCATATTTATTTCATGAAATGATTAGATATAGATTATGATTTCCTTTATTCATATCAATAAAGTACATTTACTTTTTTAAGGCATTTTTATTTGGTGTGCCGCGGAACAAATCACATTCATGGTTAGGAGCAGTTGGGACTCTTGTGGGATATTCACAGAAAAAAACATCAAAAACAGGTATTTCTGAGGTTACAATAAAATATAACTATAACAGTTTTAAAATACCTTGTTTTTTCACTGTTTTAATCCGTTTTATTTCGAACCTTGACAGAAGGACGCGTTCCCAGATGATCGCGTTGATTTGATGTCATCTGCGGTTCAAAACCGTTCACCGTTAAAAATATAAGTGTCCTAAAATGAAAAATTTTAACTGAATATGTAAATATGTATATATATATATATTTTTTTAATTTTCAATTTTACGCCCGTAATATACCTTCAAACGAACCCATCATTTATCGTAAGGTAAACACTACGATTTGATCCTAAATGTAAATATAATATATCTAATCATAAATTAGGAGAATAAAGAATTTAATTCCTTCAATTATATCTAAATATGCTATAATATTCGCAATAACATCCGTAACCAGTTTAATAGTGGTAGATTTATTTAAAAATATTTAATATATAATAAATAATAATACTATAAAAAATATATTCATCATTTACAGACCACCCTGTGCAACTAACTAGCAAGGTAGCTACGCTACGCTGTAATCGCCAATCGCCAGTCGAGATTCAGAATCATGGAGTTGTGCCCGTTATCGGCCCGCCTTCCCTGTTTTCTATGGAAAATGCGAATTCTTGTCTAAATTCATTAGAATATTAACTACGATTGTATTTATAAAATTATTTAGATAATAACTACTGAAACATGATGAATATACTCCCCCCTATTTATTGCTAAAACAAATTACATAAGATTATGTCACTAACACTTTTTAATAAGCAAAACAAATTGGGGGACCCTAGTGACCCCCCTTCGGATCTAACGTGATTTTTTTCGTTCCGGGACGAAAAGGTTAATATTAATTTTACCATTTTACTACAATTTTGTTCGTTTTAACGTTAAAGCGTACTGACCCTCTTATGGTTTATGGAAGTGGATTCTTTCATCCCCTTCCAGGCGGGGGGCATGGTTGCGCCAATGCGCAATAGACATTAATTTATACATAGGTACATCTCATGCACACATACACATATACCTGCGACCACTGTACTGAGATAGTATTATTGTCCTTTGTCCTACCTTCCTTTCCATTCCTGATAATTTATGTGCCCTTTGGTAATCAGTATGTTGCAATAACCAGAACCGCTCACAATAAAACCGCATCCGCGCGAGATGTCATCTCCCTTACCTCTAAGACATGTTATGTATATTAAACGTTGTCACAATGTTATGATACTTACCTAGCCCAAAGTTGTGTTAAAAGGCTGTTTATGTGTTTGGTTTCTTAAGTACATTATTGACTGTTATGTTGAATGTAAGGGGGGTGGCCAAATTTGACTTTGTTGGTCTTTGAAAACCAACGCGCCAGAGTCCCTTCCAGTGGTTAAACTGGAAAAGAACTCGCCAAATCGACCATCCGCCGGTAGAGCATAATTCTCCCTTCAGGGCGGGGAAAAATATATCCCATCTACATGATGTTTGAAAGGAAGTTGCAAGGTTACAGAAAGAAAATAATTTGGTTATACTTTGGACTGGCCGTAACAAGATATATTTGATAAATTTCACAGCGAAATACAAAAAGGTGAAAATTTACCCCCATCGACCAGAACGTAGAATCTATCTACCCTATCTAAAATAATATGAACGTACGTAGTTATGAGGAACGAACACTGAGTGCCGCGAATGGCGGAGTAGATGAATCAGCCATGTAGCTAGAGGACGGCAGCGTCAGGATGTGGCTGGCCAACGGCCCAGTGTGGTCCAGCCAAGAGGAGTAGACGACGGCATCAAGGTGTGGCTGGCCAACGGCCCAGTGCGGTCCAGCCAAGAGGTAGTAGATGTCGGCATCAGATGTGAGGTCCAGCCATGTAGGTAGTTTCACGGTTAATCCGTAAGTTGCCCCTTCCACGAGGCAAGGTGGAGCTTAATAATGCTCCGAATCAAAATGCACACGGCGAGAACAGTCTATCGGCAGAAATAACCACCGATCGCTTGGATAAACTCTGATTATCCCCATGGCCACACATGGTGAAATACGTTTTGGTTAACCACGCCACTCGGGGCGAATTCCACTCGCGGGAAATATTACTAGACTTCTAATCTTGAAGCACAAACTGAACATTTCGGTATTAATCACAAATCCATGAAATAACTTTCGATTAGATCCTCAGACCTACAGAAATAATAAATGACCCCCCGACCGGACACCCTGTCTCTTCTCTGACCGGCCGGGAAGTGAAGCCATCTTGAATTTTTTCTCACTTCCTGTTAAAGTTCCTTGTTGCCAGAGCATAAACAATAGACAAGATAAATCACAGATTTGACAGGTTCTTACTTAATGTAATAATCGTATGTTATTTTCATAACAGACATTATATGATATCGTGCAAACCGCTTCGTGTTAAGTGACATTGTTGTGAGGAGAAAAGACGGGAAGAAACGAGTGCCCTTTCCTAATGGTGAGTCCTTCCTTTATCCGTACAACAAATATTGTCTTATGTGCAGTGGTCATTGCTCAATCATCCAAGGTCCTTCGACAATCATTTCTTACACTATCATAAAAACTACTTCATAACTTCTTATACACCAGTGAGTTTTATATTCAAACAAACAAAAATATATTTATTTTTTCAAAAGAAGCTGTGATTTGACATTTAAAATAAATGAAATGAAAAAAAATCGGTTTTAGGTCATTTTATTGATAAATTTTATTGCCTACCGGTTTCGGTACCACCGTATCTACATCAGGACAGTTATAGATTCAATTATTTCAATGCACTCGGCTGAAAATTGGTTTTGAATTGCACGTGATATTCGGTCATATGTATATGAAAAAAGTTAATACATATTTTTTTAAATTTTTTTTTTATAGTGAATACCTCACAAGAGTCCCAACTGCTCCCGTCTGGAGCCAGTGAGACTATGGCATCCCCAATTGGGGGATGTTGTGAGGCTGAAGGTAAGTGGGGAAGGGAAAGAGGAAGGTGGGGAAGTACCTGGCTATTCAGATCTAGTCACTAAACACGGCTAAAGCCATTTGGAGCAACGTTTCAATTCTGAATGGTGGTCTTACACCAGGGCGATACTGGTAGTATCTTCCACTCTTCTCACATATAACCCAGTTAAGAGAGTCTACATATTTGAGAACCATCAATAACCAATCAACCAGAAATAACGTCACTAATGTCCAGGGGATCATCGCGAAGACAGGAGCAATTGATTTAATTAATTTTGGACAATTCGTTGATATTATACTTCATAAAAAAATGAATTTATATAACACAGTACAGAACATTATTGTAGTTATTTATACAAAATTAATAGTATAATAGGTTAATTATAACGACGAATAACTTTGTTTACATCACTTTTATTTATATACACAATCTACATGTTTTGTGAACGATGTTCACATCACCAGGATTAGATTTACATTACAGTTAAAAATTCATTATTAATCACCTATAGCGAGGAGGGGTAAGAATAAGGGGGAAAGTTTAGAAGTGGTGGGAGTTTCAAATTGGGAATTAAAGTGTCATTAGAAGGGAAAGTCCAGTTAAGTGGAAAAATATTTAAAATATTCAATATTTTTTTTTTTTTATTTATACATTTGTGAGAAACAAACAGTCTATATAATACAAATGTTAAGACAGTAAAGTATCATAAAAATAGAAGATTAATTGTTTTCAGTTATTTATGTATGATATTTAGACTTGTGTTCTATCTCGTATCCAACAACCAACAGCCAAAAAGTTTTCTGAATTAAAAGTTGAAGTAACATTTTGAATTCATAGAATTAAGTTGAAATGATATTAAAAAAAAAACGTAAAAAAGGAAATATTTTTTAAGAGAAGCGATTATATTAATACGTCTAAACAAAACATAAAAAATACAGCGAAACAAAAAAGGTAACAATCGCAAATGGGGATCGAAGATCGTAGACCCAGAACCAATGATAAGTTGAATATTCATTCTAGAGTTGTATAAAAGTCAATAGTTGCCCAATATAAATAAAATAAGATGGCAAAGGAATTTCCGAGACACTATCTATGTAGGTAACCAAAATATATTCGGGTAGAACCTTATTAATAACTAACTAACCATGACGCCGTTTCACCGCAGGGATGGGCAGAGGACGGACCGCCAAACAACTTGGTCTTAGCACACACTCCTCGTTTCATTCCATGCCTCACAAACTTATAATCTTACAATAAGAAGGTAGCCAAAAAATAAGGAATTCATTACCGGTAATATTTTTATTAATTAAATTGAAATTACGCCAACAAAATGTCAGAAAAAATTTGTTCTTTGAAGCTCAGAGGTAGAATGTTGTCCCAGTAAGACAGAGTTCCTGACATCGGTCCCGAGTTACGACCGTTAATATTTTATTGAATTTCGGCGCCTTGATATGATAATTTTTTTATAAATTTCGGACTTTAAGTCCGGGTTAGATCTTCCCCATAGGAAAAACTAAACCCTTCCACAAATGATCACCTAGTAAATCAACATTATGCAAGTGCATTATATAAGAAAAATAAATACAAAACAATACAAGAACAACACGTCAACTCACCAGAGATCAAATGGGAAAATAATTCACCGACTCCAGATATTTTCATATCAGATGGTTCGGCTCTGTCAAACTCCTAACAGGGCCTATGAATCCTTCTGATCCCTCAACATAAATATTTAAAAAATCTTTCGTAATCCTACTTGTATTTAAAATTACTGATTTTTGCATTTTTACATATAAATTTTTTGATAGACCTAATACGCCTAGATTTTTAATGAGAGAGGCTAGGTATAATGAAATTAAATAATGAATCATTGATTAACAAAATTATTAGATTAAATATAACCATTGATTTGTGCAACATAATTAATGATTTTATTCTTTCGTTCCTTTGGTTTCAAAGGGGAAAAAACTAAACGTTTACCATGAGAGAACCGGTTAGTTTCAACCTATTCTGTGAATAAGCCTGCAGTATCAAATAGCAAATATATTTTATGAATATCCGGCAAACTTTACTAAAGACGAATAGTTACACACGGAACTGATTTTGGTTCACTGTGAATCAAAATGTAACGTATTAACGATGAGTTGTGTGAAAATGAATAGTTGCAGTGTGGACACGAAAAAGGTGTTTCTCTACCACGGGTAACCATGTGACTTTTAAGATTTCCCTTTGTATAACATGAATAGTTGCAGTAGGAACACTAAAAAGGTGTTTCCCATTGTGGCTTACCATGTGTGTTTTAAGTAATTCATTTGTGGAACATGAATATTTGCAGTCGGGACAAGAAAACGATTTTATTCCACAGTGGGTAAACATGTAAATTTTATGATATCCCTTTGTAGAGCATGAATAGTTAGAGTCGGGACATGTAAAAGGTTATTCCCCACGAATATCCCCATGAAAAGTTACAGTCGACACATGAAAAAAGTTTTTCAGTACTATGTGAAAACAAGTGACTTTTAAGATTTCTTTTTGTATAGCAGGAAAAATTGAAGTCAGGACATAAAAAAGATTTTTCCCAACTGTGACTCAGTACATGAATTTTTAAATGCCCCTTAGTAGAACACGAATAGTTGTAGTTGGAACATGAAAAAGGTTTTTTTTAATAAAAAGAAAAATAACTTTGTTAACATCACCTTATTTGTACAAATAAAGTTATGTAAACAAAGTTATTTGTCTTTTTGTTAAAATAAATAATGCCATCAAAAAGTGAAAACCTTTCCGAAGAAGTTTTCTTCGGAAAATTAAAAAGGTTTTTCTTTATTGTGAGTAAACATGTGTATTTTAAGATCTCTTTTTGTAATGCAGGAATAGTTGCATTCAGGACATGAAAAAGGTTTTTCTCCACTGTGGGTAAACATGTGTCTTTTAAGATTTCTTTTTGTAATGCAGGAATAGTTGCATTCAGGACATGAAAAAGGTTTTTCTCCACTGTGAGTAAACATGTGACTTTTAAGATATCCTTTTGTATAGCAGGAATAGTTGCAGTCAAGACATGAAAAAGGTTTTTCTTCACTGTGAGTAAACATGTGACTTTTAAGATTTCCTTTTGTAAAGAAGGAATAGTTGCATTCAGGACATGAAAAAGGTTTTTCCCCACTGTGTCTCATCACATGAATTTTTAGATTCCTTTTAGTAGAACACGAAAAGTTGCAGTTGGAACATGAAAAAGGTTTTTCTCCACTGTGGGTAAACATGTGACTTTTAAGACTTCCTTTTGTATAGCAGGAATAGTTGCAGTCAGGACATGAAAAAGGTTTTTCTCCACTGTGGGTAAGCATGTGACTTTTAAGATTTCCTTTTGTATAGCAGGAATAGTTGCATTCAGGACATGAAAAAGGTTTTTCCTCACTGTGGGTTAACATGTGAGTTTTAAGACTTCGTTTTGTATAGCAGGAATAGTTGCATTCAGGACATGAAAAAGGTTTTTCCCCACTGTGGGTTAACATGTGAGTTTTAAGACTTCCTTTTGTATAGCAGGAATAGTTGCAGTTAGAACATGAAAAAGGTTTTTCTACACTGTGGGTAAACATGTGAATTTTAATATTTCTTTTTGTATAGCAGGAATAGTTGCATTCAGGACATGAAAAAGGTTTTTCCCCACTGTGTCTCATCACATGAATTTTTAGATACCCCTTAGTAGAACACGAAAAGTTGCATTTAGAACATGAAAAAAGTTTTTCTCCACTGTGGGTAAACATGTGACTTTTAAGATTTCCTTTTGTATAGAAGGAATAGTTGCATTCAGGACATGAAAAAGGTTTTTCCCCACTGTGGGTTAACATGTGAGTTTTAAGACTTCTTTTTGTATAGCAGGAATAGTTGCAGTTAGAACATGAAAAAGGTTTTTCTACACTGTGGGTAAACATGTGACTTTTTAGTTTTCCTTTTGTATAGCAGGAATAATTGCAGTCAGGACATGAAAAAGGTTTTTCCCCACTGTGTCTCAAAACGTGAATTTTTAGATGCCCCTTAGTAGAACACGAAAAGTTGCAGTTGGAACATGAAAAAGGTTTTTCTCCACTGTGGGTAAACATGTGACTTTTAAGATTTCCTTTTGTATAGCAGGAATAGTTGCAGTCAGGACATGAAAAAGATTTTTCTCCATTATGGTTTAACATGTGAATCTTAAGACTAACTTTTCTGGAACATGAATAGATGCAGTGAGGACATGAAAAAAGTTTTTCTCGAGCATGGGTGCACAGGTGCAGTTCAAGCGTCGACTTATGAGAGCAGGAATAGTCACAATGATGACAAGAATATTGTTTTTCCCCAGGACGCGCCCTTAGCAATCCGCCTGAAAATGATTAAAATGAGATATATATATTTTGTGTAAGCAGATACAACATCATTGTAGTTTAGAAAATAAACAACTAGAAAATCTACCACTCCAGAACGTTCCACAAGATTATTCTTATGAATTTAATGCGTAATAACAATAAATTAATTAAATTAAACTCGCAATCGAGGACCTTAACCCCTAAGCACACTTAAATAATACCGCCAACTCCTAGTCAGAACCCAAATACATTAAATTCTGTTTAATAATGGTCCGGTGAAAAACCACCCCAGAATCGATTAAATTTAATATAAAAAATCGAATTACTTGCTGTCAGGGTTATTATTTTAGAGCGCTTTAAGCATTCTATTTTAACATCCGGGAGGTCTATGTCAAGATCAGTATAAGGAATTCCACCTCCAACTTCTTCTCGGGATTCTGGTTCTGCCTTGATGGTAACAGTCTCCACATTAATATTACCTGGTGAAACGAAAAACATTACATTGGCACTACTTTGGAAAAAACTGAAAGAAATTAATGTTTCCGCATCAATATTAACATTCTAGAATCAACAACAAGAGACCCAAGTTATCTGGAAAATTAAAATGTTGCACCAGTAAACACCAGTCAATATGGAAAGGGGAGTCAGACAAGGGATTATTTCTATATAAGATTCTAAATGATGCATTTGACAGTCAAGAAATTCATAAATCGAAAAGCTTTTGAATACTATTACGTAATACTAGAAGCAGGGATTTATTTCAGGTATTATGTACCATAATATGTATTTGTCATGCCCATAATACAAATGAAAGGAAATAAGTATGCCGAGTCATTGGATATCTCCTATTTATAACTAAACTAATAGAAAAGGTTGTTACTCAGGCAGTTCAGGCATGTCTAATAGTAAATTATATTTACTAAATCAATATAAACGAACTTCAAAAGGTCGTTATTATATAAATAAATACACAATAGGATCGGAAGTATGTCAATGTAGCCACGTAAAAATCTGCTGTCAATAACTTCGAGAATATTGTTCAGAACGAAATCTAGAACGCCAAAATAAGTGATGCTAACGAAATTTTTCATCTGCAAGGACAATAAATATTTTCGACTTTAGTTAAACAATTTGAGAGGCGGGTTTTGGTACCGCCGCCGAGGGAACCGTTTATTGGATAACCAACACAACTGCCACAGGACACCCCAAGTGGGTCGATACGTTTGGTGATTTAGCAGGGGTACCCAAGTTCATCGGGTGAGGTGTATTCAGGATGCGCCTGCCCACCAGCTGCTTGACGTGCCAGATCGGGGAGAGGCTGGTTTCCTAGATTCCTGCCCAAGCCTCATACCTTTTACTTTTCCAGTACTTCCTCTCCCTTCGTTTTCTTATAAAAGACCATCCCCACAGCATCCAAAAAGATGACATAGCCTATAAGGGATATTATTTTCCTTTAGGCCTCATATTAATGGATAAAAAAAAATTGTAAAAAAAACTGAAATTTCAGGGAACGTTTATAATAAATAGCATCAATATCGGTTGAGAGAGCATGCACAATGTCACACAACAACAAACGCGACACTGAGCATGATCTCTCCACTGTTTATAGTTAATGTCGACTTCATCAGAACGCGTCATTTCACTGACTCGGCTTTGTGAAAAACCTCTACCGACGTCTACCTATTCTACGTCATTTAACGTAAGACTCTTCAAGGTATGAAATACAGCAGTCCCTAATGAAAACCGAAACACTCTACCCAGACCGACCTCACAACTTTGCCCAATCACAAAAATGAATAAAAATATTGTTAACATAACCCAGAAGAGTAGCTTAGGTAGGAGTGAGCATGTCGTTATAGACAAGCAAAAACCTACAGTTTTAATTATTATTCCCGATCGCGTATTGCGTCTGTGTAACAGTTAGGGTACCAAAAATTTAAAAAAAAATAAACACCTGAATTGCTTTCGGAAATAAATTCCGGACATTGCTTTTTGATAAAAGGATAGTCTTTATCGATTTCCGTAAGTATCAAAGGAACACTCTCTTCCGCACTTGTGCCTGGTTCTAACTTGATGGCGGTGGAATCCATGCTCTTGCGTAAGGATCTGGTAGTTTCGTTTCACTTTAATTTTGTTATGAGTTCGAGGGATTTCTTGAGAGAAGGATGGAATGTTTTCGTTCAAAGTGTTCAAATCGACGCGCAACGAGTAAAGCCAAAATAACATAACCAACAAAAAAGTGACAGGATGCACGCGGAGATATATCCATAGAAATTATTGAATTAAGAAAAAATCGAGCTTCTAATGATATTCAAGTGTTGCCATAAACAACAGCGAACAAACTCATTTCAAGTAGGAACTTTCATGATCTGTTTACATTTAGGTATGATTATTTACTTCAACTATTGATTTTCAGTGGCAAACTCATTTTGTAATTTGTGACATTTCCATTGCTTCTTGCGTCGCACGGTGAGTGGTTTATTTATGGTCGCACGCAATACCTTGTTGCTCACCTTTTCTGAAGTCATATTGTATTTATTGTATTTCTATTTATATAGTGACGTTTCTTCAACATTGGAACTGATGCCTTGTACATGTGTTGTAAACTCGCGAAAGAAGAATGTTGTTCAATGTAGATTTACGGCCGTTGTCACAAATGTTAACCACGTGATTAGTGAGTTCCTCCAATTAGTCAATTCTATTATTAGAACACATTATTGCGTCTTGCGTTTACTCATTGTCAATAAAAGACATCTACAAGATTATTTTCTTTTGTTCCATGAAATAATAAACCGATGTTGCATAATTATTTATGTTATATACGAGAGGTTATCACAAATAGAAACACGGTAATCGCCGTTTTCAGTAACTTTTCGATTCAGAATGGTTATCTTTTAGTACCTATACCGAAAACACGTTACGTCTTGTCAGCTGATACACCGTAGTGCGACTGACGCGACCAGGGGGGGTCGACTCCGACCTAAATGTTGGTCCTAGAATGGTGGTGCTTTTGTGACGTCATAGCAATATTTAAAATGCCAATATCCAATAGGAACACTTTGAACGCCATAGAAGAACTGAGTTGTATAAAATGGGATATCTGTGGTAACAAAAGTCAAAACACCACATGTTTATTTATGTTCATGGTTCTTCGCCGACGTAAATATTTGTGAAAAGTGAAAGTAGATTTGTTAAAATGCCTCGCTAATTTTAAAACGACTTGTGGCTCGTTGAAAAAAGATGCTTTGCCGACCCTTAATCTTCCAGATATCGGAATAAATCGGGATTTAGCTGGTGCACAAGGGACCCGGGATGTTAACCAAAATGCAGGTGCGAATCTCCCTCTGTTTGTTCAATGTTTCTAATGTAACTTATCATTAACTTGAATCACCTTAGAATTGAATCTATTTTATTTTTTAGACCGTATTCGTGTACCCCCAGTGTACTACTGCACAAATTGTGGTGCCCTCCGAGATCACAATTACAGTTTTAAAGGTATAAATCTCTATCGACCTATCTTAATATTATTCATATGATTGTGAGTGTTGGTAGAGAGATAGAATGAAAGAATAGACGTTGATTTGAGTTGTTATTATGATAAAGATATTCATTCAAAAGAATTATTATTTCTTCAAACACAGCAACTGAATTACAGATATAATATTCTATGTTTTGTTTGAGTAATGTGATGATGTGATGTTTATTTATTTCAGATGCTAATGTCTTCCCTGAACCAGCAGCGGGCCCATTGCTGCCAAAATGGACGTAGAAGCGTATACCTTCATACGCTTCTATATACAACTGTTTTATTTTTCTCTAAAGGAAATAATATTCTAATATTCTGTTTTGGTGTGTTAACATTTTATTGTCATTTAAAATGTGTTTTGTGTTTGCACAAGCTTATATGTCCCTTTTTTGTGTTATCTGTGTTTGAGTAATAAAATAATTCATGCAATTACGTGTTTTTCATTTTTAAATAATATTTTAGGCTAATAAATTGGGACCGTATTTATATTGTCTATGGTAGTACCGTTTTTTTTTTTACTTTCCTCTATCTTTGGTCGATGGTTTGTGACGTCGTGACAACATATTCCCTTTTCTTTATTTTTCTCTTAGTTCCAAAAAAATCCGTCGGACGAAATATGTTCAGTACTAAAAGCACGAAGATGACGATCTAGGTGTAGGTTCATTTATGGACGCGACACTCCACTAGAAACACGGCGGCCCGTATGTCTATGCACACAAGCAAAGGCGTGTTTGTGTGCCGTTTAGTTTTTCTGTTTTACTAACTGTACGAATGTGCCCCGCGTACGAATGGTGACCACTTTCCCCTACTGTAATGCTGAGAATATAATTTATATATTACTCAGATGATCTCAGTGCATCTGATTCGACACAAGCAAACTTCACAATTGTATATTTGATAGTTCTACACTTTGTGTGGCTACCGTCGCTAGTCATTAAAGTTTATGTTGACCTTATACATATATTTGCTCTCGGTCTTGCTTGTGCAGTCAACATTGCGTTTAGTTCTCCAATAAATCTTAGTGGTCTGTCTTCTGTCGGTTAATTGGTGAAAGTGGCAATAAAATATTTTTTATTTTGTACAATATTTAACAATTCTTAGCACGACTTAATTTAATTTAATATTTACTCCGGAAATTGTTTCTGGTTCTGATACATACATATAAAGTACTTGAAGTAAATTGAAAATAAATAAATTATAAACATTTTTCTATATCAAAATAATAATGTTTAATTTGATATTTGATATTTCGTGTTAAAGGTATTTTCTTTTTGTATTCGATGTGTTCCAAACATTTACAGATTTCTGAAAAAATCCGGAACGGGTTTTGCAAGTCGACAACTCAATTATAAAATATATAAACTTGAACGATGTACCCCATTATGTTTGCCAAACAATGTACATGTTTTATATGTTTATAAAACTATTAGCACACACGAAGATGTGAGCTAACTTAAGATTAATAAATAAATAAAAATTATAACTTGTAGCAGTTCTATCTAGCCCGCTACAGAGTTATAACATCAATCAGTTCCCTTCACTGATTTACGGCTGTTTGCCGTAGGGCAACTTCGGGATAACGGAAGATCTACACTGGATTGCGGACTCACCAAGGCCGGGTGCGCCTGTTCTCACATTGCTGGAGGAATGGGGGCGGAGCTACGAAGTTTGCCGAGTGAACACGAAGGCTCAAAGCGGCTCGGAACTACGAAGTTTGCCGAGTGTACACGAAGGCTGGCAACAATCAACTTGATTTTGAATAATTTGTTTGAAGTCTTGAATTAACTGTGGTTTGACGTTCGAAAATCTCTCAAGTATGAGGGAGATTTTGAGTTGAAAGAAACGAAACATGGAGGTCGTTATTATCCTGTCAACCACCACTTCATCGCGTTTGTGCACAAAGATGGCAAACTGTACGAGCTGGACGGGCGCAAGTCCTTCCCGATTAACCATGGAGACACGACCCCCGAGACGCTCCTGGAAGACTCTGCCAAGGTCTGCCGCACCTTCATGGAAAGGGATCCCAACAATGTCAACTTCACGGTGGTTGCTCTGAGCGCTGCCGATTTGTCTGAATAAATTATATATCTTCAGGATGACAAGAATCAAGCGTGACTGAATTTACCTCCACCGTATTTACCATTAACATTGAGCCAGTTGATTTTTATTATTTTTATTTATGTGATTCATTATGTATGTACGTAAATCACATTAGTTTTGCCATTATTTAAATGCTATTTTTAAGTTATCGCCATTGTTCAATGTTTGTGGCTTGGATTCAAACTGCTTTCTGCTTGTCATCTTCAAACTCATAATTTTAAAAATCTCAATAATTATATCACTTTGTGCAAGTCACAATAGTTGTAAGGTTTGATGGCTATTCTTAGCTTTTTGTTTTATGTTGTGAAAAAAACTCTTTATTTTGGTTGGATTTCTGCATGATTCTGCTTAGTACTAGGAATATGATGGATATTGTATTTCATGGCATTGTGATACTGGTAAATGATTGTCATACTTAATATTATATTTTTTACATTTTCTATTACCTAATAAAGTCGCTTTTATGAATATATGATTGATTATTTTATTTGTCTTGATATTTTCTGTACACACTACTTCTTTTGAACAACTTTTAATCTACCGAATAAGTTGAACCACAACTCTGTCTTGGGACACACTTCTTGCTTCTTTCACATTCTTACTTTTATGTTTTTCTGACTCTTGTCATGACCTGATTCAAGTGACTTCCTTCATTTATCCTTTTGACCTGTCCCAACCATAGTATTTAATGGCATCCCTTTTATAAACTTATTCATTAAGCTTACATTAGTTTTACATTCTGTCTGGATCTTCACAAATAGGTAATCAAAATTCGGAAAACAGCCTCAGGGACCTCATTTTATAACTTGAAAAATGGTTAGACAATAGTTAATGTGCAGTCTATCCTCTGATTACACTTTTGTAAATGGTTAGACAATAGTTAATGTGCAGTCTATCCTCTGATTACACTTTTGGCTCTTTACACAGTAAGTACTGTGATGATGGATTTGTTTATGTAATCATCATAATATTGTTTCAATCTAATCTAAACTAATATGTAGTATAAGAAAATTAAATTTCAGTAAGAAGCAGCTTTCCGAATGCACAAAATATTTGATTACAGAATGTTATTTACTCTGCCAAAATCATTTTCAGCAAGCCCACATACTTGATCAGCTATTTCAGTCCTGCTCTGCTGTTTACAAAAAGGTCACCTTAATACAAAATTTTATCCGTTCATTATTCGTGGGGGTAGGCTACAACCAACAACATGCCATTTTAAAAATCAATAATGGAGTTGGAATGAATCATGTTTTCTTGGCTGACATGCATCATTCTCATTAAAAATTAGTTTGGATTATAGGAGTAGGTAGTAACCAGTTGTCATTGACATTAATATGATGAACTTGTATGTCTTCTTGAAAATATGTGTTAATAAGTTTACCTTAATGTTCTACCTACACATTCGATTGTAAAAGTTTTACTATTTTTTCAAATTTTTGTAAAATGGTCCATGTCCATAACATTATTGTCAATTCTATATCTACCTACAATAAGTTGTTTTATGTGACACGCTTCGTGTACACTCGGCAAACTTCGTAGTTCCGAGCCGCTTTGAGCCTTCGTGTTCACTCGGCAAACTTCGTAGCTCCGCCCCCATTCCTCCAGCAATGTGAGAACAGGCGCACCCACCAAGGCCGCCGACTTCAGTATTTCACGAGCTGGCACCTGGGGACGTTGTGACTGGAGGAAGACTCGAGCCACCGCGCGGGTCGACATATTTTACGAGCTATGATGACGCGGTAGTTAGTTAATTTTACCTTGGTCATCCAACGCTCTACTTATTAAATTTTAGCAATGCTGATTGCACTGCTTGGCGCCCTTTTACGTTTATCAGGTCAGTTAACTTTTAATGTCACCAACCTTATTGTCAACCTCTCAATGTAGTCTTAAAATTGCCACCGTGCATTTCTATCCTTCGGATGATGCACACCCCTGAGATATTAACTATTGATTTAAAGAGTTCTCATGTTATCTAAAGTTTTAGGAATAAATATTGTTATCTTGGAATCATTTCCTCTTTTCTTTTATTTCTACACTATGTTACCACAAAACATGTTGCAATGGCGGCAAAGTGCCTTGCACCCAATATTCCTTTTTGTTACAAACTAAGCTAAGCTTGTGTGTATGGGAGTGAGTTTTTTTCGTAATTAACTGAATTTTTTTAATCCTAGTTATTTATTTTTGAATCGCCCATTATTTCTTCACATTTTGGCGTTAGAATTGATGTATTTTGATTTCAAATACCTACTCCAGATAACCTAACTGATGTATTTTGCAGGGTATATCGGGAGGGCCGCTGCAGGTGAACAACGAGGAGACAGTGGCGTGCACTCAGTTGCTGGTGGCCATACACGCTACCGAGGAGCCTAGCAAGACAGTGTTGCTGACCACCAGGCTGTATGGAGTGCTGGCCTGGATCGAGAGCGTCGTCTGGCCATAGTAGGATAGCTAAACAATTATACTAGGAGGTCGCGCAAAAATTAGACGTTACGTTACGTTAGAATACGGAGGTTGTAATAGCATTGTTTAATATTTAAACAATCCGGTTCCTACAAAAATTGCCCTTTCCCTCATTTTTGTTCCATTTCTTGAAGGTCCTAGATTCAAAGAAAGAAACCAAGCAAGAAGATATGAAAAATAGAAGCACACATCCAGTGTCTTTTTTTGGAGTTAGAATTTCGTCGTCATTGCATATAGTTGCATATTTTCGCTCCTCATAATCTCTTAATAGAATAAAACAAAGTCACTAACCGCTTCTGTCTGTTTGTGTGCTTTTTTCTTCTAGTTATTATATCTTGGATTGTCACGATCATTTAGAGAATTTCTTCTGCAAGGTTATAAGTAAAATACATATTTATATATGTTATAAAGGGATATTAAATTTACTGAAAGTGAGAAAAGTCGAGCAACGCCGGGTACACGTCAGCTTATAATAAATATTTATTTCATTAAAAGTTTGTAAGCTACAAATTATCAGCCTCAATCATCATATTTTAAAATATAGTGTCGTGTGTGATCAAAACAGTTTGTGTTGTGGAACGGTGCTTAGATATATAACTATAGACTATAGTGCTTACGAACCTTCAATAAAACACCAGAACTTTTGAACACAATTGAAACAAGATCAATAACAAGGAAAAGGCCTCCTTTTCCCATTCCTTAATTTCCTTGATAAAGAAACACGATCGTTTGATTTTCTTAACTTGTTAAAATTACAGTCCATTCATCCAGTAAGCATCAATTAGTACGCAACAAGCATTCAAGAAGCTTATGTTCCTGATAGGCTGATGTGTAGATTTCTCTGGCCATCGTCCATAACACATATTTGTACATCTGTTTATCACTTCAGTGTGCTTATAGAAGCGCTTTACTACAAAAAATCGTGTGATTGTATTTGTTTCGGAATCCGAATTGTTGACTTTCATAATTAGAGAACGGAAAAATACACAGTGGATTTTTTCATCGTTTTTCAGGGGGCAGATCCTGTAGTAAATGACCTTATAATATCTCCAGAGAAAAAATAAATACCGCCAACGGGAATTGAACCCGTACCTTTTGATATCCGGTCAGGTGCTCTGAACCACTGAGTTATGTCGGCTTATTTCCAACCCGCCAAATAATTCAATATATACTATTACCTCAATAAACAATTACTGCTTATTATATATTTTTGTGCTCGGGATATATTGAATTGGATTAAAATAACCCAGATTTTCTTTAATACTTCAACCAAATGAGTTGGTGATTTAGAAATTAGAATATATTCTAAAACTTAATTATGTAATGCTCCTGTTTTATCAGTAGATGAAAGTTGAGAGAAGTTTTTAAATTTTGAGACACATTTTTCCTGATAAAAAATGTATAATTTTCTCCTCAAAAACTTTGAAAAATACTTAGGTTTCGGAAAAAATCACGTGTGAGAAAGTCATCACATCGTCAATAAACTCAATTTTCCATACATTGTCTTATTTCATCGTCCGTCAAGAAAAAATCCTACGAAATATTCATGAAAATGTGATCACCCGAAATCAGCCGGTTATCGCGATAATCAATTTTTTTACTAAGAATGACGCGTGCGCAAACGTCACAATTGCGATCTGACAGATTGTATGTACTACAATGTATCGATCAGGGGGGGTATAACTCCGATACTTTTTGGTTTTTTGATGACGTCTTCACAAGACTATCCAATGAAAAGCCTTCGGGGTTTGGTCTCTCACTACTACGGCTACGCTCCATTTCCCCCGGAAACGATGTGACGCCATTTTTGCGTCATGGTTGCTTCCTTCTAACAGATTCAGATTATTTGCGTGATTGGTTTATTTATGTTGTTTGCTTTCGTGAATTCATGTGTTGTTGTTGTGTGAAAATGTCTAAAATTGTGAAGCTGTGTTGTGTGAAGGGCTGTACAGACAGTTCACTCGTCATAAATACCCAAAATACGGAAGTTACAAAAGTACAAAAGAAACAAAAATGCCAATGGATCCCTTCGAAGATGCGCACAAATGCGAATTTAAATCTACCCGGCATTGGTAGTTGTCCAGATTAAAGACAGTATCGGACCCGTTATGACGAAAATACAGGTGTGAATATCCCTTTGTTTGTGTTCAGTGTTCCATGTAATATGTAACTTAATTTCACCTAAGAATTGAATTTATTTTTAGACCCCATCCGTGTTCCACCAGGACGGTGTAATGTCATAAAAGACCATAATTATTTGCAATATGATATACTTAGTTCACGAACTTTGGTTAACCCGATAAATATGTTTATTTCAGAGCTTGATAACATCTTACCGGGTACCAGCGGTGTGTTCCTTCTGCCAAAAAGATCATGGAAGATTACATAGGTAAACATCTGTTCTATGTTACTTGTTATCTAATATGCAGATCTTTTCTTCCTTTCCTTTGACCACTAAGATCATTTTGTTTTCAGACATCAGTGTTCCTGTTTCTGTGGGACCCAGCGGCAGTAATTCAGTCGCTACACGGAAACATGATGCTCCCCTGTGTAAGAATATTTATAGTTTTTTCGTAGGAAGCAATCACTTTGTGGTTAGACATTATATATTAAATCAAATAAAACACTTTGTATATTAACCACGACTTTTTTATTATTACATCTACCGGTTTCGCTACGATCGAGCTTCATCAGGATGTGAAATATAACGTTATATTTTACATCCTGAAAGTTATATTTCACATCCTGATGAAGCTCGATCGTAGCGAAACCGGTAGATGTGATAATAAAAAAGTCGTGGTTAATATACAAAGTGTTTTATTTGATTTAATATTTATAGTTTTTTTTACACATTTAAGATGTGCTCATGAATTCTGTATTCAAATTATTTTTTTAAATAACTTCATGACTAAATCCCCAAATTGAAATATTTAATCATTTAAAACAATATTAGCGACTCAAATGAATATTTAAACCAAAAAAAGATTTAGTCGCAGACTTGGTACAAATTTAAGATGTGTTTTGTGCTCATGTTTTCTGTATTCATATTATTTTTTTAATAACTAAATCCTCAAATTGAAATATTTAATCATTTAAAACAATATTAGCGACTCAAATGAATATTTAAACCAGAAAAAGCTTCAGTCGCAGACTTTGTAAACATTTAAAATGTGTTTTGTGCTTATAAATTTATTTGTTTCTGTTTCTGTTATCTTACTGAAATAAAATAAAAAAATACATGTTACAAAGTTTTACATTTTTCTGATAAACGGAGAAATGTTAACATTCAATGCTGTCGTAGAAAAGTACAATCATTGTTTGAAAATGTTTTTCCTTAGTGGAATTCATATTTCAAGTAATTTTGAGTTATTTTACGACGGCTTCGGGACGACAGATTTTGAACTTACATAGCGCCGTCCTGAGAAAATGTGCTGTAAGGAAAGATACCTTATAGCTCATTTTCGCAGGACCGCACTTTGTGAGCTGGAGCCTTGTCGTCCTGAGAGAATCTGTTAACATTTCTAAAATTTATTTTTAAAATAATATTTTAGTCTGATGAATAGCACAATATTATCTTCCCTAGGTGCCTACCTAGGGAAGATCATATTGTCTATGGCCGCGCTTTTTTTTCGTTTCCTCTACTTTGCTGAGTGGTTTGTTTATGCCTCAATTCTGAATGTGACGTCATCAGTGGACAAAATTTCTCCCTACTAAAGGCCGAAGTTATCAATCTAGTGATTGGTTTATTTATGGCCAGTACCAATCGGACAGCCTTGCGGAGAGGTCACGCCAACTGATGTGATACGACCAACTGTTCCAGTCGACATATTTTACGGAGGACGCTGATGGCGGACATAGCTAGATATATTTAATCGCTGGTCATCATGTCAATCTCTCTCTCATTTACAATTCTTTCCGAAGAGTTGTATGACGCCCATTTCAGTGAATCAGGTCAGATATTTATGTTATACACAATGTCACACTTTTCACTAATTTATTGCTACTTAAAAATACCTTCCGTGCGATCAATTCTTGGAATTGTCCCAACACCTCTTGAGATCTGCTATACTTGTTATTTGAGTGTCTCTACCTCTATTTGTTATTTGAATAAATATAATATTAATCATCGTACCTCTTTTATTCAATAACAAAGCAATGCTCATTGTCTTTTATTAATCATGTTACAATGGCCCTAGTGTGGTTGAATTTGTACGTGAGGTTATTGCATTAAACTGGCGACCAATTGTGTTTACATTATTATAAGCACATGTTCAACGGTTACAATGGTGCACAACGTGATTGTTTAACTGTTACAAGAGGAAATAGTGAACACGGGTTTGAAAAAAATGGTATAAATATTTTACCTTTGTAAAAAGTCAACTCAAATGTTTTTAATTGTTGATGAACTCCATTTAAATGTTAAGGAAGCTAATAGTTTGCAGTTTTTCGTAGGATATGTAAAATAATATGATTATGCTATATTCAAAATAGATATGTTTCATGAAAAATGAAAAATTTTATAGATATTTATTGTTTACTGAAAAAAAATTATGTTTCAATTATGCTAAGAAAATAGATTACAGAAGTGAGTATGATTTTTTTTCCCTATGCACTGGAAATCATAGAGGATGAAATGACAGCATCTGTAATTTTCGTTATATTATCCACCTTGAATAATGTAGAAAAACAAAATGTAAAATTAGGTTCGTATTAACTTAAACATTATAAAAAATATTAATTGAATTCAACCATTAATTATTGAGATATCGTGTATGTAATAGTTAACCTTAAAGTGTTTTTTACACTCTTCTTCGGCCTGGCTAGGTTATGAATCAAAGGTTGAGATGAGAAACAATAGCTTGTAGCTTTTACGTCGAACAGATGGCGCTGTTGTCAAATAAAACATGTTTTTACCTGTCACGCGTAACAAAAATTATTTTTAAATAACTGTATTTAAAAATAATGCAAATCCTCATACTATAACGAACATCGAATTCAAATAACAACACCTGATATTTTAAATTAAGCAAAGCTTACAATATAAAAGAAAGTATGTTTACCTGTACATAAATACAAAAAATATTCATGTTTGTTGAAAAGCAGAGAAAAAGAAAATATTTTTTCTTGTAAGATTTAAAATAGCAGTAGCTGAAATGGTAAATAAATCAAAGTATGATAATATATAAGCAAGTATGTTCCAACTTGTATAGAATCATCAAAACGTGTGTTTAAAACAAATCAAAAGGTGAATGCAATGGATTCGTAGGTAAGGTAAAGACTATTATAAGAATTTTAATAACATTTTTAATTTAGCCTAAAAACTAACAACGTTGCTATTTCAGTTTTATCAGCAATTAAACAAAACAAAACAAGCTTAAAACATTTTTATTTTGCAGAAATTTGTTATTTTTGACCAAAATCTATATAAACGCACTATTTTTAAAATATAAGACTAAAAAAATGAACACAAACAATTTATTTTTAATTCATTCACACAAAATACCTAAATCATTACTGTCACGTTCTACACTACTGCTTTAGGATAGTCATTATTATTTGTGGGAAAAAAAACTACTTATACAGGGTGTCCGGCGGTAAAGTGAGCTACCTTCGGGAGGTGATTCTACGGGATGGCAGGAGTATTAAAGATTCTTTTTTTCGAATTAAGGTCGAATTCGTGGGCAGAAAAGTGTCTCTTTAGATCTCCTTTCCGACGGCATGAATAGTTACAGTAGGGACATGATAAAGGTATTTTACCACTGTGGGTAAGAATATGACTTTTAAGATTTCTCTTTGTTGCATGAAAACTAACAGTCGGGACATGAAAAAAGTTTTTCACCATTGTGGGTAATAATATGACTTTTAAGATTTCCCTTTGAAGAGCATGAATAGTTACAATCGGGACATGAACAAGGTTTTTCCCCACCATGATTAAACATGTGCCTTTTTAGATCTCTCTTCCGATAGCTTGAATATTTACAGTCGGGACATGAAAAATGTTTTTCACCACTGTGGGTAATCATATGACTTTTAAGATTTGCCTTTAAAGAGCATGAATAGTTACAGTCAGCACATGAAAAACATTTTTCACCACTGTGGTTAAGCATGTGATGTTTTAGATTTCTCTTCAGATAGCATGAATATTTACAATCGGGACATGAAAAAGGTTTTTCACCACTGTGGGAAATCATATGACTTTTAAGATTTCCCTTTGAAGAGCATGAATAGTTACAATCGGGACATGAAAAAGGTTTTTCCCCACCGTGGGTAAACATGTGCCTTTTTAGAGCTCCCTTCCAATAGCATGAATATTTACAGTCAGGACATGAAAAAGGTTTTTCACCACTGTGGATAATCATATGACTTTTAAGATTTCCCTTTAAAGAGCATGAATAGTTACAGTCAGCACATGAAAAAGGTTTTTCACCACTGTGGGTAAGCATGTGAATTTTTAGACCAAACTTCCGATTACATGAATAGTTACAGTATGGACATGAAAAAGGAGTTCCACCACTGTGGATAAACATATGTCTTTTAAGATTTCCCTTTGAAGAGCATGAATAGTTACAATCGGGACATGAAAAAGGTTTTTCCCCATCGTGGGTAAACATGTGCCCTTGTAGATCTCTCTTCCGATGGCATGAATATTTACAGTCGGGACATGAAAAAGGTTTTTCACTACTGTGGGTAATCATATGACTTTTAAGAATTCCCTTTAAAGAGCTTGAATAGTTACAGTCAGCACATGAAAAAGGTTTTTCATCACTGTGTGTAAACATGTGCCTTATTAGATTTCTCTTCCAATAGCATGAATATTTACAGTCGGGACATGAAAAAGGTTTTTCACTACTGTGGGTAATCATATGACTTTTAAGATCTCCCTTTAAAGAGCTTGAATAGTTACAGTCAGCACATGAAAAAGGTTTTTCATCACTGTGTGTAAACATGTGCCTTTTTAGATTTCTCTTCCAATAGCATGAATATTTACAGTCGGGACATGAAAAAGGTTTTTCACCACTGTGGATAATCTTATGTCTTTTAAGATTTCCCTTTGAAGAGCATGAATAGTTACAATCGGGACATGAAAAAGGTTTTTCCCCACCGTGATTAAACATGTGCCCTTGTAGATCTCTCTTCCGATAGCTTAAATATTTAAAGTCAGCACATGAAAAAGGTTTTTCACCACTGTGGGTAATCATATGACTTATAAGATATCCCTTTAAAGAGCATGAATAGTTACAGTCAGCACAAGAAAAAGGTTTTTCTCGAGTATGAGTGCGCAAATGTCGTTCTAACGCTGATTCGTAATTGCAGGAATAGTTGCAATGAGGACAATGGTGTTGTTTTTTTCCAGGACCTGTCTTCCGGAAGCCGCCTGAAAAAGATTATGCATAAAGCTTATAAACATATAATAAATGTAAGCAGAAACAGTAAAATCATAAAAGCATTGGAAGAGCATAAATTGTTTACTTGAGCCTGCTCAAAAATTTCTTTGACTGTTTAGCGGGTTTTACAATGTTAAATTAACAACGACAAAAATTCCATGGCTCTGGAATGTGTTACATGTAGAATTATTTTATATGAATTCAATGTGAAAACACAACAAATTATTTATATTCTGGTCGAGGACCTTACCACTCGTTAATTGCGTTTTACTTACCGGCAACGCTTTAATCAATTATTTAATTAGTGAACTCAGTGCAAAAATAAATTATTTTTAATTTTTTGATGCCCTGGTGAAAGGCAAAAACAGAATCAATAAAATTTAATTTTGTAAAAAACGGATAAATATTCTGATTACCTGCGATCTTGGTAATCTTTTCGGAGTGCTCTAAGCATTCTTTTTTAACATCTGGTAGGTCTATGTCAATATCTGTATAAGGCATTCCCCCTCTAACTTCTTCTCGGGGTCCTGATTCTGTCTTGATGGTAACAGTTTCAATATCACCTGGAGAAACGAAACACAATACTAATAGTGATATGCTGAGAACAAAAGTGTATAACATTGAAAATTTCGGTCGCCCCTCTCCGAGTTAACACTATATCAAATGATATTTTGATTGTGAGAAGCGTTTTAACGGTCGTAAAAGACACCTGTTGGCGGTTAAGGAGTTACTTAATACGGAAAAAAGTATGATTAAAAATGTATTTCATAGTTGACTGAAAATCACACGAACTGAAATTCGAATATGTAAAAATGCAAGATCAAATAATACAAAGGAACGACCAAATGGTTGAGGGGATTTAAATAAATGCAATTGCATCATCTTATACAGGTTTTATCAACAAATAAAGTTATTCCGCGAGAAGATGACTAACTAACGCCGCAGAGAGGACGGACACACTCTTCTTGCCTAATTCACATTCATACATACTCTTTTATAATTCTGACTCTTGAGATGGCACAACTCGAGTAACTGGTTCACTTGATCGTGCCATGTCTCCCTCGGGCGTCCCCGACTTATGCTACCATTCACATTATCATCGATATTCTCATAACAATTTATCTTCGCTCATTCACTCTACATGCCTAAACCATCTATTCGACCCTTTCTTAATCTTACTCACTACGCTTACATCAGCCATGCACTCTTTGCGGTTCTCCACTTTTTTCACACCATCATATATGGTTTTACCACACATACGCCTCGGGGATCTCAATTCAACAGAATTCAATCTACCATAATCCTTTCTCTACCAGTTCCATGCCTCACTTCCATACATCAGGATAGGTACCAGCACTCCATTGTGGACTGCTAACTTCTTCCGACAGTTTTTTGTTAGCACCAACTGCGTTCAGTCCTCAATTTATGGAGTTACCTGCATTTAACCTTTTTTCAATATCTCTGTCAGCCATCCAATCTCTCGTAAACATCCTTGCTAACTACATATCCTCATCTACCTGCTCCAAGTATTCCTAATTCACAACTATATTGCACACTGTTTTCGTACTCCCTCTTGACCAATTTTCTTAAATTTTCTTTTGACTTAATTATATTCATCATAAACTCATTCTTCATACATACACATCCTAGATACGAGAGACCGCATCATCAGCTTACAACAGGCAACATACTTTCAGATTACTCAAACGCGCGGCCACCTCTTTCAATTCTTGCATACAATTATCCATATTTAGATTGAATAACCACGGTGACATTACACAGCCTTGTTTAACATATTTTGTGTTACCAAACCACCCCGTAAAACCACCGTTCACCCTAACACATGCAACGCTTCCGTCATACAGATACACAATTGCCTGATTCAGGTTCGTATTCACTCCATACTTCGGTAAAACCATCCATAGCTTTTTCTTTCGACTCGGTCATATGCTTTTTGTAGATCTACAAAGGAATAGAAAAGTTTCTGTTTTTTATACGTGACCTTTGCATAATGGCATGATCACAGCCCTTCTCCGATCTAAAGGGTGTATCCTTTTTTTAAACATTGGTTAAAAAGATTGCACAACCACGCGAGAATTATACAGTATTATCTCCTTTTAAATATTCAGCATCAATATTGTCGAAACCAAGAGCCTTACCATTTTTCATACATTTAGTCGATATTTTAGTCGATGCACATGTAAAAAATGATACACAACGAGCTGCTTAGATAACTGTATAGGGACGGTTACAATTCAAAAGATTACCAGAAATATTTCGATAAAATACGACGGTGAATGGAAAGATCACCGGCCCGTGTCTAATTGTTTATGAACAACAGGTATAACCGAAAGCTTTGGACCCAATAAAGTGGAGAGCACAAAACTCGTCTTATTTAGTAATAGCATCATTTTTTTAAGAAAGAAAAAGAAAGGATGCAAAAATAACCTTCATAAATATTTTATCGACGATCTGTATGCGGGAATTGTGGAGTCACTACGCACTGCCGCTAAATAAGCACCACAGCCAAATAGATTCCAGAATGAAATGACAATGTCATAAATAAACCACAATGTGTAGATTTATTGTGAAGTATCACGCAATGGGTTGGGTCCTTTGGCAGGAAATTGAAAATATCGAGAAGAAAATTAAAATCTGAATTATAAAACATCAAAAAACAGCGGAACAAAATTTTTTTACAGATTTGAAAGAATTTTGTCAAAAAACCAAACTTCTTAAAATCAATAGCGGCAAATTACTAAAATAATTCGCGGTAAATCCTAGAAATATAGAGATTTTTTGTGGAATAATAACGAAGGCGCACCTATCAACTTACGACTGCTGGAATGTTCCCGGCTCTAGTAGACGCGGGTGATATAAATGAAGGCACGCAGCGCTACAGTTCAGTCGGTTCTCAGAACTCAGTCTTTGAGTCAATATAAAACAAACCACCGACTCCGTGAGAACTCACATTTGCGCCTAGGTCTTGCGACATCTTCGCCGGCCTGCACATAGGCTTTGAGACATATTCGCTGGTCTGCGCCTAGGCCTCGCGGCATTTACATCGAACTGAGCGGGCCGCTCCCTTTATGAGCCCTTTAGCACTCTTATCATCTGCCGTCGAGATTCAGCGCACCTCCGGCTTTCATCTCACTGGAGCACCTGGAAGACCATGATCTTCACCACCAGTGATGAACATAACCAATCAGATAATCTTCACCAACAGCATCGAGCATCGGTCTGGAGTCATCGCTACAACTACACTGACTACTCCCTAAAGTCACTATACCACAAACCTTTTTCACTCGTCTCTCTCTACCGTCACCCCCAAACATAAAAGCTACGGTAACTTTGCAAAAACTTCGGAAAGAAACGAACCCACCTTCTTAGTAAAACAGAAAGGAACTTGTTTTTTTTTTGAATAACTTAATGAGTAAAACCTCAAATAGTTATATTTGATTATTGAAGACAAAATATTAAAGATGGGAACTTTTGAAACAGAAAAATGAGAAAAAGATAGTTGCATCTAGCCAGGACCCACGCCTTGCAGCTCTTCCAACTTAGCTAATGGGGCCCTATCTCCACAGGTCATATTCAACTGTATCATACTTCGAATAAGAAATACCAACATTATCTTCATTTACTCGTAGCGTATTATGTAGAATCGATATGTAGGTATCAGCAATGAGCATGTCTTTATAGCCTAGCAAAAACCTGTAGTTTAATTATGTATATTATATATTTCCTATCGTATTTTGCGTCTGTGTAACAGGTATGTACTAACAAAGAAATACCTGAATTGCTTTCGGAACTGGATTGCGGACATTCTTTTTTGATAAAACGATAATCCATATGCATTTCCGCAAGTATCACAGGAACTCTCTCTTCAGCACTTGTGCCTGGTTCTAATTTGATGGCGGTGGAATCCATGCTTTTACGTAACGATCTGGTAATTCGATTTTACTTTTACTTTGTAATGTGGTTGGAGGATTTTTTATGAGAAGGATGGCTGTTTTAGTTCAAGTTGTTTAAATCAACGAAACGAGGGAAGACAAAATATTATAACCAACAAAAAAAGTGACAGCAAGCCCGCGAAGATTTAGCCATAGAAATTACACAATTGAGAAAAAAATCGAGGAAATCATTTAATTCAAGTGTTACCATTTTAAGTCAAACACCATCGAACAGATGTTACGTAACAACAATGACTTTTATGATTATTTACATCAATAATAGTTTTAATGACTGTGAAAAATTCACTTTCGCTGCCTTAATGCTTGTATGGTCAATAGACCATTTAGCAAATTTTTACAGGAGACGTTTTTTTGGCTTGTACAGGCAAATTCTAAAAAAATCTTGATATTGGTCATTCCGTTTTATACATATGTGTAACAGGAAATGTTTAAAGATCATTTTTCTTAGATTGAAGCTATAATATTCCCATATTATGACTTTAAAGGTGGACGTTTAACATGGCTTGAAAATGATGAATGATTATTTGGGATATTGAACATATTGTTTGGAGATTGAACAATTCGGCTCAAGTAAGTCGTAAGTATTTTTTGTTCAATTAGCCAATTTGTGGTAAATTGTATGTACAGGGTGATTTTCAGAATTCAAACACTTTACTTTTATCTTAGGTAGTAGTTGACTTTAATTATTACTTTAAAATATACAAACAGCGTCCTTGGGGTGATTTTTAACAGAAACTGGTCTACATAAATCATCCAAATATTATGTAAAGGTGAAAACAACGTACAAGTTCAAAGGTACTTATCGCTAATATACTACTATCGGTTGTTGGTGCATGCGTGATTAAAAAAAAACCTGAGTGATTCGTAAAATTATTAAAGTTTTTTCAGTTGAAATTTGGAACTGATTGCTATTAAATCAAATAAATGAATCAATAATTCTATATTTGAAATGTGTGTTGATTTGTTTTTATTGTTTCGTTATCTTCATTTGACAAATGTAATTTTTAAATTTTACTTACTTTAAAAAAAATCTTCCAAAAGGTCTTATTTGCCGTGAGTGTATTATTTATGTTGATTTTCGTGATTAAAATATTATTTTTTTTAAATACTTTCAGCTCTTAAAATCCTAAAATTATATTATCCCGCGATCTTGATTATGGGTCTACGCTAGTATAACAATACATTTATTATTGTTAGTCGTGTGCCTAGTTGGTTTTATTGTAGTTCCTTCATAAGAAATTATTTGTTGTTTTTTATGTGACTAAAAAACGAAAAATCGGAAACTTTTAATTGAAAGAGTTCAAAATTGAAAGATTTGGACTTCGTTTTCATCAGCGATCTCAGCAGTAATAACGGACAAAATATGTGTCGTAGATGTCTTTCAATCAGACTATGAGAGCAGTTGACTTCTTGCACATTTCCATGTCCTGGCTCTTTTGTTGTATTTCTTGAATAAAAATAAGTTTTAATGCACTAATAACTAACTAACTAACCATCACGCCGTTTCCCCGCAGGGATAGGCAGAAAGGACGGACCGCCAAACAACTCGGTCTTGGCAATCACTCCTTGCCTCATTCACATTCATACATCGTCTCATACATACTCTTCTATTATTCTGACTCTTGACATGGCCCGACTCGAGTATCTATGCACTAATATAATATATTAAAACTCATTTTAGGTAAAAGCCCTAAGGGTGTACATAAATAATTGAAAAAATAAATAATAAATGAAGCACCTGTATATTTTCCTAGCAAATTCAAGAAGTACGTGTAAAATATGGTGAAAAAGCCTATAAATGACGTAATTTTAAGACTTACCTTTCTATTTTAGCTACTGGTTTAAGGTTTATTGATTCTGTAGTCGGTGAAGTAATTTTTCAGTTCAATGGCAGTATATATCCGCAATTAAACGTATTTTTAGTGGAACCATTTAGTTGTTAGAAAACAACCAAAAATCAACATGGCCGCTCATTTCAACTAGCCGACTCCTGATTGGTTGAAAGTGGAAATTGAACATTCAAGACGTTTGGCGGGATGTTGAACAAATATCTATGTACCAAATATTATATTCATAACGTTTGTTTGAATGTTCAATATCCGGGAGTTTGAACAAATAAGAACTATAACATTGTTCTTTGAGTTGGCACTCGAAAAATGCTGAAAATGTCACTTAAACCAAAAAGATTTTTTTGAGCTTCATTAATGCGCAATAGGTTAGTGAACATATTGGCATTCATAACTCAGTTTTGCAAAAAAAGGTCTATTGAACATACAATAATAAGGACAGCGCTTTGTTGATTTTCGTCACTTCTTGCGTAGCACGCAAAACCTTCTTGCTCAGTTTTCTAAAGTATTAGTGCATTAACTTTACAATATTTGTGTTATATTTTTGGTCATTTTAATTACCATTCGAATTCGATTGTCGAAGTCATTCAAATTCTCCCACTTCTAAATTTCTCATGACGTTTCTTCAACAAATTGGAATTGACTACTGCGCTTCGCCTTGTGCGTAAGTAGGTTCGTGTTATATTTATTAAGTAAGACTTAATCCCCTTGATTGGTATATTATAAAATATATCACATTTTACAACTTTCGCGACATATTAAATTGAGCTTCCCAACACCAACCATGTAAAAACGCGATAGATGATATTACATGGGTTTGTTCATCGTAGATTTAATACCGCCGTCACAAACGTCAACCACAAGATTAGTGAGTTTATTTCATCTCTACTTTATTATTAATTATTAATCTCTATAAGTAGTTAATTATATTATAAGATCACCCTTTTACGTCTTACGTTTACTCATTGTAATCAATAGATATCAACGAGCTTATTTTCTTTTACTTCAACATTTACTGAAATAATAAACCAATGTTTTATAAGTATTTATATTATTATTTAAAAAATGTTGCACAGCCCTGTTGCTGTGGAACCATTGTATTTGTCTAATAATGTGTATATCTGGGTGTAACAATTGACTGCTACATCAAATGGGCTGTACAAATTACTAATGTTTGTAAACGTTTACGGGCTATAGTAAGTAGGATTTATAAAATAAAATGCTTCGTGCATATAAGTACCTTATAATAAATCTACTCATCTCTAGCCGAGTCCACTATCCGATATGGAATTACGTCTTGGGGACATTCATGTAAAACAAATAAAAGCTATATACAAACGCTACAAAACTCCATTATTAAATTATTAATCCATAAATACACAAATGCACACAGAAGTCTTTGAATATTTTACCTGTTAGAGGATTATTGTTGTATAATATCATAAGTCAACAAATTATATCGTCGGATTCCTTGTATAAGGAAAGAGTCTACCATAAACATAACACAAGATTCACTCAAAATGATGGATTAGTGGTTCCGAAATGTACCAATAAATACGGAGAAAGAAATAATTATAAGCAATAATTAGTCATCCGAAACACTAATACACTAATCACAGCGCCTCTGGGATCATTTGACCACTGCCTAGTGACGACATCAATCCCCGTTAACCTCAGACCAACCAATGAGAGACTGAGGAGAAAAGTGTGGCACTATAGGTCAGCAGATTGGTTCGGTATGCGGGCCCATTTCAATGCTTTTCCGTGGTCAGCTGTTTGTTTTCGGACTTCGGACCCTTCAAGATGTGTCCAGGAGATTGGTGAAGTCATCAAATCGGCGATGGATGGCTTCATACAATCGACTACTAAAGAAACTGGTGTGGGCTCAAAGCCGTGGTTCAGTCGACAATGCTCCGAAGCAGTTCGACGAAAAAACGCGGCTTACCGAGCCTACAACACATCTCGAACGCCCGAAAGCAGATCAGCATACAACAAATTGGCAAATGAATGCAAGAGAATCATTAAGAGGTCAAAATTCGAACATGACTTGCAGATCAGCAAAAAGCTGGCTGCCTGCCCGCACGGCAGCAGAGCATTCTGGTCCCTTGCGGACTGAATAGGTCGAAATTTTTGCAAACACAGTTTGCCACCTCTTACCAGACCTGACGGCTCACTAGCAAACACCGCCACCGAAAAGGCTAACCTATTAGGGAAAATGTTGGCGGAAAACTCGACCTTCGATGACGGAGGTGCTGTTCCGCCGTCGGTTCCTCACTGCGGCTTCTATATGAAAAAGCTGAGGATCCGGCATCAGGATGTACTCCACGTTATACGGGGGCTCGATGTTAACAAAGCTAGTGGACCTGATGGAATACCTGCCCTGGTATTGCAGAGGTGTGCTGCGGAAATAGTTCCAGTTTTGACAAAGCTCTTCAAAATGTCCCTGAAGTGTGGCACTGTGCCCTCTGGTTGGAAAAAAGCGGTCATTCATCCTATTCCCAAGAAAGGTGACCGCTCCAACCCGGCCAACTACCGCCCCATAGCGATCACATCAGTTCTGTCCAAAGTGATGGAACGTGTGATCAACAACAAACTGCTCACATACCTCGAGAAGAACAAAATTATCAACGACCGTCAATACGGATTCCGGCGGAACCGCTCGTGCGGTGGTCTTCTCGCGTATGTGTCGCATGTTTGGGGGCGGTGCCTGGAACGTCACGGTGAGACCCAAACGGTCGAACTAGACATATCCAAGGCCTTTGACCGGGTCTGGCACCGAGGACTGGTCAACAAATTGCCTTCTTACGGACTTCCCGCATCCCTGTGTACGTGGATTGCTGACTTTTTAAGGGATAGGTCGATTCAGGCGTTGCTGACGGTTTCACCTCTTCCTCGCACTATATAAATGCTGGCGTCCCACAGGGATCGGTTCTGTCTCCGACTTTGTTTTTGTTGCACATCAATGACCTTTTGACATGTGCACCGATTCATTGCTACGCGGATGACAGTACAGTTCATGATAGCTTTTTGTTTTACAAGCCTCCAAAGGGCACACAAACTCCAACGGCTCGGAGGGCTTTGAAGCAGATAATGGACGGTTATCTCGAGAGTATTTCCTCCTGGGGTAAAAATAATCTCGTCGAATTTAATGTTTCAAAGACCCAATCCTGTCTGATTACGTCTTAAAGGGATCTAAATGATAATCTAGTCTCCTTCAACGGAAGCAATCTTCCGAACAGGCCATCCATTGATATGCTTGGTGTAACTATAAGTGACCAGCTCAGGTATGGGGGCTCCATCGAAGCCAGAGTAAAGCTGGCCTCTCAGAAGCTGGGCGTACTGTACAGGGCCCGCAGATACTTTAATAGTACACAACTGCTGACCCTGTACAAATCGCAAGTGCGCCCAACTGTCGATTTTGGCAGCCATCTCTGGTCCGGAGCCCCTAAATACCTGAAAAAAACCCTAGACTCTGTGCAAAAACGGGCGGTCCGTTTGATAGATTCCCCAATCTTAACAAACGGACTGCAATCTTTAGAGCACAGGCGTCAGGTAGGTATGCTGTCCTTGTTCTATCGGTATTACAATGGAAGATGCTCTGAGGAACTAGCGTCATTGATCCCTTCGGCACCGGTGCGTAGTCGGGATACACGCCAAACGCGCGCCCAACATTTGTACACGGTTGACATTTGTCACATGAGAACGGGTGGCTTCTACGATTCGTTCTTAAGTTCAACAGCTCGGCTGTGGAACGAACTGCCGCCCTCTGTGTTTCCTCCCTTCTACAACATGGGACTCTAAAAAAAAAAAAAAAAAAATTGAAAACATCTCAAAATAAATGCCGCAAGAACTCTAAACTACATTGTGCCCAAGATATCTAATAATCTACCAACGTCAATCAAAAATAATACCTTATGTACCACTAAAGTCAAATATAATCTAAGAAAATGGCAATTGGACACAGATAATATGTACTGATGCCCTACTGAGGCCCTTGTATAGCTTATTGGAATTCACAATGCAAATTAAAAATATATAGTAAATTGTACCTACCTATGTATGCTAATTATGGATATTCTTTCGATGTGACTGTTTCAATTGTACTTATCTGATTACATGTGCTTATACTGCAACTATATTTTTATTTTTTTTTATTTTCTTTTTCAGTTATATATTTATATTTTTGATATATTATCTTAACCGTGTCATTTTATAAAGTGTTGTGCCTGCTGACAAACTGCAAAAGCAGTTTCGATGGTTCGAATTGTAAAATAAATAAAAATTAACAATTATTTTTACAGTTAATAATTATATTAATTTACAAAAAAAAATTATTATTATTATTTTTTTGGTAAACTAATATTTAAGACAAGATTTTTTATGCACAGCACAAAGGGTAACAATTATTTTATAAGAAATAATTATAAGCCTGAAACACTCATCCACATTGAAAAATCTCCTGATACAGATACATGACGCCAACGGGACTTGAACCCGTGTCCTTTCGATTTCCGGTCGACAGCTCTGACCGCTGAGCTATGGCGGCTTATCTCTTATCCGCGAAATAATTCAATATATACTAGTGTTTCATTCAACAATTACTGCTTGTTACATTTTTTCACCTGAAAACAACCAACTTTATTTTATATGAGAAAGGCATTCTCACATTCTCACAGGCACTCTCAGTTAGTGAGTGTTTCAGGCTAATAATTATTGATTGTAAAAATAATTGTTACCCTTTGTGCTATGCATAAAAAATCTTGTCTTAAACATTAGTTTACCAAAAAAAAATAATAAAAATAAACAAAATTAAAAATACTCGATCTGATCAAGAAACATCGCTAAAGCCATTCGAAGCAACTTTTCGATTCTGAAGTTATTTGGGGATTTGGTGAATGAAAGATTTTGTGAGGTCACAGCGTTTGTCGATGCTCACGCAGTTAGTAGACTTGATCACTGGCGAATTTCCCAGGCCGAAGATCGACACCGCGTTGGTGGAGACCCGAATTGTAGATGGTGTTCAGCACTATGAAAGACGTTGAGTCTTCTTGGTACTCTAGGGTGATGGAAGAGTGACAAAGGTACGATTGACCTGATCGGCAGATGATGCGAGTTCGGATGAGCTCGCGATGCGAGAGATGCCGGACGGCAAAGATATCGCGGGGCAAAGGCGCAGACCAGCGAAAATATTACAAGGCCGAGGCGCTGCTGTAATCCCGCGGAGTCGATAATAATTTGTACTTAAAGGTCGTGCAACGCCGGGCGTAGTAGGTCCGTGGCCCATGGTGGCGCTGTGAGGTAAGAATGGGCCGGGGCGTGCTGGCCGGCTTAAGCGGCCGCCCAGTTGATTTAGCGGCGGGGGCTCGTATGGTACCCACTTGTAAGACTTTTGCAAGTAGGTAGTTGTAGCGTGCATTCGATCTTTTCTGGTAGGTTCTAATGCGATGCGGGTTGCATGTATCTACGTTCCAAAACCTTTAAGTTGCTACTGCTACAGTTATCTTTTACTAGAGTGATGCCGAGAGTATCTGCTATTTAGATGGAAGTAGAGTCAACTGCTTCGACCCACGCCAACTTCGCCACAGTGTATTTTACTTTTCTACACTTTGTGTGGCTACGGTCACTGTTATTACTCATTTAAGTTGAACCGTATCTTTATTTCGGCTTGTTTATGAAGAAACGTTGTATTTAGTTTTCTCAAATTCTTAGCGGAGCGGTCTCGTATAATTAGTGAAAGTGGTTGCGAAATATTTTCTACTTCAATTCTCATTGTAATTTTTTTTTAATTTTTTTTTTTTTTTTTTCTTTATTCATGAAATATTAATGTGTACAGTTTTTACATGCTTTTCGACTACCACACTAGACACACGCCCGTATTATGGTAGTCGAAGTAGTAATGCCTGTGTTTTTGCGCTCGCAATAAACCCGGGCGTTTATTGCAATAACATCATCAAAATTACAAACATGAAAGTAACCCGCCTCACTAGAAGATTTCTTTTCTGATGAGGGTGTATATTTGAATTTGAATAGATTATCGACGAAAATATCTACTTCAGCACACTCAATCTTATTATACAGTCGACTCATTTGGGTCAGAGGGCTAAAATAGGCAATATTATTTTTGAAATATTCAGGTGAAAAATGCTATGGTGTCTTTAACAATAGAATTGGGGACATTTATTTCAATATTGTTAAGACATAATGAGGTATCAAGATAGCTGTGGATAATTTTGAGCAAACATATTAGTTTGGTCAATTGCATTCTTATTTTAAGTGTATTAATCTTAAAGTATTCACGACGTGCGTCGTATGATCTAAGATGGTCATGTTTTTTTTTTTTTTTTTTATAGTGAATACCTCACAAGAGTCACAACTGCTCCCATCTGGAGCCAGTGAGACCAGAGGCGGTCCCTGCCTTAGTGCATTTGTGCACTGCACTGCCAAACATCGATATACCTACGTTAGAAATGTAAATTCGTATATCCACTCACGAAGAATTCACGCCAGATCATTATAATATTCTTACCAATCAAAGTTTGTACTAGACTGCCGCGCATGCGAAAAACAGTGTAATATATCAACCCGTGCATTTTCGGCTTTGCCGGAGACATGCCATGTACCTTCTATAGGCACTGTCTCTAGAGGTCGGAACCGTGAAATGAGCGAGACAGGTAGAGACCCATAACGGCTGATGATGTGTTAGAGTAGTGGAGATAGAAGCAGGTCTGTGCATTATCGGCGCATGCGCAGAAACATCCTGATATGTATCAAAACCTTAAACATGCGTAAAACGTTTGGAATGCATTAGTTAGGATTGACAGATTTCGAACTAATTAACAATGTTATAATATTCTAGCGTTACCGGCGCGATCTACATATCTGCAAACTTGACAGTATTCATTATTGGCGATTGACGCGACGTTTTAACGGTTTTAACGAGTTTTGCTCTGCAAAAAGCTTTTTAAAAATGAGTGCTAATGAAAACATTGCGGTTTTATCAAAAGTAACCGAAGTTCATTTAATCCCAACAAACTAGAGATGATTTTGCGAATGCTGACGGAGCAATATCAATTTTACAAGTGTAACTTGGTGGAGTGTTTTAGTGAAATAGTGAAACTGTTAAAAATAATTTGTACTATTCCGATGACAACTGTCGAGTGCGAAAGGTGTTTTTCTACGTTGAAACGTGTAAAAAAATTTTTGTCCCAAGATCGTCTCAATGTTTTATCAATGATGAGCATCGAAAAAAGTTTGATCTCGTCTATACCAGTCTTTAATAATCTTGTAATTGAAGAATTTTCTCAAATGAAAGAGCGACGAATGGATTTTCACTACAAATGAATTATTTGTACTGGGTATGTAGTTCCCTTTAAATCACTTTATTTTCCTATTTTACATTTTACCATTATTTGTGAAATGCACTGCTGGCAAATTCTGTCACGAGCCGCCTCTGAGTGAGACTATGGCATCCCCAATTGGGGGATGTTGTGAGGCTGAAGGTAAGTGGGGAAGGGAAAGAGGAAGGTGGAGAAGTACCTGGCTATTCAGATCTAGTCACTAAACACGGCTAAAGCCATTTGGAGCAACGTTTCAATTCTGAATGGTGGTCTTACACCAGGGCGATACTGGTAGTATCTTCCACTCTGGAACGTGCCGCAAATATACTATATATTATTTTAATTAATTAATTGTGAAATAACACAAATTAATCAAATAAAATTTATTTGCGCACGCCGGGTTCGAACCCGCGACCTTCGGAATGGCAGTCCAATGTGTTACCACTGGACTATGCCGGCCGTCAAAATGTAGTCCACATTTGAAAGTCTAAGGACGGGTTGTTTCGGAGAATTTGAACAATTCATCAAATTTCAACGCTCATTTTCCAGTTATACGAAGGATTTTTTCAAGTTCTGTTTTTATTTCAGTTCTGTCAAGCAAATAGCCTATAATGATATATTAACAGAACTTGAATAGGACTTTCACAGAACCCGGAAATGAACGTTGAAATTTGATAAATTGTTCAAATTCTCCGAAACAACCCGTCCTTAGTATTTTTTTTAACCGATTCTATAATTTTTTCATACTGTTTATGAGGATGTTAACGTTATTAACGATTTTAGTGGTTGTAACTTAATAAAAGTGGCATATGTTAATTAAAATGTGACCACGCCGATTGCAACGCTACTTATATCGGACAGACGGGAAGAGCTTTTTCAACTAGATTCAAAGAACATATAAGATGTTATAATAATAAGAACACATTTTCAAAATTCGCAGAACATCTCTTAGTAAATAATCACGTCCCGCTTGACAACAATGAACTTAAACCCTTGCACATAGAAAGAAAGGGCCTTAGATTAAATTTACTTGAACAATTAGAAATCAATAAAAGAACCAATGACCCTAATATAACATTAATTAATAAAGTAAGGAAAATTATTTATTCCCCGCTTCTAAGTATGTTCACAAAACATAAACAATATAACACATTTAAATAAATTAATAACTGCTACATCATTATTAAACAATTAAGAAAACATTAATGTGGGGAAAACAGACTTCAAAATACCCCCACAGAATATGAAATTTATTGTAGTAATATATGAAGTTTGTCGGATTGATATTTTGGAAAGCTGGCATAAATGCCGTTACACTAAGCGAGACGTGAGACTAAGTAAGAGTTGATTTGTAGTTTTGTTGCCTATGTAGGAAGGTTTCTTCGGACTGACATGAGTTGTCTTAGGTGGAAATGTAAGACGGTGCTTATAGTCCTTTTAATTTGACTCCGAGGCGAAAAGTCCAAATATAGATTGACACCGAGAAGTTTGACTGTTGTTTTTGGGATGATATCGCTGCCGGAAATAAAAATGGGTGAATCGTCTATGAAATGTTGATGTTTGTTTGTGGCCGCCCCGAGCATATAAATATATATTTTGAAAGTTAATACTAAACTCCTTAATGAACGCAAAAAATAATAATCATGATAATATGATGTGCTGTCTGTAAAACATTACAAAACGGATAAGAATTCCAAACATCTGAAATATAATTTTCAATAATTTTTACTTTTGCAACTTACTGTCTGTCAAAGTTCTCGCCGCATACTGCAAGCATTCTTTCTTCACATCCGGGAGGTAGATATCTATATCTGTATACGGCATCTCACATCCACCCTCTTCCTGGGACCCTGGTTCCTCCTTGATGGTAACACTCTCTGGGTTGGGAAGATCCATGGCCCTCTGTGATAGCGTTCCGGTTTAATATTAAGATGGTTATTGGCCCCACCTAAAAATTAAGTAGAACTGCATTAATTCTTAAAATAAAACCTTCAGTTGCAACGAAATATAGACGCCTCAGGTGCGATCTGTACCACGCTACAAAAATATCATAGGCGGTTATTTGACCTCGTTCATCAAATATATCGAATATCAAGGTTGAGGTATAAACTGTGTCGCCCTCCATTATCACTCTACTTTAAAATGTATAGAACTGTCTCATTCATACCTCGTTTATTGCGCTTGTAAGAGTCAATCAATTGTTCGATTAAAACTTGAATTATGATTGCAATAAATAACTGCCCGGCAAAAGACACGTTATAAGACGTTACAGTGGAGAGTTAAAACATAAAATACAGCTTTAATTAAATGATAGAAGAGAGAGCGCTCAGTTAAGGAAGAAAAATAACTTAATACAATGAAAAATTCACAAAATAATTAAATCTAAATGACGATATCTGTTATAAAAATAAGAAACGCATCATTAGTTTCTGCATTTCAGGGTTTAAAGGGAAAAAAGTTGTGATTTCTTTTATTAACAATGCGTAAAAGCAAGACTTCAAAATATGACGCAATAATGGAATTATCTATTTGGAATAAGTTTTCTGTTCAGGGTAAAGATTTAACAATCTAACCAATCGCGTAATTGGCATTTGTGACAGCGGCCGTAAGTCTACAATGACCCAACCTACCTACAAGAAAAATAGAAGTGCAATAATTAGAATAACTTCGAGATATAAATGTGATGGTCACTGAAACAATACCAAACTGTATGATAAAACACAAAAAATGTTAGTTAATACAATATTACTTTAGAATAGCGGAGGAAGGATGGTATAACGACAGTAACATTGGCGTCACCTGTTACACTGACACTAAATTCCATAGACAATGACAAATCGAAGAAAATAATCATTAATAAGACAGCTGCCGACAGTTCCTACCTTTGATAAATAAAATAAAATAATATAGAACTATAATATAATGTTTGGAATACAAATCATATAAAGTTTTGATAAAACCCAAATCGATTTTGATCAAAATAATTTTCAATACTAAAAATTTAATTTATAAAAATTTTAGTAAAAAAGGAATAGCAATTAATTTCTTACGAACAAGGATGTGTTAAATAAGTTAACTTTTAAAATCACACACACAATAACTGTAATATTAAATTTATGAAACATTGAAATTTGTGTATTATTGAGAAATTTTATATAATTTTAATGCATTAAACATGCATAATGCCCAAAGTTTACTTAATAAATGTTTGTAAATTAATTAAACAACAAAAGTTGCACAAATAATTCGGAAACGAGTTATGGATGAAATGTAAAATCCGATGCTTAATCATTTTTATATTGATACCTGTACTGATGATACATTTTTATTTTTAATATGAAGACCGCACAAGAGACCCAACTGCTCACAACCTGAGCTAATCTAATGAGACTGTGGCCTCCCTTAGTAGGGTATATTGGTCGGTTGAATGTAGAGGGAGGGAAGGAAATGGCGATTTTTTTGAATAAATATAGATAAGGATATAAAAATCCTGTCCATAAATAAAGGGGCTTCATCAGATGACCGGCTTTTTTGTCCAGCGGTATTTTGTTTATTGGATTCGTCATTCGTCAGTCTTTTGAAAGTGTCATTAATCCAAATTGCATAATTGTGAAAATTTTTATCAATCTTTACGTCAAATTGACGGTACAACTTGAATCAGTTATTAGTATTAGCAAATTCTAATATTATTGGCTAACGATATCACGAACTTTTTTGTTGTAGGTCGCATTGGTCATCACAAAATGTACATTTAAGCATGTCCTAGCTTATAATAAAACTCAACAGTCGCTCAGTTTGATTTGGAGCAACTGCCGTTATAATAATAATAATATCTTTATTGTGACAAATTTTCAAACTATAACTATAGAAATACATGAAAGACTGTTTTGTGTTCATTGGTTTATAAATTAGATGAGTATATAATTTTATCACGGAAAGTAATATATAAACAGTAGGTAAAATAAATGTAAATAAAAGAAATGTTAATGTAGTTATGTGTTAAGGTTTATCATAGCCCGCCTCACTAGGCTTAGGCTGTGTTGAGGCAGCTATCTACCAAGTTTACTTATAGTACTATAAAGTACCTACAATTATATAACAATAAGAACACTCAATAGTTAGGTAGCATCAATATCAATACATCATTTACCAAGTTCGTTTATAGTCCTAATAATATACCTACAATAATTATATGAAAATACATACAATAATTAGGTTGCATCAATAACTGCGAATTTGGATGAGTGCACCGGTAAAGGCCCTATCATTACTTTTGATCCAAATTATCAGGAAGAATGTTGTAAAGTCTTGTCGCAAGATATCTAAAGTTTCGTTGTCCAAAAGTAGTGTGCGTTACAGGAATTTGAAGTAAGTCTTTGTTATTGCTTCGAGTACAGCAAGTATTAGATCATTTTTCGTAGTATGTATGAATATTTGTGTATAGGTGAGTGAGTATTGTTTTTTCGTACGTCTGCCGAACATCAAACACATTCATAATATTAAAGATTAAGTTCGAGTCAGTAATTAGAGGAAGCCTAAGAATTATTTTTATAATAGTTTTCTGTGCCTTTATGATTGGGTCTAGTGTAGGTGAAGTTCCACCTCCCCACGCTATGATACCATACTCAATAATAGATTGACAGAGTGCAAAATAAACCATTTTCAAGTGTTGTGAGTTGAGGAAGTTTCGTATCGTTCTGAAGAAGTGCATGGTTTTTCTTATTTTGTTTGCAATTATTTGAGTGTGAAGATTCCATTTGAGGTATGGATCAATGGTGAGGCCGAGGTACTTTATCTGAGCAGTGCGCTCAATGTAGGGACACTGACAACATTCTTCAGAATTCAAACATGTGTGTATTCCAATAGAGGCATCGTCATGAGGTTGACCTGTAATATTAATGCTTGATGTGATGTATTTGGTTTTCTCGGCATTCAGTGTGAGCGTATTTGTATCCAACCACTTTTTTATAATGCTTATGTCCCTTTCAGCTTTTTTGTAGACAGCTGGCCAAGTGTCAGCTTCAAACAGAAGAACAGTGTCATCGGCAAAACTAACAATTTCCCACTGAATATTAATGTTACATAAGTCGTTAATATACACCAGGAACAAAATCGGTCCTAATATGCTTCCTTGTGGTATACCATAATAAGTTGAGCAGGTGTTGCTTAGTACGTTATTTATTTTAACTTGTTGCTTACGTCCATTAAGGTAGCTTTTAAAGAATTTAAGTTCGTTGTCCGCAATACCGATTTTTTCAAGTTTATTTGTTAATTTACTGTACGATATTGTATCAAAGGCTTTAGAAAAGTCTCAGAATGTTGAAATACATTTTTTGCTTTTATCAAGGTTTTTAACAATGAAATCAGTGACAGCAGCAATAGCGTCTGAGGTACTCTTGTTTTCTTGAAACCCGTATTGATTTTCTGAGATCAGTTTATGGCTCACGAGAAATTTTACCAACTGTGATAACATTGATAACCTTTTCAAATACTTTAGATAGACTAGTTAGTAGAGTTATTGGTCTTTAGTTGTTTATGTCTGTCTTGTTACCTGCTTTATGTAGAGGAATAACAATACCTTGTTTCAGGTTTGAGGGGAAGTGGCCCTGAGTGATACAAGAATTTATTAAGTGTTCTAGGGGCAATGCGATTTCCGTAGACAGCGTTTTTAAAATCTTGGTTGATAACCCATCAACTCCGGCACTGGACGTGTTTTGTAGGGAATTAATTATTTTTATAATCTCTTCCCCAGACACTGTTTGAAAGTTAAATCTTCTATGAGAAAATTGGAGTCCTACCTATTTCATTAGTTTGAGCATTCCCATAATTTGGTGGACGAGAAGCAAGATGTGACCCAATATTAATAAAAAAATTATTGATGTGATCCGCAACGAGCTTTGGTTTTTTGAGGTGTCAATAATTTTTCCATCAATGCAGAGTTTACTTATGTCCTGTGTGGCTTTGGTGTTTTGTGTATTTGTGGCTTCTCTTAAAATTTGCCATATTTTTTTGGGATCGTTGTTGCTTTCTTTGATTTTGACTGCGTAGAAGATTTCTTTTGCCTTTCTAATGACGTCACCGCACGTTTTTCTGTATATTTTGTAGATGTTTATTCCTATTATGTCATATGGATTTTCTTTCATTTTTTTGTGTAGTGCGTTTCTTCTACGAATGCAGTTGATGATTGAATAGTTTATCTATGATTTCAAGGGTTTTATTTTGTTTGGAATATTTTTTGTCAGTGTTGTGGTATTATTAATTAATTCGTTTTTCAAAAAGTCTACAAAATATCTCCACGCATCATCTGAGTTTTTTATTTGGAAGAGTTCTTGCCAAGATTAATTTTTATTTATGTTTTTTAAATTTTCAAAATTAATGTTATCGTAAACGATTGACTGATCTCTTCTATTTTTAGTGATTTTAGATTACAATTTAAAAATAATTGTGTAATGGTCTGTTATTGTCGATTTGTAAACATGCTTTTATTTTGTTTATTAGTTTTGACCATTATGTGATCAATGCATGATGTTGAGTCATTAGCAATTCTTGTTTGAAATTTTCATAAGGTATCAAAGTTTTTTTGAACAATTTTCGGGTATGGTCAATTAGGATTTTAATTTTGTAAAGTCGGTCACCAGGAATTTGTGTGTCGGGGTTTGAGAAGTGTAACATTCGCAATATAATTTCGTAACGATCCCTAGACATGGTTTTTCCGAAAATTGTACTAGCGAGCAATGGGTCAGTGGACCAGTGATCTTCGATAGTAAGATGTCGGTTTCTAGTCATTAACATTAACAGTGCAAAAAAAAAAACATTTCTACGACAGATGTGTCTACCCATTTACGAAGTCTGGATTTTTGGGAAGGTTATTGTTTTGATATGGTGGCTATATAATATCGATTAGTTTCGATCACCATTTTTGTCACTATTTCTTTGTTCAAAAAGTATTCAAAAAAGTCAATTTCCGATGAATTACCAGAAAATAAAGTGGCTGGATCAAAACCTGACACAAAAACATCAAATTCATGAACTATTGGAATAAATGGACCAGAGGTCCAAGAAGAAAAGCAGTGCATTTACGGTATAGTCTAAGTTAGGTGTACGAGAGTCATGATCTTGGCTTGTCCCGGGGGCGTTTATTTTACTGTCACTAACTTATTCAGTAATTGTTATATCTTGATCATCTTCACTTATTTCTAAATCAGAGTCAATGTCTAAAATTTTTTCATAAATTTCGTCTTCCGTAAGACGGCGGTTTGCCATTTTTAAGGGAGTTCAATTTTGATATATTAACGGAAAGCCTATAAATATAGACAGATATATTACAATTTAGGTTGTCCACAAAATTTGGAAAGAAAATCACAAAAGAAAGTCAGTCAACAAGTCTCGAGTAAAATAACTATTTTTAAAACACGTCACGTCACTTAAGTTCACAAACAAACTAATGTACCACAGAAAAATAAATTACTTAAAAAGATTCGCAAAATAGAAATCGGTCAATATTTTACATCGACGCATAAGTCCATCAAAGCAGATTGGATCACCTAAGAAATATTATGGATGACACAACGGTTCAGCGGCGGGACATTCAAATGACTGAATGAAGATTTAACGAATCATCGCCTTCACAATGTTTTTTGTAAACAATTTATTATATTTTAACCAGCAAACGCCAGACGTCAGTTAGATAAAGGATTGAACTATTTTTTGGTTCAGTTATCTGCTAAATTCGTCGGGTATTTACGTAGTATACAGCCGCTAAAGTCAAACGCATGATATGATGCGCATAGCGGTGAGGGCACAAATTATTTTCGCATGAATTGATGCGCGTAGCGGCGAAAAATAGTTAGTGAGATTTTGTAAGAAAACAACAACACCTGATTAAATTACCTTTATTAAACTTTCCTTTGCTGTGCTAAAAAAATCCACGCGTTCCGGTGCAATGTAGTCAATATAAATCACATTACATTTTATGTCAAAAGTGGGAATAATTGTAATTTAATTGCTGAAAACATGAAAAAACCATTGGCAGATACTAAAAAAAACGTGCGAGGGGTCCACATATAACGACGGTCCGCGACCGACTGCCGGCGGCTGGCACACACACAGAGTTTTTCGGTCGTAGGTATCTATGGTCTAAATCAAAATATTATATAATGTGGATTTCTCATGTTCCCGCATAGCAAACTAAAGCGGGACATCAATAGCGTGTCATTTCCTCGCACACTCTTCGCGTAGCATTGTCACACGGTTGATTGGATTGGTGTATTTGTTTCCGATTTTTAACAAAAATCTCTTAATTTTTAATTGAATTTGAAAACTATGGAAAATTTTATTTTTTAATTCAGTGCATAAATGTATAACGGAGAAATACATAAAATCTGAACCAAGAATTTATTATATTTATAGAGTTATTCAAGTTATTAGAAGCAATGTGTAGTAAATACACACCATAGATATGGAAAGGTTAAAAACAACAATCTTTTTAATTTTCCTTTGAATAATAAGAAAAACAAAATATTTTTGAACAAAACGACATCAAAAAACACCCTACAAAAAAATGTATTTATTTCATAGTTGAAAAGTCCATTTGAAATTAAATAATAATAATAATAATAGGTACCTAATCGTAGACAAATTATTTATCGACGATGATAGTTAATAAAAACAACATTGTGAATCTGCACTGCTGGAAATCTAGAAATGCATTCCCGAATTCGCCATTTCAAAACCACGCAAGCATCTTCAGCGTGAAAAGTGGCGAACCTGGCGGCGGGAAATACGACTACCTCGACGTTCGTTGGGCGCGCCGTGACCGGTTCTTGTTTCGGCCACCAGAGTTTAAGGTAAATTCATCGCTAACTTTCCGTACGAAATCTGGCCGAGTTCACAAATGGTATGAAAAAAAAATTTCATACGATTTCGGGCTAAATTTTTCCATACCAAATTGTCAGCTCGAAATTCAAACGAAAAAGAACCTTAGATTCGATATAAAACGAGGGGCGTTGCGGTCGTTTTATGTCTGCATTTTGATTGGTAAAAAAAAGCACCCGGTGCACGCGAAAATAAACTCTCGATTCTATACGGATCGAAGAACAGAGTGGTCGTCTTTTACCTCAACTACCCCCGAAAAAAACAAATGCACAATAAGATGTTAATATATATATGGTTCAACTTCGGCATACATTTTAAATACTTATTATTTCCAATAATTTGCAGCTGTGCTGGAAAAAAAGCTTTTTGAAAGTAGTCATTTGCTTTTGTGGATATTTTTGTAAAAAGGTGACCTTTGACAGCTTCCATAGCTTATGAAAAATTCCAAGTGTAAAATTATGTAAAAGGTTCAAAATGGATGGGAACATCCCTTAATAACTATGGATGGAATCAAATCAGTATAAAATGAAGTTTTAGGTTGCCATTTATTATTGCTAAATTGAAATCTACAGTTTCGAAGTTTTCAATTAGAATCTTATTGCGCATTAGTTGTTTTTACAGGGTGTGTTTTTTAAAAACTCTATTAGCAAACATGAACAGTTGCAATCGGAGGACGAAAAAGATTTTTCTCCAGAAGAGCTGAATACTGAAAAATGAATAAGGCAGAAGGATCATGAACACGGTTTTTCTCGGGTATGGATAAGAGTGTGACGTTTTAACGTTCTATTGCGAGAACATACATAGCCGCAGTAGGAACATGAATAAGGTTTTTCTCTAGTATGGGTAAACATGTGACTTTTTAAAGTTCCCCTTAGAGAACATGAATAACTGCAGTAGGAACATGAATAGGGTTTTTCTCCAGTATGGGTATGCATGTGAAGTTTTAAAGTTCCCTTTTGAGAACATGAATAGCTGCAGTAGGAACAAGAATAAGGTTTTTCTCCGGTATGGGTAAGCATGTGACTTTTTAAATTATCTTTTCGTGAACCTGAATAACTGCAGACGGAACAAGAAAAAGGTTTTTCTCCAGTATGGGTAAGCATGTGACGTTTTAAATACCCTATTTCAGAAAATGAATAGTGGCAGTTGGAACACGAAAAAGGTTTTTTTTCAGCGTGGGTAAGCATGTGACGTTTTAAAACTCCCTTTAGAGTATATGAAGAACTGCAGTCGGAACATGTAAAAGGTTTTTCTCCAGTATGGGTGCGCAAGTGCAGGGCTAACTTTAACTTGCGTGAGCAGGAGTAGTTACAGTGGGAACACGAGAAGGCGTTTTCTCCAGGATACTTCCCCAGGTTCATTATCGAGTCTGAAAAAGATGGTGTATAAAGATTAATAAATTTGTATCTTAAAATTTAAAAATTACTAAAACGAATCGAGAAAAAACATTTCACCTGCTGCCAGGGTAGTACTTTCAGATGGCTCTAAGCATTCCTTTTTCATATCCGGCAGGTCTATTTCAATTTCAGTAAAAGGAAACTCCCCTCCATCTTCTTGTTGGAGTCCTAGTTCTGCCTTGATGGGAACAGTCTCTACATTAATGCTACCTGGAATAACAAATAATTTAACCCACCGAAAACATTGATCACCGATCCGTCGCCTTGGTCGCCTGGCTTATATAGGTCACATTCTTCGAGAACAATCTGGAGATCGCGAGTAGATGGGTTGGCGGCTTCGCTATTATTCTAGCAGCATACATTCACCGTCTTACTAGTAGGTTCCATTTTGATGCGCGTTGCGTTTATTGAATTTCTAGAACCCACTAGCATACTTAAAAGGGTGGTATAGTGTAGTTACTGAGAGGTGTAGTCAACATAAAGTGAAAAGTGTAGCGGTATGCTCGTTGCACCCAACGGAGACAATCAAACTATTCCAAAATATCAACTCAACCCAACCGAACCCGACCCGAACCCACCCTACCCATCCCTACTCATCCCAACACGACCCAACCTAAATCATCCCTACCCAAAACGAATCAACCCAATCCAACCAAAAGCACCTCTCCAAACTCAACTTATATCACACTTTTAAAATTACTTGGTACATTAATTTATTTATTCATACGAATTCGATCTCGCTAGTGAAAAGGGAACACAATAATAAAAGCCATTGAACTAATACTAAGCTATGAAAAGCAATTGACCTTATTGAAGTACTCGTGTATACTGGATATCTACACCGTATTTACTAATTTTATAATCCAGTTTAAACGATATTTTGCTATTATTGACATCAAAAGAAGTTTATTTAAAAAAAAAAAACATTGCAAATAATTATTAAAATCAAAGGATAAACATAAATGAATTAAATGTCACCTCAAATCATGTAATAAAATAATTCAGCTCATTAAAATAGCTTTTCAAGTACGATTATACTGGATATGCTGATTTATAAAAATATTGTCAGGTAATTTGTCTTACTCGCCCTTTGGTGAATTCTTTCAGAGGGCACAAAGTATTCCTTTTTTAATACAAGGAACCCCGAGATTAATTTCAGTATAAGATATTTCAGTTGATTTAACGGTGACTCTCTCTAGATTTTAAAGCTCCGTTGCACCCATTTCACCTTTTAAGAGAAAATAATTATTCATAAAGTGGAACCAACAAACGGGATGACCCAGTCGCAAAATATCATTGAAAATATATCGTCAATGTTTTGCACGACTGTATTAATATTTTCACGGTCGCAAAAATTGCTCTAATTTGCAACGTTCTATCGGCATCTACTATTTCTATAGTATAATTGAAGGTAGCACACAGACATTTGCAACAAAAGTTCCTACCGATACCCTCTTCTTAAACCCCCCTCACAACCTAACATAATATAGTTCCCTCATCGGCAAACTGCACAGAATCTCTCGTGAGGTGTCAGGTATTTTATTTAAATTAAAACAAATATAGGCAACACGTCCCAGCAGAATAGAGTAGGTAAAAATGACCACGTCGATATAGTCAAGAAAAACTTGCAGTTTTATTTCGCTTGTTGTTGGCGTTTGTATAATAGTTGTGTACCAAAAAAAAAAAGAAAACAAAATACCTGAAATATTTTCGTTAATGCTTTCCGGACATTCCTTTTTGATAAAATGATAGCCTACATCAATTTGCGTAAGTATCACAGGAATACAATCTTCCTCACTTGTGCCTGGTTCTAACTTGATGGCGGTGGAATCCATGCTTTTAAGTGAGGTTTTCGGAGTTCTGATTTACTTAAACTTTATAACGAGGTTGAACGATTTCTTTAGAGAAATGATTGATTGATTTCGTCAAATTGACTAAAGGAGTAACGCCAAATAACATAACCAATGTAATGTGACAAGAAGCATGATGAATGAGGTTTATCCATAGATACCATAGAAAAGAAAATAATTTTCAAGCATGTGATGAAATCTGAGTGCTGCCATTTTAAATAATATGTTTGGGTCTACCAGAGGGCCTCTTGACGAACGTAAAGGCCCGTTTATAGTAGGAATAAGCAGTAAGAATAGGCCGTACAGTAGCGATGGGCGGAATCGATGAATCATCGATGGTTTACTAAAATTCAATAAAGTTTAATAAAATTCTGCGTGACTTCGGCTGCGACCAGTGGGTTAACTCACCTACTCATGATGCAGGAGGCACACTTGACGCAATAATTTCCCGGGTCGGTTTTCCTCCGAAAATCATAGATGTTACGGATATTGGACTATCGGATCATCGTCTCGTCACATCCGTGTTTGCCTTCGATCCTCGAAAACTGGAGTTTAAATCTATTATCTCCAGAAATTGGAGAGAATTCGACTTCGAGACATTTTGCATCGAATTAAAAACCTCGCCTCTCTGTGATAAGGAAAAGTATTGCGAAATGCAGGTAGAAGAGTTAGTTACTCTCTATGATTCTACGCTACTGGCAATAATTGATAAAAATGCTCCTTTCACAGAAAAGATCTGCCGCATTAGAAATTGCAGTAAATGGTTCGATGCAGAATGTCTTCCAAGGAAAAGGGAAATGCGTAAATTGGAGAGGGCTTACAGACGGAACCCAACTCTCAGTAATCGGCAGCTTTTGGACCAAATTGAGTCAGAAAATGACCCTCGAAAGCTCTGGCAAAACATAAAGACTCTGTCTGGAGAGAGCAACATCAAGGTTGATTCCTCCCTTGAAGCAAACAGCCTCCCAACACACTTCAGAAATAAGGTTGAAAACATTCGGGCCCTCAGTGTAGCAGGATCGCCTTCTGTCGCAGCACCAAGTCCGCTCTCTGGTGACTTCACTACTTTCGCAGCTGTAACGGAAGAAGATGTCACGCGTGCTGTGATGTCTTGTCCTAATAAATAATGCACACAAGACCCCATACCTACCTGGCTCTTAAAGAAATGTCTTCCGGATATAACCCCTATAATTACCGCAATTATCCAGAAGTCACTAGTAAATTCACTTGTACTGGGAACACTCAAAAAATCAATTATAACTCCGATTCTAAAAAAACAAAATCTTGATACAGACAATACAGATAATTACAGGCCAATATCTAACCTACCATTTCTGTCAAAACTGCTTGAGAAAATCGTTGCCAAACAATTGGTGGGGTACTTGAACTCGGCCGGTCTATTTGCCAAAAATCAATCTGATTATCGACAGTTTCATTCAACGGAAACTGTCCTTTTGCGGGTAATTTCAGATTTGATCATCGGGATGGAAGCAGGTAAGTTGGGTTTGGTATCTGTTCTTGATATGAGTGCGGCATTTGACACTGTATATCATAGTATTTTATTAAATGTGCTTGAAACTGAATTTGGCGTTCGAGGTGATGTACTCCAATGGATGTCATCGTACCTGTCTGGACGAGTAGCTTCAGTAACTTTCAATAAATATACATCACCTGAAACTCCCATCGAATTTGGAGTTCCCCAGGGTTCTGTACTGGGTCCCATTCTCTTCATTCTATATACTAATCGTCTCGAACGAATCATTCACTCAGCTGGCTTTGAATCACAAGGCTACGCGGATGATCGTTTGATTTTCAAGTTTTGCTCCCCGGATGAAAAAGACGTCCTTAAAAACGAGGTGGTTAGTTTCATTGACACGGTTTCAAGTTGGATGTCTGTTAATAAACTCAAACTTAATCCGACAAAGATGGAATTTATTTGGATAGCTTCTCCTGGAAGACAAGCCCTCATCGACTCCAGTACAATCCGTATTCAGAATACAAATATAATCCCTTCTACGGAAATAAAATTTCTAGGTTTCACTTTAGACAATTGCCTTTCTCTTGAATCGCAAATCTCAAAAACTGTAAGTGCTGGCTTTTTCCATCTAAGGCAGATAAAATCAATTAGGAGATGCCTTCCCTCTGATGGAGCAAAATCACTCATAAATTCGTTCGTTGTCTCACGTATGGACTATTGTAATAGTGCATATGCTGGCCTACCTAAAAAACAATTCAACAGAATCCAGTCCGTTTTCAATGCTGCGGCGAGAATGATTTTTGGTGAATCTAAGCACTGTCGTATAACCCCGCTTCTAAGGGATCGTCTTCATTGGCTTCGATGCCCTGAAAGAAGAGAGTTCAAGATCTGCTTAATGACCTTCAAAGCATTGCAGGGAATGGCGCCAGCCTATATATCGGAATTATGTGTCCGACAAAACCTAAGCGATAGACAGCTTACTCTGAGGTCAGCAGATCTAGATGTTACCAATCGTTTAATCGAACTTTCTCGGTCAAATCGAGCTGTTTACTATGATCGCTCTTTTCGTGTAGCTGGCCCACTCATTTGGAATAAACTTCCCCCAGCCCTTACCAATATACAAAATTTGGCTGAATTTAAACGGGGTTTGAAAACAAAATTATTAAAAAAATCGTATTTAATAATATAAAAATCATTTATATTCTCATGAATCTAAGCTTTTTTTTAATATACTATAAAAAGCCAGGTTTTGAAGTTTTCCGGTAATTGTTTGGTTTCGGTTTCCTCCTTATTGTACTTTTATGTTTAATGTCCACCTATTATATAATATTTTAATGTTTTCCTGTTTTATATAATATTTAAATTTTAAAGTTCTTATTTTTCGTGCACTGTCACTGTCCTTTATTAATGTCCTCTACTAAAATAGCACTGTTATTCTTAAATTTTATTCTCTGCTTTTGTGTAAGCCGTTTATTCTTTATTTCATAGTATGTAATTATTTTTTTTTTAAAGGAACACAATAGGAAATTTTATTTTAAGTTTATTATAGTTAAGCGCACTTGAAGTGAAACAACACAAAACTGCGCTATATAAATGCTATGTTATTATTATTATTATTATTTACTCGATCTTTTTTACCATTCGAAATATCTCGATTCATTGTCAGAATTAATTGGAATGCAACTCCGAGACAATCGTTTTGAATCGTCATCGAAAGTCGTCGCTGTTATTGGTCAGAAATAATCGATGCCAGCCAAGCGTTGTGATTGGTCAGAATTAATTCGAATGCACGGTTCGAAATAATCGTTTTCAAATGTCATCGAAAGTGGAATCGAGACAATCGCTCTGAAATGTCAGAAATCATTCGAATGTTCAGTCCGAGACAATCGTTTTCAAACTGTCAGAATTCGTTCGAAAACGCAAATCGATTCTCACATTCGAGAGGTTATATTTCGAGATGTCAAAATATCTCAGATTGCTTGACAAACGAAATATTTTATAAGTACATTGTTGGCTGCCTACTGAAGCATGTTGATGTTATAATCAACCTCGTGTGTGAATTGTAAATTATGAAATAATACTTTTAGGTGACGATTTACGTTTCCAGTAGGTATAGTTTATGTGTAAAAGATTTTCATGGTCATAGTTTTTCACAATTGAAGGTTTAATACCTACATATGTTATTTTTAGGTTATGTATCATCTATTCGGGACATTCGGGTAGTGTATATTTAAAATAAAATAAACCAATAACTTAGCAAACACCATTTTTATATTTAATGCTGATCGGGTTTCAATACAACCGTAGCTTCTTCGGGCAGTATACAATATTCAGTATATATTAAACTCATCAAGTGACATGTGTTCGTTCATATAAACATAATATATCTGCTACCTATGCTACGAAAAAATATATTTAATTTATTTGAAATTAACATGAAAGAAATTAACATCGGTGTAACTTGTATAATAATTTATTTTAATTGTACGTATCTAGATATTCGAATCTTATTAATTATTTATAAAAATGTTAATTGCATATGCATACCAATATAATAATTTTTGCCCCTGTCCGTAGCTATTGCTCCCGCACTCCAAGCGATTCATTCGAATGGATCATTCGATTCTTTTGATGTTTCGGTTAAAAAAAATCGATTATATAAATATTTCGATCATTCCCATCACTACCGTACAGCCCTTGGCCGTAGAAGTTAGAAGATGTGGATGCACCGCCCCCGCCCGATGGAGCTAAAGCAGATGCACCGCCCTTACGTCAAACTCCAGGAAGTCAACCTTGGACTTTGATTAATCGTAATCGTAAACGGCGTCCCATCACCGTACGAGGTAGTCAAAAGGACCAGGAGGAAGTGAAATACTTCCATCTTTACCCCTTGCATCCAGAGACTACAGTAGATGACTTAACATCGCACCTCAAAACAATAAGTAAATCTGTCAGTATCTCCTCATTTAAAATAATAAAAATCAAAACAAGAGGAGAATATGCGTCATTTAAAATCGGTGTACCCGGGTCAGCGGTGGCAGAATTAATGCAATCTAAGCATTGGCCTAAGCATTCGTTCTTAAAAGAATGGGTCAATAAGGTAATTACACCACGGCTACCAAATATTAAACCCAGTTGACAGTACAATAGTTTTCATTTCTTTTACCAAAACGTTAGGGGACTGAAAACTAAATGTTCTCTATTTTATTCTAACGTTTTGGTAAACAATTACGATGTAATAGGGCTCACTGAGACTTGGCTGAACTCCAGTATGTGCAACCAGGAGTTATTCGATGACAGCTTTCAAGTGTACAGAAAAGACAGAGATAGTGGTAGTGGCCACAGACAAGGCGGAGGCTGCCTTTTGGCTGTCAAAACTAAGTTTAAGGCCGAACACATGCCTGATCTGGAAGCTGACATCGAAGACTTGTGGATAAAAATTACAATCGATTTGTTTGTTACTTTTATGTAATATATTTTCCACCGGCATCAACTCTGGAAACATATCAACTATTCTTCGATAAGTTTCACGAAAACGTTGATCTTCTCGGAGGAAGGAATATTATTGTTTTGGGAGATTTCAACATCCATTCAGCGCGTAGCGGCAAGGATGTTGAAAATGACCTCAATTTTTTATGCGAAGTGTTTGGGCTCACCCAGAATAATGGTATTCCCAATTCTGAGTTGAGGATGTTGGATCTCGTTTTGTGTAACATTGAATTAAATGTCATACATAGCGATTCTCCCCTCGTATATGAGGACAAATATCACCCCGCATTAGAGTTCCGGTATTCTTGTAAAAAGCCTCCGAAGACTACCAAATTACCTAAAACTACAGACGGCACTTTGCGGGGATGGATTTTTGGTAGGGGTGATTTTGTCAAACTTTATCAGATGATGAGCCAATTGGATTGGCATGAACTTTCTAAATTCGATACCGTTAATGAGGCGCTACACCATTTTTATTCATGTATATATAATGTATTTGACGCTTGCTTCCCTAGGAAACCTCCCAACAGAGGTGGACGTAGATATCCGAAGTGGTTCACTAGAGATACCATCAGGAGCATTGAGAAAAAACATGCTCACCATAAAAAATGGAAAGCTACTGGTGACCAAAATAAGTATGAAATGTTCAGTAATCTCAGAGCAGTTGTTAGAAGAAATGTTCATATAGCATTCCGAACGTATGTCGACTCAATAGAGAGTGATATCAAGCATGATCCCAAGGCATTTTGGGACTACGTAAAATCACTGCGCAAGGATGGTGGTATAACAGACATCATGATGCATGGTGATCGGGAAGTTAGAGGAGCGGATGTAGCCAATGCATTTGCAACCCATTTCCAATCAGTGTACAGTAATGAGCCTCCATTACTAAATCCCATTTCTGCTTCCAAGTTAAATGTGAAGGGAGCCCAAAACATTGATATAAGTCATATAGACGAATCAGATGTTAAATCTTCAATTAATAACATGAAACATACACATTCACTTGGGCCAGACTTTCTTCCAGTATTTTTTTTAAAAGGATGTGTTGAATTTTTAAAAATGCCACTAAGTTTTATATTCAACCTATCTTTAGATACTGGTATATTTCCTGATTCCTGGAAAGTCTCAAAAATTTGTCCCATTTTCAAAAGTGGATCAAAGACATCTGTCGAAAATTTCAGGCCAGTGGCAATACTTTCCGCCCCGGCTAAGTTATTCGAATCGATAATTCATAAACATGTGCTGTTTCAAGTAGAGCCTTTCTTAATATCGGAACAGCATGGGTTTAGAAAAGGTCGATCAACAGATACTAACCTACTGGTACTCACAGATTATATTTCCAAATCTTTAGATAAGGGCTACCAAGTAGATTGCTCATATAATGATTTCTCGAAGGCATTTGATACCGTAAACCATGACATATTATTAAATAAATTGTCAACTATAGGTTTTTCTTTACGGTTTCTCATATTCTTTGCAAGCTATTTTACTGGAAGAAAGCAATATGTATCTCATGGAATATTCTTGTCAAAATTATTCCTTGTGCTGTCAGGCGTTCCACAGGGCTCTAATTTAGGACCGCTCCTCTTTCTAATTTTTATTAACGATATTACAGAAAATATTCTGCATTCCAGGTCACTTCTTTTTGCTGATGACCTAAAACTATTCTTGGAAATTAAAACTTTAGAAGACTGCATTCGACTCCAATCGGACATTAATAGAATTGTTGACTGGAGTAAACGGAATCGGATCGAATTCAATGTTTCTAAATGTTTCATTCTTTCTTTCACACGGGCACGTCATACTTGGTTTTACCGGTATACCATGAATGCCCGAAGTTTAAAACGTGTCTCCACTATGAAAGATCTTGGCATCATGTTTGATAGTAGGCTGACATTTCATAATCATATCGAAATGACGTGTAGTGCTTCACTGAAAATGCTGGGCTTCGTCCTACGCACTGCGAAGAATTTTAGAGACACCCGGGTTCTCCAAGTGCTATACATTGCGTTGGTTAGGAGTAGGCTTGAGAGTGGGTCGGTGGTTTGGAGCCCACATCAGGTGAAGTATTCCCTTATGTTGGAGAGAGTGCAGAAGAAATTTCTGAGATTCCTCTACCTGAGGGAGTATGGCTACTACCCGTGGCTCTATCCTACTGACTTTCTCTTGGGCATGCTCGGTATGAACCATCTACGGGTCAGAAGAGATGTGCATATTGTATCACACTTCTTCAAACTGATTCGTGGATGGTTTGAAAATCCGACTATCATGGAGAGTATTAGTCTCTATGTTCCTGATGGTTATCTCCGTCACCGACAGCATAGACTGTTTTATCTCCCGGCCTGCAGGACCAACTTGCCAATGGTCATGCCGGTGGGGAGAGCAGTCTTGCTGTTGAACAGAATTAATTCGGATATCGACATATTTAGCATCGGTGAAGCTGCCTTTAAAAGGCAATCTCTATTGATGCTGGTATAGTTTATACACCGCTAACTATTATGTAATACCATTTTACAAATATACTTAAAAACGAAATAAAATGTAATTTTGTAATGTTTTTAAAGGAATAAATTGAAGTGAATTGAATTGAATTGAATTGAAGATAGGAAACCTGTGTATCCGTTTATAATAGATGGCAAAAATCTGTTATTTTTTTCCACAACCGAAAAGATGGTCGAACTTTATCTTTTACGATTACGGATTGCAGAAAGCTGAGATATATACTGAGATTTACGTATTTTCGATCGATACTCTATGGTATTTGCTATTTGACAATTTATTTTATTTTCATGTTACATTTAGTTACAGTAGTGACGTATTGCCCATCTCACTAGGTGTGGAACGCCTGTGTCAGGGGCGTACAACTCCCGTCTGACCTTGTAACCCTGATGGGAGGAGTTATTCCCAACCCAAATTCTTATAGACAAAGCTGTTGTGGCTGAAAGCTCAGATCTCATTGGCTCAGAGCAAAAATTGTAGTTTGATCTCTCGCTCTCTACCATAGCGACTTGTGTAACAGAAAGAGAAGCTAAGCATGGGTTATGCTGCGATAAAAATTAACGGTAATTTCCAAGACGCCATTTCGGAAAATGAAGTCAGTTGAAGTTTTTTTGCGTAAATATTTTGAATTTTCTTTCACCCATCTAAAAATAATGTTGCGTGCTAGAATTCTTCAAGGTGATAAATTAATGCCGTGTTGTGTTAAAGTGTGTAATCCGGTCTATCTCCACCAATTGAAAGAAGGACCCGAACCCGTTAAATACAGGTACTAACCTCTCGTTCCTTGATAAAATGTTCCTGATTCCTGAATATACTTCATCGGCTAAAAATTTAATTAATTTTCCTTTTCAGACCTATCCGTATTCCGACGCGATACTATACCACGTATTAGGATGCTAAAACTGCCAAACAAAGCCACGATTACATCAAACAAGGTCATTTAAACCTCTCCAGAATTGCATCATGTAAGTACCTTATTCAGATTTAACCAGAATTTTCCATAATGTTTGCTGACGACAAAGCTGTGAAAATTATATGAAACCCTTGCAGGAGAATTTGAATAACTTCTAGTGCTGTGGCAATAATAATTAACACTTAAATTTGTTACTCTTCTAATATTTATAAGATGTAAGTCAGCCATAGTACGCTTGAACAGTGTGGAATCCTCATTTGAAGGAATATTCTGAAGGTATACACCTAATTTATATTGCATTGAAACTCGCTCAAAAGTTTTGTTTTCGCTCCCTTTTTTATTACTTGATATAATGAATATCTTTCAACACGTTGAATATGTATTTTGTGTATATATTCTTGTATTTTTGTTCAAGGTCAAATTAAATCCTATTAAGTTGTTGTAGTAAAACAGAAATCCTGGGTTCGATTCCTAGTTGAGACCGTTACTTTTTATTTTTCTGTGTGTTGTTCTCTTTCATGTTTTGTTTAGATATATTAGTATTATCTTCTACTTTTAAAATAAATCAATGCTCAATACATCGGTTGTACTGACCCTGTTTTGTATTACTATCCATTATCTTTTTGAAAATAAAAAAATATTTTGATGTGTGCATAGCTGTGGGTTTTTTTTTATTTTCCTTATCCTGCATTCCAATATTTTTATTTTTAAAATATATTTTTTTTTGGGCTAGTGAATGAAAGATGTTAGCTGGGTGCAGTTATATTGTCTATGTTTGCACTTTTTTTAAATGTCCTTGAGATTTCTTTATGGTCCACGATATATTTACCTGTCTGGACCACACGACCGTTTTATCTGTGGTCGTTTGCGGTTAAGGGGGTGACAAAATGGGGCCATACAAAAAGCCCGAAGATATCGATCTAGAGAGTGGTTTATTTATGGCCTGTGTTGAGATGGCAATTTACAGATTGGTTGTTAACTAGGTTTTAGCTAATACAATATTGTGAAAATGCCAGATAAAATAAAATCAGTATTTTTTTTTTAAATTATACAATTCAAGAATGAATGTAGAAGGTGGAGGCGAAGCAATAATAATTGAAAGTAATTAATTAATAAAGTTTCACTTTGACCAAAAGGCGTATTATACCTACATATATACACAGTAGACAAAATTTTTAGTATTTATGAAATAGTTCAATGTATATTTTTATTGGAGGTTATCAATGATTTTATTTTTAAATAAAGTTTTGATTTGTGTGTTTCTTATGTCAATAGGTAGAGAATTAAATAGTTTAATAGCATTGTATTTAAAGCTTTTTTTGTCCACATGAGGTTTGACAAACTGGGATGTTAAAAGATTTTATATGTGAATGTCTCAAGGCTCTAGTGCTTGTTCGTTCTTCATACATATGGGTATTTTTAAATTGATGAAGCAGGATATTTTTTCAATGTAATTTTTTCAGATTTGGAACATTTAGGACGGTTTGTTTCGGAGAATTTGAATACTTCATCAAATTTCAACGTTCATTTTCGGGTTCTGTGAAAGACTTATTCAAGTTCTGTAATTATATCATTGTAGGCTAGTTGCTTGACAAGATTGAAATAAAAACAGAACTTGAAAAAATCTTTAATAGAACTTGAAAATGAAAGTTGAAATTTGATGAATTGTTCAAATTCTCCGAAACAACCCGTCCTAAGTGTCTTAAAAATAAAATCAGTATTCGATCTTAATCGGACTTTTAGAATAAACTTCAGAATTATTTTTGAATCTTTGCTAATGGCTCTAGGCAAGTATGTGCGGCACTACCCCAACTGATAATACCATATTCCAGAGACGATTGAACAAAAGCACAGTAAACTAGTTTCAGTTGTTTTCTATTTAAAATATCCCTAACATTTTAAAAAAATATATGAGTTTCCTCAGTTTTGTCGTTAGGTTTGCAACATTGCAACATTCCATTTAAGAAGATTGTCTATTTGAATACCAAGATATTTAATAGTATCAACTCTACTTATAGAAGGAAAAGTACATGGGGTTATTACGGGGTTGCAGCTGTGTAGGTTGGGGCTTTGTTGAGACGGTAAGAGCTTATTTGATATTCGAAATGTTAAAAATTTGGTTTTGTCTGTATTTAGGTTTAATATGTGAGCATCAAGCCAATTTTTAACAGTACGAAGGCCATTTTCTGCCGTTTTACAAACTTCATCCCAAGATTTAGCGTAAAATAGCAAAACAGTATCATCGGCAAAAGTTGTGAATGATGAAATAAACAATGCGTGGGACTTTTCATAAATGTGCACGTGAATCAAACCAAAATTGTGTTGGGTTCATTTTTCAATGGATATGCCGTGTCTAGTCTAATTTAGTCTATGCACAGTACAGAAAACTGTTGTAGTTATTTATACGTAATTAATAGTATAATAGGTTTATTAAAACGACAAATAACTTTGTTTATATCACTTTTATTTATATACACAATCTACATGTTTCGTGAACGATGTTCACATCATCAGGGTTAGATTAACACTAAAGTTAAAAAATCATTGTACATCACCTATAGGGAGGAGGGGTAGGAAAAAGGTGGAAGGTTTAGAAGTGGTGGGAGTTTCAAATTGGGAATTGTGATTGGAAGGCAAAGTCTACTTAAGTGAAAAATTATTTAAAATTTTCAATATTTATATTTATACATTTGTGAGAAACAAACAGTTAATATAATACAAAAGTAAGTCAGTAAAGTATCATAAAAATGGAAGATTAATTATTTTCCGTTATTTATGAAAGAATTGTCGACTTGTGTTCTATCTCGTATCCAACAACCAACAGCCAAAAAGTATTCTTAATTGAAAGTTCAAGAAACATATTTTATTCATAGAATTATGTTGAAATCATTGTGAAATTTTATTTAAAAAAAACTATAAAAAGGAAATATCTTTTAACAGAGTAGATTATTTTAATACGTCTTAACAAAACATGAAAAATACAGCGAAACAAAAAGGTAACGATCGCAAATGGGTATCGAACCCCAAACCACTGATAAGTTGAATATTCATTCTAGATTTGTATTAAAGTCAATAGTTGCCCCATATAAATAAAATAAGATCGCAAAGGAATGTCCGAGACACTATCTATGTAGGTAACTAAAATATATTCGGGTAGAACCTAATAAATAACTAACTAACCATCACGCCGTTTCCCGCAGGGATGGGCAGAGGACGGACCGCTAAATAACTTGGTCTTAGCACACACTCCTCGTCTCATTCCATGCCTCAGAAACTTATGATCTTACAAAAAGAAGGTAGCAAAAAAATAAGGAATTCATTACCGGTTATATTTTTATTAATTAAATTGAAATTACGCTAACGAAATGTCATTAAAAAATTGTTCTTTGAAGCTCAGAGGTGGAATGTTGACCCAGTAAGACAGAGTTCCTGACATTGGTCCCCAGTTAAGACCGTTAAGGCGTTTTAACCAGCGGACGAGAATTCAAATTTCGTTAAAAGACGGTCAATTATTGTTGTTAAATTCTTGGTTGTAGCTTTCTTCCTAATAAGTAGTTACATACATATTTGTAAATTATACGTCGGAGTGAGTAAACATAAATAAATACAAATGCAGTTTGTTGACATGGTAGATATAAAATATGTAGGTATATGAATATACATTTAAAAAAAATTCAAATATTTGTTTTTTTTTTTAAATATTTTACACGATATTTCCAAACGTGAGTAAAAATCTTTTGTTTTACTTATTTATTCGTGTGTCCGAAAGGTATTACCGGTAAGTTTTATTTCTAATACTTATCTTTAGAGTATTACTTGATTTGATATGTATGACATTGAAAAGAGGGTTTATTCCTTACAACTGAAGTAGTATATATATTAAAGCTAGGTTTTATTTCCAACTATTTTCTACGGTATCTACCTACATATGTAGTTATGCGATTGCATAATATTGTATCGCTTTCATGTATTTGTTTTCATGATTAACGGAGCAACCTGACTCGTCTAATTTTCGAAAAGTTATTAAATTCACGAGTAAATTTCGATTGAAAAATCATAGGTTAGTGTGTCAAAAATAACTTGTTTTTTTTTCCTAAAACAAGAAGCTCAATTCACAATATGACATTATGAAACTGACAAAAAGTCACACAAAAAATATTAAATATGTTGAATTATACCAATGTAATAGTGAATTGGACAATAAAATAGAAATTTTGAACAAAAAAATAATTTGAATGTTATTGAATGTACTACGTGTTCGCACATCACGAATCGAAATTCATTTGGTTCGTGGCACTTTTTGACTACCAATCACAAACAGTTTCATGTACTTTGGCATAAGTTTTAACATTTATACATGAAAAAACGATGACAGACATAAACTCCTGTCAATAGTTGATTCTTTTCCCTGGAAATTAAACAACACAAATTTATCGCCAAATGTTATAAAAAATATGTGCTTATTCTGACTGATTCTTTCGAACGACTCTGTAGCATAAAAGTATGTACAAGGATAATTAAATATCACTTACCTTTTTTTTCTGAAAATATATCTCCCACGTACGTTTTTGATGTCGTAATTTGTGCTATCTAATAAAACTTTTTTCCGAGGGTATTTTCCTCTCATTTTTAAGCGAGGAATTTCTTTAAAATGTTATCAAGTAGACTGGCGTGGAATAGACGTCCGCTCGCCGCCCTGTCGCAGCGGGGAGTGATAAAATTACGGGGTAATCACAAACAACAAACGCGAATCAGAATTAATTACTATTATGTACTTTAAGGATATATTTTTTGGTCATAAATTATTTCTAATGTTTCAATAATGTCTTGGTAAATTATTTAAAAAAAAAAATCTGAACTATACTAATATGTAAGACCATAAATAAATAGTCCAATTGAGAGATTTTCGTCACGAAACGCGTGCCAGGATTTATTTATTAGTAATTTTATTTGAAATAAAAACTAAATTCTTATACATACTTATGATAGATAATTTATTGATTGTTTATACTGAATTATTATATGATTTGAAATATTTGTTGTATAATACAACTTCACATTTGAAAATGCAACAAATCTGCGCATCGTCCAACGGTAACACTTTATTATGATATGAAAATAATATAATTTTTCAAAATTTTACATCTTACTTTACAAGATAAAATAACGATCTTTCGAAATCAATTTGTGTTTTTTTCTTGAAAAGTGTCCATACGTCTAAAAGTGGCCTCAAACATGCAAAATTTCAGGTCAAGTCTAGCTATTTCGCTTTAATATTTTCGTTAATTTCGGCGCCGTGATATGATATTTTTTTATAAATTTCCGACTTTAAGTCCGGGTTAAATCTTCCCCATAGGAAAAACTAAACCCTTCCACAAATGATCATCTAGTCAATGAACATTATGCAAGTGCATTATGTAAGCAAAAAAATACAAAACAATACAAGAACAACACGTCAACTCACCAGAGATCAAATGGGAAAATAATTCACCGACTCCAGATATTTTCATATCAGATGGTTCGGCTCTGTCGAACTCCTAACAGGACCTATAAATCCTACTGATCCCTCAACATAAATATTTAAAAAAATCTTTCGTAATCTTACATGTAATTAAAATTACTGATTTTTGCATTTTTACAGATAAATATTTTGATAGACCTAATACGCCTAGATTTTTAATGAGAGAGGCTAGGTATAATGAAATTAAATAATGAATCATTAATTAACAAAATTATAAGATTAAATATAACCATTGATTTGTGCAACTTAATAAATGATTTTATTCTTTCGTTCCTTTGGTTTTAAAGGGGAAAAAACTAAACGTTTACCATGAGAGAACCGGTGAGTTTCAACCTATTCTGTGAATAAGCCTGCTGTATCAAATAGCAAATATATTTTAGGAATATCTGGCAAACTTTACTAAAGACGAATAGTTACACACGGAACTGATTTTGGTTCACTGTGAATCAACATGTAACGTATTAAAGATGAGTTGTGTGAAAATGAATAGTTGCAGTATGGACACGAAAAAGGCGTTTCTCTACCACGGGTAAGCATGTGACTTTTAAGATTTCCCTTTGTATAACATGAATAACTGCACAATACTAAAAAACACAAACACAATCAAATATCTAGGAGTAATTATCGATAAAAATTTGAATTGGAAGGAACAAATATGTAAAATATTTTTAAAAAAAATCAGAAAACTGATATTTGTATTTTTAAGAATCAGTAATTTTTTGTCTTTAAAAAACCTATACTTAATATATTATGCCTTTGTCCAATCAACTCTACAATATGGTATCATTAGTTGGGAATCCACATACAAAACTAACCTTACTCCAATAGAAGTGGTACAAAGGTTAATAATTAAAATAATATTAAGAAAACCTTCCGATTACCCAACGGATCGATTATTCGAAGAATTTCAAGTGCCTTCATTTAAAGATCCTTATACTAAAAATTCATTAATTCAAATCATAAAAGAAAAAGACAAGTATCAATTTCTAACTGAAAACCGTACTCGACTTAAATATATTTTTCCATGCCCAAAATTAAACACTTCCTTTGCACAAAATTATTACACTTACCGGGCAAGAATTTTTTTCAATCGACTACCTGAAGAAATTAGAAACATTAATGATAACATCCAAATAATAAACACTTTGAAAAAATATTTTAAAGACAAACTTACAAAAAAAAATGTTTCCAATTGAATAAATCTTAAGAATAACTCATCTCAATTAGTTTCCTTAAGTAACATTCCATTCTTCAAATAAGTTTAAAATCATTTTATTTTTAATTACCTACATACTGTAATAAAACAATGTACACTCCATTTCCAGCCACAAGCTAATGCTTCTATGGAAGAGGGGCCTTGAAATATTTGATCATATATTGTAACAAATAAACACAAATGTGCTTATACAATAAATAAAAAAATAAAAAATAAAATAAAATAGTTGCAGTAGGAACACTAAAAAGGTGTTTCCCCATTGTGGCTTACCATGTGTGTTTTAAGTAATTCATTTGTGGAACATGAATATTTGCAGTCGGGACAAGAATACGATTTTATTCCACAGTGGGTAAACATGTAAATTTTATGATATCCCTTTGTAGAGCATAAATATTTGGAGTCAGGACATGTAAAAGGTTATTCCCCACCGTGCATAAACACGTGTTTTTTTTTAATCTTTCTTAAAATTGCATGAATAGTTACAGTCGACACGTGAAAAAAGTTTTTCAGTACTATGTGAAAACAAGTGACTTTTAAGATTTCTTTTTGTATAGCAGGAAAAATTGAAGTCAGGACATAAAAAAATATTTTTCCCAACTGTGACTCAGTACATGAATTTTTAAATGCCCCTCAGTAGAACACGAATAGTTGTAGTTGGAACATGAAAAAGTTTTTTTTTAATAAAAAGAAAAATAACTTTGTTAACATCACCTTATTTGTACAAATAAAGTTATGTATACAAAGTAATTTGTCTTTTTGCTAAAATAAATAGTGCCATCACAAAGTGAAAACCTTTCCGAAGAAGTTTTCTTCGGAAAATTAAAAAGGTTTTTCTTTCATGTGAGTAAACATGTGTCTTTTAAGATCTCTTTTTGTAATGCAGGAATAGTTGCATTCAGGACATGAAAAAGGTTTTTCTCCACTGTGGGTAAACATGTGTCTTTTAAGATTTCTTTTTGTAATGCATGAATAGTTGCATTCAGGACATGAAAAAGGTTTTTCTCCACTGTGGGTAAACATGTGAGTTTTAAGATCTCTTTTTGTAATGCATGAATAGTTGCATTCAGGACATGAAAAAGGTTTTTCTCCACTGTGGGTAAACATGTGTCTTTTAAGATCTCTTTTTGTAATGCATGAATAGTTGCATTCAGGACATGAAAAAGGTTTTTCCCCACTGTGGGTTAACATGCGAGATTTAAGATTTCCTTTTGAATAGCTGGAATAGTTGCAGTCAAGACATGAAAAAGGTTTTTCCTTCATGTGAGTAAACATGTGTCTTTTAAAATCTCTTTTTGTAATGCAGGAATAGTTGCATTCAGGACATGAAAAAGGTTTTTCTCCACTGTGGGTAAACATGTGTCTTTTAAGATTTATTTTTGTAATGCATGAATAGTTGCATTCAGGACATGAAAAAGGTTTTTCTCCACTGTGGGTAAACATGTGAGTTTTAAGACTTCCTTTTGTATAGCAGGAATAGTTACATTCAGGACATGAAAAAGGTTTTTCCCCACTGTGGGTTAACATGTGAGATTTAAAATTTCCTTTTGAATAGCTGGAATAGTTGCAGTCAAGACATGAAAAAGGTTTTTCTTTCATGTGAGTAAACATGTGTCTTTTAAGATCTCTTTTTGTAATGCAGGAATAGTTGCATTCAGGACATGAAAAAGGTTTTTCTCCACTGTGGGTAAACATGTGTCTTTTAAGATTTCTTTTTGTAATGCATGAATAGTTGCATTCAGGACATGAAAAAGGTTTTTCTCCATTGTGGGTAAACATGTGACTTTTAAGGTTTCCTTTTGTATAGCAGGAATAGTTGCAGTCAGGACATGAAAAAGATTTTTCTCCGCTATGGGTTAACACGTGAATCTTGAGACTAACTTTTCTGGAACATGAATAGTTGCAGTGAGGACATGAAAAAAGTTTTTCTCGAGTATGGGTGCACAGGTGCAGTTTAAGCATCGACTTATGAGAGCAGGAATAGTCACAATGATGACAAGAATATTGTTTTTCCCCAGGACGCGCCCTTAGCAATCCACCTGAAAATGATAAAAATGAGATAAATATATCTTTTGTGTAAGCAGATACAACATAATTGTAGTTTAGAAAATAAACAACTCGAAAATCTACCACTCCAGAACGTTCCACAAGATTATTCTTATGAATTTAATGCGTAATAACAATAAATTAATTAAATTAAACTCGCAATAGAGGACCTTAACCCCTAGCCATACTTAAATAATATCGCCAACTCCTAGTCAGAACCCAAATACATTAAATTCTGTTAAATAATGGTCCGGTGAAAAACCACCCCAGAATCGATTAAATTTAATATAAAAAAATAGAATTACTTGCGGTCAGGGTTATTATTTTAGAGCGCTTTAAGCATTCCATTTTAACATCCGGGAGATCTATGTCAAGATCAGTATAAGGAATTCCACCTCCAACTTCTTCTTGGGATCCTGGTTCTGCCTTGATGGTAACAGTCCCCACATTTATATTACCTGGAGAAAAAAAACACAATATATTGGTACTTCTTGCACTGCTTTGGAAAAAACTTAAAGAAATTAATGTTTCCGCATCAATATTAACATTCTAGCATCAACAACAAGAGACCCAAGTCATCTGGAAAATTAAGATGTTGCACCAGTAAACACCGGTTAATATGGAAAGAGGAGTCAGACAAGGGATTATTTCTATATAAGATTCTAAATGATGCATTTGACAGTCGAGAAATTCATAAATCGAAAAGCTTTTGAATACTACTACGTAATACTCTTAGCAGGGATTTATTTCAGTGCTGACATTGTGATATTAAGAACCATAATATGTATTTATCATTGCCCATAATACAAATGGAGGGAAATAAGTATGCCGAGTCATTGGATATCTCCTATTTATAACTAAACTAATACAAAAGGTTGTAACTCAGGCAGTTCAGGCATGTCTTATAGTAAATTATATTTACTAATCCCATATAATCCCATCTAATGTGAACAACAATTTCATCCTTTTTTATTCAATTGATTTGGAGGATATCGGCAGATCATATATTTTTATTTCATTTACTTAAACTTCATGTTACCTACGTTTCGTAAACTCTTGTTTCATGTTACCTATATTTTGTTAACCTATGCATTGTAAAATCTTTTATTTTATGTAATCTGTATATTCTCATATATTATGTAAACTCGTTATTGTTATTTTATTTAAAAAAACATAATTGCATTGTATGTAAAAGCCCTATGGGCGTTTAAATGAAATAAATAAATAAACGAACTTCAAAAGGGCGTTATTATATAAATAAATACACAAGAGGTTCGGAAGTATGTCAATGTAGCCACGTATAAATCTGCTGTCAATAACTTCGAGAGTATTGTTCAGAACGAAATCTAGAACGCCAAAATAAGTGATGCAATCGAAATTTTTCATCTGAAAGGACAATAAATATTTTCGACTTTAGTTAAACAATTTGAGAGGCGGGTTTTGGTACCGCCGCCGAGGGAACCGTTTATTGGATAACCAACACAACTGCCACAGGACACCCCGAGTGGGTCGATACCAAAGATATTAGAAGAACGAGATGTGCTATGAGCAGTTCATACCGTGTGGAATTGTTTTGCCCAGTGTCGCCGGTTTTGTTCACCAATACTACTGCACACCTTCGCTTACGCTAAGGTATCCGCACTAATACATAACGAACTAACTGAAACGAACGAAACGAAACGAACTGGAACGAACTGCCGGCCTCTGTGTTTCCTCCCTCCTACAACATGGGACTCTTCAAGACCCATGTTCACTCCTTCCTCTCCACAAAAAGACCCTCCACACAGCATCCCCAAAGATGACATAGGCCCTGAGGGAAATTATTTTCTTCAGGGCCTCCTGTGTGGAGTAAATATAAAAAAAAAAAAAAAAAAAAAAAATATAAAAAATAGAACAGATTTCTGTGCGTACACGTCCCGATACCGTTCAAAGTACCCTAATTAGGTAGTACTCCGCCTACGGTCCGGCGGCCAACATAGCATATCTCGTTCTTCAAATATCTTTGGTCGATACGTTTGGTGATTTAGCAGGGGTACCCAAATTCATCGGGTGAGGTGAATTCAGGATGCGCTTGCCCACCAGCTGCTTGACGTGCCAGATCGGGGAGAGGCTGGTTTCCTAGTGTCCTACCCAATCCTCATACCTTTCACGTTTCCAGTACTTCCTCTCCCTTCGTTTACTTTTAAAAGACCCTCCCCACAGCATCCCAAAAGATGACATAGCCTATAAGGGATATTATTTTCCTTTAGGTTTCATGTTAATGGATAAAAAAAAAACTAAAAAAAACTGAAATTTCAGCGAACGTTTAAAATAAATAGCATCAATATCGGTTGAGAGAGATCCACAATGTCACACAACAATAAACGTGACGTTCACTGACTCGGCTTTGTGAAAAACCTCTACCGACGTCTACCTATTCTACGTCACTTAACGTAAGACTCTTCAAGGTATGAAATACAGCAGTCCCTAATGAAAACCGCAACACTCTACCCAGACCGACCTCACAACTTTTCCCAATCACAAAAATAAATAAAAATATTGGTAACATAACCCAGAAGAGTAGCTAAGGTCGATATGTAGGAGTGAGCATGTCTTTATGGACAAGCAAAAACCTACAGTTTTGATTATTATTCCCGATCGTATATTGGGTCTGTGTAACAGTTATGTACCAAAAATTAAAAAAATAAACACCTGAATTGCTTTCGGAAATAAATTCCGAACATTGCTTTTTGATAAAAGGATAGTCTTTATCGATTTCCGTAAGTATCAAAGGAACACTCTCTTCCGCACTTGTGCCTGGTTCTAACTTGATGGCGGTGGAATCCATGCTCTTGCGTAAGGATCTGGTAGTTTCGTTTCACTTTAATTTTGTTATGAGTTCGAGGGATTTCTTGAGAGAAGGATGGAATGTTTTCGTTCAAAGTGTTCAAATCGACGAGCAACGAGTAAAGCCAAAATAACATAACCAACAAAAAAGTGACAGGATGCACGCGGAGATATATCCATAGAAATTATTGAATTAAGAAAAAATCGAGCTTCTAATGATATTCAAGTGTTGCCATAAACAACAGCGAACAAACTCATTTCAAGTAGGAACTTTCATGATCTGTTTACATTTATGATTATTTACTTCAACTATTGATTGTCTGTGGCAAACTCATTTTGTAATTTGTGACATTTCCATTGCTTCTTGCGTCCCGCGGTGAGTGGTTTATTTATGGTCGCACGCAATACCTTGTTGCTCACCTTTTCTGGAGTCATATTGTATTTCTATTTATATAGTGACGTTTCTTCAACATTGGAACTGATGCCTTGTACATGTGTTGTAAACTCGCGAAAGAAGAATGTTGTTCAATGTAGATTTACGGCCGTTGTCACAAATGTTAACCACGTGATTAGTGAGTTCCTCCAATTAGTCAATTCTATTATTAGAACACATTATTGCGTCCTGCGTTTACTCATTGTCAATAAAACACATCTACAAGATTATTTTTCCTTGTTCCATGAAATAATAAACCGATGTTGCATAATTATTTATGTTATATAGCAGAGGTTATCACATATAGAAACACGGTTATCGCCGTTTTCAGTAAATTTTCGATTCAGAATGGTTATCTTTTAGTACCTATACCGAAAACACGTTACGTCTTGTCAGCTGATACACCGTAGTGCGACTGACGCAACACTCCGCTAGCAATACGGCGGCCGGTATGTCTATGCACACAAGCAAAGGCGTGTTTGTGTGCCGTTTAGTTTTTCTGTTTTACTAACTGTACGAATGTGCCCCGCGTACGAATGGTGACCACTTTCCCCTACTGTAATGCTGAGAATATAATTTATATATTACTCAGATGACAGTGCATCTGATTCAATAGCAAACTTCACAATAGTATATTTGATAGTTCTACACTTTGTGTGGCTACCGTCGCTAGTCATTAAAGTTTATGTTGACAGTATACATATATTTGCTCTCGGTCTTGCTTGTGCAGTCACCATTGCGTTTAGTTCTCCAATAAATCTGAGTGGTCTCTTCCGTCCGTCTTCTGTCGGTTAATTGGTGAAAGTGGCAATAAAATATTTTTTTATTTTGTACACTATTTAACAATTCTTAGCACAACTTAATTTAATTTAACATTTACTCTGGAAATTGTTTCTGGTTCTGATACATACATATAAAGTACTTGAAGTAAATTGAAAATAAATAAATTATAAACATTTTTCTTTGTCAAAATAATAATGTATAATTAAGTTTGATATTTCGTGTTAAAGGTATTTTCTTTTTGTATTCAATGTGTTCCAAACATTTACAGATTTCTGAAAAATTCCGGAACGGGTTTTGCAAGTCGACAACTCAATTATAAAATATATAAACTTGAACGATGTACCCCATTATAACTAAGCGAAGCTTGTTTGTATGGGGAGTGAGTTTTCCTCGTAATTAACTGAATTTTTTTAATCCTAGTTATTTATTTTTGAATTGCCCATTATTTCTTCACATTTTGGCGTTAGAATTGATGTATTTTGACTTCCAATACCTACTCCACATAACCTAACTGATGTATTTTGCAGGGTATATCGGGCGGGCCGCTGCAGGTGAACAACGAGGAGGCAGTGGCGTGCACTCAGTTGCTGGTGGCCATACACGCTACCGAGGAGCCTACCAAGACAGTGTTGCTGACCACCAGGCTGTATGGAGTGCTGGCCTGGATCGAGAGCGTCGTCTGGCCATAATAGGATAGCTTATCAATTATACTAGGAGGTCTCGTAGAAATTGGACGTTACGTTACGTTAGAATACGGAGGTTGTAGCATTGTTTTATATTGAAACAATCCGGTTCCTACAAAAATTGCCCTTTCCCTCATTTCTGTTCCATTTCTTGAAGGACCTAGATTCAAAAAAAGAAAGCAAGCAAGAAGATATGAAAAATAGAAGCACACATCCAGTGTTTTTTGTTTTGGAGTTAGAATTTCGTCGTCATTGCATATAGTTGCATATTTTCGCTCCTCATAATCTCTTAATCGAATAAAACAAAGTCCCTAACCGCTTCTGTATGTTTGTGTGCTTTGTTCTTCTAGTTTGATAGGGTTTTCACGATCATTTAGAGAATTTCTTCTTGAAGGTTATAAGCTAAATATATATGTATATATGTTATAAAAGGATATTAAATTTACTGAAGGTGAGAAAAGTCGAGCACCACCGGGTACATGTCAGCTAATAATAAATATTTATCTCATTAAAAGTTTGTAACCGTACAAATTATCAGCCTCAATCATCATATATTAAAATAAATATATTATATTTTCGTGTGTGATCAAAACAGTCTGTGTTGTGGAACGGTGCTTAGATATACAACTATAGACTATAGTGCTTACGAACCTTCAATAAAACACCATAACTTTTGAACACAATTGAAGCAAGATCAATAACAAGGAAAAGGCCACCTTTTCCAATTCCTTAATTTCCTTGATAAATAATCACGATCGTTTGATTTTCTTAACTTGTTAAGATTACAGTCCATTCATCCAGTAAGCATCAATTAGTACGCAACAAGCATTCAAGAAGCTTATGGTCCTGATAGGCTGATGTGTAGATTTCTCTGGCCATCGTCCATAACACATATCTGTACATCTGTTTATCACTTCAGTGTGCTTATAGAAGCGCTTTACTACAAAAAATCGTGTGATTGTATTTGTTTCGGAATCCGAATTGTTGACTTTCATAATTAGAGAACGGAAAAATACACAGTGGATTTTTTCATCGTTTTTCAGGGGGCAGATCCTGTAGTAAATGACCTTATAATATCTCCAGAGAAAAAATAAATACCGCCAACGGGAATTGAACCCGTACCTTTTGATATCCGGTCAGGTGCTCTGAACCACTGAGTTATGTCGGCTTATTTCCAACCCGCCAAATAATTCAATATATACTATTACCTCAATAAACAATTACTGCTTATTTTATATTTTTGTGCTCGGGATATATTGAATTGGATTAAAATAACCCAGATTTTCTTTAATACTTCAACCAAATGAGTTGGTGATTTAGAAATTAGAATATATTCTAAAACTTAATTATGTAATGCTCCTGTTTTATCAGTAGATGAAAGTTGAGAGAAGTTTTTAAATTTTGAGACACATTTTTCCTGATAAAAAATGTATAATTTTCTCCTCAAAAACTTTGAAAAATACTTAGGTTTCGGAAAAAATCACGTGTGAGAAAGTCATCAAATCGTCAATAAACTCAATTTTCCATACATTGTCTTGTTTCATCGTCCGTCAAGAAAAAATCCTGCGAAATATTCATGAAAATGTGATCACCCGAAATCAGCCGGTTATCGCGATAATCAATTTTTTTACTAAGAATGACGCGTGCGCAAACGTCACAATTGCGATCTGACAGATTGTATGTACTACAATGTACCGATCAGGGGGGGGGGTATAACTCCGATACTTTTTGGTTTTTTGATGACGTCTTCACGAGACTATCCAATGAAAAGCCTTCGGGGTTTGGTCTCTCACTACTACGGCTACGCTCCATTTCCCCCGGAAACGATGTGACGCCATTTTTGCGTCATGGTTGCTTCCTTCTAACAGATTCAGATTATTTGCGTGATTGGTTTATTTATGTTGTTTGCTTTCGTGAATTCATGTGTTGTTGTTGTGTGAAAATGTCTAAAATTGTGAAGCTGTGTTGTGTGAAGGGCTGTACAGACAGTTCACTCGTCATAAATACCCAAAATACGGAAGTTACAAAAGTACAAAAGAAACAAAAATGCCAATGGATCCCTTCGAAGATGCGAACAAATGCGAATTTAAATCTACCCGGCATTGGTAGTTGTCCAGATTAAAGACAGTATCGGACCCGTTATGACGAAAATACAGGTGTGAATATCCCTTTGTTTGTGTTCAGTGTTCCATGTAATATGTAACTTAATTTCACCTAAGAATTGAATTTATTTTTAGACCCCATCCGTGTTCCACCAGGACGGTGTAATGTCATAAAAGACCATAATTATTTGCAATATGATATATTTAGTTCACGAACTTTGGTTAACCCGATAAATATGTTTATTTCAGAGCTTGATAACATCTTACCGGGTACCAGCGGTGTGTTCCTTCTGCCAAAAAGATCGTGGAAGATTACATAGGTAAACATCTGTTCTATGTTACTTGTTATCTAATATGCAGATCTTTTCTTCCTTTCCTTTGACCACTAAGATCATTTTGTTTTCAGACAACGGCAGGACCCCAGCGGCAGTAATTCAGTCGCTACACGGAAACACGATGCTCCCCTGTGTAAGAATATTTATAGTTTTTTTTACACATTTAAGATGTGCTCATGAATTCTGTATTCAAATTATTTTTTTAAATAACTTCATGACTTCATCCCCAAATTGAAATATTTAATCATTTAAAACAATATTAGCGACTCAAATGAATATTTAAACCAAAAAAAAATTTAGTCGCAGACTTGGTACAAATTTAAGATGTGTTTTGTGATCATGTTTTCTGTATTCATATTATTTTTTTAATAACTAAATCCTCAAATTGAAATATTTAATCATTTAAAACAATATTAGCGACTCAAATGAATATTTAAACCAGAAAAAGCTTCAGTCGCAGACTTTGTAAACATTTAAAATGTGTTTTGTGCTTATAAATTTATTTGTTTCTGTTTCTGTTATCTTACTGAAATAAAATAAAAAAATACTTTACAACATGTAACAAAGTTTTACATTTTTCTGATAAACGGAGAAATGTTAACATTCAATGCTGTCGTAGAAAAGTACAATCATTGTTTGAAAATGTTTTTCCTTAGTGGAATTCATATTTCAAGTAATTTTGAGTTATTTTACGACGGCTTCGGGACGACAGATTTTGAACTTACATAGCGCCGTCCTGAGAAAATGTGCTGTAAGGAAAGATACCTTATAGCTCATTTTCGCAGGACCGCACTTTGTGAGCTGGAGCCTTGTCGTCCTGAGAGAATCTGTTAACATTTCTAAAAAAAAATTTTTAAATAATATTTTAGGCTGATGAATAGCACAATATGACCTTCCCTAGGTGCCTACCTAGGAAAGATCATATTGTCTATAACCGCGTTTTTTGTTTCCTCTACTTTGCTGAGTGGTTTGTTTATGCCTCAATTCTGAATGTGACGTCATCAGTGGACAAAATTTCTCCCTACTAAAGGCCGAAGTTATCAATCTAGTGATTGGTTTATTTATGGCCAGTACCAGGGGCATTTAACTAAGCTTTGGCCTCGAAACTCATTTGAAACCGCCACGCCCACCTCAAAATTCTTATAGAAAACGAATAATATGGCTAAAAGCTCAGATCTCATTGGTGAGAACAGAAGGATTGGTTTGATCTCTCGCTCTCTACCATAATGACTCGTGTAACAGAAAGAGACAGTTTCAAATCATTCAAACAAAATGACAGTGGTTTATTTATACACGCGGGTTGTCATTTTCTGCCGAAATACTATCATTTCCGTCGAAAATATTGCGTGTTAAAGTTGTTCGTGATAAAAATACAACATAAGCCAGTATAGTGTTAGCGAGTTACAAACATATTATATTCAACCTACCTACGTAAGTTCAAGTTTAAAGTGAATTAACAGTTTTAGGTTATTCGTTCGGTTTTTTGAACAATGCTTCATACTTGACATTATGTCTTCCTCCACAACGTATAAATATTATTTATTATATCGATAAACTTATTCATGTTATTGATTAGTGTTATCCTGTATTATCTTATTGTTTTGGTGAAATAAAATTTTTTTTAAACATATTTAATCATGAGTTCATGAGGCTGAAAAATGTCGGAATTTTTCGTCGTACTGTCGATGTTTTGGAAATTTTCTTCAGTGTTTTTGCAAATTTCTTGTCATTTTGGGTTTCTACTTCTCAGATTAACAAGTTTCATCTTAAGGAAATGCACTGTAAAAGTTTATTTTCTTAGTCAGATGAACCTTGCCCTTGGAAAACATTTCGACATTTTTCTGCTTCAAGGACATTTTTATTTTTATAATAGTTTTTTTGGGCTAGTGAATGAATAGAGTAGGCTGAGAGCAATTATGTTGTCTATGGTCGCATCTTTTTTTAAATGGCCTTGAGTTTCCTCTACCTTGTCTACTGCTCTGCTCCGCACGGTAGGTACTGCTTGTATATCTGTGGTTAAGTACTGTATAATTCTGTTGGATACAAAAAGCCGGAAGATATCGATCTAGAGAGTGGTATATTTATGGCCAGTACCAATCAGACAGCCTTGCGGAGAGGTCACGCCAACTGATGTGATAAGAGCAACTGCTCCAGTCGACATATTTTACGGAGGACGCTGATGGCGGACATAGCTAGATATATTTAATCGCTGGTCATCATGTAAATCTCTCTCATTTACAATTCTTTCCGAAGAGTTGTATGACGCCCATTTCAGTGAATCAGGTCAGATATTTATGTTATACACAATGTCACACTTTTAACTAATTTATTGCTATTTAAAAATACCTTCCGTGCGATCAATTCTTGGAATTGTCGCAACACCTCTTGATATCATGCTATACTTGTTATTTGAGTGTCTCTACCTCTGTTTGTTATTTGAATAAATATAATATTAATCATCGTACCTCTTTTATTCAATAACAAAGCAATGCTCATTGTCTTTTATTAATCATGTTACAATGGCCCTAGTGTTGTTGAATTTGTACGTGAGGTTATTGCATTAAACTGGCGACCAACGGTGTCTACATTATTATTAGCCCATGGTCAACGGTTAAAATGGCGCACAACGTGATTGTTTAACAGTTACAAGAGGAAATAGTGAACATGGGTTTGAAAAAAATGGTATAAATATTTTACCTTTGTAAAAAGTCAACTTCGATGTTTTTAATTGTTGATGAACTCCATTTAAATGTTAAGGAAGCTAATAGTTGGCAGTTTTTCGTAGGATATGTAAAATAATATGATTATGCTAGATTCAAAATAGATATGTTTCATGAAAAATTAAAAAAATTATAGATATTTATTATAAACTGAAAAAAAATGATGTTACAATTATGCTAAGAAAATAAATTGCAGAAGTGAGTATGAATTTTTTTCCCTATGCGCTGGAAATCATAGAGGATGAAATGACAGCATCTGTAATTTTCGTTATATTATCCACCTTGAATAATGTAGAAAAACAAAATGTAAAATAAGGTTCGTATTTACTTAAAGATTACAAAAAATATGAATTGAATTCAACCATTAATTATTGAGATATCGTGTATGTACTAGTTAACCTTAAAGTATTTTTTACACTCTTCTTCGGCCTGGCTGGGTTATGAATCAAAGGTCGACATGAGAAACAATAGCTTGTAGCTTTTACGTCGAACAGATGGCGCTGTTGTAAAATAAAACATGTTTTTACCTGTCACGCGTAACAAAATTATTTTTAAATAACTGTATTTAAAAATAATGCAAATACTCATACTATAACGAACATCGAATTCAAGTATGATAATATATGAAGCAAGTATGTTCCAACTTGTATAGAATCATCAATATGTGTGTTTAAAACAAATCAAAATCAAAAGGTTAATGCAATGTACTCGTAGGTAAGGTAAAGACTATTATAAGAATTTTTACCGGTATTTTAATAATATTTTTAATATGGCCTAAAAACTAAGAACGTTGCTATTTCAGTTTTATCGGCAATAGAACAAAACAAAACTAGATTATAACATTTTTCTTTTTCAGAAAATTTGTTAATTTTGACCAAAAAATATATATACATAGTATTTTTAAAATATAAGCCTGAAAAAATTAACAAAAACATTTTAAGTCAGTGCACACGAAATACCTAAATCATTACTGTCACGTTCTACACTACTGCTTTAGGATAGTCATTATTATTTGTGGGAAAAAAAACTACTTATAGAGGGTGTCCGGCGGTTAAGTGAGCTACCTTCGGGAGGTGATTCTACGTGATGGTAGGAGTATTAAAGATTCTTTTTTTTCGAATTAAGGTCGAATTCGTGGGTAGAAAAGTGTATCTTTAGATCTCCTTACCGACGGCATGAATAGTTACAGTCAGCACATGAAAAAGGTTTTTTACCACTGTGGGTAAGCATGTGGCTTTTAAGATTTCCCTTTGAATTGCTTGAATACTCACAGTCAGCACATGAAAAAGGTTTTTCACCACTGTGAGTTATCATATGACTTTTAAGATATCCCTTTAAAGAGCATGAATAGTTACAGTCAGCACATGAAAAAGGTTTTTCACCACTGTGGGTAAGCATGTGACTTTTTAGACCGACCTTCCGTTTATATGAATAGTTACAGTCAGCACATGAAAAAGGTTTATCACCACTGTGGATAATCATATGACTTTTAAGATTTCCCTTTGAAGAGCATGAATAGTTACAATCAGGACATGAAAAAGGTTTTTCCCCACCGTGGGTAAACATGTGCGTTTTTAGATCTCTCTTCCGATAGCATGAATATTTACAGTCGGGACATGAAAAAGGTTTTTCACCACTGTGGATAATCATATGTATTTTAAGATTCCCCTTTGAAGAGCATGAATAGTTACAATCAGGACATGAAAAAGGTTTTTCCCCACCGTGGGTAAACATGTGCGTTTTTAGATCTCTCTTCCGATAGCATGAATATTTACAGTCGGGACATGAAAAAGGTTTTTCGGCACTGTGGGTAATTATATGACTTTTAAGATGTTCCTTTAATGAGCATGAATAGTTACAGACATCACATGAGAAAGGTTTTTCACCACTGTGGTTAAGCATGTGACGTTTTAGACCAAAATTCAGTTTACATGAATAGTTACAGTATGGACATGAAAAAGGTTTTTCACCACTGTGGTTAAACATGTGCCTTTTTAGATCTCTCTTCCGATGGCATGAATATTTACAGTCGGGACAAGAAAAAGGTTTTTCACCACTGTGGGTCATCATATGACTTTTAAGATTTCCCTTTGAAGAGCATGAATAGTTACAATCGAGACATGAAAAAGGTTTTTCCCCGCCGTGGGTAAACATGTGCTCTTTTAGATGTGTCTTCCGATAGCATGAATATTTACAGTCGGTACATGAAAAAGGTTTTTCACCACTGTGTTTAATCATGTGACTTTTCAGATCACTATTCCGATAGCATGAATAGTTACAGTCAGGACATGAAATGGGTTTTTCTGCAATGTTCTTAGAGTGAACTTTAAACAAGTGAATTTTAAGAAGATTATTTCTAGAAAATGAATACTGGTAGTCGGAACATGGAATAGGTTTTTCAACACTGTGAGAAAACATGTGACTTTTTAGTTGTCCCTTTGTAGAACCAGAAAAAGTACAGTAGGAACATGAAAAAGGTTTTGCTCGAGTATGGGTGCGCAAATGTCGTTCTAACGCTGATTCGTAATTGCAGGAATAGTTGCAATGAGGACAATGGTGTTGTTTTTTTCCAGGAACTGTCTTCCGGAAGCCGCCTGAAAAAGATTATGCATAAAGCTTATAAACATATAATAAATGTAAGCAGATACAGTAAAACCATAAAAGCATTGGAAGAGCATAAATTGTTTACTTGAGCCTGCTCAAAAATTTCTTTGACTGTTTAGCGGGTTTTACAATGTTAAATTAACAACGACAAAAATTTCATGTCTCTGGAATGTGTTACATGTAGAATTATTTTATATAAATTCAATGTGAAAAAACAACAAATTATTTATATTCTGGTCGAGGACCTTACCACTCCTACGTTTTACTTACCGCCAACGCTTTAATCAATTATTTAACTAGTGAACTCAGTGCAAAAAAAATATATATATATTTTTTGATGCCCTGGTAAAAGGCAACAACAGAATCAATAAAATTTAATTTTGTAAAAAAAGGATAAATATTCTGACTACCTGCGATCTTGGTAATCTTTTCGGAGTGCTCTAAGCATTCTTTTTTAACATCTGGGAGGTCTATGTCAATATCTGTATAAGGCATTCCCCCTCTAACTTCTTCTCGGGGTCCTGATTCTGTCTTGATGGTAACAGTTTCAATATCACCTGGAGAAACGAAACACAATTCGAATAGTGATATGCTGAGAACAAAAGTGTATAACATTCAAAATTACGGTCGCCCCTCTCCGAGTTAACACTATATCAAATGACATTTTGATTGTGAAAAGCGTTTTAAAGGTCGTAAAGGAGTTACTTAATACGGAAAAAAAATTATGATTAAAAATGTATTTCATAATTGACTAAAAATCACATGAAGTGAAATTTGAATATGTAAAAATGCAAGATCAAATAATACAAAGAAACGACCAAATGGTTGAGGGGATTTAAATAAATGCAATTGCATCATCGTATACAGGTTTTATCAACAAATAAAGTTATTCTACGAGAAGAAGACTAACTAACCATCACGCCGACAGAGGACGGACCATTAAAAAAACTCGGTGTTGGCACACTCTTCTTGCCTAATTCACATTCATACATACTCTTCAATAATTCTGACTCTTGAGATGGCACGACTCGAGTAACTGGTTCATTTGATCGTGACATGTCTTCCTCGGGCGTCCCCGACTTATGCTACCATTCGCACTATCATCAATATTCTCATAACAATTTTTCTTCGCTCATTCACTCTACATGCCTAAACCATCTAAGCGTCCCTTTCTTTACGCTTACATCTGCCTTACACTCTTTGCGGATCTTCACTTTTTTCACACGATCATACATAGTTTTACCACACATACGCCTCGGGGATCTCAATTCAACAGAATTAAATCTACCATCATCCTTTCTCTGCTAGTTCCATGCCTCACTTCCATACATCAGGATAGGTACCAGCAATCCATTGTGGACTGCTAACTTCGCTTCTTCCAACAGTTTTTTGCTAGAGCCAACTGCGTTCAGTCCTTAATTTATGGAGTTACCTGCATTTACCCTTCTTTCAATATCTCTGTCAGCCACCCAATCTCTCAAATATTCAAAAATCTCCAAGTATTCCTCATTCACAACTATACTGCACACTGTTTTCGTACACCCTCGTTTAAAGATCATTACTTTTGACATATTTATAATCATCATAAACTCATTCTTCATACATACACATCCTAGATACGAGAGACCGCATCATCAGCTTACACCAGGCAACATGCTTTCAGATTACTCAAATTCGCGGCCACCTCTTTCAATTCTTGAATACAACTATCCACATTTAGATTGAATAATCACGGTGACTTGTTTAACATCTTTTGTGTTTTATTTTTTTAGAATAACTAAATGAGTAAACCTCAAATTGTAATATGTAATTATTGAAGACAATATTAGAGATTCTTAAAGGAAATGTTGAAACTGAAAATCAAAAAAAGATACACATATAGGGCTTGAACCCAGGACCCTCGCTTTCCGGGGCGCAGCTTTTCCAAATAAGCTAATGGGGCCCTATCTCCTTCAGTCATATTAAACTGTATCATACTTCGAATAAGAAATACCAACATTATCTTCTTTTACTCGTAGCTTATTATGTAGAATCGATATGTAAGTGTGAGCATGTTCTTATAGCCAAACAAAAACCTGTAGTTTAGTTTTTAATCAGAGAGCTTTTGAAAAAATAGATAGAAAAAGATTTATTAAAAATTTTTAAAAAATTTGGAATAAAAGGGAAAGAACTGGAATGGTTTAAAAACTACTTAAGCAACAGACAACAAACAACAAAGATAAGAAACAATATATCAAATCCGATTGAAAATAAGCTGGGTGTACCGCAAGGATCTGTATTGGGTCCGATATTGTTTATACTCTACATAAATGATATGGTAAAAATATTAAAACATTGCAAAATAAGACTGTTTGCAGACGACGCACTAATTTATATTGCAGAAGATAATTATGAGAAAGCAATCAAAAAGATAAATAGTGACTTAGAAACATTGTCAAAATGGCTCAAACTAAATAAATTAAAACTAAATGTAAATAAGACAAAATACATGCATATAGGCAGAACAAATACGCATGAGGAACCAAAGGTTTCTATAAATGGAGAAATCATAAAAAAAGTGGAAGAAATTAAATATCTAGGTGTTATTATAGACTCAAAATTGAACTTCTCAAAAAATGCAGACTATACAATTAAAAAAATTGCAAAAAAATATCTTTTTTTGGTAGAATCAGAAACAACGTAAATAAAGAAACATGCCAGATAATATACAATACAATTATATCACCACACTTTAATTACTGTTCAAGTATTCTTTTTCTCTGCAATAAAGAGAAAATGAAAAAAATGCAAATACTGCAAAATAAAGCAATGCGAATAATACTTAAGCGCAACATATACACACGGATGAGAGACATATTAAAGGAGCTGAATATTTTGACGGTGAAGCAAACTGTGTATTTGAATGTACTTATTTTTATACATAAAATTAACTTAGGGATGATGTCTAAGGAACTGAAAAGAAAAATAAATTACAATAACGAGATACACGGACACGGGACGAGAAATTCTAAGCAAATTAGATTGCCAACAAGAAAAAAAACAAGCACCCAAAAATCTCTGATGTACCAGGCCGTTCAACTCTATAACAAAATCCCGAAGGAAATTGCTGTGATAGAAAATATTAATAAGTTCAAAAATTAATTAAGAAAATATGTCTATCTCAATTATTAATGTTTCTTTTTTTGTGACTTTATTGAAATATTTAAAGAAAGATTATGTTTGCCAAACAATGTACATGTTTATATGTTTATAAAACTGTTAGCACACACGAAGATGTGAGCTAACTTAAGATTAATAAATAAATAAATAAAATTTTATATTTCCGATCTATTTTGCATCGGTGTAACAGTTATGTACAAAAAATAGAAATACCTGAATTGCTTTCAGAACTGGATTCCGGACATTCTTTTTTGATAAAACGATAATCCATATGCATTTCCGCAAGTATCACAGGAACTCTCTCTTCAGCACTTGTGCCTGGTTCTAACTTGATGGCGGTGGAATCCATGCTTTTACGTAAGGATCTGGTGATTGAGGGATTACTTGGGAGAAAGATGGATGTTGTAGTTCAAGTTGTTCAGATCAACGAAACGAGTAAAGCAAAATATTAAAACCGCCAAAAAGTGACAGCAAGCCGGCGGAGATTCATCCATAGATATTACAGAATTAAGAAAAAAAATCAAGTACATAATGAACTTCAAGTGTTGCCATTTTAAATCAAACATATGCCAACAAATGTTACGTAAGAACAATGACTAAAATTGTTTTAGATAAATAAATATTGAAACGATGGATTCATCAGACATTAGTTACGCGTGAGGTTTTAAAATTGAATAGCCTTAAAATGTGTACCCTTCACCCCCCCCTTTGCCCCTTGTCCCCTTTCCTTGACCCGGACCAAAAGACAAGTAACATTGTTATCGTTGCATCTTGGTCTGCGAACATTCGTGTCATCTTGTGAATACCCGCATATGTTGAATTCGGCTGAGATTGTTTTGGAGCACACATCGTCCAGTGAAACGTTTTTACCCGCCGCAGTGAATGTCACTGTTTTGTTTCGTGTTGAGTGAGCGAATTTTTAAAGGGAATTGCCCTTAATTGTATGCAAGCTGATAAGTGTAAATAAAGGAACCAGCGGTTACAGAGGACGAGACCAGGGTAAGTCTTTGGCAATTCCCACTCATTTCCTCTTGCAAACACTAAGGCAAATTCAATTCGTTTTTGTTTTGTCTAAGTCTTTATCGCACTTACCGCAACCAACCCCACACAATTGCGAACGAACGATTTGTGCACCACCAGACATTGTTGCATGTGGAATGTTTTATGTCAATTCTGGGGCTAGCTAGCTGCAATAGGAGACGCACATTTGAAGAAAAAATAACGGCAAAAACGACGTTGGAGTGTGCGTCCAATTAATCATAAAAGGAAGAAAACATGACATTTGCATAATTTGTTTAAAGACATGGCGGCAGTAGACAACCATCAATTCCAGAAATATACAAGAATGTCGCGGACCAATAAATTGTTAGGACTAATAAATATAATAAAGAATATGTTTTAAGAAATTCGGTAAAATATCGATTAACTCCGCGTAAATATTTGTTCACAAAATTACTGTTGCATTGTCAAACAGTAAATACCAAAGAGAATCGATCAAAAATACATAAATCTCAGTATATATCTTAGCTTTCTGCATTCCGTAATATTCCATCACACAGAGCGATTTTAGTTGATCAAGTCGAAGTTGAATGACACTTGAAAGCTCATTGACAAGTGTGATCAGCCTTTCAACAGAGTTGATCATTTTTAACCCTCCGTCGGGCGCAGCTGGCCTCAGAAGCCAGCGGAAGACATTTTTTCCCTCTCCAATTCTCAAAGGCGGCCCCCCGCCCCTTCCTTCATTTTACTTGCCTAACTTTAGGAACCTCACACGGCGCCCGTCTTTAGTCAGTCGTAGGTCTTTACGCAGCTCACTTACACCTTCCCTGGCTTCACAGGCCGCCTGCGCCCGATTGCGTCACAATTTTGAAGGTTTTGAGTTTTTTAAGGATATTTTTATGTGAAGTTGTTCATTATAATCAATTATACCTGTTCTGTATGAAATTTATCAGTATCTTGAGAAATAAGTGCTGTATTGGACCCTGGCCTTTCAGGCAGGGTGCGCCCGATTGAATTATAATTTCATTTTTTCTCTTTTCTGGCATTTTATGGTTGATGATATGGTGAAGTTTTTTCTCGATGATGATGCTTCTGAAGATCCAGCTTTGGTTGAAGATTTAGGCGATGAGAGCGATATCGGACAACTAGCTCGGCGAAGTCTGAATACAAGTGGAATGCCGATTCAGTTGAAAATTAGATTGAAAAGGTTTTTTCCTCACTAGAAAAAAACCCCACATCCCTTACAACACCTCCCAAAAAATGTGGAATATGCGTGTGAAAAATGTGGAATATGCGAAAGTGTGGAATATGCGTGTTTGAATTTTAGGAGGATAACGAATTACGAATGTTTAGGTTGTCATCAACCGATCTGTTTACTCCACGTAAACGCGATGGGCCAAACTTGTTTTTCGGCTGCTGATTTGGGAACCTCATCGTCCGTATCTGGCTACGGCTGCAGTCAGTAGAGACTACCACCTACCTAACTTTTAAATTTTTATTACTTTAAAACTTATATTATTTTTATGGAGCTCGTTTTGACCAATTATTTTGAACACTGTTTTCGAAAAATAGTTTAATTTTAATATTTTAGTTTATGGTTGGTAATCTTTAATAAACTGGTTATTCTGTGTTATATTTGGTTTAATTCCTTTCTATAGATCATAGTAAAGACTATCCGACAAGTATTTTGTATTAGAATTAATATAGTGGAAGATGGGGCCTAAAAATATATGGGTGGCGTCTCAGGCCGGGTGCGTCCGATTTCGGTTCGCCCATAGCTGCGCCTGACGGTGGGTTAAGTTGAACGACGAAAGTTGAAAGCCCGTCTACTTTTGTAGTTTAAGTATTTATTTATTTATTTTATTTTATGCCTATTAAGGCTTTAACATACATATATAACAATATTTAAAAAATTCTACTCGTAAATAGTGTAGAAAATGACTGTTAAAACACATATATAAATAAAAAATATTGTTGAATTTGATTCGCACAGTATGTAGGCGCAAAATGTAAAAATAAAAAATAAAAAATTATATTTTTGTTTCAGCCGACAAAATAGTGATAACGTGCAAATTACTGTAATATTGTCAATTTAACTCCAAGGAGACCTCCAACTACAATCGTAGTGGAAGAAAAGTTCTCCTAGAGAACGGCTCACTACAAGTGTTGTTTTGAGCATTTGTCATGTTCATCGCTAAATATTTAGTAAATTTAACAGTAAAACTTCGAGGTTAAAAATGTTTTGCATTGAGTAGTTTATTTTCTACCACATCATTTTAACAGATTCTCCTTTTTACGTATAGTTTTTTTTTAACAGAACTTTTAAGTACGTTGTATCCCTCTTCACTTGATTCTTATCTTCAGCGCACGCATACAGTCTTAGTTGTCCTTTCGCTGTGTGAGTGTCGCGTTTCTGGCCATTCTGCTGGACACTGTTTATTGTTATATTAGGGCGTCCGTTTTTTTATTACTCTTGGAGTGTTTCTGTGTTAATATTTACTTTTATGAAGTGTTTCGTTCGTATTTATTATTATATTGTGCGTATTATTTGTGAATTTAAGATCATTTTATTGATTTGTATATTTGAGTGTTTGTTGTAACTATTTGAATTTGGTAAGTTTTTAGATGATGATGGACACTGCAACGCTGTCCGAAACGTCGGCTAAAGAAGGAGTTAGCGCAACACGGCATAACATCCCAAAAACAAACAACAAAAATGCTTTTGGCTGTGAGAATCTAAAAACTTACCTGTATGCGTGTTGGCCAAATATTTTTCTGCACTGTACGAAAACATTTATTATAATTACTGTGTAGATAAAACTCATCGTAAAATTTAATAACTTGATTGCCAAAGGTTCATTTTTTCTGTGAAAAAGGGAATTTTTACGACTTGACAATAAATAAACAATCTGTAAATGTTCCATTCGGGGATTTTGACATTTGAAGGTAATATTTTTTATTTAAATTCCATCTAACACAAAATAACCCAGTAAAAATATAATATTAAGTGAACCAAACTAATTTTACAATATTAAAGAATACCGTAAAATAAATAAAAATCTCGAGGAATTCACAAATTGCATGAGTAAGGTAAACGCAATAATCAATGAAAGAAATTCGACGAGTGCGATTATTTTAGGCGATTTCAATGCAGATCCCAAAAGTTTGTTTGGCCGAGAACTAGAAATTTTTTGCAAAGAGTTTTGCTACGTTTGTGCCGATATCAAGTTGATGAACTGTAATACTTTGACATATGTGAGTGATGCCCATAGTACCACAAGCTGGCTAGATCACTGTGTCGTCACAAAAGCTCTGGAAAACGCTATAGCTAGCGTAGATGTCCAATATGATGCAGTGTGGTCTGACCACTTGCCAATGTTAATAAATCTCAACCTTCAATTTCTACCAGCCTTTGTGGAATCGTGTAATAATAATATGATTGATCCTTCTGGATGGAATCCAAAATCGAATGTTGAAATAACAAAATATACTGAAACTATTAACAGCAAACTTCTAAACATAATTCAAGATTTCGACCAATCAGACCTTGATATAAAATCAGCGGCACAATCACATGAAAATCAAATAAATTCCTTGTATAAAAATGTTGTAGATGCACTGCGAAGTGCTGCCTCTACCACATTTAATAACACGAGTCGAAAAAATAGAAACATTCCGGGATGGAATCATTTGGTTGCAGCCAAATATGCAGCATCGAGACGCGCCTTTCTTTCATGGCTCGAGGCCGGAAAACCACTCTCAGGGCCAGTTGCCGAAGACAGGAAGAAGTACCGAACGATTTTCAAAGTAGCTCTGAAAAAATGCCAACAAAGAGAAATCCAACAGCGAATGGATGGTATTGCCACCTCACTAATAAATAAAGATTTCTATAAATTTTGGCAAAAAACCTCTTCAGAATTGAAAACCAATATGAAAACTCCTCTTTGTGTGAATGGAGTAAGAGGAAAGGAAAATATCGCCTATGAATTTCGTAACTTCCTCTCCATGGCAGGTGAAGAAGTAGCGGAAAAATCTATGAAGGTAATATTACCACTAACAGCATTACTGCACATATGGTAGAAAGAGTTGTAAGAGAAATGGCTACAGGAAAAGCCACAGGACATGACTCAATAGCTCTTGAGCACATCAAGTATGCTGGGCCAGCGATTCATGTTATCCTAGCAAAACTATTTTCAAATATTATCCGTTATAGGTACATCCCGAACGAAATGACAAAAACGGTAATTATACCCATAATTAAATCAACAAAACTTGATCCATCCATTATCAATAACTACCGACCGATTTCACTCTCGACCGCCCTGGCAAGAATATTTGAAAAAAAATTATCGATGGTCGTAAGAGACCATCTAATGACAGAGGATAACCAGTTCGGATTTAAATCTGCACTGTCAACATCTATGGCAATATATTCCTTAAAAGAAACCATTAGCTACTATAAACAAAGAAAAACGCCAATTTATACCTGCTTTCTAGATCTAAGCAAAGCGTTTGATCGTGTTTGTCACAATAAACACTGGGAAAAACTCAGGAAAAGAGCAGTTTCAGAAGATATAATAGCGATTCTTTCAATTTGGCACAAGCAGCAAGAAAATGTGGTGAAATGGTCGGCGAGTTTTCCAACCCATTTTATTTGAAAAGTGGCGTAAGGCAAGGAGGAAGCATGTCTCCAGCACTGTTTAATATATTTACTGATGAACTAATTCAAAGACTTAATAACAGTAAGATAGGTTGCCATATTCAAGGAGTATGTGTAAACAATATTAACTACGCAGATGATATGGCTCTTCTAGCACCGTCACTTAGCGCACTGATGAAACTACTCCAAATATGTGAAAATTATGCAAAAAATCATAACCTTGTATATAATACGTCCAAATCAATAGTTATGGTTTTCAAATGCAAAAACGAAAACATGCTAACACCTTCAGTATGGCTAGATGGAAGGAAAATGGATGTTAGTCGTAGCGTCAAATACCTGGGACATATTATCACAGACGACCTGAAAGACATCGAGGATATGGAAAGGCAAAGAAGAGCGATATCCGTTAGAGCAGGTATGCTGTCAAGGCATTTTTATCTCTGCAGTACAAACGTGAAAAAGATACTTTTCAATGCCTTTTGCACTTCGCTGTATACGTCAGAGCTGTGGGTGAATTACACTTCATCCCAATGGCATAAGATAAAAGTTGCTTACAATAATGCATATCGCCAACTATTCTGCCTACCGAGATACTGCAGCGCCACGGAAATGTTCCTGGAGGGACGATACACTCTTTCAGAGCGCTTCTCCGCCATCACATGGGAAGCTTATGGCGCAGACTACGCCAATCTAGTAACAAAATCATCGCTGCCATGGTTGCCTGGATGGAGTCTCCTCTGATGGCCCTCTGGAGACGGGAGATGTGCAAATATCCCCCATAAACGGCTGTTCACGCTCATTTTTGTGTTTATACTATATCTTTTTTCACTTAAATTCCGCTTTTTTTGTGCCTGTCGGAATCACCTATGTTATTACCAACCTTATTATTATTTATATTACTTATTGTGCATATTATTTCAAATATGGAATGTATTGCATTGCACTACCCCTGCATACATTCTGGAATAAATTCTTCTTATTATTATTATTGTAAAATCTTTAGGTACAGATAATAATATTTCAAACCTGGAGTGAGTATAAAATGTAATTTACGAAAATCTAGCCGTTTCAGGCGGGCAATTCATGCAAAATCTGCTAGTCTTCTAAGGGTTTCTCGTTTTAAGCGTTTCATCCATAACTAATCCCTCAGGCAATTTTGGGAGACATTAGATACAGACAAATACTTTAATTTGGTTAATCTTAACCTCTCATTTTGCAATGTATTGGCTCTTAGCAGAACTGTAAAAATACAGATTCGGGTGAAAATATTTTCGAATTACGTTTTGTTTCATATAAAATCGCTTTTTGAGTCTGAAGAATATTTCCGAAAATTGCCCAAAGAGTTAACTTAACTTCACATGAGAATTTAATTTATTTTTGTTTTTAGACAGTATCCGTGTTCCACGAGAATCATACAGCACGTATTGTGATGCCTTCCAAGGTCATGACTACACTTTAAAAGGTATTCTTTACTGCATCAGCCTATAATAATAATGTTTTGTTAATTCGGTTAATGTCATAATTATATTTATTTCAGAGCGTAACATTTCAACCAGCAGCGTACGTGTTGTTACACAGGGGATGCTCGTAGAAAATGAAGGTACCTATCTGTTTTATATTACTTAAAAGGGAATAGCTTTGTTAGTTTTGTTCGTATAATATGTCAATCTTTACTTCAATTTCTTCAAGATATGATATATTTTTTTCCAAAAATAAGTGCAGGACCCCATATGAAAAATTCAGTTGCCACACGGAAAGTAGATGGTACCCCGCGTAAGCATATTTATAGCTTTATTGTTATTCATCATTGTTAAGTAACTTTTGTTTTGAATAATGTAATCATTGGCCTGATATTGTGTTTTTCTAGGAAAGAGGAAACGCATTACAGCATTCACTGGGTCAACGGTAACTCTTCCACCACAAAAAAATGCGTAAGGAGATATTAAATACCCGGCGTCGATTGCAATACTCACAAAAAAAATGCCTTGCTATGGCAATTTGCCGTAGAGATAAAACCAGCTTAGAAAAATCTCTTTCACATTTAAATCCTATCCTTTTAAATTTTATTTTAACTCAACACAAACAGAGCCCGCGTCTGAAAAATGGTCGGAGATACACCCGTGTGGACAAGTCTTTGGCCCTTGCTTTATACAAGAGTGGGCCAAAATCGTATAGACTATTGTCTAAACTTTTTGCTTTACCTTCACCTTGTACCCTTAAAAATCAATTAGCTTCAATCTCTCTTCAACCGGGAATAAATAAACCTCTTTTTAGCAATTTGAAAAAAAAAATACCTTCGATGAAAAACAGAGATAAATTCTGCATCTTAATGTTTGACGAGATGAATATTTCTCCTCACGTCCACTTCAATGTGCGTAGTGGAAATATTGAAGGGTTAGAAGATAAGGGTAATGCAAAAAGAAAAAAAATGCCGATAATGCTCTAGTTTTAATGATTAAAGGCCTTACCACTCCCTACAAACAGCCAGTTTTTTATTCGTTTTCAGAAAGTGGAACCAATTATTTTGACTTGAAAGAGATTCTTCTAACTGATTTAGGCGAATTGTTTGAGTGTGGTCTCAAGCCAGTTGCAACTGTGTGCGACCAAGGAGCCGTTAACTGTAGGGTGGTGAAGTCTTTGCTTGAAGACACTCGAACAAGTTGCCTAAGGGATAAATCTGAATATAAGGGTGGATACTTCATGGTAAATGGTAATATGGTTCATCCCTTATTTGACGCACCTCATCTTTTGAAGTGTGTTCGTAATAATCTGTTGGATAAAGATATGATTTTTTATGAGGATGGGATAAAAAGTTAGCTTCATGGGACAATTTGATGAAAGCTTACAATTTCGTACCAACAGAAAAATTCAAGAGGATGTACAAAATAACAGATTACCATATAATTCCTGAAAAGATTAAAAAAATGAAAGTTAAACCAGTTTCACAAATTGTTAGTGATAAAGTGGCTGCTGTGCTGGAAACATTAATTTCAATGAGCCCAGATGCGTTCACTAAAAAACCATTGAACACTGCACGATTTTACAATTCTTTGATGTATTATTCGATAGTGTCAATGGTACATCAGTTTATCCCAAAGCAGGCAAAAAATATCGTGTGGCTTTATCGAATGACTCCGCACACATTCAATTGTGGAACGAGTCGTTGAAAATAATGACCACAATGAAATACGCCCATCAGAGGACAGGCGAGAACCTTAGGACTCATGCTCCAGTTTTAAAAAATTGGATTTTTTCGATCAATGGTATTATTAATTTGTGGAAATACCTGCAAAATGAAGGTTTTGAATTTTTTAAATCACGCCATCTGAATCAAGATCCTTTAGAAAACTTTTTTGGGTCTATACGTAGTCGTGGTGTCCAAAATCCATCCGCTACCTTATTTATAGCTGCGTATAAATCTCTTATGATTTCTAATTTAGTTTCACCACGTTCACCCGGTGCCAATTGTGAAGCTGATAAATCTACCATTCTTCTCTCTAATGTGACTAACTTCATTTATGCCCATCCCCCCTCTTCCACTTTAATTTCAAATGTAACTTTTTTTTCTTTTATAACTATACCAGACATAGATGTCCATTTTAAGAAAATTTCTGATTTTTTTTCCATACAAACATTAAGTATCGACTCTTATGTTGCAGGATTTTTGTTAAAGAAGGTGTTAAGAGCTATCGGAAGTTGCAATAGATGTAAAATATCTTGCATAGGTGACCCGTATGATATCATAAATTCATTAGTCCTAGCAAGCGAGTACCGTCCCACAGAGGGGGTTTTGCTTAAATCATCCCACTAAGAAATTTGCTATCAACGCTCTTGCAATTCATTACGTCGTCGAGTATGTACTGAATTATAATTGCGAAAATTTATATCTTGTGCCCGTTATTGAAGAAACCATTGCCAAATATATATGTTTTGATTGGCTTAATTGTAACAAACATAAAAAAAATATTCAATTCATAATCAAAATTACTGTACCATTTATAATCAATGCATGGTGTACCGATGTCAATAGAAAATTAATTGGCAAGGATACACGACCATACAATGGACCTGACTCCATGAAGAAAATGGCAGTACTGCTACATTTAAAATATGCTAAATATAGGAAGAAATGGTTGTCATAACTAATTTATTTTAATAAGTTAAAACCAATTAGGACCACAATTTGTTCCTATAAGCGTCTTTTAAATATCGTAGTACTGCCATGCTCCTCATTAAATCAGGTCCATTGTATGGTTGTGGTGTATCCTTGCCAATTCATTTTCTATTGACATCTCTATATGAGTAGTAGAATAATAACGAAAAAATAAATATACCTGCAAGTCAAATATTGTTATCGTTTGTAATGTTAAGCCAAATATTCTCTGATGCGGAGTTTACATTATTCAGTTTGGCTGTATTAGTCTGCATCCCATTTTCAGTCACCGACTAGTGTTAATAAAAAAATAGTCGAATTAGTTTATTTTATCCGTCTAGTTTATATATAGTTCTACTTTTTTATTTCATACTTGACATCATAATGAATATTCTCTCAACATCTTCTTTAAATTTTACTCTTGTATCTGGTGTTTTTATTTGTTATTATTATACCCTATTTATTTATCAGGTGCCAATATGTATTGTTAAAACAATAACCTATTGTTAAATTTACTTTTCTGTTTACACTGTTACATTCTTTATGTTGTGTACTATTCCTAAGTTAAAAATATCTAAAAGGCATATGAAGTTTTTAAAACAAAAAAGTATTACAAAAGTATACACTTACTATTTATATGTGAAAGGTATAAATATTTATGTAATAAGATAAGTAGGAGGGAAACAAAAAAAATAATAATGTAATTAGACGCTAATACAACTAAAACAGTAGGTTGAATCGTTCACTGCCTTATTGACAATATTTTTTCAATAGCCGTTGGATGTTGAAAGAAAATAACTATCATTTCCAACATCTAGTTTTATATTGATACAGTAATTTCTTCTAAATTCACCTTCTAAATGTGTTTTGTGCTTATATTATTGTATTTCGTGTTTATATTTAAAAAATAAAATTATTGTACATGTAATTATGAGATTGTTTTTCAGATTCCTTCTGATAAAACGCTGTCCTGAGAAAATGAGCTGTAAAGGAAGATACTTTAAAGGTCATTTCTTTCTTAGGACAGGGCTTTGTCAGATGGGACTTTGTGGTCTTGGGTGACATTTTACTTATGTTTTAGGCTAATGAATTGGGTTTTAGGTAGGTTCCGAAGCAGAATTAAATTGTCTATGGTTGCGCCCTTTTTTAAATTTCCTAAATCCTTTGTCGATGGTGTGGTGTGACGTCAGCGATGCGAGGTACAGCAAATTTGCCAGATCTATGGTTAAAACTTGACCGAAGCAAACGTATAGAAAGAGGGCGGAGTTATCAATCTATAGATAGTTGATTTATGACTACGGTGTATCAGCTGACAAGACGTAACGTGTTTTCGGTATAACTAACTAACTAACTAACTAACCATCACGCCGTTTCCCCGCAGGGGTAGGCAGAGAGGACGGACCGCCAAACAACTCGGTCTTGGCACACACTTCTTGCCTCATACACATTAATACATCGTCTCATACATACTCTTCTATTATTCTGACTCTTGACATGGCCCGACTCGAGTATCTGATTCACTTGATCGTGCCATGTCTTACTCGGGCGTCCCTGACTTCTGTTACCATTCGAATATGCATCATATATCCTCCTTACACTCATATCTTCGCTCATTCGCTCTACATGCCCAAACCATCTAAGCGTCCCTTTCTTAATCTTACTCATTACGCTTACATCAGCCTTGCACTCTTTGCGGATCTCCACATTCCTCACACGATCAAACATGGTTTTACCACACATACGCCTCAGGGATCTCATTTCAACAGCATTCAACCTACTTTCATCTTTCTTTACCAGTTCCATGCCTCACTTCCATACATCAAGGTAGGTACCAGCACTCCGTTGTGGACTGCTAACTTCGCTTCTTTGGACAATTTTTTGTTAGCGCCAACGGCGTTCAGTCCTCCATTAACGGAATTACCTGCATTTGCCCTTCTTTCAATATCTCTGTCAGCCTTCCCATCTCTCGTAAACATACTTCCTAAATACACAAACTCATCCACCTGCTCCAAGTATTCCTCATTCACAATTATATTGCACACTGTTTTCGTACTCTCTCTTTCAAACACCATTACTTTAGACTTACTAACATTCATCATTAACTCATTCTTCATGCATACTTCGTTCATCCTAGACACGAGAGACTGTAGATCATCTATACTATTAGCAATCAGCACCGCATCATCAGCATACAACACGCAACATACTTTCAAATTATTCAAATTCGCGCCCAATCCCACCTCTTTCAATTCTTGCATACAATTATCCATGTAGAGATTGAATCCATATAGGTACTAAAAGATAACCATTCTGAATCGAAAAGTTACTGAAAACGGCGATTACCGTGTTTCTATATGTGATAACCTCTGCTATATAACATAAATAATTATGCAACTTCGGTTTATTATTTCATGGAACAAGAGAAAATAATCTTGTAGATGTCTTTTATTGACAATGAGTAAAGGCAAGACGCAATAATGTGGTCTAATAATAGAATTGACTAATTGGAGGAACTCACTAATCACGTGGTTAACATTTGTGACAACGGCCGTAAATCTACATTGTACAACATTCTTCTGTCGCGAGTTTACCTAGTTGGTGTTGGGTAGCTCAATATAATGTGTCGCAAATGTTGAATAATGTGATATATTCTTTAAAAAACCTGCACCAATTGAGGGCATTTAGTAATACTTATTCAACATAACATATTTCTACTTACGTACAAGGCATCAGTTCCAATGTTGAAGAAACGTCACTATATAAAAAAAAATACAATATGACATCAGAAAAGGTGAGCAACAAGGAATTGCGTGCGACCATAAATAAACCACTCACCGTGCGACGCAAGAAGCAATGGAAATGTCACAAAATACAAAATGAGTTTGCCACAGACAATCAATAGTTGAAGTAAATTATCATAACTGTAAACAGATCTTGAAAGTTCCTACTTGAAATGAGTTTGTTCGCTGTTGTTTTAGGGCAACACTAGAATACCATCAGAAACTCGATTTTTTTCTTAATTTTGTAATTTCTATGGATATATCTCCGCGTGCAACACGTCACCTTTTTTTGTTGGTTATGTTATTTTGGCTTTACTCGTTGCGTCGATTTGAACACTTTGAACGAAAACATTCCACCCATCTCTCAAGAAATCCCTCGAACTCATAACAAAATTAAAGTGAAACGAAACTACCAGATCCTTACGCAAGAGCATGGATTCCACCGCCATCAAGTTAGAACCAGGCACAAGTGCGGAAGAGAGTGTTCCTTTGATACTTACGGAAATCGATAAAGACTATCCTTTTATCAAAAAGGAATGTCCGGAATTTATTTCCGAAATCAATTCAGGTGTTTACTTTTTTAAATTTTTGGTACATAACTGTTACACAGACCCAATATGCGATCGGGAATAATAATTAAAACTGTCGGTTTTTGCTCGTCTATAACGACATGCTCACTCCAACATATCGACCTAAGCTACTCTTCTAGGTTGTGTTACTAATATTCTTTTTTATTTTTGTGATTGGGCAAAGTTGTGAGGTCGGTCTGGGTAGAGTGTTTCGCTTTTCGTTAGGGACTGCTGTAATTCATACCTTGAAGAGTCCTAGGTTAAGTGACGTAGAATAGGTAGACGTCGGTAGAGCTGTTTTTCACAAAGCCGAGTCAGTGAAACGACCCGTTCTATTGAAGTCGACATTAACTATAAACAGTAGAGAGATCATCCACTCAACAACAAGCGTGACATTATGCTCAAATGCTCTCAACCGTTCAAAATTAATGTGGACTCCATTATAACGGGTTGTTTCTCCGACTTGAGAGAGCTTGAACAATGTCACGTTTGTTGTTGTGTGACATTGTGCATGCTCTCTCAGCCGATATTGATGATATTTATTTTAAACGTTCCCTGAAATTTTTGTTTTATTTTATCCATTAACATAAGGCCCAAAGGAAAATAATATCCCTTATGGGCTATGTCATCTTTTGGGATGCTGTGGGGATGGTCTTTTATAAGAAAATGAAGGGAGAGGAAGTACTGGAAAATTAAAAGGTATGAGGCTTGTGCAGGAATCTAGGAAACCAGCCTCTCCCCGATCTGGCAAGTCAAGCAGCTGGTGGGCAGGCACATCCTGAATACACCTCACACGATCAACTTGGGTACCCCTGCTAAATCACCAAACGTATCGACCCACTTGGGGTGTCCTGTGGCAGTTGTGTTGGTTATCCAATAAACGGTTCCCTCGGCGGCGGTACCAAAACCCGCCTCTCAAATTGTTTAACTAAAGTCGAAAATTTTAATTGTCCTTACAGATGAAAAATTTCGATTGCATCACTTATTTTGGCGTTCTAGATTTCGTTCTGAACAATACTCTCGAAGTTATTGACAGCAGATTTTTACGTGGCTACATTGACATACTTCCGATCCTATTGTGTATTTATTTATATAATAACCCCCTTTTGAAGTTCGTTTATATTGGATTAGTAAATATAATTTACTATTAGACATGCCTGAACTGCCTGAGTTACAACCTTTTGTATTAGTTTAGTTATAAATAGGAGATATCCAATGACTCGGCATACTTATTTCCCTCCATTTGTATTATGGGCAATGATCAATACATATTATGGTACTTAATACCAGAATGTCAGCACTGAAATAAATCCCTGCTAAGAGTATTTAGTAGTAGTATTCAAAAGCTTTTCGATTTATGAATTTCTTGACTGTCAAATGCTTCATTTATAATCTTATATAGAAATACTCCCTTGTCTGACGCCTCTTTCCATATTGACCGGTGTTTACTAGTCCAACATTTAAATTTTCCAGATAACTTGGGTCTCTTGTTGATGCTAGAATGTTAATATTGATGCGAAAACATTAATTTCTTTTAGTTTTTCCAAAGTAGTGCCAATGTATTGTTTTTTGTTTCTCCAGGTAATATTAATGTGGAGACTGTTACCATCAAGGCAGAACCAGGATCCCAAGAAGAAGTTGGAGGTGGAATTCCTTATACTGATCTTGACATAGACCTCCCGGATGTTAAAATGGAATGCTTAAAGCGCTCTAAAATAATAACCCTGACCGCAAGTAATTCGATTTTTTTATATTAAATTTAATCGATTCTGGAGTGGTGGTTTTTCACCGAACCATTATTTAACAGGATTAAATGAATTTGGGCTCTGACTAGGAGTTGGCGGTATTATCTACGTGTGTTTAGGGGTTAAGGTACATAAGAATAATCTTGTGGAACGTTCTGGAGTGGTATATTTTCTAGTTGTTTATTTTCTAAACTACAATTATCCTGTATCTGCTTACACAAAATATATATTTATCTCATTTTTATAATTTTCAGGCGGATTGCAAAAGGCGCGTCCTGGGGATAAACAATATTCTTGTCATCATTGTGAATATTCCTGCTCTCATAAGTCGACGCTTGAACTGCACCTGTGCACCCATACTCGAGAAAAACTTTTTTCATGTCCTCAATGCAACTATTCATGTTCCAGAAAAGTTAGACTTAAGATTCACATGTTTACCCATAATGGAGAAAAATCTTTTTCATGTCCTGAATGCAACTATTCCTGCTATACAAAAGGAAATCTTAAAAGACACATGTTCACTCACATGGAAGAAAAACCTTTTTCATGTTCCAACTGCAAATTTTCGTGTACTACAAAGGGGCATCTAAAAAATCATTTGCTGAGACACAGTGGGCAAAAACCTTTTTCATGTCCTGAATGCAACTATTCCTTCTATACAAAAGGAAATCTTAAAAGTCACATGTTTACACACAGTGGAGAAAAACCATTTTCATGTCCTGAATGCAACTATTCCTTCTATACAAAAGGAAATCTTAAAAGTCACATGTTTACCCACAGTGGAGAAAAACCTTTTTCATGTTCTGAATGCAACTTTTCGTGTTCTACTAAGGGGCATCTGAAAATTCATGTGCTGAGACACAGTGGGAGAAAACCTTTTTCATGTCCTGAATGCAACTTTTCCTGCTGTACAACAGGAAATCTTAAAATTCACATGTTTACCCACAGTGGAGAAAAACCTTTTTCATGTCCTGAATGCAACTATTCCTGCTATACAAAAGGAATTCTTAAACGTCACATGTTTACCCACAGTGGGGAAAAACCTTTTTCATGTCTTGATTGCAACTATTCCTGCTATACAAAAGGAATTCTTAAACGTCACATGTTTACCCACAGTGGGGAAAAACCTTTTTCATGTCTTGATTGCAACTATTCCTGCTCCAAAAAAGGAGATCTTAAAAGACACATGTTTACCCACAGTGTAGAAAAACCTTGTTCATGTCCTGAATGCAACTTTTCCTGCTATACCAAAGGAAATCTTAAAAGTCACATGTTTACCCACAGTGGAGAAAACCCTTTTTTATGTCTTGATTGCAACTATTCCTGCTACAAAAAAGGAAATCTTAAAAGACACATGTTTACCCACAGTGGAGAAAAACCTTTTTTATGTCTGGATTGCAACTATTCCTGCCATACAAATGGAAGTCTTAAAACTCACATGTTAACCCACAGTGGGGAAAAACCTTTTTCATGTCCTGAATGCAACTATTCCTTCTATACAAAAGGAAATCTTAAAAGTCACATGTTTACCCACGGTGGAGAAAAACCTTTTTCATGTCCTGAATGCAACTATTCCTGCTATACAAGAAGAAATCTGAAAATTCACATGTTTACCCACAATGGAGAAAAACCTTTTTCATGTTCTAACTGCAACTTTTCGTGTTCTACTAAGGGGCATCTAAAAATTCATGTGATGAGACACAGTGGGGAAAAACCTTTTTCATGTCCTGAATGCAACTTTTCCTTCTATACAAAATGGAATCTTAAAAGTCACATGTTTACTCACAGTGAAGAAAAACCTTTTTCATGTCTTGACTGCCACTATTCCTGCTATACAAAAGGAAGTCTTAAAACTCACATGTTAAGCCACACTGGGGAAAAACCTTTTTCATGTCCTGAATGCAACTATTCCTTCTATACAAAAGGAAATCTTAAAAGTCACATGTTTACCCACAGTGGAGAAAAACCTTTTTCATGTCCTGAATGCCACTATTCCTGTTATACAAAAAGAAATCTTAAAATTCACATGTTTTCCCACAGTGGAGAAAAACCTTTTTCATGTTCTAACTGCAACTTTTCGTGTTCTACTAAGGGGCATCTGAAAAGTCACATGTTTACTCACAGTGAAGAAAAACCTTTTTCATGTCTTGACTGCAACTATTCCTGCCATACAAAAAGAAGTCTTAAAAGACACATGTTTACCCACAGTGGAGAAAAACCTTTTTCATGTCCTGACTGCAACTATTCCTGCTATACAAAAGGAAGTCTTAAAAGACACATGTTTACCCACAGTGGAGAAAAACCTTTTTCATGTCCTGACTGCAACTATTCCTGCTATACAAAAGGAAGTCTTAAAAGTCACATGTTTACCCACAGTGGAGAAAAACTTTTTTCATGTCCTGACTGCAACTATTCCTGCTATACAAATGTAAGTCTTAAAACTCACATCTTAACCCACAGTGGGAAAAAACCTTTTTCATGTCCTGAATGCAACTATTCCTTCTATACAAAAGGAAACCTTAAAAGTCACATGTTTACCCACAGTGAAGAAAAACCTTTTTCATGTTCTAACTGCAACTTTTCGTGTTCTACTAAGGGGCATCTAAAAAGTCACATGTTTGTGAAAAGAAAAATAACTTTGTTAACATCACCTTATTTGTACAAATAAAGTTATGTATACAAAGTAATTTGTCTTTTTGCTAAAATAAATAGTGCCATCACAAAGTGAAAACCTTTCCGAAGAAGTTTTCTTCGGAAAATTAAAAAGGTTTTTCTTTCATGTGAGTAAACATGTGTCTTTTAAGATCTCTTTTTGTAATGCAGGAATAGTTGCATTCAGGACATGAAAAAGGTTTTTCTCCACTGTGGGTAAACATGTGTCTTTTAAGATTTCTTTTTGTAATGCATGAATAGTTGCATTCAGGACATGAAAAAGGTTTTTCTCCACTGTGGGTAAACATGTGAGTTTTAAGATCTCTTTTTGTAATGCATGAATAGTTGCATTCAGGACATGAAAAAGGTTTTTCTCCACTGTGGGTAAACATGTGTCTTTTAAGATCTCTTTTTGTAATGCATGAATAGTTGCATTCAGGACATGAAAAAGGTTTTTCCCCACTGTGGGTTAACATGCGAGATTTAAGATTTCCTTTTGAATAGCTGGAATAGTTGCAGTCAAGACATGAAAAAGGTTTTTCCTTCATGTGAGTAAACATGTGTCTTTTAAAATCTCTTTTTGTAATGCAGGAATAGTTGCATTCAGGACATGAAAAAGGTTTTTCTCCACTGTGGGTAAACATGTGTCTTTTAAGATTTATTTTTGTAATGCATGAATAGTTGCATTCAGGACATGAAAAAGGTTTTTCTCCACTGTGGGTAAACATGTGAGTTTTAAGACTTCCTTTTGTATAGCAGGAATAGTTACATTCAGGACATGAAAAAGGTTTTTCCCCACTGTGGGTTAACATGTGAGATTTAAAATTTCCTTTTGAATAGCTGGAATAGTTGCAGTCAAGACATGAAAAAGGTTTTTCTTTCATGTGAGTAAACATGTGTCTTTTAAGATCTCTTTTTGTAATGCAGGAATAGTTGCATTCAGGACATGAAAAAGGTTTTTCTCCACTGTGGGTAAACATGTGTCTTTTAAGATTTCTTTTTGTAATGCATGAATAGTTGCATTCAGGACATGAAAAAGGTTTTTCTCCACTGTGGGTAAACATGTGACTTTTAAGGTTTCCTTTTGTATAGCAGGAATAGTTGCAGTCAGGACATGAAAAAGATTTTTCTCCGCTATGGGTTAACACGTGAATCTTGAGACTAACTTTTCTGGAACATGAATAGTTGCAGTGAGGACATGAAAAAAGTTTTTCTCGAGTATGGGTGCACAGGTGCAGTTTAAGCATCGACTTATGAGAGCAGGAATAGTCACAATGATGACAAGAATATTGTTTTTCCCCAGGACGCGCCCTTAGCAATCCACCTGAAAATGATAAAAATGAGATAAATATATCTTTTGTGTAAGCAGATACAACATAATTGTAGTTTAGAAAATAAACAACTCGAAAATCTACCACTCCAGAACGTTCCACAAGATTATTCTTATGAATTTAATGCGTAATAACAATAAATTAATTAAATTAAACTCGCAATAGAGGACCTTAACCCCTAGCCATACTTAAATAATATCGCCAACTCCTAGTCAGAACCCAAATACATTAAATTCTGTTAAATAATGGTCCGGTGAAAAACCACCCCAGAATCGATTAAATTTAATATAAAAAAATAGAATTACTTGCGGTCAGGGTTATTATTTTAGAGCGCTTTAAGCATTCCATTTTAACATCCGGGAGATCTATGTCAAGATCAGTATAAGGAATTCCACCTCCAACTTCTTCTTGGGATCCTGGTTCTGCCTTGATGGTAACAGTCCCCACATTTATATTACCTGGAGAAAAAAAACACAATATATTGGTACTTCTTGCACTGCTTTGGAAAAAACTTAAAGAAATTAATGTTTCCGCATCAATATTAACATTCTAGCATCAACAACAAGAGACCCAAGTCATCTGGAAAATTAAGATGTTGCACCAGTAAACACCGGTTAATATGGAAAGAGGAGTCAGACAAGGGATTATTTCTATATAAGATTCTAAATGATGCATTTGACAGTCGAGAAATTCATAAATCGAAAAGCTTTTGAATACTACTACGTAATACTCTTAGCAGGGATTTATTTCAGTGCTGACATTGTGATATTAAGAACCATAATATGTATTTATCATTGCCCATAATACAAATGGAGGGAAATAAGTATGCCGAGTCATTGGATATCTCCTATTTATAACTAAACTAATACAAAAGGTTGTAACTCAGGCAGTTCAGGCATGTCTTATAGTAAATTATATTTACTAATCCCATATAATCCCATCTAATGTGAACAACAATTTCATCCTTTTTTATTCAATTGATTTGGAGGATATCGGCAGATCATATATTTTTATTTCATTTACTTAAACTTCATGTTACCTACGTTTCGTAAACTCTTGTTTCATGTTACCTATATTTTGTTAACCTATGCATTGTAAAATCTTTTATTTTATGTAATCTGTATATTCTCATATATTATGTAAACTCGTTATTGTTATTTTATTTAAAAAAACATAATTGCATTGTATGTAAAAGCCCTATGGGCGTTTAAATGAAATAAATAAATAAACGAACTTCAAAAGGGCGTTATTATATAAATAAATACACAAGAGGTTCGGAAGTATGTCAATGTAGCCACGTATAAATCTGCTGTCAATAACTTCGAGAGTATTGTTCAGAACGAAATCTAGAACGCCAAAATAAGTGATGCAATCGAAATTTTTCATCTGAAAGGACAATAAATATTTTCGACTTTAGTTAAACAATTTGAGAGGCGGGTTTTGGTACCGCCGCCGAGGGAACCGTTTATTGGATAACCAACACAACTGCCACAGGACACCCCGAGTGGGTCGATACCAAAGATATTAGAAGAACGAGATGTGCTATGAGCAGTTCATACCGTGTGGAATTGTTTTGCCCAGTGTCGCCGGTTTTGTTCACCAATACTACTGCACACCTTCGCTTACGCTAAGGTATCCGCACTAATACATAACGAACTAACTGAAACGAACGAAACGAAACGAACTGGAACGAACTGCCGGCCTCTGTGTTTCCTCCCTCCTACAACATGGGACTCTTCAAGACCCATGTTCACTCCTTCCTCTCCACAAAAAGACCCTCCACACAGCATCCCCAAAGATGACATAGGCCCTGAGGGAAATTATTTTCTTCAGGGCCTCCTGTGTGGAGTAAATATAAAAAAAAAAAAAAAAAAAAAAAATATAAAAAATAGAACAGATTTCTGTGCGTACACGTCCCGATACCGTTCAAAGTACCCTAATTAGGTAGTACTCCGCCTACGGTCCGGCGGCCAACATAGCATATCTCGTTCTTCAAATATCTTTGGTCGATACGTTTGGTGATTTAGCAGGGGTACCCAAATTCATCGGGTGAGGTGAATTCAGGATGCGCTTGCCCACCAGCTGCTTGACGTGCCAGATCGGGGAGAGGCTGGTTTCCTAGTGTCCTACCCAATCCTCATACCTTTCACGTTTCCAGTACTTCCTCTCCCTTCGTTTACTTTTAAAAGACCCTCCCCACAGCATCCCAAAAGATGACATAGCCTATAAGGGATATTATTTTCCTTTAGGTTTCATGTTAATGGATAAAAAAAAAACTAAAAAAAACTGAAATTTCAGCGAACGTTTAAAATAAATAGCATCAATATCGGTTGAGAGAGATCCACAATGTCACACAACAATAAACGTGACGTTCACTGACTCGGCTTTGTGAAAAACCTCTACCGACGTCTACCTATTCTACGTCACTTAACGTAAGACTCTTCAAGGTATGAAATACAGCAGTCCCTAATGAAAACCGCAACACTCTACCCAGACCGACCTCACAACTTTTCCCAATCACAAAAATAAATAAAAATATTGGTAACATAACCCAGAAGAGTAGCTAAGGTCGATATGTAGGAGTGAGCATGTCTTTATGGACAAGCAAAAACCTACAGTTTTGATTATTATTCCCGATCGTATATTGGGTCTGTGTAACAGTTATGTACCAAAAATTAAAAAAATAAACACCTGAATTGCTTTCGGAAATAAATTCCGAACATTGCTTTTTGATAAAAGGATAGTCTTTATCGATTTCCGTAAGTATCAAAGGAACACTCTCTTCCGCACTTGTGCCTGGTTCTAACTTGATGGCGGTGGAATCCATGCTCTTGCGTAAGGATCTGGTAGTTTCGTTTCACTTTAATTTTGTTATGAGTTCGAGGGATTTCTTGAGAGAAGGATGGAATGTTTTCGTTCAAAGTGTTCAAATCGACGAGCAACGAGTAAAGCCAAAATAACATAACCAACAAAAAAGTGACAGGATGCACGCGGAGATATATCCATAGAAATTATTGAATTAAGAAAAAATCGAGCTTCTAATGATATTCAAGTGTTGCCATAAACAACAGCGAACAAACTCATTTCAAGTAGGAACTTTCATGATCTGTTTACATTTATGATTATTTACTTCAACTATTGATTGTCTGTGGCAAACTCATTTTGTAATTTGTGACATTTCCATTGCTTCTTGCGTCCCGCGGTGAGTGGTTTATTTATGGTCGCACGCAATACCTTGTTGCTCACCTTTTCTGGAGTCATATTGTATTTCTATTTATATAGTGACGTTTCTTCAACATTGGAACTGATGCCTTGTACATGTGTTGTAAACTCGCGAAAGAAGAATGTTGTTCAATGTAGATTTACGGCCGTTGTCACAAATGTTAACCACGTGATTAGTGAGTTCCTCCAATTAGTCAATTCTATTATTAGAACACATTATTGCGTCCTGCGTTTACTCATTGTCAATAAAACACATCTACAAGATTATTTTTCCTTGTTCCATGAAATAATAAACCGATGTTGCATAATTATTTATGTTATATAGCAGAGGTTATCACATATAGAAACACGGTTATCGCCGTTTTCAGTAAATTTTCGATTCAGAATGGTTATCTTTTAGTACCTATACCGAAAACACGTTACGTCTTGTCAGCTGATACACCGTAGTGCGACTGACGCAACACTCCGCTAGCAATACGGCGGCCGGTATGTCTATGCACACAAGCAAAGGCGTGTTTGTGTGCCGTTTAGTTTTTCTGTTTTACTAACTGTACGAATGTGCCCCGCGTACGAATGGTGACCACTTTCCCCTACTGTAATGCTGAGAATATAATTTATATATTACTCAGATGACAGTGCATCTGATTCAATAGCAAACTTCACAATAGTATATTTGATAGTTCTACACTTTGTGTGGCTACCGTCGCTAGTCATTAAAGTTTATGTTGACAGTATACATATATTTGCTCTCGGTCTTGCTTGTGCAGTCACCATTGCGTTTAGTTCTCCAATAAATCTGAGTGGTCTCTTCCGTCCGTCTTCTGTCGGTTAATTGGTGAAAGTGGCAATAAAATATTTTTTTATTTTGTACACTATTTAACAATTCTTAGCACAACTTAATTTAATTTAACATTTACTCTGGAAATTGTTTCTGGTTCTGATACATACATATAAAGTACTTGAAGTAAATTGAAAATAAATAAATTATAAACATTTTTCTTTGTCAAAATAATAATGTATAATTAAGTTTGATATTTCGTGTTAAAGGTATTTTCTTTTTGTATTCAATGTGTTCCAAACATTTACAGATTTCTGAAAAATTCCGGAACGGGTTTTGCAAGTCGACAACTCAATTATAAAATATATAAACTTGAACGATGTACCCCATTATAACTAAGCGAAGCTTGTTTGTATGGGGAGTGAGTTTTCCTCGTAATTAACTGAATTTTTTTAATCCTAGTTATTTATTTTTGAATTGCCCATTATTTCTTCACATTTTGGCGTTAGAATTGATGTATTTTGACTTCCAATACCTACTCCACATAACCTAACTGATGTATTTTGCAGGGTATATCGGGCGGGCCGCTGCAGGTGAACAACGAGGAGGCAGTGGCGTGCACTCAGTTGCTGGTGGCCATACACGCTACCGAGGAGCCTACCAAGACAGTGTTGCTGACCACCAGGCTGTATGGAGTGCTGGCCTGGATCGAGAGCGTCGTCTGGCCATAATAGGATAGCTTATCAATTATACTAGGAGGTCTCGTAGAAATTGGACGTTACGTTACGTTAGAATACGGAGGTTGTAGCATTGTTTTATATTGAAACAATCCGGTTCCTACAAAAATTGCCCTTTCCCTCATTTCTGTTCCATTTCTTGAAGGACCTAGATTCAAAAAAAGAAAGCAAGCAAGAAGATATGAAAAATAGAAGCACACATCCAGTGTTTTTTGTTTTGGAGTTAGAATTTCGTCGTCATTGCATATAGTTGCATATTTTCGCTCCTCATAATCTCTTAATCGAATAAAACAAAGTCCCTAACCGCTTCTGTATGTTTGTGTGCTTTGTTCTTCTAGTTTGATAGGGTTTTCACGATCATTTAGAGAATTTCTTCTTGAAGGTTATAAGCTAAATATATATGTATATATGTTATAAAAGGATATTAAATTTACTGAAGGTGAGAAAAGTCGAGCACCACCGGGTACATGTCAGCTAATAATAAATATTTATCTCATTAAAAGTTTGTAACCGTACAAATTATCAGCCTCAATCATCATATATTAAAATAAATATATTATATTTTCGTGTGTGATCAAAACAGTCTGTGTTGTGGAACGGTGCTTAGATATACAACTATAGACTATAGTGCTTACGAACCTTCAATAAAACACCATAACTTTTGAACACAATTGAAGCAAGATCAATAACAAGGAAAAGGCCACCTTTTCCAATTCCTTAATTTCCTTGATAAATAATCACGATCGTTTGATTTTCTTAACTTGTTAAGATTACAGTCCATTCATCCAGTAAGCATCAATTAGTACGCAACAAGCATTCAAGAAGCTTATGGTCCTGATAGGCTGATGTGTAGATTTCTCTGGCCATCGTCCATAACACATATCTGTACATCTGTTTATCACTTCAGTGTGCTTATAGAAGCGCTTTACTACAAAAAATCGTGTGATTGTATTTGTTTCGGAATCCGAATTGTTGACTTTCATAATTAGAGAACGGAAAAATACACAGTGGATTTTTTCATCGTTTTTCAGGGGGCAGATCCTGTAGTAAATGACCTTATAATATCTCCAGAGAAAAAATAAATACCGCCAACGGGAATTGAACCCGTACCTTTTGATATCCGGTCAGGTGCTCTGAACCACTGAGTTATGTCGGCTTATTTCCAACCCGCCAAATAATTCAATATATACTATTACCTCAATAAACAATTACTGCTTATTTTATATTTTTGTGCTCGGGATATATTGAATTGGATTAAAATAACCCAGATTTTCTTTAATACTTCAACCAAATGAGTTGGTGATTTAGAAATTAGAATATATTCTAAAACTTAATTATGTAATGCTCCTGTTTTATCAGTAGATGAAAGTTGAGAGAAGTTTTTAAATTTTGAGACACATTTTTCCTGATAAAAAATGTATAATTTTCTCCTCAAAAACTTTGAAAAATACTTAGGTTTCGGAAAAAATCACGTGTGAGAAAGTCATCAAATCGTCAATAAACTCAATTTTCCATACATTGTCTTGTTTCATCGTCCGTCAAGAAAAAATCCTGCGAAATATTCATGAAAATGTGATCACCCGAAATCAGCCGGTTATCGCGATAATCAATTTTTTTACTAAGAATGACGCGTGCGCAAACGTCACAATTGCGATCTGACAGATTGTATGTACTACAATGTACCGATCAGGGGGGGGGGTATAACTCCGATACTTTTTGGTTTTTTGATGACGTCTTCACGAGACTATCCAATGAAAAGCCTTCGGGGTTTGGTCTCTCACTACTACGGCTACGCTCCATTTCCCCCGGAAACGATGTGACGCCATTTTTGCGTCATGGTTGCTTCCTTCTAACAGATTCAGATTATTTGCGTGATTGGTTTATTTATGTTGTTTGCTTTCGTGAATTCATGTGTTGTTGTTGTGTGAAAATGTCTAAAATTGTGAAGCTGTGTTGTGTGAAGGGCTGTACAGACAGTTCACTCGTCATAAATACCCAAAATACGGAAGTTACAAAAGTACAAAAGAAACAAAAATGCCAATGGATCCCTTCGAAGATGCGAACAAATGCGAATTTAAATCTACCCGGCATTGGTAGTTGTCCAGATTAAAGACAGTATCGGACCCGTTATGACGAAAATACAGGTGTGAATATCCCTTTGTTTGTGTTCAGTGTTCCATGTAATATGTAACTTAATTTCACCTAAGAATTGAATTTATTTTTAGACCCCATCCGTGTTCCACCAGGACGGTGTAATGTCATAAAAGACCATAATTATTTGCAATATGATATATTTAGTTCACGAACTTTGGTTAACCCGATAAATATGTTTATTTCAGAGCTTGATAACATCTTACCGGGTACCAGCGGTGTGTTCCTTCTGCCAAAAAGATCGTGGAAGATTACATAGGTAAACATCTGTTCTATGTTACTTGTTATCTAATATGCAGATCTTTTCTTCCTTTCCTTTGACCACTAAGATCATTTTGTTTTCAGACAACGGCAGGACCCCAGCGGCAGTAATTCAGTCGCTACACGGAAACACGATGCTCCCCTGTGTAAGAATATTTATAGTTTTTTTTACACATTTAAGATGTGCTCATGAATTCTGTATTCAAATTATTTTTTTAAATAACTTCATGACTTCATCCCCAAATTGAAATATTTAATCATTTAAAACAATATTAGCGACTCAAATGAATATTTAAACCAAAAAAAAATTTAGTCGCAGACTTGGTACAAATTTAAGATGTGTTTTGTGATCATGTTTTCTGTATTCATATTATTTTTTTAATAACTAAATCCTCAAATTGAAATATTTAATCATTTAAAACAATATTAGCGACTCAAATGAATATTTAAACCAGAAAAAGCTTCAGTCGCAGACTTTGTAAACATTTAAAATGTGTTTTGTGCTTATAAATTTATTTGTTTCTGTTTCTGTTATCTTACTGAAATAAAATAAAAAAATACTTTACAACATGTAACAAAGTTTTACATTTTTCTGATAAACGGAGAAATGTTAACATTCAATGCTGTCGTAGAAAAGTACAATCATTGTTTGAAAATGTTTTTCCTTAGTGGAATTCATATTTCAAGTAATTTTGAGTTATTTTACGACGGCTTCGGGACGACAGATTTTGAACTTACATAGCGCCGTCCTGAGAAAATGTGCTGTAAGGAAAGATACCTTATAGCTCATTTTCGCAGGACCGCACTTTGTGAGCTGGAGCCTTGTCGTCCTGAGAGAATCTGTTAACATTTCTAAAAAAAAATTTTTAAATAATATTTTAGGCTGATGAATAGCACAATATGACCTTCCCTAGGTGCCTACCTAGGAAAGATCATATTGTCTATAACCGCGTTTTTTGTTTCCTCTACTTTGCTGAGTGGTTTGTTTATGCCTCAATTCTGAATGTGACGTCATCAGTGGACAAAATTTCTCCCTACTAAAGGCCGAAGTTATCAATCTAGTGATTGGTTTATTTATGGCCAGTACCAGGGGCATTTAACTAAGCTTTGGCCTCGAAACTCATTTGAAACCGCCACGCCCACCTCAAAATTCTTATAGAAAACGAATAATATGGCTAAAAGCTCAGATCTCATTGGTGAGAACAGAAGGATTGGTTTGATCTCTCGCTCTCTACCATAATGACTCGTGTAACAGAAAGAGACAGTTTCAAATCATTCAAACAAAATGACAGTGGTTTATTTATACACGCGGGTTGTCATTTTCTGCCGAAATACTATCATTTCCGTCGAAAATATTGCGTGTTAAAGTTGTTCGTGATAAAAATACAACATAAGCCAGTATAGTGTTAGCGAGTTACAAACATATTATATTCAACCTACCTACGTAAGTTCAAGTTTAAAGTGAATTAACAGTTTTAGGTTATTCGTTCGGTTTTTTGAACAATGCTTCATACTTGACATTATGTCTTCCTCCACAACGTATAAATATTATTTATTATATCGATAAACTTATTCATGTTATTGATTAGTGTTATCCTGTATTATCTTATTGTTTTGGTGAAATAAAATTTTTTTTAAACATATTTAATCATGAGTTCATGAGGCTGAAAAATGTCGGAATTTTTCGTCGTACTGTCGATGTTTTGGAAATTTTCTTCAGTGTTTTTGCAAATTTCTTGTCATTTTGGGTTTCTACTTCTCAGATTAACAAGTTTCATCTTAAGGAAATGCACTGTAAAAGTTTATTTTCTTAGTCAGATGAACCTTGCCCTTGGAAAACATTTCGACATTTTTCTGCTTCAAGGACATTTTTATTTTTATAATAGTTTTTTTGGGCTAGTGAATGAATAGAGTAGGCTGAGAGCAATTATGTTGTCTATGGTCGCATCTTTTTTTAAATGGCCTTGAGTTTCCTCTACCTTGTCTACTGCTCTGCTCCGCACGGTAGGTACTGCTTGTATATCTGTGGTTAAGTACTGTATAATTCTGTTGGATACAAAAAGCCGGAAGATATCGATCTAGAGAGTGGTATATTTATGGCCAGTACCAATCAGACAGCCTTGCGGAGAGGTCACGCCAACTGATGTGATAAGAGCAACTGCTCCAGTCGACATATTTTACGGAGGACGCTGATGGCGGACATAGCTAGATATATTTAATCGCTGGTCATCATGTAAATCTCTCTCATTTACAATTCTTTCCGAAGAGTTGTATGACGCCCATTTCAGTGAATCAGGTCAGATATTTATGTTATACACAATGTCACACTTTTAACTAATTTATTGCTATTTAAAAATACCTTCCGTGCGATCAATTCTTGGAATTGTCGCAACACCTCTTGATATCATGCTATACTTGTTATTTGAGTGTCTCTACCTCTGTTTGTTATTTGAATAAATATAATATTAATCATCGTACCTCTTTTATTCAATAACAAAGCAATGCTCATTGTCTTTTATTAATCATGTTACAATGGCCCTAGTGTTGTTGAATTTGTACGTGAGGTTATTGCATTAAACTGGCGACCAACGGTGTCTACATTATTATTAGCCCATGGTCAACGGTTAAAATGGCGCACAACGTGATTGTTTAACAGTTACAAGAGGAAATAGTGAACATGGGTTTGAAAAAAATGGTATAAATATTTTACCTTTGTAAAAAGTCAACTTCGATGTTTTTAATTGTTGATGAACTCCATTTAAATGTTAAGGAAGCTAATAGTTGGCAGTTTTTCGTAGGATATGTAAAATAATATGATTATGCTAGATTCAAAATAGATATGTTTCATGAAAAATTAAAAAAATTATAGATATTTATTATAAACTGAAAAAAAATGATGTTACAATTATGCTAAGAAAATAAATTGCAGAAGTGAGTATGAATTTTTTTCCCTATGCGCTGGAAATCATAGAGGATGAAATGACAGCATCTGTAATTTTCGTTATATTATCCACCTTGAATAATGTAGAAAAACAAAATGTAAAATAAGGTTCGTATTTACTTAAAGATTACAAAAAATATGAATTGAATTCAACCATTAATTATTGAGATATCGTGTATGTACTAGTTAACCTTAAAGTATTTTTTACACTCTTCTTCGGCCTGGCTGGGTTATGAATCAAAGGTCGACATGAGAAACAATAGCTTGTAGCTTTTACGTCGAACAGATGGCGCTGTTGTAAAATAAAACATGTTTTTACCTGTCACGCGTAACAAAATTATTTTTAAATAACTGTATTTAAAAATAATGCAAATACTCATACTATAACGAACATCGAATTCAAGTATGATAATATATGAAGCAAGTATGTTCCAACTTGTATAGAATCATCAATATGTGTGTTTAAAACAAATCAAAATCAAAAGGTTAATGCAATGTACTCGTAGGTAAGGTAAAGACTATTATAAGAATTTTTACCGGTATTTTAATAATATTTTTAATATGGCCTAAAAACTAAGAACGTTGCTATTTCAGTTTTATCGGCAATAGAACAAAACAAAACTAGATTATAACATTTTTCTTTTTCAGAAAATTTGTTAATTTTGACCAAAAAATATATATACATAGTATTTTTAAAATATAAGCCTGAAAAAATTAACAAAAACATTTTAAGTCAGTGCACACGAAATACCTAAATCATTACTGTCACGTTCTACACTACTGCTTTAGGATAGTCATTATTATTTGTGGGAAAAAAAACTACTTATAGAGGGTGTCCGGCGGTTAAGTGAGCTACCTTCGGGAGGTGATTCTACGTGATGGTAGGAGTATTAAAGATTCTTTTTTTTCGAATTAAGGTCGAATTCGTGGGTAGAAAAGTGTATCTTTAGATCTCCTTACCGACGGCATGAATAGTTACAGTCAGCACATGAAAAAGGTTTTTTACCACTGTGGGTAAGCATGTGGCTTTTAAGATTTCCCTTTGAATTGCTTGAATACTCACAGTCAGCACATGAAAAAGGTTTTTCACCACTGTGAGTTATCATATGACTTTTAAGATATCCCTTTAAAGAGCATGAATAGTTACAGTCAGCACATGAAAAAGGTTTTTCACCACTGTGGGTAAGCATGTGACTTTTTAGACCGACCTTCCGTTTATATGAATAGTTACAGTCAGCACATGAAAAAGGTTTATCACCACTGTGGATAATCATATGACTTTTAAGATTTCCCTTTGAAGAGCATGAATAGTTACAATCAGGACATGAAAAAGGTTTTTCCCCACCGTGGGTAAACATGTGCGTTTTTAGATCTCTCTTCCGATAGCATGAATATTTACAGTCGGGACATGAAAAAGGTTTTTCACCACTGTGGATAATCATATGTATTTTAAGATTCCCCTTTGAAGAGCATGAATAGTTACAATCAGGACATGAAAAAGGTTTTTCCCCACCGTGGGTAAACATGTGCGTTTTTAGATCTCTCTTCCGATAGCATGAATATTTACAGTCGGGACATGAAAAAGGTTTTTCGGCACTGTGGGTAATTATATGACTTTTAAGATGTTCCTTTAATGAGCATGAATAGTTACAGACATCACATGAGAAAGGTTTTTCACCACTGTGGTTAAGCATGTGACGTTTTAGACCAAAATTCAGTTTACATGAATAGTTACAGTATGGACATGAAAAAGGTTTTTCACCACTGTGGTTAAACATGTGCCTTTTTAGATCTCTCTTCCGATGGCATGAATATTTACAGTCGGGACAAGAAAAAGGTTTTTCACCACTGTGGGTCATCATATGACTTTTAAGATTTCCCTTTGAAGAGCATGAATAGTTACAATCGAGACATGAAAAAGGTTTTTCCCCGCCGTGGGTAAACATGTGCTCTTTTAGATGTGTCTTCCGATAGCATGAATATTTACAGTCGGTACATGAAAAAGGTTTTTCACCACTGTGTTTAATCATGTGACTTTTCAGATCACTATTCCGATAGCATGAATAGTTACAGTCAGGACATGAAATGGGTTTTTCTGCAATGTTCTTAGAGTGAACTTTAAACAAGTGAATTTTAAGAAGATTATTTCTAGAAAATGAATACTGGTAGTCGGAACATGGAATAGGTTTTTCAACACTGTGAGAAAACATGTGACTTTTTAGTTGTCCCTTTGTAGAACCAGAAAAAGTACAGTAGGAACATGAAAAAGGTTTTGCTCGAGTATGGGTGCGCAAATGTCGTTCTAACGCTGATTCGTAATTGCAGGAATAGTTGCAATGAGGACAATGGTGTTGTTTTTTTCCAGGAACTGTCTTCCGGAAGCCGCCTGAAAAAGATTATGCATAAAGCTTATAAACATATAATAAATGTAAGCAGATACAGTAAAACCATAAAAGCATTGGAAGAGCATAAATTGTTTACTTGAGCCTGCTCAAAAATTTCTTTGACTGTTTAGCGGGTTTTACAATGTTAAATTAACAACGACAAAAATTTCATGTCTCTGGAATGTGTTACATGTAGAATTATTTTATATAAATTCAATGTGAAAAAACAACAAATTATTTATATTCTGGTCGAGGACCTTACCACTCCTACGTTTTACTTACCGCCAACGCTTTAATCAATTATTTAACTAGTGAACTCAGTGCAAAAAAAATATATATATATTTTTTGATGCCCTGGTAAAAGGCAACAACAGAATCAATAAAATTTAATTTTGTAAAAAAAGGATAAATATTCTGACTACCTGCGATCTTGGTAATCTTTTCGGAGTGCTCTAAGCATTCTTTTTTAACATCTGGGAGGTCTATGTCAATATCTGTATAAGGCATTCCCCCTCTAACTTCTTCTCGGGGTCCTGATTCTGTCTTGATGGTAACAGTTTCAATATCACCTGGAGAAACGAAACACAATTCGAATAGTGATATGCTGAGAACAAAAGTGTATAACATTCAAAATTACGGTCGCCCCTCTCCGAGTTAACACTATATCAAATGACATTTTGATTGTGAAAAGCGTTTTAAAGGTCGTAAAGGAGTTACTTAATACGGAAAAAAAATTATGATTAAAAATGTATTTCATAATTGACTAAAAATCACATGAAGTGAAATTTGAATATGTAAAAATGCAAGATCAAATAATACAAAGAAACGACCAAATGGTTGAGGGGATTTAAATAAATGCAATTGCATCATCGTATACAGGTTTTATCAACAAATAAAGTTATTCTACGAGAAGAAGACTAACTAACCATCACGCCGACAGAGGACGGACCATTAAAAAAACTCGGTGTTGGCACACTCTTCTTGCCTAATTCACATTCATACATACTCTTCAATAATTCTGACTCTTGAGATGGCACGACTCGAGTAACTGGTTCATTTGATCGTGACATGTCTTCCTCGGGCGTCCCCGACTTATGCTACCATTCGCACTATCATCAATATTCTCATAACAATTTTTCTTCGCTCATTCACTCTACATGCCTAAACCATCTAAGCGTCCCTTTCTTTACGCTTACATCTGCCTTACACTCTTTGCGGATCTTCACTTTTTTCACACGATCATACATAGTTTTACCACACATACGCCTCGGGGATCTCAATTCAACAGAATTAAATCTACCATCATCCTTTCTCTGCTAGTTCCATGCCTCACTTCCATACATCAGGATAGGTACCAGCAATCCATTGTGGACTGCTAACTTCGCTTCTTCCAACAGTTTTTTGCTAGAGCCAACTGCGTTCAGTCCTTAATTTATGGAGTTACCTGCATTTACCCTTCTTTCAATATCTCTGTCAGCCACCCAATCTCTCAAATATTCAAAAATCTCCAAGTATTCCTCATTCACAACTATACTGCACACTGTTTTCGTACACCCTCGTTTAAAGATCATTACTTTTGACATATTTATAATCATCATAAACTCATTCTTCATACATACACATCCTAGATACGAGAGACCGCATCATCAGCTTACACCAGGCAACATGCTTTCAGATTACTCAAATTCGCGGCCACCTCTTTCAATTCTTGAATACAACTATCCACATTTAGATTGAATAATCACGGTGACTTGTTTAACATCTTTTGTGTTTTATTTTTTTAGAATAACTAAATGAGTAAACCTCAAATTGTAATATGTAATTATTGAAGACAATATTAGAGATTCTTAAAGGAAATGTTGAAACTGAAAATCAAAAAAAGATACACATATAGGGCTTGAACCCAGGACCCTCGCTTTCCGGGGCGCAGCTTTTCCAAATAAGCTAATGGGGCCCTATCTCCTTCAGTCATATTAAACTGTATCATACTTCGAATAAGAAATACCAACATTATCTTCTTTTACTCGTAGCTTATTATGTAGAATCGATATGTAAGTGTGAGCATGTTCTTATAGCCAAACAAAAACCTGTAGTTTAGTTTTTAATCAGAGAGCTTTTGAAAAAATAGATAGAAAAAGATTTATTAAAAATTTTTAAAAAATTTGGAATAAAAGGGAAAGAACTGGAATGGTTTAAAAACTACTTAAGCAACAGACAACAAACAACAAAGATAAGAAACAATATATCAAATCCGATTGAAAATAAGCTGGGTGTACCGCAAGGATCTGTATTGGGTCCGATATTGTTTATACTCTACATAAATGATATGGTAAAAATATTAAAACATTGCAAAATAAGACTGTTTGCAGACGACGCACTAATTTATATTGCAGAAGATAATTATGAGAAAGCAATCAAAAAGATAAATAGTGACTTAGAAACATTGTCAAAATGGCTCAAACTAAATAAATTAAAACTAAATGTAAATAAGACAAAATACATGCATATAGGCAGAACAAATACGCATGAGGAACCAAAGGTTTCTATAAATGGAGAAATCATAAAAAAAGTGGAAGAAATTAAATATCTAGGTGTTATTATAGACTCAAAATTGAACTTCTCAAAAAATGCAGACTATACAATTAAAAAAATTGCAAAAAAATATCTTTTTTTGGTAGAATCAGAAACAACGTAAATAAAGAAACATGCCAGATAATATACAATACAATTATATCACCACACTTTAATTACTGTTCAAGTATTCTTTTTCTCTGCAATAAAGAGAAAATGAAAAAAATGCAAATACTGCAAAATAAAGCAATGCGAATAATACTTAAGCGCAACATATACACACGGATGAGAGACATATTAAAGGAGCTGAATATTTTGACGGTGAAGCAAACTGTGTATTTGAATGTACTTATTTTTATACATAAAATTAACTTAGGGATGATGTCTAAGGAACTGAAAAGAAAAATAAATTACAATAACGAGATACACGGACACGGGACGAGAAATTCTAAGCAAATTAGATTGCCAACAAGAAAAAAAACAAGCACCCAAAAATCTCTGATGTACCAGGCCGTTCAACTCTATAACAAAATCCCGAAGGAAATTGCTGTGATAGAAAATATTAATAAGTTCAAAAATTAATTAAGAAAATATGTCTATCTCAATTATTAATGTTTCTTTTTTTGTGACTTTATTGAAATATTTAAAGAAAGATTATGTTTGCCAAACAATGTACATGTTTATATGTTTATAAAACTGTTAGCACACACGAAGATGTGAGCTAACTTAAGATTAATAAATAAATAAATAAAATTTTATATTTCCGATCTATTTTGCATCGGTGTAACAGTTATGTACAAAAAATAGAAATACCTGAATTGCTTTCAGAACTGGATTCCGGACATTCTTTTTTGATAAAACGATAATCCATATGCATTTCCGCAAGTATCACAGGAACTCTCTCTTCAGCACTTGTGCCTGGTTCTAACTTGATGGCGGTGGAATCCATGCTTTTACGTAAGGATCTGGTGATTGAGGGATTACTTGGGAGAAAGATGGATGTTGTAGTTCAAGTTGTTCAGATCAACGAAACGAGTAAAGCAAAATATTAAAACCGCCAAAAAGTGACAGCAAGCCGGCGGAGATTCATCCATAGATATTACAGAATTAAGAAAAAAAATCAAGTACATAATGAACTTCAAGTGTTGCCATTTTAAATCAAACATATGCCAACAAATGTTACGTAAGAACAATGACTAAAATTGTTTTAGATAAATAAATATTGAAACGATGGATTCATCAGACATTAGTTACGCGTGAGGTTTTAAAATTGAATAGCCTTAAAATGTGTACCCTTCACCCCCCCCTTTGCCCCTTGTCCCCTTTCCTTGACCCGGACCAAAAGACAAGTAACATTGTTATCGTTGCATCTTGGTCTGCGAACATTCGTGTCATCTTGTGAATACCCGCATATGTTGAATTCGGCTGAGATTGTTTTGGAGCACACATCGTCCAGTGAAACGTTTTTACCCGCCGCAGTGAATGTCACTGTTTTGTTTCGTGTTGAGTGAGCGAATTTTTAAAGGGAATTGCCCTTAATTGTATGCAAGCTGATAAGTGTAAATAAAGGAACCAGCGGTTACAGAGGACGAGACCAGGGTAAGTCTTTGGCAATTCCCACTCATTTCCTCTTGCAAACACTAAGGCAAATTCAATTCGTTTTTGTTTTGTCTAAGTCTTTATCGCACTTACCGCAACCAACCCCACACAATTGCGAACGAACGATTTGTGCACCACCAGACATTGTTGCATGTGGAATGTTTTATGTCAATTCTGGGGCTAGCTAGCTGCAATAGGAGACGCACATTTGAAGAAAAAATAACGGCAAAAACGACGTTGGAGTGTGCGTCCAATTAATCATAAAAGGAAGAAAACATGACATTTGCATAATTTGTTTAAAGACATGGCGGCAGTAGACAACCATCAATTCCAGAAATATACAAGAATGTCGCGGACCAATAAATTGTTAGGACTAATAAATATAATAAAGAATATGTTTTAAGAAATTCGGTAAAATATCGATTAACTCCGCGTAAATATTTGTTCACAAAATTACTGTTGCATTGTCAAACAGTAAATACCAAAGAGAATCGATCAAAAATACATAAATCTCAGTATATATCTTAGCTTTCTGCATTCCGTAATATTCCATCACACAGAGCGATTTTAGTTGATCAAGTCGAAGTTGAATGACACTTGAAAGCTCATTGACAAGTGTGATCAGCCTTTCAACAGAGTTGATCATTTTTAACCCTCCGTCGGGCGCAGCTGGCCTCAGAAGCCAGCGGAAGACATTTTTTCCCTCTCCAATTCTCAAAGGCGGCCCCCCGCCCCTTCCTTCATTTTACTTGCCTAACTTTAGGAACCTCACACGGCGCCCGTCTTTAGTCAGTCGTAGGTCTTTACGCAGCTCACTTACACCTTCCCTGGCTTCACAGGCCGCCTGCGCCCGATTGCGTCACAATTTTGAAGGTTTTGAGTTTTTTAAGGATATTTTTATGTGAAGTTGTTCATTATAATCAATTATACCTGTTCTGTATGAAATTTATCAGTATCTTGAGAAATAAGTGCTGTATTGGACCCTGGCCTTTCAGGCAGGGTGCGCCCGATTGAATTATAATTTCATTTTTTCTCTTTTCTGGCATTTTATGGTTGATGATATGGTGAAGTTTTTTCTCGATGATGATGCTTCTGAAGATCCAGCTTTGGTTGAAGATTTAGGCGATGAGAGCGATATCGGACAACTAGCTCGGCGAAGTCTGAATACAAGTGGAATGCCGATTCAGTTGAAAATTAGATTGAAAAGGTTTTTTCCTCACTAGAAAAAAACCCCACATCCCTTACAACACCTCCCAAAAAATGTGGAATATGCGTGTGAAAAATGTGGAATATGCGAAAGTGTGGAATATGCGTGTTTGAATTTTAGGAGGATAACGAATTACGAATGTTTAGGTTGTCATCAACCGATCTGTTTACTCCACGTAAACGCGATGGGCCAAACTTGTTTTTCGGCTGCTGATTTGGGAACCTCATCGTCCGTATCTGGCTACGGCTGCAGTCAGTAGAGACTACCACCTACCTAACTTTTAAATTTTTATTACTTTAAAACTTATATTATTTTTATGGAGCTCGTTTTGACCAATTATTTTGAACACTGTTTTCGAAAAATAGTTTAATTTTAATATTTTAGTTTATGGTTGGTAATCTTTAATAAACTGGTTATTCTGTGTTATATTTGGTTTAATTCCTTTCTATAGATCATAGTAAAGACTATCCGACAAGTATTTTGTATTAGAATTAATATAGTGGAAGATGGGGCCTAAAAATATATGGGTGGCGTCTCAGGCCGGGTGCGTCCGATTTCGGTTCGCCCATAGCTGCGCCTGACGGTGGGTTAAGTTGAACGACGAAAGTTGAAAGCCCGTCTACTTTTGTAGTTTAAGTATTTATTTATTTATTTTATTTTATGCCTATTAAGGCTTTAACATACATATATAACAATATTTAAAAAATTCTACTCGTAAATAGTGTAGAAAATGACTGTTAAAACACATATATAAATAAAAAATATTGTTGAATTTGATTCGCACAGTATGTAGGCGCAAAATGTAAAAATAAAAAATAAAAAATTATATTTTTGTTTCAGCCGACAAAATAGTGATAACGTGCAAATTACTGTAATATTGTCAATTTAACTCCAAGGAGACCTCCAACTACAATCGTAGTGGAAGAAAAGTTCTCCTAGAGAACGGCTCACTACAAGTGTTGTTTTGAGCATTTGTCATGTTCATCGCTAAATATTTAGTAAATTTAACAGTAAAACTTCGAGGTTAAAAATGTTTTGCATTGAGTAGTTTATTTTCTACCACATCATTTTAACAGATTCTCCTTTTTACGTATAGTTTTTTTTTAACAGAACTTTTAAGTACGTTGTATCCCTCTTCACTTGATTCTTATCTTCAGCGCACGCATACAGTCTTAGTTGTCCTTTCGCTGTGTGAGTGTCGCGTTTCTGGCCATTCTGCTGGACACTGTTTATTGTTATATTAGGGCGTCCGTTTTTTTATTACTCTTGGAGTGTTTCTGTGTTAATATTTACTTTTATGAAGTGTTTCGTTCGTATTTATTATTATATTGTGCGTATTATTTGTGAATTTAAGATCATTTTATTGATTTGTATATTTGAGTGTTTGTTGTAACTATTTGAATTTGGTAAGTTTTTAGATGATGATGGACACTGCAACGCTGTCCGAAACGTCGGCTAAAGAAGGAGTTAGCGCAACACGGCATAACATCCCAAAAACAAACAACAAAAATGCTTTTGGCTGTGAGAATCTAAAAACTTACCTGTATGCGTGTTGGCCAAATATTTTTCTGCACTGTACGAAAACATTTATTATAATTACTGTGTAGATAAAACTCATCGTAAAATTTAATAACTTGATTGCCAAAGGTTCATTTTTTCTGTGAAAAAGGGAATTTTTACGACTTGACAATAAATAAACAATCTGTAAATGTTCCATTCGGGGATTTTGACATTTGAAGGTAATATTTTTTATTTAAATTCCATCTAACACAAAATAACCCAGTAAAAATATAATATTAAGTGAACCAAACTAATTTTACAATATTAAAGAATACCGTAAAATAAATAAAAATCTCGAGGAATTCACAAATTGCATGAGTAAGGTAAACGCAATAATCAATGAAAGAAATTCGACGAGTGCGATTATTTTAGGCGATTTCAATGCAGATCCCAAAAGTTTGTTTGGCCGAGAACTAGAAATTTTTTGCAAAGAGTTTTGCTACGTTTGTGCCGATATCAAGTTGATGAACTGTAATACTTTGACATATGTGAGTGATGCCCATAGTACCACAAGCTGGCTAGATCACTGTGTCGTCACAAAAGCTCTGGAAAACGCTATAGCTAGCGTAGATGTCCAATATGATGCAGTGTGGTCTGACCACTTGCCAATGTTAATAAATCTCAACCTTCAATTTCTACCAGCCTTTGTGGAATCGTGTAATAATAATATGATTGATCCTTCTGGATGGAATCCAAAATCGAATGTTGAAATAACAAAATATACTGAAACTATTAACAGCAAACTTCTAAACATAATTCAAGATTTCGACCAATCAGACCTTGATATAAAATCAGCGGCACAATCACATGAAAATCAAATAAATTCCTTGTATAAAAATGTTGTAGATGCACTGCGAAGTGCTGCCTCTACCACATTTAATAACACGAGTCGAAAAAATAGAAACATTCCGGGATGGAATCATTTGGTTGCAGCCAAATATGCAGCATCGAGACGCGCCTTTCTTTCATGGCTCGAGGCCGGAAAACCACTCTCAGGGCCAGTTGCCGAAGACAGGAAGAAGTACCGAACGATTTTCAAAGTAGCTCTGAAAAAATGCCAACAAAGAGAAATCCAACAGCGAATGGATGGTATTGCCACCTCACTAATAAATAAAGATTTCTATAAATTTTGGCAAAAAACCTCTTCAGAATTGAAAACCAATATGAAAACTCCTCTTTGTGTGAATGGAGTAAGAGGAAAGGAAAATATCGCCTATGAATTTCGTAACTTCCTCTCCATGGCAGGTGAAGAAGTAGCGGAAAAATCTATGAAGGTAATATTACCACTAACAGCATTACTGCACATATGGTAGAAAGAGTTGTAAGAGAAATGGCTACAGGAAAAGCCACAGGACATGACTCAATAGCTCTTGAGCACATCAAGTATGCTGGGCCAGCGATTCATGTTATCCTAGCAAAACTATTTTCAAATATTATCCGTTATAGGTACATCCCGAACGAAATGACAAAAACGGTAATTATACCCATAATTAAATCAACAAAACTTGATCCATCCATTATCAATAACTACCGACCGATTTCACTCTCGACCGCCCTGGCAAGAATATTTGAAAAAAAATTATCGATGGTCGTAAGAGACCATCTAATGACAGAGGATAACCAGTTCGGATTTAAATCTGCACTGTCAACATCTATGGCAATATATTCCTTAAAAGAAACCATTAGCTACTATAAACAAAGAAAAACGCCAATTTATACCTGCTTTCTAGATCTAAGCAAAGCGTTTGATCGTGTTTGTCACAATAAACACTGGGAAAAACTCAGGAAAAGAGCAGTTTCAGAAGATATAATAGCGATTCTTTCAATTTGGCACAAGCAGCAAGAAAATGTGGTGAAATGGTCGGCGAGTTTTCCAACCCATTTTATTTGAAAAGTGGCGTAAGGCAAGGAGGAAGCATGTCTCCAGCACTGTTTAATATATTTACTGATGAACTAATTCAAAGACTTAATAACAGTAAGATAGGTTGCCATATTCAAGGAGTATGTGTAAACAATATTAACTACGCAGATGATATGGCTCTTCTAGCACCGTCACTTAGCGCACTGATGAAACTACTCCAAATATGTGAAAATTATGCAAAAAATCATAACCTTGTATATAATACGTCCAAATCAATAGTTATGGTTTTCAAATGCAAAAACGAAAACATGCTAACACCTTCAGTATGGCTAGATGGAAGGAAAATGGATGTTAGTCGTAGCGTCAAATACCTGGGACATATTATCACAGACGACCTGAAAGACATCGAGGATATGGAAAGGCAAAGAAGAGCGATATCCGTTAGAGCAGGTATGCTGTCAAGGCATTTTTATCTCTGCAGTACAAACGTGAAAAAGATACTTTTCAATGCCTTTTGCACTTCGCTGTATACGTCAGAGCTGTGGGTGAATTACACTTCATCCCAATGGCATAAGATAAAAGTTGCTTACAATAATGCATATCGCCAACTATTCTGCCTACCGAGATACTGCAGCGCCACGGAAATGTTCCTGGAGGGACGATACACTCTTTCAGAGCGCTTCTCCGCCATCACATGGGAAGCTTATGGCGCAGACTACGCCAATCTAGTAACAAAATCATCGCTGCCATGGTTGCCTGGATGGAGTCTCCTCTGATGGCCCTCTGGAGACGGGAGATGTGCAAATATCCCCCATAAACGGCTGTTCACGCTCATTTTTGTGTTTATACTATATCTTTTTTCACTTAAATTCCGCTTTTTTTGTGCCTGTCGGAATCACCTATGTTATTACCAACCTTATTATTATTTATATTACTTATTGTGCATATTATTTCAAATATGGAATGTATTGCATTGCACTACCCCTGCATACATTCTGGAATAAATTCTTCTTATTATTATTATTGTAAAATCTTTAGGTACAGATAATAATATTTCAAACCTGGAGTGAGTATAAAATGTAATTTACGAAAATCTAGCCGTTTCAGGCGGGCAATTCATGCAAAATCTGCTAGTCTTCTAAGGGTTTCTCGTTTTAAGCGTTTCATCCATAACTAATCCCTCAGGCAATTTTGGGAGACATTAGATACAGACAAATACTTTAATTTGGTTAATCTTAACCTCTCATTTTGCAATGTATTGGCTCTTAGCAGAACTGTAAAAATACAGATTCGGGTGAAAATATTTTCGAATTACGTTTTGTTTCATATAAAATCGCTTTTTGAGTCTGAAGAATATTTCCGAAAATTGCCCAAAGAGTTAACTTAACTTCACATGAGAATTTAATTTATTTTTGTTTTTAGACAGTATCCGTGTTCCACGAGAATCATACAGCACGTATTGTGATGCCTTCCAAGGTCATGACTACACTTTAAAAGGTATTCTTTACTGCATCAGCCTATAATAATAATGTTTTGTTAATTCGGTTAATGTCATAATTATATTTATTTCAGAGCGTAACATTTCAACCAGCAGCGTACGTGTTGTTACACAGGGGATGCTCGTAGAAAATGAAGGTACCTATCTGTTTTATATTACTTAAAAGGGAATAGCTTTGTTAGTTTTGTTCGTATAATATGTCAATCTTTACTTCAATTTCTTCAAGATATGATATATTTTTTTCCAAAAATAAGTGCAGGACCCCATATGAAAAATTCAGTTGCCACACGGAAAGTAGATGGTACCCCGCGTAAGCATATTTATAGCTTTATTGTTATTCATCATTGTTAAGTAACTTTTGTTTTGAATAATGTAATCATTGGCCTGATATTGTGTTTTTCTAGGAAAGAGGAAACGCATTACAGCATTCACTGGGTCAACGGTAACTCTTCCACCACAAAAAAATGCGTAAGGAGATATTAAATACCCGGCGTCGATTGCAATACTCACAAAAAAAATGCCTTGCTATGGCAATTTGCCGTAGAGATAAAACCAGCTTAGAAAAATCTCTTTCACATTTAAATCCTATCCTTTTAAATTTTATTTTAACTCAACACAAACAGAGCCCGCGTCTGAAAAATGGTCGGAGATACACCCGTGTGGACAAGTCTTTGGCCCTTGCTTTATACAAGAGTGGGCCAAAATCGTATAGACTATTGTCTAAACTTTTTGCTTTACCTTCACCTTGTACCCTTAAAAATCAATTAGCTTCAATCTCTCTTCAACCGGGAATAAATAAACCTCTTTTTAGCAATTTGAAAAAAAAAATACCTTCGATGAAAAACAGAGATAAATTCTGCATCTTAATGTTTGACGAGATGAATATTTCTCCTCACGTCCACTTCAATGTGCGTAGTGGAAATATTGAAGGGTTAGAAGATAAGGGTAATGCAAAAAGAAAAAAAATGCCGATAATGCTCTAGTTTTAATGATTAAAGGCCTTACCACTCCCTACAAACAGCCAGTTTTTTATTCGTTTTCAGAAAGTGGAACCAATTATTTTGACTTGAAAGAGATTCTTCTAACTGATTTAGGCGAATTGTTTGAGTGTGGTCTCAAGCCAGTTGCAACTGTGTGCGACCAAGGAGCCGTTAACTGTAGGGTGGTGAAGTCTTTGCTTGAAGACACTCGAACAAGTTGCCTAAGGGATAAATCTGAATATAAGGGTGGATACTTCATGGTAAATGGTAATATGGTTCATCCCTTATTTGACGCACCTCATCTTTTGAAGTGTGTTCGTAATAATCTGTTGGATAAAGATATGATTTTTTATGAGGATGGGATAAAAAGTTAGCTTCATGGGACAATTTGATGAAAGCTTACAATTTCGTACCAACAGAAAAATTCAAGAGGATGTACAAAATAACAGATTACCATATAATTCCTGAAAAGATTAAAAAAATGAAAGTTAAACCAGTTTCACAAATTGTTAGTGATAAAGTGGCTGCTGTGCTGGAAACATTAATTTCAATGAGCCCAGATGCGTTCACTAAAAAACCATTGAACACTGCACGATTTTACAATTCTTTGATGTATTATTCGATAGTGTCAATGGTACATCAGTTTATCCCAAAGCAGGCAAAAAATATCGTGTGGCTTTATCGAATGACTCCGCACACATTCAATTGTGGAACGAGTCGTTGAAAATAATGACCACAATGAAATACGCCCATCAGAGGACAGGCGAGAACCTTAGGACTCATGCTCCAGTTTTAAAAAATTGGATTTTTTCGATCAATGGTATTATTAATTTGTGGAAATACCTGCAAAATGAAGGTTTTGAATTTTTTAAATCACGCCATCTGAATCAAGATCCTTTAGAAAACTTTTTTGGGTCTATACGTAGTCGTGGTGTCCAAAATCCATCCGCTACCTTATTTATAGCTGCGTATAAATCTCTTATGATTTCTAATTTAGTTTCACCACGTTCACCCGGTGCCAATTGTGAAGCTGATAAATCTACCATTCTTCTCTCTAATGTGACTAACTTCATTTATGCCCATCCCCCCTCTTCCACTTTAATTTCAAATGTAACTTTTTTTTCTTTTATAACTATACCAGACATAGATGTCCATTTTAAGAAAATTTCTGATTTTTTTTCCATACAAACATTAAGTATCGACTCTTATGTTGCAGGATTTTTGTTAAAGAAGGTGTTAAGAGCTATCGGAAGTTGCAATAGATGTAAAATATCTTGCATAGGTGACCCGTATGATATCATAAATTCATTAGTCCTAGCAAGCGAGTACCGTCCCACAGAGGGGGTTTTGCTTAAATCATCCCACTAAGAAATTTGCTATCAACGCTCTTGCAATTCATTACGTCGTCGAGTATGTACTGAATTATAATTGCGAAAATTTATATCTTGTGCCCGTTATTGAAGAAACCATTGCCAAATATATATGTTTTGATTGGCTTAATTGTAACAAACATAAAAAAAATATTCAATTCATAATCAAAATTACTGTACCATTTATAATCAATGCATGGTGTACCGATGTCAATAGAAAATTAATTGGCAAGGATACACGACCATACAATGGACCTGACTCCATGAAGAAAATGGCAGTACTGCTACATTTAAAATATGCTAAATATAGGAAGAAATGGTTGTCATAACTAATTTATTTTAATAAGTTAAAACCAATTAGGACCACAATTTGTTCCTATAAGCGTCTTTTAAATATCGTAGTACTGCCATGCTCCTCATTAAATCAGGTCCATTGTATGGTTGTGGTGTATCCTTGCCAATTCATTTTCTATTGACATCTCTATATGAGTAGTAGAATAATAACGAAAAAATAAATATACCTGCAAGTCAAATATTGTTATCGTTTGTAATGTTAAGCCAAATATTCTCTGATGCGGAGTTTACATTATTCAGTTTGGCTGTATTAGTCTGCATCCCATTTTCAGTCACCGACTAGTGTTAATAAAAAAATAGTCGAATTAGTTTATTTTATCCGTCTAGTTTATATATAGTTCTACTTTTTTATTTCATACTTGACATCATAATGAATATTCTCTCAACATCTTCTTTAAATTTTACTCTTGTATCTGGTGTTTTTATTTGTTATTATTATACCCTATTTATTTATCAGGTGCCAATATGTATTGTTAAAACAATAACCTATTGTTAAATTTACTTTTCTGTTTACACTGTTACATTCTTTATGTTGTGTACTATTCCTAAGTTAAAAATATCTAAAAGGCATATGAAGTTTTTAAAACAAAAAAGTATTACAAAAGTATACACTTACTATTTATATGTGAAAGGTATAAATATTTATGTAATAAGATAAGTAGGAGGGAAACAAAAAAAATAATAATGTAATTAGACGCTAATACAACTAAAACAGTAGGTTGAATCGTTCACTGCCTTATTGACAATATTTTTTCAATAGCCGTTGGATGTTGAAAGAAAATAACTATCATTTCCAACATCTAGTTTTATATTGATACAGTAATTTCTTCTAAATTCACCTTCTAAATGTGTTTTGTGCTTATATTATTGTATTTCGTGTTTATATTTAAAAAATAAAATTATTGTACATGTAATTATGAGATTGTTTTTCAGATTCCTTCTGATAAAACGCTGTCCTGAGAAAATGAGCTGTAAAGGAAGATACTTTAAAGGTCATTTCTTTCTTAGGACAGGGCTTTGTCAGATGGGACTTTGTGGTCTTGGGTGACATTTTACTTATGTTTTAGGCTAATGAATTGGGTTTTAGGTAGGTTCCGAAGCAGAATTAAATTGTCTATGGTTGCGCCCTTTTTTAAATTTCCTAAATCCTTTGTCGATGGTGTGGTGTGACGTCAGCGATGCGAGGTACAGCAAATTTGCCAGATCTATGGTTAAAACTTGACCGAAGCAAACGTATAGAAAGAGGGCGGAGTTATCAATCTATAGATAGTTGATTTATGACTACGGTGTATCAGCTGACAAGACGTAACGTGTTTTCGGTATAACTAACTAACTAACTAACTAACCATCACGCCGTTTCCCCGCAGGGGTAGGCAGAGAGGACGGACCGCCAAACAACTCGGTCTTGGCACACACTTCTTGCCTCATACACATTAATACATCGTCTCATACATACTCTTCTATTATTCTGACTCTTGACATGGCCCGACTCGAGTATCTGATTCACTTGATCGTGCCATGTCTTACTCGGGCGTCCCTGACTTCTGTTACCATTCGAATATGCATCATATATCCTCCTTACACTCATATCTTCGCTCATTCGCTCTACATGCCCAAACCATCTAAGCGTCCCTTTCTTAATCTTACTCATTACGCTTACATCAGCCTTGCACTCTTTGCGGATCTCCACATTCCTCACACGATCAAACATGGTTTTACCACACATACGCCTCAGGGATCTCATTTCAACAGCATTCAACCTACTTTCATCTTTCTTTACCAGTTCCATGCCTCACTTCCATACATCAAGGTAGGTACCAGCACTCCGTTGTGGACTGCTAACTTCGCTTCTTTGGACAATTTTTTGTTAGCGCCAACGGCGTTCAGTCCTCCATTAACGGAATTACCTGCATTTGCCCTTCTTTCAATATCTCTGTCAGCCTTCCCATCTCTCGTAAACATACTTCCTAAATACACAAACTCATCCACCTGCTCCAAGTATTCCTCATTCACAATTATATTGCACACTGTTTTCGTACTCTCTCTTTCAAACACCATTACTTTAGACTTACTAACATTCATCATTAACTCATTCTTCATGCATACTTCGTTCATCCTAGACACGAGAGACTGTAGATCATCTATACTATTAGCAATCAGCACCGCATCATCAGCATACAACACGCAACATACTTTCAAATTATTCAAATTCGCGCCCAATCCCACCTCTTTCAATTCTTGCATACAATTATCCATGTAGAGATTGAATCCATATAGGTACTAAAAGATAACCATTCTGAATCGAAAAGTTACTGAAAACGGCGATTACCGTGTTTCTATATGTGATAACCTCTGCTATATAACATAAATAATTATGCAACTTCGGTTTATTATTTCATGGAACAAGAGAAAATAATCTTGTAGATGTCTTTTATTGACAATGAGTAAAGGCAAGACGCAATAATGTGGTCTAATAATAGAATTGACTAATTGGAGGAACTCACTAATCACGTGGTTAACATTTGTGACAACGGCCGTAAATCTACATTGTACAACATTCTTCTGTCGCGAGTTTACCTAGTTGGTGTTGGGTAGCTCAATATAATGTGTCGCAAATGTTGAATAATGTGATATATTCTTTAAAAAACCTGCACCAATTGAGGGCATTTAGTAATACTTATTCAACATAACATATTTCTACTTACGTACAAGGCATCAGTTCCAATGTTGAAGAAACGTCACTATATAAAAAAAAATACAATATGACATCAGAAAAGGTGAGCAACAAGGAATTGCGTGCGACCATAAATAAACCACTCACCGTGCGACGCAAGAAGCAATGGAAATGTCACAAAATACAAAATGAGTTTGCCACAGACAATCAATAGTTGAAGTAAATTATCATAACTGTAAACAGATCTTGAAAGTTCCTACTTGAAATGAGTTTGTTCGCTGTTGTTTTAGGGCAACACTAGAATACCATCAGAAACTCGATTTTTTTCTTAATTTTGTAATTTCTATGGATATATCTCCGCGTGCAACACGTCACCTTTTTTTGTTGGTTATGTTATTTTGGCTTTACTCGTTGCGTCGATTTGAACACTTTGAACGAAAACATTCCACCCATCTCTCAAGAAATCCCTCGAACTCATAACAAAATTAAAGTGAAACGAAACTACCAGATCCTTACGCAAGAGCATGGATTCCACCGCCATCAAGTTAGAACCAGGCACAAGTGCGGAAGAGAGTGTTCCTTTGATACTTACGGAAATCGATAAAGACTATCCTTTTATCAAAAAGGAATGTCCGGAATTTATTTCCGAAATCAATTCAGGTGTTTACTTTTTTAAATTTTTGGTACATAACTGTTACACAGACCCAATATGCGATCGGGAATAATAATTAAAACTGTCGGTTTTTGCTCGTCTATAACGACATGCTCACTCCAACATATCGACCTAAGCTACTCTTCTAGGTTGTGTTACTAATATTCTTTTTTATTTTTGTGATTGGGCAAAGTTGTGAGGTCGGTCTGGGTAGAGTGTTTCGCTTTTCGTTAGGGACTGCTGTAATTCATACCTTGAAGAGTCCTAGGTTAAGTGACGTAGAATAGGTAGACGTCGGTAGAGCTGTTTTTCACAAAGCCGAGTCAGTGAAACGACCCGTTCTATTGAAGTCGACATTAACTATAAACAGTAGAGAGATCATCCACTCAACAACAAGCGTGACATTATGCTCAAATGCTCTCAACCGTTCAAAATTAATGTGGACTCCATTATAACGGGTTGTTTCTCCGACTTGAGAGAGCTTGAACAATGTCACGTTTGTTGTTGTGTGACATTGTGCATGCTCTCTCAGCCGATATTGATGATATTTATTTTAAACGTTCCCTGAAATTTTTGTTTTATTTTATCCATTAACATAAGGCCCAAAGGAAAATAATATCCCTTATGGGCTATGTCATCTTTTGGGATGCTGTGGGGATGGTCTTTTATAAGAAAATGAAGGGAGAGGAAGTACTGGAAAATTAAAAGGTATGAGGCTTGTGCAGGAATCTAGGAAACCAGCCTCTCCCCGATCTGGCAAGTCAAGCAGCTGGTGGGCAGGCACATCCTGAATACACCTCACACGATCAACTTGGGTACCCCTGCTAAATCACCAAACGTATCGACCCACTTGGGGTGTCCTGTGGCAGTTGTGTTGGTTATCCAATAAACGGTTCCCTCGGCGGCGGTACCAAAACCCGCCTCTCAAATTGTTTAACTAAAGTCGAAAATTTTAATTGTCCTTACAGATGAAAAATTTCGATTGCATCACTTATTTTGGCGTTCTAGATTTCGTTCTGAACAATACTCTCGAAGTTATTGACAGCAGATTTTTACGTGGCTACATTGACATACTTCCGATCCTATTGTGTATTTATTTATATAATAACCCCCTTTTGAAGTTCGTTTATATTGGATTAGTAAATATAATTTACTATTAGACATGCCTGAACTGCCTGAGTTACAACCTTTTGTATTAGTTTAGTTATAAATAGGAGATATCCAATGACTCGGCATACTTATTTCCCTCCATTTGTATTATGGGCAATGATCAATACATATTATGGTACTTAATACCAGAATGTCAGCACTGAAATAAATCCCTGCTAAGAGTATTTAGTAGTAGTATTCAAAAGCTTTTCGATTTATGAATTTCTTGACTGTCAAATGCTTCATTTATAATCTTATATAGAAATACTCCCTTGTCTGACGCCTCTTTCCATATTGACCGGTGTTTACTAGTCCAACATTTAAATTTTCCAGATAACTTGGGTCTCTTGTTGATGCTAGAATGTTAATATTGATGCGAAAACATTAATTTCTTTTAGTTTTTCCAAAGTAGTGCCAATGTATTGTTTTTTGTTTCTCCAGGTAATATTAATGTGGAGACTGTTACCATCAAGGCAGAACCAGGATCCCAAGAAGAAGTTGGAGGTGGAATTCCTTATACTGATCTTGACATAGACCTCCCGGATGTTAAAATGGAATGCTTAAAGCGCTCTAAAATAATAACCCTGACCGCAAGTAATTCGATTTTTTTATATTAAATTTAATCGATTCTGGAGTGGTGGTTTTTCACCGAACCATTATTTAACAGGATTAAATGAATTTGGGCTCTGACTAGGAGTTGGCGGTATTATCTACGTGTGTTTAGGGGTTAAGGTACATAAGAATAATCTTGTGGAACGTTCTGGAGTGGTATATTTTCTAGTTGTTTATTTTCTAAACTACAATTATCCTGTATCTGCTTACACAAAATATATATTTATCTCATTTTTATAATTTTCAGGCGGATTGCAAAAGGCGCGTCCTGGGGATAAACAATATTCTTGTCATCATTGTGAATATTCCTGCTCTCATAAGTCGACGCTTGAACTGCACCTGTGCACCCATACTCGAGAAAAACTTTTTTCATGTCCTCAATGCAACTATTCATGTTCCAGAAAAGTTAGACTTAAGATTCACATGTTTACCCATAATGGAGAAAAATCTTTTTCATGTCCTGAATGCAACTATTCCTGCTATACAAAAGGAAATCTTAAAAGACACATGTTCACTCACATGGAAGAAAAACCTTTTTCATGTTCCAACTGCAAATTTTCGTGTACTACAAAGGGGCATCTAAAAAATCATTTGCTGAGACACAGTGGGCAAAAACCTTTTTCATGTCCTGAATGCAACTATTCCTTCTATACAAAAGGAAATCTTAAAAGTCACATGTTTACACACAGTGGAGAAAAACCATTTTCATGTCCTGAATGCAACTATTCCTTCTATACAAAAGGAAATCTTAAAAGTCACATGTTTACCCACAGTGGAGAAAAACCTTTTTCATGTTCTGAATGCAACTTTTCGTGTTCTACTAAGGGGCATCTGAAAATTCATGTGCTGAGACACAGTGGGAGAAAACCTTTTTCATGTCCTGAATGCAACTTTTCCTGCTGTACAACAGGAAATCTTAAAATTCACATGTTTACCCACAGTGGAGAAAAACCTTTTTCATGTCCTGAATGCAACTATTCCTGCTATACAAAAGGAATTCTTAAACGTCACATGTTTACCCACAGTGGGGAAAAACCTTTTTCATGTCTTGATTGCAACTATTCCTGCTATACAAAAGGAATTCTTAAACGTCACATGTTTACCCACAGTGGGGAAAAACCTTTTTCATGTCTTGATTGCAACTATTCCTGCTCCAAAAAAGGAGATCTTAAAAGACACATGTTTACCCACAGTGTAGAAAAACCTTGTTCATGTCCTGAATGCAACTTTTCCTGCTATACCAAAGGAAATCTTAAAAGTCACATGTTTACCCACAGTGGAGAAAACCCTTTTTTATGTCTTGATTGCAACTATTCCTGCTACAAAAAAGGAAATCTTAAAAGACACATGTTTACCCACAGTGGAGAAAAACCTTTTTTATGTCTGGATTGCAACTATTCCTGCAATACTAAAGGAAATCTTAAAAGACACATGTTTACCCACAGTGGAGAAAAACCTTTTTCATGTTATAACTGCAACTTTTCGTGTTCTACTAAGGGGCATCTAAAAATTCATGTGCTGAGACACAGTGGGGAAAAACCTTTTCCATGTCCTGAATGCAACTATTCTTTCTATACAAAAGGAAATCTTAAAATTCACATGCTTACCCACAGTGGAGAAACACCTTTTTAATGTCCTGAATGCAACTATTCCTGCTACATAAAAGGAAAACTTAAAAGTCACATGTTTACCCACAGTGGAGAAAAACCTTTTTCATGTTATAACTGCAACTTTTCGTGTTCTACTAAGGGGCATCTAAAAATTCATGTGCTGAGACACAGTGGGGAAAAACCTTTTTCATGTCCTGAATGCAACTATTCTTTCTATACAAAAGGAAATCTTAAAAGTCACATGTTTACCCACATTGGAGAAAAACCTTTTTCATGTCCTGAATGCAACTATTCCTGCCATACAAAAGGAAATCTTAAAAGTCACCTGTTTTCACATAGTAGTGAAAAAAAAATTTCATGTGTCGACTGTAATTATTCATGTAATTTTAAGAAAGATTTAAAAAAAACGTGTTTAATCATGGTGGGGAATAACTTTTTACATGTCCTGCCTCCAACTTTTCATGCTCTACAAAGGGATAACATAAAATTCACATGTTTACTCACAGTGGAATAAAATCTTTTTCTTGTCCTGATTGCAAATATTCATGTTCCACAAAGGAATTACTTAAAACACATGTTCCTACTGCAACTATTAATGTTTTTCAAAGGGAAATCTTAAAAGTCACATCCTAACCCACGGTGGAGAAACACCTTTTTCGTGTCCCTACTGCAACTATTAATTTTTACAAAACTCGTCTGTAAAACGTTCCATGTTGACTCACAGTGAACCAAAATCAGTTCCGTGTGTAACTATTCGTCATTAATAAAGTTTGTCGGATATTCCTTACATAAATTTGCTTAAGATACAGCAGGCTTATTCACAAATAGATCGAAACTAACTGGTTCTCTCATGCCAAACGTTTATTTTTTTCCCCTTTGAAACCAAAGAAACAAATTATTAAAATCATTTATTAAGTTACTCATATTAATGGTTATATTTAATCTAATAATTTTGTTAATCAATGATTAATTAATTAATTATCTCATTATACCTAGCTCTCTCATTTAAAATGTAGGCGTATTAGATCTATCAAAAAATTACATATTAAAATGCAAAAATCAGTCAATTTAAATACATGTAGGATTACGAAAGATTTTTTAAATATTTATGTTGAGGAATCCGTAGGATTCATAGGCCCTGTTAGAAGTTCTACCGAGCTGAACCCTCTTATATGAAAATATCCGGTGAATTTTTTTTCCATCTGATCACGTTGACGTATTGTTCTTGTATTGTTTTGTGTTTATTTTGCTTATATAATGCACTTGCATAATGTTTATTGACTAGATGATCATTTGTGGAAAAGTGTGTGGAAGGGTTTAGTTTTTCCTATGGGGAACATTTAACCCGGACATAAAGTCGGAAATTTATAAAAAAATTATCATATTAAGGCGCTGAAATTCAAGAAAATATTACTTTTATATTACTTGTCTTTTATACAAATCTAGTATGAATATTCAACTTATCATTGGTTCTGGGTTCGATCCCCATTCGCGATCGTTACATTTTTGTTTCGATTGTATTTTTCATGTTTTGTTTAGACGTATTAATATAATCTTCTCTGTTAAAAGATATTTCCTCTTTTGCATTTTTTTAAAATAAATTTTCACTATAATTTCTACTTAATTCTATAAATAAAAATGTTTCTCGAACTTTCAATTCAGAAAACTTTTTGGCTGTTGTTTGTTGGATACGAGATAGAACACAAGTAAAAAAAAATCTTACACAAATAACTGAAAATAATTAATCCTCCATTTTTTTTATACTTTACTGACTTAACCTTTGTATTATATAAACTGTTTGTTTCTCGCAAATGTTTATATATATATATTAAACAAAAATATAAATTGAATATTTTTCCACTTTACTGGCCTTTCCCTTCTAATGACACTTTAATTCCCAATTTGAAACTCCCACCACTTCTAAACCTTCCACCTTCTTCTTTCCACTCCTCTCTATAGGTGATGTATAATTTATTTTTAACTTAATGTAAATCTAATCCTGATGATATGAAAATCGTTCACGAAACATTTAGATGTATATAAATAAAAGTGATGTAAACAAAGTTATTTATCGTTATAATAAACCTATTATACTATTAATTACGTATAAATAACTACAATAATTTTCTGTACTGTGCATAGACTTAATTAGACTAGACACGGCAAATCCATTGAAAAATGAACTCAACCCATTTTTGGTTTGGTTCACGTGCAAATTTATGAAAAGGCCCACGCATTGTGTCGCAATACAAAATGGGCACTGTGCATTGCGTTTCGCCTTTTGTTGGTCTAGAGTTTATTTATTTTGCTTCCCAGCTATGGCTGGGCAAGTTCATTTTTTTCAATTACAAAAATAACCCAGTTCCAAATATTTAAGATTTTACCCATCGCGGACTTTATTTAAAAAAATGTAATCAGCTATCTGAATACAAAAAAAATATAAGTACCTAACAGATAGCTTTAAAGGCAGCGCATTAACAAATATCAGAAATTAATATAATTTCACTATCGACAAGTAAATTTTCTGTCGTCATCTTTCAAACTAGTCACAATCTTGACATCATGCAGTATGTTATAGACTTTTAACGAATACATATAAACAATACGACATGGCGCGAGCCTGGCACATGATAATTATTAATGTGTTGGTTAAAATCACGCATTTTTTAAAGAAAACTTTAGAAGTATGGGTTATTTTTTGGGTTTGTCTCTAATTCAGGGTTGTATTAAGTCCACAATTATTTGCGTGTTAAATTATATGAAAAAATCGCGTCGTTGAGTAATTTATTTTGTATGTACAACCTTAATTAAATTTTTCCTATCATTGAAAAAATATATATTACAAAGTATATACATAGACATTAATCTTTTTATTATTTATTGAGCAATTTATAATTATTTAGCATTAGCAATTTATATTAATTTATATATATAGGTATATGGGTTAACTGTTGACTTTTATACAAATCTAGAATGAATATTCAACTTATCATTGGTTTTGTGTTTGTTCCCCATTTGCGATCATTACCTTTTGTATTCGGTGTATTTTTCATGTTTGTTTAGACTAATTAATATTTAGTTATTTATTTACGCCCTAATGTGCTTTTACAAAGATAAGTAACAAGTAATACAGTTGTGTTACATACATACTTAACTATAAATAATGATTTATGATTAAATTAAGGTAAATTAAAATTAATAGTGCAGATTATGAAAAGTAAAATATGTATAAAAAAACAACAGAAATATAAAAATAATATTGACGGCCGGCGTGGTCTAGTGGTATACGCTTTTGACTACAGATCCGAAGGTCGCGGGTTCGAACCCGGCGTGCGCAAATAAATTTTATTTGATTAATTTGTGTTATTTCACAATTAATTAATTTAAAATAATATATAGTATATTTGCGGCACGTTCCAGAGTGGAAGATACTCTCAGTATCGCCCTGGTGTAAGACCACCATTCAGAATTGAAACGTTGCTTGAAATGGCTTTAGCCGTGTTTGGTGACCAGATCTGAATAGCCAGGTACTTCCCCACCTTCCTCTTCCCCATCTCCCTCCCCTCCCCAATACCCTCAGCCTCACAACATACCCCAATTGGGGATGCCATAGTCTCACTGGCTCCAGACGGGAGCAGTTGAGACTCTTGTGCGGTATTACTGTAAAAAAATAAAAAAATAAAAAATAAAAAGCGTATTCACTGCGGATTCGTGAATTCATACATCTCAGTAAAGCGATTAAAAAGATTTCGTTTAAATCTTCTTTGTAACAAATGTTTCATTTTTTGCGTTTTTTTAAATATAATATCACAATAATTTTAACTTTATTCTATGAATACAAAATTTTAAAAGAACTTTCAATTCAAAACACGTTTTGGGTGTTGGCTGTTGGATACTTGATAGTTCACAAGTCAAAAAATCTTAAGTAAGTAACTGAACATAATTAATCTCCCATTTTTAAGTAACTTTACTGACTTTACCTTAAAAATTAACTACATATTATAGATCTCTGTATTACGTGTAAGCTGTTTGTTTCTCACAAATGTATAATATTTTAAATATTTTCCCACTACCGGAGTTTCCCTTCTAATGACACTTTTTTGGTGATTCGATATAATACTTACAATACATCACCCGTACATTCTTGGTCGCGGAGTTTTTGTTAAAAGAAAAGAACACCATTGGAATCACTTGAATTTATTCAATACGCTATATTTAATAATAATATAATTGTACAACAAAATGCACGACACAAGACTATCGGAAGGATTTTTATATGGGGGATTGAGAACTAATTTAAACACCGTGTCGATCGAACTGATTTCCCAGCCAGAATATTAGGAGCTTGCCTCGCAATCAGTTAGTTAGCGTAAACCAGTGTTGCCAGGAAAGGAATGTTGGGCACGCTAAAATAAATTTACTCGATTTTGTAGGTTCTTTCTCAGTTCCCCATTTTTTAATTCCCAATTTGAAACTCCCACCACTTCTAAACCTTTCACCTTCTCTATACCCCTCCTCCCTATAGGTGATGTATAATTAATTTTTAACTTTAGTGTAAATCTAATCCTGGTGATTTTAAGATCTTTCACGAAACATGTAGATTGTGTGTATAAATTAAACAAATTTATTTGTCGTTTTAACCTTAGAAGCCTTATCTACGCCTGCGAGGCGTACAAACAATCTTAAATTCTATTTCTCTTTCTAACGGTTGAAGTTAGCGTCTCGTGCTCTTTAACCAACCTAGTGGCCGACGGGAATTCGCCGAGGGTAACTTCATCACTAAGTTAAGTCCAGCCATTTTCGAGTTTTTGAGGTATAGTACGCCTGCGAGACGTATGTTTAGGCTTTGTGTAACTTTTAACTAAGATTATATGTTTTTACTTTCGTTAATTTTTCGTCCATTTTATGTTTATTTTGGCATTGTTTCAGATACCAATATGTCATGGTCTAATATATTAAACAGTAACGATATTTTTAAAATCTTACACTAAGAAGATAGTCTTTTTCTGGGAGAATCAGCTCCAGGAGACGAGGACAACCAGTTTGGATGACATTCAAAGCAAAGATGAGAATAACTATGTAACTGAAGAGGCTTTCCCTTTACAAGAATCTGCTCCCACTAAAGAAGCCGACTCAAAATTTCAAAAGCTGACCTAGCATCTGATGCTGCTCATGCTTCGTAATCTGCCTACTCAGGGCAAAATTATCGTGTTCCTGGAAATAATCTTCGCGGTAAGAATGGACGCGGGATGTTTGGTCAACAAATAGGGGCCAATCATCTCACAGAACTTCAGCTATGAATAAAGTCCGCACCTCTCGAGGACCAGCTCAAATTACAAATTAAATCTAGTGGGCACTATTCGATCAAATGAGCGGGAAATTCACGAAAACTTGAAGAACTCGAGATCTCGACCTGTTGGCAATTCTACGTTTTGTTTGGATGGCCCTCTGACACTTTATCGTACAAACCAAAACCTGCAAATATGATATAATGTTTTATAATTCAAGTGGCAAACCAGACATGATTCATTTCTAGAACCAAACAAAAGGAGGAGTAGATAAATTTGATCAAAAGTGCTCGTCAATGTGGTGCAGCCGCAAAACTAATACTAATACATTCACCATTGTCAATGGCTGTATTCTATGGCATCTTGAACATTGCTTTTGTCAATTCTGCTGTAAATTATGGCCACAACATGATCAAATAAACCCTCAAACAAAATAAAATTCATTAAACAACTCAGCACAGATTCGGTCAAGCCTTGGATGGAGATGAGACTTGAAACTTCGACTTATATAGACAAAAAGACAAAATATGAGCCAAATTCTCGCAAAACCTACTGATTCAGGTAATAAACTTCAGGCACGAGAACCAGAGCCCAAACAAACATAAATACTGAGCTTTTTGCTGCTTAAAAAAATAGAATGTCGAAATTAGTGTGCTGTAAGTGCAAAAAGTCAGTATTTTCTGAGCACAAAGTTGATGTCTGTGTAGATTGCTCTAAAATTAAAGCTAGTAATTAAAAGCATGATTACTTTTAATGTTTGCCCTATGAATAAGAAATTAATGTTAAAAAAATATTAGATTATTTAAAAAAACACATGTTAAGGTTGATTTTTAAGAAGATGATTTTTTTGTTTGAATATAAGCATAATGATTTGATTCGTTGTATTAAATACCTGTGATAGTAGTTTTTATTGATAAAACTGTGTTTTATTATTAGTTTATATACCAAACTTAACTTTCCATCAAATAATAGGGCAAAAGTAGGTATATTTTGGCTTACAGGCTGTCATTTACTCGTGTACGCCTCTGAGACGTATGTTAAGGCTTTATGTACCTATAAAATAGATTAGGCTTCTAGGGTTAATAAACCTCATCATATTATTAATTACTTATAAATAACTACATTAATTTACTGTACTTTGTTAAATAAATCATATTTATTAAGTAAAATTAATTTAATTACTAAATCAATTGGGTCCTGTCTTCGCAATTATCGCCTAGACATAAGTGACGTTATTTCATCTAAATGGCCCAACTCCTCTATTTTATTTACTGATGGCTCCAAATATGCAGACTCTCTTAACTGGGGTAAAGATATAAACGGTTACCATAATAATTCTGGTAACAGAATATCACGTGCAATTTAAAACCAATTTTCAGCCGAGTGAATTGAAATAATTGAATCTCTCATTAGTATATAGTATAGTAAAAAATAATTTTAAACACTTCCTTGATCTCTCTGGTTCTCTGAGTTCCTTCAAAAAACTTAAATCCGGTCCCTTCTGATCACTTTGTACGCCTTATTCGAGTGCAGATAGCTTCCACTCAAAGCTCTAGTAAAACCATAACTCTGAGCTGGATTCCTGGACATGTTGGCATTGTGAGTTATGCTATTGCGGATTCCTTGGCAAAACATGGAGCACCCAATCCTATTGTCACCCTCATGAACCACATTCCTTTATCTGACATTTTTTCCATCCTCAATGGTAGATCCCGCAATGTTTGGTCGGATTATTGGAATGTTGTCAATCTAAGGGAGCCTGCTATGCCTCAATACAAAGGATAACCCTTCAGTACTTTCAGCACTTTTGTACAGTTTGCAGTTTACACTTTGCATTGTATTCTTTGTATGAAAATTTCAAATGCGATATATACAACCGTTTTTAATTTTTTTTTGTAAAAACAAATAAAATATATAAAATTATCTTTCCGATGTAAGCATTTAAAAGAAACATTACTATTGCTAAATAATAAAACTTTAATATCAAACGTGAATAATGTTCTCAAAAACGCTATCCATATTTTTACTTAATTTTTTTACTCCAATCATATAAAAATTGAGAGAACTCGATATTTTGGAAACACATTCGTTTTGTTTGGGGAATATGTAAAAAATCTGTACCTTCACTTTTATCTCGTTCATATAATACAAATTAATTTTTAAAGATAAACCGATTGTTACGATAGCGGCGGGAAAAATTAATAATTCGTTTTGACTATTTTTAGGAATTTATTAATGGTCTATAAATATTTGAAGCAAACTGGAAACAATTATTATATCTATTATTTGTAACCTTAAAAAATTAATTATTTCCGCATGATAGAAAATATAAATAAAAATACATTTATAAAATATGGTAGCCCGGTCATAAATGACTCTTAAATGCTGGATGGATTAAGTAACAGATAAAATAATTCAGAATGTTTCGACTTTTGACAGCGCCATCTGTTAGACGTAGAAGCAACACGCGCTTTTGTCTCGCTACCTAAACAGACACACTGAGCCATAGCAACGCGTGGCGGGATACAACCAGTTAATAAATAAATTCTTGATAACTACACTTACTTCAGGTTTTTCAAAGAATAATATACAATATTAATAATTTATTGTATAAATCATTTTCTATTTTTTAGCCTAAGTTTTTTAATTTTTGCCAACTTAATTTACTTCAGCGGACTTTATTTTATTCTAATAAATTTCAAATACGTAATTCTAATAACAGTTTTGTTGAATTTATTTATTTATAGTTTGCAACGTATTGCGTCCACACAGGGCCTAACTAACGGCACTTGTAGAAATCTCAAGGGCGCTGTGAAAGGTTTTTGTTTTATTTTGCCTCGTTTATTCCAGATTGCAGGGAGGGTGTTTCGATCCCGCGAGTTCCATGTTATTTATAAAATAAAGAGTAACAATAAAAATAAAAAAAAATACAAAATAAAAATAATGTAGAAAATGAAAATATTGTTTCACTTTTAGACATCTATTACATCAGAAATTGGCTCCAACGCTTGTAAATGGAACCCTCCCAGAAGTTCAGTGCTGCCATCAATACAAATGAAATAAAAAAAAAAAAAATTGTTCAATTTACTATTCTTGGCTTGTTATTTTTGGGGAATGAAGGAGAAGATATTATGGGAATGAAAAAGGTATGAAGGATGGGTAGGAATATGGGAGTCAATGTGTTCGGTCGTATAAATCCGTCTCTCCCACTGCGGTGCAATGCGATGTGTAGAGAGAGTTCGGCTGAAGAGGTGAAAGGGTCTCCCTCAACCGGCCTCTCTTCAGAGTTGGTGGGCAGACGCATGCACCTCCGAGACCTGGACAAACCTCATCCCGAGAACTCGGGCACTCCTGCCTACTAAACTAACGTGACGAACCACTCGGGGTGACCTATAGCAGAGGTGTTGGTTATCCAATGAATGATTCCCGGGGCGGCGGTACCCATAGTTGTCTTAGGCCCAGGTAATTTCGATAAAAGGAAACATTCATTGTATTTTTTTTATTGAAATAAAAAAAAGGCTAAACAGAACAGTAAAAAATAAAATGAAAATTTTAAGGCGATGCAATACGTAGTAATGCAAAATCATGTGTTTTTGGTTTGAAAATTTTGTCGCCTAGAAATGTTTCAGATGCTTTAATTAAATACTGCGAGTAGAATACATCTTGGCCTTTGAAATAATCGAGTATTTTTTAGATAAGTCTTTTTATAAGCCCAGAAAAAATAATGTATAATGCCTATGAAAACTGCTTTAAAGTTCAAAATCTCCTACTTACGAACCGATTTTCTGTTGTGTTTTTATTGTATAATGTGGCGAATTAAGTTATTTATAAAATGTTTGAAAAACATTTAAATATTTGTGCCTGAACATCCACAAAATAAAATAAAAGGCACTTTTTGGCCATGTTTTTTTCTTGCATAAATCAAAACAGATGGATGGTGTTAAGCGGGAATTTAAGCCTTATCGCCATCTACGTAAGGTGTGTTTTTGATAGCGGCTGGATTCAAAATATTACACGACGTAGTGCGTCGCCTTAAATTTAAATTGTGCCTTACAATTCATGGTAAAAACAATTAACAACTGAGTATTTTTCAAAGTTTTCCAGGAGAAAATTATACATTTTTATCAAGAAACATGTGTCTGAAAATATAAAAACTTCTCTCAAAATCTACTGATAAAACAGGAGCATTACATAATAAAGTTTTATCGAAGGAAGCAAACACTTTGTGATGTGACATTATATATTAATTGAAAAAATACTCTTTGTAAAACACCACTTTTATTATGAATTAATATTAGTTATTTTTAGCTTTTTTTCAGTCTACATCCTTTCTCGTTCTAGCACTAATAAGGTGTCTGCTCTTTTATTTCTATCTCTTTCACTCGTGTCTGTTATTTTATTTCTATCTCCTTCACTCATTGTTTTATTTTCTTCTATATATATGTGTCTGTATGAAAATAACTGTAGTTGATATAATAAGCCCTGACGAAGCTTGAGCTAAGCGAAACCTGGTTGGCTGTTAATATTAATTCATAATTAAATTGGTGTTTTACAAAGTTTATGTTTTTCATTTAATACATAATAAAGTTTTAAAATATATTTTTTTTTTAATTTCTACAACAGGAACATTATTTTCAGAAAAGTCACCAACACATTTTGTTGAAGTATTAAAAAAAATTGAACTATTTTAATCCGATTGAAACTGTTTTACAACAATTTGGGAGGATGGTAAAGATACCTTTAATAAGATCATTTACTACAGGAACTGCCCCTTTTTAGCGCAAGAAGAAAAAAAGTTGCTCTAATCACTTAAAAAATGCATGTTTAGTGAAAAACGATGAAAAATGCGCTGTGCATTTTTCTGTTTTCTAATTATGAAAGTCGACAATTCGGATTCCGAAATAATAATTATTTTTGGAATAAATAGCTTCTATAAGCACGCTGAAGAGATAAACCGATGTACAGATGATGTGTGTTATGGGCGATGGCCAGTGAATTTTACACATCAACCTATCAGGACCATAAGCTTCTTGAATCTGTACAATGTTATCATTAATTTTACATTGCGGCGCGTGTTTCGGCAATAGTTGATTGAATACCCCAGTCGTTTCGACGCAGAAAGTTTGTTGCGTAATAATCGATGGGTGCTGGATGAATGGACTGTAATTTTAACAAGTCAAAAAAATCAAACGATCGTGTTTATTTATCAAGGAAATTAAGGAATGGGAAAAGGAGGCCTTTTCCTTGTTATTGATCTTGCTTCAATTGTGTTCAAAAGTTCTGGTGTTTTATTGTAGGCTCGTAAGCACTTAAGTCTATAGTTGTATATCTAAGCACCGTTCCACAACACAATTTGTTTAGATTACACACGACAATATAATATTTTAAAGTATGATGATTGAGGCTGATAATTTGGACGCTTACAAACTTTTTATGTGATAAATATTTAACTTTATCATTTATTATTTTGTATCTTTTTCACAATGTCATTTAATGTAATGAAATATTTTATGTATCAAAAAATATGTAAACATTAATTCATGTATCAAATACGTCTGTCTCGACACAGGTTTATCCTAGTGAGACAGACATCGAAAAAAAAACCTGTAAAAAAACTTTATATTGATAATAAAAAATAAAAAATAAACTGACATGTACCCGGCGTTGCTCGACTTTTTTCACTTTCAGTAAATTTAATATCTAGGTTTTATATATTGTTCGAGGAACGAACAAGGGTTGGGAAAGCCGTATTTTAAAGGGCTATTCCACACAGATAAAGCATGGATAACGCCTATGGCTTATGAAAGGCGAATGCGAGAAGACAATTTGTAAGGTTAATTCACAATCAGCTTACCGGGTGGCGCACAAAATCTGCATCTCGAGACTCATCTGTCAGCACTGGAACGGTGATCGTTGTACGGTAGCACTCGTTATGTTGAATTGGATTGCGATAAAATACGTTTAAGGGATTATTCCGATAAATAACCGGCGATAGTAGGTACACATATTGGTTTTACAAGACGAACGTTTCAATACGATTGTATGGCCTTGGCACTCCGTGATTATAGCTGACGTGTGTGATTCCAAACCGTACAGTTCAAAATCTGACCGTACTGTTGGTCAGCACACGACCTGTCAAAACCAAATCAGCGTGACGGAACATTATATATATAACCTTATAACCTTCCGAAAGAAATTCTCTAAATGATCGTGAAAACCCTATCAAACTCCGTTGCATAGTTTAGAAGAACAAAGCATACAAACAGACAGACGCGATTAGTGACTTTGTTTTGTACTGTTTCGAGAATATGAGGAGCGAAAATATGCAAATATATGCTAAGACGACGAAATTCTAACTCCAAAACAAAAGACATTTGATGTGGGCTTCTATTTTTCATATCTTCTTGCTTGCTTTTTTTTTCGAAGGTAGGTCCTTCAAGAAATGGAACAAAAATGAGGGAAAGTGCAATTTAGGTAGAAACCGGATTGTTTCCATATTAAACAATGCTTTACCACCTCCGCAGTGGCGAAACTATAGGGTGGCAGGGCTGGCAAAATGCCACGGGCCCCGAGGGGGCCGCGGTCCCGGCGGCCGCTAACTCAGAAGTCAGAAATAACCTAACATTTTTAACAAAATATAGTAATAATTATAAATTTTATATAAGTACCTACATTAAATCATCTTAAGTTAGACACAACTAAAGGTCATATAGGTAATAGGTTATTCGCAAATCATGCTAAAAAAATACAAAATGTTTGGATGGAAGGTTATGACGACTGGAAACATATTGAAGACGCCATAGAAAGACTCGAGACATCTAAAATTCACCTGGATTCTTATTTAACGTATCAACAATGGCGGCCACATGGAACACTAGATGAACAACAAGAATTCATGATCAAGAAAGAAAAAACATTTTGGCGCCAAGTACTCTCTAGACTCCTCGATGTTACTCTGACACTTTCAACTTGTAATTTAGCTTTTCGTGGCCACAGAAAAAAGGCAGATTGCAATGATCCAAGTTCCCAAAGAAACTTTTTGAGAATTGTTTACTTATTAGCAAAACATTATCCGATTTTACAAGAGTTGTTAAGTAAATCAAAGGGCCAGATAAAATAATGAAGTTGTAAAATACGAAATTAGCTCATCTCTGTTCTGGTTCTAAAAATAGAAAATGCACTCATAACTGAAATAAATGTCACACCATTTAACTGTATCATATTCCATGCAACTCAAGATATTTCAAAAACAGATCATGGAATTCCAAAGGCGCTTGTCATTAAAAAGTCATTTTTAGGATTTCATGAAGATATGGACCAAACTGCCTTAGCAATTTCCAACTAAATTATTAAATCCATAAATCACAAAATATACCTCTAAATAAGTGTTGAGGACAAGGATATGATGGTGCTAACATAATAAAAGAGTTGGTAGAGTTCAAAAACTCATAAAAGATATCGAGCCAATTGCGGTATATGTTCACTGTGCTTCCCATAACTTATATCTAGTACTTATTGATGCAGTAAGAGAGGTTATTGATATGCAAAAAAAATTTGAAACAGTTCAACAAATTTGTATATTTTTTTGGCATAGTACCAAAAGATGGAATATCTTATCAAGTTTTATACCTGATAAAGAAGGGGAGTGTTCAACATCCATAACATTAAAAACTACTAGATGGTCAGGAAGTTATGATGCTATTTTCGTTTAAAAGTTCGGTTTGTTTTAAAGTCCAGAAAGCGCTAACGAAAACAATTCTGTTAAATTGCAATTCGGATGAAAGAAATGAAGCTTTATCAATCCAAAAGAAGATCGAGAACTACAGTTGTATTATGTTATTTATTTTCCATTGCAAAATTCTACAAACTATCGATGCAGCCTCTAAAGCGCTTGAAATGAAAATGTATCGACAAGAGTTTTAAAATTTAAAAAAGGAAGCAGGTAGTGTAGCAGAAAAGTGGTCCATCAACCCTGAATTTCCGAAAAACCCGTCAGAGGAAGGTGAAACGCCATTTTGACGAACTTTGCGAAGATGAGCGTCTCCAAGATTTGGAAAGGTAGTTTAAAGTGGACATATTTTATCGAGTATTGGACATCATTATTAATCAACTGAAATCGCGTTTCCTTCCAATGAATGAAATTGTTTTCAATTTCAGTGTTTTGCAACCTGCCACTTTGCAAAATTTAAATGACACAGATCTCTTAAAAAAGCTATAGAATTTGTTGATACATATAAAAAAAGGCATATCTGAATCATTTACCCGGGAAATTCTCAGTTTTCGGTCAGCCGGTCAATCGGTGCTGATTTATTTATAAAAAAAGAATCATTTTATGTCGTGCAGCTTTCTTGAAGTATAAACTGCATTGATGTTATTTGTTACAATTCCTGTAACTACAGCAACTGCCGAAAGGTCATTTTCGAAACTAAAATTAATAAAACCATTTTAAGGAAGTCAGTGGGATAAGACAGGCAACGTAACTTGGTTATTCTGTCTATTGAAAATTCAATGGCCCGATCTTTAAACTTTGATGACGTTATTGATACTTTTGCGGGACAAAAATCCCGGAGAAAAGTTTTTCATTAATAAATATCTTGTAGACTAAATTGTTCTTTCTTTATACCGACATATGTAATACCTATGCTTTTGAAAATAAAAATGCACACAATTATTAATAGTGATAAATCTTAAGATAATATCTCAAGATAGATTTTGTGGTTTTTTTTTTTTTTTTACCATTGGGATTTATATTTTTTGTTATTTTGATGCCTATACTCTAATTCTCGTTTTGTTTCTTACTCAGATTCTAGACCAAAGGAGTTTTTACCAAATTTAAATATTAAAAAAAAAAAAAAATTGTTATGGTCCAGGAACCATTCTTCGAAAAGTTAAACTAAGTAGAATAAAAGTGTATTGTTTTGTTTTCTGCGAAGCATAACGGATACAACTTGAATGAACAATTTACCTATGTATTTTTAAATTTACCTACCTTTTATTGAATTTTGTATGACAATTATTAATTCGTTCAAATTAGGTGGGCGGAAATGTTGGCACCTATAGCATCGTGCTACCTACACCTTTCCTTTTGATCTCCTTTATAAAATTATTGCTGCCCACCGACCCAACTTCTACCTCTCCTATGCAGACTTAGTTAAACTTTAGTTGAGTCAAAAAATTCGTCCTGTCAACAACGTTTGATTACGGAGCCCCCTTTATTGACCATGTCGAAACTTAAAAGCCATAGTGAGCTCGCGCATTGTGATGAAATGTTGTGATTTGTTTATGAACCAGCGAAAAGGAAAGAAAACCGTGGAAGAAATAAAAAAGGTAAGTCGGCATATCCGAACTTCCCATTCCTATTGCATTTCCGCGGTGCGACGGTTCTTTTCCGTCCCCAACAGCTTGTGTGCATAGACAATAGACATACCGGCCGCCGTGTTGCTAGCAGAGTGTCGCGTCAGTCGCACTTCGGTGTATCAGCTGACAAGACGTAGCGTGTTTTCGGTATAGGTACTAAAATATAACCATTCTGATTTGAAAAAATACTGAAAACGGCGATAACCGTGTTTCCTGATCATATCTGGTATAAAACATAAATAATTATGCAACATCGGTTTATTATTTCATGGAACAAGGGAAAATAATCTAGAATTAACTAATTGGAGGAACTCACTAATAACGTGGTTAACATTTGTGACAACGGCCGTAAATCTACATTGTACAACATTCTTCTGTCGCGAGTTTACCTAGTTGGTGTTGGGTAGCTCAATATAATATGTCGCAAATGTTGAATGATGTGATATATTCTTTAAAAACCCTGCACCAATTAAGGGGATTTAGTCTTACTTAGTCAACATAACATATATCTGCTAACATACAAGGCTTCAGTTCCAATGTTTGGAAGAAACGTCACTAGATAAATAGAAATGCAATAAATACAATATAACTTCAGAAAAGGTAGCAACAAGGTATTGCGTGCGACCATAAATAAACCACTCACCGTGCGACGCAAGAAGCAACGGAAATATCACAACTAAAGGCCCGTTTATAATAGGAATAAGCGGTAAGAATAAGCCGTAAAGCCCTAGGCCGTAGAAGTTGGAAGATAGGTAACCTGTGTATCCGTTTATAATAGATGGCAATAATCTCTTTTTTTTCCATAACCGAAAAGATGTTCCAACTTTAACTTTTACGGTTACGGATTACAGAAAGCTGGGATATATACCGAGATTTTATGTATTTTCGATCGATACTCTATGGTATCGAGTATTTGACAAGAGTGGTTTATTTATGTATTTGACAATTGAACAATAATTTTGTGAACATGTTTTTACGCGGATATATATTAAAATAAATTATCACTTACAATAATGTAATAACTAGTCTATGTTCCGGACTTAAAGGCTCACGTCTGCTTCGCTTAACTAATTTTTCTTGTAATATTTGTCCTAACAATTTATTGAAATTGGTCTGCGACATTCTTGTATATTTATTAAATTGGTCGTTGTCTACTGTCGCCGTGTCTTTAAACAAATTATGGAAATGTCCTGTTTTCTTCCTTTTATGATTAATTGGACGCACACTCCAACGTCCTTTTTTCCTTATTTTTTTCGTCAACTGTGTGTTTCCTATTGCAGCGTATGCTAGCCCCAGAATTGACAAAAACATTCCACATGCAACAATATCTGATGAATCCATCGTTTCAATATTTATTTATATAAAACAATATTACTTTTATAAGATGGAGGAATAATATAAACTCGATTGACAGTTGACATAGACAAGTGACAGCGGCATAGTCACTTCTATGGACGTATTCTATTCTATTCCTATTCCAATTATAAACGTTGATCTAAAATATTACGGTACCGGCCTATTCTTACCGCTTATTCCTATTATAAACGGGCCTTAATACAAAATGACTTTGCCACCAGTGTTGCCAGCGGATCTTGGCCTAATGTAGCCGAATTTCAGTTGCAGTAATTCTGCCCACATATTCCCCACAAATATATGTATATATATATTTTTTTTTCAAGGTTACAATTTTATAACAATATAAAAACCAATATTTCAATGTATATTTGTATATATTCTACGTGAGCTTGATTCCCTCTTTTATTATTCGAAATCCATGGGGGAGGGGTTGTTAGAGAATTTCTGTAAAACATAATTCCCCACAAAAATGTTTCAAAATAAGTACTCCCCACAAAATATTTTTAAATCCATGGGGGGGGCGTTGTTACAGAACTTCGCTGAAAGAAATTTCCGCACAGCCAAAAACATTGTATGATTCCCCACAACAATTTTGAAATCCATGGGGGGGGGGGGGTGGCTACGGAATTCCATTTCAAAAAATTCCTCACATTTTTCCAAAATTTGAGGTAGCCTAATCGGCGACCAGTCGCATTTTAAATTTTCAAGTCGCCGATTCTCGTTCTGAGTAGCCCTAAATGGCGATAAATCGCCTTCGTTGGCAACACTGTTTGCCACTGACAATAAATAGTTGAAAAAAAATAATCGTTCTCGTCAACAGCTCTTGAAAGTTCCTACTTGACATGAGTTTGTTCGCTGTTGTTTTATGGCAACACTAGAATATCATTAGAAACTCGATTATTTTCTTAATTTTGTAATTTCTATGGATATAACACCTCGTGCAACACGTCACATTTTTTTGTTGGTTATGTTATTTTGGCTTTACGTTGGGTCGATTTGAACACCTTTACCAAAAAAAATCCACCCTTTCAAGAAATCCTTCGAAGTCATAGCAAAATTAAAGTGAAACAAAACTACCAGATCCTTTCGCAAGAGCATGGATTCCACCGCAATCAAGTTAGAACCAGGCACAAGTGCGGAAGAGAGTGTTCCTGTTATACTTACGGAAATCGATAAAGACTCTCCTTTTATCAAAAAGGAATGTCCGGAATCCATTTCCGAAAGCAATTCAGGTGTTTCTTTTTGTTTAATTCTTGGTACATAACTGTAACACAGACGCAAAATGCGATCGGAAATAATTATTAAAACTGTAGGTTTTTGCTTGTCTATAACGACATGCTCACTCCTACATATCGACCTAAGCTACTCTTCTGGGTTATGTTAGTAATATTCTATTTAATATTTGTGATTGGGCGATAATTTTAATTGTCCCTGCAGATGAAAAATTTCGATTGCATCACTTATTTTGGCGTTCTAGATTTCGTTCTGAGAAATACTCTCGAAGTTATTGACAGCAGATTTTTACGTGGCTACATTGACATACTTCCGATCCTATTGTGTATTTATTTATTTAATAACGCCCTTTTGAAGTTCGTTTATATTGGATTAGTAAATATAATTTACTATTAGACATGCCTGAACTGCCTGAGTTACAACCTTTTGTATTAGTTTAGTTATAAATAGGAGATATCCAATGACTCGGCATACTTATTACCAGAGATGTGCTTTATTTCAAATAAATCCATTTCAAATGGAAATGCAAAATGGGTATTTTCCATTTTGCATTTTAAATGCTTTTCCAAAAACCATTTTGCATTTTGCATTTTAAATGCTTTTCTCAATGCATTTTCCATTTTAAATGCTTTTTTGCAACATTCTTCCTACTATCTCCACTCATCTTTTTTTATAAGCCCCAAATATCAGTCGGTCCTCAACCTCGCTATGAGAGATAATTTACATTTGTCAAGTTGCTCCCTGGTAGGAGCCCTGGCAATTGAGTGATACCATTACAAAAAATACTGATTTACATACTGAACATGGGGCCATGACGCTGTAATATTAAATGTTAGATAGCAGTGTCTATGTTTTTACGTTGGCAACATTAGTCCCGCGCAAATTTTTTGTTGTTTCATAATCTGTAGTCGTGGTGTTTTTGGATTTACCATCATGTAATATGTTTGTTCTACATTGATATCCATTATTAAATGACAAAATTGTTTAAAAATTCTATAATTATTTTAATTGCTTGACCCGAGAAACCATTTTGCATTTTCAATGCATTTTGAAAATAGGTATTTTGCATTTTGCATTAGAAATGCTTTTCTAAAAACCATTTTGCATTTTGCATTTTCAAATGGAAAAGTTTTGACCCATTTCCATTTTGCATTTCAAATGGTTTTGGGTACCCATTTTGCACATCTCTGCTTATTACCCTCCATTTGTATTATGGGCAATGATAAATACATATTATGGTACTTAATACCAGAATGTCAGCACTGAAATAAATCCCTGCTTCTAGTATTACGTAGTGGTATTCAAAAGCTTTTCGATTTATGAATTTCTTGACTGTCAAATGCATCATTTAGAATCTTATATAGAAATACTCCCTTGTCTGACGCCTCTTTCCATATTGACCGGTGTTTACTAGTCCAACATTTAAATTTTCCAGATAACTTGGGTCTCTTGTTGTTGATGCTAGAATGTTAATATTGATGCGGAAACATTAATTTTCTTCAGTTTTTTCCAAAGTAGTGCCAATGTATTGTTTTTCGTTTCTCCAGGTAATATTAATGTGGAGACTGTTACCATCAAGGCAGAACCAGGATCCCAAGAAGAAGTTGGAGGTGGAATTCCTTATACTGATCTTGACATAGACCTCCCGGATGTTAAAATGGAATGCTTAAAGCGCTCTAAAATAATAACCCTGACCGCAAGTAATTCTATTTTTTTATATTAAATTTAATCGATTCTGGGCAATGGTTTTTCACCGGACCATTATTTAACAGAATTTAATGTATTTGGATTCTGACTAGGCGTATTATTTAAGTATGGCTAGGGGTTAAGGTCCTCTATTGCGAGTTTAATTTAATTAATTTATTGTTATTACGCATTTAATTCATAAGAATAATCTTGTGGAACGTTCTGGAGTGGTAGATTTTCTAGTTGTTTATTTTCCAAACCACAAATATGTTGCATCTGTTTACACAAAATATATATTTATCTCATTTTTATCATTTTCAGGCGGATTGCTAAGGGCGCGTCCTGGGGAAAAACAATATTCTTGTCATCATTGTGACTATTCCTGCTCTCATAAGTCGACGCTTGAACTGCACCTGTGCACCCTTACTCGAGAAAAACTTGTTTCATGTCCTCACTGCAACTATTCATGTTCCAGAAAAGTTAGTCTTAAGATTCACATGTTTACCCATAATGGAGAAAAATCTTTTTCATGTCCTGACTGCAACTATTCCTGCCATACAAAAGGAAAACTTAAAAGTCACATGTTTACCCACAGTGGAGAAAAACCTTTTTCATGTTCTAACTGCAACTATTCCTGCTATACAAAAGGAAGTCTTAAAACTCACATGTTAACCCACAGTGGGGAAAAACCTTTTTCATGTTCTGGATGCAACTATTCCTGCATTACAAAAAGAAATCTTAAAAGTCACATGTTTACCCACAGTGGAGAAAAACCTTTTTCATGTCCTGAATGCAACTATTCCTGCATTACAAAAAGAAATCTTAAAAGTCACATGTTTACCCACAGTGGAGAAAAACCTTTTTCATGTACTGAATGCAACTATTCCTGCATTACAAAAAGAAATCTTAAAAGTCACATGTTTACCCACAGTGAAGAAAAACCTTTTTCATGTCCTGAATGCAACTATTCCTGCACTACAAAAAGAAATCTTAAAAGTCACATGTTTACCCACAGTGGAAAAAAACCTTTTTCATGTTCTGAATGCAACTATTCCTCCATTACAAAATCAAGTGTTAAAAGACACATGTTTACCCACAGTGGAGAAAAACCTTTTTCATGTCCTGAATGCAACTATTCCTGCATTACAAAAAGAAATCTTAAAAGTCACATGTTTACCCACAGTGGAGAAAAACCTTTTTCATGTCCTGAGTGCAACTATTCCTGCACTAAAAAAAGAAATCTTAAAAGTCACATGTTTACCCACAGTGGAGAAAAACCTTTTTCATGTCCTGAATGCAACTATTCCTGCATTACAAAAAGAAATCTTAAAAGACACATGTTTACCCACAGTGGAGAAAAACTTTTTTCATGTCCTGACTGCAACTATTCCTGCTATAGAAAAGGATATCTTAAAACTCACATGTTAACCCACAGTGGGGAAAAACCTTTTTCATGTTCTGGATGCAACTATTCCTGCATTACAAAATCAAATCTTAAAAGTCACATGTTTACCCACAGTGGAGAAAAACCTTTTTCATGTCCTGAATGCAACTATTCCTGCATTACAAAAAGAAATCTTAGAAGACACATGTTTACCCACAGTGGAGAAAAACCTTTTTCATGTCCTGAATGCAACTATTCCTGCATTACAAAAAGAAATCTTAAATGTCACATGTTTACCCACAGTGGAGAAAAACCTTTTTCATGTCCTGAATGCAACTATTCCTGCATTACAAAAAGAAATCTTAAAAGTCACATGTTTACCCACAGTGGAAAAAAACCTTTTTCATGTTCTGAATGCAACTATTCCTCCATTACAAAATCAAGTGTTAAAAGACACATGTTTACCCACAGTGGAGAAAAACCTTTTTCATGTACTGATTGCAACTATTCCTGCATTACAAAAAGAGATCTTAAAAGACACATGTTTACTCACATGAAAAAAAAAACCTTTTTAATTTTCCGAAGAAAACTTCTTCGGAAAGGTTTTCACTTTGTGATGGCATTATTTATTTTGACAAAAAGACAAATAACTTTGTTTACCTAACTTTATTTGTACAAATAAGGTGATGTTAACAAAGTTATTTTTCTTTTTATTAAAAAAAAACCTTTTTCAAGTTCCAACTACAACTTTTCGTGTTCTAATAAGGGGCATTTAAAAATTCATGTACTGAGTCACAGTTGGGAAAAATCTTTTTTATGTCCTGACTTCAATTTTTCCTGCTATACGAAAACAAATCTTAAAAGTCACTTGTTTTCATTTAGTACTGAAAAACTTTTTTCATGTGTCGACTGTAACTATTCATGCAATTTTAAGAACGATTAAAAAAAAACACGTGTTTATCCACGATAGGGAGTAACCTTTTACATGTCCTGACTCCAACTATTCATCCTCTACAAAAGGATATCATAAAATTTACATGTTTACCCACTGTGGAATAAAATCGTTTTCTTGTCCCGACTGCAAATATTCATGTTCCACAAATGAATTACTTAAAACACACATGGTAAGCCACAATGGGGAAACACCTTTTTAGTGTTCCTACTGCATTTATTTTTGTTATACAAAGGGAAATCTTAAAAGTCACATGCTTACCCGTGGTAGAAAAACACCTTTTTCGTGTCCATACTGCAACTATTAATTTTCACACAACTCATCTTTAATACGTTACATGGATTCACAGTGAACCAAAATCAGTTCCGTGTGTAACTATTCGTCTTTAGTAAAGTTTGCCGGATATTCCTAAAATATATTTGCACTTAGTTTCAATAGGTTGAAATTAACCGGTTCTCTCATGGTAAATGTTTAGTTTTTTTCCCATTTGAAACCAAAGGAACGAAAGAATAAAATCATTAATTAAATTGCACAAATCAATGGTAATATTTAATCTAATAATTTTGTTCATTGAAGCTCATAGCTCAGAAATGCACAAAATAATTTGCAAGGCAGATAGAATATTACACCTTTAAATTTATACGATGAGAATGCCAACATTTTTACAACTCCCAAACAGGAATTATTAGATTCCTGGTCAAATATAATTTTACACGCAAAACACTTCAATTATCTCAACCAAACGTATGTTGACAAATTTTCGTCAAACAAATGGTTGAGTATTGGAGAGTTGAGCACAGAAATAGAAGGATTTATGCTTCCCATTCAGGATAGAGTCATTAATATTAAAAATTATAGAAAGCATATAATCAAAGATACAAATCAAATTGATGATTTGTGTAGAAAATGTTTGGCTTTTCCGGAAACTATAGAACATATTATATCGGGATGTTCTATATTAGCACCGTCCGAGTATACATTTAGGCACAATCAAGTTTTAAAAATAATTCACCAAAATTTGGTAATTAAACATAACTTGATTGACTGCCGTAATATACTACCATATTATGAATATGAACCAAATTCATTTTTAGAAAACGAATTTTATAAAATATATTATGATAAAACTATACTTACAGACCGAGCGATTAGTCATAATAGACCCGATATAGTTTTACATGACAAAATTAAAAAAATAACTTATATCATTGATGTCGCTATTCCTCAAAGATCTATTAACTCAAATCTTTTGGAATTTTGTAATTATGTATGTAATTCTTTTAATGAAAGATTACAAGTAGATGCAATTTATACTGATTTCCAAAAAGCTTTTGATAAAGTTAATCACTCCATCTTATTAAAAAAACTTGAACAAATAGGAATACATGGAGATCTACTTCGCTGGGTGAAATCATATTTGTATAACAGAACTCAATTAGTTCTTATTAATGGATACAAATCATCCCCTATAATTGTAACTTCCGGTGTACCACAGGGTTCAAATCTTGGCCCCCTGCTTTTTCTTATATTCATAAATGACCTTGGCTCGAAATTAAATTGTGATTATGCTTTTTTCGCCGATGATCTTAAAATTTTTCGTAAAATCAAGTCTGTTTCCGATCATCAACTGCTTCAAAACGACCTCCACACACTTAATAACTGGTGTACTGTCAATGATATGCACTTAAATGTTACATTTTAAACTAGAAATAGAATTATAAAGGATTTTTCCTATGTTATTAATAATATTATTCTCAAAAAAGTATCCTCAATAAGAGATCTAGGAATCACTCTTGATTCTAAATTCATATTTGATGTACACATTAACGACATTAAGTGCAAATCATTAAAAATGATGGGATTTATTCATAGAATATATAAACCTTTCCAAGATCCTCAATCAATTCTAACTCTTTACAATGCCTTAATTAGAAGTAAACTTGAATATGGAAGCTCTATTTGGAATCCACATTACTGCAAATATGAAAATATTGTAGAATCCATTCAAAAAAAAATGCTAAGAATGTTATCCTTCAAATGTGGATTACATGACCATCTAAGATCATATGACGTACGTCGTGATTACTTCAAGATTGATACACTTAAAACTAGAAGGCAATTGACTGATCTCATATGTTTACATAAAATTATTCACGGTCAACTTGATACTACATTATGTCTTAGCAATATTAAAATAAATGTCCCCAATTCGCATTGTTTAAGGCGCCATAATATTTTTCACCTGAATACATTTATAAATAATATCGCCTACTTTAGCCCTCTGACCCAGATGTGTCGACTATATAACAAGATAGAGTGTGCTGAAATAGATATTTTCGTCGATAATTTGTACGGATTCAGAAAAAAAGTTCTGGCGCTATTAAAAAATATTAGCTAATTCATTGTGTCAATTTTCTCTCTATGCATACCTATCGTATTTCTTATGCCTCTTACCACTTGTAATAATGTATAATGTAATGTGTTACTTGAGCGAGCTTGTATATGATTGTGTATTTTATTTTTATTTTTTGATGTTTTTGTTTTCTAATTGCACGTATCTATATTTAATTGTATTTAGTTTATTGTATCTTTATTTAATTGTAGATTTTTGTAATTGTACAATAACTGAGTTTTTATAAGTGGATTGTTCTCACGTAAGTGTGATCATCTGTAAAACCCAGTATAAATAAATAAATAAATAAATAAATATTCCAAATTCCTGTAATATTCAAAAATCTGTTAGTGAAAAAATAAGAAAATACACAGATTTAGGAAATGAAATAAAAAGAATTTGGCATTCTCAGACTATAAAAATATTACCATTCGTTATTTTGGCTACTGGCATTATACCTAGCTCTCTAATTAAAAATTTAGGCGTATTAGATCTATCAAAAAATTATATATAAAGATGCAAAAGTCGGTCATTTTGAATATATGTAGGATAACAAAAGATTTTTTAAATATTTATGTTGAGGGATCAGTAGGATTTTTAGGCCCTGTTAGAAGTTCTACCGAGCCGAACCCTCTGTTATGAAAATATCTGGAGTCGGTGAATTATCTTCCCATTTGATCTCTGGTGAGTTGACGTGTTGTTCTTGTATTGTTTTGTATTTATTTTGCTTATATAATGCTTTTACATTATGTTGATTGACTAGATGATCATTTGTGAAAGGGTTTAGTTTTTCCTTTGGGGAAGATTTAACCCGGACAACAAAATCGGAAGCTTAAAAAAAAAAAGATTAGGATTTCGAAAGATTTTTTAAATATTTATGTTGAGGGATCAGTAGGATTTAAAGGCCCTGTTAGGAGTTCGACAGAGCCGAACCATCTGATATGAAAATATCTGGAGTCGGTGAATTATTTTCCCATTTGATCTCTGGTGAGTTGACGTGTTGTTCTTGTATTGTTTTGTATTTATTTTGCTTATATAATGCACTTGCATAATGTTGATTGACTAGATGATCATTTGTGGAAGGGTTTAGTTTTTCCTATGGGGAAGATTTAACCCGGACAAAGTCGGAAATTTATGAAAAATTATCATATCAAGGCGCCGAAATTAAAGAAAATATTAACGGTAGTAACTGGGAACCGATATCAGGAACTCTGTCTTACTGGGACAACATTCTACCTCTGAGCTTCAAAGAACAATTTTTTTCTGACATTTCGTTGGCGTATTTTAAATTTAATTAATTATAATATTACCGGTAATGAATTCCTTATTTTTTGACTACCTTCTTTTTATAAGATTATAAGTTTCTGAGGCATGGAATGAGACGAGGAGTGTGTGCTAAGACCAAGTTGTTTGGCGGTCCGTCCTCTGCCCATCCCTGCGGTGAAACGGCGTCATGGTTAGTTAGTTATTAATAAGGTTCTACCCGAGTATATTTTGGTTACCTTCATAGATAGTGTCTCGGACATTCCTTTGCGATCTTATTTTATTTATATGGGGCAACTATTGACTTTTATACAAATCTAGAATGAATATTCAACTTATCATTGGTTCTGGGTCTTCGATCTTCGATCCCCATTTGCGATCGTCACCTTTTAGTTTCGCTGTATTTTTCATGTTTTGTTTAGACGTATTAATATAATCGTCCCTCTTAAAAAATATTTCCTTTTTTGCGTTTTTTTTTTAATATAATTTCACAATAATTTCAACTTAATTCTATGAATACAAAATGTTACTTTAACTTTCAATTCAGAATACTTTTTGGCTGTTGGCTGTTGGATACGAGATAGAACACAAGGCAAAATATCATACATAAATAACTGAAAATAATTAATCTTCCATTTTTATGATACTTTACTGACTTACCTTTGTATTATATAAACTGTTTGTTTCTCACAAATGTTGAATATTTTAAATATTTTTCCACGTAACTGGACTTTCCCTTCTAATGACACTTTAATTCCCAATTTCAAACTCCCACCACTTCTAAACCTTCCACCTTATTCTTACCCCTCCTCGCTATAGGTGATTAATAATGAATTATTAACTTTAGTGTAAATCTAATCCTGATGATGTGAGCATCGTTCACAAACATGTAGATTGTGTATATAAATAAAAGTGATGTAAACAAAGTTATTTGTCGTTATAATAAACCTATTATACTATTAATTACGTATAAATAAATAACTACAATAATTTTCTGTACTGTGTTATATAAAAATTTTTATGAAGTATAATATCAACGAATGGTCCAAAATTAATTAAATCAATTGGGTCCTGTCTTCGCGATGATCGCCTGGATATTAGTGACGTTATTTCTGGTTGATTGGTTATTGATGGTTCTCAAATATGTAGACTCTCTTAACTGGGTTTTATATATTAACTTTTTTCATATATATGACCGAATATCACGTGCAATTTAAAACCAATTTTCAGCCGAGTGCATTGAAATAATTGAATCTATAACTGTCCTGATGAAGGTACGGAGGTACCGAAACCGGTAGACAATAAAAAATTTCAATAAAATGTCCTAAAACCGATTATTCATTTCATTTATTTAAAATGTCAAATCACAATGTGTTTGCTTCTTTTGAAAAAATAAATTGATTTTTGTTTGTTTGAATACAAAACTCACAATCGTTTGGAAATATGTTTTCGACTGCTCCAATTGCACCTGCACAAAGCCGGTCCAACGTTCACAAAAAATAAAACAAATGAAATAAAAAATAGAACTATGGTTAAATATAAAAACATTAGCTCTCCAAAGGAAGCCGTTAAGAAAATAATTCAAGGCTTGTTGTTTTTGGGGAAGTTAAGGAAACGAAGGAGAAGATATTTCGGGAATGAAAAGGGTATGAAGGATGTGTAGGAATATGGGAGTCAATGTGTCCGGTCGTATAAATCCGTCTCTCCCACTGCGGTGCAATGCGATGTGTAGAGAGAGTTCGGCTGAAGAGGTGAAAGGGTCTCCCTCAACCGGCCTCTCTTCAGAGTTGGTGGGCAGACGCATGCACCTCCGAGACCTGGACAAACCTCATCCCGAGAACCCTGGCACTCCTGCCTACTAAACTAACGTAACGAACCACTCGGGGTGACCTATAGCAGAGGTGTTGGTTATCCAATGATTGATTCCCGGGGCGGTGGTACCCACACCCGCCATTTGCAAAGGTAATTTCGATAAAAGGAAACATTCATTGTATTTTTAAAAGTTGTTTGTTGGATTTAGATGGATTTAAATTTCCCGCCCTTTTGTAGTAACAACTTGACCTTGTTGTAGGTAGAATATATGTAGTATTACCTACTCCTCTTCTCTTCTGTGACATTGCAAAGCGAGTGTATAACAAATGTACTTCTTATCAGTTAATAAAAGCAAATCATACAAAATAAGAGTTTATTTCTGTTTAAATCATTAGATATAACAAAAAAGACTAAACGGAACAGAAAAAATTAGACGAAAATTGTAAATTATGCAGTACTAAAAATAATAAACTACTAAATTCTTTTCAAAGTTTTCGAGGACAAAATTATACATTTTTTTATGAAAATTGGAAAACTTCTTTCTACTGATAAAATGAAGTTTTAGCATATTTTTTATAATTTCTACATCAGGCACATAATTTTGAAAAAGTAACCCCACATTTTGTTGAAGTATTACAAAAAATGTTTATTTTACTCCGATTCAAACCGATTTACATCAATTTAGGAGGCTGGTACCGATAATAATGTCATTTACTACCGGAACTGCCACTTTTTAGCGGAAAAAACACAAAAGTTGCTATAATCACTTAAAAAATGCATGTTTCGTGAAAAAAGATGAAAAATGCGCTGTTCAATTTTTCGTTCTCTAATTATGAAAGTCGACAATTCGGATTCCGAAACTATAATTATTTATGCAATAAATCACTTCTATAAGCACGCTGAAGAGATAAACCGATGTACAGATGATGTGTGTTATGGGCGATGGCCAGTGAATTTTACACATCAACCTATCAGGACCATAAGCTTCTTGAATCTGTACAATGTTATCATAAATTTTACATTGCGGCGCGTGTATTGGCGATAGTTAATTGAATACCCCAGTCTTTTCGACGCAAAAAGTTTGTTGCGTACTAATCGATAGGTGCTGGATGAATGGACTGGAATTTTAAAAAGTTTAAAAAAATCAAACAATTGTTTATTTATCAAGGAAATTAAGGAATGGGAAAAGGAGGCCTTTTCCTTGTTATTGATCTTGCTTCAATTGTATTCAAAAGTTCTGGTGTTTTATTGAAGGTTCGTAAGCACTATAGTCTATAGTTGTATATCTAAGCACCGTTCCACAGCACAAACTGTTTTGATCACACACGACAATATACAATATTTATTTAATGTGTCATGATTGGAGCTGATAATTTGTACTCTAACAAACTTTTCATGAATAAATACTAATTATTAGTTGGTGTGTACCCGTTGTTGCTCGAATTTTTCTATTTTCAATACATTTAACATCCATGTATTATATTATATGTATTCCGATAGAAATTCTCTAAATTCTAGTAAAAACCATATTAACTCTGACGCATAGTTTAGAAGAACTAAGCGCACAAACAGACACGCTGGTAGTGATTTTGTTTTAAACTATGTAGAGATTAGAGGAGCGAAAATATGCAATTATATTCTACGACTATGAAATTCCAAAACAAAAGAAACTTAATGATGTGGGCTTCTATTTTTCAAATCTTTTTGCTTGCTTTCTTTGAAGGCAAGTCCTTTAGAAAATTGAACAAAAACAAAGGAAAGGGCAATTTAGGTATAAACCGGGTTGTTTCAATACTAAACAATGCTATTACAACCTCCGTATTCTACAACGTCCAATCTCTGCGCGACCTCCTAGTATAATTGTTTAGCTATCCTACTATGGCCAGACGACGCTCTCGATCCAGGCCAGCACTCCATACAGCCTGGTGGTCAGCAACACTGTCTTGCTAGGCTCCTCGGTAGCGTGTATGGCCACCAGCAACTGAGTGCACGCCACTGCCTCCTCGTTGTTCACCTGCAGCGGCCCGCCCGATATACCCTGCAAAATACAACAGTTAGGTTAGGTGTAGTAGGTATCGGAAGACAAAATATATCAATTCTAACTTCAAAATGTGAAGAAATAATGGGCAATTCTAAAACAAATACCTTGGATTAAAAAAATAATTATTATTACGAGAAAAACTCACTCCCCATACACACAAGCTGAGCTTAGTTATAATGGGGTACATCGTTCAAATATTTTATAATTGAGTTGTCGACTTGCAAAACCCGCTCGGGAATTTTCCAGAAATCTGAAGATGTTTGGAACACATTGAATACAAAAAGAAAATACCTTTAATGTGAAATATCAAATTATACATTATTATTTTGATATTGAAAAATATGAATAATTTTTTTTTTTCAATTTACTTCAAGCACTTTATGTATCAGAACCAGAAAAAAATTCCGGAGTAAAATTTGAAAGTTGACGACTAGATTGTAACATTATTTCTTATATATTTTTTTGGGGTTTATTTATGAAACTCACATTTGTACGTGTAAATGATTTTACAATTTAATTGAATATAAAATAAACCATTTATTTTCCAATTTCATTCTTTTTTATCGTAACAGGTTAGGTATAAATTAGATATTTAAAGTTATTCGTAAAAATGAAAGAAAAGAACAGACGAACAATGAAAAATTATCGTTTTAATTTGGGTACATTGTAAGGATAAATTGTTTTTAAGTTTTTAGGGTACAGTGGAAATATCAATAATAAGGTATTCGATCCTGTATACATTGTATACTTGTACTTGTATACATTGTATACCTACTTGTAATTGTATGAATTGTAACATAATATTTGAAAACCCAACGACGTTTAGTTCACTGAACCGCCCCCAGAGAATAATAATAATAAGAGTTTATTCCAGAATGTATGCAGGGATAGTGCAGACATACACTCCATGTTTTGAAATAATATGAATAAGAAAAATATTAATACATAGATAGGTACAAAGATTTTTAGTAAAATAAGTAAAACACAAAAAAAATAATAAAACAAAAAATCTTTTCCGTCAAAGAAGGTAACTCGTTGCAACCTATCAAAGGATTCAAATCAAACTACAAACCTAACAGATTATTGCTATTTTAATCGCGCTGATGTAATTTATTTTATTAGAAACATTAATAAATAGCATCCTTTTCTCGGGTTTGTTAGCATTTTTTATATTTCCACAATATCAGAGACAATATTTTAAATTTTTCCCCAATATTTAGTGATCCTCCTTGTCTGGGAGACCTATCGGTCTTCGCCCCCTTATGTAGCAACATAATTTGTAGTCAAACGCCTTATTTTGGGTGCCGCATCACTCACTGCTCTACTTATACACGCAGTAATATTAAAGTGCTGGCGACATCGGGGCGGACACGGTGCGGTAGTTGGGGCACTACTCCTGTCCGGAAAGCCCGTCTTGATAGAAGGAGAGAGGCTCCTTCTATTACTTCTCACTCCAGAAGATAGGTGGAAACTTGAGTAGCAATCGGCCATCATGAGAAATACCCATCTGCCCACTGAGAGACAGCCTGGATTCTCACTGCCTGTAGTCCGCCATCAATAGGATAAGTTCCAGTGCCCACATGATGCCCCCACAGGTGGGACCTTAAAGAGTCGGCGATCTGGTCAATGAATGCCCGCTGCTTTCATTCCCCACAGGGGTTGATGGGGTCCACAGGGCGACGCCTGAGGCCCTAGATGTTCCCCTCCGATCCCCCCACCATACGAAAGAAGAAGAATAATCGAGCCAGTGATGTCAGTCAAGTTTCTTTGAATTAGAATTTAGAGGAAATCAATATTATTACAAAGAACTGATGACAATACTCACGGTGGGTACTCCACCCTCTTTGGTTCTGGTGACGCACATCTGCGTCGCGTTCCTGACTGGCCTGGTGATCACATCGGAACACTTCTCGTAGGAGACTGGTTTCATGCTCCACTGAAAACACATACAATGCCGTTATAGCGAGCAATTTAGTCGGATTGCTGCATTCTAATTGAATTCCTAATAGGGGGAGGTATATGTGTTGTGTGGGTAATGGAATATGAATTATTATATTAATAAACTCACGGAGAAAGTGACGCAAGCAAAATTATTTCCTTGGTACGTACTATGTGGTATGGGTAAAAATTTTTGTAGGTCGAAGTGCAGATCAATATAATCAAACAATATTGAGACGAAAATTCTTTAGTATTTCTTAATTGGAAATTTTTTAGCACTGCTTAACACGAAACATTAAAAAACATATTTTTACCGGCTAGTGGACGTTCGTCGAATTTCAATCCAACTTCAAACTACTGCTAGCTAAGTCCTCCATCATTGCTCAAGCAACATTTTATACTTACACAAATATGTGAAAAAATCCGAGTCCTGTGTCCTCAATGTGTACCAGCATCCCCACAAACAACATATTATGCCTTAAGGAACTTATTTCCCATCGAGGTCTCCTGTGTGGAATTAATATTTTTCTAAAATAATATAAAAAATCAGTTCCAGGCAGGGGCGCCCCACCACGAGGTTGGGGCTCTTGGTCGACCCCGAGCGAGACGACGCATTATATCTTTATCTGGCACTAATTTGTTTATGGCAGGGAGGGCATCTGCCCCCTAAGCATAATTATCTGTAATTGTAAACGTAAATATATATTCTAGTCGTAAATCACAAGATTAAGCCGTAGTTGTAAGTCATTTTATAGCGGTATTTTGTATTTCCTCGGTCATAAAAATATGTATAGTTTTAAGTTATTAGTTAAAAGTCTGAGTTGTAAATTGCTAGACATTAATCTTAGTTATAAGCCACAAGTAATAAGTTATAAGTGGGAGCTGATTGGGGTGATTTTCTCACGAAAACGGTGCTATACAAATAATCCAATCATCATTATTATCGTGTGGCTGATGAGAGATGTCGGGTGATTAAATAATGTGAGGTTAGGTTACATAGTTAAACTGGGTGTGTAGTACTCACTTGGTGCAGTAGTAATCTGAGAATACCCACTGATCGCTGATGAGAGATGCCAGGTGATGCCAGGCAAATCCCTTCTCGTTCATATCATCATCGTAGCTGAGCGCAGCCTGGAATTAACATATACATTCTTTTAGCTTTACCTTTCTTCATTTCAATCTGTTAGTAGCCGAAGGGACGAGTGCTGTACGTTTTCACTGCGGTGTCAAGGATTGAATCCTCTATCAGCTATGCATTCAGAACTCAATCATTTCTATCTTGATACATTTAGAACCAAATTAGTTATTCACGTTTTGGTACACGTCAATAATGACACATCATAATCTATGAACATGCTTAACTATTTATATTTATTTCAAGGGTTCTTCAGTTAGCGTGTTATTAACTTTGTATGTTGTACATATTTCATGATTCATTTTTTATGATGATATTTTTAATTTTCTGTTGTTAAGATTTAGTTTAAGTTACTGTTGTTTTTAAATCAATTTATAATCTTATTGTAAAAGCCCTACATGGCGTTAGTAAATAACAAAAGTAAAAAATTATGGCAGTTTGAGAAAATTGAATAATAACAACTGCTCCCGAGCGTCTGGAGCCAGTGAGACTATGGCACCCCTATCCGGGGCACGCTGCGAGGCTTTAGGGAGTGAGGAAGGGAATAATAGAGTTATTTCATCTATAATAATAACAACTGGTCCCGAGCGTCTGGAGCCAGTGAGACTATGGCACCCCTATCCGGGGCACGCTGCGAGGCTTTAGGGAGTGAGGAAGGGAATAATAGAGTTATTTCATCTATAATAATAACAACTGCTCCCGAGCGTCTGGAGCCAGTGAGACTATGGCACCCCTATCCGGGGCACGCTGCGAGGCTTTAGGGAGTGAGGAAGGGAATAATAGAGTTATTTCATCTATAATAATAACAACTGCTCCCGAGCGTCTGGAGCCAGTGAGACTATGGCACCCCTATCCGGGGCACGCTGCGAGGCTTTAGGGAGTGAGGAAGGGAATAATAGAGTTATTTCATCTATAATAATAACAACTGCTCCCGAGCGTCTGGAGCCAGTGAGACTATGGCACCCCTATCCGGGGCACGCTGCGAGGCTTTAGGGAGTGAGGAAGGGAATAATAGAGTTATTTCATCTATAATAATAACAACTGCTCCCGAGCGTCTGGAGCCAGTGAGACTATGGCACCCCTATCCGGGGCACGCTGCGAGGCTTTAGGGAGTGAGGAAGGGAATAATAGAGTTATTTCATCTATAATAATAACAACTGCTCCCGAGCGTCTGGAGCCAGTGAGACTATGGCACCCCTATCCGGGGCACGCTGCGAGGCTTTAGGGAGTGAGGAAGGGAATAATAGAGTTATTTCATCTATAATAATAACAACTGCTCCCGAGCGTCTGGAGCCAGTGAGACTATGGCACCCCTATCCGGGGCACGCTGCGAGGCTTTAGGGAGTGAGGAAGGGAATAATTGAACTGGGACACCAGTTTTTCAATCGATATCATTTTTGTTACTTAAAAAGTTGGTTTTTATTATTTTCATGTTTTTGTAAAAATAAGCCAAATAAGTATGTTATATTTTTGTTGTTTGTTTTTGGGGTGTTATATGCTAGTATGTTTTATGCTAAAAGCATAATAGTTATGCTAAACATGGAGTAATTATGCCAAATTAAGCATTTAATATGCTAGCTTGGCAACACTGCCACTCACCGTGCGACGCATAAATAAACCAATCACTAGATTGATAACTTCGGCCTTTAGTAGGGAGATATTTTGTCCACTGATGACGTCACATTCAGATTTGAGGCATAAACAAACCACTCAGCAAAGTAGAAGAAACAAAAAAAAGCGCGGCTATAGACAATATTATCTTCCCTAGGTAGGCACCTAGGGAAGATAATATTGTGCTGTTCATCAGCCTAAAATATTATTTTAAAAATAAATTTTAGAAATGTTAACTTCTCTCAGGACGACAAGGCTCCAACTCAAAAAGCGGTCCTGCGAAAATGAGCTATAAGGTATCTTTCCTTACGGCACATTTTCTCAGGATGGCGCTTTGTAAGTTGAAAATCTGTCGTCCCGAGGCCGTCGTAAAATAACTCAAAATAACTTGAAATTTGAATTCCACTAAGGAAAAACATTTCAAAACAATGATTGTATTTTTCTACGACAGCATTGAATGTTAACATTTCTCTGTTTATCAGAAAAATGAAAAACTTTGTTACATGTTGTAAAGTATTTTTTATTTTATTTCAGTAAGATAACAGAAACAGTAACAAATAAATTTATAAGCGCAAAACACATTTTAAATGTTTACGAAGTCTGCGACTGAAGCTTTTCTGGTTTAAATATTTATTTGAGTCGCTAATATTGTTTTGAATGATTAAATATTTCAATTTGAGGATTTAGTCATGAAGTTATTCAAAAAATAATATGAATACAGAAAACATGAGCACAAAACACATCTTAAATTTGTACCAAGTCTGCGACTAAATCTTTTTCTGGTTTAAATAATCATTTGACTCGCTAATATTGTTTTAAATGATTAAATATTTCAATTTGAGGATTTAGTCATGAAGTTATTCAAAAAATTATATGAAAACAGAATTCATGAGCACAAAACACATCTTAAATGTGTACAAAAAACTATAAATATTCTAACGCAGGGGAGTATTGTGTTTCCGTGTAGTAACTGAATTACTGCCGCTGGGTCCCACACGAACAGGAACACTGATGTCTGAAAACAAAATGATCTGAGTGGTCAAAGGAAAGGAAGAAAAGATCTGCATATTGGATAACAAGTAACATAGAACAGGGTATCTATTCCCCAGTCTCTATCGCTCGCAATTTCCGCCGAAAGTACATACACTGGTAGAGTTTGTTATTCTTGAGTCTCACCGAAAGTACATACCCGCTGCCTTAGTTCTTGTATGTTCAATAAACCATTTTGCAAATTTTACAGGAGACGTTTTTTTTGTTTTTACAGGCAAATTCTAAATAATTCTCGGCTTTGGTCATTTCATTTTATACATATGTATTACAGGAAATGTTGAAACGTCTAATTTCGAAGTTTGAAGCTATAATATGCCCATATTATGACTTTAAATGTGGATATTGAACATTGGTTGAAAATAATGTTTAATTCTTTTGGATATTGAACACATTGTTAGAATATTGAACAATTCGGCGTGCAAAACTTTGAGATATTTTATGTTCAATAAGCCAAATAGTGGTAAATTGTACGTACAGGGTGATTTTCAGATTTCAAACAATTTAATTTTATCTTGTAAGTAGTAGTTGTCCTAAATTATTACTTTGAAATATGTACACAAACAGCGTTCTTCAGGTAATTGTCAACAAAGGCGACACTTTTTAAATCATTCAAATATTATGATTAAGGTTATATAAGTTTGAAAGCGTAACTATGTACAAAGATACGTCTTAATGATGTTTCGTATGAGTAAGCTGTGCATTATTAAACATACTAATTTCGATTGTCGGTGCATGCGTGATGTGAAATATTCATATGTGTAACAACATAGGTAAAATTATTCAATTTTTTTTATTTCTTGGGCATTAACTATGTAACAATTTCTAGACATTTTAGTTTTGAAGAGTTTTATTTTAAATGTACATTTACATTTAAAATAAAACTCTTCAAAACAAAAAAATATTCAAGTTCATATTTAATTTTAAAATTGGAACTGATAAGTATTAAATCATATCAGACAAACGAAAATGTGGGTACCAAAATTATTTTATAAATTATATACACACATATATTTGGAGGGCTTTCGCTTTGTTTTTTTTTTAATTATGTTTGTTATTTTTCAAGTTTACTTATTTTCGAATAGTATTTTTTCCTTTTATATTTCCATTATATTATAACGTGAAGACATTTTTATTTTTTTATAAATAATAAATAACCCGTGGATTATAATACGACAAACAAGTTTATGGAAAGGCGGAACAGACACTGAAATAAAAAAAAATAAAAAAAATGTGCCGAAATTATAAGCTACAAAAATTACTAGTTTCGGTGGAGGGGCCTGAGGTCGTCAGTCGTTTGAAACATTTCACGGAAAACACATAACTGAACATTGTTTGTTCAACACAATTTATTTATTGACCACATATTTAACATAATACGTTTTTAATGATAAAGTCCACAAATCGGTTAATTTTATCTTTAGAGTATTTAAAACGTATTAAAATAAACAAATTACGAATAAAAATAACTAATTTATTATGACTTGTTTTACGTAAAGAACGAAAGGTGTAATAAATAGTTTAATTAATAAATAATAAATGGAGCATCCTGTGTATATGCCTAGCAAGTTCAAAAAGTACATGTAAAATATATTGGAAATGCGTATAAATAACATAATTTTAAGACTTACCTCTCTATTTGAGCCACTGGTCTAAGGTTTGTTGATTCTGTAGTCGGTGAAGTCATTTTTCACTTCAATAACAGCAGTTTATTCACAATTAAACGTATTTTTAATAGAACAATGCGAAGCTCTGATAGCAGTTCGAAAACAATAAAAAACCAAGATGACCGCTAACAATCCTAAAGCCGTAACAAGCCGACTCCTGATTGGTTGAAAGTGAATATTGAACATGCAAGAACTCAAATTGCGGCACGAATAGGCAGAACGTTGAACAAATATGTATGAACTTTTTTAAAACTATTCTATGCATAACTTTGAGTGTTTGAACGTTCAATATACAGAATATTGAACATACAAGAACTAACAAATTGTTCCGTGAGTGGATATTGGCACTCGAGAAATGCTGAAAATAGCAGTTAACACTTCCACCCCGGACCGGGGTTATAATTCTACACTAACTAGAGTTTTAAGCTGTATCTAGATGGTTTTTTACACCATATAACAAATAATTTAGGTAATCTTAGAAAAACTATTCAGCTATCGATCTGCATTTAAAAAATTTATATCGCATTACTACTTTTTAAGATATTAAATAAATTACATCTAAATCTGATAGAATATTTTTTACGGGGCGGGACTTTATAAACGTTTCCACGAACTGGACGAAGATCCTGCCGAAGCCGGTAGCCGAAAGATAAATTTTGCATTGTAATAAAAAGGGCTACACCGTTATAATTGAGTCACGCTAGTATTCTTATTATCACTTTACCATTTTGCTTTACCTAATGATTGACCGGAATTGAAATGGGAGAGGCGGTAACTGGACAATTTTTAAGGGATAGTAAGTAATTTCTTAGTTATTAATGAAAAGGACTTAATCCGAATCGGTGACACAGCGCTTCTCATATGTCCTTTTGAAATACTAAGATATTCACTTGGCGGTCCCAGACCATTTCGTCTGGGTAACATCCGGCGCAGGTGTCCTTATACATTCTATGAGCAACACATTTTAGGAACACAATTAAAATTGCATCCGTCTCTGTTTGTCGTATGAAATACAAATAGACCAGAAAGAGACAATTATTTTTTTAAATTTGTTGGAATTTGGAAGATAGAACTTGCTCAAAAGTTTAAAGTACAGTATGATTGAAGACTGCAGCGAATAAATAGTGTTTTCGGTTATTGCTAACTTGTGTTTTGGTGTTAAATAATTCTCTTTGGGAACGGACCAGTTTCACAGTGCTACGGGCGTCTTCAGATTGGTAAGTACATTTATCTTATGCAATGGCGTATAAAAGTATATGTTTCAGGGGTGTTAACTAACTAACTAACCATCACGCCGTTTCCCCGCAGGGGTAGGCAGAGAGGACGGACCGCCAAACAACTCGGTCTTGGCACACACTCTTTGCCTCATTCACATTCATACATCGTCTCATACATACTCTTCTATTTTTCTGACTCTTGACATGACCCGACTCAAGTATCTGATTCACTTGATCGTGCCATGTCTTCCTCGGGCGTCCCCTACTTCTTACACCATTCACACTTGCGTCATATATTCTCCTTACGCTCCTTTCTTCATTCATTCGCTCTACATGCCCAAACCATCTGAGGGTCCCTTTCTTAATTTTACTCATTACGCTCACATCAGCCTTGCATTCTTTGCGGATATCCACATTACTCACACGATCATACATGGTTTTACCACACGTACGCCTCAGGGATCTCATCTCTACAGCATTCAGCCTACTTTCATCCTTCCTCTGCCAGTTCCATGCTTCACTGCCATACATCAGGGTAGGTACCAGCACTCCATTGTGGACTGCCAGCTTTGCTTCTTTGGACAGCTTTTTGTTGGCGCCTACGGCATTTAACCCACCATTTATGGAGTTACCTGCATTCACCCTTCTTTCAATATCCCTATCAGCCTTCCCATCTCTCGTAAACATACTTCCCAAATACACAAACTCATCCACTTGCTCCAAGTATTCATCATTCACAACTATATTGCACACTGTTTTCATACTCTCTCTTTCAAATACCATGACTTTGGACTTACTTACATTCATAAACATTATTTATTCTCCACAATATTAAAATATTGCATTTTAATAGTTTGCTTTTATTGATGGTATCAGTGTCAAAATTTCTCGGTGTATTATTATTATAACTGCATATTATTGCAGCTTGTTTTTGCGCTTTTACTCAAAATGTTCATTTGGTTCCCATATTCTTTTATTTTATGATAAAAATTATTATATTAATTCTAAATTTATTTTCATGTAAACATTATGTATTCCATTGCTCAAACCATACAATTTATAGAATAATCGTACTACTAGTAGTACTAATAGTACCTACTAGTTTTTCACGCATTAGAATATGACCATATGATTTAAATAGCGCCGTTTTTGTGAAAATTCACCTCAAGAAGCGTTAAATTTAGTCTTACATTAATTATAATTAACAAAAAGGTATCATTTAATTCTTTTCTTTATGTGAAATAATAATTTCAAGATGTTTTTGTTATTTATTTTATTTTATCTTCGTTATTTGATAGATCATTAAAAACATAAAAATGTAAACACATAATCAACGGAAGGCACCCATGGTTATTTTTTGGATGCATAAATTTTCGATTTGAGATATTTTGAGAATATCAATCTCAGATGGGAAGGCTGATAGAGATATTGAAAGATGGGTAAATGCAGGTAACTCCATTAATGGAGGACTGAATTCCGTTGGCGCCAACAAAAAGCTGTCTAAAGAAGCGAAGCTAGTAGTCCACAGTGGAATGCTTGTACCTACCCTGATGTATGGCAGTGAGGCATGGAACTGGCAGATGATGATGATGAAAGTAGACTGAATGCTGTTGATATGAGATCCCTGAGGAGTATGTGTGGTAAAACCATATTTGATCGTATGAGAAATGTGGAAATCTGCAAAGAATGCAAGGCTGATGTAAGTGCAATGAGTAAAATTACAATATGCCCATGCTATTGATTATATTACGACTGGCAATTTAATGTTATTTTTCTTGGAAGCCTCGAACCAGGTGAAGGTAGTTATAATGTGTTGATTGTTTTGAGAAAGGAATTGTGGAGCGGGAAAACGAAAAATTAAAAACAATCATTGATTATAAATTTTATGAATAAAAGTGTTGTTTTCTAATACACTACACATATATTAATAGTAGGGGCAGGTAGGTAGGTACTTACGACTTTTAGAAAACCTATTTTGGATAAAACGAGTAATCGCTCTAAGGAGAAAATTTAGTTTTTTGTGCTCGCTATAACCAAGTTTGACTGTATATATATGAATGTGAATGAGGCAAAGAGTGTGTACCAAGACCGAGTTTTTGGCGGTCTGTCCTCTCTGCCTAGGTACCCCTGCGGGAAACGACGTGATGATTAGATATTTAGTTAGTTATTATTGAAAAGTAAGTGGGTTGATGCTACATAATTACTTTTTTCTGATTACAGATTGCAGGCTCTGATTGCAGATTCAGTTACGATATCAAGTTTACCTACTTACTTTTTAAATTTACACAATTCTAAAAAAATGCCCAAAAAATTTTTAAACGCTGAGCAGGTGCGAGCGTTATTAGAGAAAGACTCTGGTAGTGATGAGTCAAACAGTGATTTTGAATTTGAAAACATTCAAAACACATCGGACATTGAAGATCATGTTTCTTTTGAAAGTTCTTCTGAAAGTGAATCCGACACCTCTGACGAAGATGCCGAAAAGATTACTGATGAAACGGAAGAAAAATCTTTTACTTCCAAATCTGGATTTAAGTGGAGTTCCGTTCCTCCGACACAATCCCGTAGTAGGCAACACAATATTGTTTACTCTCGTCCTGGCCTGACAAATGAAAGCAAAAATATTTCATCTATTGGAGACGCATTTTCATTGTTTATTACTGACGATATTCTCAAAGAAATAGTTACTGAAACCCAACGTTTTTGTGTGAGGGAAAACAAGGGCACAGCCGATGATGCATCAATTTCTACGGATGAAATTAAATCCTTTATCGGCATATTGCTTGCTGCTGGGAGAAACCGTTGCAGAAAGATGCAGTTGAAAGAGTTGTGGACAACGAATGATCTATTTAGGCAATTTTTTTATACAGCAGCTATGTCTAGAGATAGATTTGCATTCTTATTTAGTACTCTACGATTTGATGATAGAGTGACTAGGCACGAAAGAATCGCACAAAGTGGGACAAAACTGGAGGCGATAAAATCAATTTATGAAAATTTTAACGCAGCTTGCACTAGAAATTACTCCCCGGATTCCCACATCACCGTAGACGAACGTTTGGCGACGTACCGGGGATCATGTCCTTTCCGTGTATACATGAAAAGCAAACCTGGACGATACGGAATTAAAATATGGGTGGCAGCTGATGCCAAAACAGCCTATATTTTAAATACTCAAGTATACACGGGCAAAATTGGCAATGCCCGAGAAGTAAATCAGGGGTTACGAGTCGTAACTGACTTAGTAGCACCATATTACGGTTCTGGAAGAGGTGTTACGACAGACAACTTTTTCACGTCAATACCTCTTGCCAATAAATTATTGGATAATAATTTGACGCTGACTGGTACATTGAGGTCGAATAAAAGAGAAATTCCAAAAGAATTTTTACCTTCTCCGCAAAGGGAATTACATACAAGCCTTTTTGGTTTTACCGATGCACTTACAATTGTTTCTTATGTGCCGAAAAAGAAGAGTGCAGTGGCTCTTCTTTCAACCGAATTCCACGACGACAAAATTTCATCAGCGTCAGAGTCAAAAAAGCCAGATATAATATTACATTACAACTCAACAAAGGGGGCTGTAGACACCGGGGACAAAATGACAAGGGAATATTCCTGCGTTAGGTCGACAAGAAGGTGGCCATTTCGTATTTTCATGGAGATTTTAGATATGGCTGCCTTGAATGCTTATGTTATTTGGATCACTAAATATCCAGAATGGCATTCAAATGACCGAAGCAGACGAAAAATCTTTATCAGGGAGTTGGCCATGGACTTAGTGAAAAACAACATTAAAAGTAGAAAAGAAAGCGGTGTAAAATTTCACAAAGCGCAGCAATACGGCTTCGAATTATTTGAAAAAGTTATGCCGAGCACAAGCGACGATATTGTATTAAATGAAGTACAAGTTTTACCTACCAAGGCAATACGAAGACGGTGTTATCTTTGCCCGCGCAACATTGATAGAAAAACTAAGCTGTGTTGTTATACTTGCAGGAAATCTATTTGTGTTCTGCACAGGGTCCAAGAAAATTTTTGTACTAACTGTAAAACTATCAAGGACAATGCCAATAATGAATGTTGTTAAAATAATAAAAGTTGCTTAGGACGGATCTTTTGACAGATTTTAAACAATTCATCAAATTTTGATGTTAATTTTCAGGTTCTGCGAAAGTTCTATTCAAGTTCCGATATTATTTCAGTTCTGTGAAGTACCTGGCCTATACTGATATCATAACAGAACTTGAATAGAAATTTCATAGAACTTTAAAATTAACAAACAATCTGTCATTTTTGTAATAAGCATATCCGACCTTTAGAAATTTCTTCTATTATTCACTTTTTCTAGTATTTTTGCTGTTTCTTTTCAAGTCATCACTATACTAATGGTGCCATGATCTGCAATTTTAGGTTTGTCTAGTATTTTAGAATTTGTTCACGTTCATTTGATTACACAAACTCAATTAGTGTACTGGTTGTTTGTGTTATCTTGGTGTATTCTCAGTCGAATTGTTTCATTTTTAAAATGATCACGTTGGAAAATATTTTGCATAAAAATCCGTTTTGTTTATTTCATATTAATATTATAGTTTTTAATAATAAATTACGTGTATTTTAAATAATTAAAGCATTCATGATAGTGCATGTAGTCACTTACTAACATTTGGTAAATGAACAACATATTTTTCTATAAGAAAACAAACATTTTTCGACCATATCTTTTGTGCTTTTAATCATTTCTCTGTTTATCACTTTTTTATAAGAAGTCCCTCTACTGTTTTAGACGTGGTGCACTTTTCTCATTTTCCATTTAAATTTATGTATAAAGGTTTCAATTGCTCAAAGCATAGTGGTCATTTGGAAATTGTTAATTTATGCGATTGTTTATTGATAACTTGATATCAATTTTACAATGTTTTCCAGAACATCTAGTTCACTTTTGCAGTCTTGTGCAATAAGTATATATCCAGGAGTCATTACGCTATAATATCTTACAAGTGAAATGTTGTCAAAAACCGGACATAATATCCAATAGTTACTGTACCTTCTTATAACATTATATTTTATGTTTTTCCATCAAATTACGCAAAAATTGTGTTGTTAACGTCAGCTTGTTTTTGTTTTGTCTTCTTTTATAAATATGATCCCAATTTTAGATTAGATTATTTCTTGGTAATCACTTTGCATTTCATTTTTTCATACAATTTATTCTGGAGTATATTTATTCGATTTACCAATAAATTAAAGTTTGGGATATGTATGTACCAAAATTAATAGCTGACAGAATTATTCGCTATTTAATAATGCTGATTTTATTCCATGTTGTTTGGGTTTAACTTTCATCGTGTTGTGTGTGTTTTTCTAAATTGTGAATTTTTATTTAAAAAGTTATTGTCTTCTAGCTAGGTTATAATTTTCGTTTATTTCATCTTCAATTTTGGGAACTCGTGCCGTGTGTATATGTTACATTCCACTTGCTCAAGAAAAAAAATTCTTTGTAATAATACGATAAAGAGTAAATATCTTACATTTCAAGTTGTGATTTTCATCACGCGATTTGTGTATAATATGTAAATATAACGATCGTCCAGTTGATTAGTCAGACATCTCCGAAGAATCGGAATTTGAGTTGAGTATACAGTTATATGTAAAATGAAAAAACAAACAAAATATATGTTTTCTGGGTTATTTGTAGAAAATTTAAAAATGTCGTACTAATGTACCGAACCGTTATACTTCCCGGTGTTATTTTTTTATAGCATATTTAATTTATAAAATACAGAAACATGTAAATAATATTTGGTTTATGGCGAGCATTCGAACATTGCTTTCCTCATTATCTCAAAACTTTGTATTTAGAGATGTCTGACTAATCAACTGGATGATCGACATGTCTTGTTTACCAGTAATAGGTATGTTCATTATACTATATGTGTAATAATTTTTGCTAATATCTAATGTTTGTTTCATAAAACTCATTTATTATAAAGTAGGTACCTACCTTATGTGTTTCCAAAATGTTGAGGTGTATTTTTGTAAAAATATAATATTTTGAGGTGTGTTTTTTGTCTTTTTGTAAATTTCTTCATTTTACTACGATATTATGTGTGTAAGATATTTTAAAATTATATTAAAATTATGTTTTATATTACGAATGTCTTTTTCTATTTTCTATTATAATTTTGCAATTTTCAGTTTATTTAATCAATCCCTATAAATGGTCACCATAAAAGAGATAGCCTCCTAGTATGATGACGTTTCTATTCTAAATGGTGGTTTTTGTTCAGGGCAATACTGAACGCATTTCCCATCCTTGGCCGTGCGGAAAATATATTATATTAAATGCATTATATTTTATGAATTATTTATGAAATATCACATAATTATTGAATTAATTTGCGCTTGCTGGGATTTTGAACCCGCGACCCAGAATCTCAACCATTTGACCATGGGGGCCGTCATTACTAAGAAAAAGAGAGAAATTCTCCGGTTTCTCATATGTATCCTATTACGAGTTTATAAATACCGTTTCCAGATCTCTCATAAATATTGTTTATCAAAAACGGGGAATTCTCAGGCTACAATAAAAAAATATTTATTTCAAGATTGGATTTCAATACTTTAAAAATACCTTATTTTTAACAATTTGAAGTTATTAAAAATACCTTATTTTTTACAATTTTATTTGATAAAACATTACAAAACAAAACCATTCACCGTTAAAAATGTAAAACATACCTACATAAATGGATCAGTGAAAAACTATAAACTCAATATATACCTATTCAAGCAAACGCATCATTTATGATTACAGGTTAACTGCGGCACGATGCTAGATGATACTCTAAATGAAATTATAATAAAAACAATCAGAAATAAGATATTAATTATTTTTTTTTTTGTAAACTAATGTTTAAGACAAGAATTTTTTTTCATAGCACAAAGGGTAACATTTATTTATAAGCAATAATTATTAGCTTGAAACACTCATCCACATTGAAAAATCTCCCGAGAAAAGATACATAATAATAATAAGAATAATTGTAGAAATAAAATAATTTAATACCTACATTAAATATCAACATACAACATTTGTTTCAAAATATTTAACATCCGTACCTAGTTTAGTAGTACGTAGTAGTTTTCATAAACTATAAAAGTAAAAAATACATATCCATCATTTACAGACCACCCTATGCAAGAAACTAGCCACCCACGTCGACGCTTAATCGCCAATCGGCAGTCGAGATTCGGAAACGAGGCGCGATGCTTGCTACGTACCCGCCTTCTCCGTTTTCTTTGAAAACATATGCGTTATGGTCTAAATTCATTAGAACATTAATTATGACTTTATTTATGAAACGATTTTGATAATGACTACTGAAATATGTAATATATACTTCCCTCTAATTATAACCAAAACAAATTTCATCGAATTATGTCATTAACACCTTTTAATAAGCAAAACAAATTGGGGGACTGAGTGACCCCGCTTCGGATCCAATGTGATTTTTTTCTTTCCGGGACGAAAGGGTTAAAAACCGAAAAATTTGTTTTTTTTTAGCTACATTAATGCGTAATAGGCTAATGAACACAATGGCATTCATAACTCAGTTTTGCTAAAAAAGGCTTATTGAACATACAAGAACTAGGACAGCGATACTACACGCCAAACGTCAAAATTCATTCGACTTAAACAACGAGTGGGTCGAAGCAGTAGAGATCGGCAAAACTGTCAAAATCTCATTGCATCCTGGTGAAGGATGAAAAAAAAATCGTTTCCCGCGCGCCTTCGAAGTTGGTATCGGATTCGTTTAGTTCTGCAAAGTTGTTTTAACCACTCGGGTCTGATAAGTTTGTTTTGCTAAAATCATTACCTGACATAGATACCGAGTTATAGGTAATATAATGGCTGATTTACCGGCGGTGTTGACTGCAATACACAACATAGAGGAAGCTGAGGTAGCTGCTTTGAGACCAGCAAGAACGTTTCGCCAGAGGGTCGATTCTTTCGCCAACTTAACTGACGAAGCCTTCGTCAGGAATTTTCGGCCGAGTTATAGGTAATATAATGGCTGATTTACCGGCGGTGTTGACTGCAATACACAACATAGAGGAAGCTGAGGTAGCTGCTTTGAGACCAGCAAGAACGTTTCGCCAGAGGGTCGATTCTTTCGCCAACTTAACTGACGAAGCCTTCGTCAGGAATTTTCGGCTTAACAAAGGCTTAGTACGTCGGCTAATACTCGCTGTGTCCCCGTTCATGACACCCCCATCCCGTTCTTCAGCTCTAGATGTCGAAACTAAAGTGAGCACAATTTTTTTTTTAAAAATGACAGTTTTCACATGAAAATTAACTTGCTAATTAATCTGTTGGTTGTTTGACAGGTGTTAGCAGCATTAAATTTTTTTGCCACGGGTGGTTATCAATTGCCCGTGGGGTGTAACGTGAACGTTGCAATTTCCCCCAAATATCCAGGCACTAAACGAGATAAGGAATAAGTAAGTTTTTATTAGACGAATATTATGATCACATTATTTACAATATCTAAAACGTACGTAAAGTACCTGTCGTGTTCTGTCAAGCTGTTATTTATACTAAGAAAAACACAAGTTTAACTAATCCGCCGAAAGTAAAAAACTATCTATCGTGAAAAACAACGAAAGTTCAACTTGTGGAAGTGTTATATCTTAAATCATTTGCTTTTAAGCACATTTTTAAAGTTATAAACTAATCATCCATAATAATTGTTTCACTAACTGAAGTACCTACCAAGTGATATTTACAACAACAAGTGCGTTCATTGGCTGCCTTTGATTATGAGCTCACTTTTCTGGGCTCCAATTGGTTGTCATAGTGTTTTGAAACTTTGAATAACTTCTGCATTCTAACAAATCGAAAATAATTATTTTATTTAAAAAAAATACTTCGTTTAACCTTTGCCGTTGATACAGATGTTTAAAAATTATGGGGGAAAAAAAGAACTCTGTTAAAAGCCCTATAATTGCTTCCCCTTACACCTCCCAGTCTGAAGAATCGGACTCCGACGCTGATGAGATTGAAGCCGAAAATAACCCTGACCTGAGTCATGTATCAGGACATAAAATATTATCCGGGACTCAAATTGCCCTAAAAGCCTTACAGGACGCATTGGCTGAAAAGCCATCCAAAGTGTCTAAAGAGCAGCAGCTCAAAGTATCGAGAAACGTGACAAATGTTCTCGGTTCCGCTGCCCAACTTTTGCTGGAGAAGGAAGAGCTTAGAGGAGACCTTAATTCGGCCCTAGCTAATATCAAGGTCTTGCAGGCCGAGAAAACAATGGCCGAAAATTATACAAAACAGCTGCTGGACAAAATTCAACAGCTTGAGTCAGATCTGGGTCCAGTAATGCGCCGTGTGGCTGATGCAACAGAGGCTAGCCTTTCATTTGCTGAAGTTACAAAGAAAAAACTCCCAGTGCCTTCACCACTCACTCGTACCAGTATCAAAATAGGGAAACCAAGACCATCTGTATGTTTTTTTCCCAAACTACCGGGGGTCGATGATAGCGATGGGACTAAAAAAATTATTAAGGACATCGTTAAGCCATCGCAATTAGGAGTGAGGATAACGGGAGTAAAAAACATAAAAAACAAAGGAGTCATTATCCACACTGCCAGCAGCCAGGAACAAGAAAGGCTTTTAAATGATCCTGTTATATCCAGCTCTGACTTGCTGAGTGCCCGTCTTCCAGTTAGGAGGCAGCCAAGGTTAATATTTTTTAACGTGCCCCGTGAACTATCGGATGAGAAATTTTAAGAGAATGCCCTCTCTGGAATCTCTGAAGGTGACAACTTTAAAGAGTGTGTATCCAAGTGCAAACTTAGTCATATGGCTGGAGCTCGAACCGGACCGTCTTGCCACAGAGTGTACTCGGTGCCCGCTAACATTCGTCATGCGTTGGTGCAACAAGGTCGTGTATTCGTGGACTGGACCGTTTGCGGTGTGCGTGACTTTGTAGGACTTACAGTGTGTCTGAACTGTCAAATGGTTGGACATTCTCACAAGTACTGCAAAGATACAAAGAGATGCTCTCACTGCGGTGTAGAAGGACACGCGCGCGAGGCCTGCCCCGCTGCTGCTGCAGCACCCAGTTGCACTACATGCGCACGTTTCGGAAAGCCTGCAGCTTCCCGGGCCCACCCCACTGGAGATAAGGACTGCCCGGCGTACAAAGCGGCTTTATTGAAGGATCTCTCCACCATCGACTATGGCGTTTAATCATACGGAAAAAGATGGCGAGGCAGTTGCTGTTGATGCATTAAATATACTATATCAAAACGTGAGGGGTATTCGAACAAAGACCGTAAGTATGCGCAATGAAATTTTAATCAATAATTATGACATTATTTGTTTTTCTGAAACATGGCTGAACTCAACAGTGTTTAGTGAAGAACTGTTTGATGACAGATATATAGTATTTAGGAGAGATCGTGAGTCAACCAAATCTGCGTCTAAAGAAGGTGGCGGAGTTCTAGCCGCCGTTTCTAAAAAACTTCTTGTGTCCAGAAAAACGGAATGGGAGAGTGACAATGAAGATTTGTGGCTTGTAATTAAGTCTCGTTCCAACTCGCTCATCTTTATTTGCATCCTCTATATTCCTCCTAGTGTAACTGTAGACAATTATTGTAATCAGATTGAAAAATTACAAGATCTGTATTTAAAATATTCAATTTCCAATTCACAGTTCATTATTATTGGTGATTTCAATTTGCCCGAAATAAAATGGTTACCTGACAATTCATTTAAAAATAATGTACTTTCACCTTCTAATTATAAAAGCATGAAAGCACACAGTCTTGTCAACCTTTCATCAATTTGCAACTTGTATCAATTCAATAATGTACTAAATACAAATGAAAATTTATTGGATCTTGTTTTCTCTGATAAAGTTAACATAGATATACATATAGCACCAGGCTTAACCAAATTGGATCAATATCACCCTTCATTTGAAATAATGGTGAAACAAAATAAAGATCAATTTTTAGAAATCAATAGAAGTGACTCAAAATATAACTTCAGGAAGGGAAACTTTCATGAATGTCGACAGGATCTATTATCTGTTAATTGGATAACTCTTTTTAAAAATGAAAATGTGAATAGTATGGTGATCTTGTTCTATGAAAAATTATGGGAAATAATTGACAAACACTTTAAAAATATATTACTAAAACAAAAAATCAATATCCTGTCTGGTTTAATCAGCAATTGATTGCTCTTCTTAAGAAAAAAATAACATTAGACTTAAGGTAAAAAAACATGGTAACGAGTCAGATTATAGAGAATTTTCTTATTTAAGGAAAGTTACAAAAAAAATACAAAGCGAATGTTATAAATCATACATCAACTCTGTCGAAAGTGGTCTGCAAGGTAACATAAAGGTGTTCTGGTCATACTCAAAATCATTACGAAAAACCAATTGTATTCCTAAAGTAATGCATCTTGACGATATTTCCGCAAATGACGGTGAACACATAGCAAACATATTTTCTAAATATTTTTCATCTGTTTATACCAATTCGGAATCATCCACTAATGGTTCAATGCCAAACATAACTGAACACAATCAAAGCAATTTGGGTAAAATACATATTGCTGCAGATGAAATAAAATGTTTTTTGAGTAAAATAGATCCCAACAAGGGTCCAGGCCCAGATAATATTCCTCCTTTCTTTGTCAGTTGCTTTGCAGACTCTTTATGTTTACCGCTTTTTATAATTTTTAATGCATCCCTAACCACGGGAACTTTTCCTGATCTGTGGAAAAAAGCACATGTGGTACCAGTATTAAAATCGGGAGACCAATCTTTAGTAAAAAATTATAGACCAATCAGTATATTATCCTGTTTTGCTAAGGTTTTTGAATCTTTGATATATAAAAATATTTTTTCGCATTTCAAGCCCCTTCTCTGCACTAGGCAACATGGGTTTGTTCCTCAAAGATCTATTAACTCAAATCTTTTGGAATTTTGTAATTATGTATGTAATTCTTTTAATGAAAGATTACAAGTAGATGCAATTTATACTGATTTCCAAAAAGCTTTTGATAAAGTTAATCACTCCATCTTATTAAAAAAACTTGAACAAATAGGAATACATGGAGATCTACTTCGCTGGGTGAAATCATATTTGTATAACAGAACTCAATTAGTTCTTATTAATGGATACAAATCATCCCCTATAATTGTAACTTCCGGTGTACCACAGGGTTCAAATCTTGGCCCCCTGCTTTTTCTTATATTCATAAATGACCTTGGCTCGAAATTAAATTGTGATTATGCTTTTTTCGCCGATGATCTTAAAATTTTCCGTAAAATCAAGTCTGTTTCCGATCATCAACTGCTTCAAAACGACCTCGACACACTTAATAACTGGTGTACTGTCAATGATATGCACTTAAATGTTGAAAAATGTTACATTTTAAACTTCACTAGAAATAGAATTATAAAGAATTTTTCCTATGTTATTAATAATATTATTCTCAAAAAATCTTCAATAAGAGATCTAGGAATCACTCTTGATTCTAAATTCATATTTGATGTACACATTAACGACATTAAGTGCAAATCATTAAAAATGATGGGATTTATTCATAGAATATGTAAACCGTTCCAAGATCCTCAATCAATTCTAACTCTTTACAATGCCTTAATTAGAAGTAAACTTGAATATGGAAGCTCTATTTGGAATCCACATTACTGCAAATATGAAAATATTGTAGAATCCATTAAAAAAAAATGCTAAGAATGTTATCCTTCAAATGTGGATTACATGACCATCTAAGATCATATGACGTACGTCGTGATTACTTCAAGATTGATACACTTAAAACTAGAAGGCAATTGACTGATCTCATATGTTTACATAAAATTATTCACGGTCAACTTGATACTACATTATGTCTTAGCAATATTAAAATAAATGTCCCCAATTCGCATTGTTTTAAGACGCCATAATATTTTTCACCTGAATACATTTATAAATAATATCGCCTACTTTAGCCCTCTGACCCAGATGTGTCGACTATATAACAAGATAGAGTGTGCTGAAATAGATATTTTCGTCGATAATTTGTACGGATTCAGAAAAAAAGTTCTGGCGCTATTAAAAAATATTAGCTAATTCATTGTGTAAATTTTCTCTCTATGCATACCTCTCGTATTTCTTATGCCTCTTACCACTTGTAATAATGTATAATGAAATGTGTTACTTTGCGAGCTTGTATATGATTGAGTATTTTATTTTTATTTTTTGATGTTTTTGTTTTCTAATTGTATGTATATAAATAAATAAATTATTTACTTATTTTCAGGTTGGCTCTATCAATAATATTTGTTTATTTTTGGTTTTACAATAAATATAGATTCCCAGGAATTATCGGGTGCATCGACTGCACTCACGTGGCTATATTCCCGCCAAACACAAGAGATCCAGTCACTCCGGAACACATCTATGTTAATAGAAAAGCTTACCATTCGATTAACGTTCAGTTAATTTGTGACTCGGATCTCCGAATTTTGCATGTTGATGCACGTTTCCCTGGAAGCACTCATGATGCATTTATATGGAAGTCGTGTTCTGTGGAACCTGTGCTGAAGCAGTTGTATACGCGTGGTCAATCAGGGTATTATCTTCTGGGGGACTCTGGGTACCCTTTGCGACCTTGGTTAATGACCCAAATCGATAGGGCTGAACCTGGATCGCCCGCAGAAAGGTTCAATACAAAACTAAGATCAATCAGGTCAACTGTAGAGAGATGTAACGGTGTTTTAAAAATGAGATTCCGTTGCCTTTGTAAACACAGGGTTCTTCATTATGCTCCCGAAAAGGCGTCCAGAATTATCAATGCATGCACAGTGCTTCACAATATGTGTGTAGAAGATAAATTTGATCTTCCAGATTACCTGATTGATCATAATCTAGATTTAGGAGTGATTGCTGGTGGAAGGGCTGCCGAACTGGGGCCTGGGGCTGTTAACAGAATTAACCCAGATTTAGTGGCTGGTAGAGCTCTTCAAAATAGGATTGTTCTAAATTATTTCCGTTAATGTTTATACGAATCTTTTTTTATCGTTTTGTTATTCTGTTAATTCTATAATATTATTTATCAAGTGTTTTGGTTTTATTAATATTAATGATGGTGGATTAGCTGCACACACTAGGCTAGATGAGGCTGAACGCGACAACGCAAACATAATATGTACATATGATTATAATTAGTAACTTTGTAAGCACCACCTTATTTTGGTTGCAAACTAACTAAATTATTTAGGGCCGACATAATACCATCTATGTATTTATTACCCAGATCATATACCCACCACAAAAAAGGTTGCGTTGGAAACTAAACATATAAAAAAATTATTTTGAAGCCAGTTGCTGTGCAAGCCCCATCGCCGCCAATAGCAGTTGCCTCTGCAGTGCTCGTGCGATTTTATATGTGTAAAGTGAATTTCAACAACTTTTACGTATTTTGTAATAATAAAGTAATGTAAAATTTAAAATATAATTCATATTATCTTTAAAAGAAAACAATGGTGTGATCTTAAAAAAATGTATGTAATATTATGAAATTTTTATCAAATAATACAAAAAACAAGACAGCACTTTGCAATATACAATTTCAATATATTTTGTAGTAAAAGCTAAGGACAAAAAATAAGTACACTGAAAAACAGTTTTCAGTTGTTCAATTTTAACATATTTTGCAATATAAACTAGAGAAATTACACTGCAGTGAAGTCTGATATTTTCTAGTATTAACAATTACATTTTCGGTGTTAATTTTTAAGTATAACACATTATGTTTATGCGAAAAATAAAATGTTCATTCATTACGTTGAAAAATACCACAATTTTTAAACAATATAATGGTGTCAACCGAAACATTTCAAAAAATTATATGTTGAATAATATAATAATTCTTATATTTTTTTAAATAATTTTATATCACAGAAACTCCTGTAAATCAATCACATTAATCTATCTACAGGTACTATATTTTCTTATATAATCACCACTGATTTGTGTACACACTCTCTAATGTTCATGCACATCCATTATTGGATTTTTTATTGTTACTGTATTATATTTTATGCTATGTACGTGCCTATATGTATCAAAAAAACTTAACCAATTAAAAAATATATAAATAAATACAAAAAAAATTATGCTTACATATAAAAAATGTTACATATTTTGAATACAAGCTAAATGCTAGGACACTAGTTAACCACCACATTTAGTTTTATTTAGTGAAGTAACCATACTGGGTCATGAAAAAGAAAATATAACATTTCGGTTTGTATAGTTCGCACTGTGTAAGTTACACTATGTAATTTCTCACAGAGAGAAAAATGTATTTCGTGTTTACTGATACTTTATTGATAATTCTTATCATGTTATTCGTGCTCCGGCTAAAAAAGTGACTACAAGCGCTTAACGAATGAATGGATAGGATTCCTGATAAACTTTTAATACAATACGACATTATTATCATCACGTAGTAACATAATGTTTATTTTAATCCGAATAAATTGTCAGGGCAGACGCACAGTACATACGTCCTCCGATATATTGGGAATTTACTCAAACTTTATCAGGAAACGTCCTGTAGTCACTTTTTTAACATGAGTACCAATAAGTTGACGAGATTCTTAGTAACTCGTTTTTCTCCGTGCACGCACACTCTTGGAGTCAACACCTTTCTTGGCGGAACCCCTCACCATTGAACCCCCACCCGTTCAACTCCGAGGCAAAATACGGTGTCACGTAAAGTGGTAGATTCATTAAATGCATCCAACATTCAAATAATATACTGCTTGCTTTAATGACGAGGCTAGTAGATGAGACGGCAAATTTAAAATTTTTACGTTTAAAAAAGTATTATAGTGATTTGTTTAGGGAGTATTATGTCGTGTTGCGTTACCTCCTTCTTTAGCCAACGTTTCGGACAGCTTTACAGTGTCCATCATCAGGGCAGATGTGTTACTACACGTCTGCCCCGTCCATCACCTGCCGTGGATGATGGACACTGTAAAGCTATCCAAAATGTTGGTTAAAGAAGGAGGTAGCGCAACACGGCACAATATCCCAAAAACAAATCAGATTCTGTTGAAATACACAACACACAATCAATAGAATTATTTAATTACATCAAATTATAAGTTAGATTTGGCCTTTGATTCTTCTAACAGTCTTATTATCGTATTTAATAATTCTATTGATTGTGTGTTGTGTATTTCAACAGAATCTGTTAGCCTCGTCATTAATGCCAGCATCCCATTAAAAAAAAATTGTTGGTTTATCATGTTCTGGTCCCCCTGTTCTAAAAATCTGTTAGATGCATTTACTGCATTTACCACTCTACGTGATGCCATATTTGGCCTCCGAGTCTGCACGGGTGGAGGTTCAATGGTGACGGGTTCCTCCAAGGAAGGTGTTGCCTCCAACAGTGGTGATGCCTCCGAGAGCAGCCGTACCTCAACGCTCTCGAAAGACTGCCAGCTGCTGCAGCCAGCAACAGGAGGTGCAACTCCCAGGTGGCCTGTTAACAAAACAGGATTGATGAGTTGAAGGATCTTCTCATCAGTCGTGCTTAGGTGGGCTGCTGGCGCCGGTGGTCCACCTCCAGTCCCAGCCGCATGCTGTCTCAAGGCGGAGTTCTTCGATTTGGTTTTTGATCTTAAATCTTGCCATGTCTGAAAACAATTTTGAAAAATATTCATTATTGACAGTACATATAAAAGTAATGTAGAAATACACTTTATAACATCTTAAAATATTCAAGATAGGGATCACAAATGAGAATAGTAGAAGATTTCGGGGACGCCCGAGGAAGACATGGCACAATCAAGAGAATCAGATACTTGAGTCGGGTCATGTCATGAGTCAGAATAACAGAAGATTATATATGAGACGATGTATGAATGTGAATAAGACACGGAGTGTGTGCCAAGACCGAGTTATTTGGCGGTCCATCCTCTGTGCCCACCCCTGAGAAAACAGCGTGATGGATAGTTAGTTAAAATAGTCATATTCTTAGATTTTGAAACGATCGACGGTTGTTAAAATTCATGAGGTTGCGTGAATTTTAACAACCACATTAGGTTAAAATGAAACGCCAAATGAACATCATATTCGTTTTATTGAAAAAATAAACGAAGCATTCGAGCAACAAGAATAAATTTTAAACGTACGATATACATAAATAATGGAAATTAGTAAATATGTACTAACCTTTCTCCAATGTTTAAAATGTTTGTTTGCCCCAGCGAGAGCATTCAGCTTCTCGGCGATCACCGTCCACCTTCTTCTGGATTCCCTGACGGTGAAATTGGATGAAAATTTGCCAGACATCAACTCGGCGTCTGCACCAACCAGCTCTACTAAAAGATCTTTCTGGCATTTCGAAATGTATCCACCACCGCCATTCATTTCAGTAAAAGTGCGGAAGAAAATAAAAACGTTGACAGAACGACGCGGCAACGGTTTGTTTTTGACATTTCAAATTAACTCCATAGAAATCTCAAACACATCAGAAACATAGACAATATTCACAGGGTGGCCAACACAGTCATCTTTTCAACCGTGCGACACTCAAGAATGCATAAATATAGAACTTATGACAAAAGTCGTAGAGATTTACGTTCGTAGATGGCGCATAGCGAGTAATTCGTGGTAGAGACTCTGGAATAGATACCCAGATGTTTACTTTTGTAATCTTCCATGATCTTTTTGGCACAAGGAACACACCGCTGGTACCCGGTAAGATGTTATCAAAGTCAGAAATAAACATATTTATCGGGTTGTTACACATTGTTTCCGGGAGAAATGGAGCGTAGCCTCTCTCTCTGTTACACGGGAGAGAGTGAGAGACCAAACCAGGACGGCTTTCCATTGGATAGTTTGAAACAGACGTCATCAAAAAACAAAAAAAGGATCGGAGTTATACCTCCCTGGTGCGACGCAAGAAGCAATGGAAATGTCACAAATTACAAAATGATTTTGCCACAGACAGTCAATAGATGAAGTAAATAATCATACATATAAAAAGATCTTGAAAGTTTCTACTTGAAATGAGTTTGTTCGCTGTTGTTTTATGGCAACACTGCAATATCATTAGTAACTCGATTTTCTCTTAATTCTATAATTTCTATGGATATATCTCCGCGTGCATCCTGTCACTTTTTTGTTGGATATGTTATTTTGGATTTACTCGTTGCGTCGATTTGAACACTTTGAACGAAAACATTTCATCCTTCTCTCAAGAAATCCCTCAAACTCATAACAAAATCAAAGTGAAACGAAACTACCAGATCCTTACGCAAGAGCATGGATTCCACCGCAATCAAGTTAGAACCAGGCACAAGTGCGGAAGAGAGTGTTTCTGCGATACTTTCGGAAATCAATAAAGAAAGATATCCTTTTATCAATAAGGAATGTCCGGAATTTATTTCCGAAAGCAATGCAGGTGTTTATTTTTTTAATTTTTGGTACATAACTGTTACACAGACGCAAAATGCGATCGGGAATAATAATTAAAACTGGAGGTTTTTGCCTAAGAATAATAATTAAAACTGGAGGTTTTTGCCTACGACAAGCTCACTCCTACATATTGTCCTAATCTAGTCTTCTAGGTTATGTTACTAATATTTTTATTTATTTTTGTGACTGGGCAATGTTGTGAGGTCGGTCTGCGTACAGTGTTTCGGTTGTCGTTAGGGACTGCTGAATAATACTCTTGAAGTTATTGACAGCAGATTTTTACGTGGCTACATTGACACACTTCCGAAGCTATTGTGTATTTATTTATATAATAACGCCCTTTTCAAGTTCGTTTATATGGGATTAGTAAATATAATTTACTATAAGACATGCCTGAACTGCCTGAGTTACAACCTTTTGTATTAGTTTAGTTATAAATAGGAGATATCCAATGATATCGGCATACTTATTTCCCTCCATTTGTATTATGGGCAATGATAAATACATATTATGGTACTTAATACCAGAATGTCAGCACTAAAATAAATCCTTGCTTCTAGTATTACGTAGTAGTATTCAAAAGCTTTTCGATTTATGAATTTCTTGACTGTCAAATGCATCATTTAGAATCTTATATAGAAATACTCCCTTGTCTGACGCCTCTTTCCATTTTAACCGGTGTTTACTAGTCCAACATTTTAATTTTCAAGATAACTTGGGTCTCTTGTTGATGCTAGAATGTTAATATTGATCCGGAAACATTAATTTCTTTCAGTTTTTTCAAAGTAGTGCCAATGTATTGTTTTTCGTTTCTCCAGATAATATAAATGTGGAGACTGTTACCATCAAGGCAGAACCAGGATCCCAAGAAGAAGTTGGAGGTGGAATTCCTTATACTGATCTTGACATAGACCTCCCGGATGTTAAAATGGAATGCTTAAAGCGCTCTAAAATAATTAACCTGACCGCAAGTAATTCGATTTTTTTATATTAAATTCATTCGATTCTGGGGTGGTGGTTTTTCACCGGACCATTATTTAACAGAATTTAATGTATTTGGGTTTTGACTAGGAGTTGGCGGTATTATTTAAGTATGGCTAGGGGTTAAGGTCCTCGATTGCGAGTTTAATTTAATTAATTTATTGTTATTACGCATTAAATTCATAAGAATAATCTTGTGGAACATTCTGGAGTGGTAGATTTTCTAGTTGTTTATTTTCTAAACTACAATTATGTTGTATCTGCTTACACAAAATATATATTTATCTCATTTTTATCATTTTCAGGCGAATTGCTAAGGGCGCGTTCTTGGGAAAAACAATATTTTTGTCATCATTGTGACTATTCCTGCTCTCGTAAATCGACGCTTGAACTGCACCTGTGCACCCATACTCGAGAAAAACTTTTTCCATGTCCTCACTGCAACTATTCATGTTCCAGAAAAGTTAGTCTTAAGATTCACATGTTTACCCACAGTGGAAAAAAACCTTTTTCATGTCCTGAATGCAACTATTCCTTCCATAAAAAAGGAAATCTTAAAAGTCACATGTTTACCCACAGTGGAGAAAAACCTTTTTTATGTTCTAACTGCAACTTTTCGTGTTCTACTAAGGGGCATCTAAAATTTCATGTGATGAGACACAGTGGAGAAAAACCTTTTTCATGTCCTGAATGCAAATTTTCCTTCTATACAAAGGGACATCTTAAAAGTCACATGTTTACTCACAGTGAAGAAAAACCCTTTTCATGTCTTGACTGCAACTATTCCTGCTATAGAAAAGGAAGTCTTAAAAGTCACATGTTTACCCACAGTGGAGAAAAACCTTTTTCATGTTCTAACTGCAACTATTCGTGTTCTAATAAGGGGAATCTAAAAATTCATGTGATTAAACACAGTGGGGAAAAACCTTTTTCATGTCTTGACTGCAACTATTCCTGCTATACAAAAGGAAGTCTTAAAACTCACATGTTAACCCACAGTGGGGAAAAATCTTTTTCATGTCCTGAATGCAACTATTCCTCCCATAAAAAAGGAAATCTTAAAAGTCACTTGTTTACCCACAGTGGAGAAAAACCTTTTTCATGTCCTGAATGCAACTATTCCTGCTATACAAAAGGAAAACTTAAAAGTCACATGTTTACCCACAGTGTAGAAAAACCTTTTTCATGTTCTAACTGCAACTTTTCGTGTTCTACTAAGGGGCATCTAAAAATTCATGTGATGAGACACAGTGGGGAAAAACCTTTTTCATGTCCTGAATGCAACTATTCCTTCTTTACAAAAGGAAATCTTAAACGTCACATGTTTACACACAGTGAAGAAAAACCTTTTTCATGTCTTGACTGCAACTATTCCTGCTATACAAAAGGATATCTTAAAAGTCACATGTTTACCCACAGTGGAGAAAAACCTTTTTCATGTCCTGAATGCAACTATTCCTGCATTAGAAAAAGAAATCTTAAAAGACACATGTTTACTCACATGAAAGAAAAACCTGTTTAATTTTCCGAAGAAAACTTCTTCGGAAAGGTTTTCACTTTGTGATGGCATTATTTATTTTAACAAAAAGACAAATAACTTTTGTTTTACATAACTTTATTTGTACAAATAAGGTGATGTTAACAAATTTACTTTTCTTTTTATTAAAAAAAAACCTTTATCATGTTCCAACTACAACTATTCGTGTTCTACTAAGGGGCATTTAAAAATTCATGTACTGAGTCACAGTTGGGAAAAAAATTTTTATGTCCTGACTCAATTTTTCCTGCTATACAAAAAGAAATCTTAAAAGTCACTTGTTTTCACATAGGACTGAAAAACTTTTTTCATTTGTCGACTGTAACTATTCATGCAATTTTAAGAAAGATTAAAAAAAACACGTGTTTATCCACGGTGGGGAATAACCTTTTACATGTCCCGACTCCAACTATTCATGCTCTACAAAGGGATATCATAAAATTTACATGTTTACCCACTGTGGAATAAAATGGTTTTCTTGTCCCGACTGCAAATATTCATGTTCCACAAATGAATTACTTAAAACACACATGGTAAGCCACAATGGGAAACACCTTTTTAGTGTCCTACTGCAACTATTCATGTTATACAAAGGGAAATCTTAAAAGTCACATGATTACCCGTGGTAGAGAAACACCTTTTTCGTGTCCACACTGCAACTATTCATTCTCACACAACTCATCTTTAATACGTTACATTTTGATTCACAGTGAACCAAAATCAGTCCCGTGTGTAACTATTCGTCTTTAGTAAAGTTTGCCGGATATTCCTAAAATATATTTGCTATTTGATACAGCAGGCTTATTCAGAGAATAGGTTGAAACTAACCGGTTCTCTCATGGAAAACGTTTAGTTTTTTTCCCCTTTGAAACCAAAGGAACGAAAGAATAAAATCATTAATTGATTTGCACAAATCAATGGTAATATTTAATCTAATATTTTTGTTAATTAATGATTCATTATTTAATTTCATTATACCTAGCCTCTCTCATTAAAAATCTAGGCGTATTAGGTCTATCAAAAAATTTATATGTAAAAATGCAAAAATCAGTAATTTTAAATGCAGATTTTTTTAATATTTATGTTGAGGGATCAGAAGGATTTATAGGCCCTGTTAGGAGTTCTACCGAGCCGAACCATCTGATATGAAAATATCTGGAGTCGGTGAATTATTTTCCCATTTGATCTCTGGTGAGTTGACGTGTTGTTCTTGTATTGTTTTGTATTTATTTTGCTTAAATAATGCACTTGCATAATGTTGATTGACTAGATGATCATTTGTGGAAGGGTTTAGTTTTTCCTATGGGGAAGATTTTACCCGGACTTAAAGTCCGAAATTTATAAAAAAAATTATCATATCAAGGCGCCAAAATTCAATAAAATATTAACGGTCGTAACTGGGGACCGATGTCAGGAACTCTGTCTTACTGGGACAACATTCTACCTCTGAGCTTCAAAGAACAAATTTTTTCTACATTTCGTTGGCGTAATTTCAATTTAATTAATAAAAATATTACCGGTAATGAATTCCTTATTTTTTTTGGCTACCTTCTTATTGTTAGATTATAAGTTTGTGAGACATGGAATGAAACGAGAAGTGTGTGTTAAGACCAAGTTGTTAGGCGGTCCGTCCTCTGCCCATCCCTGCGGAGAAACGGCGTGATGGTTAGTTAGTTATTAATAAGGTTCTACCCGAATATATTTTGGTTACCTACATAGATAGTGTCTCGGACATTCCTTTGCGATATTATTTTATTTATATGGGGCAACCATTGACTTTTATACAAATCTAGAATGAATATTCAACTTATCATTGGTTCTGGGTCTTCGATCTTCGATCCCCATTTGCCATCGTCACCTTTTAGTTTTGCTGTATTTTTCATGTTTTGTTTAGACGTATTAATATAATCGTCTCTCTTAAAAAATATTTACTTTATTGCGTTTTCTTTTAAGTATAATTTCACAAGAATTTCAACATAATTCTATGAATACCAAATGTTACTTTAACTTTCAATTCAGAAAACTTTTTGGCTGTTGGTTGTTAGATACGAGATAGAACACAAGTCAAAATATCATACATAAATAACTGAAAATAATTAATCTTCCATTTTTATGATACTTTACTGTCTTTACCTTTGTATTATAATATAAACTGTTTGTTTCTCACAAATTTTGAATATTTTAAATATTTTTCCACTTAACTGGACTTTCCCTTCTAATGACACTTTAATTCCCAATTTGAAACTCCCACCACTTCTAAACCTTCCACCTTCTTCTTACCCCTCCTCGCTATAGGTGATGTATAATAACTTTAGTGTAAATCTAATCCTGATGATGTGAACATCGTTCACAAAACATGTAGATTGTGTATATAAATAAAAGTGATGTAAACAAAGTTATTTGTCGTTATAATAAATCTATTGTACTATTAATTACGTATAAATAACTACAATAATTTTCTGTACTGTGTTATATAATTATTTTTTTATGAAGCATAATATCAACGAATTGTCCAAAATTAATTAAATCAATTGGGTCCTGTCTTCGCGATGATCGCCTGGACATTAGTGACGTTATTTCTGGTTGATTGGTTATTGATGGTTCTCAAATATGTAGACTTTCTTAACTGGGTTTTATATATTAACTTTTTTCATATATATGACCGAATATCACGTGCAATTTAAAACCAATTTTCAGCCGAGTTCATTGAAATAGTTGAATCTATAACTGTCCTGACGAAGGTACGGAGATACCGAAACCGGTAGACAATAAAAAATTTCAATAAAATGTCCTAAAACCGATTATTTTCATTTCATTTATTTAAAATGTCAAATCACAATGTGTTTGCTTCTTTTGAAAAAATAAATTGATTTTTGTTTGTTTGAATACAAAACTCACAATCGTTTGGAAATATGTTTTCTACTGCTCCAATTGCACCTGCACAAAGCCGGCCCAACGTTCACAAAAAATAATACAATTGAAATAAAAAATAGAACTATGGTTAAACATAAAAACATTAGCTCTCCAAAGGAAGCCGTTAAGAAAATAATTCAAGGCATGTTATTTTTGGGGAAGTTAAGGAAACGAAGGAGAAGATATTTTGGGAATGAAATGGGTATGAAGGATGGGTAGGAATATGGGAGTCAATGTGTCCGGTCGTATAAATCCGTCCCTCCCACTGCGGTGCAATGCGATGTGTAGAGAGAGTTCGGCTGAAGAGGTGAAATGGTCTCCCTCAATCGGCCTCTCTTCAGAGTTGGTGGGCAGACGCATGCACCTCCGAGACCTGGACAAACCTCATCCCGAGAACCCGGGCACTCCTGCCTACTAAACTAACGTAACGAACCACTCGGGGTGACCTATAGCAGAGGTGTTGGTTATCCAATTATTGATTCCCGGGGCGGCGGTACCAACACCCGCCATCGGGAAAGGTAATTTCGATAAAAGGAAACATTCTTTGCATCTTTAAAAGTTGTTTATTGATATAAAAAAAGACTAAAGGGTACAGAAAAAATTAGACGAAAATTGTAAATTTAAATTATGCCGTACTAAAAATAATAAACTACTAATTTTTTTCAAAGTTTTCGAGGACAAAATTATACATTTTTTTATGAAAATTGGAAAACTTCTTTCTACTGATAAAATGGGAGCATTACATTATTAAGTTTTAGCATATTTTTTATATTTTCTACATCAGGCACATTATTTTGAAAGAGTAACCGACACATTTTGTTGAGTATTAAAAAAAATGTTTATTTTACTCCGATTCAAACTAATTTACATCAATAAAGGAGGCTGGTACCGTTAATAATGTCATTTACTACCGGAACTGCCTCTTTTTAGCGGAAAAAGCACAAAAGTTGCTCTAATCACTTAAAAAAATGAATGTTTAGTGAAAAATCCGTTCTCTCATTATGAAAGTCGACAATTCGGATTCCGAAACTATAATTATTTTTTGGAATAAATCACTTCAATAAGCAAGCTGAAGAGATAAACCGATGTACAGGTGATGTGTGTTATGGGCGATGGCCAGTTAATTTTACACATCAACCTATCAGGACCAAGCTTCTTGAATCTGTACAATGTTATCATAAATTTTACATTGCGGCGCGTGCATTGGCTATAGTTGATTGAATACCCCACTCTTTTCGACGCAAAAAGTTTGTTGCGTACTAATCGATAGATGCTGGATGAATGAACTGTTATTTTAACAAGTTAAAAAAATCAAACAATTGTTTATTTATCAAGGAAATTAAGGAATGGGAAAAGGAGGCCTTTTCCTTGTCATTCATCTTGCTTGAATTGCGTTCAAAAGTTCTGGTGTTTTATTGAAGGTTCGTAAGCACTATAGTCTATAGTTGTATATCTAAGCACCGTTCCACAACACAAACTGTTTTGATCACACATGACAATATACTATATTTAATTAATGTGTCTTGATTGGGGCTGATAATTTGTAATCTAACAATCTTTTCATGAGATAAATACTAATTTATAGTTGGTATGTACCCGGCGTTCCTCGACTTTTCTATTTTCAATAAATTTAACATCCATGTATTATATTATATGTATTCCGAAAGAAATTCTCTAAATTCTAGTAAAAACCCTATTAACTCTGATGCATAGTTTAGAAGAACTAAGCGCACAAACAGACACGCTGGTAGTGATTTTTTTTTAAACTATGTAGAGATTAGAGGAGCGAAAATATGCAACTATATTCATCGACAATGAAATTCCAAAACAAAAGAAACTTAGGTAATGATATGGGCTTCTATTTTTCAAATCTTTTTGCTTGCTTTCTTTGAAGGCAAGTCCTTTAGAAAATTGAACAAAAACAAAGGAAAGGGCAATTTAGGTATAAACCGGGTTGTTTCAATACTAAACAATGCTATTACAACCTCCGTATTCTACAACGTCCAATTTCTGCGCGACCTCCTAGTATAATTGTTTAGCTATCCTACTATGGCCAGACGACGCTCTCGATCCAGGCCAGCACTCCATACAGCCTGGTGGTCAGCAACACTGTCTTGGTAGGCTCCTCGGTAATTCTCCATTCTCTTCCCGGTCCTTATTATTACGAGAAAAACTCACTCCCCGTACAAACAAGCTTAGCTTAATTATAATGGGGTACATCGTTCAAGTTTAAGCATTTTATAATTGAGTTGTCGACTTGCAAAACCCGTTCGGGAATTTTCCAGAAATCTAAAGATGTTTGGAACACATTGAATACAAAAAGAAAATACCTTTAATGTGAAATATCAAATATCAAATTATACATTATTATTTTGATACTGAAAAATATTAATAATTTATTTTTCAATTTACTTCAAGTACTTTATATGAATGTATCAGAACCAGAAAAAAATTCCAGAGTAAAGTTTATTTAAGAAACTCACAGTTGTACGTGTAAATGATTTTACAATTTAAAAGAAGTTTTTTTTTTAATTGTTTTCTGCGAGGCATTACGGATACAACTTGAATGAACAATTTACCTACCTATGTATTTTTAAATTTACCTATTGTTTAATTTTGTATCATAATTATTAATTCGTTCAAATTAGGTGCGCAGAAATGTTGGCACTTATAGCATTGTGCTACCTACCTTTCTATCCTTTGTAAAATTATTGTTGCCTATCGACCCAACTCCTCTCCTTTCCTATGCCGACTGAGTGAACTTTAGTTGAGTTAAATTATTCGTCCTGTCAACATCGTTTGATTACGGAGCTCCCTTTATCGACCGTGTCGAAAATCAAAGCCATCGTGAGCTCGCGAATTGTGAAATTTGTGATTTGTTTGTGAACCAGCGCAAAGAAGGATAGAAAACCGTGGAAGAATAGTAAAAAGGTAAGTCGGCGTTCCGAACTTTCCAATCCTATTATTCCGCGTTGCGACGGTGTTTTTCCGGTTTTTACAGTCTTACTTCGACAACTTAAGACCCGGCATTTTCAATTTCTACCGATTTTATATCAAGTTTCTCGCTAACTCCTTAAGTCTTGGAGTTCCAAAAAAAAAATGTTGTTTTTGAAGATAATATCCATACATTGGTTTTGCCGAAACATTAATTATTTGAAATTCCCTCGATAGAAAAAAATCGCAAAGTAAGCTCCGAAAATTATTAAAAATACGTTTTGTTCTGTTATTTAATATGTTATAAGCACGAAAAAATTCAGAGTGTATGTTTAAATGCAACTAAAGACATTGGAGAGAGATTTTTGCTTTATTTCAAATGAGTCGTGTTTCATAAAATATTTTCACAGCAGTCGCTTACGTCTGTTCGTTCCAATCCTTTTAAATATTAGCGCGCTCTCTCTAACATTCTGATTTACATAAGACCATTTCAAACATTCATCAGTCCCGCGCAGTCGGCAGGCATAGTGGACGTGTGTCAGAATTTTTGGCATCTAAAATTACGTGATTTACTGTAAATAATATTTAATTTAAAATATTTGAATAGCTTATTTGACGTGAATATTGCATTTATCGGTTAAATAATATTGTTTTTCAAAATTGAAAAATAATTAACAAACATAAATTAAATGTCCCAAGGCCGCGGCTTGTGTACAAAAGTACTATTCGCCAAAAATTCGTTTGCCACAAGGCGATGTAAGCTGATTGTTCTAAAACTGTGAGATTATTTCTTGAATGAATTCCGCAGTCGTTTTTTGCCACTCTGGAAATATTAGAGTAAAACACGTCAGGTGTTTAACAAATACTGGTTATTCAGACTTTGCCGAACATTTAATTAATACTAACCATACTTTTCATAAAAATACAGGAGTCAAAATTGTACATAAAAATAAAATAGGAATACGCCTTAATAATATAGAAGCATTAGAAATAGTAGTAGATTGAGATCAAACGAAACCGGTCGACGTGTATAGCAAAATAAAGTGGTTTAAAACAACAACAAAAAATATTTTGAATAACATATTTAATTAAAATGTATCTATCACGTATACTTTTATAAAATTTACAAATATCTTTATGAAATTCAATTTTTATTTAAAAAAGAAAAAATTGAAGTAAAGCAAAAAATAGCGTATTAGAAATTATCCTCAAGGGACAACTCTGTATTACAAAACATATTCAACTATTTCAAGTTGTTTTTATAATTTTCTACTTTATATTATTTTTTAGATTGCGTCCATTTAGACATATTTAATGCATTGATAACTGTAAAAACCGAGTAAGTTTGTTTTGTATTGGCCATTAAATGATGATGATGTTTTTGTTACGTAACTCCACACAGGATGCAGGTAATTCTGCGTGATTATACATGTAAAAAATAAAATGTTAATTTTTCGAAATTCCAACGCTTTAAGGTCGATTTCAGGTAAGTAAGTTAATAAACTAAAGGATAAATAAATATTTTTCTATGGAAAAAAATTGTTCTATAGGAAAAAACTCAATGGATTGTTAACCCTATACGAACTCTATGACAAGTAAAAGTGGTGGGCGTCGCCCATCTACAATTCGAAATGCAGAATGCCGCGTCTCAAGAGGAAGCTACAAGCCAAAAATATGTATATTCTTTGTTTGCCTTATTTCGTGACGAATACACAGGTAATAGGCATTAAAATCGCTTGGAAAATGGATTCAAGAAACACTCGATTTCATGCGCAAAAGTGGTTTTTATTTATTTTGTATAAAAATTTATAAGTACGCAAAAAATTAATCAAAGGAAACTGTCACAAATAATCTTACCCATAATATGTTATTTTTTAAAAGTTGATTCATTTGTGCATTCATACATTTTTATTGAATAAATACATTTTTTAGTAGGTTACATTTATATTTTATATGAAGTAAATAATTTTTTTATTTGAATTCTCCTCAAGAGAAAAGATAAGAAAAGCATCAATTTATATAAAGCATTTTATTTGGTACTCATAATGTAAACAAATTCGTTATAAAGATTAATGGAAAATCACTATTTAGCACTAATTGAGTTTCGCCTTAAGTTTGAGTTCTGTTGATTTTATTTCCGAGTAGAGCCGATTTTCCGTCAGCACATATACGTCGTAATGGGGTAAAATATGGTAGATTGTAGTTCATAATGTTATAATGCAAACTTATTAGATATGTGGCGTCGAGAATAATTCAGATTAAATAATTAATAATAACCCGCTCGACCTACTCCCGAATCATGTACCTGCAGTTCAAATCGTAAACAAAGCAACCTACCTGTTTCAAGTATCTACTCGCGACAATAATAATGCAGTTCGTCTGGGACATTACGAGAACTCGCCAGAAGGAACGAGCCTGCCGCCTATGCATAATTGCCACGCTATCGAAGGTTCCTGAAACATCCAGTCTGTGCGAGTGCCTAGGATTTAGTTGCCATACACCTACCTACTGCCGCCGTCGGCCGTGTAGTATAAATATGCCCGACGCAGCGAGTCAGTCAGTCAGTCAGTTAGTTACCTACCAGCCGTCAGTCTACGAGGCTCAACGAGTGATCGGCCGCGCTCTTCTTACTAGCGCGAAAGACAACGTACCCGGTTTCGCCCGTACCACCATGGACTCTATCGGGACATCATCTTAGTGCCTTGTCCAGATCGCCGTTCCTGGCAAGCACTACTCGGATTATAAGCGCCCTGGTTCCAGTGTCTCTGACCAGCGCTTCTTCCACGCAACCATGACCACCACGAGGACACGCAGCATCCTCACTGGTCATGCCGTTCCCGTTCAACCGCCTACAAGGTCTGTCGCACCTTCGGCCGTCTCGTCAGCACTGGAGTGCCTGAAGACCTACGTTCTTCACCAGTGCCTGACCTCCATCGAGTCCCGGTCACCAGCGCCCGGCGTCGACTCACTGACCCGCGCTTGACCTGCCATCACAGCCAGCATCCGGTGTATTCTTCTGTCCAGCGTCAACTCTCGTCACGGCAACTGACTCACCAATAAACACATGTGACCTTCACAACTTTCTTTCATTTCGTGCCTTCACCCCTGATCACCAAAGATAACTATTTAAAATTATTGTACTGTTTAAATGAATAAATATATAATTACAAAAAGTCTTCTGTTTTACAAGTCCTTAGGAGGAACCTAGAGTTCAAACCCTGTTGATATAAAAAAGCTTAAAACAATTAAAAGTATTTTCAAAATATGTAATTATTTACTTATGTATATACTTTTATAAAAGTATATAAATATGTAATTATTTACTTATGTATATAATTTTATAAAAGTATATACATAAGTAACATTTTAATTTAATATAAAAAAAGATTTAATTAATTAAATCTGTAATATCCTTAGTTTGAGAATTGTATACGTTTTAAGTCCCGCGCGCGTCCAGTTCAAGTAACTTCGCTAGTATTTGTCCACCGAAATAAAAGTTTATTTATCAAGTACCAAATACCTAACGACCGGCGGACTCCTGTCGACCCTTACTACGTGTTGCCGTTAAATGCACGGCGAATTTGGAGAGTATGTCCAACTTTTGGTAAAATTAATTTTAGTTCTCAATAATATCAACAGATGTAGCTAACGCAAGAACTGAAATATATAAAATTGCTATCTTAGCGACAATCAAAACTCTATGCGCAGTTGTGAAAACTAAAAAAGGAGGGTGTTACCCAAATCGCAATTCCAAACAGCGTATACTGAGGCTTAATAGTATTTAATTTGACCCTTCACAAAAATATAAGCATATGAACACAAAATACATTTTAAAGAAGGTGTTGAAAGATATTTATTATGTTGTCGAGTAAGAAATATAAAATAGAATTACACTCAGGGCCGACCCTGTGCGGGCGCATTTGGAGCAATCCGCTCCAGGCGCTGATCTTCCAAGGCTGATAATACCTCAATTAACACACCACCCTTAAGATTAACTTTCATAAAAACAAATCATCCAAATAAAATTGATTACAGAGATCACCTATCTACTACCTAGGGCCTAGGCATCTACTGGTTTTGACAAGGAGCCCTAAAACTTTACTTGCGCCGCGCGCCGCTTGGCTTAGGGCTGGCCCTGATTAGAGGAACAACAATAGTTACGCATGCTGACTTGTACATGGTATAATTTAAATCATAATGCATAAACCATAATAAATAAGAAATACAGCTTGTTAAACAACAAAGGAAATTATAAAATAAATTTTACGAATATTCACTTCATATTTCTATTTTGATACAATTTGTGGTGGAATTCCAATAATAATTCCAATATATTGAAACAAATTTAAAACCTTTTTCCTATTGTGAAAAATGAATCTAGACAATATGATTTAAATTTGTACGAAAATCTTAACACTAGAAGCCTTATCTACGCCTGCGAGGCGAACACACAATCTAAAATTCTCTTTCTCTTTCTAACGGTTGAAGTTAGCGACTCGTGCTATTTAGCGAACTCAGTGGCCAACGGGAGCTTCCCGAAAACTGTGTTTTATTATTAATTTATATACTAACCTTCGAAAAAGAGGGCACAAGTAGTTATATTTTGGCCTACAGGCTGTCATTTACATGTGTACGCCTCTGAGACGTATGTTAAGGCTTAATGTACCTATAAAATCGATTAGGGTTAAGAGTCTGCTAGTAAATATTCTCCTTTTCAGAACAGACTAGCTTAAAGGTTTTAGTCGATGTTTACCGCCACAACTTAACATCTAACCTAAAATTCACTCTATTAAAATATTTGTAATAGGTCTACAATTTTTTTTAATGCATATTTCATATTTTTTTTTTTTTTTTTTTTTTTTTTTTATTGTGTTTATTTCTTGCTAGAGCAATCCCGATGAGTAACAGAACTCATTTTAGGACAGGAGGAACTTACAATTCATATGTAGGAGGTAGTAGGAACAATTTTACAACGGTATTTTGATATCAAATATAAGTTTCACATTCAATACAGCATAAAAATTAAAAATTAAAATAATGACACGTTAAGTAGAACAAACAACAATAGAAAACAAGTACAGAAAGAAAAAAAAAACATGGATAAGATACAACAAGAAATGACAACACAGTTACATATTTTCATTTTTAAATGTAGTTAAAAAATATTCTTTTAAAGCATTGCTTTGCAATTTTTTATTGTGGTGGATGTGTTTGTACATATCTGGAAGCGAATTATATAGTGTATAGGCAATATAGTTCAGTGATTTTAACCCATATTTTGTAGTGTGTGTTTGAGGAATGCGGATTTTATTGTTATTTCGAGTATTGTGGTTGTGGATGTCTTGATTGTAAAGTGGCTTGATGTTGGTGTGAGTTGATTTTTGGGTAATTTGTAGGATCGTGCTTGTGATTTCATATTTAGGAAGGATTGTAATTGGAAGGATACCAGAAACTGAATAGATGTCCCTAACATGAGTGTCCCATGGAAGTTCAAACACATTTCTGAGAGCTCGGTTTTGAGCCACCTGCAGGTCAGCTATCAATTTCTTTGAGGCAAAACCCCAGATACAGCAGAGATAGGAAAGGTGTGAATGTACCATGGCATAGTATACTGAAGTTAGTAAAGGAATGGGTAGTAACCCTTGAAGCCTATATAGTACACCAGTTATAGGGGTAATTTTCTCTTTTATATGATTTATATGGAGATCCCACGTGAGTTGGGAATCTACGATCAGACCCAAATATTTTGTGTTCATTTTCTTTTCGAGGCAGTTGTCTCCAATTTTAATATCGAGGCTGAAATTTTTCTTGTTACCGAAAAGTATATAATGGGTTTTTTTTACGTTAAGAGTTAGTTTGTTTATTCTCAACCAGTTTGTGAGATGGGAAATATCAGCATTCATCTCCGTTTCAAGCTCCGCTAGGTTCAGTTTATTGTAAAAAATTACCGTATCGTCAGCATAAAGTTGTATAGTTCCTTTAATACCCCACTTTGTTATGTCATTCACGTAGATTAGGAATAGCAACGGTCCAAGAATTGATCCCTGTGGTACTCCACATGTTATTTTACCTAATTCACTCATTTCTCCTCCAAATTCTACTGCCGAAAAACGATTTGATAAATAAGATCGGAAAAGCTCCAGAGGTGTACCAACAATACCCAAATGCTTCAGTTTTTCGATCAATACGTTATGATCCACCGTGTCAAACGCCTTCTTTAGATCAATAAATATTGCCGCCGTAAAATCACCGTCATCTATATGTTTCTGCAGATTTGATATAAAATCGAAGGCTGCACATTTAGTGTTAGATCGTCGTCTGAAACCATATTGTTTTGACGTGAGAATTTTGTTGTTTTCGAGATATTTCAATAGTCTTTCTTTAATGACACTTTCAAAAATTTTAGAGATAGCTGGAAGTATAGAGATTGGACGATAATTTTGGACATTTTTTTTACATTCATCTTTATGTACAGGAATAATTTTTGCAATTTTTAGTTTATCTGGAAATATACCCTTTGATAAAGAGAGATTTATTAAGTAAACGAGGTCATCCACCAGTTCACCCTTGCAGTTTTTGAGAAGGAGAGAGGTTACACCATCGGAACCAGCTGCTGCTTTAGACTTAAGGTTAGATATGATCCGTAAGATTTCCTTTTTATTTGTCCTGATCATGTTAAAAGATTGTTTTGCTTGAGGTTCCGTGTAGATCGTATTTACATCAGTTTTTGAAGATTTTATGACTGATGCTAAACTTTCCCCAACTGAGAGAAAAAATGTGTTAAATGCAGTTGCAATCTCTTTTGGTCCCTTTACTTCTTTGTCATTTATGACTAGAGATTTACAAGCTATTGTTGGGTTTCGCGAGCTATTTGATAGAATGGAATTGATTGTTTTCCATGTTCGTTGTGGCTTATTAATGTTTTCATTAATCAATTTCGTATAATATTTAGATTTAATGTATCTTCTATAGTTGGTGACAGTATTACGAGCTTTATTTTTTTCTATTGTCAAAGGAATACTTTCTTGATTTTGTTTCCAAAGTTTAAATATACTATTTCGTTTTTTAATAAGTGTATCAAGTTCAGCATCAAACCATGGAGTATTGTTCAGTCTTTTGTCGCCTGTATTTGTTTTTACTTTTGTTTTGCTTGAATTTATAGCATTCTGGAGATAGTCAGCGAAATTATTATAATTTTTGTTTACATCATCAGACGAATGATCAAATTTACAAGTTTTAAGTGAAGTATTTAATTTTTGATAATTTATTTTGTAAGCATTTGTGAGGTTTATTGCGGATCTGTTATTGGAAAGGTTTTTCAAGGAATTTTCATAATCCAATATAAGTATATTGTGGTCACTAAGGGGATCATCAATGTTTGAAATTGTGCCGGAAACATTTGTCCTATTTGTAATGATGTGATCTATCAACGAGCTAGTGTTATTAGTTACCCTTGTGGGAAACATTGTGTTACATAGATAAAAGTTATATGATTTCAAGGTGTGAATATATCTTCGTGTAGTATCAGTGTCTTTTGAGATATCGATATTGAAATCTCCAAAAAGTAATGTGATATTAATATATTAATATTAATATATTAATATTAATATATTAATATTAATTTTTCACTGTTTTGTAAAACACCCAGTCTTATGTAATAAAGGGTTGATAAAAACAAACATGCTTTACATTAAAAACTTTTCCTGTTTATTTTTTACTAATATCAACAAAGTAACTACATATTGCTCTGTAACTACTTTCATAGTACCTTAAGTACTTACTCTTGTTTTAATATCCCACTAGAATACCTACATAAAACATTTCTTATCAACTACACTTAAAAATATATACATACTTATTTATTTATTATTCATTAACGCCCTATCGGGCTTTTACAGAGAAAATTGACAATTTATGTATGTAAATGTAACATAATACATGGATAATAGCATAACTACATACAAAAAAATCTAAGATTAACATCAAATCCAAATAATAACACCTAAAATTGTAAATAAAGCAACAAAAGGAGAAAAATAATGTCTGTTGTATTTATTAAAAGAAAACTAATATTAATGGCAAAATACCAACGCCATAATTAATATAGTACTTGAAATGGTAAAGTATATCAAAGTATAATATTCATATCAAGTATGACCGTACATGCATACAGTCATTAATATACGTCTAAAAAAATAAACTGAGGAGTGTGTGAGTTAAACGTAGGAGGGTATAGAGACAAGACTGTTTTTTTTTAAATATAAAAATTATACAAATTAATAACTAGCAAATAGGTCTGAAATTAGTTACCTTTTGAAACTCACAAAATTATTAACACCAAATATATCAATAAGTTCACAGTGTTTGTTAGCAAGGTGACGATTTCTAGGAATTGGTGAATAAATCGAGTAATTACTTATTCATTAGAAGATATACGTAAGATAAACAAGCTAACCTTGTTATTCTAAATACTAAACTTTAGTTTCGACTGTTGCGAACTCTTGCAACTCATAAACTATGATATAATACAATACCCACAATAACAACAAGACAAATACAATTTTTACCAAACGCAACGGCAATAGCTTTAGGCATTGCCTATTCTCCCTTTACAGCGGCTTCGTACTATGGGAAACCAAACTATTTAATGATATCGACATAGTTAATGCTCTTTCTGCAACTAATGATCTTATAAATAAACTTAGAACTAGCATAGATAATAGAAACTATGTCATAGCAATTCTTGTAGACCTTCAAAAAGCCTTTGACACCGTAAGTCATGAAATACTGATTAAAAAAATAGAAAAAAACAGGAGTAACCGGTCCAGCTATCAAATTAATTAAATCATATCTATCAAACAGAAAACAATATGTTAGCATAGAAGATAATAACAGTCAGTTAGAGAGTATAAACTATGGAGTTCCGCAAGGATCTATACTGGGGCCCCTTCTATTCCAAATATATATAAATGACATCTGCCAGTTGAAACTAAAAGTTTTTTCAATTAATTTAATTTATTTTCTTTGTCTTGCCGCTTGAAGAGAAGGTTTGATTTATTATTTTTGAATTCTGTAAATAAAATGTACCTATGTGTTAATAAATACAAATCCAGTACCGACATTGAAGGAGGTTTCGCTGGAAAGTGCATCTGCAGAAATCCAACTTTGGAATGCTTTCATTTCTGACCTCACTGCAACGGCAACTCGTGCAAGGATTCTGAAAAAGCCTTTGTTGATGATGGCGGGAAATTCGATAACCCAATTGCCACAGATTCGACTGATGAGACAAAGGAACAGAAAATTGAAGCTGTTCAGGGCACTAGGAAACTATAGTAAAGGGTTCGTTCATTGTGTTCAGTCTTCGATTGTATTGAAAAATCACCTAAATCTAAATTTACTCGTATTTTCAGAAATATTATTTTTTTGCTGTATCCACAATTTAACGAAGTAAGTTTATATAAGTTTTGACAATAAATAATTAAAATTTTATGAAAACAGCAAATTTTTTTTTTTTACAATACTTGTAATAAACATAAATATCTCAATTCTATGTTATCATCTGATTGCGTTAATGGTTAACGTTGTTAGTGTATATGTTGTTTTCGTGATACGAATTAATGCAATTAACAATTACTGTTAAAAAAATAAAAATCCAGGAATGCCATTTATGAAGGGCTGAACCTTTGTTTCAATTTTCAGCCTCCTTTGGTGGATTAGAACATTTACACCTAAAGTAGAGCTTTAAAAAAAACACGAAACATGTTCAAATATCTTTCATTAAACTTCAATACATTTGCAATCACAGTAATTACATTAAAGTATTACCCTAAATACAAAATGAATAATTACACTCTGGGCACAATTTTTTTTTTTCACTGTGGGTCTGATATGAATTTTGAGATTTCCTTTCCTTGAACATGAATAGTTGCACTGTGAAAAAGTAAGTGGTTTTTAAGAACACAAATAGATTCAGGCGGGAAATGACAGAGGTTTTTCTCCAATGTAGTTAAACATGTGAATTTTTAGACCTCCTTTTAAAATCGGGACATGAATTTTGATTTTTCTCAACTAAATATGTGGTTTTTTAGATGTTTTATGGTAGAAAATGAATAATAACCCTGGGAACATGAAAAAGCTTTTTTGTAATGTGGGTAAACATATTAATTTTTAGATTTCCCTATGTAGAACATAAATAATTACATTCGGAACATGAAAACGTCTCTCTACTTTGGGAAAGCATAATATGGTTTTTAGATTCCCCTTCGTTGAACATGAATAGTTGCAGTTGATACATGAAAAAGGTTTTTCTCCACTGTGAGTAAACATATGAATTTTTAGATTTACATTTGCAGAACATGAGTAATTACAATCGGGTTACGAAAGAGGTTTTTTTACACTGTGTGTAAACATATGAAAATTTAAATGTCCCTGGTAAAACATGAAGAATGACACTCGGAACAGAAGAACTGTTTTCTCCACTGTGCGTAATCATATGTTTTATTAGATTTATCTTCCTTGTATATGAATAGTTGCAATCGGGACATGTAAAAAGTTTTTTCCCACTGTGTGAAATTATGTGATATTTTAGATATCCTTTGGTAGAACATGAATAATTACACTCAGAACATAAAAAAGGTTTTTCTCCACTGTGGGTAAACATGTGCATTTTTAGACTTCCCTTTGTAGAACATGAATAGTTGCAGTTGGAACATGAAAAAGGCTTTTCTCCGGTATGGGTGCGCAAGTGCACTTCACAATATGACTTACGAGAGCAGGAATAGTTACAATAAGGACAAGAGTTTTTTTTCTTCCCAGGAAGATTTTTCAGGAATGCATCTGAAAAAGATTACGGAAAAAAAGATAAATTATGTGTAGGTGGGTACAGTAAAACAAAACGTGATAATGAATTGTTAATTTTACCAACAATGAACACGGCTTTACCTGCTGCCTGAGAATTCATTTCAGAGCGCTTTAAGCATTCGTTTTTAACATCCGGGAAGTGTATATCGATATCCGTATAAGGATTTACACCTCTAATTTCTTCTCGGAGTTCTGGTTCGGTTTTAATAGTAACAGTCTCTAAATTAATGCTACCTGGAAAAATGTACATTGATATGTCGAGAAGAACAATTTATTACTATCAAAATAATGGTGAGAAAGTAATATAAAAAAACACATTTATGCAAAATTCGTATTCATTATGCAGAAAGCAATAAAAAATGTGTACGCTTCATAATTTTTAAATATTAATATACCGTTTAAGCTCATAAAAAAACCGTTAATGAATATTTTAAATATTCAAACAGATGAAAAATAAACAACCTAACTTTTTATCAGAATTTTTCAACCCTAAATTCGATACAAGAACTACCTAAACGAAAGACTAGACACCAATTAACATTTAACACATGTATTATGTCAGTCCAACTATGGTTTTTTTTCCCCAATACAACCTTTACGCAGTCTTGCTAACAAAAATTCAAACAATGAATGAATTTTTATTAATATTAACGTTAATTTGGTCGATTTCTGTAACATGTATTATTTTTTTCTGTTTCCTGTATTTATGTAACTCTTGTGCATTTTTATTTTCAATTGTATAATTTTTTAATCAAATATATAAAAGTATATGCTGTGCGTGTGAAAAAGCCCTCTGGATGTTTAAAATACAATAAAATGTATTAATATTGTTTTCATTCAAACAAATTTTAGGAAAAATATTAACAATAACGATAACATTGAAGAACTTTGTAGAAGCACGATATTAGAAAATAGGCTAATTTATATTTAGGTTTAAGATGATTCAAGAAGGGAACACCAATTATTCCTGAGCCCTTTCAGTATGGAGTTTGGTAATTTATTGGCAATTAAATAATTTTCTAATGTATTGTAATACTCATGTATATTTTAACATGTTACATATAATAGGAGGTCTTAACTGAAGGAATCGGTTGATTGTTCTATGAAATTATAAATCTGCTTAGTTTGACAGTTAACTGAAAAGATATATTTTACAGAATACGAGAAAGGACGTCGTCAACAAAAACTATATATTTTGTCTGTTAAAAATTCCAAAATCAACGTTGAACATTTACTTACTGTCTGTTTCGCATACTGCGAAAATTCTTTCTTCACATCCGGGAGGTAGATATCTATATCTGTATACGGCATCTTACCTCTACCCTCTTCCTGGGACCCTGGTTCCTTCTTGATGGTAACACTCTCTGGGTTGGGAAGATCCATGGCCTTTGTTGATAGCGTTCTGATTTAATGCAATGATGGTAGTTGGTCCCAGCTCAAAATAAATTAGACCTGCAACAGAATTTCAAATTCTCAACAATATAACGAATGTTAACTTTATAACATCAGTAAGAAAGCAAACTATTAAGAAAATATATTTTTAGTACGAAACATAAGTCATATTGTAGAAACTTGGTTATTCAAAAACCATTAGACATTTTTGTTATTAAAAATAAAATCACAGAGAAAAAGACTAAGTGCAATTTTTTATTTAAAAAAATGCTTAACGTCGCATTAATTCGTAGACTGCGTAACTCAAAATTTTTCGAAAATACGTTTTTAATGCCATCTGGTGTTAAAATTAGACCCGCATCGACTAGTAAATCTCGAAAATTTAAAAAAAAATTAACCTTTTAGATAAACACAAATTAGGAAACTGCGTAAAATTATGGTGCCATTTTTACTCGCAAATACTTCGTAACTCCTTAATTCAGTATTGGCCGGTGAGCCGTGCACGCTTGTTGTGTTTTTGACTGAGGGAATTTATTTACGGTGTAATAGTTTTACCGTGAAATTAACTGAGATAAGTTGATTAATCAATTTTGAACATTTTATAACCTTAATTTTAATTGTGAAGTCACGAATAGTATTTTGTATCTGTAGTCTAAAGTGACGTCTTCTGCACCGTGTGAAGCTCTGCCGTAGATCTCTTGTTTTATGTGCCTCTTCGGTTGCGTTCACCGCTTTTATAGTGGTACCTGCTTATCACCACACGCCCTCCTGATGTCATCATCACTGCACGAATTGATTTAACTAACCCGGAGCCCTTCGCGTCCTACCTAATAGGTCGTTGTTCTGTGATTATCTCTTCTTCGAGGTCACCATCTCTTTGCAAGTGGATCTCTTCCTGATGCATATCCGGATCCGGTTCTTCACTGTCCTCTTCAAACAAACCCAAAATATTGACGGTGGAACGTGCGGCAATTCCATCTCGTCTCTCCTCAGACACAGTCCGTTCTCTGTCAGGCATCTTCCGCGGGTCAAGCACATGTCTTGGTATGCCATCTACTTCGATGTTGTTGACTGAAGTAAGTCCTGTCACCCTTCCATGCACGATGTGCATCTCCCATCTACTGGCTTAACCGCAAGAAGATCGCCCACTTAGAGCTCAGTCAATACTTCCTCTTCTATATTCACTTGCGCAGAAGAGTGTCTCCACGAGTAAGTGTGAACTATGTATACTAGACAGCGCAATACCTCGATCATCCTGACTTTTTGCAGCCAAAGATTGTACCGAAACACTGCCTGCAGGGGATCGCTTCCAATTCTGGCTGCAGTTCTCTTTATTGTTTGATGATGTCGTTCAACTATACCGTTTCCAGCTGGTCGGTATGCCGCTTAAAATCTTTGACGAACATTACATCTCTTACACTTATCTGTAACACTGAAGGAACAAAATGCAGTAATATTGTCCATGAGAACTACTTTGGGCGGGCCTCTTTCCCGAAACACTTCTTCCAAATGTCTGATAATCGAAGCTGCATTATCTGACTCGATTTCCCGCCACACGGCAAACCTACTTGGACCGCAATCGATAAATGTGAGTAAACATTTCCTACCGAAATGAGTAACATCAACTGCCAAGCGACTCCAGGTTGTCACAACATTGAGATTACCCGCTTCATGGGATGATGGTGGAGGGTCAATTGTCCTGCATTTTACGCAGGAACGCACGCATCTATCGACGTCCTTTCTTCTCGCCTCGGGATCGACCAGCCGGGCAAGATGAAGCGTTCACTTTACTCCAAAGTGATGCTGAGCATGAAGAGTTTCTTCGCTTAAAGCACATGTTTGCTCACCAGTTCCACTTTCAAGTCTCTCCCATCTTCACACTCTGAGGAGTCTCTTTCACAACGTTTCCTGTCATGGCTACTCTTTGCCCGGGTCTTGCAAACCCTAGTAAGTACATCAGTTTTATTTCTACAGGACTCTACAAGGGTGATCGACAATGTCAGATCAAATTCTTCTACAATCTCCTTCATCAACCCCAAGCGTCACTTAACGAGCATCTCTGACACGACTACTCCCGGTCAGTGTAGATCTCACCCAGCACAAAACCGTCGCCGAATCTGTTATGATCTCTAGAGTTTGAAGATTTCACTTGATAGTCAGATTTAATCCCTTAAGGAAGGAAAAGTACCAGCATTTACAAGACTTAAAACAGACATTAGAAAAGGATTACCACTCCTTTTACGATAATCCGCATCATTAAAATCATTAAAATGCATCTAAATAGACTGCCTCGACATATTTTTATTTTTTTTTTTTTTATTTTTTTTTTTTATTTTATAAAATACAGTATAATGTTTAAATTTACATAGTAAGAACATATTTCAATAAAAATTAACATGTTTACCTTTACAAGAGTTTAAAACTCGTGTGTAAAGGGAAAATAATAAAAACTTAACATACATATGTAAATAGAAGAAAAAAAGAATCATAAAAACATATAAAGTGAAGAGATTTTAGTTTTTTTATATAATAATTTATAAAATAATTTAGTGAGATATCATCGTCATTCTAATTCGTTAAATTATTTATTGTAGTGAGGTTAATTTTATTTTTAAATTTATTAAAATCCGGTTCTAATCTCATCTCAGTCGTTAATTTATTAAACCATACCACTCCAGTGTACGTGTAATAGTGTTGTGCAAAACTGGTATGCATTAATGGAGTCCATAAGCGACCCATTGTATTTTGCCTATTGCTCTCGACACGAACCATGGCATGGTGTGACTTCTTATACAGATCTTTGTGGATTTGAAGTAGCGTATTTTTCGTATATGTATTTTTTAGTGATGGGACTTGAAAATCTTGGAAAAGTTGTAAGGTTGGGTAGTCTGATGGTTTTTTTATTAAGATTTTTATTAACAACCTTTGAGTGATTTCCAGCGGTAAAAGTGATGATTTGTAAGCTCCCCCCCACGCAACGATACCATACTGTATTATTGAATGGGCTAGAGCGTAGTAAATATTTTTAAGAATTTTTAAGTTAAGTATATTTCTTAGACTAATAAATATGTAAATGAGTTTTCTTAATCTATTTATGATATTGTTTATGTGAGTTTTCCACTTAAGTTGACTATCTATTATTACACCTAAATATTTAATTTCATTTTTATTTCCTATGGATAAACAGTCATTATTTTGGCAAGTAGATTTTTTTGATATGCATTTTTTTGAATGTATTTTAATATTTAATGTAATAAAAGGGTTTATTTTGTTTATACTAAAAATTATATAATATGTTTTTTCAATATTTAATGTTAATAAGTTTTTATCAAACCATTCTTTTAACGTATTGATATCATTGTTAGCAATTATTTCAAGTTCATTCAATGAATTCGCTTGAAATATAATTGCAGTATCATCTGCATATGAAATGAGTTTTCCTGTTAATGGTAATTTAAAGATATTATTAACATATAATATGAATAGAAGAGGGCCCAATATGGTGCCTTGTGGTATTCCAAAGTCACTTGTGTTCGGTTCACTGAGAGTGTTATTTATTTTTACATATTGACTTCTAGAATTCAGGAAACTTTCTATCCACATTTTGGCATTATCTATAATTCCTATTTTGTTAAGCTTGTAGAGTAATTTTTTGTGACTTATGCTGTCAAAGGCTTTCTTTAGGTCTATGAATATTGCAAGAGATTTTTTGCCTTTGTCTAGTGCTTGATGTATTTTTGTTGTTAAATCTATAATTGCGTCCTGTGTGCTTATTTTTTCGCGAAATCCAAATTGTTGGTCACTCAATATATTATTAGTTTCAATAAATTTTAGCAGTTGCTTTTTTGCTACCTTTTCAAAAATTTTTGAGATATTTGATAATACTGATATAGGTCGGTAGTTATTAATTTCTTTAGTATCACCTGATTTAAAAATCGGTGAAATAATAGTTTTTTTGTAAATAGATGGAAAGATTCCTTTTTAAGACTATTATTTATGATATGTGTAATAGGTTTTTTCAAAAAGTTAAGATTTTTTTTCAGAATTTCAACGGTTATCCCATCAAAACCTGGTGCGGACTCAGTTTTTAGGTTTTGTATTATAACAACAGTTTCTTGTTCGGTTATCGTTTCGAATGTTTTTACCGTTTTATTTAATGAAGCTACTGGAATTCCTGATGTGGTGGTATTATCTATGTTGTTAGTAATTTCGTTTGCGAGATTTTTTCCGACATTTGAAAAAAAATTATTGAAAGCATTCGCACATAGTTTTGGGTTATCAGAAACTTGCATCATATTATTGTTAATGTGCAGCTTTAAAATGTCACTTGTCTTTCTTTTTTTATCAATTATTTCATTTATTGTTTTCCAAATTTTTTTACCACTGTTACCTGAATTTAACATCTTTTGTTTGTAGAATTCTTCTTTGGTCATTTTAATTAGTGCCGTTAGTTTATTTCTGTATTTTTTAAAATGTAAAATAATCGAATTATTTAGTGGGAATTTTTTTGTAAGTTTAAATAATTTTTCTTTTTCTCTAATGGAAACCACTAGACCATGGGTAATCCATGGTTTAATTTTTTTGAATTTTTTTTTATATATTTTTTTGTGTATTTCACAGCTTGAATCTTTTATATGCTTTTGTAAGGTGTCATGAAATTTTAAAGCACTATTATTTACATCTTCTGTGCAGAGTATAGATTCCCATGTTTCGTGAGACAGTTTTTCATGAAGTATTTGTTGGTTTATCGATATTTTAGGCATGTTAGATTTATTACTATTATTAATGTTTTGTTTTTCTATGTTAAGGTTAAGAATACATGTATGATGGTCCGTTATGTTGTTTCTCCATATTATTGTTTGAAGATTATCAATGTAGTTGGAATTACACCATATGTGATCAATAATTGATGGTATTTGATTATTAAATTCTCTAGTATATTTATTAATACAGGGTTTAAAATTTAAAGCGGTCATCATGTTAATATAATTGTCCTTTTCAATAATGTGATTATTTTCAGCAATGTTAATATTAATATCGCCAATTAGAAAATTATTTGTACATTTATTATTTAAAATAATATTATTCAATTCTCCAATAAAAGTGGATATAACAGCAGAGTGTGTCCTGTATATTGATATTATTTGTATAGGTAGTTTATTATTAATGCTCAGTCTTATAATAATACAGTTTGCATTAGTCATATTCGTTTCAGTAAAGAGTACGTCTTTAAATATCGTCTTCGTGTATATAACAATACCACTATTTTTGTTAATATAATGTGAGCTAAGAAAGTAGTTGTAATTGGGGAGAGTTGGGATGATTGAGTTGGTGTTTAAATGTGCTTCAGTCAGTATGATTATGTCAGGATATTTGTTTAATAAATTTAGGTTTACTAGAAAATGATCAAAATTTTTCTTTATAGATCGTATGTTTAGATGCATTACGGTAAATGAATCTGGAGTCGTTTGAAGTATTGTGTTACAGTCATTAGAGTTGTCACAAATTACATTTTTTACGTAAAATTTTTTTTCCAGATGTTGAATAATGTAGTCATCCATTTCTAGTTTTAGCAAAAGGACTAAATAATATATAAGCGTTTGATGCATTTTTGTTCAGTGAAGCGAAGGAATATATTTTAAAAATATTATGATATTGGTAATTGTATTGTATGTAGTTTTTAAACGGTTGTGAAATGTTTTCTTTAAACACATTTAAAGTTTTGAAGAATTTAAACGATATTATAATTTGTAGTATACAATGAGAGTTTTTCGTAAATGGAAATAAATTGATATGTAAATTATTGGAAATTAATATACAGAATTTTATATAAAGTACTGAAGGTATATTATAGTTTTTATAATACAATCTAACTAGTAAATTAGTTTTATGATATAGTCAGAATTCTATTTTTTCCAAAGCTATTTTAAGCATTCTTTGATAATATGGGCAAGCTTTATTATTTGCTAGGTGATTTGTTGGTATTTTTAGATTGAATCTTTCATTTGTTGTGGCACAATTTTTACATTTTGGAGAAGTTTCCTTATTTTCACAGTCCTTGTAGGAGTGGTCTCCTGCACAGTGCATACACGACATTTTATTTGTTACCTTTTGTAGGCATCTGCTTGATGTGTGCCCAAATTTAAGGCAAAAATAGCATTGTACGACAGGATTTGTGTCTTCCACGTATATTCGCTGATACCCCAGGTTGATTTTTCCTTCTTTTATTATTTCTTTTCTGACTTTGTTGTTGATTTCGACAATGTAGCTAACATTGTCATTAAATTTATTTTTTATTATTTTTTTAATTTCAAATAGGGTACTTCTGTTTAGACCTTGAGTTATTATTTTTATGCCTTCATTCTGGTTGATTATGTCCTCAACAAAGTCCTCTTTATTGTAGTCATTGGAAATTCCCTTGAAGATCATTGTAGGTTGTTTTTTCTTTATTTCTTCTGCATTTGCTTCCCTGACTTCGTTATTTATCATACTTGATAGTTTGTCTACATCTTTTTTTTCGGGACACTTTATGACGAGTCTGTTTGATGAAATCTGTTTTATAGCGTTGATACGAACACCTAATTTTCCCGGCTTGACCTTTTCTTGTATTTTTTTTTTCAGAGTTTCACTTGTTTCACCGCTGTTTTTTGGTGTGATAAGAATGCAGAATTCATTTATTTGCTCCGAGTTTTTTTATATATTGTTGGCTTCAGCGTCATCTTACTGCTTATAGGTTCTGTTGCGATTTGTTTTTTTATTTCAGTATATTCAATTCCGAAGTGTCCTATAAGGAATAATAATTGTTGGGCTTTCCCGGAAATAAAATTTATTTGATCCTTGTTATATTTTTTCTTTTCATCTTGAACAACACTTATCAGTTCATCAATAACTGTCTTAGCTTCATTTAAGTATTTATGAGAGGTTGACATGATTTAGATTTAGTTGATATCTGAATTTATGTTCGGTAGTGCACCAGCTTCCCCTTTTCGTGACAGCGACCGCCTAAGTAACGTGCCCGTAAGCAGGTATATACTGTGTGTTATGTTTACACAATACACATTTATGCGCAAACTGAGACGTTAGAACTGTCGATGAATGTCACAATAATAATATGCAGGTATTTTTCACAATTTTGAACTGTTTGTTTGTTTTAACGGTTTATTTTAATTGAATGTTACAAAAAAAACACTTGAGATTACGTCTGGCACTTTCTCCTAAAGATTTTTATAATTTTCACTTCACTTAGATATGTTTATCGCTTGGTAATTTGATTTTTTTTGTAACCGCTGAACACAAACATCCGCGTGGCTCAACGATTGACAATTATCAATATACATGCATTGTTGTGTTTTATTTTGTGAATGAAAAATTCCTATCTCTCAAATTTTCCGCATGGTTGTTCATAAAACTGTTCGCAGAAAAGTATGTATCTTTTGTAAAATACGTATCTCCATTCTCGGTTTTTATGTAAACTTCCTAACTCCGATTTGAAATAGAAAGCCTTAACTTACAAAAGTTTAATGATTGAAAATAAATTTTGAAATATATTATATGTTCGAAAAATAAATAAAAAGAATGAGCCGTCTTTCATTTTATTTCACTACGAGGTTTTTTGTGCCTCCTGTAAAATTTTACATTTGGTGGTTACGCATTTTACGAATTAATGCGACGTTAAGTTGCTAACCAAAATATTGAATTTTAAAAATTGTTGACAGACGCAATGGGAACGTTTACAAGTTACAATGACATTTCCATAGACCACAAACTATTAAAAACTAAACTTTTTTCCTTGGACAATCAGCACATCTCGTATTTCGCCCAGTACTATTTTGAAGTGAACGACTTGGTTCTTCATTAATTTGCGAACAAATCCTTTTTCGAATATAGACTGGAATGTTTTTTTGGTCTTTCCGTAATCGTAAATGTTCATACACCAGAGCTAACCCTAGATTACGGATAAACTCTGTTTGCTTTATGTTTTCATTTTTGTTTTCCCGAAAAATAATAGTTGTGTTTGAAGCAGCTATGTTTAGTATCCCATAAAAGATGGTCATAGGCCACCGCTTGCTGTTACGCGAAACATCGTAAGTACCGCAGAGTTCATCGACAACATCTACTCCTGCTTTTGTACCATTATAAAATGTTATAATGTCAGGTTTCTTTTTATCTCCCGTGGTCTCATCAATTCTATCATCATGGTGTAAAGTGGACATAGCTATAACCACTTTATTCTTTTTCGGGGTGTAGGACACTAATGTAATGTCCTTCTGGAAACAGAACAATGAGCTTCCTGGTTCTTTTCCAGTTTTCAATAAAGCGGGCTCTATCATGGACTCAAGATGCCTTTGATCTCTTTCGAAACTCATTTTCGTTCAAAAACTAAAACAAAAAACAAATATTTAGCTAATAAACCAAAAAAACAATTTTCAATTTTACCGAAATAACCACACACCAACTATGTGGTGGGGTATTACGTACCCGACAGGAGTTTGAACACGTATATCTCAAGCGCCGGTTAGCGAAACACTGCGATCCCGCCACTATCCCCTCCCGCAGCTCCTTAGCTCCAGCTATGCGGCGAGACAAACCGTTACAGCAAAAATTTAAAACAAAACGATCATTGAAGTAAGGCGTGGGGTATGTCACACCCCACCACAGCCTCGCCGGGTTAATGCTTGCAAAATTGAAAACGTATTTTTTAGTAACAGAAAACATAATACAGAAAACAAATAATACGGATTTTGTAGTTAAATAAAGCAATTCCTCAAGTTATCAGCTTGATTATATTTTACAGTTATATCCCATTTTACCATTTACCATTGACTAAATCTGCCATTTCCGCTTTTATATTATATTATAGGCAATCCATAATTTGTGAACAGAAAATATTAATCTAAAAATAGATACACGAAATTGACAGTTAAATTAATTTAATTTTTCTCGGTTAGCAAATGTTAATATTGGCAAATGGATTCCCGCAAACTTATTGATGTTTGTGTGTAGATCGCATTGCTTATCACGAAGGTGAACGTTTGACCATGTATTAGTCTAAAATAAGAATCAAGGGACGCTCAGTTCGATTTGGGAAAAAGGCCGTTATAATAAATGGAGTTGCAAGTAATCAAAAATATCTGCATTAGAACTTACTAATAATAATCGCAAGAATTGATTTAACTACGTGGATGGAATAGTGTAAGGTATGTTATAATGTGGAAATGATGTTTGGATTTGAAAACAGGACAAGACTTTTAGCAGTGGTCAAATCATTTGAGGGACTGGGACACGGTCAAGCGGCTTGATCGCAAGCACGTAGTTTTTTTGTCTACTTTGTCTATTGTTGTCTATTATTGTCTATGCTTAGCGGCTTGACAGCCCGCATCAAGCCTCTCCGTCAAGCATGGCCACGCCTTCCTGTGATTTCGTGGTGGTCTATGTATATGTACTTCTATGCCTTCCTGTCATTTCGTGACTTGTGGCAAAATGGAATCTGTCAAAGACAAAGCGTTCTTGGCTCTTACGTTAGCTTTATGTTTGAATAAAATAATAAAAAGAAACGAATTAGGTGTCAAGAATGGTACAAGTTAAGGTACCGCTTTACCCATGAGCATTTGCAAAGTGTATTACAGGCTACAGCTATTTTTTGTATGAATATCTTGTGCGGTATTCATACAAAAAATATGTTTTTTCCATTGAAAATTCAGAAAATTATTTATTCTACAGTTTGATTATTAATGACCTTGAAAACCGCTGTCATAATTATTAAAAAATACTAAAGTACTTCCAGAATTTTTAAATTAGATGGATTTCTACAAATTGAACACAAAAACAAAAACTAAGTACCTATTTTAAAACAATTTTATTCAATTTATATCATTGTTTATGATAAGTGATATTTATTTGTCTATTGTCGTTTGTCTATTCCTACAAAAATATAAATTCGCATCGAGCCCCGCCGCCAGCACGTAGAATTGCGCAATGCTTGCAAGCCAGCTTCGGTACACGGTCAAAATGCTTGTCACAAAGTGCCATAGACAATAAACTACGTGCTTGCGATCAAGCCGCTTGACCGTGTCCCAGTCCCATAAGTAATAATATTGTGGTTATGCATAGACAATAATGGCGACATAGAATAGAAATATTTTCCAAGTAAGTACTAAACACAAAATTTACCGTCCATATAATTTCCCACAGTTTAACAAGTGCTGCGAACATAATATTAAAAGCGTAGAACTTAAAAAATAAAACATGATTATCGCAGGGCCAGTTTTATTTCCTTTTATGATAATCTTTCGGGGATAAATTTGCGCATAATTGTGGGTTTTTTTATTACATTTGATATATCAATAAAATTTTGAAAACAATGTTGATTTATTGATTGTTAAAAAAATGAATTATCTACTTACATTTATAATTAAAAATAGTGACTAATACTGATGAATTAGCTATCATTTAAAAAATGTAAACTAAAAAAAAATTTTTTTTTTTGGTGCATACAAAAAGATCTTATAGGATGATTATTTGTCTCAAGCTGTTGTGTTATATTTTAGTTATAATTAACCAATTTACAGAGAATAATCATTTATGCAAACAAAAATAATTCGTAAAATTAGTTTTCACCGCTTTTGATTTTTTTTAAATGTTTTTCTTTTATAGTGCTTGTGTTTAAAAGGGTGGTGCAAATCAACATTTTGTAATCAATATAGATTTAAGGAAATATGATTATTGTAATGTTCTTACTGTTTTAATAAAAAAAAGGTTCCTTTATACGAAGTATCGTTTATTGTTAATTCAGTTGTTTAAAAGTACAATGCAGTCCTACTGCCTGGAAGGAATCGAAAAGAATGCCGCCGTCCGTACCCTGCCCGTGTCCCCCGAGCAGAGTCGGAAGCGTTCGTCAAACCTCGGCTATCTCCGGCCGTGCACGAACGCCGATACGATACAGTACACCCTTCCCTCTCTAACTGCAGCCCTACGACTACTATAAAACAGACATATAAGGTCCCTAGTTACCGCTTTATGTGGTAACCCTACGGCTAAAACCTTATCACTATCAACAATATACTTGAAAAACATATATAATATACCACACACAGGTCAATGACCTGATATAACAACACAACATATTTAAACTAAATATTTCACACAATTAATAACAAGTACATAATTTATAATTCTTTAATAATGTTGACTTGAGATGTAGCCTGCTCTTCTGGGGTATTTTGTCTGGGCTGAAGTCGATTCGCCCACGGACTCCTTTGTGTTTGTATTGGTGCTGCCCCTGACGGTCCTGGCCCGGCACCTTCTACATCTGCCAACCTGTAAACCTGTAAATCAGGAGAATACCCCTTTAAATCAAGTAGCAAAACCAAGGTCTCCAACTCCTGAGGGTCATTCCAGCTGATCTCAGACGCGGACTGCAACCCGTTGAACTCCTCACCCCAGCTTACTGACAGCTCCCTGATTTGATCCAAGTGTCACTTCCACGTCACATTCGAATCTCCCACTCTCACAATGAAAACCTTTTTTCCCAGAGAAAATCACAGCTTTTGTCCATAATATTTTATTATTTTGGCGATAATCTCGCACAAGGCATTTTTGACCTATCCTAAATTTGCGAACCTTGGCTCCACCAAAACCTCTAATCTGTCTATTCTGACTTTCCGCAATATTATCGTTCGCACGCTTAACCAACTCTGAGTCTAGCTCTAGCTCTCTCACCTTGGGTAGAACTAACCTGTCAAACGAGGAACGAAGCCTCCTGCCTACTAACAAAACAGCGGGTTCAACACCCGTCGAACAGTGAGGCGAGTTTCTATAATCTAACAGAAAATTCAGTAGTTTTATTCTATAATCTTTGTGTAAGCAAGAACCAACCATCACCTTTTTAAGAAAACCTTTTACAGTTTTCACTGCGTTTTCTGCTAGTCCGTTACTTTGCGGGTGCCTTACCGGTGACGTCATAAATTTAATGTTATTTTCGTCCAAGAATTCCTTAAACTCTTCACTCGTGAAAGCGGTACCATTGTCTGACACAATCAATTCAATGATCCCCCCATGTGTTCGTCTTTTTCTTGATTGTACTCACAAAACTACCTACAGAACCCTCATCCTTGACTTTCACCCCTAGATGGTACAACCCCGCAATACTAATTGCCAGTTCTTCCATCTTAATGAAGACAGACTAGGTCCCTCCAGATAATTTTTTTCCTTTGCCCTCCCAGGGATCAACCCCAGAGCAAACACATCCGCTAAATTCGCTTCTAAACGCGTCCCAAATTCACAAAATGTGCTAAGACCGCGTAACCGCACAGCGAAGTCCTTAGACGACTCCCCCTGCGATTGTTTAGCTGAAAAAAACAATTCTAGTTCCCTAAAAACCGACTTTGGCTTCGAACAATGTTTTTCTAATAATTCAAATAAATTATCGAATGACGTATCTGTGACCTTGGTAGGAAAACATAGATTGATCAATAAAGTGAGCGTTTCAGCTTCGAGAGAGCTCAACAAATATGCTCTCTTTTGAGAAGCATCGAGTTTGACGGTTTTTGTATCATCACGGATCAGCAGGAACTGCTCAATCCTCAGGCGGAAGATTCCCCAGTCATCACGTAAGTGGCTAAACCGCGGGATTCCACCTGACTCCATAGCTGCCAGATGCCTGGCCCGACACCCGAACCAGCAATGACACAGCAAAAACACCAACACAACTCGACAACAATAACCTCCAAAAGAGAAGACTACTTAACTCAACCAGGGTCCACGGCGATGGGCTGCTTGGCTAGTTAATATTACTGGCTGCTTGGCTAGTTTTAAAGTCTTCCTTCTGGTCGGATTGACCGTCCTCCTTCCTTCTGATCTCAATAACATAGACCGGAAACTTCCTCCACCGGATGGCAAGTCTTCCTTCCTTCTAGATATTAAGATCCAGCCACCTTGGCCTGAATTTCCGTAACTTCTTCACAACTGATGCTTCTTTCTCCGGATAGCCCTTCTACGGAAGCGACCTTCAAATGTTCACGACAATAATACCCGTCTAAGAAAATCTGTCGAGTAACCCGCACACCCAAGTAATTTGTATGTGTTAAAAGCTTGCAACTTAATTAAACACTTCGCAACGTATAATTTACTTCGGCCGCGAGAATTTGTAATGTTCTTACTGTTTTAATAAAAAAAGGTTCCTTTATACGAAGTATCGTTTATTGTTAATTCAGTTGTTAAAAAGTACAATGCAGTCCTACTACCTGGAAGGAATCGAGAAGAATGCCGCCGTCCGTCCCCTGCCCGTGTCCCCCGAGCAGAGTCGGAAGCGTTCGTCAAACCTCGGCTGTCTTCGGCCGTGCACGAACGCCTGTACGATACACTACAATTATTTTTAAAATACATGTAAAAAAACAAATAAAAATTAATATTTATTAAGAAAATGAGAACTAATAATGAAGTAAGTAAAACGACATGGTTCACAATGCTACAACTGGGCCACTCGGCGTACTTCTATTTTACAGTGTTAGTTTTAATGTTTTTTTGTTCATATATGTACATTTGTACACTCAGAACTTATAAAGGTTTTTCTCCACTGTGAGTCAGCACGTGACTCGTCAGATTGCGTTTTCGAGAAGATGAATAGTTGCACTCAGAACATAAAAAAGGTTTTTTTCCACTGTGAGTCAGCATATGCCTCTTCAGATAGCTCCTTTGATAGCATGTATAATTGCACTCAGAACATGAAAAAAGTTTTTCTCCACTGTGATTCAGCATGTGACTCGTCAGATCACCTGTTTGAGAACATGAATAATTGCACTCAGAACATGAAAAAGGTTTTTCTCCACTGTGAGTCAGCATGTGACTCGTCAGATTGTTCTTTTGAGAACATGAATAATTGCACTCGGAACATGAAAAAGGTTTTTCTCCACTGTGAGTCAGCATGTGTGTTGTCAGATGGCTCTTCCGAGAGAATGAATATTTGCACTCAGAACAAGAAAAAGGTTTTTCTCCACTATGAGTCAGTATGTGTCTCGTCAGATCGCCTCTTCGATAACATGAATAATTGCACTCGGAACATAAAAAAGGTTTTTCACCACTGTGAGTAAGCATATGGCTCTTCAAAGTGCCCCTTCGAGAACATGAATAATTGCAATTAGCACATGAAAAAGGTTTTTCTCCACTGTGAGTCAGCATGTGACTCGTCAGATTGCCCCTTCGAGAACATGAGTAATTACACTCAGAACATGAAAAAGGTTTTTCTCCACGATGAGTGAGCATGTGGCTCTTCAGATTGCCCTTTTGAGAAAATGAATAGTTGCACTCAGAACATGTAAAAGGTTTCTCTCCACTGTGAGTCAGCATGTGGCTCTTAAGATTGCCCTTTAGAGAAAACGAATAGTTGCACTCAGAACATAAAAAAGTTTTATCTCCACTGTGAGTCCGCATGTGGCTCGTCAGATAGCTCCTTTGATAGCATGAATAATTGCATTTAGAACATGAAAAAGGTTTTTCATCACTGTGAGTCAGCATGTGGCAGGTCAGTAAATTTCTTCGAGAACTTGAATATTTGCACTCAGAACATGAAAAAGGTTTTTCTCCACTGTGAGTCAGCATGTGACTCTTCAGATTGCCCCTTTGAGAACATGAGTAGTTACACTCAGAACATGAAAAAGGTTTTTCACCACTGTGAGTCAGCATGTGGCGGGTAAGTAAACTTCTTTGAAAACTTGAATATTTGCACTCAGAACATGAAAAAGGTTTTTCTCCACTGTGAGTCAGCATGTGACTCGTCAGATTGCGTTTTTGAGAACATGAATAATTGCACTCGGAACATGAAAAAGGTTTTTCTCCACTGTGAGTCAGCATGTGACTCTTCAGATTGCTCTTTTGAGAACATGAATAATTGCACTTAGAACATGAAAAAGGTTTTTCTTCACTGTGAGTCAGCATGTGACTCGTAAGAGAGCCCCTTTTAGAACATGAATAGTTGCACTCGAAACATGAAAAAGGTTTTTCTCGACTGTGAGTCAACATGTGCCTCGTTAGATCGCCTTTTCGAGAAGATGAGTAGTTGCATTCAGAACATGAAAAAGGTTTTCCTATGTGAGTTCGCATGTGCCTTTTCAGATAGCTTTTTTGAGAACATGAATAGTTACATTCGGAACATAAAAAATGTTTTTTTCCTGTATGGGTGCTTAAGTGCCTTTTGAAAAACGACTTAAGAGAGTTGGAATAAGTGCAATGAGGACAAAATAATTGTTTTTCCAAAGGATGCGTCTTCAGATCTGGAGATAAAAATAAAGAAATACGATTATAAAGACTCAACACGACTTAATATCAACAATATTAAGGAAGGAAGCACAGAAAATTGATAAAAATGTAAAAAAAAGAAAGCATAAATTATTAAAAAAATATATATATTTTTACCTGACTGGTCAATTCTTTCAATGCGTTCTAAGCATTCCTTTTTTACATCCTGCAGGTCAATGTTAATTTCCATACAAGAGAATCCCCCATCATTATCTTCTCGGCGTCCGAGTTCCGCCTTGACCGTTATAGTCTCCTCATTAATGTAAGCTATAAAACAACATGTTCGTACATTGACAATTGATGTTAAGCAAAAAAAAATTATATCGATAAAAAAATCGTTGATTTACCCTGCAGAAGTGAGAATTAGGAGAAGAGAGTTCAAGGTTAATTGAAGAGAATTAATAAGAATGACCCGGATGTCCGCTTCAGGAAGGAAAAGGTATTTGTTCTTAAGCACCTTCAGTGTGGAGTCATTTTGAGTTAACGAAATGATGTTTTCTTCCATCAATATGTATTTTTAACGTATGAGTATAAAGTGGACAACTTGATGAATCAAGCACTTATTGTGAGCATTAGCGGCTTCTGTGATTGTAGGGTATGGCTCTCGACTAGTAATCTGGAGGTCCCGGGATAAAATTCCAGCGGACGCAAGTAAATTTTATTTGATGGCTTCATGATATCTCACAATTTATTTTTGTAGCGCGTTCCAGCGTGGGAGATACTTTTGGTATCGCCTTGGTGTAATATAAACAATTCACAATTTAAACATTGATTGAAATGACGCCATCTGAATAGCCAGGACTTCACACCTATCACCTCCCTATCTTTATCCCCTCCTTTCTACCAGCCTAACAACATACACCAATTAAACCAAGAGGTTCAGAGCAGTTAGGACTCATTTGGGGAATTCACAAAAACTAAATAAAAATTACTAACTTTGACTAATGTTGTAGTTTGGCTGTTCGGGTAAAGATATATATCATGATAAAAATTAAAATTACTACAGCAAAAGAGGACCGCGTGAACAAGCATATTATACTCTCATGGCAATCCAAAATGGACTTGGATTAATAATATATAATTTATTTAACGTATGTAATGCAACTAACTGGCTGTCTGAGTACTCTCCGCACATTCCTTCTTTACATCGGGGAGGTCGAAATCCATAAACGTGTTCGGCATTACACATTCGCCTCCTTCCTGGGGCCCTGGTTCCGTCGTGACGGAAACAGTTTCTTGGTTTTCTAGATCCATGGCACTGCTGTGGTAGGGTTTGGTAATTGGTACAAGCCCAAACAAATATATATGTACCTGAAACAGAACATAGTTGTAACGGAACCCTCTTTTTAATGAGCTTAATATTTTTTGGTTGAAATATTCTGTCAAAACAATGATATCTTATGCGATAATCATATTTGGAAATAGGGATTTACATATTGTGACTATCTTGACCTTGAAATTGACATTTGAAATCTGTTGAAAGATTTGTCGTTAATCGTCTGATAAGTTAATATAACTATAACTATGAGTAAAGTTAAGCGGGTAAACCTTTTGTTAAGTCCGCTAATCCGCTTTCAATAAAATATTTGTAACTAAAAATTAAAATATTTTCCAAACACTTTATTAAAATAAGCAGACGTCTAATTGACAGTTTGAATGTTACGCAAACAAAACGCCAATAGATTTTCTAACTTAGGTGTACCTATAAGGGCCACTACCGAATTGAATAGAGTAATTATTAAAAGCATTAGAACTCACTTATTTATATCACAAGTATGGGAATATAAATTAAACTTCGTGGGTTAAACAGTGTAAGGGATAAAATGTAGAATTAGAGAGTAAAAACCGGGTGATGCGACTGGCGATGACAAAAGGATGAGTCAACAAATTAGGTTAGTTTTTCAAAGACAATAATGAAGTCATAGACAAGTATTATGACATCAGCAGAATCACGTTTAGCCCGCGCCACGCAACGTAACGCGGCGCAACGTTCTTGTCGGTGTTTACAATGGCCCACGTAACTGGTTACCACCATTAACAAGTCGATAAACAGCTACGATGTTTCATTTTACTTGAAGTGTCAAAGTATTTTGTGATTTGTGTGTGGTTTAATAGTGTGTTAATTTATTTTATGAAGAGAAAGTTAAAGCAAATAGACCATAATGATGAAATAAGACAAAAAGACCTTCTGTTGTGGAATTAAAAATAAAACAATTATCCGAGTAATTTTGTTTTTTTTTATTTCTTTTACATATTATATTTGATATGTCCCTAGGTATCTACGTGACTTGAATTCACAGAAAGGCCAAAGCAAACACGTGCGCCCGCATCTGTCTCTGTGATTTTACACGCAGATGGAGGCGGCAGTCGGATATTATTAGACCTTAAATATTTAGTCAATAGCGTGGCCGGAAATCGCAATAAAAATTAGAAAGCCAACTTAGAAATACACCCAATAGTCGGCAGATTTAGCTCTAGACCCTCATCAGGTAGTAATTCTGAAATGGGTGTATCGTTAAGCCAGCGACCCGGCAATAAAAAAATCTTCGCCCAAGGCTAGGCTAAATTGTAATTGTTTGAAGGTCATATTTAAAAACGTGATTTTAAAATATTTAACATTAAGTATAAATCTAGATGTAAGAGTAATTGTCAACTTAGATTAGAATTTTAATTGTAACCAGATATTAATTAAGTGTACGCATGCATAATGTTAAGATACCTAATATATATTATTAAGATTTTGAACCGTAAGTTAGTCCGAATCAGCCAGACAGCGCAATCTAGCGGTGAGAATGGCGATGCCAGCGCCACGGACTCAGCCAACGCACCGAAGTGGTGTAAAGCGGAACCACTATAGTTCCAGCACCCCACCACAGGCGCGCTACGGTCGCCGGATTGCGCGGGTGAATACAACTGATTCAGCTCTCGACAGTCACTCTCTCGCCTCTCAGGAGTCACCATCTCGCGTCCGCCGAGAAACCTCTTGCCCTCCCCCTTGGAACGGTCACCGAGGCTCTTCCCGTAAACCCGCGAACTTCCGCCCAGGAAGCCAGAGTGGTCGCCAGACAAACGCCCAGGAAGCTGCCCTCTCAGAAGTCGCTGCCTGCCGACTCCGCCCTTCGGAGCCTTGGCCCAGGCTGAACTGATTCCGCCCTTCGGAGCCAGCCCAAGTTGCCGCTTTTGTGTATCAGTGATAAGTGCGAACGTGGAGATCCGCGGTTCCAGAATCATTGTAAAGGGAAGTGCCTGAACAATTTTTGCATATTTATCTCGTAACGTGACCCAACTTTTAAGACATTGAATGAACAATAATTTAGGATTAAGAAAAAGGACAATTAATTTTAAGAAGTATAATTTAAGACCTTTACTAAGCCTAGATTAAGATTAACCCTTCTTTTTACATTTTTGTTATAAATAAATTTAAAGAGTGTTTTGTCACTAAGTAACTTCTCTTTTTTTACTCGTTCCTCCTTTTCTCTTACATGAATAATATTAATTTATTAACTTCCCTTAAGTAGAGTTATAACATATTGTTTTAAAGTATTATAAGAATGCTGTAGGTATGATTAAAAGTTTACAACCTTGCAAAGTACTCCTCGATAAGGAGTGTTAGCTCCAAGTTACGAGCACCTCGCTGATGTTTTTATTGATGTTGAATTTTAACTATTGAGCTCGCTTTGTCGAAGCAGGGTGCATTTAATAGTTTTTGCTGGTCGCTTGAAATTGCTGTGTTTATTGAGATGCATTTATTTCTTATTTTTTATTCCCATGACCCGAAGACCTAGCTTAAATGACCGAATTATGTCTTTGTTAATCTTTTTAGTACGGTTACAATTTTTGGTGGCGTCTGCATCTGTTGGAAATACGCATATGGCAAGTATTTGTGCTCCGACAGCTGAGATACGAATCTAAAAACTTCCGATACGTTTAAGAGACCTTCGACTGCTTCTCTGACAAAACATCATGTATAGCTGTCAAACGTGTTTGAACTTCACTAAGCACTCTACTCCTGAGGCGCAACGATATTGTGATTCTTACTAACGTCAATAATCAATAAATTAAACATACGCTTTCATTTTAAAAGAGTCATCATCGGCAATTTATTACTTTTTGGATTGTTTTACTGGAGGTATGGAAGCCGACGGGCCAACTTCACTCTTCGAAACGTTCAAAACTTCCACTGCCTCCTAAGTGGATTCTTTGTCCTCAGACTACGGATCTCAGGAATCTATATGGTCACTAAGTTATCGTCGTTCTGATTCATATAATAAACTCTCAATTTGGGCTGATGCTATCCGCCCACCACGCGTTTTACGGACAAGCTTGTCTATTTCCGAACCACCCGCCATTTTGAAAATATCAGGAAAAAACTTTACAAACGGAATCCTGCCAATACCACCAAACGAATGCTTAATTATCTACAGAGCGATTGGCATTCGAAATTTTAAACACAGTTGTCACTCATGTATCCCTTTTTAATCCTACATACATTAGAGCGGCGTCGTTTGATTTTAAGACACATCGCTGTACACACGCTGGGACGGCGTCGTTTGAGGCCAATGGGTTAAAAAAACCACATTTTAAAGTACATTTGTTTATTCTATTGACGCCCATTTTGGGGCATTTACAAATGAAAAGTAAAAAATTGTGTATTTAAACGCTACACCTTTATTATACATAACTAAACTGACTCAGTAATAATTTGTTAAGGGAAAAATTGAAGATGTCCACTGATTCGGTATAATTATTTATCTACATAAGTATTTTGGGCAATGAGGAATAAATATGGTAGTTTTTTAAAATTTCTTCACTGAAATAAACCACGAATTTTGGTATTACATAGAGGAATCCAAAAACTTATCAATGCAAGCAATTCTGCCCTATCAAATACATGATTAAGGCCGGCTTGCACCATAAGTTAAATTTCGTTAAAATATCATTTAAAACACATTATTTGATTTAAGTCGACTTGGCGTCTTGTACAACAAAATTTAAGTCGTTAAATGCGTTTAAAGAATTTACATAGTTAAATACCCAAAAGTGGCTGCTTAACCGAGATAAACGTGTTTAGCCCTACTCATAAAGCAGTTATATCATTTTTTTATTTTATCCCTTCGATTTCTGATTGTGGTTAAAATCTATCTCATTTTAATTTGTATTCACAATGAATATTTGGATTTGTATTCTAACGATGATGAAGAAATTATATTATAAAAATTATAAATAAATTATACAAATATAAATAGACCGTTTATAGTAAGAGAAGTAATCACAAGAACAAATTTATTTGAAACACTCAGTGCCAAGAAGTTTCAAAGAAGATTTCGTCTCAGTAAAGAAACGACATCATTATTAGTGCAAGAAATTGAATATGTCTCAAAGCCTATGTGCAGGCCGGCGAAGATGTCGCAAGACCTAGGCGCAAATGTGAGTTCTCGCGGAGTTGGTGGTTTTTCGTATATTCACTCAATGACTGAGTTCTGAGAACTGACTGAACTGTGGCGTTGCATGCCTTCATTTATATCACCCGCGTCTACTAGAGCCGGGAACATTCCAACAGTCGTAAGTTGATAGGTGCGCCTTCGTTATTATTCCACAAAAAATCTCTATATTTCTAGGATTTACCGCGAATTATTTTAGTAACTTGCCGCTATTGATTTTAGGAAGTTGTTGCTTTTTTGACAAAATTCTTTCAAATCTGTAAAAAAAAATTGTTCCGCTGTTTTTTGATGTTTTATAATTCAGATTTGAATTTTCTTCTCGGTATTTTCAATTTCCTGCCACAGGACCCAACCCATTGCTTGATACTTCACAATAAATCTACACATTGTGGTTTATTTATGACATTGTCATTTCATTCTGGAATCTGTTTGGCTGTGGTGCTTGTTTAGCTGCAGTGCGTAATGACTCCACAATTCTCAAATACAGATCGTCGATAAAATCTTTATGAACTTTATTTTTGCATCCTGACTTTTTCTTTCTTAAATAAATTATGCTTTTTAAAATAAGACATGTTTTGTGCTCTCTACTTTATTGGGTCCAAAGCTTTCGGTTATACCTGTTGTTCATAAACAATTAGACACGGGCTGGTGATCTTTCCATTCACCGTCGTATTTTATCGAAATATTTCTGGTAATCTTTTGAATTGTGGCCGTCCCTATACAGTGATCTAAGCAGCTCGTTGTGTATCAGTTTTTATAAGTGCATCGACTAAATGTATGAAAAATGGCAAGGCTTTCGGTTTCGACAGTATTGGTGATGAATATTTAAAAGGAGATAATACCGTAAAATTCTCGCGTGTTTGAGCAATCATTTCAACCAATGGTTAAAGGAGGGTTATACCCTTTAGATCGGAGAAGGGCTGTGATCATGCCATTATACAAAGGTCACGTATAAAAAACAGAAACTTTTCTGTGCCTTTGTACATCTACAAAAAACATATGACCGAGTCGAAAGAAAAAGCTATGGATGGTTTTGCCGAAGTTTGGAGTGAATACGAATCTGAATCAGGCAATTGTGTCTCTGTATGACGGAAGCGTTGCATGTGTTAGGGTGATCGGTGGTTTTACGGGGTGGTTTGGTAAGACAAAATATGTTAAACAAGGCTGTGTAATGTCACCGTGGTTATTCAATCTAATCATGGATAATTGTATGCAAGAATTGCATGAATCTCGTATCTAGGATGAATGTATGTATGAAGAATGAGTTTATGATGATTATAAATATGTCAAAAGTAATGGTCCTTAAAAGAGGGAGTACGAAAACAGTGTGCAATATAGTTGTGAATGAGGAATACTTGGAGCAGGTAGATGAGGATATGTATTTAGCAAGGATGCTAACGAGAGATTGGATGGCTGACATAGATATTGAAAGAAGGGTAAATGCAGGTAACTCCATAAATTGAGGACTGACAAAAGTAAGTTAGCGCTAGTAAAAAACTGTAGGAAGAAGCGAAGTTACCAGTCCACAATGGATTGCTGGTACCTATCCTGATGTATGGAAGTGAGGCATGAAACTGGTAGAGAAAGGATTATGGTAGATTGATTTCTGTTGAATTGAGATCCCCGAGGCGTATGTGTGGTAAAACCATATATGATCGTGTGAAAAAAGTGGAGATCCGCGAAAGCGTGCGTTGTGGGTAAGATTAAGAAAGGGTCGCATAGATTGTTTAGGCATGTAGAGTGAATGAGCGAAGAAAAATTGTTATGAGAATATTGATGATAATGTGTATGGAAGCATAAGTCGGGGACGCCCGAGAGAGACATGGCACGATCAAGTGAACCAGTTACTCGAGTCGTGCCATCTCAAGAGTCAGAATTATAGAAGAGTATGTATGGAAATGAATAAGGCAAGAAGAGTGTGTCAAGACCGAGTTTTTTTAGTGGTCCGTCCTCTCTGTCGGCGTGATGGTTAGTTAGTCTTCCTCTTGCGGAATAACTTTATTTGTTGATAAAGCCTGTTTTAGTTGATGCAATTGCATTTATTTAAATCCCCTCAACCATTTGGTCGTTTCTTTGTATTATTTGATCTTGCATTTTTACATATTCGAATTTCACTTTATGTGGGTTTTTGTGAATTATGAAATACATTTTTATATCATAATTTTTTTCCGTATTAAGTAACTCTTTAACCGCCAACAGGCGTCTTTTACGACCGTCAAAACGCTTCTCACAATCAAAATATCATTTAATATAGTGTTAACTCGGAGAGGGGCGACCGAAATTTTTAATGTTATACATTTTTGTTCTCAGCATATCACTATTCGTATTGTGTTTTGTTTCTCCAGGTGATATTGAAACTGCTACCATCAAGACAGAATCAGGACCCCGAGAAGAAGTTAGAGGGGGAATGCCTTATACAGATATTGACATAGACCTCCCAGATGTTAAAAAAGAATGCTTAGAGCACTCCGAAAAGATTACCAAGATCGCAGGTAGTCAGAATATTTATCCTTTTTTTATAAAATTAAATTGTATTGATTCTGTTGTTGCCTTTCACAAGGGCATCAAAAAATAAAAATTTTTAAAAATTTAATTAAAATCAAATTTAATAATATAATTATTAAATTAAACTGACAGTTTGAAAATGGCCTTGAAAGCCGAAACAATTGTAACAATAACAAAAACCAAAAAATACTTGCAGAACTTAATAATTATATTATTAAATTTGATTTTCAATAAATTTTTAAAAAATTAAATGGAGTTCTACCAATTAAACACAAAACAATAAATAAAAAATTATTTATTTTTGTACTGAGTTCACTAGTTAAATAATTGATTAAAGCGTTGCCGGTAAGTAAAACGCAATTAACGAGTGGTAAGGTTCTCGACCAGAATATAAATAATTTGTTTTGTTTTCACATTGAATTCATATAAAATAATTCTACATGTAACACATTCCAGAGCCATAAAATTTTTGTTGTTGTTAATTTACCATTGTAAAACCCGCTTAACAGTCAAAGAAATTTTTGAGCAGGCTCAAGTAAAAAATTTATGCTCTTCCAAAGCTTTTATGATATTATTGTGTCTGCTTACATTTATTATATGTTTATAAGCTTTATGCATAATCTGTTTCAGGCGGCTTCCGGAAGACAGGTCCTGGAAAAAAACAACACCATTGTCATCATTGCAACTATTCCTGCAATTACGAATCAGCGTTAGAACGACATTTGCGCACACATACTCGAGGAAAACCTTTTTCTTGTGCTGACTGTAACTATTCATTCTTTAACCTTTTCGTCCCGGAGAGAAAAAAATCACATAAGATCCGAAGGGGGGTCACTAAGGTCCCCCAATTTGTTTTGCTTATTAAGGGATGTTAATGGCATAATATTGTGTAATTTGTTTTAGCAATAATTAGGGGGGAGTATATTCAAAGTGTTTCAGAAGTCATTATCAAAATATTTTCATAAATAAAGTCGTAGTTAATATTCTAATGAATTTAGATAACTGTGTGGTGAGTTTCAGTTAACCCTATGGTGTGCATAGGGTTAACTGAAACACACTCCAACAGCGATCAATACATAAGTGCGCTACCCAACTACCGAGGAATAGCAACTAAAAAATCTATAAACAAAAATAGTGGAATAATTATGTTTGTACGTGACGATTGTGAAGTGATAAACACAGAAAAAGTAAATATTGAATTTGTCAACCTTTTAAAAATAGATATTAAATTTAAAAATTCTATTTATAGAATCATTACAATATACCGCACACACAAATCAAACATAACGAATTTTACAAACGAACTTTATCTATACCTGAATAATTTAACAAAGATTTTTACGATTATATGTGGTGACTTTAACATAAATATTTCTAATAACCATAATTCTATAGAAAAAAAATAACTTCTTGAACATGATGACTCACCTTAACTTCAAATCGTGCATCAACAGCTATACCCGTGAAGTACCAAATCAAACGCCATCTTGTCTAGACCATATTTGGTGTAATGTAAACCTGAATTATATAAAAAATATCAAATCCTCAACCTGGAAGATAAATATAACTGATCATCATGCAACCCTTTTTAACTATGAAACAAAATATAAAACAAAAAACCTACCTAAATCAAGTACCACAAAAACCACATTAAACTACCAACTATTAGAAAAATCACTCATAACCGAAAAATGGACTGAAATAATAAACAGTAAGTGCGCCAATCAATGTGCATCATTATTTGAAAAAAAATTATCAGAACACATTTTAAATGCCTCTGAAATAAAAAATCTGCATCAAAACTCTAAAACAAAGAAAATAAAACCCTGGATCACTATCGGATTAGTGAAAGCAGTTAGAAAAAAAAACAAACTTTACAAATTAGCTAATCAACCGACTGCCAAAAAATCAATTATTTCTTATTATAAAAAATATAAAAACATCTTAACAACTTTAATTCGAAAAACGAAAAACAGCTACTACTCCCAATTAATTCTAGATGCTAAAAACAATAATAAAAAAATATGGACTACAATAAACGAAATAATAAATAAGAATAGAAAGAACAGTTGTGTATCCGAAATTTCAGATGGGAAAAAAACGTATAATGTCCAACTTGACACCAAAAAATGCTGTAATATTCTAAACAACTATTTTGCAAATGTCGGAAAAAATCTGGCTAACGCCATCAAAACATGTCCCAACAGTAATAAAAAGAATCCCCACGCTTCCCAACACCAATATAATAATTTCAACAAAATAACAGAAACTGATGTCGGAAAAATTATCGATGATTTAAGGGGGGGTTCCACACCCGGTTATGACAACATAGATGTAAACGTATTAAAAACAATGAAACAATATCTAATTTACCCCCTAACTCATATAATAAATACAAGCCTTATAAAAGGTGTATTTCCTGATAACTACAAAAGAACAATAATAACACCGATTTATAAAGCTGACTGCCCAAACGACCCACAAAATTACCGCCCTATATCCCTTTTATCAAATATATCAAAAATATTCGAAAAAATTGTAAAAAATCAAATCTGGTCCTTCCTAGAACAACATAAAATTATTAATTCTAAACAGTATGGTTTCAAAAAAAATACCAGCACCCACGATGCTATTGCAAAAATAACAAATTTTATATATACCGCCCTAGACTCAAATGAAAAATGCATTGGAATATTTATTGACCTTAAAAAAGCATTTGATAGTATTTCACACACTAACTTAATAAAAAAAATAAAATTAATTGGAATAAATGGAACGGTACTATCCTGGATCATAAGCTTTTTGGAAAATAGACCACAGCAAGTAAAATTATTAAATGAATTAAGTGATTCCGAAAGTAATAACTTCTCGATACCACAAGGCACAGTTTTAGGACCACTTTTATTCATATTATATGTAAATGATATATTTGAAGTTGCTAAATACGGGGAAATTGTCTCATATGCAGATGACACAGTGCTTCTTCTAAAAGCAAACACATGGTTAGAACTGAACAAAAAGGCTAATTCAGACATCAATGAATTGAAAACATGGTTTGACAATAACCTACTAACGTTAAACTCTAAAAAAACACACTACGTACCATTTTTCATAAACAAACCAAATACGCCGCATGAAATAAACATTCGAATTCACTCTGCACCAAGCACTCAACAACACCACTGTAACTTACTATGTACTAATATTGAAATTAAAACTTCAACCAAATATCTAGGGATCACTATTGACCAATGCCTAAAATGGATACCACATATAACCATTCTCAAAAACAGAGTACGAAAATTAACCTTAATTTTTAGCTGCTTGAGACATATTCTAAATAAAGAACTACTGAGAATGACGTACTTCGCATTCTGTCAATCCATAATCCAATATGGTATAATAGGATGGGGGGGCGCCTATAAAACTCACACACAACCTCTTTACATTGCGCAAAAACTAATAATTAAAATAATATTAAAGAAATCATTTTTATATTCATCTGAACTCATTTTCAAAGAATTTAAAGTCAGAAAATTAAATACTCTTTTCCTGTATCACGCAACCTTACAAGTTTACAAAGATGATATCCTAAACAAAACCGTACCATTCAAAAACATAGCAAATCTCAGGCAAAAATACATGTTACCAATTCCGATTTGTAAAAAAACTTTGGGTCAGCAAAACTACAAATACTTAGGAACAAATTTCTTCAATAAATTGCCAGAAAATATAAGATCACTAAATGATAGTTTCAAAGAATTCAAAACACAATTAAAAAAATATACTGAAAACCTAAACTAAATTAAAAAATAAATAAATAAATAAAATAAAAGAAAAACAAAAACAAAAAATTAAAAATTAAAAAAAAATAAATAAAAATCTAAGAAACTAAACAAATAATACCTCATCCCATACACACAAGCAATTGCTTTTTATGGGAGAACATTGAAAAATAATAAATATTAATCATATCATAATATCTTATCTTATTACTAGTGAAATATATATATGTATATCACACATTGTAAATTTGTTTATTGAATAAATTGAATTTGTTTAAAAAAAAAAAAAAAAAAAAAAATGCGCCTTTTTCCATACAAAACAGGGAAGGCGGGCCGATAACGAGCATAATTCTTCGTTTCTGAATCTCGACTGGCGATTGGCGATTACAGCGTAGCTAGTTTGTTGCACAGGGTGGTCCGTAAATGATGGATCTATTTATAAATACATATTTTTAAGTTTTAAAAACCTACCACTACTAAACTAGGAACGGATGTTATTTCGAATATTATGGAATATTTAGATGTTAGTGAAGGTTATAATTCCTAATTTATGATATTATGTAGTATAATTACATTTAGGGTCAAATCGTAGTGTTTGCCTTACCATAAATAATGGGTTCGTTTGTGTGTCGAGGGGTTCGAAATACAACGAATTTTTCGAATATAGTGAAAAAAAAGGTATTTTTAGAACTTAAACGTGGAGTAAATTATTTTTTAACCTCAGATATTCCTGTTTTTGATTTTTCTATATAAAACAACACAACAGTCCCAACTGCTCCTATCTAATCATCTGGATCCAGTGAGACTATGGCATTCCCAAATGGAGTATGTTGGAGTGGCGGCTCGGAAATTTTGGGGGGTACTAGAGTGATAATATTACAATTAATACTAGACCCAAAAGTCACGAGCCGGTACTGGTATGTTGTAAGGCTAAAGGTAGTGGGGAGGGGAAGAAGATGGAGAAGAGTAAATCGGGGAAATACCTGGCTATTCAGTACTGGTCACCAAACAAGGTCAAAGTCATTTCAAGCAACAACCGAGAATGTTGTTAATGTCAAGAGTCAGAACAATAGAAGAGTATGTATGAGACGATGTATGAATGTGAATGAGGCAAAGAGTGTGTGCCAAGACCGAGTTGTTTGGCGGTCCGTCTTCTCTGCCTACCCTTGCGGGGAAACGGCGTGATGGTTAGTTAGTTAGTTAGTTAGTTACCGAAATGAATTCTGGTCAGTAAATTGTGAAATATCACAAAGATTAAAATTTACTTGCGCACACCGGGATTTGAACCCGCGACCTCCGGTTTACTAGTCTAGAGGCTTACCCTTCGACAACGGATGCTGTAATATTTATGAAAGAAAAAAATATATAATATCAAGTTGCAGGGCGGTAGATGCTTTCAGTATCGCCCTAGTGAAAGACTACCATGTAGAATCCAAACGTTGCTTGAAATGACTTAAGCCTATATGGTAACTAGATGTGAATATGCATGCACTCCCACCTTTGTCTTTCCCATATCTTCCCCCTCCCCATCCCCACTATCTTCAGCCTCATAAAATACCCCAATTGGGGATGCCATAGTTCCACTGGCTAGGACTGTTGGGGCTCTTGTGCGGCTTTCACACAAATTAATTAAAACCATAGAATTTTATGATCTAATTTAAAACATTGGTAAATATGCCGTAATAAACTGCAATAAATACATGCCGACTGATTACATAAATTCTAATATTGTAAGTACAGAATAAATATTTTACAACCCTGAAATAGATATTAATTTATAAACACCATTTCATAAGTGTAAATGTACTGCTTACCAGACTGAAGATGCCCATAGCAGGGCGAAACTAGTGCGCTTTTACAGAAAATTCTTTACCACGAAAATTTAGAGAATTAGCAACTAAAACCCAATATACAATTTAACAGAAGTTTGCGATAGACTTTTTAACCATATAGTACTTAGTTTTTATTCAAGTTCCTTCAAATTACTTAAAAATGTTAACAAAATATGTGTCTCTTTCTGACCGATTTATTTTCCATGTGAGAAACAGAGACAGACCTAATTTTAATAATGTTTCTAAACATGAGAAATTTACCGGATGTACACTAGACAGGCCGATCTTAGTCCAGCAAGCGAGCATTTTAGCATCGCAAAAGGAAATCCCAGAAGTGCAGTGTACGCGACCGGGAGTTAGCCCTTTCCATAAAATGCAACTTTTACGGTCCAATTCTTAGCTCGCTGGATCGTTCTCGGTAGAGACCGGAGAGTGGGGATGGAGGCGGGGGAATTTTAGCCGATGCTACGAAGATGAGGTGCGGGGCAGGAGACAGGAATTTTGCCGGAATTTTGTACAAACTATTTAATATCTAAGAAACTAGAGATACAATATAATTTTTTTAAATGCAGATCGACAGCCAAATAGTTTTTTTAGGAATACGTAAATTATAGAGTATGTTGTATAAAAAACAACTTAGATATAGCATAAAACTCTCGTTAGTGTAAGTGTGTTCCCCCCGTCCGGTACGGGAGTGTTAAAGGGAAATCTTAAAAGTCATATGATTACCCACAGTGGTGAAAAACCTTATTCATGTCCCGACTGTAAATATTCATTCTATCAGAAGATAGATCTAAAAAGGCACATGTTTGATCACGGTGGGGAAAAACCTTTTTCATGTCCCGATTGTAACTATTTATGCTCTTCAAAGGGAAATCTTAAAATACATATGATTATCCACAGTAGTGAAAAACGTTTTTCATGTCCCGACTGTAAATATTCATGCTATTGGAAGAGGGATCTAAAAAGGCACATTTTTACCCACGCTTGTGAGAAACCTTTTTCATGTCCCGACTGTAAATATTCGTGCTATTGGAAGACAGATCTAAAAAGGCACATCTTTAATCATGGTGGGGAAAAACCTTTTTCATGTCCCGATTGTAACTATTCATGCTCTTCAAAGGGAATTCTTAAAAGACATATGATTATCCACAGTGGTGAAAAACCTTTTTCATGTCCATACTGTAACTATTCATGTAAAATGAAGTATGGTCTAAAAATTCACATGCTTACCCACAGTGGTGAAAAACCTTTTTCATGTCCATACGGTAACTATTCATGTAAACGGAATGTTGGTCTAAAAAGTCACATGCTTACCCACAGTGGTGAAAAACCTTTTTCATGTGCTGACTGTAAGTATTCAAGCAATTCAAAGGGAAATCTTAAAAGCCACATGCTTACCCACAGTGGTGAAGAACCTTTTTCATGTCCCTACAGTAACTATTCATGCCGTCGGAAAGGAGATCTAAAGAGACACTTTTCTTCCCACGAATTCGTCCTTAATTCGAAAAAAAAAGAATCTTTAATACTCCTACCATCACGTAGAATCACCTCCCGAAGGTAGCTCACTTTACCGCCGGACACCCTGTATAAGTCGTTTGTTTCCCACAAATAATAATGACTATCCTTAAGCAGTAGTGTAGAACGTGACAGTAATGATTTAGGTATCTCGTGTGCACTGAATTAAAATTGTTTTTGTTAATTTTTCAGGCTTATATTTTAAAAATACTATGTATACATAGATTTTGGTCAAAATTAACAATCTTTCTGAAAAAGAAAAATGTTATAATCTAGTTTTGTTTTATTTTATTGCTGATAAAACTGAAATAGCAACGTTGTTAGTTTTTAGGCTATATTAAAAATATTATTAAAATACCGGTAAAAAATTCTTATAATAGTCTTTTCCTTACCTACGAGTACATTGCATTCACCTTTTGATTTTGATTTGTTTTAAACACACATATTGATGATTCTATACAAGTTGGAACATACTTGCTTTATATATTATCATACTTTGATTTATTTACCATTTCAGCTCCTGCTATTTTAAAAACAAACTAGAAAAATTATTTTATTTTTCTCTGCTTTTCAACAAACATGAATATTTTATTGTATTTGTGTACAGGAATACATACTTTCTTATATATTGTAGGCTTTGCTAAATTTAAAATATCAAGTGTTGTTATTTGAATTCGATGTTCATTATAGTATGCGTATTTGCATTATTTTTAAATACAGTTATGCCATATGTGGTTAGTATGCGATATAAAAAAAGTATTTCCATGTATCCTGTCATACATATTGTAATAAAGTGTTAATATCTTTGTAATAGCCCGAAAAGGCTTTAATCGTCTAAATAAATAAAAAAAATGTATATGTTCGTTTCATCAAAATCTTAAATCCTCAAAATTTCTTCACCGATTGCTTTGAAATTTGGACACAATGTTGCATTCGAATGCGGGTGTTTTTCAAATAACTATATTATATAGATGTCACTTGTGACAGATAAAAAAAAGCTTTTTTTTCACGCGTGACATGTAAAAACATGTTTTATTTTACAACAGCGCCATCTGTTCGACGTAAAAGCTACAAGCTATTGTTTCACATGTCAACCTTTGATTCATAACCCAGCCAGGCCGAAGAAGAGTGTTAAAAACACTTTAAGGTTAACTAGTACATACACGATATCTCAATAATTAATGGTTGAATTCAATTCATATTTTTTGTAATCTTTGAGTAAATACGAACCTAATTTTACATTTTGTTTTTCTACATTATTCAAGGTGGATAATATAACGAAAATTACAGATGCTGTCATTTCATCCTCTATGATTTCCAGTGAATAGGGAAAAAAATTCATACTCCCTTCTGCAATCTGTTTTCTTAGCATAATTGTAACATAATTTTTTTTTCAGTATATAATAAATATCTATAAAATTTTACATTTTTCATGAAACATATCTATTTTGAATCTAGCATAATCATATTATTTTACATATCCTACGAAAAACTGAAAATTTTTAGCTTCCTTAACATTTAAATGGAGTTCATCAACAATTAAAAACATTTGAGTTGACTTTTTACAAAGGTAAAATATTTATACCATTTTTTTCAAACCCATGTTCACTATTTCCTCTTGTAACAGTTAAACAATCACGTTGTGCACCATTGTAACCGTTGAACATGTGCTTATAATAATGTAAACACAATTGGTCGCCAGTTTAATGCAATAACCTCACGTACAAATTCAACCACACTAGGGCCATTGTAACATGATTAATAAAAGACAATGAGCATTGCTTTGTTATTGAATAAAAGAGGTACGATGATTAATATTATATTTATTCAAATAACAAATAGAGGTAGAGACACTCAAATAACAAGTATAGCAGATCTCAAGAGGTGTTGGGACAATTCCAAGAATTGATCGCACGGAAGGTATTTTTAAGTAGCAATAAATTAGTGAAAAGTGTGGCATTGTGTATAACATAAATATCTGACCTGATTCACTGAAATGGGCGTCATACAACTCTTCGGAAAGAATTGTAAATGAGAGAGAGATTGACATGATGACCAGCGATTAAATATATCTAGCTATGTCCGCCATCAGCGTCCTCCATTCGAGGATCCCACCACTTACCCGCCCCGGTATAGGTAACTTATGGTTACCCCTTCAGGGCACTAGCATGGACTCTAATTTTTTTTTTCATGAAACGACTCTACATTTAAAGAACGAAGCTAAACCTCGAATGTCCCCGCATACGTTGTTAGCAAGCAGTATGCAAGTGCTTGGTTATGTACAGGTTAGTATAGTGTTAGTAAATGCTTACCTTTTGATTAGTGGATATAGGGATGAAGAATAAAACACATAGGAGGACACTAGGTCCGCCAAAACCAGTTTTGTGTACATAATGCACTTGAAAGGAAAAGTCAGAACATTATATTTAAAATGGTATGAACTAATGTACATCTGAGAGAGGAGCTAAGAACTTCCCTCTCGGCAGTCCAGAGTTGGGTGAGACTGTGATCAGGCTGTCCGATGCGAGTTTCGGGTACCGCGCCCTTAAGCCGATTTCCCGATGGAGCCCTGACGAAAGTGTAACTGGGAACAGTTGGGTAGGAACCCGAAGACCCTAGGGAGTTGAAGTAGCGTCGGGTTGTCGGAGGCGGGGCGGAAGGTTTCCTAGTTCGAATCGTACATCCTTCTGACCTCCCACCGTCCTCAGGGGTGGCGCGTTTGGTCAGTAAGAAACGCCTCTTCAGGGGAAGCCCGATAGTCAGTGCGCGGGGACGAGGTTCAGATCCACCCCCATAAGGGGAGTAGGACAAAACAGAACAAACAGTTCAGTCTTATCAGGAGCAAGAACACTCTCATTCTACGTACTGGTGTAAGAACTAATATGTCAATCCTACAATTAGAAAAAGACAAGAAAGATTAATTGGAGCGAGATGGATGGAGGAAGGGAGAAGATTTTGGGAGGGAAACAATTTAAAACAAGATTAGTAAAGCGAACGATGGATGTGTGACCAAATTACAGATGTTGCCAAAATTAGTGATCGGTGAGGATGAGCTGATGACGAGGACTCCTGTAAGATGCATCAAATAAGAAATAAGTTTCTTAGCTATGAAAATAGCTGTGTCAGACAGGTAGTATAACGGAGATCAGTTTTCTTCACGGCCGGTACAAGGGTTGACGGGGATCAGTAGATTGGGTACATCGGTGAGGTCAGGCTAAAAAGTGGATAGCAAGGAACAATTTGGTACATATAAGGTTAGGGAAGAGATAATTAGTGCATAAAGGTAACATTGTACAAAAGAAGATCAGTGCGTAAAGGTAAAAGAGTAAAGAATAGCGTGTACCTAAGATTCAGGAGCATATACACCTGGGTGCTGAATTAGCTAATCCTCGACTCTCAAAACCGACCATCTTTCAACCCATGTCTTCGTAAATTTCCGCAAGCATTCAAAATTCACTTTATTCGAAACGAGATCGGTAGTCCAAACCGGTCTCGTAATAACATCCAAACCCTTCAGTAATTCATCTCTGGCATCCATCAAAATCTCACAGTGCCACAAAATGTGCTCGGCGGTTTGGTCCGTACTGCCGCAGGCACAGTTGGGATGGGGTGACAGGGAGAATCTGTGAAGTCTCCCCCTGAATTCCCCATGGCCCGACAGTAATTGAACCATATAGTGGTCCGTATTAATGAACGCCCCTTCCATTCTGAGTTTAACTGAAGGGAAGAAGGAGAAGGTCCATCTTCCCTTATTCGACCTATCCCACCGAGATTGCCACTCGTTGAGTGTCAGCTCTCGCATTTGTTTAAGTCGGCCAGGTAGGGTCCCGGCACCGCCTGGTGTAATCGTAATACCGAGGTGGTTGGCCGGGAGACCCCTGGTCAGCTTTTTCTTAGTGAGCACCTCCCTAATCTCTGGATCGATTGGCAGGACACCTGCCAACACTGGAAGTGCGTCCGAAGAAACTGTTCTATAGGCACCAGTAAGTGCCAACAAGGGAGTTCGCTGTCCCCTCTTGAGAGCCGAGAGTATAAGGGCATTATCCAGACGATGTTCCCAGACGCAGGCGGCATAGGTGACTTGCACCACGAATACCCCCCTGTATAGGAGACGGATCGCTGGTGTCCTCAATCCCCATTCCGTGGTGGAGATTCTCCTCAGCTTCAGAAAAAGGGCCTGGGCCTCGGTGGAGACTTTCTTAACATGGGCTAAGAAAGAAGACGATCGATCTAAAGTGACTCCAAGATATTTTACTGTCTCGACAAACTTGATTCTGGTATCTCCCATTTTGATGGTCGGATTTCTCTCTCTACTCAGAAATCCTTTCATCAGGAGACCCATGGTCTTTTGGGGAGCGAAGTTCAGTCTATTTCTCTTCCCCCATTGGAGGATCATGTTCAAACCTTCCCCTGCCTTTCTTTCCAGTTCTCTCCTGCTGTTCCCCGCAACCAAGAACAATTTATCATCAGCGTAGTCAACCGAGATACATCCAGCAGGCAAGGGCAGCCTGGAGAAATCATCAAACTCAATATTCCAAAATTCGGGGGCCAAAACCGACCCCTGTGGGCAACCCATGTCCACCTCACGTTCGATGACAAAGTCACCGAAAGTGAGTATAATGGTTCTGTCGTTGAAGAAATCGGAGCAAATTTTAAAGAGCCTCGGGGGGCAGTTTCTACTTTTGAGCTTGGTAAGTATCATCGGCCACCACGCATGATCGAAGGCACCTGTGATATCTAAAAAGATTCCCACCACATACCTCTCAGGCCGAACCTTCACCCATTCAAGCGCATGCATAAGGGCGTGCTCTGTAGATTTACCGGGGACAAAACCGAACTGGCTCGGGCTGGGGGTGGAGAGAGTCCGACGCAGGCGTTCTCTGATCAGTTTTTCGAGGACCTTACCCATTATAGGCAGCAAGGTGATCGGGCGGTAGGCTTTAACGTCCGAGCGTGGTTTGTCGGACCCCTTTGGTATAATCTTAAGCACGCCCCTCTTCCATTCCGAAGGGAAGACTCCTCTTCGCAAGCACGTCTCCATGACCTGGAAGAACTCCTCCCGGGCATAGAGCCATACATTCTTCACGATTATTCCATTGATTCTATCATGCCCAGGTGCCTTCTTGGGACCTAAACCCTTTATTATGATATCCATTTCTTCTCTAGTAAGGCGCAACTTGTCCTCCTGGGAGAGGGTACTCGGCGGAATCCTTGACAGATTTCTGATCTGTTTGTGGTGGTCGCTTTCCCCAACTACTGAGTCTACGGGGACTAACTTTCCCAGAAGTGTATTGAGAGTGGATGCCACATCCACTGTCTCAACGTCCCTTCCCTCTAAATTATTGATTACGCTTGAAAGATACCGTTCAGAGCCTTTTCCGGATTTCTCAAAGGCGCTGTGGATTTCCCACGGGTTGGCGTTACCTATTTCTTTAACCCAATTATGCCAGTTAGCTCGTTTTGCCGAGAGAACGGCCAACTTGAAGGTTCTACGCGCGGCGCTGAGGCATCCCTTGCGGGCAGCGATCTCCTCTTCCGTAAAGCCGCCGCGCCTGGTAGCACCCATCGCCCTGTAGGCCTTCTTGTAGGCCCCTTTCAGCAAAGTCAGCTCAGGCGACCACCAAGGAGTCTTTATGGTCCTCCTTGGGTTTACTCTTCCCAAGGAGGACTCTGCAGCCGACACTACCGCTGCATTGAAAAAATTCCCCAAATTGTCCGGATCTCTTGCTGCTACGTCATGGAAGCCCCTTAAAGTGTCGCGTAGCGCCGCCCCAAAGCTATCCCAATTCGCCATAGTGGTTTTGAAACTCCAAGAGGATCTTGGAGTCCCGGTCTTTTTGACACCCACAGTAAAGGTAATGAGCCTATGATCGGAGGCTATTGCGCATTCATGTACCTTCCAATGCGATATCTTGGCCGCAACAGATCCAGAGCAGAGAGTTAGATCTATGTTGCTCTCCCCGCTGGTATTCGAAAAAGTGTATAATGAGTTAGGCTCATTTAATACAATAAGACCTTGCGCTGCAATAAAATCTTCTACGGCGTCTGAACGTTCCGTCCTAAATCTTACATCTTGATCGAACCAAATCGGGGAGCGAGCGTTAAAGTCTCCTTCAATAACTATGTTACGTCCTTTAAGCGCGTTTAGGGCGCGCGTCAGGCTCAAGATATGCGGTCCAACCGGGTTCCCATACTTAAAATAGACTGAGATCAGGAAGATCTCAGTTTTTCCAAATCTTATAGATACACAGGTCTGATACTCGTTGGACAGACCCACCAGGAGGAGGGGGCTGATCAATGTGAAGTTAACCAGGACACCCGCCCCCGGGGAGCTGCCTGTCTCGAGGACCAGACCCGGATGACTTACAGGAGTTTTCCCTCGCCAGGTGTACTGCTCCTGAATAAGCAGGATGTCTATGTGTAGGTCAGACATGGTCTGCAGCGCCTCCAGTGTGGCAGCCCGGGACCTCTGCAGGTTAATCTGACCTATGGAGAGAAGAGAGTAAAATAACAAGTATAGCAGATCTCAAGAGGTGTTGGGACAATTCCAAGAATTGATCGCACGGAAGGTATTTTTAAGTAGCAATAAATTAGTGAAAAGTGTGGCATTGTGTATAACATAAATATCTGACCTGATTCACTGAAATGGGCGTCATACAACTCTTCGGAAAGAATTGTAAATGAGAGAGAGATTGACATGATGACCAGCGATTAAATATATCTAGCTATGTCCGCCATCAGCGTCCTCCGTAAAATATGTCGACTGGAGCACTTGCTCGTATCACATCAGTTGGCGTGACCTCTCCGCAAGGCTGTCCGATTGGTACTGGCCTGGCCATAAATAAACCACTCTCTAGATCGATATCTTCGGCCTTTAGTAGGGAGAAATTTTGTCCACTGATGACGTCACATTCAGAATTGAGGCATAAACAAACCACTCAGCAAAGTAGAGGAAACAAAAAAAACGCGGTTATAGACAATATGACCTTCCCTAGGTAGGCACCTAGGGAAGATAATATTGTGCTATTCATCAGCCTAAAATATTATTTTAAAAATAAATTTTAGAAATGTTAAGGGGATGTTACCGTAAGCGCAGCATAATTGCGGTTTTTGACGCAGTTTTTTGTAAATTTCTATATTGTTTATAAGAAAATAATATTATGTTTTGAACAGATAATTTATTCTTCTAAACAATGAGAAAACAAAACGCTTTAAAATGTTTAAAACAATTGCGTAAAAAAAATATTTACAGAACCTCTATAAATAGCTTTAAGTTCGATTATATCCTTTAATTCTAAATGCAGAAGAATTTTAAATAAATACATTATCACCACGTCAATGTTGTCTAAACGATGAGAAAATAAAAGTATTTTGAAAAGCATTAAAACAATGCTTAAATAAATAAAAACAGTTTTTTAATACTAAGATATTGTTCCTTGTATCACCGCATTATATAAATCACAACGCAAGTTATTTATCTTCAGTAACCGAGGTGAGTTCGACGTGAGAGCACGTTTCATTTTACAAAAAATAAATACGTAAATGTGTAGGCACATGAGAAAAGAGATCACACTAAAGGCTAGTCGTTATGTTATTATGTATCATTTCTAGCCCAAGTTGACTTTTTTACTATAAATCTCGTTTTATGCAACACTTGGCCATCTGGCTGACTACCAGCGGCACAGAATATTAGAGAGTGCCCCTTCACTAGAATCGTATTAGTTTTATTTATTCACGCCCTACTGTGCTTTTACATAAATTTCTAATTATACAGTTATATTAGTTGTAACAATAATTTATCTAATAAATTATGGTAAAATAAAATGAGTTTTTTATTAAGGAGTGGCATTCTCTTATATTTCAATAATTCAAGTGTTTGTGAAGAGTTCGTTTCATTACTGATACGGAATCCCAAAATAAATAGACAACATTCTCAAATTTATAACCCAGATTATGCCGTCGATTTATAGGTGTGGTAGTTAGTTTGAAAAAAAAAACACAGGTTATAAACTTTTTTGGATTAACTAGGCAAGATCAAAATGGAGTTAGTGGATAACACTGTCACTAATAAAATCGCTTTTGATTAACACTGATTTGAAATCTACCACCTCTCTCCATGGCTATAAATGTATTGTTTTGTAAATTTTTCGTTTTATATAATCTTTTGTTTTATATAATTTTTTTAATTCATATTTCTTTCTCACAAATTTAAATAACTTATTCCATATTATGCTCTCCCAGTTAAAGTCACAAGGAGGAAATCCATAATTGGTTTTATTTTACTATATAATACTTATGTACAAACTGATTAAATGTAAACTGTCGATTTCCCAAAAATGAATACGCTCTAATGGGCTTTTACAAAAACAAGTAATACAGTTGTGTTAGGTACATAGTACTATATAGTATATTATACTCTCGGGCACGTCACCATAACATATTATATTGCCGATTGAGTCGTACAAATCTGTACCCGAATTCGCCCGTGGGAAGAGCGATACGCTATTTAAATATATTAGATAAAAATTTCGACATATTCTTCGGAAAATTCAATGAGTTTGTAAGGTTTTTGGCACTACATTCTCACTGTGAAAATGGTACTTTTACAATTAGTTAGATAAAATATCCGTAATGTTGTAAAAATTTTTGTACACAAATAAAATAAATAAAATTATATATAGTGTACAATAAATAATGTTTTATGATGAAGTAAATTAAATTTAATAGTGTGGATTATGGAAAGCAAAATATGTATCAAGAAAGATAGAAATATAAAAATAAAAGTGTATTCACTACGGAGTCGTGAATTCATACATCTAAGTAAAGTGATTAAAAATATATCGTTTTATAACTAATACGGTATATTTAAACATGTCTAAAATATTCCCAAATATATTGCCAAAATGATGTAGTCTATTTATAGGTGTATGAGCTTCATAGTTGGTTTTAAAATTGGCAAAGAAAACGGTAGCACTTTGCCTCAAATTTCTGGTTGGTACGTAAAATTTTATTTTGGTGAGAATTTCAGGGTTGTCAATGCAATTATTAATAATTTTATTTAATATTACAAGTTCAGAGATGATCCGCTTATCTGACAGCGTTATTGTTAAGTTGTTTCATCAAAAGGACATAGTTAATATTTTTAATTGGAATATTCAGTTTAAAGTTAATAAATCTTAAAAATATGTGCTGTACCCTTTCTATATTGTCAGAAAGCGTTTTATACAATGGGGATCAAATAGGCAAATTATACTCTACCTGGTTTCTTACTAAAGAAGTGTACAATGTTTTAAAACATTCAAGTGACTTGAAACCACTCGCTGTTCTGCATATGAAACCAAGCATTTTTATAACTTTCTTTGTTATATCATTTACATGCAGATTAAATGTTAACTTTTCATCAAATATAACCCCCAAGTCGCTGATCTGAGCGACTGATGTCAATAGTACATTATTTAAAGAGTATTCATAAGTAACATGACTTTGGATTTTACGAAAACGAATAACTTAGCACTTTTGAATATTAAGAAATAATTAGTTGATCACACACCAATGATACAATTTACAATTTATCCAAATTAGATTGCAAAATATGGCAATCCTCTATAGTACGTATCATTCTATATATTTTCAAATCATCAGCGAAGAGCAGAACTTGTACATCTTTAAATACACCAACAATGTCATTTATAAATAATAAAAACAGAGTTGGTCCGAGGTGAGATCCTTGGGAAACTTCACATATGGATTCGAAGATGTAAGATTCTACAGAATTTATTTTAACACAAAGCTTTATTTTACTAAGATAACTGTTGATCCAGATCAATAAGGTTCCTTTAATGCCCAAAAGACTTAGTTTATACACAAGAATATGTCTCCTAACTATATCAAAAGCTTTGGAAAAATCAGGGTATATCGAATCCACCCGATGCTTGTGGATAAGGGAATCAGTTACTTACATAATTTTCATAAATGATTAAGTTACTGAAAGTGTTTCTATCTGTGATTTAAAGCCGTGCTGATTGGGAACGATTATATTATTGATTTGTTTTGTAATGACATCTAGTAAATTATTTTTACTATTCCTAACTTATAAAATAATAAATGATGGTTTTTATATAAAAAAATGAATCTTATGCTTTTTACATTACATAATTATTTGTTTTACGTAACTTTTTTGCAAAAAATAATAATAAATATTGAAAATGACCGATATTTTATTTATCTTGCCAATATATTCAGATATAATTATGATCAGATATTATGAAAATAAATACCTTATTGTTTTGACATCTGTCAATGAAGAACACGTCGGTTACGAGACATAAGGTACTACTTACCGTCTAGCAGTGTAGTTGATAGTATCAATAATTTATCAAACAAGTTTGATAGAAATCTGATAATCTCATCTAAATCTCATAAAATCATGAGCTCCTTCTGCAATTCGTCTATCGAAATTTACCTAAAAAATGCAAACTCAACTTAATAAACTTTATTTGAAAGACGCTCATTATTAAGCGTTTCATGTTCAAACCTTACTCATGGGTACCATCTAGTGGATTTCATCGCTGCCGCTCGAACTGAGTTGACCAGCGCACGTCGCCGCGTGTTCCCCGTTCCAACTTACTTCATTCTTCTCCGCCCCGAAATATTATTTCGGTTTTTGCAAATACCCCCTTAACAGATTCTCTCAGGACGACAAGGCTCCAACTCACAAAGTGCGGTCCTGTGAAAATGAGCTATAAGGTATCTTTCCTTACGGCACATTTTCTCAGGACGGCGCTATGTAAGTTAAAAATCTGTCGTCCTGAGGCCGTCGTAAAATAACTCAAAATTACTTGAAATATGAATTCCACTAAGGAAAAACATTTTCAAACAATGATTGTACTTTTCTACGACAGCATTGAATGTTAACATTTCTCCGTTTATCAGAAAAATGTAAAACTTTGTTACATGTTGTAAAGTATTTTTTATTTTATTTCAGTAAGATAACAGAAACAGAAACAAATAAATTTATAAGCACAAAACACATTTTAAATGTTTACAAAGTCTGCGACTGAAGCTTTTTCTGGTTTAAATATTCATTTGAGTCGCTAATATTGTTTTAAATGATTAAATATTTCAATTTGAGGATTTAGTTATTAAAAAAATAATATGAATACAGAAAACATGAGCACAAAACACATCTTAAATTTGTATCAAGTCTGCGACTAAATCTTTTTTTGGTTTAAATATTCATTTGAGTCGCTAATATTGTTTTAAATGATTAAATATTTCAATTTGGGGATTTAGTCATGAAGTTATTTAAAAAAATAATTTGAATACAGAATTCATGAGCACATCTTAAATGTGTAAAAAAAACTATAAATATTCTTACACAGGGGAGCATCGTGTTTCCGTGTAGCGACTGAATTACTGCCGCTGGGTCCCACAGAAATAGGAACACTGATGTCTGAAAACAAAATGATCTTAGTGGTCAAAGGAAAGGAATAAAAGATCTGCATATTAGATAACAAGTAACATAGAACAGATGTTTACCTATGTAATCTTCCATGATCTTTTTGGCAGAAGGAACACACCGCTGGTACCCGGTAAGATGTTATCAAGCTCTGAAATAAACATATTTATCGGGTTAACCAAAGTTCGTGAACTAAATATATCATATTGCAAATAATTATGGTCTTTTCAAGGGCGGATTCAGCTTTGGCGCCAGGGGGGGGTCACGTAGTCGTGGTCAAGTTTTTTTTTTTTTTAAAGAAAGACAAACATTCCCGGGTTACGAATAACCCAACAATAACTCCTACCACCACCACAGAAAGCCGAAAATGCTTGCTTGTGTTGTGATGGAGGACTTGGGTCCGGTCAGTTACAGTTACAAGAACTTATAATTGAATTTTGATAATAATATATACAAGTAAAAAGTAGGTATTGTTGGATATGGTAACACTAGGTATATCATTAAGATTGTCTTTTGCTCCGCAAGCCCGGGCGGCGTAGGCTCGTGTAATGTCAATTGTCAACCAATACAGTACAGATTACAATTATTAATCGTGTTCTTATTTCACCACAATATAACATGGTGTCAGGTGTGTCTTCAACATAGTATTGTGTGTAGGAATCTTGCAACTTTTTGAATTTCCTTTTCCTCGTTGTAGTTATTCGCCATCATATATAAAAGAAATGATTGCTTAAAACGTTTCCACTCGCCAACCATATCCGTAGCATTCTGCATTTGCAGAATTTGACTCGACATTATTATTGTAACACTTTGCTTGTCACGACAAAATAGACAAATAATAACAGCTTGTTGACCGTTATTTCTTTGCTTCCTGGTAAAGAATTTGAATCGTTCCACTGTAATATTCACTGTAGGTATGAAGTGTCTATCCAGTCTATCGAAGAGTAGAATAATGCCTTCCAGCGTGCTCTTCTCAATAGTGAGGCCGAATGAATTAAAAATTTGAACTCCTTTAGGACCAATCGTGTGCAGCAAATATTATTAATAAATGTAAGTACTGTACTTCCATATTTAAGAGGAATATAAACGCTGGAGATATTTCGATTCTTGTGCTTTATAAATTTTAAAACCGAGCGCCTTGCACCGTCATATTTTGGCCTGATTTGCACGAGGCAAGTAATTTGAAATAAATATTGTTGCCATGACGCGGTGCTTGCAATACGTAAGAAGCGCCCAGCGAGATCTCCGTTCGCCGATGCTTCCATACGCTTGTAAATACCTTGTTACCTGGTGGATGAATACCGTCCATTCTATTTTGCCAGCAGCGGCCGAGCCGGCAGCGTAGTCAATATTATCGACAATCCTCAAACTATGGGGAACGCTAATAAAAGTAAATATTTATAAAATTTGAATTGATTTTATTTATTTACAATCCAAACAAAAATATTCTGAAAGTGAATTATTAATAGGTACATATAAATATTAATAAAAAGAAACTTGATTAAGTTAAATATAATATGTATATATATTAACAAAATGTAACTAATACGTTCTTTTACAAAACTAGGTATATGTACTTTTATCAAATTTACATACACTTTATCAAATTTCCACATCTAAAATTTTTGTAAAATTTATTTACAAATAAATTTTTTGGAAACAAATCAACAAACCAATCTCAATATTAGAAATGATGATGGAACAACTCACAGCTATACTCGGTCCAACATTAGAACAACCCGTGGACGCGCATGTCTCCGCCCCTTCGCCCCACTCCTAAAACGACGAGCGTTAACACATTTAGACCCACTTTTTTAACAAATTAATTATTTTATTTATTTTCCTACCGATAAATAAAATAAAAAATTAAAACATTTTAATACATTCAAATAATGATGATGATAGTATTACAATACATATTGTACTTTATTAGGCATCAGATTTATCAAATCGGCTAAGAAATCAATCCAAAGTTGAAAATATCATCATTGCCATTAAAAAAAAAATTAATTTTCCTCAGATGATTCATTTGAAATTTCAAAAGCTAACGAATTATCATTATTGTCCTCTAGTTCATCAACAATGTGATCGATATTCCGAATTTTTTTTTCGATACATATTTATTATCATTGTCCGTTGAGGTTTGTGCACCACCTATAAACATAAAAAAAACCGATCAACACCAACATTCACAAATTTTATACATATATTACCTATCTATATCCTTGAATTATAAAAATGCATTGTTGTAAATCGAATAGTCATACAAATAACACATAAATAATGTTTACCTGTCCTTTTTTGTTTTTCGTAATTGGTGATTATGAATTCGGACATATCGGCTGAACATCCATTTTATAGCAGGGTCTGAATGGGTTAATTTCTCTAAGCGCGGGCACTAACGACTAACGAATTGTCAGCGAAGATTGCCGGAGATAGCCGAGCGATGGTGAAGGAAAGGAGCGGGGGGGTGGTATGCGCAGAACGAACCTAATTTGGTACTCCAACAGGTCGTTCTTATCGTGGACAGAGAATAGGTTTAAATATATTCTACAATAGATGCATCAATTTATGGATACATACACTTAAAAAAAAGGTTAAAATAAATAACTTGCATCTAGCTATTCTGAATTTATCCTAAAAGAGCATAATTAAAACAAATACAATAGATATCGCGGGTTCGAACCCCGGCAAACAAATCTCAGTATTAGACATTTTCAAGGAACAGCTCATAGCTACATATATTTAAAAATTATTCTTATAAAATATTAACTCTGATCTACCAATACTGAATTTAAGCATTATATTCGTCAACCTAAAATTTCTCAAATGAAAATATTCTACATTAGATACATCAATTTATGGATACATAGACTTTAAAAAAAAACGGTGAAAATAAATAACTTGCATCTACCTATGCTGAATTTATTCCAAAAAGAGCATAATTAAAACGAATACAATATATATTATTTTAAAACAAAAAGTAAAATTTGACGGCCTCCATGGTAGAGGGGAAAGGCTGCCAGCTAGCGATCCGGAGATCGCGGGTTCAAACCCGGCAAACAAATATCAGTATTAGACATTATCAAGGAACTGCTCCCAGCTACATATATTAATAAAAATAAACTTGATTAAGTGAAAATTAAGATCATATATATATATATATATATATTAACAAAATGTAACTAATACATTATTTTAAAAAACTAGGTATATGTATTTTTATCAAATTTACATACACCATACTAAAGGTCCCCATAAGGACGTCAACAACAGAAATAATAATATGAAAGGTGGCGGCCGAAGCGCGCGCCGGTGGCGGTGCGCGGTGACGCGGTAACATTCGAATTTTCGATGCGTTCGTTCCCGAATAATGCGTTTGCCGTCAAACAAAGTATTATATTAAATTAATTAAATATTGAAAGTACTTAAATAAAATTTATATTGTGACAAAAAATATATAAAAACATTATGTTTAACAATTTTAATAAGTGGTCCACCTAGGTCCTGGATGGGCCCAGGACCTAGGTAGTCATGACCCCCCCTGGGCTGGGGCCCAGGGGGGGGGTCATGACCACCGTGACCCCCCCCCTGGATCCGCCACTGGGTCTTTTATGACATTACACCGTCCTGGTGGAACACGGATGGGGTCTAAAAATAAATTCAATTCTTAGGTGAAATTAAGTTACATATTACATGGAACACTGAACACAAACAAAGGGATATTCACACCTGTATTTTCGTCATAACGGGTCCGATACTGTCTTTAATCTGGACAACTACCAATGCGGGTAGATTTAAATTCGCATTTGTGCGCATCTTCGAAGGGATCCATTGGCATTTTTGTTTCTTTTGTACTTTTGTAACTTCCGTATTTTGGGTATTTATGACGAGTGAACTGTCTGTACAGCCCTTCACACAACACAGCTTCACAATTTTAGACATTTTCACACAACAACAACACATGAATTCACGAAAGCAAACAACATAAATAAACCAATCACGCAAATAATCTGAATCTGTTAGAAGGAAGCAACCATGACGCAAAAATGGCGTCACATCGTTTCCGGGGGAAATGGAGAGTAGCCGTAGTAGTGAGACACCAAACCCCGAAGGCTTTTCATTGGATAGTCTTGTGAAGACGTCATCAAAAAACCAAAAAGTATCGGAGTTATACCCCCCCCCCCCCTGATCGGTACATTGTAGTACATACAATCTGTCAGATCGCAATTGTGACGTTTGCGCACGCGTCATTCTTAGTAAAAAAATTGATTATCGCGATAACCGGCTGATTTCGGGTGATCACATTTTTATGAATATTTCGTAGGATTTTTTCTTGACGGACGATGAAACAAGACAATGTATGGAAAATTGAGTTTATTGACGATGTGATGACTTTCTCACACGTGATTTTTTCCGAAACCTAAGTATTTTTCAAAGTTTTTGAGGAGAAAATTATACATTTTTTATCAGGAAAAATGTGTCTCAAAATTTAAAAACTTCTCTCAACTTCTACTGATAAAACAGGAGCATTACCAAGTTTTAGAATATTTTCTAATTTCTAAATCAAAACTCATTTGGTTGAAGTGTTAAAAAAAATTGGGTTATTTTAATCCAATTCAATATCTCCCGAGCACAAAAATATGTAATAAGCAGTAATTGTTTATTGGGGTAATAGTATATATTGAATTATTTGGCGGGTTGGAAATAAGCCGACATAAATCAGTGGTTCAGAGCACCTGACCGGATATCAAAAGGTACGGGTTGAATTCCCGTTGGCGGTATTTATTTTTTCTCTGGAGATATTATAAGGTCAATTACTACAAGATCTGCCCCTGAAAAACGATGAAAAAAATGCAGTGTGCATTTTTCCGTTCTCTAATTATGAAAGTCAACAATTCGGATTCCGAAACAAATACAATCACACGATTTTTTGTAGTAAAGCGCTTCTATAAGCACACTGAAGTGATAAACAGATGTACAGATATGTGTTAAGGACGATGGCCAGAGAAATCTACACATCAGCCTATTAGGACCATAAGCTTCTTGAATGCTTGTTGCGTACTAATTAATGCTTACTGGATGAATGGACTGTAATTTTAACAAGTAAAGAAAATCAAACGATCGTGTTTCTTTATCAAGGAAATTAAGGAATGGGAAAAGGAGGCCTTTTCCTTGTTAATGATCTTGCTTCAATTGTGTTCAAAAGTTCTGGTGTTTTATTAAAGGTTCGTAAGCACTTTTTTTTTTTTTAACAATATAATGATTTTTTACAGGTTTTTTTTTCGATGTCTGTCTCACTAGGATAAAAATGTGTCGAGACTATGGTCTATAGTTGTATAATCTAAGCACCGTTCCACAACACAAACTGTTATGATCACACACGACAATATACTATATTTATTTTAATATATGATGATTGAGGCTGATAATTTGTACGCTTACAAACTTTTAATGAGATAAATAATTATTATTAGCTGACATGTACCCGGCGTTGCTCTACTTTTCTCACTTTCAGTAAATTTAATATCCTTTTATAACATATATACATATATATAAATATATATTTAACTTATAACCTTGCAGAAGAAATTCTCTAAATGATCGTTAAAACTAGAAGAACAAAGCGCACAAACAGACAGAAGCGGTTAGTGACTTTGTTTTATTCTATTAAGAGATTATGAGGAGCGAAAATATGCAACTATATGCAACGACGACGAAATTCTAACTCCAAAACAAAAGACACTGGATGTGGGCTTCTATTTTTCATATCTTCTTGCTTGCTTTCTTTCTTTGAATCTAGGTCCTTAAGAGAAATGGAACGAAAATGAGGGAAAGGGCAATTTTTGTAGGAACCGGATTGTTTCAATATTAAACAATGCTATTACAACCTCCGTATTCTAACGTGACGTAACGTCTAACTTCTGCGCGATCTCCTAGTATAATTTTTTAGCTATCCTACTTTGGCCAGACGACGCTCTCAATCCAGGCCAGGACTCCATACAGCCTGGTGGTCAGCAACACTGTCTTGGTAGGCTCCTCGGTAGCGTGTATGGCCACCAGCAACTGAGTGCACACAACTGCCTCCTCGTTGTTCACCTGCAGCGGCCTGCCCGATATACCCTGCAAAATACAACAATAAGGTTATGGGGAGGTTATGAACAAGCAAAACAGCCAGCAAATATATGTATACGGTCAACAAAAACTTCAATGAGTAATTCTAGCGACTGTCAAATATACTATTGTGAAGTTTGCTTGTGTCGAAGCAGATGCACTGTCATCTGAGTATAATATATTCTCAGCATTACAGTAGGGAAAAGTGGTCACGATTCGTACGCGGGGCACATTCGTACAGTTTGTATAACAGAAAAACTAAACGGCACACAAACATGTCTTTGCTTGTGTGCATAGACATACCGGCCGCCGTGTTGCTAGCGGAGTGTCGCGTCAGTCGCACTCAGTGTTCCCGAAGCTCCCGATTTTTCGGGAGATCTCCCGATGTTTCACTTCATCTCCCGATCTACCGGAATGGCATCAATATCTCCCGATTTTTCAAAGCAAGCAGCGAATTGTCGTCACTCGTCGATTTTTTGTTTATGGTCTTGCTCAACAGGCAAAAAAAAAATCCCCCGAATAGGGTATTAACAAGAATAATTAGAGAATACTGATTATCTAAGCATATGTATGTATTAGACCTATACAAACCGGTAATCTATGAATTTTACGAGAGAGAGTTTAGAATTTATTACGTAACGCCTCGATTCACTTTTTTGGTTCTTCGTTCCTCGTACATATTATTTTTTTTTTATCATGTCGAGTTCGAATTCAGATTCTGATCGCGGTGCAGGAACGAGTAGGAGCATGGGAGCTAAAAAAAAATATTATAAGAAAGAGTGGGAAAGTTTATCCAGTTATGGAGGCTGGCTTGCTCCCAGTAAAAAAACGCAACTTTTGCATTCTGCTAAAGCAGGAGATCTCTTTTGTCTATGTTTACATGTGAAGCCAGGTGATATGAAGAAAAAGCTCTTGAGGTGATTGGATGGTTGCTTATTAAAATTAAAAATAAAAAGATTGTTTCGTTTCATTTACTCGTAGACACATCCCGAGGACAAAAATCGTTACTTGTTTGAATGCTGCTCAATTTTAATGTACATAGATAGGTATTCAATAAATTTTGACGTCTCTTGAACTGACAGTTCAAATTTCACAAAAAATGTTCTGTGTTGACAGACGTAAAAATAAGTCTCCATCGAATGATACGAAAAATTGCGTCATTCCATGGGCAACATCTACAATTATGTTGCTTCTTGATTTTTTAGATCGTTGTTAATGTTCTGCTTCGGAAATAGTAAACGGGATTCGGATTGTTGACAAGGGAGAATTTTTATTATAATAGTTCTAGTCATCTCCCGATTTCTTCAAATTTCTCCCGATTTCTCCCGATTTTTAGGCGAATATTCTCCCGATTTTGAATTTTTAGTTTCGGGAACACTGGTCGCACTACGGTGTATCAGCTGACAAGACGATATATGTAGCGTGTTTTCGATATAGGTACTAAAAGATAACCATTCTGAATCGAAAAGTTACTGAAAACGGCGATTACCGTGTTTCTATATGTGATAACATCTGGTATATAACATAAATAAATAGCTGGAAATCTAGCTATCTCACTCCAGCGTTCAAAAGGGGTTCTAAAAATGATGTATGCAATTATAGACCTATTTGTATTCTATCTAATATACCTAAGCTCTTTGAAAAAATCATTCTTAAAAAAATATCCTCTAACATTAAACACGTTATTACCAATTGCCAACATGGGTTTATCTCATCTAGATCTACTCTCACAAACCTTACAGTATATATAAACTACATAAATACAGCATTGTCTAACAGGAAACAGGTAGACTCCGTATATACAGATTTTTCCAAGGCGTTCGATAAGGTCTGCCACAAAATACTAATCAATAAACTTGTAAAATATGGGATAAGTGGTAATTTACTGGTATGGTTGATCAGTTACTTATCTGATAGATCACTTTTTGTTAAGATTAATGACTGTCTATCCTATGAATTTATTGCTACCAGTGGAGTCCCACAAGGTTCACACCTGGGACCTTTATTATTTATCCTCTTCTTCAATGACGTTACCAGCATTTTCTACAATGTCGAAGTTGCTGACGATATGAAGTTGTTTAGGGTCATTAATGATGTGTACGACTGCATAATCTTGCAAGAGAACCTTACCAACTTTTTCAAATGGTGTTCTAGTAATAAACTGCAACTAAATATTAACAAATGCCAAGTTATGAGGTTCCACAAAATCAAACACCCAATAATATATAATTATTAATTGTTACCTAACCGGTAATTCTTTATTATTAATTTAAAATTTCAACTGTCACTGGATTCCATTAGACACACACATACAAAGCCGATTAGAAGGAAGAATACTAATACCATACTAATACAATCAAAGTTTCGAAGAGTACAAGTGAAACGCCCACCCACTTCTCGCCATAGACAACGCATGAACAGGGTTGTCACTGCATCTTATATAAATTATTAATATACAAAATCCAATTGCAAGATGAGTACCACTGATGCACTATCATATATCAACAAGGCTAAGGAGGAAATTAGTGCTTTATATAGTAATATTACTGATCCGGCACTAAAACTAACTAAAGATCAGATGACTAAATTACTCAACAAACTTTCCAACCTCTCTGGCACCATGCTGGATGTTGGTGTCAAAGTTGGAATCCTCGAGGGACAGGTTAAGTCATATGAACACATGGTCTCCTCAAAATTGATAGAATCAACCTCACAACATGAATCTTCATATTTACCAAATTTAACAATGTGCGAAGCTGCTGACGAGCTCGAGGAGAGGAAAAAACGTTCGAAAAACATTATTATTTTCAACTTTCCTGAAAGCTTGGCCTGCTCTCAAATTGACAAAATTACAGATGACACGACAAAAATATCAAATACACTAACGGCCATAAACTCAACCATCACCAAGGCCAACATCACAACCTTTCGTCTGGGGATAAAAAAAACGGACAAACCCAGACCTCTAAAAGTGATGCTTGACAATCCCACCCAAGCCATTGATATTTTGCGAAAAAAAATAGCATAACAGAGTACCCTGGCATTAAAATTTATTCCGACCAAACTCCAGCCCAAAGAAACTATCTCGCCAATTTACGATTAACCCTAGACCAAAGAACCCAAGACGGTGAAATAGGTCTCACAATCAAATATAAGAACAATAAACCTGTTATTGTAAATACAAAAAACTCCCCACGAAACTAACATTTTACTACCAAAATGTTAGAGGTTTGCGTACCAAGCTCAACACCCTAAGGTGTAATATTCCAACGATAAATAACGATGTGTACTGCCTAACAGAAACCTGGCTTCATGAAAATATATCTTCCCCTGAATTAGGCTTCACCAACTACGATGTTTACCGGCTGGATCGTGAAAATATTATTGGCGGCGGGGTTTTAATATCGATCAGAAAGATGTTCCATTCAAAACTATTAAAACTAAAAAATAAAAACATTGAACAAATAGCTATATTAGTGAAACTCAAAGCAACAAAAATAATAATTGTGTGTGTGTATATCCCCCCCCAAGTTAGTGCTGATGTGTATTGTAAACATTGTGATGAAATTGAATCTTTGAAATTGAAATATCCTGATGCAAAATTAATAATTTTTGGGGATTTTAATCTCCCAAATGTAAACTGGGTACAACCCACCGAGTCTTCAAATCCCATTTCTGCTAAAGCCCAATTAATCATTGATATCATCAACTTTCTCAACCTTAAACAATTAAATCATGTTAAAAATATAAATGACAGAATTCTTGACCTTGTCATATCAAACATAAATAATAGTAATGTCAGCGAATCGCGTGAATCAATAGTATCCATTGACTCTCATCATCCCCCTTTACAAGCGATCATTTATTTGGCACCCATTGAACTCCTTACTCCCCAACCTCCCGTTCACGAACTAAACTACAAGAAAGCCGATTATAATCAAGTGCGCTTATATCTTTCTTCGCTCAATTGGTCCCGCATTTTTATGTCTACAAACGTAGAAGAAGCAACAAATGTGTTCAACTCAAACCTTTATGATACTATTGAAAATTGCATACCAACTTCTATTGTAGAACGTAACGACTGTTACCCAAAATGGGTTAGTACTGAACTAAAAAAACTCATTCAATGTAAAAAAATTGCCCACATTAACTTTAAATCCAATAACTCCACTGACTGCTATAAATTTTTTTCTGTTTTACGAAATAAATGTAAAAGTCTATCTAAAAAATGCTATTCAGATTATATTACAGATGTAGAGCAGACTATCAAGTCAAATCCAAAACATTTTTGGAATTATGTGAATTCTCTTAAAGACAACAACGGCTGTCCTCGATCAATGTATTCAGGGCGAAAACATGCTGACAGTGATCAAGAAATAGTTGACCTCTTTGCTGATCATTTCTCAAGTGTTTATGAACAGAAAAATGATAATGTAACTATACCTGAATTTAAATACACCAATGTAACTGACATATCAACATGCCACATTTCTCTGGATGATGTTAATACAAAGATCAGATCTCTAGATTGTAAGAAGGGGTCAGGTTCTGACAAAATTCCACCGGTATTCATAAAGGAATGCGCTCAGTTTATAGCAGCTCCACTTCAACACATATTCAATCTGTCACTTCAAACTGGAATATATCCTGATCCTTGGAAACTTAATCACTTGACACCTGTATTTAAATCAGGTGATAAAAATTGTGTTTTAAATTATAGACCAATTTGCATACTGTCTACCACCCCGAAAATGTTTGAAAGTATTGTCTTAGATAAAATTGCTGTTAAGTTTAGGCATATTATTACTCCAGAACAGCATGGTTTTGTGACCGGTCGGTCTACCACAACCAATCTTCTATTGTATGAACACTATATCTGTGAAGCTTTCACGTCTCGTGCACAAGTAGATTCAATATATACAGACTTTTCAAAAGCCTTTGATAAAGTAAATATTAATATCCTTCTCGCGAAACTGCAAGCCCTTGGTATACATGGATCATTCCTAAAATGGTTGAATAGTTACCTCTGTAACCGCGAACTGATGGTAAAATTAAATAATAAAGTCTCATATAAATTTAAAGTAACATCGGGAGTTCCTCAAGGCTCTCATCTGGGCCCACTTCTCTTCGTATTGTTTATAAATGATTTATCTTTATGTTTCGAAAATGTCAAATTCATTCTATTTGCAGATGACCTAAAGCTTTTTAAGATTATAAAATGTTTAAATGATGCACTTATCCTTCAGCATAATATAGATAGACTTGCTAGCTGGTGTGAAATAAACAAATTATTCCTAAACGTAAAAAAGTGTTTCCACATGTGTTTTTACCGTTCACGGACTCCAATAACCATATCGTATTCAATTAACAATAATGAAATTGCATTAGTACCATTTATCAAAGACCTTGGTGTTATTTTTGACAGAAAACTTACCTTTGATCGTCACTGTGAAACAATTTCCAATAAGGCCATGCAAATTCTAGGTTTTGTAATGCGTAACACAAGGACTTTTCAAAACATTGAGTCAATTAAATTACTCTACTGCTCTCTTGTGAGATCGCACCTAGAATATGCATCTCCTGTATGGTCTCCGATTTATACCTGTAACTTACACCGCTTGGAGAAAGTACAAAGAAAATTTCTTCGATACGTTCAATTCAAATTGAGACAGCCTGTAATTGATATCTGCTATAATACATTAATGTCTGGTCTAAATCTACCACTTCTTTCTACCCGGCGAACTATTAATGACATTCTTATACTTTTTAAATTACTGAACAATCTCATAGACTGCCCTCAAATGTTAAGTGTTATAAATTTTCGTGTCCCTGTTAAATCAACTCGACTCCACCATCTTTTCCACAGTGACAATCATAGCACTAACTATTTGTATCATTCACCGTTGGCGCGTTTTCACCGCATTGCCAACACGTATACAGACCTTTTTGATATTTTCAAAACCTCACCGTCTTGCATCAAGGCAAAAATACTTGGTTGTGAATGTAACTGATATGTTTGTGAAATGTTTAATGTCTGTTTGTACTGCATCATACTGACTGTTGTGTTCTTCTTTATGTGTAACATATATATGGTGTTCTATACATATACATTCCACATATATACATATATGTGAAATGTATATGTATAGCATCAATAAAAACTGCTTGCGGATGTATTATTTTAATGAAAAATGCTATTTCTAATTGTCAAGTCTCTGACAGCCCTGAACTGTGTACTTATAATCCAATGTTTCACATTACTGTAAAAGCCTTTTATGGCGTTTAATAAATAAATAAATAAATAAATAAATAATGTTGACTTAATCTCTGTAATCGAAATACCTGACCTAGGCATAATGTTTGATCAAAAACTCTGCTTTATATCTCACATAACTTCTATCGCTAACAGGGCTATGAAAATTTTAGGTTTTATAGTAAGAATTTCCAAGGATTTTCAAAATATCAGCACATTAAAAATTCTGTTCACATCTCTCGTTAAAAGTATTCTAGAATACAACTGTACAATTTGGTCACCTGTCTATAATAATCACATTAATACCATTGAAAGAGTCCAACGCAAATTTTTGAGATGCATTAATTTTAGGCTTGGAATTCCTTTAGAAACAATAGATTATGATTACTTATTATATTCATTAAAATTGCTTAAGTTAAGTGATAGAAGAAAAAGTTTTGATCTTATATTCTTACACAAAATTATAAATTATCAGTTGGATAGCCCTGACATATTAATGTTGATTCAATTTCATGTACCTATCATTAGATCAAGCTCCTCTAGTATGTATTATTGTGACAATTATACCACAGTCTCAGGATATAACTCAGTTAAACAGATTGCACACACTTGGGAACTTTTATGCTAAAATCGCAGATACTTTTAATATTCCCCTTGTAAAGTATAAAGCTGCACTAATAACACATTTTAACGCCACTTATTTTAATGAGGTCACTACATAACAGACTATTGTCATTGCTTCTTTCTTTAGTGTTATTTTATTTGTTATGTTTTTACTAAATTTAATTCCTTAACTTTTTTCATCAAAATTTAATACTGCACTATGTACATGTAAAAAAATAAAATTAACTTTTGTATGTAAATGGCACTTGTGCCGTAAATTCTACATAAATAAATAAATAATTATGCAACATCGGTTTATTATTTCATGGAACAAGGGAAAATAATCTTGTAGATGTCTTTTATTGACAATGAGTAAACGCAAGAAGCAATAATGTGGTCTAATAATAGAATTGACTAATTGGAGGAACTCACTAATCACGTGGTTAACATTTGTGACAACGGCCGTAAATCTACATTGTACAACATTCTTCTGTCGCGAGTTTACCTAGTTGGTGTTGGAAAGCTCAATATAATATGTCGCAAATGTTGAATAATGTGATATATTCTTTAAAAAACCTGCACCAATTAAGGGCATTTAGTAATACTTATTCAACATAACATATTTCTACCTACGTACAAGGCATCAGTTCCAATGTTGAAGAAACGTCACTATATAAATAGAAATACAATATATTATACAATATGACTTCAGAAAAGGTGAGCAACAAGGTATTGCGTGTGACCATAAATAAACCACTCACCGTGCGACGCAATAAGCAATGGAAATGACACCAAATACAAAATGAGTTTGCCACAGACAATCAATGGTAAGTTGAAGTAAATAATCATAACTGTAAACAGATCTTGAAAGTTCCTACTTGAAATGAGTTTGTTTGCTGTTGTTTTATGGCAACACTAGAATATCATCAGAAACTCGATTTTTTTCTTAATTTTGTGATTTCTATGGATATATATCTCCACGTGCCACACGTCACCTTATTTTGTTGGTTATGTTATTTTTGCTTTACTGGTTGCGTCGATTTGAACACTTTGAACGAAAACATTCCACCCATCTCTCAAGAAATCCCTCGAACTCATAACAAAAGTAACAAAACTACCAGATCCTTACGCAAGAGCATGGATTCCACCGCTATCAAGTTAGAACCAGGCACAAGTGCGGAAGAGAGTGTTCCTGTGATACTTACGGAAATCGATAAAGACTATTCTTTTATCAAAAAGGAATGTCCGGAATTTATTTCCGAAATCAATTCAGGTGTTTATTTTTTTTAATTTTTGGTACATAACTGTTACACAGACCCAATATGCGATCGGGAATAATAATTAAAACTGTCGGTTTTTGCTTGTCTATAACGACATTCTCACTCCTACATATCGACCTAAGCTACTCTTCTAGGTTATGTTGCTAATATTTTTATTTATTTTTGTGATTGGGCAATGTTGTGAGGTCGGTCTTGGTAGAGTGTTTCGGTTGTCGTTAGGGACTGCTGTTATTCATACCTTCAAGAGTCCTGCTCTAAGTGAAGTAGAAAAGGTAGACGCCGGTAGAGCCGTTTTTAATAAAGCCGAGTCAGTGAAACGACGCGTTCTGATGAAGTCGACATTAACTATAAACAGTAGAGAGATTATGCACAGTGTCACGCAACAACATGAGTGACATTATGCTCAAATGCTCCCAACCGTTCAAAGTTAATGTGGACTTCATTAGAACGGGTTGTTTCTCCGACTTGTTGTGTCACGTTTGTTGTTGTGTGACATTGTGCATGCTCTCTCAACCGATATTGATGATATTTATTTTAAACGTTCCCTGAAATTTTTGTTTTATTTTATCCATTAACATAAGGCCCAAAGGAAAATAATATCCCTTATAGGCTATCTCATCTTTTGGGATGCTGTGAGGATGGTCTTTTACAAGAAAACGAAGGGAGAGGAAGTACTGGAAAAGTAAAAGGTATGAGGCTTGGGCAGGAATCTAGGAAACCAGCCTCTCCCCGATCTGGCACGTCAAGCAGCTGGTGGGCAGGCGCATCCTGAATACACCTCACCCCATGAACTTGGGTCCCCCTGCTAAATCACCAAACGTATCGACCCACTTGGGGTGTCCTGTGGCAGTTGTGTTGGTTATCCAATAAACGGTTCCCTCGGCGGCGGTACCAAAACCCGCCTCTCAAATTGTTTAACTAAAGTCGAAAATATTTATTGTCCTTGCAGATGAAAAATTTCGATTACATCACTTATTTTGGCGTTCTTGATTTCGTTCTGAACAATACTCTCGAAGTTATTGACAGCAGATTTTTACGTGGCTACATTGACATACTTCCGAACCTATTGTGTATTTATTTATATAATAACGCCCTTTTGAAGTTCGTTTATATGGGATTAGTAAATATAATTTACTATTAGACATGCCTGAACTGCCTGAGTTACAACCTTTTGTATTAGTTTAGTTATAAATAGGAGATATCCAATGACTCGGCATACTTATTTCCCTCCATTTGTATTATGGGCAATGATAAATACATATTATTGTACTTAATACCATTAAGTCAGCACTAAAATAAATCCCTGCTTCTAGTATTACGTAATCGTATTCAAAAGCTTTTCGATTTATGAATTTCTTGACTGTCAAATGCATCGTTTAGAATCTTATATAGAAATACTCCCTTGTTTGACTCCTCTTTCCATATTGACGGGTGTTTACTAGTCCAAAATTTTAATTTTCAAGATAACTTGGGTCTCTTTTGATGCTAGAATGTTAATATTGATGCGGAAACATTAATTTCTTTCAGTTTTTTCAAAGTAGGGCTAATGTATTGTTTTTCGTTTCTCCAGGTAATATTAATGTGGAGACTGTTACCATCAAGGCAGAACCAGGATCCCAAGAAGAAGTTGGAGGTGGAATTCCTTATACTGATCTTGACATAGACCTCCCGGATGTTAAAATGGAATGCTTAAAGCGCTCTAAAATAATAACCCTGACCGCAAGTAATTCGATTTTTTTATATTAAATTTAATCGATTCTGGGGCGGTGGTTTTTCACCGGACCATTATTTAACAGAATTTAATGTATTTGGGTTCTGACTAGGAGTTGGCGGTATTATTTATGTATGGCTAGGGGTTAAGGTCCTCGATTGCGAGTTTAATTGAATTAATTTATTGTTATTGCGCATTTTATTCATAAGAATAATCTTGTGGACCGTTCTGGAGTGGTAGATTTTTTAGTTGTTTATTTTCTAAACTACAATTATGTTGTATCTGATACACAAAATGTATATTTATCTCATTCTTATCATTTTCAGGCGGATTGCTAAGGGTGCGTCCTGGGGAAAAACAATATCCTTGTCATCATTGTGAATATTCCTGCTCTCATAAGTCGACACTTGTTTCATGTCCTCACTGCAACTATTCATGTTCCAGAAAAGTTAGTCTTAAGAATCACATGTTTACCCATAATGGAGAAAATCCTTTTTCATGTTCTAACTGCAACTATTCCGGCTATACAAAAGGAAGTCTAAAAACTCACATGTTAACCCACAGTGGGGAAAAACCTTTTTCATGTCCTGAATGCAACTATTCCTTTACAAAATCAAATCTTAAAAGTCACATGCTTACCCACAGTGTAGAAAAACCTTTTTCATGTTCTAACTGCAACTTTTCGTGTTCTACTAAGGGGTATCTAAAAATTCACGTGATGAGACACAGTGAAGACAAACCTTTTTCATGTCTTGACTGCAACTATTCCTGCTACACAAAAGGAAGTCTTAAAAGTCACATGTTTACCCACCGTGGAGAAAAACTTTTTTCATGTCCTGAATGCAACTATTCCTGCTATAGAAAAGGAAGTTTTAAGACTCACATGTTAACCCACAGTGGGGAAAAACCTTTTTCATGTTCTGAATGCAACTATTCCTGCATTACAAAAAGAAATCTTAAAAGACACATGTTTACCCACAGTGGAGAAAAACCTTTTTCATGTCCTGAATGCAACTATTCCTGCATTACAAAAATAAATCTTAAAAATCACATGTTTACCCACAGTGGAGAAAAACCTTTTTCATGTCCTGAATGCAACTATTCCTGCATTACAAAAAGAAATCTTAAAAGTCACATGCTTACCCACAGTGGAGAAAAACCTTTTTCATGTCCTGAATGCAACTATTCCTGCATTACAAAAAGAGATCTTAAAAGACACATGTTTACCCACAGTGGAGAAAAACCTTTTTCATGTCCTGAATGCAACTATTCATGCATTACAAAAATAAGTCTTAAAAATCACATGTTTACCCACAGTGGAGAAAAACCTCTTTCATGTCCTGAATGCAACTATTCCTGCGTTACAAAAAGAGATCTTAAAAGTCACATGTTTACTCACATGAAAAAAAAACCTTTTTAATTTTCCGAAGAAAACTTCTTCGGAAAGGTTTTCACTTTGTGATGGCATTATTTATTTTGACAAAAAGACAAATAACTTTGTTTACCTTACTTTATTTGTACAAATAAGGTGATGTTAACAAAGTTATTTTTCTTTTTATTAAAAAAAAAAAACCTTTTTCATGTTCCAACTAAAACTATTCGTGTTCTAATAAGGGGCATTTAAAAATTCATGTACTGAGTCACAGTTGGGAAAAATCTTTTTTATGTCCTGACTTCAACTTTTCCTGCTTTACGAAAACAAATCTTAAAAGTCACTTGTTTTCACATAGTACTGAAAAACTTTTTTCATGTGTCGACTGTAACTATTCATGCAATTTTAAGAAAGATTTAAAAAAAAACACGTGTTTATCCACGATGGGGAGTAACCTTTTACATGTCCTGACTCCAACTATTCATGCTCTACAAAGGGATATCATAAAATTTACATGTTTACCCACTGTGGAATAAAATCGTTTTCTTGTCCCGACTGCAAATATTCATGTTCCCCAAATGAATTACTTAAAACACACATGGTAAGCCACAATGGGGAAATACCTTTTTAGTGTTCCTACTGCAACTTTTCATGTTATACAAAGGGAAATCTTAAAAGTCACATGCTTACCCGTGGTAGAGAAACACCTTTTTCGTGTCCATACTGCAACTATTAATTTTGACACAACTCATCTTTAATACGTTACATTTTGATTCACAGTGAACCAAAATCAGTTCCGTGTGTAACTATTCGTCTTTAGTAAAGTTTGCCGGATATTCCTAAAATATATTTGCTATTTGATACAGCAGGCTTATTCACAGAATAGGTTGAAACTAACCGGTTCTCTCATGGTAAACTTTTAGTTTTTTTTTCCCATTTGAAACAAAAGGAACGAAAGAATAAAATCATTAATTAAGTTGCACAAATCAATGGTTATATTTAATCTTATAATTTTTTTAAATAAAGCTATAGCTCAGAAATGCACAAAATAATTTGCAAGGCAGATGGAAATATTACACCTTTAAATTTATACGATGAGAATGCCAACATTTTTATAAATCCCAACCGTGAATTATTAGATTCCTGGTCAAATACAATTTTACACGCAAAACACTTCAATTATCTCAACCAAACGTATGTTGACAAATATTCGTCAAACAAATGGTTGAGTATTGGAGAGTTGAGCGCAGAAATAGAAGGATTTATGCTTGCCATTCAGGATAGAGTCATTAATACTAAAAATTATAGAAAGCATATAATCAAAGATACAAATCAAATTGATGATTTGTGTAGAAAATGTTTGGCTTTTCTGGAAACTATAGAACATATTATATCGGGATGTTCTATTTTAGCACCGACCGAGTATACATTTAGGCACAATCAAGTTTTAAATATAATTCACCAAAATTTGGTAATTAAACATAACTTGATTGACTGCCGTAATATTGTACCATATTATGAATACGAACCAAATTCATTTTTAGAAAACGAATTTTATAAAATATATTATGATAAAACTATACTAACAGACCGAGCGATTAGTCATAATAGACCCGATATAGTTTTACATGACAAAATTAAAAAAATAACTTAAATCATTGATGTCGCTATACCAAATTCCTGTAATATTCAAAAATCTGTTAGCGAAAAAATAAGAAAATACACAGATTTAGGAAATGAAATAAAAAGAATTTGGCATTCTCAGACTATAAAAATATTACCATTCGTTATTTCGGCCACTGGCATTATACCTAGCTCTCTAATTAAAAATTTAGGCGTATTAGATCTATCAAAAAATTTCTATATAAAGATGCAAAAGTCGGTCATTTTAAATACATGTAGGATAACAAAAGATTTTTTAAATATTTATGTTGAGGGATCAGTAGGATTTATAGGCCCTGTTAGAAGTTCTACCGAGCCGAACCCTCTGATATGAAAATATCTGGAGACGGTGAATTTTTTTTCCCCATTTGATATCTGGTGAGTTGACGTGTTGATCTTGTATTGTTTTGTATTTATTTTGCTTATATAATGCTTTTACATAATGTTGATTGACTAGATGATCATTTGTGGAAGGGTTTAGTTTTTCCTATGGGGAAGAATTAACCCGGACTTAAAGTCGGAAATTTATGAAAAATTATCATATCAAGGCGCCGAAATTAAAGAAAATATTAACGGTAGTAACTGGAGACCGATATCAGGAACTCTGTCTTACTGGGACAACATTCTACCTCTGAGCTTCAAAGAACAATTTTTTTCTGACATTTCGTTGGCGTTTTTTAAATTTAATTAATTATAATATAACCGGTAATGAATTCCTTATTTTTTTGATTACCTTCTTTTCATATGATTATAAGTTTCTGAGGCATGGAATAAGACGAGGAGTTTGTGCTAAGACCAAGTTGTTTGGCGGTCCGTCCTCTCTGCCCATCCCTGCGGAGAAACGGCGTGATGGTTAGTTATTTATTAATAAGGTTCTACCCGAATATATTTTGGTTACCTACATAGATAGTGTCTCGGACATTCCTTTGCGATCTTATTTTATTTATATGGGGCAACTATTGACTTTTATACAAATCTAGAATGAATATTCAACTTATCATTGGTTCTGGGTCTTCGATCTTCGATCCCCATTTGCGATCGTCACCTTTTAGTTTCGCTGTATTTTTCATGTTTTGTTTAGACGTATTAATATAATCGTCCCTCTTAAAAAATATTTCATTTTTTGCGTTTTTTTTTTAAATTTAATTTCACAATAATTTCAACTTAATTTTATGAATACAAAACGTTACTTTAACTTTCAATTCAGAAAACTTTTTGGCTGTTGGATACGAGATAGAACCCAAGGCAAAATATCATACATAAATACCTAATCTAAACTAAAATAATTAATCTTCCATTTTTATGATACTTTATTGACTTACCTTTGTATTATATAAACTGTTTGTTTCTCACAAATGTTGAATATTTTAAATATTTTTCCACTTAACTGGACTTTCCCTTCTAATGACACTTTAATTCCCAATTTGAAACTCCCACCACTTCTAAACCTTCCACCTTATTCTAACCCCTCCTCGCTACAGGTGATTAATAATGAATTTTTTTTTTTTTTTTTTTTTTTAATAGGAATCAATTACTTTGTGGTTAGACATTATATTATAAAATAAAACACAAACACTTTGTATTTAACCACGAATTTATTATTTCATATATCGACCGCTTTCACTTTGACCAAGCTTCTTCAGGATATAATAATAACTAAATGCTAGCCAAATTGTTAATTAATACTAAGGATAAAGAAGATAAGTTAAGCTTCTCCGGTATTTATAAACTTAGCTGCAGCGATTGTCCTGCGTTCTACATTGGAAAAACAGCACTTAACCCATTACCTCCATGATTTTATTTTTATTTTTTTAAACTTGAATCATCATTATAACTCGATAGTATAGACTTAAAGGAGAGCCCAAAATCAGTTTTAGAATTTTCCGCCCGCCCACCCTCTCACCGGAGCGTCTAGAAAATTGATGCCTAAACGCAACGCTTGGAGGTAACCCCCCTTAGCAAAATTTACGTCAACTATGGGTAAAATGCAGTAAACTGTATGATTTATATTGATAATTTAAAATAAACAATTGCCATTATTTTATAATTCAATGAAAATACAATTTATTAATGGAAAATACGCAAAATAACAAAAAATTCAATATTAGAAAAAACCTTCTAGAATGAGGAAAACTAACCAAATCTAACCAAATTATTTTCTAAGTGATACCGTTCGAAGCAGTCAAAATGAAGGGCGCGGTTGCAGGCCCGGCATCGATAGACTGCTGGATTTTTTTTACATAGAGCACAACGAATTCGAGATTCGCCACGATATGTCAAATGAAATTCTTGCATTCGACGCACACGATTCCCATCTTCTGCGTCATGACCTTCTTCCTTCACACGAGAATCTCCGAATTCGGCATTGACCTGATTTGGAAAAGACAATAAAAGAGTACGGGTAACCTCCACACGGAATGCCTTCTGGGAAAGTTTTCTCTGTCGCCTAGTCATCTGGTTTCCCATATCATCATGCTCGTACTTCCTAAAGAAGCATAGCAACTTCCATCCATTTAAAAGAGTGCTGCTCAGGCAAGATGCAAATAAAGGCCAGTACCACTTCTTTGACCGAATGTTGCCCCGATAATTTTGTATACCATTATCATGGAGGTCTACCCCACCCATTCCCAAAGTATAATTTCATGTTGGCACGCTGGGCAACCGATTTTTTTGCATGCTTCTTTCAAAACTTTGCCTTTTTTGTCTTTCTTCAATTTCTGCCAACTCTGCACTTAACTTACTGGCTCCATTCGATCATAGTTCGTGGCCACTGTTACTTCACGGTTGTCATAACCAACGGCATACGAGGATTTGGCTTTTTACGTCTACCACCGCATCAAATTCACCTGCTAGGTAAATGTTCGCTATGCGCAAGGGAAATATGGAAGAAAATGTTACCTTTAGGCAATTACTTTCCTGTCTTCAACTTGCCTGAAGCTTCAAGGTTAGGAAAGCGAACTGGCTTACATATGCCAGTAGCGCACATTTTCCAATCCTTCAGGATACACATCAAATGGTGAGATGAAGAAATTGTCCATAAATGACTCATGGCGTGCGGGGAACTCTATATATTCCATCATAGACAGTACGAGGGATAATCTTTGACCTAATATGGGGTCATGTGTATCAGATGCTCAGGAATATGGCATTGCTTGGAAACAGGTAGCCTTTGGAGGAAGCAAGACACCAAATCTCGTAGCCAACTTTGATTGGCTTATTCTTAATGTACATCTTGCAATAATGTCGACCGAAATATGGCACCATTTGCTCGTCGATGGAAAGTTTGTGTGCAAAAACATCAAATACAAATAAAGATGGAACGTTAGTCATTATTATACCTTAGCCATTCTGTCGGTTATATCTAGATTGTTGTTATCGCAAAAATGTATATAGCGCTTTATAAGATCGAAATGTGGACGTTGGTTCCTTTTTTGATGACGCTTACACCCAAGGTCGGGTCAGACGAATAATAATCTGTGGTAGATGGCAATGTATTGTAGCCGGTCAACACAGAAACCAAGAAAACGCTTCAATTCGTAAATATCTTACTGGAATTCGGTATTGGTTTTAAATCGAGCGTATTTGATCATCCTCTCAAGAATAAACTGAATCACTTCGTCATCAGAGAATAATGAAAATACTTGAAAAGCATTATAAGACTTCTGCTTTTCGTACATAGCTTTATGCACCGCATTCAGCGGTTCAGGAACTCAACAGTTTACTCTAGTTTTAATTTTTTGGCTGGTGGTGCATTTGAAATAGATATTCGCAAGGTATTACGACTCGCACCAGAGGATGTCGAAGGCTGATTCCAGTCATGTCGTGATATGCCATCAAATCATCGTCAATCAGCTATTCGTCCGTGTATTCATCAACATTCTCAGTTAAAAAATATCCGAAAACTGCAGACTAACTATTATTTTTAATAAAAATCACCCATAAAAACACAACAAAACCGTATTATTTGAAGTCAAGCTAACCAAAAACATATGAAAACACTGTCACAGCTAACCTCCAAACGTTGCGCGCAGGCATCACCTGATTTCAGTGACATCCAGCGGTCATCTTATGCATATAATACTATGTTGAAACAGTGTTGTCGACTATTTCATCTTTTGATAACAATATGTGATTCACACATGTTTTATTTTTTTCCGTTTTAATTTTATTTTTATTTTTTCAAAATGGGTCTATTTTCAGGGCTTTAGTAAAAAAAAATATTAAAAATAGAATAATTTATAAAATTTATTAAATTATGTTAATTATTGAAAGCTAACATACCAATCTATAAATGCTGCATAACAACTTGGTGGGATTTAGCTTTATTCACAGTGAAAAAAAATCATACTTTTCATCTATTTTTTTGATGCCTATAGACATCGTCATGGAGGTAATGGGTTAATGTCAACATTAGAGTAAAAGAACATTTACGCTGCTTAAATGGAAAAGGTTTCTCTGAGCTCGCAAATCACTTGATCTCAACAGATCATACATTTAATAAAATTTCAGGAACTCGCATCTTACATAAAAATAGTATAGGTATAAAACTAGATAACTTAGAAGCTTTAGAAATTAGGAAATCTTTAAATACAAATATGTCAGAATACTTACTTAATAATCAAATTAACTTATCAAATCAAAAAAATACACCCTATAGTCCTATTTTTAACTTATTTCCCGCAATCCATCCTAACCCATGATAGTATATATGTGTTGTAGCGTGATTCATTATTAATATTATCATATATCTAAATATTGTCCTTTAGTTAATGTAAAATACAACAAAAAATTATTTTTTTAATATCTCATAGATTACAGTTAACTGTTGTTTGTTCATTTACTTGGGATTATGATGTGTATTGATGTTTCCCCCCCAGTAATTGATTATTGTATTGTTGTCTCCCTCCCACTAATTGATTATCCATTTTACCTATGTCAAATATTTTGTCTCCCTCTAATTTTGTTCTTTCTCCCTCTGTCACTCTTATATATAAGCCATAACTCTGTCTTAGCATTTAGTTATTATTATATCCTGAAGAAGCTTGGTCAAAGTGAAACCGGTCGATATATGAAATAATAAATTCGTGGTTAAATACAAAGTGTTTGTGTTTTATTTTATGATTAATAATGAATTATTAACTTTAGTGTAAATCTAATCCTGATGATGTGAGCATCGTTCACAAACATGTAGATTGTGTATATAAATAAAAGTGATGTAAACAAAGTTATTTGTCGTTATAATAAACCTATTATACTATTAATTACGTATAAATAAATAACTACAATAATTTTCTGTACTGTGTTATATAATTTTTTTATGAAGTATAATATCAACGAATTGTCCAAAATTAATTAAATCAATTGGGTCCTGTCTTCGCGATGATCGCCTGGATATTAGTGACGTTATTTCTGGTTGATTGATTATTGATGGTTCTCAAATATGTAGACTTTCTTAACTGGGTTTTATATATTAACTTTTTTCATATATATTACCGAATATCACGTGCAATTTAAAACCAATTTTCAGCCGAGTGCATTGAAATAATTGAATCTATAACTGTCCTGATGTAGGTACGGTGGTACCGAAACCGGTAGACAATAAAATTTATCAATAAAATGACCTAAAACCGATTATTTTCATTTCATTTATTTAAAATGTCAAATCACAATGTGTTTGCTTTTTTTGAAAAAATAAATTGATTTTTGTTTATTTGAATATAAAACTCACAATCTTTTGGAAATATGTTTTCGACTGCTCCAATTGCACCTGCACAAAGCCGGCCCAACGTTCACAAAAAATAATACAATTGAAATAAAAAATAGAACTATGGTTAAACATAAAAACATTAGCTCTCCAAAGGAAGCCGTTAAGAAAATAATTCAAGGCATGTTATTTTTGGGGAAGTTAAGGAAACGAAGGAGAAGATATTTTGGGAATGAAATGGGTATGAAGGATGGGTAGGAATATGGGAGTCAATGTGTCCGGTCGTATAAATCCGTCTCTCCCACTGCGGTTCAATGCGATGTGTCGAGAGAGTTCGGCTGAAGATGTGAAAGGGTCTCCCTCAACCGACCTCTCTTCAGAGTTGGTGGGCAGACGCATGCACCTCCGAGACCTGGACAAACCTCATCCCGAGAACCCGGGCACTCCTGCCTACTAAACTAACGTAACGAACCACTCGGGGTGACCTATAGCAGAAGTGTTGGTTATCCACTGATTGATTCCCGGGGCGGCGGTACCCACACCCGCCATCGGGAAAGGTAATTTCGATAAAAGGAAACATTCTTTGTATTTTTAAAAGTGGTTTATTGATATAAAGAGAACCGAAAAAATTCTATGAAAATTGTAAATTTAAATTATGCCGTACAATTCATGGTAAAAATAATAAACTACTAATTTTTTCGAGGACAAAATTATAAATTTTTTTATGAAAATTGGAAAACTTCTTTCTACTGATAAAATGGGAGCATTACATTATTAAGTTTTAGCATATTTTTTATAATTTCTACATCAGGCACATTATTTTGAAAAAGTAACCGACACATTTTGTTGAAGTATTAAAAAAAAATGTTTATTTTACTCCGATTCAAACTGATTTACATCAATTAAGGAGGCTGGTACCGTTAATAATGTCATTTACTACCGGAACTGCCTCTTTTTAGCGGAAAAAGCACAAAAGTTGCTCTAATCACTTAAAAAATGCATGTTTAGTGAAAAACAATGAAAAATGCGCTGTGCATTTTTCCGTTCTCTAATTATGAAAGTCGACAATTCGGATTCCGAAACTATAATTATTTATGGAAAAAATCACTTCTATAAGCACGCTGAAGAGATAAACCGATGTACAGATGTGTGTTATGGGCGATGGCCAGTGAATTTTACACATCAACCTTTCAGGATCATAAGCTTCTTGAATCTGTACAATTTTACTATAAATTGTACATTGCGGCGCGTGTGTCGGCTATAGTTGATTGAATACCCCAGTCTTTTCGACGCAAAAAATTTGTTGCGTATTAATCGATAGGTGCTGGATGAATGGACTGTAATTTTAACAAGTTAAAAAAAATCAAACGATTGTTTATTTATCAAGGAAATTAAGGAATGATAAAATGAGGCCTTTTCCTTGTTATTGATCTTGCTTCAATTGTGTTCAAGAGTTCTGGTGTTTTATTGAAGGTTCGTAAGCACTATAGTCTATAGTTGTATATCTAAGCACCGTTCCACAACACAAACTGTTTTGATCACACACGACAATATACAATATTTATTTAATGTGTGATTGGAGCTGATAATTTGTACTCTAACAAACTTTTCATGAGATAAATATTAATTATCAGTTGGTGTGTACCCGGCGTTAGTCGAATTGTTCTATTCTAAATAAATTTAACATCCATGTATTATACCTATTATATGTATTCCGAAAGAAATTCTCTAAATTCTAGTAAAAACCCTATTGACTCTGATGCATAGTTTAAAAAACTAAGCGCACAAACAGACACACGTGGGTAGTGATTTGTTTTAAACTATTTAGAGATTAGAGGAGCAAAAATATGCTACTATATTCAACGACAATGAAATTCCAAAACAAAAGAAACTTAATGATGTGGGCTTCTATTTTTCGAATCTTCTTGCTTGCTTTCTTTGAAGGCAAGTCCTTTAGAAAATGGAACAAAAACAAAGAAAATGGAAATTTAGGTATAAACCGGGTTGTTTTAATACTAAACAATGCTATTTCAACCTCCGTATTCTACAACGTTCAATTTCTGTGCGACCTCCTAGTATAATTGTTTAGCTACCCTACTATGGCCAGACGACGCTCTCGATCCAGGCCAGCACTCCATACAGCCTGGTGGTCAGCAACACTGTCTTGCTAGGCTCCTCGGTAGCGTGTATGGCCACCAGCAACTGAGTGCACGCCACTGCCTCCTCGTTGTTCACCTGCAGCGGCCCGCCCGATATACCCTGCAAAATACAACAGTTAGGTTATGGGGAGAAGGTTTAGTAAGTCAACATACATCAATTAGGTTATGTGGAGTTGGTATCATAAGTCAAATTATAAAAATTAGGTTATTTGGAGTAGGTACCGGAAGGCAAAATACATCAATTCTCACTTCAAAATGTGAAGATTTTTTTTTTTTTTTTTTAAAAGAAAGACAAACATTCCCGGGTTACGAATAACCTGACAATATTTGAAAATCTCCTACTACCACCACAGAAAGCGGAAAATGTTGCTTGTGTTGTGATGGAGGACTTAGCCAGCCGAGGAATTGAACACGGTACGCCTGGGTGGGACCCAAGCGCGATGTCAACTCGGCCACCGACCGGTCATAATAATGGGCAATTCTAAAACAAATACCTTGGATTAATTTTTTTTTAATTAATTACGACAAAAACTCACTCCCCGTACAAACAAGCTTAGCTTAATTATAATGGGGTACATCGTTCATATATTTTATAATTGAGTTGTCGACTTGCAAAACCCGTTCGGGAATTTTTCAGAAATCTGAAGATGTTTGGAAAAATATTTTATTTTTATTTTTATTAAATTGCCGGAAACCCGGGCGTTTATTACAATTACATGTTTAATATAACAATAAATAATGTGAAAGTAACCCGCCTCACTAGAAAGTTTCTGTTCTAAGGCGGGTACATTGAATACAAAAAGAAAATACCTTTAATGTGAAATATCAAATATCAAATTATACATTATTATTTTGATATTGAAAAATATTAAAAAAAAAAATTTCAATTTACTTCAAGCACTTTATATTATGGATGTATCAGAACCAGAAAAAAATTCCAGAGTAAAATAAGAAAGTCGACGACTAGATTGTAACATTATTTCTTATATATTTTTTTGGGTTTATTTAAGAAACTCACATTTGTACTTGTAAATGATTTTACAATTTAATTGAATATAAAATAAACCATTTATTTTCCAATTTCAATCTTTTTTATCGTTACAGGTTAGGTATACCTACATTAGATATTTAAAGATATTCGTAAAAAATGAAAGAAAAGAACAGACGAACAATGAAAAATTATCGTTTTAATTTGGGTACATTGTAAGGAAAAATTGTTAAGTTTTTCGGGTACAGTGGAAATATCAATAATTAGGTATTCGATCCTGTATACATTGTATACTTGTACTTGAATGCATTGTATACTTGTACTTGTATGAATTGTAACATATATGAAAACCCGACGACGTTTTATTCACTGAACCGCCCCCAGAAAATAATAATAATAAGAGTTTATTCCAGAATGTATGCAGGGATAGTGCATATATACACTCCATGTTTTGAAATAATATGAATAAAAAAAATATTAATACATAGATAGGTACAAAGATTTTTAGTAAAATAAGTAAAACACAAAAAAAATAATAAAACAAAAAAATCTTTTCCGTCAAAGAAGGTAACTCGTTGCAACCTATCAAAGGATTCAAATCAAACTACAAACCTTACAGATTATTGCTATTTGAATCGCGCTGATGTAATTTATTTTATTATAAACATTAATAAATAGCATCTTTTTCTCGGGTTTGTAAGCATTTTTTATATTTCCACAATATCAGAGACAATATTATAAATTTTTCCCCAATATTTAGTGATCCTCCTTGTCTGGGAGACCTATCGGTCTTCGCCCCCTTATGTAGCAGCATAATTTGTAGTCAAACGCCAAGTTATTTTGGGTGCCGCATCACTCACTGCTCTTCTTATACTAATATTAAAGTGCTGGCGACATCGGGGCGGACACGGTGCGGTAGTTAGGGCACTACTCCTGTCCGGAAAGCCCGTCTTGATAGAAGGAGAGAGGCTCCTTCTATTACTTCTCACTCCAGAAGATAGGTGGAAACTTGAGTAGCAATCGGCCAACATGAGAAATACCCATCTGCCCACTGAGAGACAGCCTGGATTCTCACTGCCTGTAGTCCGCCATCAATAGGATAAGTTCCAGTGCCCACATGATGCCCCCACAGGTGGGACCTTAAAGAGTCGGCGATCTGTTCAATGAATGCCCGCTGCGTTCATTCCCCACAGGGGTTGATGGGGTTCACAGGGCGACGCCTGAGGCCCTAGATGTTCCCCTCCGATCCCCCACCATACGAAAGAAGAAGAATAATCGGGCCAGTGATGTTAGTCAATTTTCTTTGAATTAGAATTTAGAGGAAATCAATATAATAACAAAGAACTGAAGACAATACTCACGGTGGGTACTCCCCCCTCTTTGGTTCTGGTGACGCACATCTGCGTCGCGTTCCTGACTGGCCTGGTGATCACATCGGAACACTTCTCGTAGGAGACTGGTTTCATGCTCCACTGAAAACACATACAATGCCGTTATAGCGAGCAATTTAGTCGGATTGCTGCATTCTAATTGAATTCCCGATAGGGGGAGGGGGGGGTATATATGTTGTGTGGGTAATGGAATATGAATTATTATATTAATAAACTCACGGAGAAAGTGACGCAAGCAAAATTATTTCCTTGGTACCTACTATGTGGTATGGGTGAAAATGTTTGTAGGTCGAAGCGCAGATCAATATAATCAAACTATATTGAGACGAAAATTCTTTGGTATTTTCCTAAACAGAAATTTTTTATCACTGCAAACGGAACATTAAAAACATATTTTTACCGGCTAGTGGACGTTCGTCGAATTTAAACCCTGGCGTTGCAACTTCAAACTACTGCTTGCTAAGTCCTCCATCATTGCACAAGCAACATTTTCCACTAACACAAACATGTGAAAAAAATCCGAGTTCTTTGTCCTCAATGTGTATCATTTAGGAACATAGCCCCCAAACCAAGCTAACCTAGCCCCTAACCTAAATTGTATATATTCTTTTCCGAGTCCTGTGTCCTCAATGTGTACCAGCATCCCCACAAACAACATATTGTGCCTTAAGGAACTTATTTCCCATCGAGGTCTTATGACGACGCATTATATCTTTATCTGGCACTAATTTGTTTAGGGGAGGGAGGGCATCTGCCCCCCCCCTGCCAACGCCCATGATCTAATTTAATATTTTGCCAGGTTGTTCGATTACGAAGTTGTTGTCAGTTAAATAGCACTTCGAATAGACATGATACTAACCCTTGTATAAACGTTACTCTCCTGGGAAATTTAGGACAGTTGGTTTTCGTTGAAGGCCCCGCCCGTGTGGAGACAAGCTGGGAACACCACCGCGGAGAAAGTCACTCTGAAAAACGTATTAAAAATGATAACTGACATACTTATTGTGATTTAAATGTTAAATGCATGTAAAATAACTAATTAAAATATCAAATAGCCCGGAGCCAGCTAGACTATGGCATCCTTGAATGGGAAATATCGCCCTAATGTAAGACCACAATTCAGAATGAAACTTTGTATGAAATGGCTTTGGTCGTGTGTAGTGACCAGATATAAATATTGAGGTACTTACCCACCTTCTTCATCCAAATCTCCTTCCCACTCCCACTGGGGTTGCCATAGTCTCACTGGCTCCAGACGCTTGGTAGCAGTTGAGACTCTTGTGAGGTACTCACATAGAAAAACCTGACCTTATTTTAGTTCCTACTACTACCATTATTGCAACGGGAAATGCATTAACTAAGAAAGGACTGAATCAGAGATGCCGCAGGTCACTAGCGTACAGTCAGTAAATGCATTAACTAAGAAATGACTGAATCAGAGATGCCGCAGGTCACTAGCGTACAGTAAATGCATTAACTTAGAAAGGAATGAATCAGAGATGCCGCAGGTCACTAGCGTACAGTAAATGCATTAACTAAGAAAGGACTGAATCAGAGATGCCGCAGGTAACTAGCGTACAGTAAATGCATTAACTAAGAAAGGACTGAATCAGAGATGCCGCAGGTCACTAGCGTACAGTAAATGCATTAACTAAGAAAGGACTGAATCAGAGATGCCGCAGGTCACTAGCGTACAGTAAATGCATTAACTAAGAAAGGACTGAATCAGAGATGCCGCAGGTCACTAGCGTACAGTAAATGTCATCTGTCCTGATGATGGACACTCAAGTCTTACTTTTTCTCAATTATTGCCTCAACCCCATATTTATTAAAAGCTCAAATTTATAAGTGCGGTTATCAATGATAGGGCTCCGATTTCCTCGGTTCTCGTCCGGAACACATTGGAAACAGACTTGATACAATTGAGGAATGATTGGTCAATTGGGAAAAGACTAGAGACATGCCGAAATGCACTGGGAACGGGTTGGAAGTAGACTAGAAACAAATTGGAGAGACTCTGGGAATATCCTGGTAAAACAGACTGAGAACATATTGAAACAAACTGGGGGCAGGCTTGAAGTGGAAACAAAATGGAAAGAGACTGGGATAATGCTGAAACAGACTGTAAATAAAATTGAAAAATATTTTGAACAGCGTCAGAAAACTATGTTTGCTAGATTTCCACGCAGTTCTGTCTTACTTGCGATCCAGTTTTATGAGTCCAACGCGATTGTAATCCCCATCGGCTCCTCCAGAGTCCGGGTGGAAGGCCTTGATCATGATGGAGTAGACCAGGGAACGGTCCGACTTTGGACTCCAGTCCAGCCCGCCCAGTTTCACGAACTTGGCCAAACTGAAAGACAGCAAAACAACAAACAGTTCATTCCATGAATTATGAATTAATTATCGTCAAAAAAAATGTATCTACCCGATTTAAATCATCGCCATATGTACTTATTATGATGGGTTTCATGATAAAATGTTGAAAAACAGTGAAATGACGAAAAAAACAGCATCTTTATATAATTTAAAATGATTAACGGACATTTTGACAGCCTCGGGAGTCTAGCACAGTGAAATGGAAAACTTCACAATATCGGATCGACAGGCGTAACTACCTAAGATTTAACACCAATTTCCCGAGTACGTTCGCGCTATTGATAGCCAGACCGTTAGATAAATTGATAATGCAATATATTAGAATTCTATATACGGCGGTAACTTAGTTAGTTCACCCCCATTCCGTAATAAGTCAGTTATTTTGCATAACTCACGAAATTATCCAAAAAATGTGCATATCGGACACATTGGAGGCCGCGCTAAAAGTAGTGACTTTTGTCTACCGACTGTCGAAATCATATTTTGACCATGCTCGCAAATATCGCTAACTGATCATAGATGACGGATTTTGTCACTATCGTGTTGACATTATATCCTTCTTGACATTGCAGTGCTGCTAAATAGCAACAGACTGGGAATAGGCTGTAAGTAGACTGGAAGCATATTGAAAATAGAATGGGATTTAACTGACAGACTGGGAATAGGCTGTAAATAAATTGGAATGAGATTTGGAACACACTGAAACAGACCTATTGGAAAGATACTGGCAACATCATGGCTTTAATATTAGGGAAGCAATCCTACGATCAGCATCTTCAACAGCCAAAAGTAGATTCTCAGTACCTATACCTAGAGATGGCAAAATTTCGTTTTAACTAAAAACGCGAAAAAATATTTGTGTTTCGAAAATAGGGCATTTATAAGTTTTCTTTGCGTTTCAAGGCATTTGAAAGTGTTTCCAGTGATTTCTATTTCGCGAATTAACGCGAAAAACGTGATTTTGGCCGTATTTCAGCTAAATTATTCTATTTAGCGAAATAGGCGCGAATTTCCCGAAAATACCGGGTATTAAAATAATATGTGAGAATTTCAAATTTTTTTTTATAATTTTGTTACTATTTTATGTGTAAATATTTAATATTTTTGTAACTTAGGCTAAAATTACTTTTTGACATTACACAAATTGTGCGAAATAAATTACGCCTATTGATGTAAATCGCAATCTGCATTTGTTGTATTTTTGTTCGACCCGTACTTAGAGTTTCCTTCTTTATTAATTTAATATTAAAATTAATTATTTATAATCTTTCACATGGAAATACTTGCAAATGAAGGTTAAACATATATTTTACCAAAAATATGCGCTAAAAACATTCAGGAAATACACTTTTTTCCATTTTGCTACAAAACGCTAAATTATGCCTCAAAATGCTATAAAACGCGAAATTTCCAATTATTAATGCTAAAAAATCTGAAAATTAATGCTAAATTTTGCCATCTCTACCTATGCGCAATCCCAATACCAATTTTGGAGACCGGGCTTTCGCAGTAGCAGGCCCAACAGCTTGGAACAAACTCCCTTCACATTTGCCAAAGATCGACAGCTCATCCGAATTCAGAGAAAAACTAAAGACTCACCTTTTCAACTTCTCGAATCCATAATAATGACTTCATTTTTTTAGTATTTCATTGCTCAGTCCAGGGTTTTTCTCCTTGAATACCGACATTAATTTAATAACCATTTATTATGCATAAAATATTTTTGTAATATTTTATACCTTACCACTAACACGGGCAGAAAGCATAATTCTCTGTATTTGTAAAGGTAAATATATATGCTAGTCGTAAATCACTAGATTAAGCCGTAGTTGTAAGTCTTATTATAGCATTATTTTGTATTTCCTCGGTCATAAAAAATATGTATATTAAAAGTCTGTAAATGGCTAGACATTAATCTTAGTTATAAGCCACAAGTAATAAGTTACCTATAAGTGGGAGGTGATTGAGGTGATTTTCTCACGAAAACGGTGCCATACAAATAATCCAATCATCATTACTATCATGTGGCTGATGAGAGATGTCGGGTGATTAAATAATGTGAGGTTAGGTTACATAGTTAAACTGGGTGTGTAGTACTCACTTGGTGCAGTAGTAATCTGAGAGTACCCACTGATCGCTGATGAGAGATGCCAGGTGATGCCAGGCAAATCCCTTCTCGTTCATATCATCATCGTAGCTGAGCGCAGCCTGGAATTAAAACAAACAATACATTCTTTTAGCTTTACCTTTCTTCATTTCAATCTGTTAGTAGCCGAAGGGACGAGTGCTGTACGTTTTCACTGCGGTGTCAAGGATTGAATCCTCTGTCAGCTAACTGCTCCCGAGCGTCTGGAGCCAGTGAGACTATGGCACCCCTATCCGGGGCACGCTGCGAGGCTTTAGGGAGTGAGGAAGGGAATAATAGAGTTATTTCATCTATAATAATAACAACTGCTCCCGAGCGTCTGGAGCCAGTGAGACTATGGCACCCCTATCCGGGGCACGCTGCGAGGCTTTAGGGAGTGAGGAAGGGAATAATAGAGTTATTTCATCTATAATAATAACAACTGCTCCCGAGCGTCTGGAGCCAGTGAGACTATGGCACCCCTATCCGGGGCACGCTGCGAGGCTTTAGGGAGTGAGGAAGGGAATAATAGAGTTATTTCATCTATAATAATAACAACTGCTCCCGAGCGTCTGGAGCCAGTGAGACTATGGCACCCCTATCCGGGGCACGCTGCGAGGCTTTAGGGAGTGAGGAAGGGAATAATAGAGTTATTTCATCTATAATAATAACAACTGCTCCCGAGCGTCTGGAGCCAGTGAGACTATGGCACCCCTATCCGGGGCACGCTGCGAGGCTTTAGGGAGTGAGGAAGGGAATAATAGAGTTATTTCATCTATAATAATAACAACTGCTCCCGAGCGTCTGGAGCCAGTGAGACTATGGCACCCCTATCCGGGGCACGCTGCGAGGCTTTAGGGAGTGAGGAAGGGAATAATAGAGTTATTTCATCTATAATAAAGTACCAACACAGGAAGCCTTGAGGGATATGATTTCATTCAAGCTTCAGGGCCTGTTTAATAGAATGTGTCAATCATTTCAACTTTTGAATTCAGAAACGCCTGATGTCTCAAAAGTTGCGTCTTACAAATAAAATGAGAACTAGATTTAAAATTATTTTTAAAAAAATGGTTATAAGCTCGCTAAAATGCATTGAAAAACAGAAAAAAAATCCTAAAACATGTATTTTTAAATAATGGTAATTAATATATTCTTCACAATAATTTAACCTTTTAACGTTCGTTTATTATTAAAAACTGCGTATAGTTGACAAGAATTAAATAAAAAAAAATAAAAACAATATTATTAATGCAAGTAAATCTACAAGAATACCGAAAGTAACAAAAAAATTATAAAAATCCACTAAAACGTTTTCCATTGCCATTTAGTTTGCTTTAATTTTCAATTATTGGACTTATCAACTTAGTCAAAGATTATTGATTATGGGGAATATCGATTTCAACACTACGCAAAAACTTCGTAAAAAATATACAAGGGCGCAAAGGATTGTAAATCCGAATAAGTCACGACCTTTAGGAAAACCATCTACTCTTCTTCCGCTTCTTTCCAACAGTTTTTCAGATTCTGATGAGGAACCAGCGCTAAGTGATTATCATCAATCTGCAGTGGCTCATGATACATTATCTCCTTGAAATATACAATATTCGAAGATGAAGAATCCCTTGACGAAGTTATCTCAAATTTGTGATCGATATGGCGCATCACACAGAGCAGCAGCTGCCATTGCTTCTGCGGTTTTAAAAGATGTAAATGAAGCTGGTCCATCTTTCGTTATAGATCATAGTAGATTACAAAGAGCTAGAAAGCAAACTAGAGATATGTTGCTAAATAGCCGTAAATTGACAAATATCATAGGTTTATTTTTCGATGGGCGCAAGGACAAAACAATGTTTATTATCAAGAAAGGAAGAAAATTTTGTCGACGAATAGAAGTTGAAGAACACATAACGCTTGTGCAGGAGCCAGGATCAGTGTATCTCGGACACGCTACGCCATCATCTGGTTCTGCTAAAGACAGCGAAAATGCCATATGTTCTCTTTTGTAGGAGGAAAATCGTCAAATGGAGAAAATTGTTGCAATTCGTTGTGACGGAACAAATACAAACACTGGCCGGAAAAATGGAATCATTTCAAGAATGGAAGAGAGACTTGGAAAGCCATTGCAATGGCTTATCTGCCAATGAACTACCATTGCGACATCTGCTATCTTCATTAGATGGACCGACTAGCGGACCTGTAGCTTTCTCGGGAACAATCGGAAGAAACAATTGTGAGAACGTTAAAATTATTCGGTTTGTTCCCATTCAATCATCCATACCGGAAAATATAACAGAAAAATTAAGCACGGACCAAAATTATTTATATAATATGTTATTATTTTTCGGAATATTTTTTATTGAGTAAAACCTCAAATTGTAATATTTAAATATTGAAGACAATATTAGTGATTTTTTAAACGAAACATTTTTTATATAATATTTGTCTGGCTGTGTCAAAAGGTATGATAACTGTAGATTTGGCAAGGAAACAACCAGGGAAAATGTCTCATGCCAGGTGGCTAACAACTGCAAACAGAATATTACGGCTATATGTTGCAACGGAAAACCCAACAGAAAATTTTTCAGATATTGGCCACCTTTATTGTGAAAGTTTATGCTCCAACATGGTTTACCATAAAGTGCAATAGTTCTTGTATAGATGGAGCCCGTAATCTCTGGAAAATGGTTAGCATTTCCAGATATCTTTCAGCAGAATTGAAAGCTATTGTCGACCCCGTGATTCAGAGGAACGCATATTTTGCACACCCGGAAAACATTATTCTATCAATGTTAACTGATGACAATAAATGTATAAGGGAGCTAGGATGTAGATGGATCATTAAATAGAGGGCCCTTAAAACTTCAAGAGTGAGAGAGTTCATAATTCCAAAAATTAATTTCAACTGCAATAGCTACATAGAATTAATTGACTGGCAGGTCACAGATTTAATTCTGACAGAACCTCTACTCCTGAGCAACGTAAAAACGGACGAATTACTTAAATAGTGTGATGAAAGAAATGTAAAAAGGTTCGATTTTCCTAAATTTCCTTTGCCACACACAATCAGTGGAAAGGTGTGTGAAGTTGACCACAGAGGCGTCTTCTTCTGTTGCTGGTTACAATGCTAGAAAAGGTTATATTTACGCCAAGCAACATTCAAGAAACATAATGCCAAATTTTAATTCAAAGCAAGATTTTAAGAAATTACTGTTTTAACAATATGTTTTCATTCAATTTTGAAAATCCATTATTTTTTATTCGTTGTATTTTGGTCAAAAATGTTGTTGTACGTTATTGTTTAGTATCTTAAATTTAACCATAAAAAGTGTTATTTTTCCCTTTTATATTTTTAACAAACACATCACATTTGTTTAAAAAATATTTACTTTTCGTTCTTTGTACTTCAGTTATGGAAATAAAATTAAGTGTGCTACAAAATATAAAATATGGACCCATTGTTTTATTTTTTTCCCAAATCACGAAATCTAATTTTTTTCAAAACTTCCGGCCATTTTAGCGAGCTAATAGTGAAGACCAATTTAATCTTAGCAGGTGTTCCTCAAGGTTCCATATTAGGTCCTATTTTATATATAATTTATGTATCTTTTATTAAATTTATTTTTAAACATGTAAAACACTTTGTGTACGCGGATGATACTGCATTGGTGTTTTCTTGCAGTGATTTGCAATTATGTATTGAACTTTTACAAAAAGATTACATTGAACTTTTAAAATGGTCTCACGACTCTGGCCTAATCATAAATGCAAAAAAAAACTAAATTGATACACATTAGATCACCAAATGCCAAGGTAAATACTATTATACCCGAAATTAAAACACACAATTCAGATTGCCTACATGTTGGTATCCCTGCGTTGTGTACATGTGAAAATATTGAACTTGTTAAAAAATATGTTTATTTAGGTGTTATTATTGATTGTTTTTTCAAATGGGATTTACAGATAAATAAAGTCTGTGAACGACTGAGATCTATTATAAGTAGATTAAATAAATTAAAATTTTATGTTCCAATATGCACACTTCGAATAATTTATTTATCACTAGCTGAATCTATCATAAGGTATGGAATTACAGCTTGGGGATTTTCCTCTAAAACAAATATAAATCATGTTCAATCAGTTCAAAATTCTCTTGTTAAATTATTAGCTCATAAAAGTTTATATGAACAAAGGCATAATGTTCCATACCTTTATCAAAATCTGAAAATCCTCTCGGTAAGAGCAATTATGTGGTATAAAATAATTTTTCAGCATATAAATAGCCCTATGTACATAAATCGACTGGAACACACTTACAATACTCGTTTTACATTAAATGAAGGACTAATCGTACCAAAGCATGTAAACAAATATGGACAAAGAACGCTAGACTACATGATACCAAATTGTTTAAATATGTTACCTGCAGAAATCAAAAAATGTACAAATATAAAAATAAATTTTTTGTTGAAAAATTGGCTAGCTGAAAGAAATAGTTTGTACTAGACTCTAATACAAACTATTTCTAACTGCATACTAGACGGCCGGCGTGGTCTAGTGGTATACGCTTTTGACTACAGATCCGAAGGTCGCGGGTTCGAACCCGGCGTGCGCAAATAAATTTTATTTGATTGATTTGTGTTATTTCACAATTAATTAATTAAAATAATATATAGTATATTTGCGGCACGTTCCAGAGTGGAAGATACTACCAGTATCGCCCTGGTGTAAGACCACCATTCAGAATTGAAACGTTGCTTGAAATGGCTTTAGCCGTGTTTGGTGACCAGATCTGAATAGCCAGGTACTTCCCCACCTTCCTCTTCCCCATCTCCCTCCCCTCCCCAATACCCTCAGCCTCACAACATACCCCAATTGGGGATGCCATAGTCTCACTGGCTCCAGACAGGAGCAGTTGGGACTCTTGTGCGGTAATACTGTAAAAAAAAAAAAAAAAAAAATACGCTTTAATTGTTTTTTGTTTTTATTTTTATTGTATTACACCTCTCATGATATGAATGTATACATTTGATATAATCTGTTTAAGTTCAAAGCACCCAATGACAAACTACTTTAAAGTAGTTTATTGGGACTTTTTGATTTTTTTTGTATATTATTTTGATATTTAATAAAAAAAAAAAAAAAAAAAAATACCTTACATAAATTAAAAAAAATAAATATATATATATATTTTTACGTTTTCGAATAGCTACAGATCATACGCAACTTTTGAGACCCCAGGCGTTTAAAAATAAGGCAATTTTTTTTCTCTCTATGGAGAGCGACACACGCTACTGTTTAACCTTTGGTGATGCTGTGTGGAGGGGGATTGTTATAGAAGTTACTCACCAAGTGCGGGAAGTCTCCGGTGACCACTTTCGTTTGGTTCCAGGCGGGTACTCGAGGACAGATGTCCCCCCTGGTCCAGTCTGTCACATTGCAAGGAAAAGCCACCTCTGCCAAACTGATGCAGTCTGAAAGGTAATTCATATGGATGTTATTATTGACAGGTTGATTGTGTTAATCATGTAAGCACTCAGTTCGCTATCTCCCATGTTTACCTGTTCCGCAATAGATCCCCCAGAAGGCACGAACCTCACTAATCGCATACAGTGAAATCACAGTTAGTCGCTTGGATTTGTTCTTCGTAATGCAAGAACGTATTTTGCCCTTGTTCTCAGTATCCTAGTATAAAGCTCTATTATTTGGGCCCCTACTGAACAAAACCATATCCCAAAAATAGAATATAAAACATTCCATTCTTGTTCTTAGCAGGAATGCAAGATTTCAACATCTTACTTAAACTAATCACATGAAATATACTTAATCCACTTATATGTCCCTAATAAGTCTTCTAGTGGAAGATCCAATGCACTTATTCATACTACGAAAGCGAGGACTTGTGCCTATCAGAACGTGCCAATCAACAGAGCAACTCAACTACTTAAGGCCCCGTAGTAACCGTTCAAAGATGGTTTGAAAGGGAGACATGTAAATACGAGTGTTAGAGGGAGCGCGTTAAAGTTAAAAAAACGATAATAATTAACCGAGAATATTTAATAAAACCCGACTCGTTTGAAATAGAGCAAAAATTTGTAGAAAAATGATTTAGTTGCATTAAAAGAAACACTGTTATTTTTTTCATTCCTATAACATATTAAATAACGGAAAAAACATTATAACGCATTTTTTCAAACAGATCATTGATTCAACTTAATGACAATAATATGCGACGATTTGCATTTACGAGAAAAATAGTACTGTTGAATATTATTTTCGTAAATATTAATATTCGCATAAAACCTTATATTTGACAAAACATTGTGAAAGCTATTCGATAGGTAGGTACTGCCAATCTAAAAATCACTAAACCAGGGGCTTTAAACGTCGGATCCCCTTAATTATAAATTAGGTACGAAAAATGAATTGTAAAAATAGAAAAAAAAACTCCTTATCAGAATAACTCTCAAATTATGTAAATAAAAGAAACGGATAATATAAGTACATTAAACATTATTACATTTTATTATTATTAAATAATTTATTTATTTATTATTATGGCTTTTTATAATTCATATTAAAAAAAAAATAAAACCCGGATCTTCAATTTTTGTTTGGTTAATGAGCTCCACTCAGAGCCCATGTCATCTTTGGGGATGCTTTGAGGGGTGTTTTTTAAGGAAAGAAAGTTGACGGAGATCTGGGAAGGAAAAGTATGAAGGGGGTGTAGGAATCACGTGTCCATGGGTCGAGAGAGTCCTGCTGGAGAGATAAAAAGGTATCCCTCAATCAGTCTCTCCAAATTCGGCCCGCTACACGGTAGGTGGGCAGATGCATCCGTTGTCAAGACCTAGACAATCCTCGCCCCATAAACCCGGGCACCCATGCTAAGTATGAAGGGGGTGTAGGAATCACGTGTCCATGGGTCGAGAGAGTCCTGCTGGAGAGATAAAAAGGTATCCCTCAATCAGTCTCTCCAAATCCGGCCCGCTACACGGTAGGTGGGCAGATGCATCCGTTGTCAAGACCTAGACAATCCTCGCCCCATAAACCCGGGCACCCATGCTGAGTATGAAGGGGGTGTAGGAATCACGTGTCCATGGGTCGAGAGAGTCCTGCTGGAGAGATAAAAAGGTATCCCTCAATCAGTCTCTCCAAATCCGGCCCGCTACACGGTAGGTGGGCAGATGCATCCGTTGTCAAGACCTAGACAATCCTCGCCCCATAAACCCGGGCACCCATGCTAAGCTACCAAACGTAACGAACCACTTGGAGTGACCTATGGCTGAGGTGTTGTCACTAAGTTTAATCGAAAGTTTTGTGAGAAGAATGATGCCATCATGATTGTGAGAAGAATGATGCCATCATGATTGTGAGAAGAATGATGCCGTCATGATTGTGAGAAGTATGAAGCCATCATGATTGTGAGAAGAATGATGCCATCATGATTGTGAGAAGAATGATGCCATCATGATTGTGAGAAGAATGATGCCATCATGATTGTGAGAAGAATGATGCCATCATGATTGTGAGAAGAATGATGCCATCATGATTGTGAGAAGAATGATGCCATCATGATTGTGAGAAGTATGATGCCATCATGATTGTGAGAAGAATGATGCCATCATGATTGTGAGAAGAATGATGCCATCATGATTGTGAGAAGAATGATGCCATCATGATTGTGAGAAGAATGATGCCATCATGATTGTGAGAAGAATGATGCCATCATGATTGTGAGAAGAATGATGCCATCATGATTGTGAGAAGAATGATGCCATCATGATTGTGAGAAGAATGATGCCATCATGATTGTGAGAAGAATGATGCCATCATGATTGTGAGAAGAATGATGCCATCATGATTGTGAGAAGAATGATGCCATCATGATTGTGAGAAGAATGATGCCATCATGATTGTGAGAAGTATGATGCCATCATGATTGTGAGAAGTATGATGCCATCATGATTGTGAGAAGAATGATGCCATCATGATTGTGAGAAGAATGATGCCATCATGATTGTGAGAAGAATGATGCCATCATGATTGTGAGAAGAATGATGCCATCATGATTGTGAGAAGAATGATGCCATCATGATTGTGAGAAGAATGATGCCATCATGATTGTGAGAAGAATGATGCCATCATGATTGTGAGAAGAATGATGCCATCATGATTGTGAGAAGAATGATGCCATCATGATTGTGAGAAGAATGATGCCATCATGATTGTGAGAAGAATGATGCCATCATGATTGTGAGAAGAATGATGCCATCATGATTGTGAGAAGAATGATGCCATCATGATTGTGAGAAGAATGATGCCATCATGATTGTGAGAAGTATGATGCCATCATGATTGTGAGAAGAATGATGCCATCATGATTGTGAGAAGAATGATGCCATCATGATTGTGAGAAGAATGATGCCATCATGATTGTGAGAAGAATGATGCCATCATGATTGTGAGAAGTATGATGCCATCATGATTGTGAGAAGAATGATGCCATCATGATTGTGAGAAGAATGATGCCATCATGATTGTGAGAAGAATGATGCCATCATGATTGTGAGAAGAATGATGCCATCATGATTGTGAGAAGAATGATGCCATCATGATTGTGAGAAGAATGATGCCATCATGATTGTGAGAAGAATGATGCCATCATGATTGTGAGAAGAATGATGCCATCATGATTGTGAGAAGAATGATGCCATCATGATTGTGAGAAGAATGATGCCATCATGATTGTGAGAAGAATGATGCCATCATGATTGTGAGAAGAATGATGCCATCATGATTGTGAGAAGAATGATGCCATCATGATTGTGAGAAGAATGATGCCATCATGATTGTGAGAAGAATGATGCCATCATGATTGCGTCGATTTTTGTCAAATTATCGGACTGTCCTTTTATAAAACCACTATCTGTCATGATGTAGCTATTTACTTATATGTTTTATAAAAACAAATCGGTTTAGAATGCAATTAAATCAGCAACGGGAACAAAAACACCTACAAGTAACTTGACGCGAGGACGTTGTGACGTCACAATCTCGGCAGACAATCGTTTATTGGTATTTGAATTTTCATACAAATTTAAAAGTAAAATATTTAGTTTTAATAAAATGTTTGGGGGTTTCATGTACGACATTTGCTTTATTTAAATTCTTTATATATATAAAATACATTGAAAACACTAAATTAAATACACTGCACGTTACCTATTCTACCGTCTGGAACCTACATTACAATATTCATGTACAAGCTATTGAAAGAATAAAAAACGTTGTAAAATGGGTATTCCAGCAATTTTGTTGAACTTCAATACACCTTTAAAAGGTGGCAATATTTTTAAATTGTCGGACAGAAGGATTATCACTGACTTGGTATTATGTAAAATTCAAAATAATGCACTTGATAGTCCAGAATTGCTCGCATTGATAAGGATTGCACTACGTCATTCTAGCATTCGAGATTTATTTCAGTGCTGAAATTGTGGGACTAACTACCATATTAGGTATTCCCCATTGCCTAGAATACTAATAGAGTGATATAATTATGACAAGATGGTGGACATCTACAATAATATTTATAACTGTGGTGTATGTGTGTAAGGGGGACAGCATGAGAGCGAGACAGCGAGTACGAGACGTATATAAGAGATCGTATGAGCGGGAATGAGCCTCTCAGTCCAGAACCGTGATAGTCTTCTTTCAAATAAATATTATAATACAAGCATTGTTATTATTGAGTATGTAGAGTTCACATACGTTACAGTGGCGCAGCACGGTAGTTCGTAAATTATTAAAAGTTTACGGAGAATCAGATGATTCAAGAAGATTATTCGAATTTTTGGTGATCACAGTATAGTCTGGCGCTTTTGGGCGTTGGATCGCTAAATTTTGAAGGAAGAAGAAGAATAATAAAAGGCTATCAAATTGGAGAATTCACACGCAGCCGAGGCGAGCACGCAGATCGGGCCGGGCAAATTGCGCGGTAAAAACGCAATTTTACACGTGTGTGGGAGCCGACATTGCAACATTTTGTCGAGAGTACACCGTTACACGGGGTACGCAGAAGATCCAGGATCAAGATCGGCATCAAGGGTGAATTGGCCGGAATCCGGGACCGGGGTTCTGTCGCTACAGCGGGAAGGAAGACCTTGGAAGGTGATCGTGTCCGCAGCTGAAGGGAGACGGAGCCAGAAAAGGGTGCTGAGACGTTGGTGATTCACAGGCTCAGGGCAGGGGCTCGGAGCATAACCTCTGGAAGGGCTGAGATACGTATATTTTATTCAACTTGTTTCAGTTCTTCTCCCAATGGAGGCGATTTGTAAGAATTTGGGGACGTTCTGTTACAGAACGGGAGACTGGTCATTGTTCAGGGAACGATTGGATCAGGCCCTCATTTTAAATGATGATAAGTTGTTGTCACCAGAACGCAAAAGAGCATTTTTGCTGAGTTGCCTCACGGAAGAAACTTTCTCTCTATTATGTGATTTATGTTTTCCAAAAAAGGTTTCTGTTTGTTCTTTTGAAGATTTATGTAAATTATTTGATTCACATTGCAAACCAGTTAAAAATATTTTTGAGTCTCGTGAATTATTTTATAAATGTAAACAGTTTCCTAGCGAATCCGTTAAAGATTACGCGGCTAGATTGAGAGGGTTAAGTTTATCTTGTAATTTTGAGCTGAGATTGGAACCATGTTTAAAGGACATATTCGTTATTGGGATTTTTAATGAAAAATTGAAACACAAGCTATTCGTAGAGGCAATCAATACTTCTTTTACGGATTGCATTAATCTAGCGGCGACGTGGGAACATGTTGTGGCTTTTAAAAAAGTAAATCCGAATTTAAATGTTGTTCATAAGGAAAGCGAGTATTTCCATAAATCCAGGAAAGATAGTCCTTCCAGGAATAAAAATTCAATGCGGAGTAAATCACCGGTTAATGGTACGTTAAAAACTTGTTTTTTGTGTGGAAAAAAAAATCATTTGCAAAGAGATTGCTGGAAAAAAATTTTGTGTAATCATTGTAACAAATCGGGTCATCCTAGTAATTTGTGTAAATACAATAAAAATTATGTAGGTACTAAAAATAAACGGTTGAATTCGGTGTTCGTGGTTAATAATAATGTGGGGCCGGAACCCACATATATAGATTTGTTAATTGGTAACATAATATTACAGGCGTTGGTAGATACGGGAGCTGCGATAAACGCGATACCATATGAAGTGTATTTAAGATATTTTGTTTCTTACGATTTAGAAAAGTATAATGTTCATTTGTCAGGGTATGACGGAACGCAGTTAAATGTTTTAGGTAAAGTGAATTTAGAGGTGTCATTTTTAGGTAAAAGTGCGAAAATACAGTTCGTAATAATTAAAAATGGTAATTCTACAATAGTTGGTAGAGATTTTTTACAAGTTTTCGGTATCGGATTAAGTGGAATAAATTCTGTAAAATTCAGTGAGATTAATTGTGATAATCATCTTGTTTTTCGTGAAAGTTTAAAGAAGAAATATGCTCATGTTTTTTCAGAAAAATCGGGTAGGCTTAAAAATTATGAGGCAAACATTGAAGTTAATTCGGACTTTAGGCCAAAGTTTGTAAATCCGAGGCCATTACCTTTTAGTTTACGTGAGAAAGTAGAGATAGAGTTACAGAGAATGTTGCATGAAGACATTATTGAAAAGGTAGAAATAAGCGATATTGCAAGCCCGATTGTTGTTGTAAAAAAGAAAGACGCTTCAATTAGGATTTGTACTGATTTCAAAACAACATTGAATCCTATGTTAGCGAAGTTGAAATACCCACTACCTCGTATTGACGATTTAATTTCATCTCTGAATGGTGCAAAATATTTTGCTAAGATAGACTTACGAAATGCATTTGGACAAATTTCATTGAACGAAAAGTCTAGAAAATTATGTGTGATTAGTACGCATATAGGTTTATTTGCATATAAAGTATTGCCTTTTGGCAAGCACGAGTCCGGCCATCTTTATGCAAGTCATTACGGCGATAGTTGGTGGACTTAGGAACGTTCGTGTATTTTTAGATGATCTACTTTTATTTGGGAATTCTAAAGAGGAATTATTTTCTATTTGTGAAGCAGTACTTAGCAAGTTAAGTGATTGCGGATTAACTATTAATGAAAATAAGTGTTCTTTTCTAGAAACAGAGATAGAATATTTAGGTTATAGAATTTCGCAGAAAGGAGTTATGCCTTTAGAAAATAAAATATATGCTATTACCCAAATGAGTGTACCGAAAAATGTTTCGGAACTTAGAAGTTTGCTGGGAGTTATTTCCTACTATAGGTCTTTTATACAGAATGTGTCAGGTATTTTGTCTCCTTTATACCAATTGTTGAAAAAAGGGATAAAATTTGTATGGTCTCAGGAATGCAATATTGCGTTTGAGCAAGTTAAGAAACTGCTGACGTCAGACAATATTTTGGTGCATTTTGACCCACAATTACCTATCAAGCTAATTACAGACGCGAGTGAGATAGGTATATCTGCTATTATATGTCACGTATATGAGAATGGCATGGAAAGACCGATTGCATTCGCTAGCCGTTTATTGTCAAAAACGGAATTGAGGTATTCCATTCTAGATAAGGAAGCGTGTGCAATAATATTCGGTTTAAAAAAATTCTTTCAATATTTATATGGTAATAAATTCGTTCTAACTTGTGATAATAAAGCTTTGGTACATATTTTGAACACTGAAAAACAAGTGCCAATACTAGCGGCAAATAGGCTACAGCGCTATGCGTTGATTTTGCAAACATTTGACTATAATATAGAATATGTCAAGTCGGGTGAGAACAAAGCGGATTTCTTATCTAGATTGCCGGTTAATAGTAATAATAATTTAAGTGATTGTATCGACGAGGTCGACGGTAGCGAATATTTCTTAAATTATATTGGTAGTCTGAACGTTGATAAGATTGAATCGGATTTTTTAAATATAATTGAGGCGAAAACGACAATTTCAAAAGAAACGATGAAGCAGTTTTCGATTAAAGATGTAAACATAGCAAGCATTATTGGGTTCGTAATCAATGGTTGGCCGGATAAAAAGTTTTTAAAGGATGACTTGTTAAAATTCTGGTATTTTAGAAATAAATTATCGACTTATGACTCGTGTTTATTTTATAATAATAAATTTGTGGTTCCGAGGGAATTAAGGGAAATCATATTGAATTTCATACATCAATCGCATTTAGGTATTGTTAAATCTAAAAATCTTGCTCGAAATTATTTTTTTTGGTTAGGTATGAACTCAGAGGTAGAAGCAACTGTGAAGCAGTGCGTTCGATGCTTGGAGTGTTTACCCACTCCATGTAAAGTTGAGTTACAGCCGTGGCCAATCAGTGGATTAATATGGAATAGATTGCATATTGATTTCATGGGACCTTTTGGTGGTTACAATTTTTTGATAATCGTTGATGCAACTACAAAATGGATAGACTGTCACATCGTAAATAAAGTAGATTCGTTTTGTACAATAAAAGTTTTGAAAAGATTATTTTCTAATTTCGGAATTCCGGAGCAGATAGTAAGTGACAATGGTACAGCGTTCACTTCAACAGTTTTTAAGGAATTTTGTCATAATTTTAATATTAAATCGTTGACATCTCCTGTCAACCATCCAGCTTCTAACGGACTTGTCGAAAATGGGGTTAGAACGGTAAAGAATTTTTTAAAAAAAATTATGATAAATAATAAATTGCCTGCTGATTTTGAGGATAAACTTTTAACATTTTTGGTTGATATTAGGAATACGCCTTCTATGTCTACGGGGATTGAACCTAGTAAATTAATTTTGGGAAGGAAAATTAGATCAATTTTTAATACAATCATTCCAATATTAGATAATGTTGAAGGTCAAGGTTTTAAAGGGATTGATAACACGATTAAAGATAAGATGTTATTGAGTCAGCAAAAACAAAAAAAGTATTATAGAGGAAAAAAAAATTAAAAAGTACTTTGATGTTGGATCTAAAGTTTTAACCAGGGATTTGAGAAGTGATAAAAACAAATGGATTTTAGGAGAAATTTATAAAAGATTGGGGAATAGGGTTTATTTAGTAAAAATTATGTCTACAGGACAAGTGTGGAAACGCCACCATGATCAAATTTCAGAGAGGAAGGTTAGGTGGGGGGAGAGTGACAGGTCTGATGATTTGCTGGACCTGGGTCCACTCTCGGACGTGGACATGACCAAGTTTCCTAATTCCTCTGATTTTTGCAGGTCACCTACACCTTGGGAGGGGAGGTTACGCCCTCGAGGACAACGCCCATGCTACACCGAATGAAGAGTCAAGAACATACATAATTACATATAAATTGGAAATTAAATACATAATGGAAATAATTAAATATATTTGGCTTATATAAGTTTGTAAAAATAAAAAGATGTAATTATGATTTAAGTGTGGGGGTGTGGTGTATGTGTGTAAGGGGGACAGCATGAGAGCGAGACAGCGAGTACGAGACGTATATAAGAGATCGTATGAGCGGGAATGAGCCTCTCAGTCCAGAACCGTGATAGTCTTCTTTCAAATAAATATTATAATACAAGCATTGTTATTATTGAGTATGTAGAGTTAACATACGTTACAATAACTAAATAAATAATACGAAATAGTGTTATCTGAAGAAAATTAGTTATGCATAATATTGTATAATTCTCAATATGATATTCAATTAATCTTGCAAAAATTGCGTTAGTTAAATAAATAACTGAAAATGCCATAGATCCGCTGGCACCGGGCAGTTGATACCCTAGACGTGGCTAGGTGATCTCTCCAAAGCGTTGTTCCAATGATGATGACATAGTGAGTATAAAGGCCCTTCATTGAAGGTATTAAAATATTAAGAAAGATATTACACGAAGTACCATCAAGACAGTTACAATTCGACTACTGGGTGCACCAAATTCCCTGCAGCACAGATAGGACAAGCGATGTTGGTTGCGTGATCACCTGCAGCTAATGATGGACAAGCGGGGACTGTCATCACGAATCATATGAGTCGGGGTGTGTCTTGACCTCCGCCGAACCCGCGAGACTGACTTACCGAACCCCTTTCTTCGTTGGTTTGATCTACAGCCCTAGACGTAGCTAGGTGGTATCTCCAAAGCGTAGCTCCGATGATGATGATGATAACAATAAATGAAACGTTTTAGAAGTAAACTTACAGTCTCTGGCATGAGATCCTGTCCGGGGAACTGTCACCAGAGATTTGTTCAGAGGTGGACAGGCGGTTTTAGGACCTTCGTCGGGGCAACACACTATTGCTACTGTACCCTCGTAGGAACAGACCTGTAAATAATGATAAGTTAAGAGCATTTAAATACCCCATATTAATTAGCATAGAGAATATAGATGTAATATGCATGAGAAGTTGATTGCCAGAGATCTCGTAGGAAAGGTGATGGCATGTCAATTTTCTGATAAAGTTTTAGTCATTCAGAATATATGAAAAACACGTGTTATTTTCCTAATAAATATCATGAAGGATTTCGACAGTTTCAATATCAGTAAATGTATGAACACGTGTTCCGCCGTCCTCATAAAACATTCGTTTTTAACTGATACCTTTTGATGAACTCTGTCAATTATAATTAACAGTAGGTCGTGTGAGGATTGTGGAGATACGCAAAGAGTGCAAGGCTGATGTAAGCGTAGTGAGTAATATCAAAAAAGGGACGCTTAGATGGTTTGGGCATGTAGAGCGAATGAGCGAAGAAATTAGTGTAAGGAGAATATACGATGCAAATGTGAATGGTAGCAGAAGTCGGGGACGCCCGAGGAAGACATGGCACGACCAAGTGAATCTGATACTTGAGTAGAACAATAAAAGAGTATGTATGAGACGATGTATGAATATGAATGAGGCAAGGAGTGTGTGGTGTGACCGAGTTGTTTGGCGGTCCGTCCTCTCTGCCTACCCCTGCGGCGTGATGGTTAGTTAGTTAGTTAACAGTAGGTTTTCTCCGTGGTGTTACCTGTGGGGCGATTCCTTCGAAAGCGTCTGCTAGAACCGTCGGACACTTGCTGATGTGAGTGCAGACCCCGGCTTTGCCAGTGCTTTCCAGTAAACACGTTTCTTCTGTAACAATCCGAATATCAATAACTTAATAATAAGAATGCATCTCAAGGCCGAAGAACAAGCGCAGCCATAACGCAACTAGTAATAATCCAAGCAACTAGTGCGCAAAACGAGAGTAAAGAGACAAATCTCGCTCAATTAGAGTTGACCCAAGTCACTAAACAACTTTCTTACAGATACTGTGCTTTGAAACTGCATCCTAACTGTAATCTACCTAAGGATCGGCTAGCATCGGCTGTACTCGTAACCATTCGGGTACAGCCGACACGCTGTCTCTGTCATGTGGCTACGTACCGCCATCTATTGAAATACCTTAAAACTACATTGACTGGAATATAATGAGTTAGATCTACACACTTTGCTGACATCTGGTGGGCGGTATCGTAACTACAATCAATAACACTACACTAACCTACGGAATTATTGACAGCTTTAATGGTCGAGGGGTTAGGCCCTGGACTAGCATCTGGCGGTCGCGGGTTCAAATCCTGGCGAGAGCAAGTATATTTTATTTGATTAATTTGTTTTATTTCACAATTTACTCATTCAAAATGTTTAGATATTTAGCATATTTGCGACACGTTCCAGAGCAGAAAAAACCCTCACTTTAGATGTATTTGGTGACCAGATTTAAATATCCAGGTACTTCCCCACCATCATCTTCCCTATCTCCTTCCCCTCCCAACTATCTTTAGCCTCACAAATACCCCAATTGAGGATGCCATATTTTTACTGGCTTCAAATGGTTCGGAACAGCTGGGACTCTTGAACAGTATTTACTTTTTAAAACAATTTTTAAGGATACGCTGGCAAACAAGAGAATAACATAATGTCTATCCATTTAACGATAAGTTTCATATTTATTTTATTTCATCTTTTTTTCTATAATTTTATTATTATTTTTATTTTCGGGATTAAACTTCTATTTCTTATTTCAATTTTATTCGAATAACGTTTTTTAACAACCTTTGAAAGTTATTTACTTAGAATTATTGTCTAAAATGCCATTTAAATACATTAAAGTACAAGACTGACACTAACTACATGGAAAGAAAGGAACATTTATAAGATTAGAAAAGAACAAGAAAAAAATAATACAAATCAGTATTTTAAATTAGTACATATTAAAAGAAATATAAAATAAACATAAACAAAAACCTATTATGCAGTGATCTCATTAATTTAAGCACTGCTAAAATGTTTAATTAGTACAGGTTTATATGTCAATAGAGACATATCAATTCTTGACAGGCCAAGATGCAAAACAAAACTGCAGGATAGTTAAAATGACCCGCTAACAAAGCATAAGATTTACAATAAAATCAAACAAACTCTAGTAAAATAAAACACTCTAGGGAACCTTGATCTAATGGCAGGAACTTGAAAGTGAATAAACATTAATAAATCAGGACTATCTAATTAATGTGACGTTTGGTCGATTTGACCCTAAATATATAAATTACATAAATTTGCTTTGTTTTCATTGTTACAGATACTGTAGACATATCTGTATACACTTCGGACAGTGACTCGTAATAAGAATACCGTATACCTAATGCGCTAGTAATATACATAGTTGACCAAGTATTGAACCTTGACAAGGCCATTGCTCCTACTAACAAGTTCTGTACCCTAAACTGCTCTGGCGGGAAACCCTGAAGGTCGCCTTCCTGGACCTTTTTTATAAAATATATATGATATAAAACTCCGTAGTACATTATTTTGATGTATCGAATAAGGTTTAGATCAGAACTAGTAATGTCAGCGCAAGAGAATATTTTTTACCACTTGATTACGCAATATCGACTTTTCTCTTCTTTCCATAAATATAATATGCATGTTTTATCTATATACATCTTCGGAAGAAATTCTCTAAATAATAATGAAAACGCTATTAAAATCCGTTGCGTGGTTTATAAGCACTAAGCACACAAACAGACGCGGAGAGCGACTTAGTTTTATACTGTTTATATTTATATATAATTACATTTTGCTAACCAATGAAATAATAATGCGTAACCTTCAATGAATACGAACTTTCCAATAATAAGGCTTCTTGATAATATTAACTCCTCGGACTAATTTGTTCGGTTTTGGAAACAAACAGCTATTAGCCGTATTTTGTTTTTCGCACCCTCTTGATGTTCGGATTAAACGAAACCGGTCGGTCAACATATTAATAAAAAAATCGTGGTTTTTAATAAAATAATTGTTTTATTTTATTAAATATATAATTACTAAATTTTTCCCTTATTATTTAATATCTAATAATTCGGAGTGCTAGTTTTAGGCGATTATATCAACTGGTACGATTTGAAATTATTTGACTACACATCAAAAACAAAAAAAAATTAAACTAATATAAAATATGAAATAAGTTTAAAGGTATTTAAAAATATATATGTTTGCAGTATTATAAAACTCTACACAAATTTACCAACACACACCTACACTGCAAGGACGAAAATTTAAAATCTGTCGAACATCCCAAAATTAAATACATCTTTTGGTCTGAAAAACCTTATAAACCTTATTTCAAGCAAACCTAAAACTTATTATTTTTTTGGTAAACTAATGTTTTAAGACAAGGTTTTTTTTTATCCATAGCACAAAGGGTAACAATTATTTTACAAGCAATAATTATTCGCCTGAAACACTCATCCACATTGAAAAATCTCCTGATAAAAGATACATGACGCCAACGGGACTCGAACCCGTGTCCCTTCGATTTCCGGTCGACAGCTCTGACCACTGAGCTATGGCGGCTTATCTCTTACCCGCGAAATTATTCAATATAATATACTAGTGTTTCATTCAACAATTACTGCTTGTTACATTGCTACTTGTTATAAAATAAAGTTGGTTGTTTTCTGGTGAAAAAATGTAACAAGCAGTAATTGTTGAATGAAACACTAGTATATATTGAATCATTTCGCGGGTAAGAGATAAGCCGCCATAGCTCAGTGGTCAGAGCTGTCGACCGGAAATCGAAGGGACACGGGTTCGAGTCCCGTTGGCGTCATGTATCTTTTATCAGGAGATTTTCAATGTGGATGAGTGTTTCAGGCGAATAATTATTGCTTGTAAAATAATTGCAAACCTAAAACATATAAGAATTTTAAAAAAACATTTGAAAACGATATCAAAATATGACTAACTCAACATGAAGGTTAATTATAATGTCCGCACAACAATCTGTCCGCCTCGGAACAGGAATACCTACTAGATAGTGAATACCAAGTAGAATTGAATTAATAATAGCGTACCTTGTTTCTTATATCCTTTGGCTTCATTGAAAGATAAAACCAACAACGATATTATAACAACAAAGCACTTTGGCAAGGTCATATTGAGTATTATTGAGGTATCGGTATAACTGGTGAACACAACTGTGAACTGACTCTAGAACATCGGAGACTGACAGTGTGGTACTGACTTTATCGTGGTCGGGCGAACATAAACTGGTTTGGTGTTTGAGTTTACATGGGTGGACAACCGACATTAAACATTTCAATTTTAGAGATAAAAAAGCTGCCGAATTCCGCTGCACGCTTAGTATGGAGAAGGATTAAACAAATCACTTGGTTTTAATTTAAGCCATCTGGGAGGGAACTCATTTGTAAAATCAGAAACTACGGATCATTATTATTTAACTTTTTTATATCAGAGGGCAAGATTAGCAGGCTATTCGTAACCCAGGAATTTTTGTCAAAATACGGTAGTAAAAAGGTAATGAAAAATAAAAAGGAAAAAAGAGAAAGAGAGAGAGAGAGAGAGAGATAGAGAGAGAGAGAGAGAGAGAGAGAGAGAGAGATAGGAGGGAATAGAACGAGATAGAGAAAGAGAAACAAACAGAAAATGTAAGAAAAACTAAAATAGTCTATTTCGAACCTGGGAAAGTTTTTTCTTAATAGTATTAAAGAAAAAAGGTAACGGAAATTAAAAGAAAAATAAATAAAAAATAAATTGAAAAGAAAAGCGGGAGAGATTGAGAAAAAGAAAAAGATAAAGAGCAAACAAGATAAATAAAAATGGGCAATTTGCAACCTTGTATTACTAAGAATGAAAATTAAGTAAACGAAACGAAAAATTACACAAATATTAAGCGAAAGAGAAAGAGAGAGAGAGGAATAGAAAGAAAAAGATAAAAAGCGAAGGTGAAGGAGAAAGACAAAGAGAAAGAGAAAGGGAAATAAAGAAAAAATGAAACGAAAGAAATGTAAGAACAAAAAAGGCAAGGAAAAATAGAAGGAAAAAGAAATGGAAAAGAAACAAGAAAGAAGGAAGAGATAGAGAAAGACAAAGACAAAGATAAAGAGAAAAAAAGATTTATAAAAATAGGCTATTTGCAACTTCGTAATATTTCTCTTAATAGTAAGAATGAAAATTAAGTAAACGAAAAGAAAAATATAGACAAAGAAAATAAGGAAATGGTGGGTCACCCCTGCTTTGGTCAACGAAAAATTTAAAGTTCCGACCTGACTGGTTTATTTGATGCACTCGGAATTGCGGCAGTTCTAAATAAACAACAACAACTATAGTTACGTCATGTCAAGGAAAGTCCCATCGACCATCGGCATTATTTATTTCATTATGCATTGTAAATGCCGTGTAATTTGGTTGATTCAATTTGGTAAATGATTTGGTAAATATTCGGAAACGCTGGCCACGTTCTTTTCAATCTTTTGATGTACCTTACCTTTAATTACGTAAAATGAAAATTCCCTCTCATTGAATGGGATGACAGCTATTTCATATAATTTCTGTAAATTGGTATCACTGATTCTACATAAGTGAATTGTAACGTAAATTTAAATAAAATTATACATTATGCCGATAAACCCTGTATATATATATATTATAACCTAATATAAATATATATATATATATATCTGTATATATATATATTATAACCTAATATAAATATATATATATATATATTTATATTAGGTTATAATATATATATATATATACAGGGTTTATCGGCATAATGTATAATTTTATTTAAATTTACGTTACAATTCACTTATGTAGAATCAGTGATACCAATTTACAGAAATTATATGAAATAGCTGTCATCCCATTCAATGAGAGGGAATTTTCATTTTACGTAATTAAAGGTAAGGTATATATATATATATAGGGAATTTTCATTTTACGTAATTAAAGGTAAGGTATATATATATATATATATATATACCTTACCTTTAATTACGTAAAATGAAAATTCCCTCTCATTGAATGGGATGACAGCTATTTCATATAATTTCTGTAAATTGGTATCACTGATTCTACATAAGTGAATTGTAACGTAAATTTAAATAAAATTATACATTATGCCGAAATTTTTGCCATACGATTCTACATGGGGTAAACATCGTTCTGGCTAATTTTGAGCTCAAAACATTGTAGCGTCCGTATATCGGACGCTGTAAGTCGGTGGACGCTGCAATGCTATGGAGTTTTTAGGGGTCGGACGCAACAAATGTAGCGGGATATATTGTTGCGTCCGACCCCTAAAAACTCCATAGCATTGCAGCGTCCACCGACTTACAGCGTCCGATATACGGACGCTACAATGTTTTGACCTCAAAATTGGCCAGAACGATGCTTACCCCATGTAGAATCGTATGGCAAAAATTTTTGTGGAAGCAAAAAATGTCTCAGAATGTCTGGAAACGAATATTGAACGTTTGACATTTTGCCGACAGGTTCGCTACACGATGTATATATCGAGCAGTGTATGTTTTTATTCATTTCTACGATCTTGCCGCGTCCACGAAGTAATATAATTTTCGATACATAACGACGATCATGCTGCGTCTACGCATTACATCGTTAGTATTGCGTCCTCAAGACCGATTACGAGTAGATATTATTTTATATACATAACGACGGTCGTGCTGCGTCCACGCATTACGTCGATAGTACTGCGTCCCCGTAGCCGCTCATGAGAATATACTATTTTTAACTCATAATGACAATCATGATGCTTCCATGCATCACGTCGATAGTATTGCGTCCCAGTGAACGATCACGAGTAGATATTATTTTGAATATACAACGACGGTTATGCTGCATCCACGCATTACTTTGATAGTATTGCGTCCCCCTGGCCGATCACGTTGAAATATTATTATGAATACATAACGACGGTCTTGCTGCGTCTACGCATTACGTCGATAGTACTGCGTCCTCGTAGCCATTCGGAGTACATTGTTAAATATTATTTGAGCGTTTGGTTGAGTAAATCATTAGATTTGGCAACATTTGGTTAATTTACAACGATGCCGCTTGATACTCAGAACTAAGAATCGTCTTACGTGGTTTTTAATGCATAACGACGATTTTGCTGCGTCCACGCATTACTTAGATAGTACTGCGTCCCCATGGCCATTCACCAGTACATTTTTATAAATTATTTGAGCGTTTGGTTGAGTAAATCATCAGATTTGGCAACGTTGGGTTAATTTACAACGATGCCGCTTGACACTAAGAACTAAGAAGCATCCTGCGTAGTTTTTAATGCATAACGACGATCGTGATGCGTTTACGCATGACGTTGGTAGTATTGCGTCCGTTGTTGTTTTTTTTTTTAAGAAAAAGCGTTTTTATGGGAGCGAAACCCGGTCGGCACAAAGTATAAAAAATAAACGTGGTGTTTACAAAGTTATTGTTTTATTTTAAATTAAATATTGTTGTCAATTTAACAAACAATTTATAAGTTCCCGAATATTATCTGAATATAAAATAAATCTTATAGAATAAAATAAAAACCTCAAGATATGAATTGAAATCTAGCAAGAATATCGTAACACAAATTGTGAGGATTATTATTAATATATTTATAGAATTATAACTATATATTTTATCACACCTTCATAAATGCAATGAAAACTTTAACTTAAATGAAATCAACAAAAAATCAAAATATAGAAGAATACGTATGTGAAACATACAGCGAATGCACTAAAATCTAGAACAATATAATAAATCTACTAACAATCTTGCACTTAAACATAAGGAGTATAATTTGAAACATGGACGAACTTCTGGTATACCTATGTATTTAACATTATGTCCACAACCAGATTTTTTAATACTATCCGAGGCACACTCGCATGCAATACATAAAAATATACCAAGTATTCCAAACTACAAACAATATGTCACAAATTATCACAAAGAAAAATTTACTGATATCAATGTTAACGAAATACCAATATGTAACGCAAACTGTTTGTCAATTAATGAATCTAAATAATTAGCTAATTAATATAATCGCATGTATCGAATACATAGCTCTATTATACCCTTATAGTCCAGTAGGTACCCAAGCGATTCTTTCAGAAACTTGATCAGGGTGCTAAGGCTGTGAACATCTTGGAATAATTATCGATAATAACATCAAATGGAAAAGTCAAATAAACTCCACAGTAGACAGAATGAGAAAACTCATCATTGTGTTTTTTGGACTTAGAAATACTGTATCATTAAAAATACTTAAAGGTATTTATTTTGCACTTGCACATTCTACACTACTACAATATGAAATCGTGGTTTGCGGGGGGGGGGGGGTGCGTATAAATCATACCTACGTCCACTTGTGACAATTCAAAAAATATTAATAAAAATCATATTTAAAAAAGCCATATAACTATCCAACAATAAATGTTTTCCAAGATTTCCCGGTTCCCCTTCTCACAAAAATTTATGACAAAAATACTCGTACATTAAGAACTTCAATTACATAAAGATTTATTTGATAAAAATAATATTCCATAATTAATTTTAAGCTAAATAATTATTTATATTGGAGGACTAACCGTACCACTTGTTCGAACTACAACAGCAAAACATCATTATTTATTTAACGGTATAAAATTATTCAATAAATTACTCCTGGATATATTTGAGGAAAATTATGACAGTTACAAAAAAAAACAATTTAAAATTCTCTAATACCACCTAATAAATTTTCTTATTGTTTTAAATTATTTATTTATTAATTTTATTTCAGGGAAATCAACAGTTTACAATGTGGTTCATTTATACACGTGTAATTTACCTAACTGAGAAACCAATTGCAGATTTCCGCAATATTCTATTCTATTATGTATGTAAAAATTTAAAAACTATACTTACAAGAACTAAAAAATATTAAATTTATCGAAGAAAGCAAACACTTAGTGGCTTGACATTATACAAAATGAAACAAATACTTTGTTTTAAACCACTTTATTTTAATTTATATTTCGTCGACCGGTTTGGATTGAACCCAAATATTGTATAAAATAAATATAAAGTGGTTTAAAACATAGTATTGTTTCATTTTGTAAAAAATATAACGTTATTCAAGAGGGAGATTATTATAACATGAGATTATTTTAACTGGAGATTATTATAACAGGAGATTATTAAAACAGAAGATTATTATAACGTAATACTACATAATATATGTCATTACATAATATAATAACATTTTATGCAGTTTGGTACACGTTTAATACATTTTTAATATAGTTTTAATATTTATTTTGGTTACATTGAAGAAATCAGATAGAATGTTATTATACATATGTTGAACATATTCTTCTAAGACAAGCATTTTTATTTTACTAGATTACATGAGCGTGTGTGCCGTGTAGGTACTTTCAAATCAATTCTGCTTAATAAACTCCACATATTGTGTTTCTGCTTATCATTCCTTGGTATTATTTATAACTAACCTGTTTTTATTACTTTTATTGTATTTTCTTGTAAGGCTATTAATAGTTTTTGTAATAATATTTGCAATATAAATATGTAAAAATATATTGTTGTCCTCTCCTAAGCACAAGCATCTTACTTATCAGAAAAGTGATTTAAATATTATTTAATATTATGTTGTAAATATTGCAACACTAAAGATGTTAAGAAATAAAAATAAAAAAAATATTTTTATTTTGAACTTAATGGTATTAATATGTTTAACTCATTAATTAAAATATTGCAAATTGAGGTTGAACTAATTAAGTTAAATATAAAAACAGATATTATTATATTGAATACGTAACGACAGAAGTTCTGCGTCGATGGTATTGTATCCTCGTGACCAATCACGAGTAGATATTATTTTGTATACATAACGACGGCCGTGCTGCGTCCACGCATTTCGTCGATAGTATTGCGTCCCCATGGCCGTTGGCGAATTTGTACATTTTTATGTATTGTTTGAGTCCTTGGTGAAGCAAAACGCCAGATTTGGCAACATTCAGTTCATTTACAACGTTGCCACTTCGCACTCAGAACTAAAAAGCGCCTTGCGCGGGTGGACATTTTTGTAAGATGGTTTACAGTGGACGGTAAATTGATATCCCGACCTAAAAATGTCCAACCGCCCTCTGCAATGGAGCGAACTGGCGCGTTATGAAATGATACATTTTTACTAAGGATATCGTTGTAAAAAAAATTGTCGCACGCCTGCGCCCAGTAGGTACGTTTGTATACAAGGTGCAACAAGATATTCATTCAAACTTCTCACTATCAATAGACAGTTTGTTGTCAGGTCTGGTGTGTTTCTGGATGTCAAAAAAATAAAACATAAATATATATACATATATTTTTTAAATACCGCACAAGAGTCTCAACCGCTCCCGTCTGGAACAGCGAGACTGTGGCATCCCCAATCTGAGTACAAGGGTGAAGGTATTGGCGAGGGGAAGAAGATGGGGAAAAGAAATATAGAAAAGTACCTGGATATTTATATCTGGTCACCAAACACGGCAAAAGCTTGGAAATAACGTTTCCATTCGGAATGGTGGTCACACACCAGGGCGATAATGAGAGTATATTTCACTCTGAAACGTGCTGCAAACACACTTTATATTATGTTTAATGTATTAATTGTGAAATAACACAAACAAATAAAAATTTATTTGCGCACGCCGGGTTTGACAATCAGATTACGGGCTTCGGATTGCGAGTCGAGAGTCTTATCTCTCAACCACAGATGCTGTAATTAATTAATTAATTCACTATGAACGTGAAAACTTCACTAGAAAAGTAAGAAATATTTTGTGTTGTTTATTTATTTGTTAATTTATTTATTACACCTAATAGACGTTTACATTCTAGTTTAATAGTTGAGTATCGCAGTTATTATAAATTCTTCAAAATTAAAACAATAGAGAAAACAAAATAGAATGAAAAAAAAAAGTGTTACAACAAAAGCGTATAATAAAATAAGACACATTGCTAAAAATGATAAGAAGTCTCACATAAGTAGATATTCAAAATAAAGAAAAGATTGCAAAAATTATAGATGTCTATTTGTCTCGATATACATATAAAAGAATTAAAATAAACAATATTTATATTGATTATTTTTAAGGTGAAATATATCTCCCATATCAGAATAAGTCATGTAATCCTAAGGGGTTTAATAATATAAGGGGCATAACAACGGCCTAAATTTACCTTTTGAAACTCTCAAAACAAATCCAAGAGTCTTAAGGGCCTTATATACGGAAGACGTAAAAATTAAATCGACCTTCAAAACGCCATGTAACAAACAAATAATATACACTCGGACGTAAGAATATATTATTTAGTATGGACGTGAAACCTTTATCAGAATAGTCAGCAATATACGGCAGACGTAACAAATAAATTAGAGTGAACGGACGTGAAACCTATATTAAAAGGAACCTTCAATATACAAAAAATATACACCCGGACGTGAGTATGTACGTGACGCTAGAAATGTATGAAAGTGTAATAAACATCAAAACCTGCATTATTATGAATATTAAAAAAATATGATATTAGCGATTATCGTGAGTAAAACATAGTGCAATATTCACAAAAACAATCTAAAAAAAAGAACTAGAAGTGCTGGACGCCCAAAGACGGATTTACGCACGGACGCAATAAATGTTGTGGGACCTATATATATATATGTAAAAAATGGAGTAAAAAATGTTATGGGCACTTTGCTGTCCGGTAGCATTTTTTTTTCAATTAAAAACAAAAAAATTAAAAATTTCCACACTACATCACTGTCATCGGCATCGCTTTTCGTGTTCAACAGCTGTTATAAGCAAGTATGTCGAAAAGCGTTTTCGCTCTTTCGCACACACTAAATAATAAAATTCAAAAATGAGACGAATGGTGCCGTGCCATTTCGTTGTGATTGTAAAAGTGCGCCAATATAGGTACACACGTGCATTATTCAACGGAATTCGAATAAAATATTGCCAGATGGGTTTTCAAACTTTGACAAAGGATAAAACAGTGGTGACATGTGGTGAAAATATTAATAATACATTTTTTATTAAAACAAAAACCTTACCGCACAGCAAAGTGCACATAAGATTTTTTACTCCAAATGTGCTAAGGAATAGCTGGTTAAAGTTTGTCGGGTACGTGCCGATACACCTTGTATATATATAGTACTAATTACTTATAAATAACTACATTAATTTACTGTACTTTGATAAATAAATCATATTTATTAAGTCAAATTAATTTAATTACTAAATCAATTAGTGACGTTACTTCATCTAAATGGCCCAACTCCTTTATTTTATTTACTGATGGCTCCAAATATGCAGACTCTCTTAACTGGGGTATAGATATAATCGGTTATCATAATAATTCTGATAACCGAATATCACGTGCAATTTAAAACCAATTATCAGCCGAGTGCATTGAAATAATTGAATCTCTCAAATATATAATGAAAACTAATTTTAAACACTCCCTTGATCTCTCTGGTTCTCTGAGTTCCACCAAAAAATTTAAATCCAGTCCTTTTCTTCATCCTTCTGATCACTTTGTACGCCTTATTCGAGTGCAGATAGCTTCCACTCAAAGCTCTGGTAAAACCATAACTCTGAGCTGGATTCCTGGACATGTTGGCATAGTGGGTTATGCTACTGCGGATTCCTTGGCAAAACATGGAGCACCCAATCCCATTGTCTCCCTCAAAAACTACATTCCTTTATCTGACATTTTTTCCACCCTCAATGATAGATCAAAATCAAATCAAATCAAATCAAATCAAATCAAATCAAATCAAAAATTACTTATTCTAAAATAAAAATTAAAAAAGGTGTAGCTTATGGGTAGACCCCATTTCTTCCAGCTAACCACATTTATTTAATAACAGTGTTTATATAATATTATTTGTTTTATTATAATAATTACAATGTTTATACAGATAAAATAACAATATACCAATGAAAAAATAAAAAAATACAAATATATATACCAATAAAAATAGGCGTTTCATTTACGTGAGGTATTCACTCAACGTGTAGTGACATTTATTAACAAGGAAAGTGTTTAGTAACGATTTGAATTTGTGTGTATCTTGTATTTGTTTAATGTTATGTGGAAGGTTGTTATATACTTTAATGGCCATGTAGTATGGTCCTTTCTGGAATATTGTTTTGTTTGCTTTTGGTATTAGTAAGTTTTCTGTTAGCCTTGTAGCGTATTTATGTGTTGAGTTTTTTAGTGGGAACTTGTCTGTAGATGATCGCACTAACATGCATAACTCCATTATATATAGGTATGTCTGTGACTGTCAGAATTTTCAGATTTTTTAACATAGGTCTCCATGAATCTAAACGATCAGAGTTTGTAATTTTTCTTATGCATCTCTTTTGTATGATGAAAACATCTTTAGCGTTTACCGAGTTTCCCCAAAAAATAATACCGTATTTTATTATTGAATATACATAACTGTAGTATGCGGCGATTACTGATTCGGTGTTTAATATTTTTCTCAAGGTACCCAGAACATAAGTGTTATTTACAGACTTGGTGGTACTCAATAATAAATAGAACGCGTGTTCAAATATAATGTTTATTAACAATTTAGTACGGATTGACTACTTCTATCTTCTGAGCTGTCGGTTGGGAAAAGAGAGCGAGCAGATGCATCCGTCATCTTTTATACCTCTATCTGTCATCTCGCTCTTACACATTCAAAAAGCAGGCGTACCACCTAAAACCTTTCTTACATCCTCCCCTACTAAAATTGAATGCCCCTAGCTACATATATTATACCCTATTACTACATATTTCATATTACAATTTTATTTCATTCTCTAAAAAATTAACACAACATTTTTTTTTTTAAATTAACTATCATATGCCGCGTTCTTTCTGCTTCCCTTCTCTTGTCTCGTCGTCCATCCACTCCTCCTCCTGGACTGCGAAGTACCCTCATCTTGGACGAAGCCTTCCCTGCCACGGGTTAGACCTGAAACATGGAGAAACAGTATTAGAGTCACTTCTATTACGTAACATACCTGAGAGATTAACTTCATCCGTCGACAGTTCCATAGTGTCAGACGTACCGAATGCCGGCTTATCTCCCTCCTGCCATGAAACATGTAATTTTTTAATCTGGTCTAAATGTCTTTTCCACACCATATTAGACTTGTTAATTTTTATGAAATATATTTTGCTACCTTTTTTTTCAACAATAACCCCAGGGACCCATAACCTATTACCCTGAGCTCTGAAATCTCTAGTCATCACTTTCTGACCTACATTCAAATCTGACTTATTTCTACCCTTATATTGTCTTTTCTGACTCGACTCTGAATAACCTTTTGCTTTACTTCGTGTTGTCGAGTAGAACCTGAACTATTCGTTCTTTCATCAACCTTCCTAGGAATCAGAGAGTAAAATACTGTTCTAATTTTCCTTCCTATTAATAATACAGATGGTTCACACCCTGTTGTTGCATGAACGGTATTTCTATAGTCTGTTAAAAAGTTACCTAACTTTTCTTTATAATCTGAAGGAAATCTATTATTTTTACAATTTTTTTTAAGAAATTTTTTACAGGTTTTAACAGCATTCTCAGCTTGCCCATTGCTACTCGGGTGGTTAACTGGACTAGTGATATGTTCTATCCCATTTTTCTTACAAAAATTTTCAAATTCCTCAGAACAAAAACACGTACCATTATCACTAACTAAAGTTGCTGGAAACCCAAATTGTGAAAATAATCTATGAAGTACTTCAATATTTTCTTTTGAATACAGACTGTTTACTTCCAGACACTCGATCCACTTCGAAGAAGAGTCTACCACAACTAAAAAGTTTTTATTATGTAAGCTACCATGATCAATATGCACCCTGAACCATACTTCAGGTTCATAAGGCCATACTGCTAATGAACTCTTTTGTGATTCTGGTTTAATTTCTAAACAATCTCTACAATTTTCTGTTATTTTCTCCAAATCTTGATTAATTTTTGGCCACCAGACAAAGCTTTTTGCAATGCTTTTAGTCTTAAAAACCCCTAAATGAGATCTGTATAACATCTTTAAAACTTCTTGTCGACTCAGGAATAACAACTCTATGTTGATTCTAACCTTTTTTCCCAGAAAACTCTAATAAAATTACCATTTTGTGCCTTTTTTACTGATGCTGGCCAACCCTCGATAAGAAATTGTTTTACTTGACTTAAAATTTCGTCCTTTTCGGTCTCACTTCTTATCACGTCTAAAGAAAAATTAAACCCGTTATTTTCAAAATAATTAATGTAACCAGACTCTATATTATCTTCATAGCTAACCTTTTCAATTGGACACCTGCTCAGAAAGTCTGAACAATTATTTTTCGACTTTACGTATTCAATCGTAAAATTGAACGATCCTAACATCACTGCATAACGCTGTAATCTTGACGCCGCAATCTTAGGAATTTCTCTATTCTGACCGAAAATTCTGACCAAAGGCTGGTTATCTACAGTTAAAATAAATTCTCTGCCGTACAAATATTGATAAAACTTCTTAATCCCAAAAATTATAGCTGTTGCTTCAATATCCAAAATCGAATAATTCTTTTCCGCTTTATTTAAAGTTCTGCTTGCGAACCCAATTGGTCTTTCTACGCCATTCTTAAAGACGTGGATTAACGTTGCTCCGACTCCATTCATACTCCCATCCGTGATAAGTTTTACAGGAATATTCTCGTCGAAATGCGTTAAAATCCTATCCGAAGTTAATATTTTTTTTATTATCGCAAAACTGTTTTCTTGTTCCGTACCCCATTGAAACTAAACATCTTTTTTTATGTAAATCGTATAATGGTGACAATATATCTGTCATGTTTGGAATAAAATTACGATAATAACTAACCATACCCAACAAACTTCTCAATTTATTTAAATCACTAGGCGCTGATGCGTTTAAAATGGCTTCTGTATTCCGCTGACACGGTTGAATCCCTTGCTCACTTATTTTATAACCTAAAAACTCAATAACTTTTAAATTGAATTCACACTTTTCACTATTCACCGTTAAATTACAACTTTTTAACCTCTCTAAAACGAGACACACGTTTTTTCCTAAGTCGACTTCATCTTTTCCAATCACAATAATATCATCCAAGTAGAAAGTCATGTTCCCTAATCCTGATAAACAATTTGCCATTGCTTTAGCAAAAACTGCTGGCGCTGGTGATAACCCAAACACTAACCGTTTATACTGAAATAATCCCAAGTGGGTATTGATTGTTGTGAAACGTCTACACTCCTTTTTCAAAACAAACTGGTTATATGCGGATTTTAGATCAATTTTAGCAAAAACCTTGCCTCCATTCACTTTGGTCAATAATTCCTCAATTCTAGGTAACGGATACTTGTCAATTAATAACTGATTATTTACTGTAGATTTATAATCACCACATAATCTAATGGTTCCATTTTTCTTGATCAACGGCACAATCGGACTCGCGAAATCACCATATTGAACTTGCTCTATAATACCGTTAGAAAGTAAATTATTTAATTCGCTTTCAACTTTTTCCTTCAAAGCGAACGGCATTATTCTGTGATTACGAAATATCGGAATGGCAGAAACTTTTAACGTTAAATTCACTTCGTACTTGTTAAACTTTCCTAATTTATCCGTAAAAACTTCTGGAAATTTTTTTACTAATCGCTCCTTTAATGTATTTTGTTTTACACAATTAATGATCCCAGTTATTCCCACGTTAAAGAGATTCATGAAATCACGTCCTAAAATGGAAATAGACGAGCTACTGACAACAATAATTTTGAGTCGGTGGCTTAAGCCGTTAAACTCTAGTATCTGTGTGAAAGTACCTACCACACCAATGAGCGTATTGTCAAAACTCCGTATGCTCACGTTTTCGTGCATTAACTCAATACTGCTGAATTTATTGAAATAACACTCTTCGGGAATTACGCTACAAGATGCTCCAGAATCTACCATGAATTTATTATTTATTCCATCGAGTGAAACTTCTATATAATATGGCTCAATACTTAGTACATCACCAACCATTCCATCCGATAACAAAATATTCACGTTTTTACGTGTTTGTTACATGTTTACATTGTTTTGCTAAATGACCCTTAGTACCACAAATTTTACATACATAATTTTTTAATCTACATTCTACCGCCGTGTGATTATTATATCCACAAACCGTACAATTACGTTTTGTAACTTGATGAGACGGTGAACGTGCCCGATTATAGCTACCGTTTCGCTTGAAACTGTATCCATCTCTGTTTTTCACATGCGTATTAGGTGAAACACGACCTCCGCTGTCTTTTACATTAGCTAAAACTCTGTTAACAGCTGATTGAGATTGAGTTGAAGCTACCAGTTCAATACACTCTGCTACTTGCACACATTTATCGAAAGTATATGACTCACTATCGAGAAATAATTTTTCTCTAATCTTACCGGGTTTACAAGCTAATACAAAGAAATCCCTTAATTTCTCTGATAAACTATTCCCGAATTTGTAATTGCTAGAAAGAGATTTTAAACGAACAGCAAAATCGCGAACTGATTCGTCATTCCTTTGTTTAGCTGAATAGAACTGTGATCTTTCTTCAAAAAAACATTTTGTCGTACAACAATATTCATTGAGCTTAGATATCAAATCTTTTAAATCAACCTCTGTTTTTTTTTTTAGGAATGCACAAATTTACCAGTAGAGAAAAACAATCATCTTGCAAAGCATTTAGGAAAATAGCTCTTTTTTTATCATCCGATGCGTACTTTTCATCATTCACAAGGAGGTACTGCTCGAGACGGACCTTGAAGTTCTCCCAGTTACCGTCACGCAAACTGAAGGACCCCAATCCTGACTCCATGCTTCCTCTGCCCAGAAGGTACCCACAAGACAAGAAAAGAAAAACAGAAAAAAACTTCCCAATGAGATTTCTCCGCTCTCCAATCTGCTCCTTGGACCCTCTCAGGAAACCGCTCCTTGACCCTCGGTGCTGCTGATGGCTGCCCCAGACCACTCTTGTAGCCCGGACCCCTCCGATCCTTTGACCCTTGGAGATGCTGCCGCTTGACGCCCTGGACCCTTCCGTGCTTCCCCCTTCCGAGAAGCTGGCTGGCTTTAGTGGCTTCTTCTTCTTCTTCTTCACTCCTTCCAGTGAAGAAACAATAATTTCGGTCCGGCCTTTTTTACCGACCCGAACAATATGTTGCAATCCGATGTTTCCGACTTAAGTCTTTCTTACAATAAGAAAAACTACTGATTTTTGCTACAATTTTTGAGACATGTTCTTTCTAGTTTATGTTTATATCTAATTCTATTCCCAGTAGTGAACATGTTTGGGAAGGTTCGATAATATTATTTTTAATGTTTTCATTTATATTTATAGGTGTAGCTTGCACTGGACAAAATTTTAAGATTTAGGTTTTGTTTGTGTTGAGTGATAGATGTTGCGATAACAGCCAGTTTGCTATTAATTGGCAAGTTTCGTTAACTTGTTTGTTAAATTCAAAGCGGTGTCATCAGCAAACATTGAACATTCTGTGCCAGCAATTATTGGAAGTTCGTTTATATAGATAAGGAAGAGGAGAGGCCCAAGAATGCTTCCTTGTGGCACACCCTTGTTTATTGTTCTCCATTTAGATTCTACCATGTACTGAACCATTTTTTCATTGATATTTGAAATTTGAACTCTCTGCTGACGATTTTTTAAGTACGATTCAAACCATTTTAATGCTAAACCTCTAACACCCACATGTTCAAGTTTAATTAGAAGAAGCTCATGATCAACATTGTCGAATGCTTTTGAGAGGTCGAGAAAGATACCTACAGTTTTTTTACTAATATTAATATTTTCTAGAATTTTGTTTAAAAAATTGAATACTGCCTGTGTTGTTGAACGGCCTTTACGGAATCCAAATTGTTGTGGACATATTATCTCAAAGTTTTCGAGAAAGTTATAAATGCGATTGTACATGGCTCTTTCAAATATTTTTGAAAAGTTTGGTAATAAGGATATCGGTCTGTAGTTTGAGATTTCCAGTTTAGGACCCTTCTTATACAAAGGTACAATAATAGATTGTTTTAATTGTTCTGGGAAGGTTCCTGATTCAAAAGATTTGTTAATTAATATTTCCAACGGGTAACTTAACGCTTCTGCACATGCTTTTATAATTTTTATAGGGATTTTGTCAGTGCCGACACTGCTTTTATTTTTCAGTTTTACGATGATTTTAATAATTTCCTCCCTGTTTACAGGCGTTATAAAGAATGATCGCGACTGTTTGTTTTTGACTGTTTTGGCAGATTGTGGATGTAGAGATGTATTTTGTGGTGGTGGCGGTGGTGCAAAGAAAATGTTAAATTCATTTGCAATGTTTTTTGGTTCTGATACCAGGTTATCATTTATTTTAAGTCAGATTTTTGGTTTAGTTTTAGAATTAGAATTATTTGAGTTCTCTTTTATTATGTTCCACGATGTTTTATTTATTTATTTCCTTATTAACGGACATCGTCCAAATTACAAAATAATAACACGAATAAAGTAAAATGTAAAATATAGGAGTAGACAAAGGTACATGAAAGCAAAGACATATGGTAGATATAATATAAGAAAATAAAGTGACAAGTCGAATCAAGTCAAGAATACGCCGTGGGTCAGGACCACAGGACACTTATAATATTCCGTCACTTGTTTAGCGACTGGCAAAAATCATTTAGACTTATCCCAAAAAAGTTAAGTTTTGACTTGAGTTGACCAGTCTACACATTCTGGACAATGGTGAATAATATACATAATTTGTCGAATGATGGTTGAGGAAGAGCAGTTCATTATTTCTGAGTCTTTGCGAGGGGATATTGAAGGGAATGAGTTGCAGTAGAGTAGGTGAATCAATAATACCATTTATAATTTTGAAGAAGCAAATGAGGTCATTTCTTTCCCGACGGACTTCCAAAGGAGAGAGGTTTAGAGTTAGTTCAATTTCATCATATGAGTATTTGCCTTTTTCTAAACCTAGCCTCCTAGCAATCCCTCTTAAGAACCGATGTTGAACAGATTCAATGCGTCGAATGTGGACAGCATAAAAAGGAGACCAAATAACACAAGCATATTCAAGATGGGGGCGAACCAAGGAGCAGTAAAGAGTTCTAAGGGTATTTACGTTTTTGAAGTCAGAAGTGATTCTAGTGATGAATCCAAGTAGTTTGAGCGATTTATTAACGATTGCAGTTATGTGATCCCGAAAAGAAAGCTTGCTATCAAGAGAGACACCAAGGTCTTTAATAGATGTAACAGTTGTTAAGCAAATATTATTAAGTTTGTATTCGAAGACAATCGGTTTTTTTGATCTATAGAAGGACATAATTTTGCATTTATCGACATTTAGTTTCAAGCAATTAATTTTACACCAATCATTGAAAGAGTCGATATTCGATTGGAAAAGAAGGCAGTCATCGTGATTTTTTATTATCTTTAGAATCTTATTGTCGTCCGCAAAAAGCCAAAGCGTGTATGAGAAACAATACTTATAATGTCGTTTATAAACAAGTTAAAAAGAAGCGGTGCTAGATGTGCTCCTTGAGGTACGCCGGACGTTACTTCAATAATAGTAGACACAAAGTTGTTTAATTTAACTCTTTGTTTTCTATTGCTTAAATAAGAATTAAAGAATAATAGCAAGGGGTTTCTAATACCGATAGCATATAGTTTGGCCATAAGGATTGAGTGGTTTACTTTGTCGAAAGCTTTAGAGAAGTCGGTATATAGAACATCTATTTGTGAGTTATCTTCTAGACCATTGACGATGGAATTGGTAAAGGATAGTAAGTTAGTAGTAGTAGATTTAGCAGATCTAAATCCATGCTGTTCCTCGATCAGTACATTTTTAAAGATAGGTGTGATTTTCTTCGTGATTATTGACTCAAATATTTTAGTAATATGTGATAATATCGATATGGGTCTATAATTTTCTACGTTCGACTTATTGCCTGATTTGAAAATAGGTCTGATATAAGAAACTTTCCAGGAGTCTGGAAAAGTGACAGATGATATTGACAAGTTATATAACAAACAAATTGGCTTAGATATAGTAAATTTACATTCCTTCAGTAATATTTCTGGAATATCATCAGGACCAGTGCTTGTTTTGCCGGGGAGATTTTTTAAGGAGTTAAAGACATCTATGAGTGTGATTTGGCAATTATTTAAATCAATAGTATTAGTATAGTTGAGTGGAGGGATAGTGCACGAGGTATCAGAATAGACGGAGGAGAAGTGTTCAGCGAAAAGTTTACCAATGTCGAGACCGTTGGTAGCATGATTTTCATGAAAGAACATACTTGGAGGGAGATCATTATCATTAGTACTTTTTTGTTTAACAAATTTCCAGAATTGCTTAGGGTTAAGATTTAATTGTGTCTCAGTGAGTTCGATGTAGGATTTGTATTAGCTGAGAAAATTTATGGTAATGCGCCAAGTTGTTCGTACATTTGAATAATTTGTGTATTTTCTTTTTCTCGATTATCAACTTCTTTAGTTTCATGCTGAACCAAATGGGAAACTTAGGCAGGGAATAAGTTCCCTTAGGTACAAATAAGTCTATGGCATGAGTTATACATTCGTTGAATTTAAATGTAGCATCGTTAATATTGATGTTCGATTCAAGAAATGTCCAGTCAGTTCGGGCGAGATATCTGTTCATGCTAATATAGTCACCTTTGTTAAATTTGTAGTGGTATGTAACCGTTGATTTTAAGGTAACATTTTCGAAAGGATTAGTGAAGTTGATATCGAGTGGTGGGTGATATTTATCTATTGGTAGTAATGATTCCGAAGCTTCACTAACACAAACGCTAGGCGTGTTAGTAAAGATCAGGTCATGACAGTAACCTTGACAGTTATGGATCGAGTTTAGTTGGAACATGTTCAAGTAGGCAAATAGATTCATTATTAATATTCAAAATATTACTTATATTCTTGGGATCAATTTTAAACTATTTTATTACAAACCTATTCCTCCTGTAACGGACGTTGTTGACCACATTATTTCATTTTGTCAAAAAATGTTTACATTTATAAAATGTGCCAACTCCACCACTTTTGCCACTGGCAAAATCCTCACTACCGCCACTGCTCATTTGTATCCCGTTTCGGCCGAAATGGCCTGAATATTCTGACTCCGAAAAGGATCGGTACCGTATCGTGCACGTACCCCGGCCGAGCGGTAAGATGTTCAGATTTTTCTATAAACGAATTTGTGTAACCATTTTTGTACAATTATTTTTACTTATTTTGCCTCCACAAAAATCTAGGAACCTCGTAGCATAGTGAATATTTTCTTTTTCTGAGCGCTATGTCACGGGGGATCTGCGAAAAATACTAACTTAACCATTTTACAAATTTGATCGCTTCAAGATCAATTTTACACTTTTATTTTACAAACATTTTTTATTTTTTGTCGTATCTTGGAATATTTTAGCATCGCAAAAGGAAACACCAGTAGTGCAGTGTACGCGACCGGGAGTTAGCCCTTTCTATAAAATGCAACTTTTACGGTCCAGTTCGCAGCTCGCTGGATCGTTCTCGGTGGTGAGCGGGTAGTAGGGATGGGGACGGGGGAATTTTAGCCGATGCTACGAAGCTGAGGTGCGGGGCAGGGGACAGGAATTTTGCCGGAATTTTGTACAAATTATTTAATATCTAAGAAACTAGAAATAAAATATATATTTTTTAAATGCAGATCGATAACCAAATAGTTTTTTTAGGATAACCTAAATTACAGAGTATGTGGTGTAAAAAACAACTTAGATATGGCATAAAACTCTCGTTAGTGTGAGTGTGTATGTTAAGTAACATTCCATTCTTCAAATAAGTTTAAAATCATTTTATTTTTAATTACTTACTTACTGTAATAAAACAATGTACACTCCTCTTCCAGCCACAAGCTAATGCTTCTATGGAAGAGGGGTCCTGAAATATTTGATCATATATTGTAACAAATAAACAAAAATGTACTTATATAATAAAAAATAAAATGACAGCATCCGTAATTTTCGTAATATTCACCTTGAATATTGGAAAAATTAGGTTGGTATTTTCTAAAAGATTACAAGAAATATGAATTGAATTACACAATTAATTATCGAGATATCGTGTATGTACTAGTTGACCTTAGAGGGTTTTTTACACCCTTCTTCGGCCTGGCTGAGTTATGAATCAAAGGTTGACATCAGAAACAAAAGCTTGTAGCTTTTACGTCGAACAGATGGCGCTGTTATAAAATAAAACATGTTTTTACATGTCACGCGTGACAAAAAAGCTTTTTTTTTCTGTCACAAGTAAAATTTATATGATATTGTTATTTAAAAAACACCCGCATTCGAATGCAACATTGTGTCCAAGTTTCAAAGCAATCGGTGAAGAAATTTTGAGGATTTAAAATTTTGATCAAACGAACATATAATTTTTTTTATTTATTTATACGATTAAAGCCTTTTCGGGCTATTACAAAGATATTAACACTTTATTACAATAGGTAAGTATGACAGGATACAGGAATAAACATATTTTTATATCGCATACTAACCACACGTGGCATAACTATATTTAAGAATAATGCAAATACTAATACTTTAGTGAACATCGAATTCAAATAACAACACCTGATATTGTAAATTAAGCAAAGCTTACAATATGAAAGAAAGTATGTTTACCTGTACATAAATACAAAAAAATATTCATGTTCGTTGAAAGGCAGAGAAATAGAAAATAATTTTTCTTGTTAGATTTAAAATAGCAGGAGCTGAAATAGTAAATAAATCAACGTATGATAATATATAAAGCAAGTATGATCGAACTTGTATAGAATCATCAATATGTGTGTTAAAAACAAATCAAAAGGTGAATGCAATGTTCTCGTAGGTAAGGTAAAGTCTATTATAAGAATTTTTTACCTGTATTTTAATAACATTTTTAATATAGCCTAAAAACTAACAATATTGCTTAAGTTTTTAGATTCTCACGGCCAAAAGCATTTTTGTTGTTTGTTTTTGGGGTGTTATGCCGTGTTGCGCTAACTCCTTCTTTAGCCGACGTTTCGGACAGCGTTGCAGTGTCCATCATCAGGGCAGATCTGGTAGATCCGAAGATGTGTCTGATCTACCAGATCTGCCCTGATGATGGACACTGCAACGCTGTCCGAAACGTCGGCTAAAGAAGGAGTTAGCGCAACACGGCATAACACCCCGAAAAAAAAAAAAAAAACAATATTACTATTTCAGTTTTATCAGCAATTAAACAAAACAAAACTAGCTTATAACATTTATCTTTTTCAGAAAATTTGTTATTTTTGACCAAAATATATACATACACATTATTTAAAAAAAATATAAGACTAAAAAAATTAACTCAAACAATTTATTTTTAATTCATGCACACAAAATACCTAAATCATTACTGTCACGTTCTACACTACTGCTGTAGGATAGGGGAAACAAACTGCTTATACATGATGTCCGGCGGAAAGGGAGCTACCTTCGGGAGGTGATTCTACGGGATGATAGGAGTAGGTATTAAAGATTTTTTTTTTTTTAGAATTAAGGTCTAATTCGTGGGCAGAAAAGTGTCTATTTAGATCTCCTTTCTGACGGCATGAATATTTACAGTAGGGACATGAAAAAGGTTTTTTACCACCGTGGGTAAGAATATGACTTTTAAGATTTCTATTTTTTGCATGAATACTTACAGTCAGCACATGTAAAAGGTTTTTAACCACTGTGGGTAATCATATGACTTTTAAGATATCCCTTTAAAGAGCATGAATAGTTACAGTTAGCACATGAATAAGGTTTTTTACCACAGTGGGTAAGCATGTGACTTTTTAGACCAACCTTCCGTTTATATGAATATTTATAGTCGGGACATGAAAAAGGTTTTTCACCACTGTGGATAATCATATGTCTTTTAAGATTTCGCTTTAAAGAGCATGAATAGTTACAATTGGGACATGAAAAAGGTTTATCACCACTGTGGGTAAGCATGTGAATTTTTAGACTATACTTAATTTTACATGAATAGTTACAGTATGGACATGAAAAAGGTTTTTCCCCACCATGATTAAAGATGTGCCTTTTTAGATCTCTCTTCCAATAGCAGGAATATTTACAGTCGGGACATGAAAAAGGTTTTTCACCACCGTGGGTAAACATGTGCATTTTTAGATCTCTCTTCCGATAACATGAATATTTACAGTCCGGACATGAAAAAGGTTTTTCACCACTGTGGGTAATCATATGACTTTTAAGACTTCCCTTTGAAGAGTATGAATAATTACAATCGGGACATGAAAAAGGTTTTTCCCTACCGTGGGCAAACATGTGCATTTTTAGATCTCTCTTCCGATAACATGAATATTTACAGTCCGGACATGAAAAAGGTTTTTCACCACTGTGGGTAATCATATGACTTTTAAGACTTCCCTTTGAAGAGCATGAATAATTACAATCGGGACATGAAAAAGGTTTTTCACCACTGTGGGTAAGCATGTGACTTTTTAGACCAACCTTCCGCTTATATGAATAGTTACAGTATGGACATGAAAAAGGTTTTTCACCACTGTGGGTAATCATATGACTTTTAAGAGATCCTTTTGAAGAGCATGAATATTTACAGTCGGGACACGAAAAGGGTTTTTCTCGAGTATGGGTGCGCAAATGTCGTTCTAACGCTGATTCGTAATTGCAGGAATAGTTGCAATGAGGACAATGGTGTTGTTTTTTTCCAGAACCTGTCTTCCGGAAGCCGCCTGAAAAAGATTATGCATAAAGCTTATAAACATATAATAAATGTAAGCAGAAACAGTAAAATCATAAAAGCATTGGAAGAGCATAAATTGTTTACTTGAGCCTGCTCAAAATTTTCTTTGACTGTTAAGCGGGTTTTACAATGTTAAATTAACAACGACAAAAATTCCATGGCTCTGGAATGTGTTACATGTAGAATTATTTTATATAAATTCAATGTGAAAACACAACAAATTATTTATATTCTGGTCGAGGACCTTACCACTCCTTAATTGCGTTTTACTTACCGCCAACGCTTTAATCAATTATTTAACTAGTGAACTCAGTGCAAAAATAAATTATTTTTAATTTTTTGATGCCCTGGATAAAGGCAAAAACAGAATCAATAAAATTTAATTTTGTAAAAAAAGGATAAATATTCTGATTACCTGCGATCTTGGAAATCTTTTCGGAGTGCTCTAAGCATTCTTTTTTAACATCTGGGAGGTCTATGTCAATATCTGTATAAGGCATTCCCCCTCTAACTTCTTCTCGGGGTCCTGATTCTGTCTTGATGGTAACAGTTTCAATATCACCTGGAGAAACGAAACACAATACGAATAGTGATATGCTGAGAACAAAAGTGTATAACATTGAGAATTTCGGTCGCCCCTCTCCGAGTTAACACTATATCAAATGATATTTTGATTGTGAGAAGCGTTTTAACGGTCGTAAAAGACACCTGTTGGCGGTTAAGGAGTTAGTTAATACGGAAAAAAAATTATGATTAAAAATGTATTTCATAGTTGACTGAAAATCACACGAACTGAAATTCGAATATGTAAAAATGCAAGATCAAATAATACAAAGGAACGACCAAATGGTTGAGGGGATTTAAATAAATGCAATTGCATCATCTTATACAGGTTTTATCAACAAATAAAGTTATTCCGCGGGAAGAAGACTAACTAACTCCGCAGAGAGGACGGACACACTCTTCTTGCCTAATTCACATTCATACATACTATTTTATAATTCTGACTCTTGAGATGGCACGACTCGAGTAACTGGTTCACTTGATCGTGCCATGTCTCCCTCGGGCGTCCCCGACTTATGCTACCATTCACATTATCATCGATATTCTCATAACAATTTTTCTTCGCTCATTCACTCTACATGCCTAAACCATCTATGCGACCCTTTCTTAATCTTACTCACTACGCTTATATCAGCCATGCACTCTTTGCGGTTCTCCACTTTTTTCACACCATCATATATGGTTTTACCACACATATGCCTCGGGGATCTCAATTCAACAGAATTCAATCTACCATAATCCTTTCTCTTCCAGTTCCATGCCTCACTTCCATACATCAGGATAGGTACCAGCAATCCATTGTGGACTGCTAACTTCTTCCGACAGTTTTTTGTTAGCACCAACTGCGTTCAGTCCTCAATTTATGGAGTTACCTGCATTTAACCTTTTTTCAATATCTCTGTCAGCCATCCAATCTCTCGTAAACATCCTTGCTAACTACATATCCTCATCTACCTGCTACAAGTATTCCTAATTCACAACTATATTGCACACTGTTTTCGTACTCCCTCTTGACCAATTTTCTTCAATTTTCTTTTGACTTAATTATATTCATCATAAACTCATTCTTCATACATACACATCCTAGAAACGAGAGACCGCATCATCAGCTTACAACAGGCAACATACTTTCAGATTACTCAAATGCGCGGCCACCTCTTTAAATTCTTGCGTACAATTATCCATATTTAGATTGAATAACCACGGTGACATTACACAGCCTTGTTTAACATCTTTTGTGTTACCAAACCACCCCGTAAAACCACCGTTCACCCTAACACATGCAACGCTTCCGTCATACAGATACACAATTGCCTGATTCAGGTTCGTATTCACTCCATACTTCGGCAAAACCATCCATAGCTTTTTCTTTCGACTCGGTCATATGCTTTTTGTAGATCTACAAAGGAATAGAAAAGTTTCTGTTTTTTATACGTGACCTTTGCATAATGGCATGATCACAGCCCTTCTCCGATCTAAAGGGTGTATCCCTTTTTTAAACATTGGTTAAAAAGATTGCACAACCACGCGCGAATTATACGGTATTATCTCCTTTTAAATATTCAGCATCAATATTGTCGAAACCGAGAGCCTTACCATTTTTCATACATTTAGTCAATATTTTAGTCGATGCACTTGTACAAAATTATACACAACGAGCTGTTTATATCACTGTATAGGGACGGCCACAATTTAAAAGATAACCAGAAATATTTCAATAAAATACGACGGTGAATGGACAGATCACCGGCCCATGCACTATAGAAACTTATGTACTTGTATCTCTTGTTTACTTACTTACTTACTCTCTATTTCCATTTCACAATCAAATGCCACATACATTTGCAATTCTTTTTTTAAAATATTTCCACGATTTTAACTGTGACATGTTGTCATTGTTTATGGTATATTTATACCGTAGATATTAAATAAATAAATAATTAAATAAATAACTGCCCGAAAGCTTCGGACCAAATAAAGTGGAGAGCACAAAACATGTCTTATTTTGCAACAGCATCATTTTTTTAAGAAAGAAAAAGTCAGGATGCAAAAATAACCTTCATAAGGTTTCATCGACGATCTGTATGCGAGAGTTATTGAGTCACTACGCACTGCCGCTAAACAAGCACCACAGCCAAAGAGATTCCAGAATGAAATGACAATGTCATAAATAAACCACAATGTGTAGATTAATTGTGAAGTATCACGCAATGGGTTGGGTTCTTTGGCAGGAAATTGAAAATATCGAGAAGAAAATTCAAATCTGAATTATAAAACATCAAAAAACAGCGGAACTAAAATTTTTACAGATTTGAAAGAATTTTGTCAAAAAACCAACAACTTCTTAAAATCAATAGCGGCAAGTTACTAAAATAATTCGCGGTAAATCGTAGAAATATAGAGATTTTTTGTGGAATAATAACGAAGGCGCACCTATCAACTTACGACTGCTGGAATGTTCCCGGCTCTAGTAGACGCGGGTGATATAAATGAAGGCACGCAGCGCTACAGTTCAGTCAGTTCTCAAACTCAGTCATTGAGTGAATATACAACAAACCACCGAACTCACAGTTGCGCCTAGGTCTTGCGACATCTATTCGCTGGTCTGCACCAACAGCATCGACCATCGGTCTGGAGTCATCGCTACAACTACACTGACTACTCCCTAAAGTCACTATACCACACACCTTTCTCACTCGTCTCTCTCTACCGTCACCCCCAAACATAAAAGCTACGGTAACTTTGCAAAAACTTCGGAAAGAAACGAACCCACCTTCTTAGTAAAACAGAAAGGAAACTTTTTTTCTTTTTTTTTAATAACTTAATGAGTAAAACCTCAAATTGTTATATTTGATTATTGAAGACAAAATATTAAAGATGGAACTTTTGAAACAGAAAAATTAGAAAAAGATAGTTGCATCTAGCGCTTGAAACCCAGGACCAACGCCTTGCTGGGGCGCAGCTCTTCCAACATAACTAATGGGGCCCTATCTCCTTCGGTCATATTAAACTGAATCATACTTCGAATAAGACATACCAACATTATCTTCATTTACTCGTAGCGTATTATGTAGAAACGATATGTAGGTATCAGCAATGAGCGTAGTAATAGCCTAGCAAAAACCTGCAAATAATTATATATATTACATATTTCCTATCGTATTTTGCATCTGTATAACAGGTATGTAATAACAAAGAAATACCTGAATTGCTTTCGGAACTGGATTGCGGACATTCTTTTTTGATAAAACGATAATCCATATGCATTTCCGCAAGTATCACGGGAACTCTCTCTTCAGCACTTGTGCCTGGTTCTAGTTTGATGGCGGTGGAATCCATGCTTTTACGTAACGATCTGGTAATTCGATTTTACTTTTACTTTGTAATGTGGTTGAAGGATTTCTTATGAGAAGGATGGCTGTTTTAGTTCAAGTTGTTTAAATCAACGAAACGAGTAAAGACAAAATATTATAACCAACAAAAAAGTGACAGCAAGCCCGCGAAGATTTAGCCATAGAAATTACACAATTAAGAAAAAAATCGAAGAAAACATTTAATTCAAGTGTTGCCATTTTAAGTCAAACACCATTGAACAGATGTTACGTAACAACAATGACTTTTATGATTATTTTCATCAATTATTTTATTCATCTTTTAATGACTGTGAAAAATTCACTTTCGCTGCCTTAATGCTTGTATGGTCAAAAGACCATTTAGCAAATTCTACCGGAGACGTTTTTTTGGTTTGTACAGGCAAATTCTAAAAAATTCTCGTAATTGGTCATTCCGTTTAAAACATATGTGTAACAGGAAATGTTTAAAGATAATTTTTATTAGATTGAATCTATAATATGCCCATATTATGACTTTAAAGGTGGACGTTGAACATGGCTTGAAATGAAATGATGAATGATTATTTGGGATATTGAACATATCGTTTGGAGATTGAACAATTGGGCTCCCATAAGTTTGAGATATTTTTTATTCTATCAGCCAATTTGTGGTAAATTGTAAATATTATACAGGGTGATTTTCAGAATTCAAACACTTTACTTTTATCTTAGTTAGTAGTTGACTTTAATTATTACTTTTAAATATATAAACAGCATCCTTGAGGTGATTTTTTAACAAAAATTGGTCTACATAAATATTATGTAAGTTTGAAAACAATGCACAAGTACAAAGGTACCTACTGCTAATATATTACTATCGGTTGTCGGTGCATGCGTGATTAAAAAAAATCTTGAGTGATGCGTAAAATTATTCAAGTTCAATTTTCAGTTGAAAATTGGAACTGATTACTATTAAACTTTTTTTTAAATTTTTATTTGAAATGTGTGTTGGTTTGTTTTTTATTGTTTCGTTACCTTCATTTGACAAATGTAATTTTTAAAGTTTACTTAAAAAAAAAACATTTCTTTCGAAAGGTTTTATTTGCCGTGAGCTTATTATTTATCCTGTTTATCGTGAGTAAAATATTATTTTTTTAAATACTTTAAGCTCTTAAAATCCTAAAATTATAATATCCTGCGATTTGAGTTATGGGTGTGCGCTAGTATAAAAATATATTTATTATTGTTAGTCGTGTGCCTAGTTGGTTTTATTATAGTTCATAGATAAGAATTTATTTATTGTTTTTCATGCGACTAAAAAACAAAAAAAATCTGAAACTTTTAATTGAATGAGTTCAAAATTGAAAGATTTGGACTTCGTTTTCATAAGCGATCTCAGCAGTGATAACGGACTAAATATGTGTCGTAGATGTCTTTCAATCAGACTATGATTTTACAGCGCCCTTGAGGTGTTTTTGCACAAAAACGGCGCTATACAAGTCATCCAAGTATTATTATTATGAGGGCAGTCGACTTCTTGCACATTTCCATGTCCTGGCTCTTTTGTTGTATTTCTTGAATAAAAATATTTTTTTATGCACTAATATAATTTATTAAGACTCATTTAAGGTAAAAGCCCTAAGGTTGTAATTAAATAATTGAATAAATAAATAATAAATGAAGCACCTGCATGTTAGGGTGGATCGCCATTGTATGGATTTTTTTTTTATAAATTAGTTTTCGCGGGGTGCGGAATAGATGCTCTAGGTACATATAATTAAGCATCCAAAATATCAATTTAAAATTTTGATAGCAAGTACTGCCCCAAAGCAGCTGAATTATTTAAAATCTCGTATAAAATTGTCCCTTTATAAAACAGTTTTGTGTCAATATTAATACTTTAATTTTTACTTTTACATTTCATAATGAATAAAAATTGCCGCGCCTTAAATAATAATACTAAAAAAGTGTGATGATATTTATTTTCCCGCGAAAATTTGACAAATTGCCTAGTCCACTTTCTCGCGCCTCGCTCACGCACCGCGCATCTTTAGATCAACCCTCCATATCTCGCAGTACAGTTTCAAGTTTTACTAACTTTGATCTTCCAACTGACTAACATTACTTTGCTTCATCTACTCCTTCTTCTTATGTAATAAATCCAACAGACAGTGGACTATCTGTTGTATCCAGAGCATTGGATCGATACAGTATTTCTGATCAGGCAGGTGCTGCCATCGTCTGCGCTATATTGCAAGATATTGGATTAGTGACAACAGACAATCTAACAAACGTGATCGATCGTAATAAGATTCGACGTGCTCGTGCCAAAACTAGGACCACACTGACTGTCATCAATCAGCCCCATTTTGATTTGTGCATTTGCATATCGTTTGACGGTCAAAGGATAAAACATTAATCATGGAGGATGGACGCAGAAAAGTTGTGATAGAAGAAAAATCAGTCTTTTGAATGAACCTAGCTCACAATATATTAGCCACATAGGCGTTAAGTTCGGCGATGCTAAAACAATGGCTCACAAATTGTTTGCATATTTTGTGGCAAAATCCATTGATTTAGCGTGCATCGTGGCTATCGGATGTGACGGAACAGCAGTTAATACTGAAACTAAGTCTGGCATTATTCGACTTCTTGAAGGAAAGCTCCATCATTCACTTCAGTGGTTGGTCTGTCAGTTACATGCTAAAGAGTTAAGTTTGAGACACCTTTTCGAATACCTTGATGGATTGACAACAGGTCCTAGAAGCTTTAGCGGCCAACTAGGAAAGTTACTCAAGAACTGTGAACATCTTCCTGTGATAGAATTTCAAGCAATAGAATGCAACTTACCTATAAACCTTACTTATGAAATTACAAAATCCCGTGACGACCTTAGCACAAACCAGCTTTATTTATTGGAAATGTGCCGAGCAATCGCCGAAGGACAATGTAATGAAATCTTAGCGAAAAGAAACCCGGGTAAAATCTGTCATTCGCGTTGGTTAACAACAGCCATTACTATTCTCCGACTTTACACATCAACCAAGAATCCGACAGAAATCAGGTGATATTGACTGAATTTGTGCTAAGAGTGTATGCTCCGATGTGGTTTAAAATAAAAACACAACCTTCGAGACAACCGAGAGCAGACTTCAACCGGCGAGACACCTCCACGAAACCATAAAATTGTCTCGTTACATTCCAGAGCATTTGAAAAAGGTGGCAGATCCCGTAATTCAACGCAACGGGTATTTTGGCCAAGCGAAAATATACTTATTAGTATGTTAAACGACGAACGAAGACAGATTAGAGAGTTGGCTCTCAGACGGATTCTAAGTATCCGAGAACTTACGTTGGGGTTCTCTCCAATAAGAGTATTTAAGCTACCTACTTTTAATTTCAACGCAGAAGACTATATTGACTTGATCTACTGGGAAAAACCATCAGAAGCACCTCTTACAAAACTGATATCTAGCGAGACAATAATTGATGCCATTGCAGACCACGAAATTATCGAATCCAACATTTTGTGTAAGTTCCGATTAATGCCCTGTCACACGCAAGCCACGGAAAGATGCATCAAAGTGGTAACTGCATCATGCTTTGCTGTTTGCGGCCCTGAAAGACGTGAAGGGTGGATACAAAACAATCTAGAATCTTGTCATATAATGCCAGTATCGAATTCGAAGAAGGACAATAAAATAAAATAACTTTTATGATTTTTGACTACATTTTTTACCAGTGTTTGTGATTTTTTGTGTAGCAATGGTACTTTTATTGTTTCATTATTAGTAGATAATATTATTAGTAAATAATAAATAATATTATTAGTAAATATCATTCGTCATTCTACCGTGGTAGTGAGTAGACGTGTTTATAGAAAGACAATACATTATTAGAGAATTGTCACATTTATCTAATTTTTGCCGGGAGCGAGGTGTTCCGCGAGGCGGTCACAAGCTTAACCCATTATGGACGTGCTGTCGATAATAGAAAACATAAAATTAGAAATTTCAAATATTTCTACGGTAAAGGACTCGAAAGCTTAAAATAATCTGGAATTAAATATAAAACTATTAGAAGAAAAATGGACTCAGGAAAAAATATCTTTTCAAAACGAGATTGTTTGTCTCCAGTCAAAACTAATTGAAAAATTAGAAAAAAAAATCGAGAATACGAGCAATTTTGAAAAAAAAACATACGTAATTTGTCTCAAAGTAATCCCGGAATCCAAATTCTCATTGATCATCAAAGGTGAAGATTCGAACATGACATCGGATGCTATTAAAGAACAAATCGTAAAGAAAATTAAAATAGCAAACTTGGGTATCGCAGTGAACGGAATACGAAAAGCCTCGCAAAATAAATTAATTATATCTTGTCCTTCAAAAGAACATGCAGAGAAATTGACAGATGAAATCAATAAAACCCTTAAAAAAAACATGGTTGCAGAGGAATTAAGAAAGAAAAATCCAAAAATATTCATAAGAAATCTTCAAGTAGATTTAACTGAAGAGGACATAATTGAGGCAATAAAAACACAAAACGATGGAATAAAAGATATCATGAATAGCGATACTAAAAACACGATTAAACTAATAAAAATGTTTAAACCAAAAAACCAAATTATATATTTGAAAAGTTCAATATGTAATTATTGGTGCCAATTAGTAAACCTACCTTGTTCTGTACAAAACTATAATCTAACCTGGAACATATCGGAAATACTTACTGCTATATTGTTATGTATCTATCGTATTTATATTTATAAATCCCAATACATGTTTATATATTATTGCTGCCAATTAAAATATTATTCTATATGGGTGACTTGAACTGTGATTTTGACACAGCAGAAATAGATTATGCACGCACGTCAATTTTTGAAAACTGGGCTACAAAAAAACATGTGTTAGGAAATAATAAAATAACTGCCCTCAACTTAAATATACGATCTTTATCTAAATATTGGGACACTTTACTATTAATTGTTTCTAGCTCTTTGAGAAACATCGACTTAATTTCGCTATGCGAAACGTCTATTAATGAAAATAATATAAATCTTTATAAATTACCGGGATTTAATTCGTACCATTTTTGTCGAACAAAAAGATCGGGTGGCGGTATTATTGTGTACGTGAAAGATCACCTTACATTTGAAAAAATAAATATTATGACTAATAATTTTGAATGCGTTTACGGAACTATTTCAGTAAACAAACATATTCGCTTACATCTTTTAGCAATATATAGACCGCCTAATACAAAAAAAAATTATTTCTTGATGAGCTGGAGACAATATTGGGAAATATTGATATAAAAGAATCCGTATTGGTTCTAGGTGATACGAATATTAACTTATTAAATGTACACGAACCCATAACTATGCAATATGAAAACCTCATGTCTCATTTTGGAATGACCAGATGTATAAATGATGTGACTAGAGAAGCGATATTGACTAACTATGTAACGGCTTCATGTTTAGACCATATCTATGAAGTATATAAGAGTGAAGGAGACGACCGAAATCAGTTCATGCGTATGCGATTCAATAATAGCTGACCACTACCTAACTGCAGCTAGTATTAACTTCTGTTACTATGATAAATGTACCGTCGACAAATCGCACCAAGAGTATTACACTGCACTATCGGACAAAAGGATTGATTTATTGATCGAAATCACCGATTGGAATGCAATGTTAAAATTGTCTGAACCAAACATTATTTATGCAGAATTAAAATCGATTTTTAAAAATATTTATGAAAAAAGTACCTTTACAAAATTAAAAACAAAAAAATTTCGAAATAACCAAAAAACTTGGATAAATGACAGTCTCGCTGAAAGTATTCTAATACGAGATGCCATGTGGAAAAAGTGGAAAAACACGCCTAATAATAAAAAATATGAAATCGCTTTCAAAAAATATAGAAATAAACTTAATAAACAAATATTAAACACAAAAAAGGCATACTATAATAACAAATTTAATCACTGTTTCAAGGACATTAAAAAAACATGGAATGAAATTTTGGGTAGGAAAAATAAATCTGGTTGCGATGAAGTCTTATCTAAATATTTCCTAAAGTCACAATCTTCTGATGCAGTGGCAGAAAATTTTGCTAACTTTTTTGATGAAGGAGTTAATGAGATGAATAAGTTGTTACATGAATGTGATTTCCGAGCGTCTAATCACTTGCAATAATCCCTACCGCATTCAATGTACTTACCTAGAGCTAATGCTAAGCAAATTGAATATATTATCGGAGGTATGAAAAATTCAAAGTCACCGGGCATAGATCTAATTCGTATGTTTGATTTAAAAAACATGTCAAATTACTTAGCCCTGTTATTGCTCACTTTATCAACAGAATAATCGATACCAGACTCATCCCCGATGAATTAAAAAATAGCATTGTAAGACCTATTTTCAAAAATGGAGATCACTCCGAAATTAACAATTACAGGCCAAATTCTATTCTCCCGGCACTAGAAAAAATTTTAGAAAAATATATTTCGATAAATTTAGATAAATATTTGAATAATTTGAATATTATAGATGAATGCCAGTACGGGTTCCAGAAAAAAAAAAGTTGTGATAAATTGCTGGAAAAATTTTCTGATTTTATAAATTCTCAACTTAATTCTAAAAAACATGTACTGGTGCTTTTTATTGACTACTCAAAAGCTTTTGACACTCTCCGCCATATACAATTAATTAAGGTTCTTGAAAACATTGGAATCCGGGGTAAACTCCTCTCATTTTTTAAAAACTACTTAACTAATAGAAAAATGAACGTAAATATTTTAAATGATATGAGCAAAGGAAGACATATTAAATCAGGAGTACCGCAAGGATCAATTTTAGGTCCAAAATTGTACATTATATATGTTATTGTTATGTCAAAACTCTTTAAAAAGGCCTTTAGATTCATTTTTGCTGACGATACTGCACTTGTAGTATCCAATGAAAATCCTATCATAGCTATTCAACAATTGCAAAGTGACTTTAACGAGCTACTTAAATGGGCTCATGATGTTGGTTTAATTATTAATGTTAAAAAAACAAAATGTATGTATGTAAAATCACCAAGCCTGGGAATATGGAATATACCCAAAATAATTGCTCATAATTCTGAATGTATTCATAGAAAAATTGAAAATATCTGCCACTGTGAAACAATTGACTTTACTAACGAATATACTTATCTGGGACTAATAGTAGACAATAAATTTAAATGGGATAAACAAGTGGCTAAAATCTGTAACCAGCTTCGATCTTTTGCAAGTAATTTTTATAAACTGAAATTTGTTTTGCCTCATTGTACTCTTAAAATAATTTATTTTTCTATGGTCGAATCCATACTCAGATATGGCATACGAACTTGGGGGCACTCAAGCAATATTTATATTAAATATATACAAAACTTACAAATTGCTATAATAAAAAAAATTGTACCACCGAATATCTACAGACAAAGAAGTAATCTAAAACTACTGTATGGTTCTGAGGGCCTACTTCCAATAAAGGGTCTTCTTTGGTACATTATTATAATGGATAATGAGGGAGATAGCAAATATAAAAAGCAACCGGTGCATAATCACACAACAAGATTCACTGAAAATAAGGGCCTCATTATTCCAAGAGTAACAAATAAGTATGGAAGCCGAACGCTTAAATATTTAATACCAGAGATTTTCAATAAATTTAATAATTCTTTTAAACCTCAGAATAATGAGAGACCCTGCCCCAAAAACACTAAGCGTTGGCTAATAAGCGACGAATCAATGTATCTCTGAACTTTATTATTGATGTATTCCTGAACATCTCAACGTACCTGCCTAAATAATTTGTATATAGGTAGGTACTTTGATATATATTATTTTGTGATATTGTTTATTGTATAATTTTGTGTCATACATGTATTAAAAATTAAAAATGTTTATATATATTATTTGTAGAACCTACAGACAAGCCGTCATGTGTGACAGCTTTGTGGGACTGCATAAAACTTGTATCTTTAAAAATTTATAATAAATAAAAAAAAATAAATAAAAAAAAAAACTAATTTTTTAAATATTTTAACTACTTTTATTGAGCAAAGATTAAACCCTTCTTTTTCTAGTTTCAGGCTGTTTTTTTTAAGATTTGAATTGACTTGGGGCAGTACTTGCACTCGAAATATCTTAATGCTGTCATAATGACTTTTAAAAGTACCCCCATAGAGCATCCATTCTACAACCCGCTGCTAAAAAAAAAATAAAAACAAAAATTCGATCCACCCTACAGTCACAGTGCATATTTTCCTAGCAAATTCAAGAAGTACATGTAAAATATGGTGAAAAGGCCTATAAATGACGTGATTTTAAGAATTAGTTTCCTATTTGAGCTACTGGTCTAAGGTTTATTGATTCTGTAGTCGGTGAAGTAATTTTTCAGTTCAATAACTGTATATATTCGCAATTAAAGGTATTTTTAGTTGAACAATTTAGTTAGTAATTCATGTTAGAAAACAACTAAAAATCAACATGGCCGCTCATTTTAACTAGCCGACTCCTGATTGGTTGAGAGTTGAGATTGAGCATTCAAGACCTAATATTATTTTCATAACGTTGAGTGTTTGAATGTTCAATATCCGGAAGTTTGAACAAATGAGAACTAAAACATTGTTCCGTGAGTGGATATTGGCACTCGAAAAATGCTGAAAATGTCACTTAAAAACCAAAAAGTTTTTTTTGAGCTTCATTTACCCTAGAAGCCTAATCTATTTTAAAGGTACATAAAGCATTAACATACGTCTCACAGGCGTACACATGTATATGACAGCCTGTAGGTCAAAATATACCTACTTGTGCCCTATTCTTCGATGGAAAGTTAAGGTTGATATATAAACTAATAATATAACACAGTTTTATCAATTAAAACTTCTATCACAGGTATTTAATACAACAAATCAAATTATAATGCTTATGTATATTCAAACAAAAAAATCATCTTCTTAAAAATCAAACTTAAACAAATATTTTTTTTAAATAATCTAACATTTTTTACCATTAATTTCTCATTCATAATGCAAACATTAAAAGTAATCATGCTTTTAATTACACGCTTTAATTTAAGAGCAATCTACACAGACATCAACTTTGTGCCCAGAATATACTGACTTTTTGCACTTACAGCACACTAATTTCAACATTCTATTTTTTTAGCAGCAAAAAGGTCAGTATTTATGTTTGTTTGAGCTCTGGTTCTCCTGCCTGAAGTTTATTACTTGAATCAGTAGGTTTTGCGAGAATTTGGCTTATATTTTGTCTTTTTTCTATATAGGTAGGAGTTTCAAGTCTCATCTCCATCCAAGACTTAACCGAATCTGTGCTGATTTGTTTAATGAATTCTCTTTTGTTTGGGGGTTTTTTTTATCATTTTGTGGCCATAAATTACAGCAGAATTGACAAAAGCCATGTTCAAAATGCCATAGAATACAGCCATTGACCATCTATTAGTTTTGCGGCTGTACCACATTGAGGAGCAAATTTGATCAAATTTATCTACTCCTCCTTTTCTTTGGTTCTAGAAATAAATCATGTCTGGTTAACCACATGAATTATTAATTATTGCATTTACATCACAAGAAGATAAAAGGTAAACCATATTTGTAGGTTTTGGCTTGTACGATAGAAGTGTGAGATGGCCTTCAAAACAAAACGTAGAACTGCCAACAGGTTGAGATCTCGAGATCTTCAATTTTTCGTGCATTTCACGCTTATTTGATCGAATAGTGCCCACTAGATTGTAACTTGAGCTGGTCCTCGAGAGGTACGGACTTTATTCATAGATGAAGTTCTGTGAGATGGTTGACCCTTATTTGTTGACCAAACATCCCGCATCCATTCTTACCGCGTAGAGTATTTCCAGAACACAGTTGGCAGATTGCGAAGCATGAGCAGAATCAGATGCTAGGTCAGCTTTTGAAATTTTGAGTCGGCTTCTTCAGTGGGAGCAGATTCTTGTAAAGGTAAAGCTACTAAGTTAAATAGTTATTCTCATCTTCGCTTTGAATGTCGTCCAAACTGGCTGTCCTCGTCTTCAGGAGCTGATTCTCCCAGAGAAAGACTATCTTCTTGGTCTAAGATTTTCAAAATATCGTTACTGTTTGATATATTAGACCATGACGTGTTGGTATCTGAAACAATGTCAAAATAAACATAAAATGAACGAAAGTAAAAACACATAATCTTAGTTAAAAGTTAGAAAGCCTAAACATACGTCTCGCTGGCGTACTATACCTCAAAAACTCAAAAATGGCTGGACCTACCTTAGTGATACAGGTAACATCGGCGAGCTCACGTCGGCCACTGGGTTGGTTAAAGAGCACGAGGCGCTAACTTCAACCGTTAGAAGAGAAATAGAATTTAAGATTGTTTGTACGCCTCGCAGGCGTAGATAAGGCTTCTAGGGTTAAATAAATTAGAAAAACTCTGTTCCGACATCGTGATAATTAATGTTTTCGAAATTTACTAAAAGTTCAACCAGAAACCTGTTCATTCATTCGTTAAAGGCCTGCAATCCGCTTTTTTTGAAATAAATTAGCAAATTCTCTTTTTTCCGTATTTGTAAATATACAATATATCCTAAATATTACCCAGTTATTTTCACATAATTGAATCCGGATTGCTTATATCCATTTCTCAATTTTTTTTCGGTTTGTGGGGAAACCTAAGCGAAAATAAGACATTTTAAGAATAATTATCGGAATGTATATAGAAAATATTTATTCCTATACCTTAAATTTTAAGCCTACATGAACGTTCCTTTTCATGTAATATATCTTCCACCACCTGCATCACCTCTACGGCAATAGTTATAATTATATAAAGAAATATAACAAAAAACATCACATATTTCTTATAATACAACATCGCTTGTCGCTAATAGCTTTTGCGCTGATTAAGGTAACATTTAAAAAATTGCTCAATATATAAAAAAAAGGTAAGTGTAATATATATATATATAATATCAGTTACCACCTACCTACTGAGTCTAGTGTTGACATATTCTTACGTCTGCTATAATTTAATAAAAATCAACATAAAACTGAAGTGTACTAAACTCAAAGATCTAAACTATTAGAAATCAAAGACCGCGCTTCAAATCAGTGCATTTATATCTTGTGAAGTGCTATTTTTTCATGTTTTTTTGTCTTCACAAAGAAATTGCATGTTAACTGTCAAAAAAAAAAAACAAATAATAAAAATAAATCTGTCATTCTGTACTAAAACGAGCCAGCTGTTAAAAAATACAAAAGTGCCTAAACTGTGTTGAAACTATCAATATTATACATCATTCAATCAATTTTATTCACAGCGAAATCACTTTTTATAAATTTATTTCAACATGAATACACTATGCATCGTTTGTGACAAAAATATTGACAGTCCAGCCGAATTCATATCTTGTGTTGTCTGTGATAATGGCTATCATCTGGTTTGTGCAGAGATTGGTGAAAACATACATGGTGCTCGTAATTCTCAGTGGAAATGTAAAAAGTGCACTAAAGTTTTTACTAAAAAAAAGTCCAGGAATATGAATTATTGTGATGAAAAAATCGATCAAGAACCATCTACCGGCAAACCTACCAAACATCTAACACAACAGTCAACAGACGCAGAGAAATTTCCTTCCTCAACCGTGGATGGCGCAAGCGGTATACTTACGTCAGATAAGTTTATTTTAGAATTAAACAATTTCAAAAAAACAATAATGGATTTTGTGGAACAAAAATATGATTCGATTATCGCACAAAACAAAAAAATCCTTGATTCATTTAAATTTTTAGCGGATCAGCAAGACCTTCTAAAAAAACGATTAACTGACATTGAATCCTCGCAAGAAAGGGTCATTACTGATATGCTAGAATTAAAAAAACAAAACGCTGTATTAGAAAATACTACTTCTCATCAGGACGACAAAATTGACCGGCTGGAGTACATTACACAGATGTGCAATATCGACATCAGAGGCATCCCTGAAGCAAACAATGAAAATATTATGGAAACTCTTAAAAAAATATCAAAAATCATAAATTACGGAGATACCACGATACCTTTACAATCTGAAATCAATAAAATGTACAGACTAGGACCAAAACTGTCCGAAAAAAATCCCAGATCTGTAATAGTGTCGTTTAATAGTATTAAATCTCGAGATGACTTCCTACTCAAAATCAAAGACTATAAAAAATCCTCTACCTCCAGTTCAAGCAAACTCAATACAGCAGATCTAGGGCTATCTCAAGAAGCAAAACGGATTTACGTGTCCGATCATCTAACGCAAAAAGGAAAATTCTTTCTCTCCCAAACTAAAAAATTCGCCAGAGAAAATAACTACAAATACTCTTGGTCATCTTCGGGGCGCATTCTGCTAAGAAAAACGGATACATCCAAAATTATTACGATTAAAAACATCACTGATCTTGATCGAGAAAAACGCCAACAACTGTGACTGATGATAAAAAGTACCTCAACATTTACTGCACTGCTAAACAAAAATAATCCGGATAATATCATCTTCATCGCAAGTTTTCTTAAGAGTTTTTTCTTTGTCTTTAAAAATAATAATGTTTTAATTGAAAATAATGCATTCTTACTCTTTTTAGGAGTTCTTTCATGTAGCAACAATATCAGTGTGAAAATTGTTTATATCAGTATTCACTATTTTTATTATACTTTACCTCCTTTGACTGTAACTCACGTTTCTTTAACTCTCTCTCTAAAAAAATTATATATCTCCATAAATAATACTTTCACTACAAGTTTTTATTTGAATATTACCGCTATATACTATTCACACACCCTAAGCATAATACCTAATATTTATCAAAATAATTCATTCTTACTTTCATTAGTAGCTTTCCCTAGTAACATCAAAATTATTATAAAAATTGCGAATCTTACAATTAAAAATTCTAACCATACTCTTCCTCTAAGCAACAAAAACCACGCTGTTTTAGTATTCTTTAAAATATCTGTTTACTGTGTAAATATTATTCTTCCTGCATGTTCTCGTAGGAATCAGAGTAATATCACTATATGATGCTCCTATTTTCTTCAATAATCTTTTTATTTTGGTTAACTTTTATTATATTCACTTGTATTTACAGAATTTACATTAACTACAAATGCTCGAGCTCTGTTAAAATAATGTTTTTGTATTTCTCAAAAACCTTTACTACTGTTTTATTTACATATTTTTTCCTTTGTTGTCCTTTGTCAAACCTAACAATTACAATCAGAAGCATTATACACTATAGTATGCACTTTACGGTTAAAATATATTTTAAGTTGGAATACTATGTATCAACATTATCATTCATGTTATATAATGTTCTCTCATTATCTCATAATAATGCACTCTCTCTATTCTCTCTCTCTGTGCTTCAATCAAACTCATATGTACGTATCACAAGCAGCGAGAGTCTTTGTAAGATTATGTCCCCAGCAAATCTATGTAAATCTGGAAAAAATCTTAATTTACATAAATATGTCCCAGTATTGGTTCTTCTTTGCATTTTTCGCATGTTATGGTATTTAATTATTGTTTTTTGGCATTTTTTTTCGCATCAACTACTCTACAGAATCAGCACATACTTTGCATTTGGCCATTTTATTTTATTTTTTTATTTTTTTTATTGCCGGTAACCCGGGCGTTTATTGATATCAATATTTGTTTACAAATTATGTGCGCTACCCGACTCACTAGACAATTTCTGTTCTAAGCCGGGTAGCTATTGATTTTATTGTTTTCATATTTATTGTATTTGCAGCCTTCATGACAGATATCTACATAATCATCAACTGCTTAGATTGCTCTTTACGAAACATACCAACACCATCATCATTTATAACATCTTTTATATCTAATATAATTAGTGGAATCAACTTTCATCTCGAAGTAAAATACGCATCATACTCGAATTATCAGAACTCACAATCTACTATACAATATATTAATAAAACACTGATTAACAACACAGTAATTTACACTTTCGTTTTTAACTTTTTGTTTGCTGACTTTTCGCAAAAGAACTACGGGTTCACCACCACACATCATAGTAAATTTAATCATAATTATGTTTCAGTTACATTCGGATAATTACAATGATTCTGTAATTAGCATTAATATGAATCTTATTCGAGATCTGGAGAATTTAAACAACTATAACTGGGACTCATATAGTCTAAAAATCATACACCAGAATATTAGAAGCATTTCAAATATCGATGACTTTACAATTTTTCTTGATCTATTTAATTCATCTTTCGATGTTATAATATTAACCGAATGCTGGTTAAATAAATACTACACCGTAAAATCAATTCACAATTACTCTGAATATCACACCACAACCAACCTCAACAAATCTAGTGGAATTGTTATCTACATCAAGGACGGAATTAAAGCTCATGTAGAGGAAATTACTTTAGCACAATCAAACTGTATGAAAATAGTATTGAAAAATAACATATGCATATTTGCCATTTACAGATCTCCTTCCTTCATCAATGGTGACCCCTTTCTTTTTTCATTGCAAGCAATTTTAAACAATGCGAAAAAATTTGAACAGCAAATTATAATGGGAGATTTAAACATTAACACTATCCCCGACTACCACCGTCAATCAATCGATTATCTATGTCTACTCGCGGAAAATGGTTTCACACAGACTATTAACAGCTTTACTCGTGAACAGGGCTCGAGTAAATCCTGTCTTGATCACATCAATGTAAAAAATATTAACTTTATTGACACTTTTGTTATACACTCAACTATTTCAGACCACTATACAACATCTCTTTGTCTTAAAAACAAGCCTCCCACTCAGTGGCGTAGCTAGGTAACCAAGGGCCCTGGGGCAAATTAAAAAATGGGGCCCCACTGCTATGTTAACTGATTAGGTTTTATCAAATAAAAATATTAAATATACAAACACTTTAAAAATGTTAAGCTACTTAAGCTCTTTTTTGTGCAATGCAAACTGCAGGGCAGGTTATAAATTTTTTTTTTTTTTTTTTACACATGTCCGTTTTATGGTAGTCGAAATTTGTGTACAATTATATAAATGTAATGTTACATGTAATGTTATGTATTAAACAGTAACAACATAAATTAAATTACTTGGTGTAGGTTTGGCTAATAAAACGAAACAGAGAAGATTCAAAGGGTTTATTATATAAAAATCGGGCCTACCAACTGATTAAATAACAATTATAAATATTTACAATTTTTTCCTAGCTTTAGTTTTCGCAAAAGTATCAATGACTTCGTTTAAATCCAGGCTTGATGCAGTTTTGTTTTCAATTGCTATTAGCGATAAATGTCGGAGTCGAGTTTGGCTCATCTTATTTCTTAAATATTTTTTTATTATTTTTAATTTGCTAAATGACCTTTCGGCTGCTGCAGAAGTAACAGGAATTGTAAAGAATAATAACATTGCTGTAAATACTTCCGTTAGGTCGCATTCTAGCACTCCATATTTGCTCATTATTTCCTTACATAATTGGTGAACAGTCCATGCTTGAGTTAGTTGAGGTAAAACTAGATGGTAAATATTAATAAATTGAAGTGAAAAACTTGGGCCTATTATATCTGAATATTTTCTATGGAATTCGTCACACTTTTGTAATAAAGTTACACCAAACATTATTCCTTTGTGAAGCAAATAACCAGCAGGGTTGACAATAGGCAGCGTCTAGTATTTTGGAATAACACAACCAAAAACGATTAACTGGCCCATATTTAGAACACGAAAAGTAGTACGATTTTGAAAAACACCTATTCTTCTGGTTGATGTCTGTTGGAAAAGGTCCTGAAGGCTGTAAAGGCCCCATATCAAGAATTTGACGTTTTTCGTTATCACTAAGGACGATTGTTTCGGAGAACTTGAACAATTCTTCAAATTTCAAAGTTAATTTTCAAGTTCTGTGAAAGATATTTTTAAGTTCTGTTTTTATTTCAGTTCTGTCAAGCAACTAGCCTATAATTATAAAATAACAGAATTTGAATAAGACTTTCACACAGAAGCCGTAAATGAACGTTGAAATTTGATGAATTGTTCAAATTCTCGGAAACAACCCGTCCTTAATATTTTGTTCGTGAAGTTTCCCAAGTCATAAGAAGATTTGAGGTCTGTGGTTCCTCCAAACCCTCTGCTCTTATGTGTGTCATGCAAACATTATCCACGTTCACATGATCGGCGGCGGAGGTATCTCCAACTGCAATAATTGTCGAATCTTCTTCAGTAGGCTTCTCAACCAACACTGCAGTTACCACATTATTTGAGTCACTATCAATAGAAATATTTTGGCCAGATGTACTTGCAGAAGGCTGACTAAACAACTTGTCAATTTTGGGCAATTTTTGTTTACTATCTTCTCTTTCTGGGCGTTGTTTGCGTTGTTGTTTGCACCACTGGTTTTCTTCTTTTTATCCATATTTTAATAAGCTACAAGTGTCGTTGGGGAATGACGCACATATCACTATCACTGCCAACCTACAGAAAGAATTTAGGGGAATTCCCTAGGCATAACTTTTGTATTTCTCTCAACTGAGTTGTCATGATTAAAGTGGGGTTGCAAGTTGCAACCTGTCATATTTATTTTGAAAATGGGAGAAATTTCCAAAAGTTCAGTTCGATCGAGATTTCTGGTAAGGATTCGAGGGCCCCCTGAGCTTGAGGGCCCCGGGGCACTGCCCCACGTAGCCCTTAGGTAGCTACGCCGCTGCTCCCACTTCTTCGAAAATTAAATACGTTGCTAAAACTAATTTCAACAATTTAATTGAGGACTTGAGCGCAGAAAACTGGCTAAATGTTCTAGATAAATCAGATACTGACTTAGCAATGAAAGAATTTATTATCAAACTACACGAGTATATATCAAAACACACAAGTAATATAACCGTATCTAATAAACAAATTAAATTCACACCATGGATCACCCTGGGGCTAGTTAAATCGATTCACAGAAGAAATCATCTTCATGAAAAGGCAAAAACATATCCTGAGAATTTGGTATTACAATGTTATTATAAAAAGTATAGGAATATGTGTAAGAAATTAATTACATCGGCGAAAGAAAATTATTATAAAAAACTCATTTACGAAAACAACTGCAATCCAAAACGTTTTTGGGATACCTTTCGCAACATAACCAAATCCAAAATCAATAAATCTTCTGAAATAAAATCGCTATACATTAACACATCAAACTCTGAAGTCCCCAAAGATATGGCAAACTTTGCAAACAGTTACTTTTCATCTGTGGGTGACACACTTGCGAAAAAAATTCTCGATAAGTGTAAGAAATCAGAAACCGCTCTCGCCAATTTAACTATCCCTAGGATCGGTCACAAAATAGACTCAATCACAACTTCAACTAACGAAGTCATGAAGATAATTGACGACCTTAAGTCATCAAAAGCATGTGGTCCCGATAAGATTTCATCAAATCTTCTAAAAATCATTAAAGTATACATAGCCATACCGATTGCGTTCATTGCGAATCTAAGCTTTAAATCAGGGAAATTCCCTAACCATTTAAAGCAGTCAATCGTCATTTTACTGCATAAAAGTGGGGACAAATCACTGATACATAATTACCGGCCTGTTTCCTTGCTCAACTCTGTCTCTAAAATTATGGAGAAAATTGTAAAGAACCGTCTTATCCATTATTTCGAAAATAACAACATCCTTTCTAGAAGACAATTCGGCTTTCGCAAAGGTTTAAGCACTGAAAACGCCATCGCTAATTTGACAAAAATCATCTCTAATAATCTAGATAAAGGTAGTAAATGCATTGAACTTTTTTTAGATCTAGCTAAAGCGTTCGACACTATCTCGCACAAAATTCTGCTGAATAAACTACAGCGAATTGGGATACAGGGTCAAATTTTCAAGTGGTTGGTTAGTTACCTAGAAAACAGGAGCCAAAGAGTGGATATTAACGGTACTCTAAGTGATCCAGCCAATATAAAATATGGCGTACCGCAAGGAAGTACACTAGGTCCCATATTGTTTAATGTTTATTTAAATGACTTATGTAATACTTCATTTGCAGACCACATTATTACATTTGCTGACGATACAGTACTTTTATTCGAAGGCAAAACCTGGAATGAGTCTATCAGTAAAGCTGAATTTGGCATAAACAAAGTTAAACAGTGGCTAGATAATAATCTCCTCACTCTAAACTCGGATAAAACGAAATTCATCTGCTTCAGTTCAACTCAAGCGGGTCAACCACAAGAAATTATTAACATTAGAATACACCATTGTTACGACATTATTACATGTAAATGCAATACCTTAGAATGTGTGGACAATATAAGATACCTAGGAATTATCATTGATAAATTTCTGAGATGGGACAAACACATAGCCTTTACTTCCACAAAGGTCAGGAAACTTACACATCTGTTTATAGCAATAAGAAATATTCTATGTCTAAATGATTTGAAACGAATTTACTTTGCAATGTGCAATTCCATATTAGACTATGCTTCCTTAGGTTGGGGAGGTTGTGCTAAAACCATACTAGATCCCTTAGCTAAATCCCAGAAATCGCTTATAAGAGTCATACTGAAAAAACCTTTCAGGTACCCCAGCGATTCATTGTTCGCAGAGTTTCGTGTTCTTGATGTAAGACAATTATACATGAGGAAAATCATGTTACATACTCAAAAACAGAGGCACTACTTAGCTTCCGTTAACCACTGTCATAATACAAGACATGCAAAAAAAAAACCCAACAGTTCCTCCCACCACTTCCTCATCGTTAGCACAGAGACAATTCTCATACTTAGGCCCTAAACTGCTCAATCTCATACCTGATGCATGGAAGGCAAAGAGTACTAATATTCTGCGTTTGCAGGTAAACAATTGGCTTCTGGTCTTGGGGAGAGCTGAATGCGAGAATATGCTAAGAAACAGTAATTGAATTGTAAATTTTGTTTTTCTTTACATTCTTCTTTACATTTTAATTTATATTGGTATTATATTAGCATTACAGGAACTGTATTTTTACATAAAAAAAGTTCGAAAATTGCTCAATTCTTCGTGATATTTTTTCCTTAAAGGAAAAGTTCCTTCTTTACTTTCATTTTTTATTTTTCATTTCCTTGTTTTATCTATTAATATTTCTTTAGTTTATTATATCAGCTAAACAATAGTAAAAAAAAAAAAAAAATGTCTTCAATTCAGAATTTCTTCAATTCAGTTTCATTTTCAAATTCATTTTCTTGTTTTTATCTATTAATATTTCTTTAGTTTATTATGTCAGCTAAACAATAGTAAAATATGTCGTGGTATAACTGAAAGTATTCTAGAATATGAATATACATATGTATTATTTTAACAACAGAATAGTCAACACTATAATTTACTATAATTTACATGTAAAAACATTATCATATTGGAATGTCCTAAAACGGGCAATCGCCTAGTTGGACATTTTAAGTTCATTAATTGTATTATGTAATATTTACAAACAAACAATAAATAAAAAATAAAAATATATATATCAATACTTTGTGAAGAAAAATGTAATTAACATAGCACACCCAAATCAAATTACTGAACGACGCGATTTTTTCATATGATTTAACACGCAAATAATTGTGGACTTAATACAACCCTGACAAGCCTAAAAAAATAACCAATACTACTAAAGTTTTTTGCGCGAATCAAGTAAAAACGCGTAATTTTAACCAACACATCAATGATATCATGTGCCAGGCTCATGCAATGTCGTATTGTTTACATGTATTCGTTAAAAGTGTATCTCACACTGCATGACGTCATGATTGTGACTAGTTTGTTTGAAAGATGACGTCAGAAAATTTACTTGTCGATAGTGAAATCCTATTAATTTCTGATATTTGTTAATACGCTGCCTTCATGCTATCTGTAAGGATATATTTTTATATTTTTTTCGTAATAATAAATTAATTAATAAAGTTTCAGTTTGAACAAAAGGCGTATTATACATATATATACACAGTAGACAAAATTTTTAGTATGTTTATTTATTTATTATTTATTTTATTTTATTTATTAATTTCAACGCCCTGGTGGGCTTTTACATAACAAGTTTTTTACATAACAAGCTTTTACATAACAAAACATTTAAATAAAAATAAAAGTATAAGGTACATAATATAAAAGGTAAGTAGGTGAATAGATAAGTTAAAGTAGAGTTAATTCATTGCAATAAAAGAGAAATAAACTAGTAGGTATGTTAACAATTACAAAATTACATGTGAAAGGCTAAATGTGATACATGACAAAATTTTATTTATTTATTTATTTGTTTTTTCTCGCCTTGACGGCTTTTACATGCAAGGTTAATCATACAGGAGCATTATAACAAGTGTATAGCATCATAAGAATCGTATAGTTCCTATCTACGATAAGTCCACTTTTCTCCAAAAATGAACTAATGATGCAGTTTTACTCTAGCGGCTCTTTAGCACACTAATCATGTAGCAGTTCTTTACTTCCCGCTACATTTCAAGATTATTCGGAGTGTGTAAACACTGGACTCCGACAAGAGGAGAGGAGACGGCAACTCGAGCGCGCCCGAGCGGCCAGTACCATTACGGCTCCCGCCGGCTATAGACGCAATCCCGGAAGACGCAGCGAACGCGACAAACGACATTGGACGAACTTCCGAGACATCGATCTTTTGGGGAACAATGACGCAACATATTATAATTCGTCTTGCTGGTCATTGCTTTCTCATCTAAATTTAACGTCATGTAAAATGATGTTTGGCGCCCTCTACTCTTTATAACAGGTCAGAATACTTTTGTCACACACACGCACGTTTCATGTTACTTATTCTTAATTCACTTTTCTAGTCACACCATTTAACATTGCTACCTATTATTAAAAAGTCCGATGCGGAAGGCCTTCGGTCCGACGCACACGCCCTAGGATTAAATTCAATCATGAATATTTTGAGATCTCTTGTTTGCTCTGGTTTTGTACGCTGTAGAAATAAATAATATGTTGTAATTCATAACTCTTTTTATTACTACTTCTTTTATCATCATGTTACCCATTGAGGGATTAAATCCCATCATAATGGCAACGTGCCCCTTAACCTTGAAATCTGGTTAGAATGGCGCACCAACGTGGTTTTTTCTCGGATATTTTTAACATTTTAATTAGGTTAGCATTTTGGATTGATTTTTTTTCATGTGTGACATTAGTATTTGGCCTGTTCTTCGTGTTTTTAATGTCGTTTGGAGTGTGTCTTCCTGGATTGCGTCGTCCCCTAGCCGAGTTTCTTTTAGAAATTGTAGACAATTTTAAAAATTTTATTATTACTTTTAACCTTTTAAAATTATTTATTGTCCGTTGGTACTATGCGAGATTGGTGGGTATCTCGTATTTTTTTTTTTTTTTTATTGTTGTAAGTTGTTCCAGATTCCCACATCTGAAATTGTAGTATTGGTGTATGTCCATTTCTGAACTTTTGTCCATTAGATGTGTAGGTACAAATAATTTTACACCCATTTTTCCTCTTTTGGGAATTTGATCTTTTTATTATTGCCGTCTTCGGACGTGATTAATGTTGCCTTGCTGTTTTCTTTTTTCCAATTAATCTTTAGGTACATCTAGTCACAATGCCTGATACAAGGAGTCAAATAAAAGAATCCGCCATGTCTTCCGTCAAGGTTGCAGACATTATTGTTCCCACATCTCCGTTGGTTCCACTGCATTTATGGAATATCAAGTACGATGGCACTACTTGCATTAGGAAGTTTCTTGAACGTGTTGAAGAACTCGCCCTGTCTCGCTCTGTAAGTAAGCTCAATCTTTTTTTAGGCGCGTTTGAACTTTTTGATGGTATTGCTCTTGATTGGCTGAGGGTCAATCGCTCTCTTTTTGTATCATGGGATGACCTTGTGGTAGGCCTCAAGGAGGAATATGAAATTCTCGATTATGACCGTAGACTCCTTGCACAGTTGAGGTCAACTATGCAAGCACCTAATGATTCACTTGGCACCTTTATCACTAATGTTCTCATACTAAATAAAAGATTAAACAAGAAATTGCCTGATGTAGAAATTTTGGAAATTCTCCAGTGCAATATGCTTCCCAGATATATTCAGAAACTTGCATTAAACTCCATTCCGGACATAACTACCCTAAAAAGATTGGGCAAACTAATTGAATTGGCAGACAGTCGTTCTGACCAGAGGAAAGGTTCAAAGTCCCCTCAAACCCCTTCAACTGCCAGCGTTAAGGCGCCACCAAATACAAATGCTCCTTCTAAACCTAATTCTTTCAGGCATGTGAATTCTTCTCATAAAAACATGTCTTTCAAACGTTATAACGTGAATTCCAGGGAGGAGATTCAGTGCTTCCGCTGTGGATGTCCAGGCGTTAAGACTCCTGACTGCACTTGCGTTAGGTCAAAAAACGCGAGAGCCGGACGTTAGCTGTGCCGCTGGCGGAAGACGTCTCCACCAGTATCACTGCTCTCGATCCGGCTTGGCAAGAATGGCTTTCGGTAGTCAGGAATTTCTACAGAAATTTAGGAGCATCAGGTTACGGAGGGAAGGCTGACAGGGACGGCCGTCCTTTCGTATCCTTTTCTACACTCGGAACTGTTTTTTCTGGCCTGTTGGACTCAGGCTCACATGTTTCTATTCTCGGTAACAATTTTCATTTAAAACTTTTAAAACTTGGTGCCAGGTTGGCTAAGCTCAATAATTCATTTTCTTTAACCTCTGCGACGGGTCATTCCGTTTGCTGTAACTTGAAAATCTCGCTTCCTATAACATGTAATAATGTTGTTAAAGAGTTTATTTTTGTTGTCATGCCAGATATAAAGACGGATGTTATTCTCGGTATTGATTTTTGGAAATCTTTTAACATTTGTCCGGATATTTCTAAGTTTATGAATACGAAGGTAGTAAAATCTGCTCCTCGGGTTACTTCTGAAGTCAGAGGTATTGTGGACAAACATCACTTATCCAAATATCAACAAAATTTACTTGATAATGTAGTTAAAGATTATATTTCAATTTCTGGGGACAAACTTGGTCGTACGCATTTAGAGGAACATGTCATAGACACTGGTAATAGTATACCTGTAAAACAGCGTTACTATCCGATTTCACCTCACCTGCTCCCGGTTGTACACAAGGAACTTGATAGAATGTTGGAGATGGGCGTCGTTGAACCGAGCAGTAGTGCTTGGAACAGTCTCGTCTTACTTGTACCAAAGAAAAATGGCACGTACCGCCTTTGCTTGGATTCCAGACGAATTAATTCGATCTCTAAGAGGGACGCATTTCCGTTACCATACATTTCAAATATTTTAGACAGCTTGGGGGGAGCTCGTTTTCTATCCACTATTGATCTAAAAGATGCTTTTTATCAAATTCCACTAGAACGTAGTTCAAGGGAAAAAACGGCTTTTACTATTCCTAAAAGGGGTCTCTTTCAATTTACTTCTATGCCTTTCGGTCTTCATGGAGCCAGCTCGAGAATGATGCGGCTCATGTCTAAAATCTTTGGCCCAGAATTTGATGGTAAAGTTTTCTTTTATTTAGACGATATTATCGTAATTTCCAGTACTTTTGAAGAGCATTTAGCATTACTCAAACTTGTAAAACGTAAACTGTTCGAGGCGGGTCTCACGATTAACATTGAAAAGTCGGTATTCTGTAGAGAATCGCTTAAATATCTCGGTTATGTCATAGATAGTAATGGTCTGAGAACTGACCCAGACAAAGTTAAGGCTGTGGTTGATTTTCCGGTACCTACCTCACAAAAGAGTCTGAGACATTTCATCGGTATTATATCATGGTACAAGCGTTTTATTTTAAATTTTTCTATTATTGCTGCTCCGTTACACAACTTAACCAAAAAAGAGTTCATTGGTAAAAAATTTTCTTGGAATAATCAAGCGCAGGCGGCGTTCTCTAAATTAAAGGAAACTCTTGTCGCGGCTCCGGTTTTAGCATGCCCAGATTTTAATAAACCGTTTACTATTTCTTGTGATGCATCAAACGAAGGTTTAGGCGCAGTACTCTCTCAATTAGATGATCAAAACAGGGAACACCCTATTTCCTTCATTAGTAGATCGTTATCGGCTCAGGAAAGGAACCACTCTACTACTGAGAAAGAACTTAATGCGTTAATTTTTGCTTTGGAGAAATTCAGGGGTTACATTGAAGGGTCACCCATCCCTGTAAAAGTAATTACGGATCATTATAGTCTGAAGTGGCTAGTAAACTTAAAATCACCTTCAGGAAGATTAGCTCGGTGGGCTGTCAGATTGCAGCAATTTAACTTTATTATTGAACACAGGAAAGGGAAGGAAAATGCTGTGCCAGATGCTTTATCTCGCGATCCTTTAGTTATTTCATCTATTGTTCAATCTCCCATTATTAGTACTGATCGGTGGTACAATAAAATGTGTCGTGACGTTTTAGCTAAACCTGAGCTATTTTCTAAGTGGAAACTTGTAGAGGGAGTTTTATATAAGCATGTGCAGAGTATGGAAGCCCTGCATAAGCCTAATGATTGGAAGGAAGTTGTTCCTAAGGATCAAAGACAAGAGTTGATTGCGTTACATCACGTACCTCCTACATCTGCCCATTTTGGGATTATGAAAACTCTGAATAGGATTTGTTTGAAATTTTACTGGCCTAGAATGTCTTCAGACGTAAGGAAATTTGTATCTAAATGTCACACTTGTTTAGGACAGAAAAGTTCAAATCAGGCTGCACCCGGTCTTATGGGAGATCCTAAGTTGGTCCAGCGTCCTTGGCAGGTTATCTCGACAGATTTATTGGGACCTCTTCCCAGCTCCTACAAGAAAGGTTATAAATATCTATTAGTTGTCGCTGATTTCTTCACTAAATTTACAAAAATTTTTCCGCTGAGAAGTGCGAATGGGAAAAATGTCTCTGCTATTATAGAGGATGAAATTTTCCTAAAATTTGGCGTTCCGGATTGCATCATCGCAGACAATGGTCCCCAATACATTTCGAAAGAATTGAAACATTTAGTTGACAGATATCATGTACGTCACATGTTTTTTAACTGTAGATATCATCCACAGAATAATCCTGTAGAGAGAATTAACAGAGTTTTAGTTACAGCCTTAAGTTCGTACGTGGGAACGGATCATCGAACTTGGGCAAATCATTTACCTGAAATAGAGCTTGCTATTAACACTGCTGTACATGAGGTAACGGGTTACACCCCTTTCTTTTTAAATTTTGGCAGGGAAGCCATTATTTCAGGCAAAGATTACAAATCACCTGATTTTTCTTCGGAAGATTTAACATTCTTGAAACGTGACACATGGGCTCAAGACGTTTCTGAGCTAAATGACATTTTCTGCCAAGTTAGGACGTGTTTACGTCAATCTTACGAACGGAATAAGGTTCACTATGACCTTCGTAGAAGGCATGTGGAATTCAAAGTTGGTGATATTGTTTGGAGACGCTCTTTCGTGTTGTCCGATGCTTCTAAGCATTTCTCCGCTAAACTTGCTCCAAAATTTTTAAGAAGCAAAATTATTGATAAGGTCTCGGCCGTCGTTTACAAACTGGCAGATATGAAGGGAAAGCCTATTGGAACATTCCATATTAAAGATTTAATTAGGGCAGAAAATTAATTGTTTTTATTATTATTTACAAAGGGAAAAAGTGAACGGGTTTCTGGTACCTACACTGATCACGTGGGTATAGGAAACTTATTTCCTTTTTGATACCTTGTTGATTGGGAGTAATGGTTTTCTTTCCCTGAAGAATTCCATTCCTCTTTTTCAACCTGCTTTGTATGTTACTATGTCATCATTTCTAATGATTATTATCTATTGTTATTGTGTTTTGTCTGAAAATTGTCATACACATCTATTTCTCTTAAGAGGATCCGCTCTCATCGTTATGATTATTGTTTACCGCTGTTTTTCTCAGTATCATTGATTAAGATGTGCTTATTTTGCGCTCGACCTTACTTATTAAGTTGTCATGTCTTGTTGAGTGACCTTATCATAAGCTCATGAGCTTCGTGCTTTTGTTTTCACACATTAGCATACCAGCTCTTCTGTTGTGTTGGAGTATGTTGAAGGAAATATACTTCTATCTTGATGCTGTCACCTCAGCACTTATTTTGGAGAGTTATTGTGGCATTATAATGGCTTAGGCTCTTTAGCACATGATAGCCCTCATCAGGCTTACAATTAAGATATTTTTGTTGATTTTTTTATGAAAATTTCAATATCAATAGTCGGTAAGCCATTATCACTTTCACAGGTTTATGGTGGTTGGTTCTGTAATGGGTTTTATATTTTACATATTTAATTGTAGTGCATGTTTTAACATTTTCTTCGTAATTTGATTCCTTCCCTGCTTTTCCAGAGCTCGGAAAAGTATGGAACGAATCATGTGTTTCGTCAATTTTCTACGGTATTCTTCAGTCATTCACTGGTTCGCTCTGTGACGGAAGAATATGTGCTTGAAAATAAAATAATTATGATTAGATTAATTTCTATATAATTGCTCTATAAACTCTAGATTTTTATTCAATATTTTTTAACAAGAAAATTTATTGATTTTCTATCTAAAATTTATTTCTACACTACTGCCATCTATTGTCAAGTAGTGCAAAACTTTTAATTACCATTGCTTTTGGTTTGATTATTAGCTTCATTCACTTGTATGGTTATACACTATTTAGCTGTTATCTTCGATATTACGGTAAATTCTTCTTCTTTAAGAAAATTTTCCTTTGAATATTAATTGCATTTGTCATCATGACGTTTTACTATTATATTTTTTTGGGCCTTGGAATTTATTTTTCATTGTTGGTTACCTCGCCTATGTACAACTGTCACTTTTAATACAAAACAGTTTGTTAGAGTTTTTATTCAGGTTTTCAACTTGAGCATCACCTTTTTCAATTAGTAAATATATTATAATTCTTGCTTGTAAGGTGTGCACCTTCTTCCCTTGAAAAGGGTTTGCTATTTTAATAAATTTTAGCTTCTTTAATCAATGACCAGTTCGGGTAGGCTAGACATCCAACATTCTCACGAAGACTTCTTCTGCTTCCGCTCATCCTACTACATAATGAGCTCATCAGGATCATCTGGATTGCTCTGCTTCTTCTTCATCTCCGTGCTGTGCTACTGAACAAGTCAATCATCATCTTCCCTCAACGTACTACATGATGCGCTCATCAGGATCATCTGGATTGCTTTGCTCTTCTTCATTTCCGTGCTGGTGCGACTGAAGTATCACTTATCATCTTAGTATGCTGTCCGTCTTTGCTGTCCTTCTCTGGCAACTTCTGAAACTGAAATGGACGGGCCCTGTTTGGACAACTCGGAACCTGAGGTGCTCCACCACATAGACGTCGGAAACTCATGTCGTCATTTTTGAAACCCCTTGCTGCCCTCCTTTACGCAACTACTGATTTCCACTGCAGGAGTGGTTTCAAGGCCTGTTGGCCACGAGGTGTCAGGCGAACCTCAGACTTATAGGCACAAGTCTTTTGGCTGAGGGGGCATTGTAGCAGTTCTTTACTTCCCGCTACATTTCAAGATTATTCGGAGTGTGTAAACACTGGACTCCGACAAGAGGAGAGGAGACGGCAACTCGAGCGCGCCCGAGCGGCCAGTACCATTACGGCTCCCGCCGGCTATAGACGCAATCCCGGAAGACGCAGCGAACGCGACAAACGACATTGGACGAACTTCCGAGACATCGATCTTTTGGGGAACAATGACGCAACATATTATAATTCGTCTTGCTGGTCATTGCTTTCTCATCTAAATTTAACGTCATGTAAAATGATGTTTGGCGCCCTCTACTCTTTATAACAGGTCAGAATACTTTTGTCACACACACGCACGTTTCATGTTACTTATTCTTAATTCACTTTTCTAGTCACACCATTTAACATTGCTACCTATTATTAAAAAGTCCGATGCGGAAGGCCTTCGGTCCGACGCACACGCCCTAGGATTAAATTCAATCATGAATATTTTGAGATCTCTTGTTTGCTCTGGTTTTGTACGCTGTAGAAATAAATAATATGTTGTAATTCATAACTCTTTTTATTACTACTTCTTTTATCATCATGTTACCCATTGAGGGATTAAATCCCATCATAATGGCAACGTGCCCCTTAACCTTGAAATCTGGTTAGAATCAAATATCGATGAGTTCAAAACGGCCGTAAAAACCTACGAAAAGTGGATTTAAAAATCGCAATGAGTTCCAAACAACGATAAATCCACGGAGCAGTATGTTCCAAAAGCCGATAAGTCCACCGCTCGTGCAGCCAATGAGCGAGAAAGATTTCGTCCAGGCAGCCAATGGGGGGGAAACATTTCTCAAATTCTAACATGGCCGCTGAAGCAGTTGTTTTGTAAAAGTGTCTGCCTTTTTATACGTTTTTACAGCTAAATAATGTCCGACCTAACCACAAATGTTGTTCAAGTGGCGGGTAATACATCTAGAAAGCGAGTTATCATCAAGGAATCTTGCAAAAAACACGTGGATAGCCGTAATAGGTCCTTAAAAATCTCCTATTTTGAGTGGAATCATTCATTGAGAGTCGGCCATTACTGGGTGATCTCAAAACTTCGCTCAGTTGTTTTTAATAATTTTAAACTTTGTATTTATTGTTTTCAAGTTTAATTTTTATTACAGTTTTTTATTATTATTTCTAATAATAAGTAAGGTACACAATACTATTAACAAATTAACAAAAGTTTTTATATTATTTATTTATTTCTTGTAATAAGTAAGGTACATAATATTATGGGCCAATTAACAAAAGTTTTTTTAATAAAAATAATAAACTTGTTTTTGTTTAAAACCACGAGTTTTTATTAAGAATTAATAATTGAAAATCCTCGATTTTTGTATAAAATATCTGTTTTTGAATTTATCGAGATGAATACAAAAAAAAAATTATCAAAAAAAAATTATCATCATAAAATTGCTACATTTCTTTCATCATTTTAATAATATATATTGTTCTATAATTTAGTTTATTCGCACAATAGCTTTTGAATTTATTGTGATAAATACAGAAAAATTGTAATCACAAAATATCTGCATTTCCTTTTATATAATATTTTTGTGTTTTGTTCTATAATTTAGTTGATTAGCACAATAGTTTTTGAATATTTTGTGATAAATACAGAAAAAATGTAATCATAAAATATCTGCATTTACTTTTTATAATAATATTATGTTTCATTCAATAAATTGGTTTTGTTTAATTCTTAAATATTGTAATGATTATTTACTTTTGTTTAGAGTACAAAAAATATTTTGTTTATTTTTTTAGGAAAACAATAAAAAAAATATTTTTAGGTTTTTTTTTTGTAAACACATTCTAATCCATCGTATTTTTTTGTAAAAAATTATAAAAAAAAAATTTGGAAAAAAAAAATTTCGTAAGTACCTACATTTGTATTTTATTTAATTTTTCTTCTATGCACTTTTCTTAACTAACCTTTATTAAAAAAAATAAATAAAACATTAATTATTTTCTTTGTTTACATTTACATTACAATTTTTTTTTTACATTAACTCCACACAGGAGGCCCTGAAGAAAATAATTTCCCTCATGGCCTATGTCATCTTTGGGGATGCTGTGTGGAGGGTCTTTTTGTGGAGAGGAAGGAGTGACTCTTCAAGACCAATGTTGTAGGAGGGAGGAAACACAGAGGCTGGCAGTTCGTTCCACAGCCGAGCTGTTGAACTTAAGAACGAATCGTAGAAGCGACCCGTTCTCATGTGACAAATGTCAACTGTGTACAAATGTTGGGCAAGCGTTTGGCGTGTATCCCGACTACGCACCGGTGCCGAAGGGATCAATGACGCTAGTTCCTCAGAGCATCTTCCATTGTAATACCGATAGAACAAGGACAGCATACCTACCTGACGACTGTGCTCTAAAGATTGCAGTCCGTTTGTTAAGATTGGGGAATTTATCAAACGGACCGCCCGTTTTTGCACAGAGTCAAGGGTTTTTTTTAGGTATTTAGGGGCTCCGGACCAGAGATGGCTGCCAAATTTGCTTTGATCCATAGAAGCCTGAGTAAATGAGGCCTCCAAAAAGTTGGGCGTCTTGTACAGGGCTAGGAGATTCTTCAACAGTGACCAGCTGCTGACCCTGTACAAGTCTCAATTCCGCCCAACTATTGAATTTGGGAGCCACCTTTGGGCTGGTGCCCCAAAATACTTGATAAACCTGCTTGAATCTGTGCACAGGAGAGCGATCCGTCTGATTGACAATCCGTTGTTAACAGACCGATTGCCTTCTCTAATGCATAGACGCAATGTAGGCATACTGTGTCTGTTCTACAGGAATTTCAATGGAGCCTGCTCCAAGGAGCTAGCAGCATTGATTCCTGATGCACCGGTGCACGTGCGCGAAACTCGACGGACACGAACTGAACACCCGTTCACGGTTGACGTTGGTTTCATGAGAACGGGCCGTTTTTACGACTCGTTTTTGTGTGAGTCGGCTCGTATGTGGAACGAGCTACCGGCATCTGTTTTTCCTCCCTCCTATAATCCGAGCCTCTTCAAGGCCCGCATTAACAAATCCCTTCCTACAGCCCCTACCTTATTCCGCCTCACAACGCCGCCCAACCGGGTGGTGACATAGTTCCCCTGTCTGTACACTGCACAGGCAGGGACACTCTTATGTGTCTCAGGTGTCACATAAAAAAAAAATTTTAAAAAATTGAAATTCAAAATGTTAAATGGGTATTATCCATTTTGCATTTTAAATGCTTTTCTAAAAACCATTTTGCATTTTGCATTTTAAATGCTGTTTTCAATGCATTTTCCATTTTAAATGCTTTTTTGCAACATTCTTCCTACTATCTCCAATCATATTTTTTTCATAAGCCCCAAATATCAGTCGGTCCTCAACCTCGCTATGAGAGATAATTTACATTTGTCAAGTTGCTCCCTGGTAGGAGCCCTGGCAATTGAGTGATACCATTATAAAAAATACTGATTCAAATACTGAACATGGGGCCGACGCTGTAATATTAAATGTTAGATAGCAGTTTCTTTGTTTTTACGTTGGCAACATTAGTGCCGCGCAAATTTTTTGTGGTTTCATAATCTGTAGTCGTGGTGTTTTTGGATTTACTATCATTTAATATGTTTGTTCTACATTGATGTCCATTATTAAATGACAAAATTGTTTAAAACTTCTATGATTATTTTAATCGTTTGACCTGAGAAACCATTTTGCATTTTCAATGCATTTTGAAAATAGGTATTTTCATTTTGCATTTGAAATGCTTTTCAAAAACCATTTTGCATTTTGCATTTTCAAATGGAAAAGTTTTGACCCATTTCCATTTTGCATTTCAAATGGTTTTGGGTTGGTACCCATTTTGCACATCTCTGATTGTATTTAAAGCTTTTTTGTCCATAAGAGGTTTGAAAAACTGGGATGTTAAAAGATTTTACATGTGAATGTCTCAAGGCTCTAGTGCTTGCTCGTTCTTCATACATATGGGTATTTTTAAATTGATGAAGCAGGATTGGAACATAAAGACGGGTTGTTTTGGAGAATTTGAACAATTTATCAAATTTCAACGTTCATTTCTGGGTACTGTGAAAGTCCCATTCAAGTTGTGTTATTATGTCATTGAAGGCTGATTGCTTGACAACACTGAAATAAAAACAGAACTTGAAAAACTCTTTCACAGAACTTGAAAACGAACGTTGAAATTTGATGAATTGTTCAAATTCTCCAAAATAACCCGTCCTTAGTGTCTTAAAAATAAAATCAGTATTCATTCTTAATGGGACTTTTAGAATAACCTTCAGAATTATTTTCTGAATCATTGCTAATGGCTTTATGTGTGGCACTACCCCAACTGATAATACCATATTCAAGAGACGATTGAACAAAAGCACAGTAAACTTGTTTCAGTTGTTTTCTATTTAAAATATTCCTAACATTTTAAAAAAATATATGAGTTTCCTCAGTTTTGTCGTTAGGTTTGCAACATGTACATTCCATTTAGGAAGATTGTCTATTTGAATACCAAGATATTTAATAGTATCAACTCTACAAAGAAGGACACGTACATGGGGTTATTACGGGGTTGCAGCTGTGTAGTTTGGGGCTTTGTTGAGACGGTAAGAGCTTATTTGATATTCGAAATGTTAAAAATTTGGTTTTGTCTGTATTCAGGGTTAATATGTGGGCATCAAGCCAATTTTTAACAGTACGAAGGCCATTTTCTGCCGTTTTACAAACTTCATCCCAAGATTTAGCGTAAAATAGCAAAACAGTATCATCGGCAAAAGTTGTGAATGATGAAATAAACAATGCGTGGGACTTTTCATAAATGTGCACGTGAATCAAACCAAAATTGTGTTGGGTTCATTTTTCAATGGATATGCCGTGTCTAGTCTAATTTAGTCTATGGACAGTACAGAAAATGGTTGTAGTTATTTATACGTAATTAATAGTATAATAGGTTTATTATAACGACAAATAACTTTGTTTATATCACTTTTATTTATATACACAATCTACATGTTTCGTGAACGATGTTCACATCATCAGGGTTAGATTTACACTAAAGTTAAAAAATCATTGTACATCACCTATAGGGAGGAGGGGTAGGAAAAAGGTGGAAGGTTTAGAAGTGGTGGGAGTTTCAAATTGGGAATTGTGATTGGAAGGCAAAGTCTACTTAAGTGAAAAATTATTTAAAATTTTCAATATTTATATTTATACATTTGTGAGAAACAAACAGTTTATATAATACAAAAGTAAGTCAGTAAAGTATCATAAAAATGGAAGATTAATTGTTTTCCGTTATTTATGAAAGAATTGTCGACTTGTGTTCTAACTCGTATCCAACAACCAACAGCCAAAAAGTATTCTTAATTGAAAGTTCAAGAAACATATTTTATTCATAGAATTATGTTGAAATCATTGTGAAATTTTATTTAAAAAAAACTATAAAAAGGAAATATCTTTTAACAGAGTAGATTATTTTAATACGTCTTAACAAAACATGAAAAATACAGCGAAACAAAAAGGTAACGATCGCAAATGGGTATCGAACCCCAAACCACTGATAAGTTGAATATTCATTCTAGATTTGTATTAAAGTCAATAGTTGCCCCATATAAATAAATTAAGATCGCAAAGGAATGTCCGAGACACTATCTATGTAGGTAACCAAAATATATTCTGGGAGAACCTTATTAATAACTAACTAACCATCACGCCGTTTCACCGCAGGGATGGGCAGAGAGGACGGACCGCCAAACAACTTGGTCTAAGCACACAGTCCTCGTCTTATTCCATGCCTCAGAAACTTATAATCTTACAAAAAGAAGGTAGCAAAAAAATAAGGAATTCATTACCGGTTATATTTTTATTAATTAAATTGAAATTACGCTAACGAAATGTCATTAAAAAATTGTTCTTTGAAGCTCGGAGGTAGAATGTTGACCCAGTAAGACAGAGTTCCTGACATCGGTCCCCAGTTACGACCGTTAATATTTTATTGAATTTTGGCGCATTGGTATGATAATTTATTTATAAAATTCCGACTTTATGTCCGGGTTAAATCTTCCCCATAGGAAAAGCTAAACTCTTCCACACACTTTTCCACAAATGCTCATCTAGTCAATCAACATTATGCAAGTGCATTATATAAGCAAAATAAATACAAAACAATACAAGAACAACACGTAAACTCTACAGAGATCAAACGGGAAAATAATTCACCGACTCCAGATATTTTCATATCAGAGGGTTCGGCTCGGTAAAACTCCTAACAGGGCCTATAAAACCTACTGATCCCTCAACATAAATATTTTTTAAATCTTTCGTATTCCTATATGTATTTAAAATGGCTGATTTTTGCATTTTTATATTAAAATTTTTTGATAGATCTAATACGCCTAAATTTTTAATAAGAACAAAATTATTAGATTAAATATTACCATTGATATGTGCAACTTAATTAATGATTTTAATAATTTGCTTCGTTGGCTTCAAAGGGGAAAAAACTAAACGTTTATCGTGAGAGAACCCGTTAATTTCGACCTATTCAGTGAATATGCCTGCTGTATCTTAAGCAAATATATGTAAGGAATATCCGGCAAACTTTACGAAAGACGAATAGTTACACACGAATCTGATTTTGGTTCACTGTGAATCAACATGTAACGTTTAAAAGAGGACTTTTGTGAAACTGAACAGTTGCAGTAGGGAGACGAAAAAGGTGGTTCTCCTTCGTACCCACGAAGGAGAAATAAAAATTAGATTTTAAGTCACAAAGTCACCCAAATTTTAAGATTTCCCTTTGTATAACATGAAAAGATGCAGTCGGAACACTAAAAAGATGTTTCCCCAATGTGTTTTAACATGTGTGTTTTAAGATTTCCTTTTGTATAGCAGCAATAGTTGCATTCAGGACAAGAAAAAGGTTTTTCTCCACTGTGGGTTACCATGTGACTTTTAAGATTTCCTTTTGTACAGAAGGAATTGTTGCATTCAGGACACGAAAAAGGTTTTTCCCCACTGTGGGTAAACATGTGTGTTTTAAGATTTCCTTTTTTATAGCAGGAATAGTTACATTCAGGACAAGAAAAAGGTTTTTCTCCACTGTGGGTTAACATGTGACTTTTAAGATTTCCTTTTGTAAAGAAGGAATTGTTGCATTTAGGACATGAAAAAGGTTTTTGCCCACTGTGTCTCAGCACATGAATTTTTAGATGCCCCTTTGTAGAACAGGAAAAGTTGCAGTTGGAACATGAAAAAGGTTTTTCTTCTATGTGAGTAAACATGTGACGTTTAAGATTAATTTTCGTATAACAGGAAAAGTTGCAGTTGGAACATGAAAAAGATTTTCTTCCATGTGAGTAAGAATGTGACTTTTAAGATTTCCTTTTGTAAATAAGGAATTGTTGCATTCAGGACAAGAAAAAGGTTTTTCTCCACTGTGGGTTAACATGTGACCTTTAAGATTTCCTTTTGTAAAGAAGGAATTGTTGCATTCAGGACATGAAAAAGATTTTTCCCCAATGTGGGTAGACATGTGACTTTTAAGATTTTCTTTTATGTAGCAGGAATAGTTGCATCCAGGACAAGAAAAAGGTTTTTCTCCACTGTGGGTTAACATATGACTTTTAAGATTTCCTTTTTTATAGCAGGAATAGTTACATTCAGGACAAGAAAAAGGTTTTTCTCCACTGTGGGTTAACATGTGACTTTTAAGATTTCCTTTTGTAAAGAAGGAATTTTTGCATTCAGGACATGAAAAAGGTTTTTGCCCACTGTGTCTCAGCACATGAATTTTTAGATGCCCCTTTGTAGAACAGGAAAAGTTGCAGTTGGAACATGAAAAAGGTTTTTCTTCTATGTGAGTAAACATGTGAATCTTAAGACTAACTTTTCTGGAACATGAATAGTTGCAGTGAGGACATGAAAAAAGTTTTTCTCGAGCATGGGTGCACAGGTTAAGTTCAAGCGTCGACTTCTGAGAGCAGGAATAGTCACAATGAAGACAAGAATATTGTTTTTCCCCAGGACGCGCCCTTAGCAATCCGCCTGAAAAAGATAAAAAAGTGGGTGTGTCAAGCCTACGCAAGACAGAAGTGAAACTTCTTTTGTTAAACCGTATGAACCACAATCAATTACGTATTTCACTCGTATTACACTCACGACGCAGTATACTAACCAAGCAGCTGATGCTTTGCGTGGCGCAGTTCGCTGGTGTCTGAGAGAGAGGAAAGAAGAGAAGAGAGAGAACGTTCGTGAGCGGCTCCCCCACCTCAACAAGGTTTCACTTCAAAAATGCCACAGCCGAGAATCGAACCTCGCTTAACTGATTGAAAGCCAACCACGCTGAGCACCAACTGTAAGCAAAGCCGCATAAATTGATTATATTATGTAGGTTCTGAAAATATGAGAGCTTGTTATGTTTTATAATGTTACCTACATCACACCCAAAATATAATATATTTTTAAAAATAATGTACAATGTACAGAAATAGAATCCCACACAAGATCGCGTAGTGCGCTCTAGCGAACGGATATTTTATCAGAGGGAGATAGTTTTAATTTTTTTTTCTGTAAATTATTACATATTATCAAAATAAATAAATTAATTAAATAAATGTAATACAATTATCATAATATACGGATTAGATAATAATTTTAATCCAACACAATAACGCAAAGCGCGCTCTAGCGGAGTAATGTTTTATCACAGTGAGATAAGTGTTTTTATTATTTTGCAATATTATTTTCTTTTAAAAAATGTTCTGACCTACTAAAAAATAAGATATTGAATGAAAAAGGCGTTAAAAACAAAAAAATAATGTGCGATGGCCGAGAATCGAACTCGGATCAACTGCTTGGAAGGCAACTATGCTGACCATTACACCACCAACGCCAGTTGTCGGGATGAGCTAAGAAGCATTTATATGTTACTTCAAAACTTTGAAAATTATTACATATTATCAAAATAAATAAATTAATTAAATAAATGTAATACAATTATCATAATATACGGATTAGATAATAATTTTAATCCAACACAATAACGCAAAGCGCGCTCTAGCGGAGTAATGTTTTATCACAGTGAGATAAGTGTTTTTATTATTTTGCAATATTATTTTCTTTTAAAAAATGTTCTGACCTACTAAAAAATAAGATATTGAATGAAAAAGGCGTTAAAAACAAAAAAATAATGTGCGATGGCCGAGAATCGAACTCGGATCAACTGCTTGGAAGGCAACTATGCTGACCATTACACCACCAACGCCAGTTGTCGGGATGAGCTAAGAAGCATTTATATGTTACTTCAAAACTTTAACTAGATCAAATGAACTTTAATCGGTGGTGGGGGTACCCGCATTTTCGTTTCGATCGTGACTCGGTTTTACTCCGTCCCCGAAAATTCATTACGCGCCTAAAGAAGTTTCACTTCAAAAATTAGATAAATATATATCAAGTGCAAGGAGATACAGCATAATTAAGAGAACTTTTGCGAACTTGCTCACTAACTGCTCTGGTAGAAGAAAATAAACAAGTAAAAAATCCACCACTCCAGAACGTTCCACAAGATTATTCTTATGAATTAAATGCGTAATAACAATAAATTAATTAAATAAAACTCGCAATCGAGGACCTTAACCCCTAAGCACACTTAAATAATACCGCCAACTCCTAGTCAGAACCCAAATACATTAAATTCTGTTAAATAATGGTCCGGTGAAAAACCACCACCCCAGAATCGATTAAATTTAATATAAAAAAATCGAATTACTTGCGGTCAGGTTTATTTTTTTAGAGCGCTTTAAGTATTCCATTTTAACATCCGGGAGGTCTATGTCAAGATCAGTATAAGGAATTCCACCTCCAACTTCTTCTTGGGATCCTGGTTCTGCCTTGATGGTAACAGTCTCCACATTAATATTACCTGGAGAAACGAAAAACAATACATTGGCACTACTTTGGAAAAAACTGAAAGAAATTAATGTTTCCGCATCAATTTTAACAAACTGTGGTGAAACAACCCGTTCTAATGAAGTCCACATTAACTCTGAACGGTTGAGAGCATTTGAGCATAATGTCACTCATGTTGTTGCGTGACACTATCCATGATCTCTCTACTGTTTATAGTTAATGTCGACTTCAACAGAACGCGTCGTTTCACTGACTCGGCTTTGTGAAAAACGGCTATACCGGCGTCTACCTTTTCTACTTCACTTAGAGCAGGACTCTTCAAGGTATGAATTACAGCAGTCCCTAACGACAACCGAAACCCTCTTCCCAGGCACCCCTCACGACTTTGCCAAATCACAAACATAAATTAGAATATTAGTAACATAACCCAGAAGAGTAGCTTAGGTCGATATGTAGGAGTGAGCATGTCGTTATAGACAAGCAAAAACCTACAGTTTTAATAATTATTCCCAATCACATTTTGAGTCTGTGTAACAGTTATGTACCAAGAATTAAAAAAAAAGAAACACCTGAATTGCTTTCGGAAATGGATTCCGGACATTCCTTTTTGATAAAAAGATAGTCTTTATCGATTTCCATAAGTATCACAGGAACACTCTCTTCCGCACTTGTGCCTGGTTCTAACTTGATGGCGGTGGAATCCATGCTCTTGCGTAAGGATCTGGTAGTTCTGTTTCACTTTAATTTTTTATGATGTCGAGGGATTTCTTGGGAGAAGGATGGAATGTTTTCATTCAAAGTTCAAATCGACGCAACGAGTAAAGCCAAAATAACATAACCAACAAAAAAGTGACGCGTTGCACGCGGATTTATATCCATAGAAATTTCAAAATTAAGAAAAAATCCAGTTTCTGGAGATATTTCAGTGCTGCCATAAAACAACAGCGAACAAACTCATGTCAATTAGGAACTTTCAAGATCTGTTGACAGTTATGATTATTTACTTCAACTACTGATTGTCTGTGGCAAACTCATTTTGTAATAATTTGTCATTGCTATGGGCCGTTTTCTGAATGATTTCAAAATATCCAAGAATTGGTGTTTACCGGTCCTCCTGTTACCTATTCTGTCTTCCAATGATCTGTCATTTCGATAGCTATTTGTTTTTCTCGAACAAACCTAGTTTGCTCGATTTGTAAGTAAAATGCACAGAAATTACGGTCAGTGGACTATTTTCCAATTGAAAGGACGTAATGCCAAAACTGTTGGTAAAAAATCAATTCTCGTAGAAAGGTTAGTAAATACACCACTATTGCTTATTTATATTGCCGAGATAATTTCTTTTCTATCAATAGTTATTATCATTATGCGTTTTATTTAAGACTCGAAGACTATGATAAACTTCATAATTTCAATCCTGCTGGCGTTGCAGACGAAGATGTCTTGGAAATGGTTACGCCAAAGCCGGAAGATTTTCAAGACATCAACATGGCCTCTAATATTCCAGCACTGACGCGGGAAGAACTACATAAATTGCTTATTTATATTACCTACGATAATTTCTTTTCTAATTTATCAATAGTTATTATCATAATGCGTTTTATTTAAGACTCGAAGACTATGATAAACTTCATAATTTCAATCCGTTGCAGACGAAGATGTCTTGGAAATGAAGCCGGAAGATTTTCAAGACATCAACATGGCCTCTAATATTCCAGCACTGACGCGGGAAGAACTACATCAATTCAGTGTTTCAGTTTGAAGAACACCGACAAAGCGTTAAGTATGTATTCTGAACAATATGTGTTCGAAGTGCACATGAAAATGGCACAACCTATATTTTAGGAAAGTGTGCTTCGGAAACATCTTTCTTATGCTGTCTATATACACTATACCTAATCGTAACACTATATTGGAATGCCAATGCGAGTGTGCAGCCGGTAATGCAGATTGCAACCACGTATTTGTAGTTCTACCTTATGTTACTTATACCAGGGCGGGTATGTGGTGGACAACCTCCAATGACTACAGAATGTAAATAAGTAGTAATATAAATACATGTCATCCAAAATTATTATTGGAAAAATAATATCTTGTATTATTTTTAATATAATTATTTTAAATAAAATAGGATTTTAAATGTTTTACTAAGTGTATCTATTACTATGCATGGCAGCTGTTTTGCCTTCTGAAGGCATTGATTTGACAAACTTACTTATTTATGTTTTTATTCTGCACTATTTGCATATTTAAGTTGGTAATCTTATTGTCTTTATTTTAACAGGTTGACGGTTCACAAAGTTGCTCACGCGTTGACCAATGCTACAACATAACTATATAATATTAGGATGTAAAAAAAAATAAAATAAATGCCAAAACAATAAATAATTTATGTATAATGTTAATTATTTGTTGTACTGATATATTCTTCTATGTGTATAATGTTTGTAAATGTTTTACGACACATTTATATTATGTCTGTAATCTTGTTCTTTTCATATTGACCTCGAGAAATAAAAGAATTTTTTAAATTAAAAGAAACGGTTTTTATTCCAAATAATGTCAGGAATTACTGGTTAAAGTAAGTCAAGTACGTCCCTTAACACATTTGTTTAATACATATAACAAAAGGAACTTCAAAGAAGGGTTAAATCGTGCGTGCTGGTGGATGAGCTCTTCGGGAAGTTATCTTATTTTAAGTTAAGTTATCTTATTTATTATAATCTAAAATATGAACAATATTTACATTAACAGTTTTTGAAGTAAAACTTCTTTACGCACGCTCGACGCTTGGGGGATAAACTGGTGCCTTACCAAAAGCGTTACGAAAAATCACATGCCAACGCTAATCGATGAAACGGTGATCGGAGGTGGGAGAAGGAGAAGGAGCTAGAGCTAGCTAACGAGTACTACCGTATTTCGTATTTTAGCATCATATACAGCGTGTACTCGGCATAAGTTAGTGAAGTTTTACTTCACTCGTGTGGTCTAAAGCACACTCATTTTTTTTACATACAATTTATTAAGCATCTTTACCTATTATACTTGATCTAAAATTACACAACATGCAACATATAAATATTATATCCGATGAAAGTATTGTCTCGGTATAGTTCATAGGGGATTTCAAAATTTTATGTTTTTAAAAGTCCTATTACTCTTTCTATGTGCGCCCTTTTGCTGACAACTTTTCTGTCATTTTTTAAAACACTCCTAGTGATTTTTGTTGTTTGTTTTTGGGGTGTTATGCCGTGTTGCGCTAACTCCAACATGTCTAAGTATACTCCAATACCATATAATAATACAATATAAAACCATTGGATTTATACCTTGATACTGGGTACATCTACTGTCAAACGGTTTTCTAATTCTAGAATTCGCCACAAGATGTCGCCACTTCCGTTGGCATTTCGCACTTGGACGGGCCCCAGGCTAACGTAAATACTGTGCTTTCAGAATTCGCCACAAGATGTCGCCACTTCCGTTGGCATTTCGCACTTGGACGGCCCCAGGCCACAAACAAATAAGCACAAACTCGACAGCCAAAATTTACACATCTTCGGATCTACCGGATCTGCCCTGATGATGGACACTGCAACGCTGTCCGAAACGTCGGCTAAAGAAGGAGTTAGCGCAACACGGCATAACACCCCAAAAACAAACAACAAAAATGCTTTTGGCCGTGAGAATCTAAAAACTTACCACTCTTAGTGATTGTTTTTTTGAAAAATGTAGGAATGTTTATGGTGACACCATATGGTGCAAAGATGTCCTGGACATTAAAACCTTTGTCAGCCATAATAGAATCACCAACATCACACAGGGATAAAAGGTTGCTTTTTTCAATGATCTGGCGATCACTGGCAGAGCCTGCATAGCTTGGCGACACATCATTTATGAGGCCACTAGGAGTAGCACCGATAAGTACTTTACTTCATGGGGACATTCAACAAAAACAAATCTTCTTTCAGTCCAAAATGTACATTATTCTTTGGTGAATTTATTATTAAACAAAACTAAATACAAACAAAGAAATGACGTTCCAAAGTCATTACTATACAATTCTGTATATTTATTATCTGTTCGTGCTTTATTGTGGCTTAAAATTGCGAGTCAGCATACATCTCAATCTGAACATAATAAAATAGTGACACATGTTCATAATACAAGACTGATTGCAAACGATGGACTTGTAGTTCCCAGATACCTGAATAAATACGGTCAAAAAACTCTAGAATACCTCGTTCCAATAATTTACAACAAGTTACCAAACTCATTAAAAAGCTGTGAATTGACTCACAGAAGGAAATGTAAGTTAAAAAATGGTTATGTGAAAGAATTTTTTTGTACTAATGTAATTATTTGTATATTTTATGTACTTGTTAAAATTGTATATGTATTTAAAAAAGTGGGTGTGTCAAGCCTACGCAAGACAGAAGTGAAACTTCTAGTATTCTTCTCTCTCTATTTTCATTTCATCATCTCTATTTTCTCTCTTAGGTTATTTTGAAAATTAGAGGTTAAATAATTCAACGACGAAGCATGGATTTGCTTTTTCTAATATTTTCTTATAGATGAATGACGTTCGATTAATGTATAGTTCCAAAAATTTTCAATTTATTCACAAGTATACAATATTACATAAATAACAATATTACAATTAAATATCTCGTCACTACTCATTTTTAACACTGAAATTCTGTACCAAACCGTATGAACCACAATTTATGAATGTGGGTTCTGTTGGTTTGTCGGTTTCTTACCTTTGTCGTCTGCGCCTCGAGCCGGTACAGCCGAGATGTTCCTGGTCTCGAGGAACTGTCTCACCTTACTGCAATTGCTTTCCTCGAAGGTTCTATCGGAATTATCCACATTTTTGGAGGCAGCACTACTCACTAAAACCAGCAGCAGCAAGCTGAACGCACAACACGTATATTTACACGGCATTTTAAACATATTTTTTAAAGTTTATAACAACTTCCTCGACAGTAAACAATATTTATATACTGGAATACGAATGGAACGGCAAAGCGCGCGACGCGAGCGCTCTCGACGGACGACTAAACCAGACTGAACGGCGGACGGACGGTACAGGAAAGCCCTGTCCACGTCTGTACCACAGCTAAGGCATGCGCCAAACAAAATTATACTACCGAGTAAAAAAGTACTTAAATAAAACACATAAAAACTTTTATGCGCATGCTAATGATTTGTTGCTTTTACTGAAAACAGTGAACGGTGAACGGTGAGCGGTGGTGGGGGTACCCGCATTTTCGTGTCGATCCTGACTCGGTTTTACTCCGTCCCCGAAAATCCATTACGCGCCTAAAGAAGTTTCACTTCAAAAAGTAATTGTTAAAAGAACCCGTTGACAAACTGATATCAATCAGTTTAACGGGACTTAATAGTTAAAAAAATGTATTTTTGAAAGTTAATAAATGATAAAAAAAAAAAAAAACAGTATTTCTGTTTTTAAAGGTAGAAAAGGTTGCTTGCTGGGCAGTCGGTAGTGTAGGTCGTTTAATTGGACATTCCGTGCCGTGAATCATTAACCTCGTGTTAGGGTATTTGTCTCTAAAATCAGTTGATGTCCAAAGGCTGAGCTCTTTCCACTGCAGTGATATGAATTTCACCCATGTAATAAAAATATTAGAAACGTCTTTAACAGATATAAGATACATTCTTGCAATTTCAAAAATGTTTTGTGTGTTCTCAATATCATTAATATTAAAAAAAAATTGTTCAAATGTATTTATATTATTGGGAGGATTACCATAAAAGTATTTTAAACAGTGTGAGGCTTGTCCTAAGGATTGAAAAACAAATAGCACTTTCTCGTATGACTCTAAACCGGTATAAACATGAATTGAGGCAGGGTCTTTCTTGTATGTCATTATACTGAACTCAGACAGCCTTACTCATAATCGAAACACTACGATAATACGGACAGGTTAAGTGAATTTTTTACTCATAATAGCACCAACTCGCGCGCATGCGCATTGCCTAATCTGACCGTATTAGCAGACGTCAGATTTAACCCACCCGAAGAGCAGGATTAGGCAGTATACGGCCGTATTATAAATTCGGAAATGGCTGACTTTGACAATTTTGACGTTTTGACTGGAGCTTTGGCAAATCTTGACCGTATTCATCCACCACGGGCACGGAAAACATACAAAAAGCGGTATGACCCATTTACGGCGCTAACGGAAGGAGATTTTAGGTCCAAATATAGATTCACCAAAGCAAATATGAGACGTTTGATCGATTTGGTACGGCCATATTTGCATGTCAATAACAAACGGGGTGGAAAAATATCTACCGATCTCCAAGTTCTTTGTGCCATACGATACTGGGGCAGAAACGAGGTAAGGATAGTGTCTATAATTGCATTCCTGTGAAACAAATCAGCAAAATCGATAACTAAACAGTTTTAAAATTATTATAACATTTTTTTCGCAGATACAAGATGATTGTGCAGATTTACATGGATTTAGTCAACAGACAATGTCCCGTATTGCCAAAAGGGTCGCAACTGCATTTGCCCGCCTTGCTCCACAGTACATTAAAATGCCACAATCTATTGAAGAGCAACAATCAACAGTTGCAAAGTTCCAAGGAATAAAACGTTTTCCTGGAGTAATGGGTGCCATTGACTGCACGCACATTAAAATAAGGAAAGTTGGGGGTGATGCCGGCCAATATTACATCAATAGGAAGGGGATATATTCCTTAAATGTCCAGGTTTGTAAAGTGATAAACCTCAATACGTGTCTGAAATATAAACATTAACCAACATTGATTGCATGAATAAATTCATTCCAGGTGGTGTGCAATGCAGAACTAAAAATTATGGATATTGTTGCTCATTGGAGAGGCAGTACTCACGATGCTCGTATTTTCCGGGAAAGTTCCATCAAGCAGAGGTTTGAAGAAGGTCACTTCAACGGACGACTGTTGGGAGACGGAGGTTATGCCTGTACACCATATCCGTTCACCCCAGTTAGGAACCCAAGAAACCCCAGAGAAGTGGCGTATAACAGGGCTCAAATATCTACTCGCAACACGGTGGAGAGATGTTTTGGGGTATGGAAACAGAGATTTCGTTGCCTGCTGCGGGGTATGTCAGGATCTCTCGATACCATCAAGACAACTATCGTAGCTCTTGCTGTTCTCCATTGTCTTGCCATCGATATGAATGATCCTCAGTTAGGTAAGAAAACAACTCAAAATAAAAGATGTGTTAAAATGAAACATAATATAATATGTCAGTTTTTAGATATTCCTTACATTAGAGTTTTGTATGTACTAATGCTATGATTTGTAATTTGGAATAGATGATGATGAAGAACATGATGAGGGTGCAGGAGCAGAAGCAGGTGGTGGTGGTTTCATGGAAGTAGCTCCAAATGAACAAGTAGCCCCAATCAATCATATTGGAAATGCCACTAGACAGGTGTTCATTGATCAACAGAAGCAGGTGGTGGTGGTTTCATGGAAGTAGCCCCAAATGAACAAGTAGCCCCAATCAATCATATTGGAAATGCCACTAGACAGGTGTTCATTGATCAACATTTTTAAATGTATTAGTATGTACTCGATATGATTGTATCTACATATATAATTATATTACACTGAAAAAATGTACATACTCAGTAGTATAATGTACCTGCGACACAAATGCATATTACACAATAATGAAGATATAATAATAAGACTAAGGTATGATCAATATTGTTTATTTATTTTTATTTTAGGGAAATCAGTTTACAACGTGCTTAATTTATAGTCATGTGTAATTCACCTAACTGAGAAACCATTTATAGATTTCCTCATTATGTTTAGATGGGCGTTGAGCTGGTCTATTTATATTACAAGGAATTCAATTCAACTTAACTTTAAAATGAATGTGTATGATTAATGGGTACTTTATATTTAATAGGTAAATGAGAGTGTATTTGGAAAGCATGTTTATGAGAATTGACAAGGTTGTAGAGATATTGAAAGAAGGGATAAATGCAGATAACTCGATTAATGGTGGACTGACATGCTTCGCTCTAACTCTCTTAACGTTCCAAACTCTTCTCCCATTAGCTTATTCGGAGAGTCATTTGTCATGTTTTCAGTTGGTTGTTGGTCATTCACTGACCCATAAGGGTTGGGAAATGGAAGGTTAGGTACATTTATAAATTAAACAATCTCTTCTTGCTATACAAATGTCAAGCATGGCTAAAACCATAGTATATTTAATGAACAGTTTGTGGAATAACACAAAGTAATACAAATATGTGTACTTTTTAATCTTTCTTTGGTTTGCTTTCATGTTGCCCACATCTTCGAGTCTCTGTTGCCGGGGGTTTGACTCCCACTCCAAACGCTCTGATGAACAAGGATACTCCACTAGATGCGCTCCTTCACGGCATAGAGAGCTGCCAACACCAACGTTCCGGATGCCTGTGATTGGTCACTCCGGTTTATTGGTGTTGCTTCCATACTATGTTCCTATAACATTCCATACTAACACATTCCATACTATGTTCCTATAAACTGTAAACTATTCTATTATTTATGTAAAACTTGTAACTTTCTGCCTAGTTTTTTAATGCTGAATCTTTATGTGGATGATGTTTTTTTCTGTAGTTTTATCAAAGGTTACAGTTAAGAGTTTAGATTCAAAAAACCTTCATTAACAAAACAGTTTTTTCTTTGTTTTTTTTTTTTTTAATTTCCTGAAAGTTCAACCTCGTAACACATTTTACGTCGAGTACTGAATATTTAATATTTGCTCATCAAAACCTAACAAAACTGCATGTATTTTCATTGGCCGACAGTTTAGAGAGACATGACAGCAAAAATAGATTTAAAATCAGTAAATTAACTGCCAAATCCATCCACAAAGAGAATAAAGCTTTTTCTAGTAGCGTGGATTCATTTATTGCAATATATGAGACATTTGTATAGCAAGAAGAGATTGTTTAATTTATAAATGTACCTAACCTTCCATTTCCCAACCCTTATGGGTCAGTGAATGACCAACAACCAACTGAAAACATGAACAAGTCATAAGTAATGTGCGCTTTCCAGCTATTGTTGAACTACAATGACAATGCATTGACAAGCTTTTGGATTCCACTACGTAATGGTAGTACTAAAAGTGAGGGTTACGAGAAATCAATTGGGATGTATACAAATTCTAATTAACCAAACATTGCACCCTTCCTAGAAAGGTTACGCAGAGAGGACAGTCTGTCAAACCACTTGCCTCGCCCACAATCACACCATATATCATACATACTCTTAAAATAAAATAATTATTTGGCTATCCATCCATCTTTCAGCATCGACATTTTAATTTTGTGTTCCTCCTCCATGAACCTAATCCTGGTCTGCGACTCTTCATCCTGTAGACAATTTTTAAGGTCACTTTCCTTCTTCATCAAGCTAACCCTGGTCTGTGACTCTACTTCCTGTAGACGAATTTTAGCCCTGGATTCGTCTTTCATGAGCCTGAACAAGTACTCCATTTTTTTTTGGTGCTCAAGGTGCATTATTTTTTTTGTTTCTTCAAAGACGTTCGCCTTCATTTGGGCTAAGTCGTCTTCCTGAAAATAAAAACATTAAATGACAAAGTTTTCATAACTGGTTTAACATAATTATTATTAATTATTCTATCAGAGATCATTTCAATGTAAAAAATCAAAATAACGAAATTCGTCAATTAAATAATGTAACGTCATAAATCGTTAAATTGTACATTGTTGATATACACTTATATTTTTAATATTCTTAACTCCTTAAATTATTAATAAGGATACTTATATAAATAATGTTCATCTCGATACTCAGCATCTCTTTTAAACACAAGCGTCTGCTTCCATAAAGGAGAAACATCAAAAAAATTCAAAAAAAAAATTGTGAAAACTAATTTTTATATATCATTATTGTTAGCAAATATTATTATACATTGTAAACTGTAATTATTACATAATAAAAAAATTCCAACTTTCTATTATAATTTTTCCAATTTCCAATCCAGGTAAGTATGTTTATGTATCTTTGTAAATAATAAACTTAGATAGTGCCTATATATAACAAAGTGTACAGCAGAGGTGATTTCTCACAAAAACGGCGCTTTACAATTATTATTTTTATTAATCCATATGTCAACACTACATACAAAATAACTATATTCAACTTTAGTCACCTAGTACGGTGTTTTAATCTATTCTCTGCAAATCTCTTAATTATCGTGCATTTTATACATAAAAAAATAATATTCATATATGAGTTATTGTTTTTCTTAGTAAACTTTCAGTTTTGGTACGACAATAAAGTCAGTTGAGCAAACAAAAATGTGGTGTGAAGAAATACTTACTTTATGGCGTGGTCGCCTCCGAGGTAGAGGTGGAGGGCAAGCATGCAGCGGGACATGCTGGATGGTGTGTGCTTGTGGTGATAGTGGCGGTGGTGGTGAATCAGCTTCACTTGTTTCCTGTTGATATAAACAAAAGATTATGTCCAACTGAAAAGTTACTGATTTAAATATTGCAAATAGTTAGCACTCATTGTTGCGCTGATCATTTAAGTAGGTTTAGGTATATTACCTCAAAAGACAACTTCCTATTGGGAACAGAGTGTGGCAGTGTGGAGTGAGGGGTTGATGTAGGAAAATTCATCTGTAATAATAAAACACAATTACCAATATAACTCCCACAATTAAAGCAAGATTTACATGAGTTTAAATATAGACAGAACCATCAATATTTCAATAATATTACTATCAACTTATCTTTTGAAAAAAAAAATGCTGGTTGGCTGTTAAATATTAATTCATATAAAAAGTTGTGTTTTACAAAGTGTGTGTTTTCCATTTAATATATAATGTCACACCACAAAGTATTTGCTTCCTTCGATAAAAAGATATTTACCTTTGCTTTAAATGTTGAATCGCTATCGTCAACATTTTTGTCCGTTACGAATTCATGTGGTAACAAATCCACCATCGAGAGAATATCCTGCGAAGGACTTGGTGGTTGGGGACCTCCACCTGTTGCCATCACTTCCCTCCTATACCGGCTCAATTGGCTCTTACAAGCCAATTTGAGCATCTTCCATTGAGCTTGTATCTGACCCATGTCTCTTTTTTGGTCACTTAGTGTGTTAAATCTGAAAAATAGTGTGCTATTAATTATGTGGTATGAATACCTTTACCTGATTAATTTTATACTATGATATTTTTTTATTTGAAATGGATGTCAAAGCTACGAAGCGACAAACTTAAAGTTTAATCTGTAGAAAAGTTAACAATGCGGATATATTATGGAGGTATACTTACTTTAATAAAACAAGCTTCCAAGCTTCCCTCTTGGCAATTAGGGTGTTACCGTCCGAGTTTTTGTTCTCTACAGCCCTCACGTGTTCAGTCACACAGTCCTTCAACAAGGCCTACAAGGAAAACAATCATTATACTTACACTAATTTCAAACAAGTAAACAAAACATTAGAGCCAAGATAAAAGTTAACAAACCTTTTCAACGTCACCCCAATTTTTGTTACGCTTGCGCCTTTTTAATTCTACCTCTTCAACAAAATTAATCTCAACATTATCCATTTTTAGGTTATTCGAAGATAAACAAACCAATTCTTGGATTACTTTTTTGACATTTGAATAAACGTGAAGTTGGCAACACGCCGCAAAATGCCAAATTTTTCAAGTGTTGCTACTGTAAAAAAATCATATTCCATAATCCAGCGGTCGAGCTATATTGGGAAAATTTATGATTATGAGTAAATATTTTTAATCTGACCAGTATAGGCCCCCACCCCTGTATAGCTAATACGGAGTATTATCGTCGTATTAGGGATTTCATTATGAGTAAGGCTGAATGTGTTTTATGGTTTGACTTGAAAATTCTCTTGTTAACCTTTCCTTTTTACTATCTGTCTGAGTGTCTTTATCTAGAGTCGGTCTATCACACGGAGTATCAAAAGGCAATATGACTTCCACTGCCACGTCTTCTAGATTCACAGGCAACGCCGCGTCTTCTAGATTCACAGACAACGCCGGGTCTTCTAGATTCACAGGCAACGCCGCTTCATCTTGTGGTTTTGGTTTTGTAGAATTTATATATGTTTTTTCACGTTTCAGATGCCTTTCCAGTCTGTTTCTTAATTCTAAATTACTTCCTTCTACTTTTATCCAGGGAAATATTGAAGGAACTACACCTTTCAGTAGCTTTTGCCTGTACAGTACATCTGAAAATAAAATTAGGCTCAAACTTCCATACTTGCATGATATAAAATACAAAACGGTATACGTTAAGAAATAATAACAATTTGATTTTTTTTCCTAAAACACTCCTACTGAAAATTAAATTACAATTACGAGATACACAGACATTGGACGAGAAATGCAAAGTAAATTAGATTGCTAACAATGAAGAATCAGCCGCCCAGAAATCTCGTGCCAGACAGTTTGATAACCGTGTAATAAAATTATTGCAATAATTAAAAATATGGTTAATTTAAAAAAAGGAAATAAGATAAACAGTCTTACTCATGAAAATAAATGTACACATAAATGAACGGATTATTCCAAATTCTTACTCACGGCCGCGCGCATGCGCGGGTGGGTAATACAGCAGATTATCGACCTGTCAGATTTTAGATCGCGGGTCCCCTAGGTTTATAGACTAAACTCGCGTCAACTTGCGTACCAAACTCTCTCGAAATGGAAAACTTTTTTGATAATCTCGACATTTTGCGGTCGGGTTTGGAAAACATCGATCGTATACGAATTGTACGTCAACCGCGCGTACGTAAAACCTACAATAAGCGATACGATCCGTTTGAAGCTCTCTCAGAATTAGATTTTCGATGCAAATATAGATTCACCAAAATCAATATGAGACGAATAATTGATCTAGTACGGCCAGACTTGCATGTCAGCGACAACAGACGTGGAAGTAGAATCTCCGTGGATCTACAAGTTCTCTCTGCCATACGATACTGGGGGCGGAATGAAGTAAGATAGTTTTTAATTACTTTTTAATACTACATACCTGTGAAGCAAATCAGCAAAATCGATAACCAAACACGCTTTCAATTAATATAGCTTTTTTTTGGCAGATACAGGATGATTGTGCCGACATTCACGGTTTTAGCCAGCAAACGATGTCCCGCATAAGCAAACGCGTTGCAACTGCATTTGCTCGTCTTGCTCCACGGCACATAAAAATGCCACAGAGCATTGGCGAGCAACAGGCAACCGTTGCAGAATTTTATGCAATAAAACGTTTTCCGGGCGTTATTGGAGCAATTGACTGCACCCATATTAAAATAAGGAAAGTTGGCGGTGATGCCGGACAGTACTATGTCAACAGGAAAGGGGTTTATTCATTAAATGTCCAGGTTTGTAAAGTGAAACCTCGATATGTGCCTATGAAATTTTAACTTTAACCAACATTGAATGTATGAATGAATTCATTTCAGGTTGTGTGCAATGCTAAGCTGAAAATCATGGATATTGTTGCTCATTGGAGAGGCAGCACCCACGATGCTCGCATTTTCAGAGAAAGTAATATCAAACAAAGGTTTGAAGATGGTCACTTCAATGGACGACTATTGGGAGATGGAGGTTATGCCTGTACACCATATCTCTTCACCCCAGTTAGGAATCCAAGAAACCCCGGAGAAGAGGCCTATAACAGGGCTCAAATATCTACTCGCAACACGGTAGAGAGATGTTTTGGTGTGTGGAAGCAAAGATTTCGTTGCCTGCTGCGGGGTATGTCAGGTTCTCTTGATACCATCAAGACAACTATAGTAGCTCTTGCTGTTCTCCAATGTATTGCCGTCGATATGAATGATCCTGATTTTGGTAAGAAAACAATTCAAAATAACAGATATTCCTTACATTAGAATTTTGTGTGTAATAATGCTGTGCTTTATAATTGGATTCCAATAGATGATGGTGATGGTGAAGGCGATGAGGATGCAGTAGCAGGACCAGTAGCAGGTGGCGGTGCTGACATGGAATTGGAAGGAGCTCCAAACATGAACCAGACCGGAAATGCAAATAGACAGGTCTTCATTCGTCAACATTTTTAAAGAGTATGTAAGTTTTGTTTAGTAAGAAAATCAATAAGTTTGTTTAATATCATATTAATTTATTTATAAAATGCATGATATTTAATAAGAGAATAGATACATCAAGTCATCATACTAGGTTGCCTGTTTCGTGGTGACTATTTATTTAAGGACTGCTTACAGTGGAAGATCCTTGTCTGAAAACAAATTAGAATAATATGAATTATTGACAGTAAATATAACAGAATGTAGAAATACACTTTAAAATATATGAAATATTCATTATTCTTCGACTATCATATTGTTGAATCCGTCAAAGACAGAGCTTCTTCTGAATGAAGCGTTAGAGCAGTAAGAAGACATTTTAAATGTACGATATTACACGCAAATGAATGGAAATGAATAAATACTAACCGTTGGTGGAGAATTGGTCCCCTGGGCACGCGCAGCAGCGGGACTCTCCACTGACACCTCTAAAGCGGGGGGCTAGGGGGTTGGGGGTGTTTCTTTGCGCATCAACATGTTTGTATTATGCTCTTCCTCCATCAACCTTATTCGAGCCTGAATAATGTTCCTGGACTCTTCCTCCATCAACCTTATTCGAGCCTGAATAATGTTCCTGGACTCTTCCTCCATCAACCTTATTCGAGCATGAATAATGTTCCTGGACTCTTCCTCCATCAACCTTATTCGAGCATGAATAATGTTCCTGGACTCTTCCTCCATCAACCTTATTCGAGCATGAATAATGTTCCTGGACTCTTCCTCCATCAACCTTATTCGAGCATGAATAATGTTCCTGGACTCTTCCTCCATCAACCTTATTCGAGCATGAATAATGTTCCTGGACTCTTCCTCCATCAACCTTATTCGAGCATGAATAATGTTCCTGGACTCTTCCTCCATCAACCTTATTCGAGCATGAATAATGTTCCTGGACTCTTCCTCCATCAACCTTATTCGAGCATGAATAATGTTCCTGGACTCTTCCTCCATCAACCTTATTCGAGCATGAATAATGTTCCTGGACTCTTCCTCCATCAACCTTATTCGAGCATGAATAATGTTCCTGGACTCTTCCTCCATCAACCTTATTCGAGCCTGAATAATGTTCCTGGACTCTTCCTCCATCAACCTTATTCGAGCATGAATAATGTTCCTGGACTCTTCCTCCATCAACCTTATTCGAGCCTGAATAATGTTCCTGGACTCTTCCTCCATCAACCTTATTCGAGCCTGAATAATGTTCCTGGACTCTTCCTCCATCAACCTTATTCGAGCCTGAATAATGTTCCTGGACTCTTCCTCCATAAACCTTATTCGAGCCTGAATAATGTTCCTGGACTCTTCCTCCATCAACCTTATTCGAGCCTGAATAATGTTCCTGGACTCTTCCTCCATCAACCTTATTCGAGCATGAATAATGTTCCTGGACTCTTCCTCCATCAACCTTATTCGAGCATGAATAATGTTCCTGGACTCTTCCTCCATCAACCTTATTCGAGCATGAATAATGTTCCTGGACTCTTCCTCCATCAACCTTATTCGAGCATGAATAATGTTCCTGGACTCTTCCTCCATCAACCTTATTCGAGCCTGAATAATGTTCCAGGACTCTTCCTCCATCAACCTTATTCGAGCCTGAATAATGTTCCTGGACTCTTCCTCCATAAACCTTATTCGAGCCTGAATAATGTTCCTGGACTCTTCCTCCATCAACCTTATTCGAGCCTGAATAATGTTCCTGGACTCTTCCTCCATCAACCTTATTCGAGCATGAATAATGTTCCTGGACTCTTCCTCCATCAACCTTATTCGAGCATGAATAATGTTCCTGGACTCTTCCTCCATCAACCTTATTCGAGCATGAATAATGTTCCTGGACTCTTCCTCCATCAACCTTATTCGAGCATGAATAATGTTCCTGGACTCTTCCTCCATCAACCTTATTCGAGCATGAATAATGTTCCTGGACTCTTCCTCCATCAACCTTATTCGAGCATGAATAATGTTCCTGGACTCTTCCTCCATCAACCTTATTCGAGCATGAATAATGTTCCTGGACTCTTCCTCCATCAACCTTATTCGAGCCTGAATAATGTTCCTGGACTCTTCCTCCATCAACCTTATTCGAGCATGAATAATGTTCCTGGACTCTTCCTCCATCAACCTTATTCGAGCCTGAATAATGTTCCTGGACTCTTCCTCCATCAACCTTATTCGAGCCTGAATAATGTTCCTGGACTCTTCCTCCATCAACCTTATTCGAGCCTGAATAATGTTCCTGGACTCTTCCTCCATAAACCTTATTCGAGCCTGAATAATGTTCCTGGACTCTTCCTCCATCAACCTTATTCGAGCCTGAATAATGTTCCTGGACTCTTCCTCCATCAACCTTATTCGAGCCTGAATAATGTTCCTGGACTCTTCCTCCATCAACCTTATTCGAGCATGAATAATGTTCCTGGACTCTTCCTCCATCAACCTTATTCGAGCATGAATAATGTTCCTGGACTCTTCCTCCATCAACCTTATTCGAGCCTGAATAATGTTCCTGGACTCTTCCTCCATCAACCTTATTCGAGCCTGAATAATGTTCCTGGACTCTTCCTCCATCAACCTTATTCGAGCCTGAATAATGTTCCTGGACTCTTCCTCCATAAACCTTATTCGAGCCTGAATAATGTTCCTGGACTCTTCCTCCATCAACCTTATTCGAGCCTGAATAATGTTCCTGGACTCTTCCTCCATCAACCTTATTCGAGCATGAATAATGTTCCTGGACTCTTCCTCCATCAACCTTATTCGAGCCTGAATAATGTTCCTGGACTCTTCCTCCATCAACCTTATTCGAGCATGAATAATGTTCCTGGACTCTTCCTCCATCAACCTTATTCGAGCATGAATAATGTTCCTGGACTCTTCCTCCATCAACCTTATTCGAGCATGAATAATGTTCCTGGACTCTTCCTCCATCAACCTTATTCGAGCATGAATAATGTTCCTGGACTCTTCCTCCATCAACCTTATTCGAGCATGAATAATGTTCCTGGACTCTTCCTCCATCAACCTTATTCGAGCATGAATAATGTTCCTGGACTCTTCCTCCATCAACCTTATTCGAGCATGAATAATGTTCCTGGACTCTTCCTCCATCAACCTTATTCGAGCATGAATAATGTTCCTGGACTCTTCCTCCATCAACCTTATTCGAGCATGAATAATGTTCCTGGACTCTTCCTCCATCAACCTTATTCGAGCATGAATAATGTTCCTGGACTCTTCCTCCATCAACCTTATTCGAGCATGAATAATGTTCCTGGACTCTTCCTCCATCAACCTTATTCGAGCATGAATAATGTTCCTGGACTCTTCCTCCATCAACCTTATTCGAGCATGAATAATGTTCCTGGACTCTTCCTCCATCAACCTTATTCGAGCATGAATAATGTTCCTGGACTCTTCCTCCATCAACCTTATTCGAGCATGAATAATGTTCCTGGACTCTTCCTCCATCAACCTTATTCGAGCATGAATAATGTTCCTGGACTCTTCCTCCATCAACCTTATTCGAGCATGAATAATGTTCCTGGACTCTTCCTCCATCAACCTTATTCGAGCATGAATAATGTTCCTGGACTCTTCCTCCATCAACCTTATTCGAGCATGAATAATGTTCCTGGACTCTTCCTCCATCAACCTTATTCGAGCATGAATAATGTTCCTGGACTCTTCCTCCATCAACCTTATTTTATTTTCAGATTCCAGTACATTCAGCCGAAGGTTGGCCCTGGACTCGTCTTCAGTCAACCTTATTCGAGTCTGAATTATTTGCCTGGACTCATTCTCCATACGCTCCATCTTCTTCGTGTACTCCAGGTGCATCATTTTTTTGGTTTCTTCCCATACTTTCACCGACAAGTCATCAGGTTTGGCTTTCTGAAAAAAAACAACATAAATCTTTCATACCTGGTTTAAAATAATTGTGCTGTTTAATCTATTTTCTACTTTTTTTCTGTTTTGATATATTTAATCTGTATGTTTACACTTCATTCAACATGTATGGTGATTTGATGTATCTTTTCTTAATAATTAAATATGCATTTTATAAATAAAAAAATATGAAATTAAACAAATTTATTGATTTTCTTACTAAACTTTTAATTTTGGTCCGACAATAAAGTCTGTTATACAAATGGCAATGAAGTGTAATGTGTGACCTACTTTAGTGAAGAGTCGTCTCCGGGGTGAAGAGCGCAGCGGGACAGTGTGTGCTGGTGGCGGTGCTGGTAGAGCCGGCTGTGGAACTCGTTGTGGTGCTGGTGCTGGTTGTGGCAAAGGTGATTGTGGTCGGGCAGCAGCTACGTTTGTGGGCGAAATCTGTAATAATAAAACACCATTTGCAAACTTTTATTCTATCTTTACACATTAAATACAAGTTCAGTTTCGATAGAACAATCAATATTTTAATAAAATTATTATCATCGTACAAATTTATCTTTTGAATAAAATAAAGCTACAATATTTACCTTTGCAGAATACGAATTACTATCGTGACAGTTGCTGTCCACCGCAAATTCATTGGGCAACATGTCCACCAGTGAGTAGATTTCCTCCGACGGACTTGTCGGTCTCGGCCCTCCACCGGTTGCCATTATCGCCCTACGATAGAGGCTCAGTGTGTTTTTGGATGTTAATTTGTACAGTTTCCACTGTGCTTGGATTTGAGATAGATCCCTTGGGATATCGCTCAGGGTGTTAAATCTGAAAAATAGTGGATTATTAATTAAGTGGCATAAGTAGGTACATTGATCTTAACCAATGAATTATTTACAACGGTTATTTTTTATTAAAAATAGATACTTACCAAAGCTATGAAGGGAAGTGTAGAAAAGTTAAAAATATATAGGTATACTTACTTCATTACGATACTTTTCCAAGCCTCCCTCTTGGAAATTAGGGTATTTGTATTAGAATTTTTATTCTCCACCACTTTAATGTGATCAGCCATGCAATCCTTTAATAACGCCTACACGGAAAACAATCATTAAACACTAATTTCAAATAAATAAAACATTACAGCCAAGATAAGAGGTTAAAAACAAACCTTTTCAACATCACCCCAATTTTTATTCCGCTTCCTTCTAATTTTCAATTCGGTTTTAATCATATTGCCCGGCATTCGATGACAGAATCTGACATATGAATAAACGTGAAGTTGGTTGCACGCCGCGGAATGCGAAATAAATCAGAGTGTTGCCACTCTAAAAAAACCATAACAAATAATCCATCTAATCTCTCTATGGGTATAATATATTAAATCAGCGGTTTAGGCCCCAACTCCAGTATAGCTAGTACAACGCTGGAACGGCGATTTAGCGATTTTTCATGAGTAAGACAGATTATGTCTACCATAATTATTAATGTTAGTTGTGATTGACTACACTTATATTTACGGTTATTAGGTACGTTTGTTAAATAATGTCAACTGCGAAAGAAGGCAAAATATTGTGTATAAAATTTTGTGCATTCTATGTCAAATGTTTCTTTACTTGTTCATTATACTATACCTTTATATTATATTGAATTATAGTAAGATATTAATTAAATGTACTTACTGTTATGGTTAATATCATTGACCACATAATCTGCTTTACAGATTACAGAGTCGGTGCCCATTATAGATCTGATGGAATGAATCCCTTTTAAGTCTATATCTTTGGGAAACACCCCTATGTCTACACATAGGAACACTACAACAGGTTGACGGCATTATTGTAATATTTAAAAACATTAAATTGCATCAAACGGCCTAAAACATGTATGGGATCTGACAGTTAAACACAAAAAGTTGGACCGGTAGAACAATAGCGCCTCTAGCGACCAAAATCTTGCGAAAACGGCCCATTCTATCCAAATGTTTATGGTAACGTGTAAATGTTATTTGGCATTTCATATGTAATAACAATAGTTTGCAACGAAAATAAAAAAGGAATATGCCAGACTGGATGAGAACACTGCCCAGTCTCATTTTGGTTTAATATTACTATCTCCATTAGTATGTAGAGATAATAAATAACACGTTTCGATAAACAGTTGAAGATAATTTAAAATACTTTTAAAAAAACAATTCCTGTTATATTATATTTAAAAAATGTACAATTGTGTGTTATAATCACTTACAACTTCTCAACTTTATAATTTTTTCCTTTTCAATTAATGTATACTACTATATGTTTCTTTTTTATTTATCGTTTAACAACTGGGGGGCGAAGTATGTAGACGGTACCTACCAGCGAACAGCATAAAATAATAATTAAGATTATTTCCTTATTATGGCAACATTCTGTGCCCAACAAATCGGTCCGTCAGTCCGCTGGCGGAGCCATTCTTGCTTTTTCGTTCGTCTCGACTCGACTGGTTGTGCCCTTTTGAATACCGTCTACATTCTAGAATCTTCCATGTAAAATTTATTGTCGCGTATAACAATGTGTTTAAATAAACTCAGTGAATTTCAACATTCTTTTATTAAAAACAACCTTCTGATATTGAGAGTCCTTTAGGACCTGTTTTAACCCACAGAACTAGTAAAATCCTAAAACATGTACAAATTCTAAATAACAATAAAACATCATAACAAATACGTGAAGAACAAAACACGTTCAGTGCGTAATTATAATAATCTAGCTGCAGACTATTATGAATATCTCGCAAAACGCATAGAAACCATTTACATTATCCGAATAAAATTATTATTGCAGCTGGTGGACTCGTATACAGAGATGCACGGATGAAATTCCCACTATGTCGTCTTTGGGGATGCTGTGTGAAGGATCTTGTAGCGGAGAGGAAATAGTGAACATGGGTTTGAAAAAATGGTATAAATATTTTACCTTTGTAAAAAGTCAACTCAAATGTTTTTAATTATTTGATGAACTCCATTTAAATGTTGAGGAAGCTAAAAGTTTGCAGCTTTTCGTAGGTTATGTAATAGTATATGATTATATTATACTAGTTTCAAAATAGATATATACTAGATATAAAATGTTAAATTTTATAGATAAATATTATATACCTACGGAAAAAAAAAATTATGTTACAAATATTAACGTACGTGTTCTAAGATAATAGATTGCTGAAGTGAGTGTGAAATTTTTCCCCTATGCACTGGAAATCATAGAGGATGAAATGACATTATCCATAATTTTCGTAATATTCACCTTGAATATTGGAGAAATTAGGTTCATATTTTCTAAATATTACAAGAAATATGAATTGAATTACACCATTAATTTATTTTATGTTCTTTTAATTCATATATATTATCTTACAATTTTTATTTTTACTTTCATTTATTTTTAATATGCACCTCTTTCACAATCTTTAGACTAACTTTAATTATAATCCTACCGTTTTTTTTACTATGCTTACTGTTTTTATTTTATTTTTACTGTTATATATTTTTAGGTACAAAAATCTAATGTATTAACTTATATTACCCACGCACAGGCTGCGCCTTAGTGGGTTCCCTTTCCTCTTATTATAAAACTTGTAATGTGAAATATATAAATTGGGAAAACAAAAATTATAATTATCGAGATATCGTGTATGTACTAGTTGACCTTAGAGGGTTTTTTACACCGTGATCAAAAAGCATTTTTTTATCTGTCACAAGTGACATAAATACAATATAGTTATTTAAAAAATACCCGCATTCAAATAATGCATATTGTGTCCAAATTTCAAAGCAATCGGTGAAGAAATTTTGAGGATTTAAGATTTTGATCAAACGAACCTAAATATACAGTTTTTATTTATTTAGACGATTAAAGCGTTTACGGGCTATTAGAAAGATATTAACACTTAATTACAATATGTAAGTATGACAAGATACAGGAATATACATATTTTTTATATCGCAAACTAACCACACATGGCATAACTATATATAAAAATAATGCAAATACTAATACTATAGTGCACATCGAATTCAAATAACAACACATGATATTGTAAATTAAACAAAGCTTATAATATAAAAGAAATATTCATGTTTGTTGTAAAGCAGAAAAAAATAAAATAATTTTTCTCGTTAGATTTAAAATAGCTGGAGCTGAAATGGTAAATAAATCAACGTATATTAATTTTACTTTTATATTAAAGCAAGTATGTTCGCACTTGTATAGAATCATCAATATGTGTGTTAAAAAACAAATCAAAATGTGAATGCAATGTACTCGTAGGTAAGGTAAAGACTATTATAAGAATTTTTTAATATTGCCTAAAAACTAAGAACGTTGCAATTTCAGTTATATCAGCAATGAAAAAAACAAAACTAGCTTATAACATATTTCTTTTTTAGAAAATTTGTTATTTTTGACCAAAATCTATGTATACACAGTATTTTTAAAATATAAGACTAAAAAAATTAACACAAACAATTTATTTTTAATTCATGCACACAAAATACCTAAATAGTTACTGTCACATTCTACACTACTGCTTTAGGATAGGGGAAACAAACTGCTTATACAGGGTGTCCGGCGGGAAAGTGAGCTACCTTCGGGAGGTGATTCAACGTGATGGTAGGAGTATTAAAGATTCTTTTTCTTTCGAATTAAGGACGAATTCGTGGGCAAAAAAGTGTCTCTTTGGATCTCCTTTCCGACGGCATGAATAGTTACAGTAGAGACATGATAAAGGTTTTTTAACACTGTGGGTAAGAATATGACTTTTAAGATTTCCCTTTAAAGAGGATGAATATTGACAGTCGGGACATGGAAAAGGTTTTTCACCACAGTGGGTAATCATATGTCTTTTAAGATTTCCCTTTGAAGAGCATGAATATATTTAAAGTCTGGACATGAAAAATGGTTTTTCGCCAATGTGGATAATCATATGTCCTTTAAGAATCCCCTTTGAAGAGCATGAATAGTTACAATCGGGACATGAAAAAGGTTTTTCACCACTGTGGGTATTCATATGACTTTTAAGATATCCCTTTAAAGAGCATGAATAGTTACAGTCAGTACATGAAAAAGGTTTTTCACCACTGTGGGTAATCATATGTTTTTTAAGATTTCCCTTTGAAGAGCATGAATAGTTACAATCGGGACATGAAAAAGGTTTTTCCCCACCGTGGGTAAACATGTGCATTTTTAGATTTCTCTTCCGATAACATGAATATTTACAGTCAGCACATGAAAAAGGTTTTTCACCACTGTGAGTTATCATATGACTTTTAAGATATCCCTTTAAAGAGCATGAATAGTTACAGTCAGCACATGAAAAAGGTTTTTCACCACTGTGGGTAATCATATGACTTTTAAGATTTCCCTTTGAAGAGCATGAATAGTTACAATCGGGACATGAAAAAGGTTTTTCCCCACCGTGAGTAAACATGTGCCTTTTTAGATATCTCTTCTGATAGCATGAATATTTACAGTCGGGACATGAAAAAGGTTTTTCACCACTGTGGGTAATCATATGACTTTTAAGATATCCCTTTAAAGAGCATGAATAATTACAGTCAGTACATGAAAAAGGTTTTTCACCACTGTGGGTAAGCATGTGACGTTTTAGACCAACCTTCCGTTTACATGAATAGTTACAGTATGGACATGAAAAAGGTTTTTCACCACTGTGGATAATCATATGTATTTTAAGATTTCCCTTTGAAGAGCATGAATATTTACAGTCGGGACATGAAAAAGGTTTTTCACCACTGTGGATAATCATATGTATTTTAAGATTTCCCTTTGAAGAGCATGAATATTTACAGTCGGGACATGAAAAAGGTTTTTCACCACTGTGGATAGTCATATGTATTTTAAGATTTCCCTTTGAAGAGCATGAATAGTTACAATCGGGACATGAAAAAGGTTTTTCCCCACCGTGAGTAAACATGTGCCTTTTTAGATATCTCTTCTGATAGCATGAATATTTACAGTCGGGACATGAAAAAGGTTTTTCACCACTGTGGGTAATCATATGACTTTTAAGATTTCCCTTTAAAGAGCATGAATAGTTACAGTCAGCACAAGAAAAAGGTTTTCCTTGAGTATGGGTGCGCAAATGTCGTTCTAACGCTGATTCGTAATTGCAGGAATAGTTGCAATGAGGACAATGGTGTTGTTTATTTCCAGGACCTGTCTTCCGGAAGCCGCCTGAAAAAGATTATGCATAAAGCTTATAAACATATAATAAATGTAAGCAGATACAGTAAAATCATAAAAGCATTGGAAGAGCATAAATTGTTTACTTGAGCCTGCTCAAAAATTTCTTTGACTGTTGAGCGGGTTTTACAATGTTAAATTAACAACGACAAAAATTCCATGTCTCTGGAATGTGTGACATGTAGAATAATAATACATAAATTCAATGTGAAAACACAACAAATTATTTATATTCTGGTCGAGGTCCTTACCAATCCTTAATTACGTTTTACTTACCGCCAACGCTTTAATCAATTATTTAACTAGTGAACTCAGTGCAAAAATAAATAATATTTTATTTTTTGATGCCCTGGTGAAAGGCAACAACAGAATCAAGAGCTACAATTTAATTTTGTAAAAAAAGGATAAATATTCTGACTACCTGCGATCTTGGTAATCTTTTCGGAGTGCTCTAAGCATTCTTTTTTAACATCTGGGAGGTCTATGTCAATATCTGTATAAGGCATACAGGCTCTTACTTCTTCTCGGGGTCCTGATTCTGCCTTGATGGTAACAGTTTCAATATTACCTGGAGAAACGAAACACAATACGAATAGTGATATGCTGAGAACAAAAGTGTATAACATTAAAAATTACGGTCGCCCTTCTCCGAGTTAAATCTATATCAAATGAAATTTTGATTGTGAGAAGCGTTTTAATGGTCGTAAAAGACGCCTGCTGGCGGTTAAAGAGTTACTTTATACGAAATAAAATTATGATTAAAAATGTATTTCATAATTGACTAAAAATCACATGAAGTGAAATTCGAATATGTAAAAATGCAAGATCAAATAATACAAAGAAACGACCAAATGGTTGAGGGGATTTTAATAAATGCAATTGCATCATCTTATTCAGGTTTTATCAACAAATAAAGTTATTCCGCGAGAAGAAGACTAACTAACCATCACGCCGACAGAGAGGACGGACACACTCTTCTTGCCTAATTCACATTCATACATACTCTTCTATAATTCTGAATCTTGAGATGGCACGACTCGAGTAACTTGTTCACTTGATCGTGCCATTTCTTTCTCGGGCGTCCCCGACTTATGCTTCCATTCACATTATCATCAATATTCTCATAACAATTTTTCTTCGCTCATTCACTCTACATGCCTAAACCATCTATGCGACCCTTTCTTAATCTTACGCATTACGCTTACATCAGCCTTGCACTCTTTGCGGATCTCCACTTTTTTCACACCATCATATATGGTTTTACCACACATACGCCTCGGGGATCTCAATTCAACAGAATTCAATCTAACATAATCCTTTCTCCATACCAGTTCCATGCCTCACTTCCATACATCAGAATAGGTACCAGCAATCCATTGTGGACTGCTAACTTCACTTCATCCGACAGTTTTTTGTTAGCGCCAATAGCGTTCAGTCCCCAATTTATGGAGTTACCTGCATTTACCCTTCTTTCAATATCTCTGTCAGCCATCCAATCTCTCGTTAACATCCTTGCTAAATACATATCCTAATCTGCCTGCTCCAAGTATTCCTCATTCACACATATACTGCACACTGTTTTCGTACTCCCTCTTTTAAAGACCATTACTTTTGACATACTTATAATCATCATAAACTCATTCTTCATACATAAGTTCATCCCAGATAAACGATGCACTTGTAAAAAATGATACACAACGAGCTGCTTAGATAACTGTATAGGGACGGCCACAATTCAAAAGATTACCAGAAATATTTCGATAAAATACGATGGTGAATGGAAAGATCACCGGCCCGTGTCTAATTGTTTATGAACAACAGGTATAACCGAAAGCTTTGGACCCAATAAAGTGAAGAGCACAAAACATGTCTTATTTTGTAATAGCATCATTTTTTTAAGAAAGAAAAAGTCAGGATGCAAAAATTACCTTCATAAAGATTTCATCGACGATCTGTATGCGAGAATTGTGGAGTTACTACGCACTGCCACTAAACAAGCACCACAGCCAAACAGATTCCAGAATGAAATGAAAATGTCATAAATATACCACAATGTGTAGATTTATTGTGGAGTATCACGCAATGGGTTTGGTCCTTTGGCAGGAAATTGAAAATATCGAGAAGAAAATTCAAATCTGAATTATAAAACATCAAAAAACAGCGGAACAAAAAATTTGTACAGATTTGAAAGAATTTTGTTAAAAATCAACAACTTCTTAAAATCAATAGCGGCAAGTTACTAAAATAATTCGCGGTAAATCCTAGAAATATAGAGATTTTTTGTGGAATAATAACGAAGGCGCACCTATCAACTTACGACTGCTGGAATGTTCCCGGCTCTAGTAGACGCGGGTGATATAAATGAAGGCACGCAGCGCTACAGTTCAGTCAGTTCTCAGAACTCAGTCATTGAGTGAATAAACAACAAACCACCGACTCCGCGAGAACTCACATTTGCGCCTAGGTCTTGCGACATCTTTGCCGGCCTGCACATAGGCTTTGAGACATATTCGCTGGTCTGCGCCTAGGCCTCGCGGCATTTACGTCGAACTGAGCGGGCCGCTCCCTTTATGAGCCCTTTAGCACTCTTATCATCTGCCGTCGAGATTTAGCGCACCTCCGGTTTTCATCTCACTGGAGCACCTGGAAGACCATGATCTTCACCACCAGTGATGAACATAACCACTCAGATTATCTTCCCCAACAGCATCGAGCATCGGTCTGGAGTCATCGCTACAACTACACTGACTAGTCCCTAAAGTCACTATGATACCACACACCTTTTTCACTCGTCTCTCTCTACCGTCACCCCCAAACATAAAAGCTACGGTAACTTTGCAAAAACTTCGGAAAGAAACGAACCCACCTTCTTAGTAAAACAGAAAGGAACTGGTTTTTTTTTTTGAATAACTTAATGAGTAAAACCTCAAATTGTTATATTTGATTATTGAAGACAAAATATCAAAGATGGGAACTTTTGAAACAGAAAAATGAGAAAAAGATAGTTGCATCTAGCCAGGACCCACACCTTGCAGGGGCGCAGCTCTTCCAACTTAGCTAATGGGGCCCTATCTCCTTCGGTCATATTAAACTGTATCATACTTCGAATAAGAAATACCAACATTATCTTCATTTACTCGTAGCGTATTATGTAGAATCGATATGTAGGTATCAGCAATGAGCATGTCTTTATAGCCTAGCAAAAACCTGTAGTTTAATTATGTATATTATATATTTCCTATCGTATTTTGCGTCTGCGTAACAGGTATGTGCTAACAAAGAAATACCTGAATTGCTTTCGGAACTGGATTGCGGACATTCATTTTTGATAAAACGATAATCCATATGCATTTCCGCAAGTATCACAGGAACTCTCTCTTCAGCACTTGTGCCTGGTTCTAATTTGATGGCGGTGGAATCCATGCTTTTACGTAAGGATCTGGTTATTCGATTTTACTTTTACTTTGTAATGTGGTTGAAGGATTTCTTATGAGAAGGATAGCTGTTTTAATTCAAGTTGTTTAAATCAACGAAACGAGTAGAGAAAATATTATAACCAACAAAAAAAGTGACAGCAAGCCCGCGAAGATTTAGCCATAGAAATTACACAATTGAGAAAAAATATCGAGGAAATCATTTAATTCAAGTGTTACCATTTTAAGTCAAACACCGTCGAACAGATGTTAGGTAACAACAATGACTTTTATGATTATTTACATCAATATCGCCCTGGTGTAAGACCACCATTCAGAATTGAAACGTTGCTCCAAATGGCTTTAGCCGTGTTTAGTGACTAGATCTGAATAGCCAGGTACTTCCCCACCTTCCTCTTTCCCTTCCCCACTTACCTTCAGCCTCACAACATCCCCCAATTGGGGATGCCATAGTCTCACTGGCTCCAGACGGGAGCAGTTGGGACTTTTGTGAGGTATTCACTATAAAAAAAATAAAAATAAAAATCTTTGTGTTATATTTTTGGTCATTTAAATTACAATTCGAATTCGATTGTCGAAGTCATTCAAATTCTCCCACTTCTAAATTTCTCATGACATTTCTTCAACAGATTGGAATTGACTACCGCGCTTCGCCTTGTGCGTAAGTAGGTTCGTGTTAGATTTATTAAGGAAGACTTAATCCCCTTGATTGGTATATTATAAAATATATCACATTTTACAACTTTCGCGACATATTATATTGAGTTTCCCAACACCAACCATGTAAAAAAGCGACAGATGATATAACATGGGGTTGTTCATTGTAGATTTAATACTGCCGTCACAAACGTCAACCACAAGATTAGTGAGTTTATTTCATCTCTACTTTATTATTAATTAATAATCTCTATAATTAGTTAATTATATTATTAGATCACCCTTTTACGTCTTACGTTTACTCATTGTAATCAATAGACATCAACGAGCTTATTTTCTTTTACTTCAACATTTACTGAATTAATAAACCAATGTTTTATAAGTATTTATATTATTATTTAAAAAATGTTGCACAGCCCTGTTGCTGTGGAACCATTGAATTTGTCTAAAAATGTGTATATCTGGGTGTAACAATTGACTGCTACATCAAATGGGATGTACACATTACTAATGTTTGTAAACGTTTACGGGCTATAGTAAGTAGGATTTATAAAATAAAATGCTTCGTGCATATAAGTACCTTATAATAAATCTACTCATCTCTAGCCGAATCCACTATCCGATATGGAATTACGTCTTGGGGACATTCATGTAAAACAAATATAAGCTATATACAAACGTTACAAAACTCCATTATTAAATTATTAATCCATAAATACACAAATGCACACAGAAGTCTTTGAATATTTTTCCTGTTAGAGGATTATTGTTATATAATATCATAAGTCAACAAATTATATCGTCGGATTCCTTGTATAAGGAAAGAGTCTACCATAAACATAACACAAGATTCACTCAAAATGATGGATTAGTGGTTCCGAAATGTACCAATAAATACGGAGAAAGAAATAATTATTAGCAATAATAAGTCATCCGAAACACTAATACAAATTGAAAACATCTCCCAAGTAAAAATAAATGCCGCAAGAACTCTAAACTACATTGTGCCCAAGATATCTAATAATCTACCAACGTCAATCAAAAATAATACCTTATGTACCACTAAAGTCAAATATAATCTAAGAAAATGGCTATTGGACACAGATATATGTACTGATGCCCTACTGAGGCCCTTGTATAGCTTATTGGAATTCACAATGCAAATTAAAAATATATAGTAAATTGTACCTACCTATGTATGCTAATTATGGATATTCTTTCGATGTGACTGTTTCAATTGTACTTGTCTGATTATATGTGTTTATACTGCAACTGTATTTTTTTTATGTTTTTTATTTTTTATTTTCAGTTATATACTTATATTTTTGTTATATTATCTTAACCGTGTTATTTTATAAAGTGTTGTGACTGATGACAAACTGCAAAAGCAGTTTCGAAGGTTCAAATTGCAAAACAATTAAAAATAAACAATTATTTTTACAATCAATAATTATTAGCCTGAAACACTCATCCACATTGAAAAATCTCCTGATAAAAGATACATGACGCGAACGGGACTTGAACCCGTGTCCTTTCGATTTCCGTTCGACAGCTCTGACCACTGAGCTATGGCGGCTTATCTCTTATCCGCGAAATAATTCAATATATACTAGTTATTCATTCAACAATTACTGCTTGTTACATTTTTTCACCTGAAAACAACCAATTTTATTTTATATGAGAAAGGCATTGTAAGTGCTAACTCTCTCACTAGATGACTACATTTTTTGGTGAAGATACTAGAACTTGTCAAATATTAATTATTATTTTTTTGGTAAACTAATGTTTAAGACAAGATTTTTTATGCACAGCACAAGGGTAATAATTATTTTTACAATCAATAATTATTAGCCTGAAACACTCTGTCAGAGGGCTAAAATAGGCGATATTATTTATGAAAATATTCAGGTGTAAAATGCTATGGTGTCTTTAACAATGGGAATTGGGGACATTTATTTCAATATTGTCAAGACATAATGAGGAATCAAGATAGCCGTGGATAATTTCGTGCGTCGTATGATCTAAGATGGTCATGTAGTCCACATTTGAAAGTCTAAGTATTTTTTTTAACCGATTCTATAATTTTTTCATTCTGTTTAGAGGATGATGATGTTCTGAGGATGTTACGTTATTAACGATTTTAGTGGTTGTAACTTAATAATAGTGGCATATTTGAATTAAAATGTGACCACGCCGATTGCAACGCTACTAATATCGGACAGACGGGAAGGGTTTTTTCAACTAGATTCAAAGAACATATAAGATGTTATAATAATAAGAGCACATTTTCAAAATTCGCAGAACATCTCTTAGGACGGGTTGTTTCGGAGAATTTGAACAATTCATCAAATTTCAACGTTCATTTTCGGGTTATGTGAATGTCCTATTCAAGTTCTGTTACTATATCATTGTAGGCTAGTTGCTTGACAAAACTGAAATAAAAACAGAACTTGAAAAAATCTTTCACAGAGCTTGAAAATGAACGTTGAAATTTGATGAATTGTTCAAATTCTCCGAAACAACCCGTCCTTAGTAAATAATCACGTCCAGCTTGACAACAATGAACTTAAACCCTTGCACATAGAAAGAAAGGGCCTTGGATTAAATTTACTTAAACAATTAGAAATCAATAAAAAAACCAATGACCCTAATATAACATTAATTAATAAAGTAAGGAAAATTATTTATTCCCCGCTTCAAAGTATGTTCACAAAACCTAAACAATGTAACACATTTAAATAAATTAATAACTGCTACATCATTATTAAACAATTAAGATAACATTAATGTGGGGAAAACAGACTTCAAAATACTCCCACAGAATATGAAATCTACTGTCACAATTATTTTTATCAGAAAATTGGTTTAACCGGTAATAAATCATTTTAACTTGGGAGGGGGTAAAATAGAATCATATTAATAAGTCGTCAAAACGTGGCTCAACCACGTTTTGAAAATGGCCTTGAAAGCCGAAACAGCTGTAACAATAACAAAAACCAAAAAATACTTGCAGAACTTAATAATTATATTATTAAATTTGATTTGAATTAAATTTTTAAAACATTAAATGGAGTTCTACGAATTAAACACAAAAACAATAAATAAATTAAAGGTGGCTGATATAGCCACCCTTGTTATTTTATATAGACGACTTAAACTCAGACATCGTAAAACAGTTCAAAATTTGTGGTTTAACCAAAAGTGCTTGAGGTGTAATGTGATTCCGAAGTACGTACAGATATACCGCTAGTACAGCTACGGCGGCCATAGCCACTGTGTTGAGAGCGCAGAGGATATGGCTGAAGGAAGAAACTAAGGAGTGCTGTCGGAAACGGGACATATTGCTTCACTACATAAAGGTTATCCACTCAGAATTAACATTTAAACTTCATGCACGGGAATTTGATACCCTTGATTTTGAAACCCGCGAACATATTAACGGAATTATATTTGAAAAATTTAAGACTCAACAAAATAAACTTAAAAATCTAATTGATAACAAAAATAAAAATGCGAAAATAACCGAGTTGCCCAAAATCAAAAATATTGAATTTTATAAAAAAACTGTAAATTTTTCAAACACTAAATTCGAAACGGAAGAAAATAACTTACTAGACAAAGGCTTTAAATTTAAAATCCCTAGCAAAGTAACGAGAAAACAGATAGAATCATTAGCTATTGACACGGAAATGTCTCTGCACAAAGTGGCAAATAATAACTAAACAAAACACGTCACTGCAGTTATTTTAGAGAAAGCACTCAAATCGACAAATACTAATAATAAATATTCTATCAGCACAGAAATCCAAACATCGAAAGAAATTAACCTTTCCTCATCTGTGCTGTGTATTTACTACACATTGCTTCTAATAACTTTAATAACTCTATAAATATAATAAATTCTGGGTTCAGATTTTAGGTATTCCTCCGTTATACATTTATGCACTGAATTAAAAAATTAAAATTTTACATAGTCTTCAAATTCAATTAAAAATCAGAGTTTTTTGTTAAAAAATCGGGAACAAATACACCAATACAATCAACCGTGTGATACTAAATACGCGAAGAGTGAGCAAGGAAATGTCACGCTATTGATGTCCCGCTTTAATTCGCTATGCGGGAACATGAGACATCCACACGTCTGCAGTTGTGTTTTGATTTAGACCATCGATACCTACGACCGCACAGCTGTGTTTGTGACAGCCGCCAGCCGCGCCGCTCGCCAGTTGGCCGCGAACCGTCGTTAGATGTGGACCCCTCGCACGTTTCTTTAGCATCTGCCGATGGTTTTTTCATGTTTTCAGCAATTTAATTACAATTATTTTCACTTTTGATATAAAATATAATAAACATAATCGATTAGCTATGAATATTTATATTTTTCCGATATTAAATCGCTTATTTTGAGATGTGTATTGACGACACAGCACCGTAACGCGTGTATTTTTTTAGCACAGTAAGGGAAAGGTTAAGAATAAAATTAAAAATAATGACCTAACCATAAAAAAAGCCGACAAAGGTAACTCAATAGTAATATTTAATAGAATAGACTACATTAATGAAGTAAAAGATTTCTTGTTACCAGAAGATTTTAAAATCTTAACGAAAGATCCATCCACTAAAATCGTTAATAACGTTAACATCCTCATAAACAATTGTAACGCCATATTTCCCAACGAATGGTCCAAAAAAAGCGCCAGGGTTATGAACCCAAGAGCCCCTGCTCTGTATGGCCAACCCAAAATTCATAAAAAAATATTCCAATAAGACCCGTTGTATCTTTTATAAATGCTCCTACAATAAACTTAGCGAAAAAACTTAACTTCGTCTTAAAAACATATACTAATTTTTCACCACGTTACAGTGTCAAAAACTCAATAGAACTTGTTAACAAAATTAAAAACTTTGATCTTCCGCATAACTGTCAATTCATTTCTTTAGACGTAAAATCCTTATTTAGCAACATCCCCATTAACGAATGCCTTAAAATAATTGAAAATATCCTAGAACCATCTAATTTCAACCCAATAATAAGAAAAGAGTTATTCCAGCTCATACAAATTTGCATACAAACAAATTATTTTCTTTTTAATGATACATATTTTGAGCAATTGTACGGACTTCCCATGGGATCCCCTTTAAGTCCACTTCTAGCGGAGATATGTATGGATCATATTGAAAATATAATTCTTAAGTCTCCCTTAGCTAAATATATAATATACTATGTCAGATATGCAGACGATATCTTAATATGTAGGAAAGGCACCAACCGTCAATTAGATATCTTTATTAATTGGGCCAACACTGTTAATAAAAAAAATCTGCTTAACAGTCGAACATGAGATCAAAGGTAAAATATTTTTTTTAGATCTAACAATTGGAAAGAATAATAATAAACATACTTTTGAAATATTTAGAAAACCAACTTTTACAGACACTACAATAAATGCAAATTCAACTCATCCTTGGTCTCATAAATTATCAGCTTACCATTCCATGGTACAAAGACTCATTAACATTCCCTTGGACAATAAAGCGTATGAGAAAGAAAAGGCAACGATACAAACGATCGCGGTTAATAATAGATATAACATAAATAACAATGAAAAAATTATAAAAAATAAGAAATATAAAAATAAAATTAATTTAATATATCCGGCAAATAATAAAAATATAGAAAAATTTGCATGTCTCGAATTCATCGGTCCAATATCCATAAAAATGGCAAAAGAAATAAAAAAATGCGGTCTAAATATAGCTTTCAAAACCAATGATAACATAGGAACAAACCTTAAAAACTCTAAAAGTAGAAATCCTAAACTTAATAATATGGCATATATGAATTAAAATGTGACCACGCCGATTGCAACGCTACTTATATCGGACAGACGGGAAGGGCTTTTTCAACTAGATTCAAAGAACATATAAGATGTTATAATAATACATAGCACATTTTCAAAATTCGCAGAACATCTCTTAGTAAATAATCACGTCCCGCTTGACAACAATGAACTTAAACCCTTGCACATAGAAAGAAAGCGCTTTAGATTAAATTTACTGGAACAATTAGAAATCAATAAAAGAACCGATGACCCTAACATAACATTAATTAATAAAGTAAGGAAAATTATTTATTCCCCGCTTCTAAGTATGTTCACAAAAACTTAACAATATAACACATTTAAATAAATTAATAACTGCTACATCATTATTAAACAATTAAGGTAACATTAATGTGGAGAAAACAGACTTCAAAATACCCCCACAGAATATGAAATCTATTGTAGTAATATAAGAAGTTTGTCGGATTGATATTTTGGAAAGCTGGCATAAATGCCGTTACACTAAGCGAGACGTGAGACTACGTAAGAGTTGATTTGTAGTTTTGTTGCCTATGTAGGAAGGTTTCTTCGGACTGACATGAGTTGTCTTAGGTGGAAATGTAGGACGGTGCTTATAGTCCTTTTAATTTGACTCCGAGGCGAAAAGTCCGAATCTAGATTGACACCGAGAAGTTTGACTGTTGTTTTTGGGATGATATCGCTGCCGGAAATAAAAATGGGTGAATCGTCTATGAAATGTTGATGTTTGTTTGTGGCCGCCCCGAGCATATAAATATATATTTTAAAAGTTAATACTAAACGCCTTAAAGAACGGCAAAATTAATAATATTAATAATATGATGTCCTGTCTGTAAAATATAACAAAACGGACAAGAATTCCGAACATCTAATATCTAAATTCAATATTTTTTACTTTTGCAACTTACTGTCTGTCAAAGTTCTCGCCGCATACTGCAAGCATTCTTTTTTAACATCCGGGAGGTAGATATCTATATCTGTATACGGCATCTCACCTCCACTCTCTTCCTGGGACCCTGGTTCCTCCTTGATGGGAACACTCTCTGGGTTGGGAAGGTCCATGGCCTTCTGTGGTAGCGTTCTGGTTTAATATAAAGATGGTTATTGGTCCCAGCTAAAAATAAAGTATTATTTTGCATTAATCCTATTAACGAGTAACTGTAAAAGTTCTTTCAGTAATCACCTTCAGTTGGAACGAAATATAGACGCCTCAGATGCCATCTGTAACACGCTACAAAAATATCATAGGCGGTTATTTGACCTCGTTCATCAAATATATCGAACATTAAGGTGACGGTTTAAACCGTGTCGTTCTCCATTATCACTCTACTTGTAAAATGTAGAGAACTGTTTCGTTCACAGCTCGTTTATTGCGCTTGTGAGAGTCAATCAACTGATCGATTAAAACATGAATTATGATTGCAATAAATAACAACGCGGCAAAATATACGTTATAAGACGTTACAGTGGAGAGTTGAGATATAAAATACAACCTTAATTAAATGATGGAAGAGAGAGCGCTCAGTTAAGGAAGTAAAAGAACTTCACTAAATTCTGAAACTAAATGACGATATCTGAAATAAGAAACGCATCATTAGTTTCTGCATTTCAGGGTTTAAAGGAAAAAAGTTGTGATGTCTTTTATTAACAATGAGTAAAAGCCAGACTTCAAAATATGACGCAAAAATGGAATTAACTAACTAGAAAAAAATTAAAAATTTTCTTTTTAAGGTAAAGCTTAAACAATCTAACCAATGGCGTAGTTGGTATTTGTGACAGCGGCCGCAAGTCTACAATGAACCAACCCACGTACTTCTAGTCTGTCGCAAGTTAATCTGGTTGATATTAAGCAGCTTAATACATTCATTATATCGCGTGTGTTGTAAATGACTATATATTATTAAAATAAACAAATTAAGATACTTCGGTCTTAGTCAATATGACATGTACTTATTTAAGTACAAGGCGACAGTTCCAATATGATGAAGAAACGTCACAAGAAAAGTAGAAGTGCAATAATTAGAATAACTTCGAGATAAAAATGTGATGGTCACTAAAACAATACCAAACTGAATGATAAAAACATAAATATTGTCAGTTAATACAATATTACTTCAGAATAGCGGAGGAAGAATCATATAACGACCGTAACATTAGCGTCACCTGTAACACTGACACAAATTTACATAGACAATGACAAATCGAAGAAAATTATATTTTTTTGTTTTTTGTTTTTAGGCAATTATCATTAATAAGACAGCTGCCGACAGTTCTTTCTATTGATAAATAAAATAAAATAATATAGAACTATAATATAATGTATGGAATACAAATCATATAAAGTTTTGGTAAAACCCAAATCGATTTTGATCAAAATAATTTTCAAAACTAAAAATTAAATTTTTAAAAATTTTAGTAAAAAAGGAATAGCAATTAATTTTTTACGAACAAGGATGTGTTAAATTGGTTAATTTTTAAAATCACACACACATAATAACTGCAATATTAAATTTATGAAACATTGAAATTTGTGTATTATTGAGAAATTTTATATAATTTTGATGCATTAAACATGCATAATGCCCAAAGTTTACTTAATAAATGGAGTCTTTAATCCACTTTCACGAACAATATTTTATTTTGAAATATATTAAAAAATAGCGAATTTATATGGAATCTGAATTGTGACTGTTCCAGATGCACGTTGCAAGGCTTTAGGGATTAACAGAAGAACAATAATTCAAAAGAATCAGTGCGTGACATTGTGTGACTTTGAACATCCTCATTTGTAATATTATAATACCTGATGCCGCTATCTCCTAAGGACATCACCGCGTCGCTATATTCAAGTAGTTTGTTTACACTGTCAATCGTCTTTCGTAAAATTAATGCTTCGATCTCGTTTATTCATATAAGACATATCTTTTAATTCGACTCAAATCTCAAGTAAGATCGCATAATAATTAACAAAACCAAAAACTATTGTACTTACCAAGAATGAATTAGGCAGAAATATTGTCTGCATAAATAAACCACGTCTGTTTACCGTTTTGACGTTTGCAATTCCATAGAAACAATCGCATTTTAAAGACAGGCGTTGCATTAGACATTATAAAAGCGCTGTTGCCAGAGAGGTTCGTCTATACACGCTACGGTCTACCGGAGAGGTCGCCTTTGAAGGTCTGCCTGCGCAGGTCGACCGGAGCGTGTGTGGGAATAGACCTGTGCAGTTTTTTTAACCTGCCCTACTAACCTGACCGGTACCTGACTCTGGACCATAATTTCTTAGAGTGTCCTATCAATGACCAATTTCCAAACTTCATGCATGAATTGGTAAAACTTGATATTAAATTGCCTACCAGTATACCCTGCCTTCTTAGTCTAAACACTCCTGAAATTTACCATTTGTTGGCAAAATTTATTTATAAAAATGGCCTTAATATCTGACCATAATAATAAATATAAACGAAATTTCTTTCACTTTCATTTGTATACATTTGTTCAGTTTCCTATTTTCATCTTTATTTTCACTAATCCCAACTCTGCATATTTTGACTGAGTTAAAACACTATTCTTTATGAATTTGTATGTTTTTCTTGATTCTTTTATTGTATTTGTTTATATTTATTTCATAGTACTGTTTAAAAAAAAAAAATGCTTCTAATTTTGGAACAATCGGTTCTTTTAAATCACAAAAAACTACTATTGTGCACAGGTTCATATTTTTATTATTTTGTAATTACCTATTATAACCATTCTGTATTGGTATTGTTAAGTTATGTTTATGTCATACCCTGTGTTATGTTTATGTTATGTTATGTTTATGTTATGTTTATGTTTATGATATGTTATGTTCATGTTATGTGTATGCTATGTTATGATATGTTTATGTTATGTTATGTTTATGATATGTTATGTTCATGTTATGTGAATGTTATGATATGTTTATGTTGTGTTCATGGTATGTTTGTGTTATGTTAATCTTTATGTTTTATAATCACATTTGTTTACTTCCATGTGCTGTGTTTGTTTATAAGATTGCCGATTTCATAGTTCTGTTTAAAAAAAACGCTACTAATTTTAGAAAAATCTTTGGTTAAATCACGAAAAACGCCCACTTATATTGTACACAGGTTCCTATTTTTATAATTTTGTGATAACCTTATGTTACCAGCTCTGTACCGTTTATGTTAAGTATGTTATGTTATGTTATGTTTATGTTATGTTTGGTTTATTTATGTTACATTATGTTATGTTTATGATGATATTGTTAATAAGAAAAATGGTAATTGTATATGGCCAAGATCACCCCTAATGGGTGAAAGCCAAAATAAAGAATAATAAAAAAAAGTCCTTAACCGTGTTCATTCAGATGTCCAAGACACTCACATCTGATTGAACACGTTGATGAAAATTTCTGTGTTAATATTAAGCGATAAATTTTTCCAAGTGTTTACATAAGCGTGAAAACATTTATTTTCATTAAATAAATAATCATAACAGTTCTCAACGAAAACCAATATACCAGTACTGGATGAAAATACTAGCCAGTCTACTTAAAGTACATTAATAACACGCTTCAGTAAACAGTTACAGAACAATTTCTCTTAGAAATTAAGAATAATTCTTTTGTGTTCACAAAGGTTCAAGTATTACTTGATATGATACTTACAATGGGTATAATACGAATACTTTCTGAAATAAGACTTAGGTATTCGTGAACACATAACAAAAACTTTGTACATTTAAAAAAAATAAGAATTAATTTAAGACCATGTAACTCTTACACTTTAAAGGTAATAAGAAATAATTATCATATTTCAGTGATAGGAAAAATACTTTATATGAATAATTTTAGCATAAACATACATGACATTTCTGTATTATACTTACATGATAGTATATTCTCATTCAACCCTAATAGCTTGAAATGATGATTTGATTTTAATCACAAGTCACTTGACACTACCTAATCTATGTTTTCTTTTTCGACTTATAATTTTTATATGCAAATAATGCACATACAGATATCATAATCATAAGACATAAAAATAACGCATAATGAGTACATAAAAAATAAAATAAACTCGGAAGAAGGGGATCCCAAAAAAATTTGGAAAATCATTAAAGAATTAGTACATGGAGATAACAAAAACGACATAAAAATAGTATACTTCCCAGAAGATATAAACGAAGAAAACATAGCTAATAGCTTTAATAAATATTTCATAGAAAGCATCACTCAAATTAACAAATTAATACCTAACATTGTTTTCAACCCCACAAATGATAATAACAACTCAAACAAAGAATTATTGGTCTTCAGAAAAATAACTGCAGAATATTTATTTAACATTTTAAACAAAATTAAATCAAAAAATAGTTCAGATGGATTAACTATTAGTTTAATAAAAGATGCTTTTCCAGTAATTGGATCTACTCTATTAAATATTATTAATCAGACATTTGAAGAGGGAAAATTTCCACAGTCATGGAAACTATCTACTATTATACTGGTCCCAAAGGTTAAAAATACCAGAAAATGTGAAGAATTTCGACCAATAAACACCTTACCGAAATATGAACAGATACTTGAAGTGATAATAAAAGAACAAATATTGCAATACTTAGATGAACACAATATTTTATACCAAGAACAATCGGGATTCAGATTCAATTCTTGTGAAACAGCGTTAAATGTAATTGTTGAAGAGTGGAAAGAAGGAATGAATAATAATAAATTTATCTTAGCAATATTCTTGGATTTTCAAAGGGCATTCGAAACTATAGATCGAGAAATATTGATAAGAAAGCTTAAAGAAATTGGTTTCTCAACTGTAGCCATAAAATTAATAAAAGAGTATTTGAAAGACCGAATACAGGTAACAAAAATTAATAATCAATTTTCAAAACCAATGGAAAATAAATCAGGAATACCACAGGGATCAGTCCTTGGACCTCTACTATTCATACTCTATATTAATGACATGGTGAAAATATTTTCAAAATGCAAAGTACGACTATTTGCCTATGATACACTTATATATATAATTGGAGAAAACTATGAAGAACTAATAAATATTTTAAATAATGAACTAGATAATGTATCAAGATGGCTAAAAATAAATAAGCTTAAATTAAATACAAAAAAAACAAAATGTATGGTAATTGGTTATAAGAAGACATCCAGTGAAAGCAAAATCAAAATTCTCCAAAATAGGGCAATGAGAATAATACTCAGACGAAATAGATATTCAAAAGTAAATAAAATGTTAAACGAACTAAATTGGCTAACGGTGAAACAGATGTTGACCTTGAACACGATGATATTTGTACACAAAATAGTAAACAACCTGCTACCGAAATATTTTGCAAATAAAATTGTATACAACAAGGACATACACAAACATAAAACTAGGACGTGCAATGAAATCAGGCTACCAAAAAAGGACAAGGCGAATACATACACAGAACAGTATATTCTATAAAGGGATGAAATACTATAACGCGCTGCCGGAAAACCTAAAGACTGCCCCAATTGAAAAATTCAAGATGTTGTGTAGAAGCCACATAAAACAAGAAAAAACATAGAATATTAAAATGTAAAAATTAATTAGTCATTTGTAAACTTTAATGTACAAATTACTAAAATAAAAATTATTAAAAAAATAAAAATAAAAAATAATAAAAATCTTTTTATGACATTATATCTTTGTTTATAACTTACCTACATATATAGGTAAGTTTTTAGATTTTCACGGCCAAAAGCATTTTTGTTGTTTGTTTTTGGGGTGTTATGCCGTGTTGCGCTAACTCCTTCTTTAGCCGACGTTTCGGACAGCGTTGCAGTGTCCATCATCAGGGCAGATCCGGTAGATCCGAAGATGTGATACCTACATATATCATCTCAAATCCTTGAATACATATTTTAAGAATCTCTTATTTAGAATCAATAGCATAACATTTCATTTTGTTATCATAAATATTTTGAAACATAGGATCTCTTATCCTTTATTATATAATATAAAATCTGGTTTGTGTAGATAAAATTTAATACGTTTCAGAAAAAGTAATAACATTTTGTTAAATTTTAAACACATTGTAACTTGTCACTACTTACCACATCTACATGTGACATCTCTCATTATATTATCTGGAACGCATTCAATTGATACAACATGTTCGGTGTGAAAATTTCTCACACAGAACACAAATAAACTAATTAATATATACTGATTTTTTCTTGTTATACCGTTTACCAACTGGGAGGGAGGTATGTAGGCAGTCACTACGCGCGCATTTAGTAGCCATAATATTATTTTTCTTTATGGTATCCCCAGCGTCCTACTTACCTGCTGAGTGGAATAATCGCCATCAATCGCCATCTTCATTCGCTGTTGGGGACTGATACGGTGTAGCGGTTCGCGTACGTGGCTCATTTCTTCTGATATTAACGTCGTGTTTATAATATTGCGAATAAGTGTAATAAACGATAAATTCTGTGAAATACAATCTTCTTTATTTTAATCAACACGACACCCCTATAGTATGCGAAACGGCGAGGTAAGCGTAGAACTTTGCATCCTATAACATTTAATTACAATATGTAAGTATGACAGGATACATGCATATACATATTTTTTATATCGCATACTAACCACACATGGCATAACTATATTTAATGGAGATTAAATAATTATTCTATGGAGAGTATGTTCCGCTTCGTGCACTTCTCCTGAACATACGAAGACTAAGACTAAAAAAAGACTAAAAAAAGAAGAAGCTGTCATCAGCTGGTTCCCACGAAAGGCCTTACACCTTAGCGGCATTGTTAGAACCAACAGTAAAGTCCACTGGGCTTCGGTGAGAATCTGGAAGATTCTCAAGTACCTTTGAAGAATTACTAGTCCATTTTACCAAATCAAAGGCACCGGACTTGAACAACGAGATCAATTCTCGCGACAGACGTACGGCACTGGGTTCATCTACAATAGAATATACCAGGTCGTCCATATACAACTTAGACTCTGCCACATTGGCAGCGTCCGGGAAATGTTGTCTCATATCCTGGGCCAACTGTCGAACAGTACGCATTGGCAAGTATGGACTAGCTGTTAGTCCGAAAGGGACCCGATAGAATTGAAAAGTTTGTATGGGATCGTTGTCCGCGAATCGAAATAGGAATTTCATGTATTTGCGATGCTTGCTTGGAACCTCAATCTGTAAATACATCTGCTTTATGTCTGCAGTAATAGCGATGGGAAAAAGACGAAAGTCTAACAGAAGCAAAAACAGATCGGCTTGCAAATTCGGACCAGTATAAATAACGACATTTAATGACAATCCTGTATGTGTCTTAGCACTAGCATCGAGCACAATCCTAGGCATAGGTTTATCCGGGCGAGTGACAGCGTGATGCGGAATGTAATATCCGTCATCACACATGGCATAACTTTATTTAAAAATAATGCAAATACTAATACTATAGTGAACATCGAATTCAAATAACAACACCTGATATTGTAAATTAAGCAAAGCTTACAATATAAAAGAAAGTATGTTTACCTGTACATAAATACAAAAAAATATTCATGTTTATTGAAAAGCAGAGAAAAAGAAAATAATTTATATCGTTAGATTTAAAATAGCAGGAGCTGGAATGGTACATAAATCAGAGTATGATAATATATAAATTATGTTCTAACTTGTATAGAATCATCAATATGTGTGTTTAAAATAAATCAAAAGGTGAATGCAATGTACTCGTAGGTAAGGTAAAGACTATTTTAAGAATTTTTCGCCGGTATTTTAATTATATTTTTAATATAGCCTTAAAACTAACAACATTGCTATTTCAGTTTAATCAGCAATTAAACAAAACAAAACTAGCTTATAAAATTTTTCTTTTTCAGAAAATTTGTTATTTTTGACCAAAATCTATGCATACATACTATTTTTAGAATATAAGACTAAAAAAATTAACACAAACAATTTATTTTTAATTCATGAACACTAAATACCTAAATCATAACTGTCACGTTATACACTACTGCTTAAGGATAGGGGAAACAAACTGCTTATACAGAGTGTCCGGCGGGAAAGTGAGCTGCCTTCGGGATGTGATTCTACGTGATGGTAGAAGTATTAAAGATTCTTTTTTTCGAATAAAGGTCAAATTCGTGGGCAGAAAAAGTGTCTCTTTAGATCTCCTTTCCGACGGCATGAATAGTTACAGAAGAGAAATGATAAAGAGTTTTTTCCACTGTGGGTAATCATATGACGTTTAAGATTTCCCTTTGTTGCATGAATATTTACAGTCGGGACATGAAAAAAGGTTTTTCACCATTGAGGGTAATCATATGACTTTTAAGATTTTCCTTTGAAGAGCATGAATAGTTACGATCGGGACATAAAAAAGGTTTTTCCCTACCATGATTAAACATGTGCCTTTATAGATCTCTCTTCCGATAGCATGAATATTTACAATGGGGACATTAAAAAGGTTTTTGACCACTGTGGTTAATCATATGACTTTTAAGAATTCCCTTTAAAGAGCATGAATATTTACAGTCAGGACATGAGAAAGATTTTTCACCACTGTGGATAGTCATATGTGTTTTAAGATTTCCCTTTGAAGAGCATGAATATTTACAGTCAGGACATGAAAAGGTTTTTCACCACTGTGGATAGTCATATGTGTTTTAAGATTTCCCTTTGAAGAGCATGAATAGTTACAATCGGGACATGAAAAAGGTTTTTCCCCACCGTGATTAAACATGTGCCTTTTTAGATCTCTCTTCCGATACCATGAATATTTATAATCGGGACATGAAAAAGGTTTTTCACCACTGTGGTTAATCATATGACTTTTAAGATTTCCCTTTGAAGAGCATGAATAGTTACAATCGGGACATGAAAAATGTTTTTCCCCACCATGATTAAACATGTGCCTTTTTAGATCTCTCTTCCAATAGCATGAATATTTACAGTCGGGACAAGAAAAATGTTTTTCACCACTGTGGGAAATCATTTGACTTCTAAGATTTGGCTTTAAAGAGCATGAATAGTTACAGTCAGCACAAGAAAAACATTTTTCACCACTGTGGTTACGCATGTGATGTTTTAGATTTCTCTTCAGATAGCATGAATATTAACAATCGGGACAAGAAAAAGGTTTTTCACCACTGTGGGTAATCATATGACTTTTAAGATTTCCCTTTGAAGAGCATGAATAGTTACAATCGGGACATGAAAAATGTTTTTCCCCACCGTGGGTAAACATGTGCCTTTTTAGAGCTCTCTTCCAATAGCATGAATATTTACAGTCAGGACATGAAAAAGGTTTTTCACCACTGTGGATAATCATATGACTTTTAAGATTTCCCTTTAAAGAGCATGAATATTTACAGTCTGGACATGAAAAAGATTTTTCATCACTGTGGATAGTCATATGTCTTTTAAGATTTCCCTTTGAAGAGCATGAATAGTTACAATCGGGACATGAAAAAGGTTTTTCCCCACCGTGGGTAAACATGTGCCCTTTTAGATCTCTCTTCTGATAGCATGAATATTTACAGTCGGGACATGAAAAAGGTTTTTCGCTATTGTGGGTAATCATATGACTTTTAAGATTTCTCTTTAAAGAGCTCGAATAGTTACAGTCAGGACATGAAAAAGGTTTTTCACCACTGTGGATAATCATATGTCTTTTAAGATTTCCCTTTGAAAAGCATGAATAGTTACAATCGGGACATGAAAAAGGTTTTTCGCCACCGTGGGTAAACATGTGCCCTTTTAGATCTTTCTTCCGATAGCATGAATATTTACAGTCGGGACATGAAAAAGGTTTTTCACTACTGTGGGTAATCATATGATCTTTAAGATTTCCCTTTAAAGAGCTTGAATAGTTACAGTCAGCACATGAAAAAGGTTTTTCACCACTGTGTGTAAACATGTGCCTTTTTAGATCTCTCTTCCAATAGCATGAATATTTACAGTCGGGACATGAAAAAGGTTTTTCACCACTGTGGATAATCATATGTCTTTTAAGATTTCCCTTTGAAGAGCATGAATAGTTACAATCGGGACATGAAAAAGGTTTTTCACTACTGTGGGTAATCATATGATTTTTCAGATTTCCCTTTAAAGAGCTTGAATAGTTACAGTCAGCACATGAAAAAGGTTTTTCACCACTGTGTGTGAACATGTGCCTTTTTAAATCTATCTTCCGATAGCATGAATATTTACAGTCAGCACTTGAATAAGGTTTTTCACCAATGTGGGTAATCATATGACTTATAAGATATCCCTTTAAAGAGCATGAATAGTTACAGTCAGCACCAGAAAAAGGTTTTCCTCGAGTATGGATGCGCAAATGTCGTTCTAACGCTGATTCGCAATTGCAGGAATAGTTGCAATGATGACAATGGTGTTGTTTTTTTCCAGGACCTGTCTTCCGGAAGCCGCCTGAAAAAGATTATGCATAAAGCTTATAAACATATTATAAATATAAGCAGATACAGTAAAATCATAAAAGCATTGGAAGAGCATAAATTGTTTACTTGAGCCTGCTCAAAAATTTCTTTGACTGTTAAGCGGGTTTTACAATGTTAAATTATCAACGACAAAAATTCCATGGCTCTGAAATGTGTTACAAATAGAATTGTTTTATATAAATTCAATATGAAAACACAACAAATTATTTTTATTCTGTTCGAGGACCTTACCATTCTTTAATTACGTTTTACTAACCGCCAACGCTTTAATCAATTATTTAACTAGTGAACTCGGTGCAAAAATAAATTATATTTTATTTTTTGATGCCCTGGTGAAAGGCAACAACAGAATCTATAAAATTTAATTTTGTAAAAAAAGTATAAATATTCTGACTACCTGCGATCTTGGTAATCTTTTCGGAGTGCTCTAAGCATTCTTTTTTAACATCTGGGAGGTCTAAGTCAATATCTGCATAAGTCATTCCCTCTCTAACTTCTTCTCGGGGTCCTGATTCTGCATTGATGGTAACAGTTTCAATATCACCTGGAGAAACGAAACACAAAATGAATAGTAATATGCTGAGAACAAAAGTGTGTAACATTGAAAATTACGGTCGCCCCTCTCCGAGTTACCACTATATCAAATGATATTTTGATTGTGAGAAGCGTTTTAAAGGTCGTAAAAGACGCCTGTTGGCGGTTAAACAGTTACTTAATACGGAAAAAAATTAAGATTAAAAATGTATTTCATAGTTGACTAAAACTCACATGGAGTGAAATTCGAATATGTAAAAATGCAAGACCAAATAATACAAAGGAACGACCAAATGGTTGAGGGGATTTAAATAAATGCAATTCCATCATCTTATTCAGGTTTTATCAACAAATAAAGTTATTCTGCAAGAAGAAGACTAACTAACCATCACGGCGACAGAGAGGACGGACACACTCTTCTTGCCTAATTCACATTCATACATACTCTTTTATAATTCTGACTCTTGAGATGGCACGACTCGAGTAACTGGTTCACTTGATCGTGCCATGTCTCCCTCGGGCGTCCCCGACTTATGCTTCCATTCACATTATCATCAATATTATCATAACAATTTTTCTTCGCTCATTCACTCTACATGTCTAAACCATCTATGCGACCCTTTCTTAATCTTACTCATTACGCTTACATCAGCCTTGCACTCTTTGCGGATCTCCACTTTTTTCACACGATCATATATGGTTTTACCACACATATGCCTCGGGGATCTCAATTCAACAGAATTCAATCTACCATAATCCTTTCTCTACCAGTTCCATGCCTCACTTCCATACATCAGGATAGGTACCAGCAATCCATTGTGGACTAACTTCGCTTCTTCCGACAGTTTTTTGCTAGCGCCAACTGCGTTCAGTCCTCAATTTATGGAGTTACCTGCATTTACCCTTCTTTCAATATCTCTGTCAGCTATCCAATCTCTCGTAAACATCCTTGCTAAATACATATCTTCATCTACCTGCTCCAAGTATTCCTCATTCACAACTATATTGCACACTGTTTTCGTACTCCCTCTTTTAACACTTCCACCCCGGACCGGGGTTATAATTCTACACTAACTAGAGTTTTAAGCTGTATCTAGATGGTTTTTTACACCATATAACAAATAATTTAGGTAATCTTAGAAAAACTATTCAGCTATCGATCTGCATTTAAAAAATTTATATCGCATTACTACTTTTTAAGATATTAAATAAATTACATCTAAATCTGATAGAATATTTTTTACGGGGCGGGACTTTATAAACGTTTCCACGAACTGGACGAAGATCCTGCCGAAGCCGGTAGCCGAAAGATAAATTTTGCATTGTAATAAAAAGGGCTACACCGTTATAATTGAGTCACGCTAGTATTCTTATTATCACTTTACCATTTTGCTTTACCTAATGATTGACCGGAATTGAAATGGGAGAGGCGGTAACTGGACAATTTTTAAGGGATAGTAAGTAATTTCTTAGTTATTAATGAAAAGGACTTAATCCGAATCGGTGACACAGCGCTTCTCATATGTCCTTTTGAAATACTAAGATATTCACTTGGCGGTCCCAGACCATTTCGTCTGGGTAACATCCGGCGCAGGTGTCCTTATACATTCTATGAGCAACACATTTTAGGAACACAATTAAAATTGCATCCGTCTCTGTTTGTCGTATGAAATACAAATAGACCAGAAAGAGACAATTATTTTTTTAAATTTGTTGGAATTTGGAAGATAGAACTTGCTCAAAAGTTTAAAGTACAGTATGATTGAAGACTGCAGCGAATAAATAGTGTTTTCGGTTATTGCTAACTTGTGTTTTGGTGTTAAATAATTCTCTTTGGGAACGGACCAGTTTCACAGTGCTACGGGCGTCTTCAGATTGGTAAGTACATTTATCTTATGCAATGGCGTATAAAAGTATATGTTTCAGGGGTGTTAACTAACTAACTAACCATCACGCCGTTTCCCCGCAGGGGTAGGCAGAGAGGACGGACCGCCAAACAACTCGGTCTTGGCACACACTCTTTGCCTCATTCACATTCATACATCGTCTCATACATACTCTTCTATTTTTCTGACTCTTGACATGACCCGACTCAAGTATCTGATTCACTTGATCGTGCCATGTCTTCCTCGGGCGTCCCCTACTTCTTACACCATTCACACTTGCGTCATATATTCTCCTTACGCTCCTTTCTTCATTCATTCGCTCTACATGCCCAAACCATCTGAGGGTCCCTTTCTTAATTTTACTCATTACGCTCACATCAGCCTTGCATTCTTTGCGGATATCCACATTACTCACACGATCATACATGGTTTTACCACACGTACGCCTCAGGGATCTCATCTCTACAGCATTCAGCCTACTTTCATCCTTCCTCTGCCAGTTCCATGCTTCACTGCCATACATCAGGGTAGGTACCAGCACTCCATTGTGGACTGCCAGCTTTGCTTCTTTGGACAGCTTTTTGTTGGCGCCTACGGCATTTAACCCACCATTTATGGAGTTACCTGCATTCACCCTTCTTTCAATATCCCTATCAGCCTTCCCATCTCTCGTAAACATACTTCCCAAATACACAAACTCATCCACTTGCTCCAAGTATTCATCATTCACAACTATATTGCACACTGTTTTCATACTCTCTCTTTCAAATACCATGACTTTGGACTTACTTACATTCATAAACATTATTTATTCTCCACAATATTAAAATATTGCATTTTAATAGTTTGCTTTTATTGATGGTATCAGTGTCAAAATTTCTCGGTGTATTATTATTATAACTGCATATTATTGCAGCTTGTTTTTGCGCTTTTACTCAAAATGTTCATTTGGTTCCCATATTCTTTTATTTTATGATAAAAATTATTATATTAATTCTAAATTTATTTTCATGTAAACATTATGTATTCCATTGCTCAAACCATACAATTTATAGAATAATCGTACTACTAGTAGTACTAATAGTACCTACTAGTTTTTCACGCATTAGAATATGACCATATGATTTAAATAGCGCCGTTTTTGTGAAAATTCACCTCAAGAAGCGTTAAATTTAGTCTTACATTAATTATAATTAACAAAAAGGTATCATTTAATTCTTTTCTTTATGTGAAATAATAATTTCAAGATGTTTTTGTTATTTATTTTATTTTATCTTCGTTATTTGATAGATCATTAAAAACATAAAAATGTAAACACATAATCAACGGAAGGCACCCATGGTTATTTTTTGGATGCATAAATTTTCGATTTGAGATATTTTGAGAATATCAATCTCAGATGGGAAGGCTGATAGAGATATTGAAAGATGGGTAAATGCAGGTAACTCCATTAATGGAGGACTGAATTCCGTTGGCGCCAACAAAAAGCTGTCTAAAGAAGCGAAGCTAGTAGTCCACAGTGGAATGCTTGTACCTACCCTGATGTATGGCAGTGAGGCATGGAACTGGCAGATGATGATGATGAAAGTAGACTGAATGCTGTTGATATGAGATCCCTGAGGAGTATGTGTGGTAAAACCATATTTGATCGTATGAGAAATGTGGAAATCTGCAAAGAATGCAAGGCTGATGTAAGTGCAATGAGTAAAATTACAATATGCCCATGCTATTGATTATATTACGACTGGCAATTTAATGTTATTTTTCTTGGAAGCCTCGAACCAGGTGAAGGTAGTTATAATGTGTTGATTGTTTTGAGAAAGGAATTGTGGAGCGGGAAAACGAAAAATTAAAAACAATCATTGATTATAAATTTTATGAATAAAAGTGTTGTTTTCTAATACACTACACATATATTAATAGTAGGGGCAGGTAGGTAGGTACTTACGACTTTTAGAAAACCTATTTTGGATAAAACGAGTAATCGCTCTAAGGAGAAAATTTAGTTTTTTGTGCTCGCTATAACCAAGTTTGACTGTATATATATATTCATATATCGTCTCATATATATATATATATATGAGACGATATATGAATGTGAATGAGGCAAAGAGTGTGTACCAAGACCGAGTTTTTGGCGGTCTGTCCTCTCTGCCTAGGTACCCCTGCGGGAAACGACGTGATGATTAGATATTTAGTTAGTTATTATTGAAAAGTAAGTGGGTTGATGCTACATAATTACTTTTTTCTGATTACAGATTGCAGGCTCTGATTGCAGATTCAGTTACGATATCAAGTTTACCTACTTACTTTTTAAATTTACACAATTCTAAAAAAATGCCCAAAAAATTTTTAAACGCTGAGCAGGTGCGAGCGTTATTAGAGAAAGACTCTGGTAGTGTTGAGTCAAACAGTGATTTTGAATTTGAAAACATTCAAAACACATCGGACATTGAAGATCATGTTTCTTTTGAAAGTTCTTCTGAAAGTGAATCCGACACCTCTGACGAAGATGCCGAAAAGATTACTGATGAAACGGAAGAAAAATCTTTTACTTCCAAATCTGGATTTAAGTGGAGTTCCGTTCCTCCGACACAATCCCGTAGTAGGCAACACAATATTGTTTACTCTCGTCCTGGCCTGACAAATGAAAGCAAAAATATTTCATCTATTGGAGACGCATTTTCATTGTTTATTACTGACGATATTCTCAAAGAAATAGTTACTGAAACCCAACGTTTTTGTGTGAGGGAAAACAAGGGCACAGCCGATGATGCATCAATTTCTACGGATGAAATTAAATCCTTTATCGGCATATTGCTTGCTGCTGGGAGAAACCGTTGCAGAAAGATGCAGTTGAAAGAGTTGTGGACAACGAATGATCTATTTAGGCAATTTTTTTATACAGCAGCTATGTCTAGAGATAGATTTGCATTCTTATTTAGTACTCTACGATTTGATGATAGAGTGACTAGGCACGAAAGAATCGCACAAAGTGGGACAAAACTGGAGGCGATAAAATCAATTTATGAAAATTTTAACGCAGCTTGCACTAGAAATTACTCCCCGGATTCCCACATCACCGTAGACGAACGTTTGGCGACGTACCGGGGATCATGTCCTTTCCGTGTATACATGAAAAGCAAACCTGGACGATACGGAATTAAAATATGGGTGGCAGCTGATGCCAAAACAGCCTATATTTTAAATACTCAAGTATACACGGGCAAAATTGGCAATGCCCGAGAAGTAAATCAGGGGTTACGAGTCGTAACTGACTTAGTAGCACCATATTACGGTTCTGGAAGAGGTGTTACGACAGACAACTTTTTCACGTCAATACCTCTTGCCAATAAATTATTGGATAATAATTTGACGCTGACTGGTACATTGAGGTCGAATAAAAGAGAAATTCCAAAAGAATTTTTACCTTCTCCGCAAAGGGAATTACATACAAGCCTTTTTGGTTTTACCGATGCACTTACAATTGTTTCTTATGTGCCGAAAAAGAAGAGTGCAGTGGCTCTTCTTTCAACCGAATTCCACGACGACAAAATTTCATCAGCGTCAGAGTCAAAAAAGCCAGATATAATATTACATTACAACTCAACAAAGGGGGCTGTAGACACCGGGGACAAAATGACAAGGGAATATTCCTGCGTTAGGTCGACAAGAAGGTGGCCATTTCGTATTTTCATGGAGATTTTAGATATGGCTGCCTTGAATGCTTATGTTATTTGGATCACTAAATATCCAGAATGGCATTCAAATGACCGAAGCAGACGAAAAATCTTTATCAGGGAGTTGGCCATGGACTTAGTGAAAAACAACATTAAAAGTAGAAAAGAAAGCGGTGTAAAATTTCACAAAGCGCAGCAATACGGCTTCGAATTATTTGAAAAAGTTATGCCGAGCACAAGCGACGATATTGTATTAAATGAAGTACAAGTTTTACCTACCAAGGCAATACGAAGACGGTGTTATCTTTGCCCGCGCAACATTGATAGAAAAACTAAGCTGTGTTGTTATACTTGCAGGAAATCTATTTGTGTTCTGCACAGGGTCCAAGAAAATTTTTGTACTAACTGTAAAACTATCAAGGACAATGCCAATAATGAATGTTGTTAAAATAATAAAAGTTGCTTAGGACGGATCTTTTGACAGATTTTAAACAATTCATCAAATTTTGATGTTAATTTTCAGGTTCTGCGAAAGTTCTATTCAAGTTCCGATATTATTTCAGTTCTGTGAAGTACCTGGCCTATACTGATATCATAACAGAACTTGAATAGAAATTTCATAGAACTTTAAAATTAACAAACAATCTGTCATTTTTGTAATAAGCATATCCGACCTTTAGAAATTTCTTCTATTATTCACTTTTTCTAGTATTTTTGCTGTTTCTTTTCAAGTCATCACTATACTAATGGTGCCATGATCTGCAATTTTAGGTTTGTCTAGTATTTTAGAATTTGTTCACGTTCATTTGATTACACAAACTCAATTAGTGTACTGGTTGTTTGTGTTATCTTGGTGTATTCTCAGTCGAATTGTTTCATTTTTAAAATGATCACGTTGGAAAATATTTTGCATAAAAATCCGTTTTGTTTATTTCATATTAATATTATAGTTTTTAATAATAAATTACGTGTATTTTAAATAATTAAAGCATTCATGATAGTGCATGTAGTCACTTACTAACATTTGGTAAATGAACAACATATTTTTCTATAAGAAAACAAACATTTTTCGACCATATCTTTTGTGCTTTTAATCATTTCTCTGTTTATCACTTTTTTATAAGAAGTCCCTCTACTGTTTTAGACGTGGTGCACTTTTCTCATTTTCCATTTAAATTTATGTATAAAGGTTTCAATTGCTCAAAGCATAGTGGTCATTTGGAAATTGTTAATTTATGCGATTGTTTATTGATAACTTGATATCAATTTTACAATGTTTTCCAGAACATCTAGTTCACTTTTGCAGTCTTGTGCAATAAGTATATATCCAGGAGTCATTACGCTATAATATCTTACAAGTGAAATGTTGTCAAAAACCGGACATAATATCCAATAGTTACTGTACCTTCTTATAACATTATATTTTATGTTTTTCCATCAAATTACGCAAAAATTGTGTTGTTAACGTCAGCTTGTTTTTGTTTTGTCTTCTTTTATAAATATGATCCCAATTTTAGATTAGATTATTTCTTGGTAATCACTTTGCATTTCATTTTTTCATACAATTTATTCTGGAGTATATTTATTCGATTTACCAATAAATTAAAGTTTGGGATATGTATGTACCAAAATTAATAGCTGACAGAATTATTCGCTATTTAATAATGCTGATTTTATTCCATGTTGTTTGGGTTTAACTTTCATCGTGTTGTGTGTGTTTTTCTAAATTGTGAATTTTTATTTAAAAAGTTATTGTCTTCTAGCTAGGTTATAATTTTCGTTTATTTCATCTTCAATTTTGGGAACTCGTGCCGTGTGTATATGTTACATTCCACTTGCTCAAGAAAAAAAATTCTTTGTAATAATACGATAAAGAGTAAATATCTTACATTTCAAGTTGTGATTTTCATCACGCGATTTGTGTATAATATGTAAATATAACGATCGTCCAGTTGATTAGTCAGACATCTCCGAAGAATCGGAATTTGAGTTGAGTATACAGTTATATGTAAAATGAAAAAACAAACAAAATATATGTTTTCTGGGTTATTTGTAGAAAATTTAAAAATGTCGTACTAATGTACCGAACCGTTATACTTCCCGGTGTTATTTTTTTATAGCATATTTAATTTATAAAATACAGACACATGTAAATAATATTTGGTTTATGGCGAGCATTCGAACATTGCTTTCCTCATTATCTCAAAACTTTGTATTTAGAGATGTCTGACTAATCAACTGGATGATCGACATGTCTTGTTTACCAGTAATAGGTATGTTCATTATACTATATGTGTAATAATTTTTGCTAATATCTAATGTTTGTTTCATAAAACTCATTTATTATAAAGTAGGTACCTACCTTATGTGTTTCCAAAATGTTGAGGTGTATTTTTGTAAAAATATAATATTTTGAGGTGTGTTTTTTGTCTTTTTGTAAATTTCTTCATTTTACTACGATATTATGTGTGTAAGATATTTTAAAATTATATTAAAATTATGTTTTATATTACGAATGTCTTTTTCTATTTTCTATTATAATTTTGCAATTTTCAGTTTATTTAATCAATCCCTATAAATGGTCACCATAAAAGAGATAGCCTCCTAGTATGATGACGTTTCTATTCTAAATGGTGGTTTTTGTTCAGGGCAATACTGAACGCATTTCCCATCCTTGGCCGTGCGGAAAATATATTATATTAAATGCATTATATTTTATGAATTATTTATGAAATATCACATAATTATTGAATTAATTTGCGCTTGCTGGGATTTTGAACCCGCGACCCAGAATCTCAACCATTTGACCATGGGGGCCGTCATTACTAAGAAAAAGAGAGAAATTCTCCGGTTTCTCATATGTATCCTATTACGAGTTTATAAATACCGTTTCCAGATCTCTCATAAATATTGTTTATCAAAAACGGGGAATTCTCAGGCTACAATAAAAAAATATTTATTTCAAGATTGGATTTCAATACTTTAAAAATACCTTATTTTTAACAATTTGAAGTTATTAAAAATACCTTATTTTTTACAATTTTATTTGATAAAACATTACAAAACAAAACCATTCACCGTTAAAAATGTAAAACATACCTACATAAATGGATCAGTGAAAAACTATAAACTCAATATATACCTATTCAAGCAAACGCATCATTTATGATTACAGGTTAACTGCGGCACGATGCTAGATGATACTCTAAATGAAATTATAATAAAAACAATCAGAAATAAGATATTAATTATTTTTTTTTTTGTAAACTAATGTTTAAGACAAGAATTTTTTTTCATAGCACAAAGGGTAACATTTATTTATAAGCAATAATTATTAGCTTGAAACACTCATCCACATTGAAAAATCTCCCGAGAAAAGATACATAATAATAATAAGAATAATTGTAGAAATAAAATAATTTAATACCTACATTAAATATCAACATACAACATTTGTTTCAAAATATTTAACATCCGTACCTAGTTTAGTAGTACGTAGTAGTTTTCATAAACTATAAAAGTAAAAAATACATATCCATCATTTACAGACCACCCTATGCAAGAAACTAGCCACCCACGTCGACGCTTAATCGCCAATCGGCAGTCGAGATTCGGAAACGAGGCGCGATGCTTGCTACGTACCCGCCTTCTCCGTTTTCTTTGAAAACATATGCGTTATGGTCTAAATTCATTAGAACATTAATTATGACTTTATTTATGAAACGATTTTGATAATGACTACTGAAATATGTAATATATACTTCCCTCTAATTATAACCAAAACAAATTTCATCGAATTATGTCATTAACACCTTTTAATAAGCAAAACAAATTGGGGGACTGAGTGACCCCGCTTCGGATCCAATGTGATTTTTTTCTTTCCGGGACGAAAGGGTTAAAGACCATTACTTTTGACATACTTATTTATTTTATTTATTTCATTTTATTAACGCCTAGAAGGCTTTTACATATACATATTATGGGTTTTGTTGTTCAGTAGCATTATAAAATATTTTAATTACATAGCATAATAAATTGAGTATGAACTTACATTACAATGTGTAGGGTTATTGTTATGGTGTTATTATTTTATAAACATAAGCAAGCAAAGTTTATTGTACAAAGTACGTCGGTTGAATATTTTACAGAACATAGGTTAAACTAATACATAAACTTGAGAAAAATATAACAGATATAGGTAGGTAGTTAAGTAGATACAATTCAAGTATATAGTTACGGTGTTATTGGAATTTGGACAATGAGTTCGATAAGTTTATATAAATATAGTGTAGTTACAAGAGTACAATAATGTAAGTAGGTAATACACACAAGACAAGTAAGTTTGTTATTATTATTATAAAGATAAACACTACAGTTTGTTGTAAACCATCTTTGTAATCATCAATCTTTATTTTGCCCGATTGGGAATTTTACAAAACAAAGCTTAGTTAATGAAACAATAAAATATGCGTTTGAAAAAAAAATATGAATCTGTTACAAACATTCTAGTATACTGTATTTTAGTTTGTATACTGATTGGTGATGATAAACATCAATTGAGCTATACTTATTACCGAGTATGTGAAGTCTTTGAATAGGTGAGTTTTGAAAATAATTGTTAGCAGATATGGGAACATTATATAGAGCGGTCTGTCGAGTGTCGCGCGTAGGTACACGGAGCGATATAAGACTCGTCAAATCAATGGCGTCCAGTCTGCCATTCGAAATTTTGAAAAGAGATACTAAGTCGCACACTGTGCGTCTCAATGATAAATCGGTTAAATTTAGTAAGTTCATGAGGAAAGTGTAATTAAGATATTCGTTTGGAATTCCTAATTTATAATTAATAAATCGCAGAAATTTATGTTGCACTCTTTCAATTTTTAATTGGTGAATCTTATAAAATGGAGACCAGATTGTTGAGTTATACTCTAGATTACTTCTAACTAAACCAGTGAATAGCAGTTTGAAGGAATTTATTAATTTAAAATCTTTCGCTGTCCTTAATATAAAACCCAAACATTTCATGGCCTTGTTGGTTATTTCGTTTATATGAGGAACAAATGTTAGTTGCCTGTCAAAAATAATACCAAGATCCTTAATATTCTCAACTCTTTTTAGGAAAATGTTGTTGATGCTATATTGATGCGTAATGGGATTTTTGATTCGGGCAAAAGTTATCGTTTGACATTTATCAATATTGAGAAATAGTTCATTGTGGGTGCACCACTCTTGTAGCCTCACAAGATTAAATTGTAGTACGTAACAGTCATGAATATTTGTAATGGTTTTATAAATTTTGAGATCATCTGCAAATAAGAGAATCATGACTCCATCAAAAACCGTAGTTATATCATTGATAAACAACAAAAATAGTACTGGTCCTAAATGAGACCCCTGTGGGACGCCGGTAAAGACTTCGAACTGGTGTGAATAGTGTGAGTTGAGTTTAACACATATTTTTCTTTTATGCAGATAACTCTCAAACCATCTCAAAATATTCCCTGTTATTCCAAGGGCACTAAGTTTATGTATGAGAATTTTATGTGAGACTTTGTCGAATGCCTTACTAAAGTCAGTATACACTACGTCTGTTTGAAGACGCTTTTGCATTGTATTAAATAGGTATTCCTGATAGATCATCAAGTTTGTAAAAGTAGATCTTTTTGCCATGAAACCATGTTGACGATGTGAAATAACTTTGTTAATCTCAGGCGAGAGTTTAGAAAGCAGAGCAGATTCAAATAGTTTAGGGATTGACGATTGGATACATATAGGTCTATAGTTAGAGATATCTGATCTATTTCCTTTCTTAAAGATTGGAAATAGAAAACTGGTTTTCCTTTTTTGTGGAAAGGTACCAATTTTTAGAGACAAGTTAAAAAGTTTAGTTATAGGTAATGTTAAAACTGATAAGCATTTTGATAAGAAAATTGGAGGAATGTTATCGGGACCAGCCGATTTATTAATATCAAGGGATTTTAATTTAGTTCTAATATCGCTTTCTTTGAATATACATTGGCTAAAATCGATCTTGTTGTCATTGTTAGCTGTAGTTGTATCGAATAATGGAGAGTTGTTTGCAGTATCATAGACTTTGCTGAAAAATTCAGCAAACAGATTGACGACTTCTTGGGGGGTATCGGCCATTTTATTATATAAATACATGTTTGACGGAATACTAGAGTCATTATTATTGAGCATGTTCGCAAATTTATAAATGTTCTGAGGATTAGCTGCTGCCAATTCTTCGCAGTTTTCGATACACCTTTTGTAACATAACTTGGACATATTTTTAGTTGTCTTTCTTAGTTCACAAAATTTTACATAATCTTTAGGATCACGTGACGATTTATAAACTTTATGAGCAATTTTTTTGTCTCTAATTATTTTAATAAGGTCGTTGCTAAACCATTTTGGGTAGTTGTGCACAGTGATTTTAGTGACGGGTACAAACAATTCAATTGCATTATTTAAAATTAAGTAAAATTTGTCTACCATTACATTTAGGTTTTCTTCAAAGTCAAGAAAGTTCCAGTCAGTAGACAATAGAAGATTTGTGATTTGCTTAAAATCAGCTTTGAAAAAGTTTAATTTTCATAAAATCATCATAAACTCATTCTTCATACATACGTTCATCCTAGATACGAGAGACCGCATCATCAGCTTACACCAGGCAACATGCTTTCCGATTACTCAAATTCGTGGCCACCTCTTTCAATTCTTTTTTTTTTTTTTTAATGTGACACCTCACAAGAGTGTCCCTACCTGTGCAGTGCACAGACAGAGGAACTATGTCACCACCCAGTTGGGCGGCGTTGTGAGGCGGAGTAAGGTAGGGGCTGTAGGAAGGGATTTGTTGATGCGGGCCTTGAAGAGGCTCGGATTATAGGAGGGAGGAAAAACAGATGCCGGTAGCTCGTTCCACATACGAGCCGACTTACACGAGAACGAGTCGTAAAAACGGCCCGTTCTCATGAAGCCAACGTCAACCGTGAACGGGTGTTCAGTTCGTGTCCGTCGAGTTTCGCGCACGTGCACCGGTGCATCAGGAATCAATGCTGCTAGCTCCTTGGAGCAGGCTCCATTGAAATACCTGTAGAACAGACACAGCATGCCTACATTGCGTCTATGCATTAGAGAAGGCAATCGGTCTGTTAACAACGGATTGTCAATCAGACGGATCGCTCTCCTTTGCACAGATTCAAGGAGGTTTTTGTCAAGTATTTTGGGGCACCAGCCCAAAGGTGGCTCCCAAATTCAATAGATGGGGGGACTTGAGACTTGTACAGGGTCAGCAGCTGGTCACTGTTGAAGAATCTCCTAGCCCTGTACAAGACGCCCAACTTTTTGGAGGCCTGATTTACTCGGGCTTCTATGGATCCCCGATACTTGAGCTGGTCTGATATAGTAACTCCAAGCATTTCAATGGAGTCTTTATTGGGGAGAGTGCTCCCATCAAATTGCACCAGACAGTCATTGATCTCCCTCTTTGCCGAAATCAGACACGCTTGGGTTTTTGAGACGTTGAAACTGACCAAGTTGGCCTTACCCCAGGCACGAACCATCTCTGGGTTGTGGTCAATTTTTTGCTTCAAAACTTCCCGAGCTGTTCGGACATCATAGGTGGAAGGGGGCCTGTCAAAAAGATAACCCTCGTGAACGGTGCTGTCATCAGCGTAGCAGTGAATTGGTGCACATTCAACGAGATCGTTGATGTGCAATAACAAATGTGACAGCACAGATCCTTGTGGCACCCCCGCATTGATTTGGTGCGGTGAGGAAGAAGAGCCGTCAACCACGGTTGAATTGTTCTTCCCCTCAGAAAGTCCGCAATCCAACTATGCAGGGTTGGGTGGATCCCATACGATGGTAACTTCCCGATAAGCGCCCGGTGCCAGACTCTGTCAAAGGCTTTGGAGATATCCAACCCAACGGTTTGGGTTTCGCCAAAATGTTCCATGTACCGCCCCCAAATATGCGTTACATATCCGAGTAGATCGCCACACGATCGGTTTCGACGAAATCCATATTGCCGATCGCTTAGGATATTGTTATTCTCGAGATATGTGAGCAATTTGTTGTTAACCACCCTTTTTAATACCTTCGAGAGTATGGAAGTGATTCTTGCATACAATTATCCATATTTAGATTTAATAACCACGGTGACATTACACAGCCTTGTTTAACATCTTTTGTGTTACCAAACCACCCCGTAAAACCACCGGTCACCCTAACACATGCAACGCTTCCGTCATACAGAGACACAATTGCCTGATTCAGATTCGTATTCACTCCGAACTTCGGCAAAACCATTCATAGCTTTTTCTTTCGACTCGGTCATATGTTTTTTGTTTATCTACAAAGGCACAGAAAAGTTTCTGTTTTTTTATACGTTACCTGTGAATAATTGCATGATCACAGTTCTTCTCCGATCTAAAGGGTATATTCCTCCTTTAAACATTGGTTAAATGATTGCACAACCACGCGAGAATTATACGGTATTATCTCCTTTTAAATATTCAGCACCAATATTGTCGAATCCGAGAGCCTTACCATTTTTCATACATTTAGTCGATATTTTAGTCGATGCACATGTAAAAAATGATACACAACGAGCTGCTTAGATAACTGTATAGGGACGGTTACAATTCAAAAGATTACCAGAAATATTTCGATAAAATACGACGGTGAATGGAAAGATCACTGGCCCGTGTCTAATTGTTTATGAACAACAGGTATAACCGAAAGCTTTGGACCCAATAAAGTGGAGAGCACAAAACTCGTCTTATTTAGTAATAGCATCATTTTTTTAAGAAAGAAAAAGTCAGGATGCAAAAATAACCTTCATAAATATTTTATCGACGATCTGTATGCGGGAATTGTGGAGTCACTACGCACTGCCGCTAAATAAGCACCACAGCCAAACAGATTCCAGAATGAAATGACAATGTCATAAATAAACCACAATGTGTAGATTTATTGTGAAGTATCACGCAATGGGTTGGGTCCTTTGGCAGGAAATTGAAAATATCGAGAAGAAAATTAAAATCTGAATTATAAAACATCAAAAAACAGCGGAACAAATTTTTTTTACAGATTTGAAAGAATTTTGTCAAAAAACCAAACTTCTTAAAATCAATAGCGGCAAATTACTAAAATAATTCGCGGTAAATCCTAGAAATATTGATATTTTTTGTGGAATAATAACGAAGGCGCACCTATCAACTTACGACTGCTGGAATGTTCCCGGCTCTAGTAGACGCGGGTGATATAAATGAAAGCACGCAGCGCTACAGTTCAGTCAGTTCTCAGAACTCAGTCATTGAGTGAATATACAACAAACCACCGACTCCGCGAGAACTCACATTTGTGCCTAGGTCTTGCGACATCTTCGCCGGCCTGCACATAGGCTTTGAGACATATTTGCTGGTCTGCACCTAGGCCTCGCGGCATTTACGTCGAACTGAGCGGGCCGCTCCCTTTATGAGCCCTTTAGCACTTTATAATCTGCCGTCGAGATGCAGCGCACCTCCGGCTTTCATCTCACTGGAGCACCTGGAAGACCTCGATCTTCACCACCAGTGATGAACATAACCACTCAGATTGGTGTCTGCCACAGCGCGTCGAGCTACCGACTTCCAGCCATGGTCACACTCCATAACCGTTCGTCTTTGGCTACACAGTGTTTAGCTTAGGCCTGGTTAATTCCCCACCGATTATCTTCACCAACAGCATCGACCATCGGTCTGGAGTCATCGCTACAACTACACTGACTACTCCATAAAGTCACTATGATAACACACACCTTTTTCACTCGTCTCTCTCTACCGTCACCCCCAGACATAAAAGCTATGGTAACTTTGCAAAAACTTCGGAAAGAAACGAATCCACCTTCTTTATTTCTTTTTTTTTTTGAATAACTTAATGAGTAAAACCTCAAATGGTTATATTTGATTATTGAAGAAGAAATATTAAAGATGGGAACTTTTGAAACAAAATTAGAAAAAGATAGTTGCATCTAGCCAGGACCCACGACTTGCAGGGGCGCAGCTCTTCCAACTTAGCTAATGGGGCCCTATCTCCTTCGGTCATATTAAACTGTATCATACTTCGAATAAGAAATACCAACATTATCTTCATTTACTCGTAGCGTATTATGTAGAATCGATATGTAGGTATCAGCAATGAGCATGTCTTTATAGCCTAGCAAAAACCTGTAGTTTAATTATGTATATTATATATTTCCTATCGTATTTTGCGTCTGTGTAACAGGTATGTACTAATAAATAGCTGAATTGCTTTCGGAACTGGATTGCGGACATTCTTTTTTGATAAAACGATAATCCATATGCATTTCCGCAAGTATCACAGGAACTCTCTCTTCAGCACTTGTGCCTGGTTCTAACTTGATGGCGGTGGAATCCATGTTTTTACGTAAGGATCTGGTAATTCGATTTTACTTTTACTGTGGTTGAAGGATTTCTTATGAGAAGGATGGCTGTTTTAGTTCAAGTTATTTAAATCAACGAAACGAGTAGACAAAATATTATAACCAACAAAAAAAGTGACAGCAAGCCCGCGAAGATTTAGCCATAGAAATTACACAATTAAGAAAAAATCGAGGAAATCATTTAATTCAAGTGTTGATATTTAAAGTCAAAAACCATCGAACAGATGTTTCGTAACAACAATGTGTTTTATTATTATTTACATCAATTATAGTTTTAATGATTGTGAAAAATTCACTTTCACTGGCTTAATGCTTGTATGTTCAAAAGACCATTTAGCAAATTTTACAGGAGATGTTTTCTTGGTTTGTACAGGCAAATTCTAAAAAATTATCGATATTGGCCATTCCGTTTTATACATATGTGTAACAGGAAGTGTTTAAAGATCATTGATCTTAGATTGAAGCTTAATTATGCCCATATTATGATTTTAAAGGTGGACGTTGAAAATGGCTTGAAAATGACCAATGATTATTTGGGATATTGAACATATCGTTTGGAGATTGAACAATTCGGCTCACATAAGTTTGAGGTATTTTTTGTTCAATTTGCCAATTTGTGGTAAATTGTATGTACAGGGTGATTTTCAGAATTCAAACACTTTACTTTTATCTTAGGTAGTAGTTGACTTTAATTATTACTTTAAAATATTCAAACAGCGTCCTTGAGGTGATTTTTTTACAAAAAGTGTTCTTCATAAATCATCCAAATATTATGTTAGTTTAAAAACAACGTACAAGTACAAAGGTACCTATCGCTTATATACTACTATCGGAAGTCGGTACATGCGTGATTAAAAAAAAATCCTGAGTGATGCGTAAAATTATTCAAGTTCAATTTTCAGTTGAAAATTGGAACTGATTACAATTAGGTAAGTTTTTTAGATTTTCACGGCCAAAAGCATTTTCGTTGTTTGCTTTTGACGTCGGCTAAAGAAGGAGTTAGCGCAACACGGCATAACATCCCAAAAACAAACAACAATGATTACAATTAAATCAAATAAATTAATCAATAATTTTTTACTTCTTCTAACTCAGCAAACAGCATTTTTTATAAGAGAGCTAGGTATAATGAAATAGTTAATTTTTAATAAATAAAATTATTAGATTAAATATTACCATTGATATGTGCAACTTAATTAATGATTTTAATAATTTGCTTCATTGGCTTCAAAGGGGGAAAAACTAAACGTTTACCATGAGAGAACCCGTTAGTTTCGACCTATTCAGTGAATAAGCCTGCTGTATCTTAAGCAAATATACGTAAGGAATATCCGGCAAACTTTACTAAAGACGAATAGTTACACACGGATCTGAATTTGGTTCACTTTGACTCAACATGTAACGTTTTAAAGATTACTTTTGTGAAACTGAAGAGTTGAAGTAGGGACACGAAAAAGGTGTTTCTAATCCGTACGCACAAAGGAGAAATTAAAATTGTGTCTCAGGACATGAATTTTTAGTTGCCCCTTTGTAGAACAGGAAAAGTTGCAGTTGGAACATGAAAAAGGTTTTTCTTCCATGTGAGCAAACATGTGAATTTTAAGATTTCCTTTTATACAGCAGGAATAGTTGCATTCAGGACATGAAAAAGATTTTTCTCCACTATGGGTAAACATGTGATTTTTAAGTTTTGATTTTGTAAAGCAGCAATAGTTTCATTCAGGACATGAAAAAGGTTTTTCTCCACTGTGGGTAAACATGTGAATTTTAAGATTTCCTTTCGTATAGAAGGAATTGTTGCATTCAGGACATGAAAAAGGTTTTTGCCCACCGTGTCTAAGCACATGAATTTTTAGATACCCCTTTGTAGAACAGGAAAAATTGCAGTTGGAACATGAAAAAGGTTTTTCTTCCATGTGAGTTAACATGTGACTTTTAAGATTTCCTTTTTTATAGCAGGAATAGTTGCAGTCAGGACATGAAAAAGATTTTTCTCCACTATGGGTAAACATGTGAATTTTAAGATTTCCTTTCGTATAGAATGATTTGTTGCATTCAGGACATGAAAAAGGTTTTAGCCCAACGTGTCTCAGCACATGATTTTTTAGATGCCCCTTTGTAGAACAGGAAAAGTTGCAGTTGGAACATGAAAAAGGTTTTTCTTCCATGTGAGTAAACATGTGAATTTTAAGATTTCCTTTCGTATAGAAGGAATTGTTGCATTCAGGACATGAAAAAGGTTTTTGCCCACCGTGTCTCAGCACATGAATTTTTAGTTGCCCCTTTGTAGAACAGGAAAAGTTGCAGTTGGAACATGAAAAAGGTTTTTCTTCCATGTGAGTTAACATGTGACTTTTAAGATTTCCTTTTTTATAGCAGGAATAGTTGCAGTCAGGACATGAAAAAGATTTTTCTCCACTATGGGTAAACATGTGACTTTTAAGTTTTGATTTTGTATAGAAGGAATAGTTGCATTCAGGACATGAAAAAGGTTTTTTTCCACTGTGGGTAAACATGTGAATTTTAAGATTTCCTTTCGTATAGAAGGAATTGTTGCATTCAGGACATGAAAAAGGTTTTTGCCCACCGTGTCTAAGCACATGAATTTTTAGATACCCCTTTGTAGAACAGGAAAAGTTGCAGTTGGAACATGAAAAAGGTTTTTCTTCCATGTGACTAAACATGTGAATCTTAAGACTAACTTTTCTGGAACATGAATAGTTGCAGTGAGGACATGAAAAAGGTTTTTCTCCACAGTGGGTAAACATGTGACTTTTAAGATTTCCTTTTGTATTGCAGGAATAGTTGCAGTCAGGACATGAAAAAGATTTTTCTCCACTATGGGTAAACATGTGAATCTTAAGACTAACTTTTCTGGAACATGAATAGTTGCAGTGAGGACATGAAAAAGGTTTTTCTCGAGTATGGGTGCACATGTGCAGTTCAAGTGTCGACTTACGAGAGCAGGAATAGTCACAATGATGACAAGAATATTGTTTTTCCACAGGACGCGCCCTTAGCAATCCGCCTGAAAATGATAAAAATGAGATAAATATATATTTTGTGCAAACAGATACAACATAATTGTAGTTAAGAAAATAAACAACTAGAAAATCTACCACTCCGGAACGTTCCACAAGATTATTCTTATGAATTAAATGCGTAATAACAATAAATTAATTGAATTAAACTCGCAATCGAGGACCTTAACCCCTAAGCACACTTAAATAATACCGCCAACTCCTAGTCAGAACCCAAATACATTAAATTCTGTTAAATAATGGTCCGGTGAAAACCACCACCCCAGAATCGATTAAATTTAATATAAAAAAATAGAATTACTTGCGGTCAGGGTTATTATTTTAGAGCGCTTTAAGCATTCCATTTTAACATCCGGGAGGTCTATGTCAAGATCAGTATAAGGAATTCCACCTCCAACTTCTTCTTGGGATCCTGGTTCTGCCTTGATGGTAACAGTCTCCACATTAATATTACCTGGAGAAACGAAAAACAATACATTGGCACTACTTTGGAAAAAACTGAAGAAAATTAATGTTTCCGCATCAATATTAACATTTTAGCATCAACAACAAGAGACCCAAGTTATCTGGAAAATTAAAATGTTGGACTAGTAAACACCGGTCAATATGGAAAGAGGCGTCAGACAAGGGAGTGTTTCTATATAAGATTCTAAATGATGCATTTGACAGTCAAGAAATTCATAAATCGAAAAGCTTTTGAATACTACTACGTAATACTAGAAGCAGGGATTCATTTCAGTGCTGACATTGTGGTATTAAGTACCATAATATGTATTTATCATTGCCCATAATACAAATGGAGGGAAATAAGTATGCTGAGTCATTCGATATCTCCTATTTATAACTAAACTAAAAGGTTGTAACTCAGGCAGTTCAGGCATGTCTTACAGTAAATTATATTTACTAATCCGAACTTCAAAAGGGCGTTATTATATAAATAAATACACAATAGGATCGGAAGTATGTCAATGTAGCCACGTAAAAATCTGCTGTCAATAACTTCGAGAGTATTGTTCAGAACGAAATCTAGAACGCCAAAATAAGTGATGCAATCGAAATTTTTCATCTGCAAGGACAATCAATATTTTCGACTTTAGTTAAACAATTTGAGAGGCGAGTTTTGGTAACGCCGCCGAGGGAACCGTTTATTGGATAACCAACACAACTGCCACAGGACACCCCAAGTGGGTCGATACGTTTGGTGATTTAGCAGGGGTACCCAAGTTCATCGGGTGAGGTGTATACAGGATGCGCCTGCCCACCAGCTGCTTGACGTGCCAGATCGGGGAGAGGCTGGTTTCCTAGATTCCTGCCCAAGCCTCATACCTTTTACTTTTCCAGTACTTCCTCTCCCTTCGTTTTCTTATAAAAGACCATCCCCACAGCATCTCAAAAGATGACATAGCCTATAAGGGATATTATTTTCCTTTGGGCCTTATGTTAATGGATAAAAAAAAAAAATTTCAGGGAACGTTTAAAATAAATATCATCAATATCGGTTGAGAGAGCATGCACAATGTCACACAACAACAAACGTGACATTGTTCATGCTCTCTCAAGTCGGAGAAACAACCCGTTCTAATGGAGTCCACATTGACTTTGAACGGTTGGGAGCATTTGAGCATAATATCACTCATGTTGTTGCGGGACACTGAGCATGATTTGTCTACTGTTTGTAGTTAATGTCGACTTCATCAGAACGCGTCGTTTGTGAAAAACGGCTCTACCGGCGTCTACCTATTCTACGTCACTTATTGTAAGAATCTTCAAGGTATGAATTACAGCAGTCCCTAACGACATCAGAAACACTCTACCCCAACCGACCTCACAACTTTGCCCAGTCACAAAAATAAATAAAAATATTAGTAACGTAACCTAGAAGACTAGCTTAGGTCAATATGTAGGAGTGAGCTTGTCGTTACAGACAGGAAAAAACCTCCAGTTTAAATTATTATTCCCGATCGCATTTTGCGTCTGTGTAACAGTTATGTACCAAAAATAAACACCTGAATTGCTTTGGAAAATAAATTCCGGACATTCTTTTTTGATAAAAGGATAGTCTTTATCGATTTCCATAAGTATCAGAGGAACACTCTCTTCCGCACTTGTGCCTGGTTCTAACTTGATGGCGGTGGAATCCATGCTCTTGCGTAAGGATCTGGTAGTTCTGTTTCACTTTAATTTTGTTATGAGTTCGAAGGATTTCTTGAGAGAAGGATGGAATGTTTTCGTTCAAAGTGTTCAAATCGACCTAACGAGTAAAGCCAAAATAACATAACCAACAAAAAAATGACGGGATGCACGCGGAGATATATCCATAGATATTATAGAATTAAGAAAAAATCGAGTTTCCAATGATGTTGCAGTGTTGCCATAAAACAACAGCGAACAAACTCATTTCAAGTAGGAACTTTCAAGATCTGTTTACATTTATGATTATTTACTTTAACTATTGATTGCTGTTGCAAAATCATTTTGTAATTTGTGACATTTCCATTGCTTCAGGGGCATTCAACTAAGCTTTGGCCTTGAAACCCATTTGAAACCGCCACGCCCATCTCATTATTCTTATTGAAATCGACTAATATGGCTAAAAGCTCAGATCTCATTGGTTAGAGCAGAAGGATTGGATTTATCTCTCGCTCTCTACCATATTGACTAGTGTAACAGAGAGAGAGATGACAGAATATTGTCGTTTTACTGTTATCAAATCATTCAAATAAAATGAGAGTGGTTTATTTCTGCACGCGGTTTGGCATTGCCTTTATATGCCTTAATATTTGCCAAAATACTATCATTTCGCGTCGAAAATATTGCGTGTTAAAGTTCTTCGGGATTATCCTCTCATCTCATATCAAAATAACCCTAGACGAGGTCAAGATGAAGTTGAACGCTCTCGATATCAATAAGGGTTCCGGTCCAGATGGTATTCCTCCACTATTCATTCGAAATTGTGCAGATCAACTTGCAGCACCTTTACACAAATTATTCGTCCAAAGTCGAACGAAGGAGTATTTCCAGATCTGTGGAAAGTTGCCCACGTCATTCCGATCCATAAGTCTGGCAGTAAAAACGATGTAAAGAACTACCGTCCTATCAGCCTTTTATCTTGTTTTGGAAAAATATTTGAGTCCATTGTATATAAAAACATATTTAATCATGTTACACACATAGTTAGCCCTTTTCAACATGGCTTTGTAGCTAAACGATCCACAAACACTAATTTAATCGAGTATATGGACTTTCTGTGTAAATCAATGAATAAAAAAACACAAGTAGATGCCGTATACACCGATTTCAGTAAGGCTTTCGACAAAGTTAGTCACCCTATCTTAATGAATAAACTGGATAAAATCGGCATACACGGAAATCTGCTTCGTTGGTTAGAATCATATTTATCAAATAGAAGTCAATTAGTTACTGTTAACGGTTTTAACTCTTCCCCAATATTAGTTACGTCGGGCGTTCTACAAGGATCACACCTTGGACCCTTGCTTTTCTTAATCTTCATTAACGACCTTACATGTAAACTCCACTGTAATTTTTCTCTATACGCTGATGACCTCAAGATATATAAAGCAATTAAATCTATGGAAGATTGTGAACTCTTACAACAAGACCTTAACACATTATCTGCCTGGTGTATTGACAATGAAATGGAACTGAATATAGCTAAGTGCAAAGTTATAAATTTCACCAAGAACACCAACAAAACTCTATACTCATATAGCATATGTGGTCACAATCTGGAAACAGTTGAATCGATCAAAGATTTAGGAATTATATTCGACAACAAACTAACGTTCAACCAACCCATAGAATACATTGTAAATAAATCAAATAAAGTACTAGGTTTTATTGTAAGATCAACTAAACTGTTCAAGAACTCTAATAGCCTAATAATTCTATTCAATTCGTTAATCCGTAGTGTTCTTGAGTACGGGTCAACAGTCTGGAATCCACATTACATTACACAGGTATCCAGACTTGAATCTGTCCAAAGAAAATTTACACGGATTTTGTCTTATCGATCAGGTGTCTACCATCTTCTAAATGGGTATGAACAAAGACTTACATATTTCAAACTAGAGAGTTTAGTTAAAAGACGAAATATAAATGACCTCTTAATGCTTTACAAAATTGTGAACAATCGTGTAAATAGTAACTTAGTCAATCAAATCAATTTTTACGCCAGGCCCAAATATAGTAGAAATATGAACATATTTTGGACCGAAATTTTTGCCAATAACACTAGTTATTTTAATCCTATGTCTAGAATGTCTCGATCATACAATGATCTTGCTAAAACACACACTGTCATAGATATTTTTGCAAATAATATAACTTGTTTCAAGAAATATCTCCACGATTTCTGTACTTAGATAAAAAAAAAAATAAAATAAAAAAAAAAGAAAAATTAATAAATAAAAAAAATTGTTATAGGTTTAGATTTTTTTTAATATATCCTCTTTAAATTTTCCTACTTATTATGTGCTTCAATCTTTGTAATTAAGTTTTAAGTTTTCTATATAAATACTGTCATTGTTTTACATGTTTGCTTATGTGAATGTGCAAATGTGATTGCTGCAGACACATTAGTCTAGGGATATTTATAATTGTATTTTTATATATTTTGTAATCCATAATTAATGTTTTTTATAAATATCCTGTTTGTGTCTCGAATAAATAAATAAAAAAATAAAAATAACAATACAAAGCCAGTATAGTGTAAGGCTAGCTTTAGACTTGTAAGTTTTTTCGTAAATTTACGACTTCTAGCCAATGGGCATATTGCATTTTAAAAATCTAATACGCCCATTGGCTAGAAGTCGTAAATTTACGAAAAAACTTACAAGTCTAATGCTAGCCTTAGCGAGTTACAAACATATATTCAACCTACCTACGTAAGTTCAAGTTTACAGTGAATTGACAGTTTTTAGGTTAAATTTTTTTTTCAAAAATGCTTCATACTTGGCATATGTCTTCCTCCACAACGTATAAATGTTATTTATTATATCGACCAACTTATTCATGTTATTGATTAGTGTTATCCTGTATTATCTTATTTTTTTGGTGAAATTAACAATTTTTAAACATCTGTAACCATGAGTTCAAAATAGGCAGAAAAATGTCGGAATTCATCGTCGTACTTTCGGACAATCATGTTTTGTATGTTTTTTCTGGTCGTTTTTGCAAATTTCTTATCATTTTGGGTTTTTTCTTAGATTAACAAGTTTCACTGGCAAAGTTTCATCTTAAGGAAATAAACTGTAAAAGTTTTCTTAGTCAAATGAACCTCACCCTCGGAAAACATTTCGACATTTTTCTGCTTCAAGGACATTTTTATTTTTAACACCTCGACTCCAGTAATGGGTCTGATTTGACCCAGTGTTTAAAAAAAAAAAAATTGCCGCAAATATCTCGTTTAGGCTTATTTCCTTTTGTCTATTCTTTCATCAAATATTTACCCACATTTCGACTCAAAAATGATTAAAATCGGACACGTTTTAAAAAAGTTATGAGAATAATTGTGTATAAAAACACGCAAAAACTCCATTTCTTCTCAGTTGAATTCGAGCAGCCGACGATACAGCATATCTCTCGCTCTGTCATTCCGTCTTTGTCTCTCACAGTCCCGCGCAGATGTTGTCAACCATTCGGGCACATTTCTAGTATTGTGATTTTTGTTTGTGACTTTGTTTTATTTTTTTTTCGTACGAAATATTAGTAGAGGAAATATCTGAAAGTGGAAATGGAAGTGATAATGAAGATAGTGAAGGAAATTCGAATGAATCCGTTGCAGATCAACATTTATACGTGTCGAATTCCGGATTCCGATGGAATTCTGCGCCACCAGCCAGCTCACGTACCAGAAGCCATAACATTATTTATTCTACCCCTGGATTGAAAAACGGTAGCCAGAACATAGTATCCATCAGAGATGCTTTTGATTTGTTTATTTCAAATGAAATGGTGGAGGAAATGATTGAAAATACGAATAAATTCTGTCAGCTCAATCCGAAAAATTCCAGCTTTCCTAACATTACGAAGACAGAAATGTATGCATTTTTTGGAGTTCTTTTGGCTTCAGGAAGAAATCGCGGCCGAAAGTTAGAACTAAGCGAACTTTGGACTACCGAGGATTTATTCCGGCAGCATTTTTTCCCCTCCGCTTTATCTAGAGATCGCTTCCGCTATATTTTTAGCAATATACGTTTCGATGACATTTATTGAATGATATAATATATCGATGAATTATTTTTGTGAATTTTAGCATTTTTAATATCTTTTACTAATAAAAAAAAACTGTTAAACTCTTTATAATTGGTAGTGCTATATAATTATTTTGCTGCTGAATTTGTAATAATAAATCCATTTAGTGTTTTGTGTATGTATATAAATTGTATTAATCGTCGAATCATTTTTGTATTTTTGTATTTAGAATATTGCTTTTCCGTTTTTTTAAATGAAAATTGTTAATTTAAATTTGTTTTGTTGAAAAATAAAAGTTTTAGTATTTCTTAATGTGTGTCATTCAATGGTTTTAATTGTGACAAATAAATGTGTGAGGAAAGTAAATACTAAACTTGAATTAGAATGCCATTATATATTATTTTCTAATATTTGCATAAGCAATCATCGTTTAATATGGCTATAAATTGAATTTATTTTCTCTTTACAAATCTTTCTATTAGAGGTACAGCCACAAGGAAGTTATCAAATAAATGATTTATTTCTGGTATTTTAAATAATACACGATATTCTTGTAAATGCACACCATCGAAAATTTTAATAATTATAGAAATAAAAATGTTTGTTTCCGCTGACGAACGCCTTCTGTCCCCCTCTCCCGCACTGCCCTCCTCATTCCCCTGGCCATCACCCAGCACCCGCATCGGCCGTGCGTCGGGGCCGTCGTCGATTCAGTCGTTGATTAGCTGTTGCGCGGGATGTCCGCGCCGCTGTATATCGACGAACCGCAAAATTTACGGAATACTAATTTCTAAAACTTCCATCTTCATACAAGAAACACAAGGGATATGTTATGAGTTAATGAGGAACTACATAATATCATATAAAAGTAAGGATATGAACGAAAAATGCATAAAAAGCCTTTTAATTTCATCATTTCAGCCGGGTCAATCTGGACCCACCACCGCCGCATGTGTTTTATTTTGAACCTCCGGGTATTACGTGTATACTTTTTTGGGCTAAATAATGAATTACTCAGAGCAATTATATTATCTATCGTTGCACCTTTTTTTAAATGGCCTTGAGTTTTTTCCACCTTGTCTACTGCTCTTTTCCGGTCGGACCACATATCTTGTGCTTGACGCGCGCCCTAAATGCGCTTAAAAGTCGTAACATAGTTATAGGAGGAGACTTTAATGCTCGCTCGCCATTGTGGTTTGATAACTGTGACTACCGGACGGAACGATCAGACGCCGTCGAAGACCTTATTGCGGCGCAAGGTCTAACTTTAATTAATGAGCCAGGAAAACTTTTTTCCTTTTCTAACCACTCTGGTGAGAGCAACATTGATCTAACTCTCTGCTCTGGATCAGTTGCGAACAAGATATCAATGTGGACCGTGCACGATTGCGCAATTGCCTCTGATCATAGACTTATTACTTTTAAAGTGGGTGTCAAGAAGACCGAAGCTCCAAGATCCTCCTGGAACTTCAAAACCACTCAGGCGAATTGGGATAACTTTTGGGAGGCGCTACGAGATACTTTACGGGGATTCCGCGAAGTAGCGTCTAGAGATCCAGATAATTTGGGGAATTTTTTTAACGCGGCCGTAGTATCAGCCGCAGAATCATCCTTGGGAAGATCAATTCCGAGGAGGATTTTAAGGACGCCGTGGTGGTCGAGTGAGCTGACTTCGCTGAAGGGTGCCTACAAAAGAGCCTACAGGGCCCTGGGAAACTCGAGACGGGTCGGATGTACGCCGGAGGAGACGTCCACCCTCATGGTTCGTCTCAGGTGTGCTCGTAGTGCCTTTAAATCGGCCGTCTTTAAAGCGAAACGAGCGGCATGGCATAATTGGGTTAAAGAAGTGGGAAACGCCAACCCGTGGGATATCCACAGCGCCCTTGAAAAAACGGGAAAAGGTTCTGACCGGTATTTAACCAGTATTACATCCAATATTGACGGCAGGGATGTTGAGAGTGTAGACGTGGCTTCTACGCTCAGGACACTTCTGGGCAAGTTAGTCCCTTTAGACTCTGTAATAGGGGAAAGCGACCATCACAAACAGATTAGAAATCTGTCACGGCTTCCGCCCAGGAACCTCGCCCAGGAGGATAATTTGTTACATATAACTGTTGCTGAGGTTGACGCTATTATTAAGGGTTTGGATCCAAAGAAGGCACCAGGCTTCGACAGACTTAATGGCATAATAGTGAAGAATGTATGGATCTACGCCAAGGAGGAGCTCTTCCAGGTGTTGGACACGTGCATGAGAAGGGGAGTTTTCCCCACAGTATGGAAGAAAGGCGTGCTCCGTGTCATTCCAAAAGGGAATGATAAGCCCCGGACAGATGTCAAGGCGTACCGGCCCATCACCTTGCTGCCTGTATTTGGAAAAATACTCGAAAAACTGATTAGATGCCAACTGCGGAAAACTTTGTCACCACCCAGCGATCGACAATTTGGCTTCGTCCCCGGTATGTCTACGGAGCACGCAATTTTATATGCGCTTGAATGGGTGAAGGCTTGCCCTAAGAGGTATGTGATTGGGGTCTTCTTAGACATCACTGGTGCTTTCGATCATGCGTGGTGGCCGATGATACTCTCTAAACTAAAATCGCGTAATTGTTCTCCAAGGTTATTCAAGATAACCGCAGATTATTTCAACAACCGTTCTATAATTCTGTCGTACGGGGATGTCACTATTGAACGGGAGGTAAATATGGATTGTCCCCAGGGTTCGGTTCTTGCTTCAGATTACTGGAACATTTTGTTTGACGACTCCTCCAGGTTGCCCTTGCCTGAGGGATGTATCTCGGTCGATTACGCTGATGACAAATTGTTTTTGGTCTCGGGGAACAGCAGAAAAGAAGTAGAGTGCAAAGCTGAAGAAGGTTTAAGTGCAATTTTAGAATGGGGTAAGAGAAATCGTTTGACCTTCGCTCCCCAAAAGACCATGGGTCTCCTGATGAAGGGCTCCCTCAATAGAGGGAGAAATCCCTGCATCAAAATGGGAGATTCAAACATCAAATTTGCGGAAACCACTAGGTATTTAGGCGTTCTCTTGGATCGATCGTCCTCTTTCTTGGCACATGTCAAGAGTGTATCAAGCAGGGCCCAAGCCCTCTTCTTGAAACTGAGAAGGATCTCAACTGCCGAGTGGGGATTGCGTTCTCCAGCGCTTCGCCTTCTATACAGAGGGGTGTATGTGTCGCAAGTCACCTATGCAGCCTCTGTGTGGGAGCACCGCCTGAATAATGTACTGATCCAGTCGGCACTCAAGAGGGGCCAGCGAATCCCCCTGTTGGCACTCTCTGGTGCCTATAGAACAGTTGCCTCGGACGCTTTGCCAGTTTTGGCCGGCATATTGCCAATTGATTTAGAAATTAGGGAGGTGCTAACAAAGAAGAAGCTTATCAGAGGAAGACCTGCTACTCACCTAGGTGTTAACTTAATACCAGGCGGATCTGTGTCTCTCCCTGCTCTTCTTAGAGAGATGCATGAAATAACGCTGAGTGAATGGCAAGCGCGATGGGACAGGTCAAATTCGGGAAGATGGACTTACTCATTCTTCCCGTCTGTTAAACTCAGAATGGAAGGGGCATATTTAAACCTGGATCACCATGTGACCCAACTTCTCTCCGGGCATGGGGAATTCAGGGGGAGACTTCACAGTCTCGCCCTGTCCCCCCATCCAAACTGCGCATGTGGCAATACTGACCAGACTGCCGAGCATACTCTGTGGCATTGTGAGATTTTGACGGATGCAAGAGAGGAAATGTTGGAAGGTCTGAACGTCATCACAAGACCGGTATGGAATGCCGATCTCGTTTCGAATAAGGTGAACTTTGAGTGCCTGAGGAAGTTTACAAAGGTTTGGGTAGAGATATGGCCTGATCTTAGAGTCACTGATTAGATTAAAATCATTCAGAGTTTCAGGTGCCATGTGTGACTGCTTCTGGTTTCCTCGGTTAATTCTTTTCCTGCTCTCATATTACCTTCGTTATGATGTCTGTATATTTCTTTTTTCATTTTCATTTTATATTAAGGTTTGCAATCACCTTTGCATTATATATTTGATTTTTTTTTTTTGCTGTTTTCTTTTTAATTTTGTCTGTTAATGCTTCTCTTCTTTCCATAGTAACTGCTATTATTTTAATTATTTCCTTTGTTATGATTGTTTCTATTTCAGCAGGATTCCATGCGAGACTGACCCCTTGAGCGATGGTAGTGATGACATCATCGCTCAATCCGTCATAATGAATTTGATTAATATAATTTGAGTTTTTAATTAACTTGTCCTTTATCATTTTTTTCTTCTTTCTTTTGCTTTACATATCATTAGGAGTGTGTGCAGTAAGCCGGAACTGAACTTTAATCGTCCTGTACCGTCTTCAACCCGTTTTGGGTGTGAAATAGACTTCGTCCCTGCCTAATCAGACGCCTCCTACACCGGACAAGTGTTCACACAGAGTCGACTGCGCCTCCCCCATCGCCATGGCGGGCTTGAGGAATGGCCGAGCAAGCTCGACAACCTTCCGCCCACCCTCCGAATGCCTGACGCTCACTTAGTCCCTAGGGTCTTCGGGCACGCCCCCAACCTTCCCACATACTTTTTCTTCAGGGCATAATCAGGTAATCCGGCGGAGAGGCGCGGTAGTCGTTCTTTGTGTACGGACAGACCGATCGCCATGCACATTCTCGATGGGACTGCCAGTGGACGGGTGTAATACTCTCCGGTAATATTTATATATGTTTAAACGTAGATTCCTACAATATAAACATGAATGTATATGTGTTTCCTTTTTTTTTTTTTTTCTTTCTCTACAGATGGCCTAGGCTTTAAGCAGTTGTTTCGTCCTGTATTATTTTTAGGCCTATTTTATTTTACTATACCTATACATATTTTAATATTGTTATTTGTGTTTTTGTGTAATATTGTAGGCATCCCGCAGCCTAACCACTATGCAGGGACATTGGAGGTCTAGATTCATTTTAAAATAAATGTAGAGTCGTTAAACAAAAAAAATTAGAGTCCTTGTGAGAGCCCTGAAGGAGTAACCATCTGTTACTTATACCAGGGCGGGTAAGCGGTGGATAACCTCCAGTGCTCTTTTCCGCGTGGTAAGTACTGCTTGTATATCTGTGGTTAAGTGCTGTATAATTCTGTTGGATACAAAAAGCCCGAAGATATCGATCTAGACTCTAAAGAGTGGTTTATTTATGCATTGCTTCTTGCGTCGCACGATGAGTGGTTTATTTATGGTCGCACGCAATTCCTTGTTGCTCACCTTTTCTGAAGTCAAATTGTATTTATTGTACAATATTTAACTAGTGACGTTTCTTCAACATTGGAACCGATGCCTTGTACGTAAGTAGATATATGTTATGTTAACTAAGTATTACTAAATGCCTTTTATTGGTGCAGGGTTTTAAAAAGAATATATCACATTATTCAACATTTGCGACATATTATTGAGGGTGTCCGGTGGTAAAGTGCAGTAACTTCGGGAGGTGATTCTACGTGATCGTAGGAGTAAAAAAGATAAAAAATTTTTTTTCTGAAATTCCAACTTTTAGGTATACTTTTAAGCTAATAACGAAAAATTTCTCCGACGTGCGTAGACGGCATTATTTTTTTCGTCGTTGCCAAATCTACATCCCGCGCCCCCCCGGTGACTAATACCCGCTACCCCCGGCACCAAAATTCAGTTGGTCAGCTGGTAAACTGTCCCCCGCACCGCCTCCTGCACCCCCCGCTATTAGTAAATCGTAATTCAGTAAACAAACGTCTGTGCTTTGAATGTAATGGGTCACCTAATTTGACGCGCGGAGTAAACAACTTTGAAAATTTAATTTATCTAGTGTTAAAAGTCTCATTTAAATAAAAATTTGTTAATTTAGTGTCTTTATCTAGTGTTTAAGTCTTACTAAAAAGTACATCTTTATTCGGTGCGTGTTTTCCTTAAACATCGAGTTTTATTTAGGTTTAAGAGTAACCTAACTGTTAAAAATTTGTTTCTTTTGTGCGTAATTTTAATATTGAATTATTGTGACAATGCCTCGCTTTACCAACGAAGAACGGGCAGATATTCATTATTTGTATGGACTACATGGTGGAAATTCCGAAGCGGCGCGCCGGGAATATGCATGTCGTTTTCCGAATCGTAATGTGCCCAACGCTCGTGTTTTTGTTCAAACGCATGCACTTATTCGCGAACAAGGAATTGGCCGAAGACCCCGAAACAACAATGCTATTAATTTATCAATAGCGGACGAAGACTTCATCATGGCTACAATTGTAAATGATCCTACATCGTCGCTTCGTAGAATTTCCGCAATGACTGGTGTCCCTAAGAGTTCTATCTGGGATCTCTTCAAGACGTACGGAATGCACCCGTTCCATTATCGGTGCGTGCAAGGCCTTCTGGAACGTGACCCCGTATCAAGGATTGCATATTGTCAGTGGCTACTTCGTAAGCAACTTAATAACCCGAACTTCATTGGGAACATCCTTTGGACGGAAGAGGCCCAGTTCAACAGAACTGGTGTGATAAACCTGCATAACTTGCATGAATGGGCGGAAGAAAACCCGCGCTCCGTAAGGCAGTTGCACCATCAAGTTCAATTCTCCGTTAACGTTTGGGCTGGAAATATTAACAATCAAATTATAGGACCGCGTGTGTTGCCACCTAGGCTTAATTCAATAAATTACCTGGATTTCTTGAAGAATGACCTTCCCTTCTTTTGGAATAAGTTGATTTAAATAGAAGACGTGAAATGTGGTTTCAACAGGATGGAGCTCCACCACATTTCGGACTTGCCGTTCGTCGCTACCTAGACGAACAATTCCCAGATCGTTGGATTGGACGAGGGAGTACTTCGCCATGGCCGGCGCGTTCTCCAGACTTGACACCGTTAGATTTTTTCTTTTGGGGTGCGATGAAGGATAAAGCTTACGCCAAAGAAGTAAATAACGTCGAAGATCTCCGGTTACGTATTCACGAAGCCGAAGATGAAATACGCCACAATGTACGAATTATAAATAATATTACTGTACGTTTACATACTTGCCTACAAGCAGAAGGTGGACATTTTGAAAATATTTGACCGGTCAGTGGTTGAGTGGGCATAGCGCTTGGGTCTCACCCGAGCGTCGCGTGTTCGATTCCTCGGCTGGCTAAGTCCTCCATCACAACACAAGCAACATTTTCGGCTTTCTGTGGTGGTAGTAGGAGATTTTCAAACATTGTTGGGTTATTCGTAACCTGGGAATGTTTGTCTTTCTCTTTAGAAAAAAAAAAAAAAAAAAAAAATTTAAATTAGTAAAAAGCGATGAAATTAGTTAAGTGTTCAATAAGTTATTAATATTTTTTATAATAAAAAGTGTAACGTGATTTTAGTGCAGTTCTCTTTTTGAATTTGGTAAAATATCAAAACATACGGCGAACTCTGTGTTGTTATTGTTTACAATTCACATGCGGTTTCCATGGATATGCGCCACTCACAAATATGCAACGTTGCCACGTTCACACTTGCGAATTTATCAGGTAAGTTTGCACCTACACTATGGCTTTTTAGCAGGTATGTCTTTTTGTATGAAAAAGAAAAAATTGGAATTTTGGAAAAAGTTATTTATCTTTTTTACTCCTACGATCATGTAGAATCCCCCCACGAAGTTACTGCCTTTACCCCCGGACACCCTGTATTGAGCTACCCAACACCAACCAGGTAAACATGTGACAGAAGACAGTTTTAAATTTTAGAATTACAGCCGCTGTTAACCACGAGATTAGTGAGTTCCTCCAATTAGTCAATTAGGCAAACTTCACCATAGTATATTTGACAGTTCTGCACTTTGTGTGGCTACCGTCACTAGAATTACTCATTAAAGTTGATTTTGTACGCATAAATAAATTTTCTGTCGGTCTTGTTTGTGTAGTCAACATTGCGTTTAGTTCTCCAATAAGTCATTATCTGAGTGGTCTGTCTTCTGTCGGTTAATTGGTGAAAGTGGCGATTACATATATAAATATATTTTTTTTTTTTTTTAACAATATTTTACAATTCTTTAGCACAATTTAGTAATGTTGGCCTCACTCGGTGGCTTACCCGTTCTGAGGCCTCCATATTCTATTGCAATCCATTATAATCATTGTGACGCATGTGTTTTTTGCCACACGGTTATTTATTGCAATCGTAATTCTGATTTTAATTTCAATCGCGGTGACAAGTAAATCTATTAAATATGATTCTTTTATTTTTCGACTCTTAAAGTAAACGCAATATGTTATCAATAAAAAATTAAATTATAACGATACAAAAGATTGCAAATGGAAATTAAATAATTTATTCTGTATTTAATTTAATTGTTAGATTATTTTACATTTAAGACTGTCTATTTCCTAAATAAATTCAAATTTAAATTTCAAAATTAAAAATGTTACAATCTACTTTTTAACTTTCAAAATTTACTCTGGATTTTTTTTCTGGTTCTGATAAATCCAGATAAAGTACTAGAATTAAATTGAAAATAAATAAATTATGAACATTTTTCTATATCAAAATAATAATGTATAATTATGTTTGATATTTCGCATTAAATGAATTTTATTTTTGGATTCAGAGTGTTCCAAACATCTACAGATTTCTGAAAAATTCCGGGTTTTACAAGTCGACAACTCAATTATTTATTTATATATACGCCTAAAAAGGCTTAGATAGAAGTGATACATGATGCAGTGCACATATGAGAATATCTTTATTATACAGGAGATACTGACAGTAAATAGATGTAATCCATTGTAAAGAAGGTACAAAATACACAATTATAATTGTGATTACAAGTTTAATGAGAAATTTAAAATAACATATTTCTGTGAAGAAATAATTTAAAAAAAAAACTAAATACTAAGCAATATTAGTAAAACGTAAGAGTAACATAAAGTAAAAAATAAATTACAACAACATTACATATAAGACAAATCATTAAAACTAATTTACCAATGCTACTCTTATTTGTAGTATTCGACAAAGTGTTGGTATAGATTATGCTTAATTCTATAAATGGAGTCAATAAATAAATCAATAGCACCCCCATTCTTGTTGCCCAGATCATGCATCCTATTGGTCAGTGAGTGTGTCTGATAGTTAGTCGTGTATGTATTGCAGAAGAACGTTATATTTTGTCTTCTATTCTTAGTCGGCAAATGGAGTTTAATAGCGGCAATGATGGCAGGACTATCAATTAAGTTGTTAATGACTCTGTGTAACACAACCAGGTCTGAAATAATTCTCCCGTCAGACAGTGTAATTAGATGCAATTTATTCGCCAAACTGACATAATTAATGTAATCAATAGAAAATCTGAGCCTCAAATTTACTTACTTAAGAAATTTTTGCTGAACTCTTCCTATATTATGGGAGTGAACTTTATATAAAGGGGATCAAATAGGTGGATTATACTCCAATTGACTTCTGACTAATTTATTTTATTTATTAATTTGAACGCCCTGATGGGCTTTTACATTATACATAATGTACTGCATAATACAGTGACAACATTAGGTTTTATTTTTAAAACATCAACACAAAAATAAAAAAAAATTTAAGCTCACCACATATGTACAAGTAAACAACAAATATTCGCAATCGCTCTTTAAATATGCTACATAAAAATGTCATTCAGGTATCTCTTGAACACAGGCAAACTTATAATAAATATGTCGATATTTGAGGTGAATTTATTTTTTAATTGTACAACAGAACATTCTTTCCAGTTACAGTACAATTTTACATCATATCAGCATTTGGGTAAGTGACTCTTCAATAATTTTTTTAGGTCATTTAGAGAATAGTCACTTACATCCAAATTCTTTGTTAGTTCAATAAACAGCACCACTCCCCTCGTCATGCTATGCTTTGCCAGGACGTCGGTTTTGCCTTTTGGTACTCTGAATAAGTCATGGTATCGACTTCGGCTGTAGTGGTCTGGTACATATAAATCATAGCATCCCAAGAGGAATGAACTATCGATAAAATTGTTCCAAATTTTGAAAGACATAATAGCTAGACTTGCTTTCCGCCTAGTTTCCAGACTCACAGAATTAGTTTCCTCAAGTAAGTCGATATGGTGCATGAACCTAGGATAGGTTCCATGCGTCCGCATATAGACATACCTGAGGAATTTCTTCTGGATTTGCTCTATCATTTCAATGTTCTTCTGGTGGTACGGTTCCCAAACATCGCTCGCATACTCCAGCTTGCTTCTCAGTATGCCATCGAAAAATGTTAACATAGCATCTTGGTTAATGAACTGCTTGCATGTCCCAATGACGAACCCAAGAAGTTTGTAGCAAGACTGAGTGAGCTGCGATATATGGCCAGAGAATTTCAGTTCGGGATCAAAGACGACACCGAGATCCTTTACGGAATTTACACGTGATAGTGTTTCGCCCTTTATCTTATAATCGTAAAGTATAGTATTTAGAGTACGAGTGTAAGACATAGTGACACATTTTTTGTATTGAAATCTAATTTGTTTATCAACGATGTGATAACTTACAATTATGTGATAACTAGCCTATGTTCCAGACTTAAAGGCTCACGTCTGTTTCGCTTTACTAATTTGTGTTGTAGAAGTCCTAACAATTTATAGAAATTGGTCTGTGACATTCTTGTATATTTCTTTAATTGATTGTTGTCTACTGTCGCCATGCCTTTAAACAAATTATGGAAATGTCCTGTTTTCTTCATTTTATGATTAATTGAACGCACATTCCAACGTCGTTTTTTCCTTATTTTTTTCGTCAACTGTGCGTCTCCTATTGCAGCGTATTATAGCTCCAGAATTGACAGAAACATTCCACATGCAACAATATCTGATGAATCCATCGTTTCAATATTTATTTATATAAAACAATATTACTTTTGTAAGATGGAGGAAGAATATACTTTCGGTTGACAGTTGACATAAACAAGTGACAGCGGCATAGTCACTTCTATGGGTGTATTCTATTCTATTCCTATTCCAATTATAAACGACGATCTAAAATATTACGGATTACCGCGCCGGCCACAGTGGCCAATTTTGATGATTTGGCGCGACATCGCTCTCGGCGTTTGACCATTTGGCATCATTGATGTTTTTTTAAGTATTAATAAGATATACCACTTATTTTTTGTTAATTCTTATTAGTTGAAATGTTGATAATGATTTTAATGCTTTTATAAAAAGTAGCGTGTAACTTGGGCGCTAAGTTTGTATTTTATAGATTATAAGAAAACAGATAATAAAAATACAGTCAACAATTGTGTACATTATAATTCTTTAAAAAACCAGATAATTACATTTTTATAGATTATAATTCTTTATAAAACAGATAGTAAAAATACAGTGAAAACTAAATAATTTTATGGATTCTTTTGTGGATTCTTTGAAAAAACAGATAAATTATATATTGAAAACTAAATATTTATTACTTAATTTAACATAAATCCAAAATGTGATTTCCAGTAGTAACCCTATGTTTATAATTATTTGGGTAAACTGTTTAGATGAAATATAAACTGCATTAAAAATATGGCTTTATAACTTTGAGCAAGTATTTAAATATTAACAATAATATACATGGTAAATAACTTACCTTGAAGAACATTATCCATATTTAAATTTTCACTTTGAATCAACGATAAACAGATTAAAAGATAAAATTGGGAAAGAACTTGAATCTATGGTGGCGGACGGAATTTTATCTCCAGTGTCTAGTAGCGAGTACGCGTCACCCATTGTTCCGGTCATTAAGAAAAACGGGAATATTCGTATATGTGTAGATTATAAGAGGTCCTTGAACATCATAACAGATTTAGAAAGATATCCTCTGCCTACGATTAATGAGGTCATTTATAAAGTTAGCTCAGGCAAACTGTTCGCTAAGCTCGACCTTAAGCAAGCTTACGCACAGTTGGAGTTAGCAGAGGGTTACAAGAAATACACGACTATAAATACGCACTTGGGTCTTTTTCAATATAACAGGCTTGTATTTGGGTTCAAATCTGCGCCTGCAATTTTCGCTAGGACGATTGCGGGTTGTCTGCAAGGTCTGAATGGTGTTGCGTTCTACTTAGATGACATTATTATCGCTGGCATTAACGAGGCAGATTTAATGACGAATATTCGCGCGGTGTGCAATCGCTTGAAAGAGTGCGGTTTGTGTGTGAACACGAAGAAATGTGTTTTTTTCGTGAAGTCAATTGAGTTTTTAAGCTATGTGATATCAGGGAAAGGCATTCAACCTCAACCTAACAAGTTGGAGGCGATTAAAAGGGCACCATATCCAGCGGATGTGCACCAATTAAAAAGCCTTTTAGGGTTTTTATTACTTCATTCCCAGAATGTCTTTGATATTAGAGCCGTTACATAACTTATTAAAAAAAGATGTTAAATGGGATTTTTCTGACAAGTGTAAAAAGGCTGTCGATACAGTAAAGAGTTTAGTGAGTGACAACGCCGTGCTCACTAATTATTTCCCCGAATTACCGTTGAAGCTATATACGGATGCGAGTACATCCGGTTTGGGGGCGTGTCTAGTTCATGTTTTTCAGGACGGTACGATGAGGCCGATTGAATTTGCCTCACGTAGTCTTACTAGCGCGGAAAAAAAGTATTGCATTTTAGACCTTGAAGCTTTAGCAATCATGTTCGGGCTGAATAGGTTCTTTCAGTACCTGTTCGGAAGAGAATTCACACTATTTGGTGATAACTTACCTTTATTGAGAATTCTTGGGGAACACAAAAACATACCAGTTTTAGCGGCCAACCGTTTGCAGAGGTATGGTATTGTCTTAGCGGGTTTTGCATATAAGACAGAATTCGTTAAATCGGGTAATAATCAAGCGGATTTCCTTTCACGCTTGCCGTTAGAAAATGCGGTCGAGGAACACAATGATGATTTTGGTGCAGATTTTGTGAGTTTTATAGAAGAAGGAACACAATTAGATTTGCGTTCGGTTAAAACAGCGACCGTTTCAGACACAGTTCTACAGCTAGTAGTCACTCATCTGAGGCAGGGCTGGCCTAAGTCTATGAAACGTGACAATATTTTATGGAATTTTTGGGTTAAGAGAAACGAACTTTCTATTGTAAATGATTGTTTGTTCTGGAACCATAGGATAATTATTCCAGCTTCTTTACAAAATCATGTGTTAACCTTGTTACATAGGTCGCACTTAGGTATAGTCAAGATGAAAGGCGTTGCGAGAGCGTATTTCTGGTGGTCATCGTTGAACAAGGATCTAGAAAAGACGGTTCAATCATGCCAGGATTGTGCTGTTAATAGGCAGTCACCACCAAAGAGTCAATTAATTGTTTGGCCGAATTCAGGGAGAGTGTGGAGTCGTTTGCATATAGATTACTGCGGGCCTTTATCAGGCAAGATGTTCTTAGTAATTTGCGATTCATTTTCTAAATGGATAGACTGCATCGAGGTTACAAAGGCAGATAGTACTCACACCATTTTAGAATTAAGAAAAAATTTTGCGATTTTGGTAACCCTGAATTGATTGTGTCAGACAATGGTACTGCTTTCACGAGTGAAGATTTTAAGAAATTCTTGGATGAAAATAACATTAAATTTATGACGTCACCGGTAAGGCACCCGCAAAGTAACGGACTAGCAGAAAGCGCAGTGAAAACTGTACAAGGTTTTCTTAAAAAGGTGATGGTTGGTTCTAGCTTACACAAAGATTATAGAATAAAACTACTGAATTTTCTGTTAGTTTATAGAAACTCGCCTCACTGTTCGACGGGTGTTGAACCCGCTGTTTTGTTAGTAGGCAGGAGGCTTCGTTCCTCGTTTGACGGGTTAGTTCTACCCAAGGTGGGAGAGCTAGAGCTAGACTCAGAGTTGGTTAAGCGTGCGAACGATAATATTGCGAAAAGTCAGGATAGACAGATTAAAGGTTTTGGTGGAGCCAAGGCTCGCAAATTTAGGATAGGTCAAAAATGCCTTGTGCGAGATTATTGCCAAAATAATAAAGTATTATGGACTAAAGCTGTGATTTGTAAGTCTCTGGGAAAAATGTTTTCATTGTAAGCGTGGAAGATTCGAATGTGACGTGGAAGAGACACTTGGATCAAATCAGGGAGCTGTCAGTAAGCTGGGGTGAGGAGTTCAACGGGTCGCAGTCCGCGTCTGAGATCAGCTGGAACGACCCTCAGGAGTTGGAGACCTCGGTTTTACTACGTGGTTTAAAGGGGTATTCTCCTGATTTCAGGTTGGCAGATGTGGAGGGTGCCGGGCCAGGACCATCTGGGGCATCACCAATACCAGCACAAAGGAGTCCGTGGGCGAATCGACTTCGGCTCAGACAAAATACCCCAGAAGAGCAGGCTACTTCTCAAGTCAACATTATTGAAGAATTATAAATTATGTACTTGTTATTAATTGTGTGAAATATTTAGTTTAAAATATTTAGTTTATGTGTGTGGTATATTTTATATGTTTTTCAAGTATATTGTTGACAGTGATAAGGTTTGAGCCGTAGGGTTACCACATAAAGCGGTAACAAGGGACCTTATTTCTCTGTTTTATAGTAGTCATAGCGCTGCAGTTAGAGAGGGAAGAGTATAGTGTATCGTATAGCCGGAGACAGCCGAGGCTTGACGAATGCTTCCGACTCTGCTCGGGGAACGCGGGCAGCGGGGAGTCGGGGAGCGCGGGAGCTCATTCTTCTAGATTCCTTTCTTGCAGTTAGACTGCTCTGTACATTATAAACAACTGAATTATTAATAAACTAAACTTCGTATAAAAGAACCTTTTATTTTAAACAGTAAAGAACATTACAGCTAGTTATCACATTATTGTAAGTTATGACATCGTTGATAAACAAATTAGATTTCAATACAAAAAATGTGTCACTATGTCTTTCACTCGTTCTCTAAATACTATACTTTACGATTATAAGATAAAGGGCGAAACACTATCACGTGTAAATTCCGTAAAGGATCTCGGTGTCGTCTTTGATCCCGAACTGAAATTCTCTGGCCATATATCGCAGCTCACTCAGTCTTGCTACAAACTTCTTGGGTTCGTCATTGGGACATGCAAGCAGTTCATTAACCAAGATGCTATGTTAACATTTTTCGATGGCATACTGAGAAGCAAGCTGGAGTATGCGAGCGATGTTTGGGCACCGTACCACCAGAAGAACATTGAAATGATAGAGCAAATCCAGAAGAAATTCCTCAGGTATGTCTATATGCGGACGCATGGAACCTATCCTAGGTTCATGCACCATATCGACTTACTTGAGGAAACTAATTCTGTGAGTCTGGAAACTAGGCGGAAAGCAAGTCTAGCTATTATGTCTTTCAAAATTTGAAACAATTTTATCGATAGTTCATTCCTCTTGGGATGCTATGACTTATATGAACCAGACCACCACAGCCGAAGTCGATACCATGACTTATTCAGAGTACCAAAAGGCAAAACCGACGTCCTGGCA